>NC_141873.1:429276042-430654792 GCF_056163025.1 Triticum urartu
CCTTCTTTTCTTGTATAGACGAAATAAAAATGAGAACTAAGTAGGTTTCGACCCATTAAAGGAGTCAATGGCACGCACACAAAGCAGGAGGAAATCGGTACCCCGCGAGGCTGGCGAAGTCGGCACAAGAAGTAGGCAGAGTAGAGGCAGCAGTTGCGGGCTCAGGTGCGGCTAAATCGCAATCAATATTCCCGTCTGGGGTTGGCGGAGTTGGTAGAAAGCACGGTTGGCGATAAGCTGGTACTAGTTTCATTCTTTCTATTCCAAAATCCAATACCCGGAACTGGTAAATCAAACAATGTAGGCACACGTTGGCACAGTTCTGTAAATAAGAGATGTCTCATCCGGTTGAGCTGTCGCAATCAGTCTTTCTCTTCCTTTCTTAGTAGCAGATCCAACATGACTGTATTAAACCTTAAGCAATCAGGGTTAAGCTAGCTCATTGCCTGAAAGTGGAGCTCGTATTATACACCTTGACCCCCACCTTTTATGAATCCTTCCTCCATATATATTGTTATATAAGATCAGTCCCATAACTGCCTCATTCAGATCGATTCCAGTCGCCGCTACGGTCACATCAATCCGTTATGGCTCGGACCCTCTTAGCAGCTGGATCCTTCGGGAAGCCATAGTAGGGATTACGTCAGTACATTCTTAGGCGAGCAGTGGGTTATATCACCCCTATTTTGTTTTTGACCTTCTTTCTTTTTTAGGCATGGGACCAAACCAAGGTTGATCGAAGTTGAACATTCCTATGGAACTCCCCTTCAGACGACTTCTCTGCGCTTGCCCAGCACCTTTCGTTTTATGGACCAGGACCAATTTCACCTCAGACCATGGTCAAGTCATAACTGACTGGATAACGTTCTCTCAAGGACCTGCAAAACTCTCTAATGCGGATGCTTCTCTCTATAATAAAACGGCAAATCAAGAAATAAATACTTCCCATTCCGATTCTTTTTTAGTTCCCAAGATAGAATTTCTTTGTTTTTGGCAAGAGCGGTGGGTGACAACGTGCAAGACTAGATAGGTTTGGCTTTGATCTGATCAATAGGAATAGGAGGAAGCGTTGGAGAGGTACCAAATGACTGAAGAGGGGAACCCATCTGACCACATGTAGAGCCAGCCCATAAGTAAATTCAAGAGAATTTCTTCATCTTCCAAAGTATGTGAGTGAGGTAAAAATTCCATGGATCGATCTCATCACTCACATCCAACAACTAGTGAAAGATGTAATGATGAAGCTATAGGAGAAGAAAAAGCGTTGGTTTTGATTGGTAATCTTGAGTTGTCATCTTTTGAAAGAGAGTAACTTGCTGGATGGAGAGCAGCTAGGAGAATAAAGTTCATCTTTACCCCATCTTTCATTCCAACTCTATTTTCTTGTGTGCGATCCTTCTTTCTGGTTTGGAATCCAAGAAGCTCAATGGGCTAGTTTCAAGTTCGATCAGACACGAAATCTGGTATAGCCACCAGCCTAGATAGAACGGGCGGGGGAAGAAAAACTAGGAGCGAGCCACATTCAAGAGGGTTGTCAAAGGCCCTCTCAATAGAGCTATTTTGTCATTGAATCGATGGAGGGAAGACTCCTTCGGTAGGTGCCCCCGACTCTTCCAGTTTCTGGGTGGGATCTTATGGCTTAATCTCTGATTGCGCAGGATTCATCTTTGTTTGGTAACCTCAGACCCTGAACCAGGAGTTGGAAGCGCCTTTGCCAGACTTTCTAATTGAACACGATGCGGGCGATGCAACTCGGCAAGGAGAAGGCTGAACCCTGGTGCTACACTACAGCAGAAGCTTTGGCAGTTTACCATGGCTTGATGTTCTAGTTGTCATGCTAAAGCCGTTGATAGCTACTTCGCTTGACGAGCTAAGTAGAAAGACTTTGTGGATGAATCCACAACTGATGGTGCTTTAGGTTGATCTGATCCCTAGAAGGAAGAGTTTTGGGCTTAAGGCATAATTGCTCTATTGCGGCTACCCTGGCTATGTCATCCGATGCTGTTCATAAAGCGGCTCTTACTATAGACCCGGCTATCTCCGAGTTGAAATCGAACCCAGCCCCGGGTTTCCGTCCATCAATCCAGAGCTCAAGACAACCGCGATACTTAAATCGCTCAAATAGCCACCTTAGACGGACACAGCCATTAGAAGAAGAAACTGAAACTCGATGGAGTACCCTAAACCAGAGATCCTCGACAAAGAAAGTCTCGATTCGAGGAACGAAATATCAATAGAGGAACGAAAACCGCAGGGTATGAAATTTGGGTAGGGTTGGCAGGGAAAGTCCAACTGAAACTTTCTTTGATTACCTTTTTTCTCCAACTGGCTCAGAGATTGCATTTGCCCTTAACCGGTAACCTCCTTTTAATCCTTCGTTTAGACCCTATCTATTGGTATTGGCATTGGCTCGAGAGCAAGGACCTTATTTGATCGCTTAGAACTTGATGGAGGGAAACTCACTCGCTCGAGATATGCTTAAGCTAGCTCAGGAAGAGTACTAATTTTATATGCCTTAAAGAGGGGATTCAAAGAGTAGCCTTTTACTAGGGCTTAAGTGACTCGTTTCATATTGCTTACTATGGTCTGGACAGTGAGGAAGGTGAGTTGGAAGATATACCTAATGTCAAATGAGACTTTCTCCTCACCAAATTGAAGCGTGAGCTTAGCATCTTTCACATCGATGACAGCCCCTGCAGTAGCTAGAAAAGGTCTCCCCAAAAAAAATAGGAAAGCTCTTATCCTACATCTCCAAGACAACAAAATCAACTGGAAATGCGAAGTTACCAACTATCGCAGGGATATCACCCAAAATGTCTGCCGGATCCTGATCAGCAAGGTGGAGAGTGATGCTAGTCGGCCGTACATCACCCAATGGTAGTGGCTCGTAGACAGTGAAGGGAATCACAGTAGACCCAAGACCACATAAAGCATGGAAAGTTTGACTTCCTATCAAGCATGGAATACTGAAACTGGCAGGCTCATCTAAGTTGAGAGGTAGCTTATTTGAACGAGTGCACTACATTCCTTAGTAAGAGTAACCAGTTCTGGCTCGTTAATGTTTCACTTCTTTGCGAGCTGGTCCTTAAAGAACTGTGTATACATCGGCACCTGTAAGACACCATCAAGGATGGGGGTGGTAATCTGCATATCTGTCATCATATCCAGAAACTTTGCAATCTGCTTGTCTTCAGTTGACTTCACAAACCGTTCTGGAAATGGCAGCTTCGGGTTGACAGGTGAAGCAGATTGATGATGGATCATTAGGAGCAATAGCTGCTGGTGTAGAAGAACTAGGCTGTGCAGCAGAAGTAGTGGACTGTTGAGGTCCCTGCGGAGAAGGTATTGGGCCGGCTAGGGTAGAAGGCAGGTGGTACATACAACGCTGGCATTGGGGAAGAGGATCGGTTGTAGTCTTACCACTCCGACTAGTAAAGGCTCCACGTGGGTGAACTTCAGGTTGAGGTGGAAGTCTCCCTTGTAGATGGTTGTGAGGCTACCATACGAGTGGTCAATGTTTGCATAGAAGAATCCTTACACCCAATATTGTCACTCCTTTTAGAATACCTGTCTACACCTACATCAGCAAGATGTAGTTTTATTAAGTCGGCTTCCATTCCTTATTCGGAAGGCGTTGGATACTTGATATACGCTATGCTATGTACTCGGCCCACCATTGCGCATGCTGTTTTAGGAAGCATATTTGGATCCTTATTCAGGGAAAGCTCATATCCATCAAAAACCAATCGAAGTCCAGCTTTATCCCGAGCATCCGTTGTTTGCCCCGATTGAAGATCCGACACGACACCCTCTCTTCCATCTCCGGCTTCCTAACCAGATCCGTTTACCCCTGCTTGAAAAAGTGTTTCCATTCGTAGTTCGGGGTTTCCTAGTCCCAGGTTTATTCGTAACCGGCTCCCTATCCAGGTCTTCCTCCTCAACAGCTATCTTTGTTTGACGGTGTTCGTTGCCAATGCAATAGTAATATATGCTTGCTTTCTTCCTGTTCGCATATCCATATCGAAAACTCTTCTTTCGTAGGCACATTTACTTCAATTCAACTACTTCATTGATGAATCAATTTGAGGAAATTCAAAAATACCTTGCTCGCCTTCGCAACTGCCTTCTTTTCTGTGCCTTCCTAGTTTGCCAACCCTATGTTTGATTGCGAGTTCCGGCGGGGTGAGTACTTGGACGGACAAGGGGTTCCTTTTCGATTTCCATTTTAGAGCTTCTCTCTAGTTCGAATATATAGAACTTCCTTCTTAGAAATGGAATACCTTCACCTTAGAAGGGTGTTCTTCCTACTAGTGAAACCAGATCTGCCTTTTTCGGCTAAGCCGATTCCAATGATCGGACGGACAATACTTGCTTAAACCTAGCACCCTGTTGCCTTGCTTTTCCTCCAGCCGTACCTGCCTCGCCGCTCGTGATACCCAGGAAGGGCATCCCTCACTTCCCAGATCGTCTCGCACTTCTTTTGTCACTGGCACACACGCTCTCGTGGGTCTATCACTGAGAAATCCCTTTTCCCCGGGCGGTGCGGTAAGTAAGACTAGTCGATGGACAACTGCTGACTGAATAGGGAGAAGATGCATTTTCCTAGGCTCTTTCTACTTTGCTCATTGGGTATAGCCGTCAGTGATCCACAGATACGGCGCTTTTGGATTCCTAAAGGGATAGGATAGTTCTTTCTGGGCTTTAGAGGTCTCCCCTTTAACCTAGTACTCTTAGGAAGGCCGGGTTAACCTTCTACTAGAACTGTTCTATCTACGAAATTGGAAAGTAGGGTCAACTTGCCATAATATATAGCCCAACTTGATCCGTCTTAGAGTAGCCGCCTATGGAACCGCCCCCGAGTCAACAATGCACCCGATCGCGAGCCTTATATGAGTTTCATAGTCAGCCTGCTCTTTCAAGAACGTGCCTTCTAAACTCGTTGTTCCGCTTGCAGATTGGAGTTTCCTACTGACTATCCGGGTTCTTGATACCGCCGGCCGGGAATAAGTACCTATCCCTTACGGGAATCGAACCCGTGTCTTCGACATGAAAAGACGATGTCCTAACCTCTGGACGAAAGGGACCAAAAAGCTATTTTTCATATACTTAAGAGAAGAGAAGTGGTTCCTTTTCTTTCTATACGAAATACTTGATGCACTTATTGAATGGAAACTTGAATTGAGAGAAAAGGTGTGCTACGCTTCTTCATTCTCGTAACTCAATCAATATCAAGAACATAAAGAGTTTGTATAGAGATGGATTTCTCTTCAGTTCCAAGACTTTTTTTTGAATGGCTCGTGTTGCGCTAGTGACACGAGGGTAAAACGCTCGAGTTGGCTTGCTGACTCGAGGAGGGAAAGGCTCCATTTGCTTTAGTGAATGGAGGAAGAAACAACCATAGTAACTATCTATGAAATTGATTGATGGATATGAGAGTGGTGCAAGACCGGGACAGAGGAACCATAGGAATGTTATGTCAGGTTCCTTGCTCACTTCTCAAGCCCAATATCATTCCTCCAACTCGGACTTTCATGCTATAATTAAGAACCCCCCTAAACAATGACAGCGTACCGAGCGGGCCCTACGTCTATCGGGGAGCTCAAATCCTCACTAGAGTGAGGCACGTCTCGATCAATACATCTCGAATCTAAAGAGAGAATGTTATTGTTATGCTGTCCCCACTCTGGAGTATGATTGACCATATCATCCAGCGAGTGGTCTTAAGCGCTCAGTGCATCCATACTGAACTCGAATGTGCGCGCTTCGGAAGAGAAAGTAATGCGAACTACTAACTGTTATGCCGGCTTGGCCCGATCAAGACTTCTATCCCTCAGAAACTGTCTCGCGTCTTATCCGTGTGCGCGGTTGAGGAAATTGGACTTCGTATTCTTCCTGGGTCTGGCTCGTGGGCCGACGTCGTCTTGTGTTGTAATCGGGGCACGAGTATTCGAAGTAGAAGCGCTAACATTCCCCCTTCCTTGAGAAAGCGCTTGACCCCAAGCCGGTGCATAAGGAAAATGAGTCTTCAGGTCGACGAGGTCCTCCCAAGTATTGTCCAGTGCCATCGACTCGGACCAGCGAATCAAGCCTTGTTCCAGGACTTGATCTCCTTTTATTACTTATACCAACGACTCACCAAAACTTGCATAGGGACAGAGGGATTGTCAGTCTCAGATGGTAAACGAGAGGATACCTGAGACAGTGGGCGGGGGAACAACACGTCGAAGCTTAGAGACGTGAAAAATACAGGGTGCACTTGAGAAGTTGAAGGTAGCTCCCGGTGTTAATATGGAACAGCACCAACACGTGCTAGAATCTTGTAAGGCCCAAAGTATCGGAAGGAAGGGTTGTGGCATTCTTCCCCTAAAAGGTGCACATCCATCGATTCCCTCATCTAGTGTAGTGCTCTGTTCAGAGACCAAGGAAGCTATTAGTTTGAGTTCCTGATTTCCCTGTTGCCGACTAGATTGCTTACCGACTTTCATGATGGAAGAAGATACCAACTTGAGGGAAGGCAGTACAGAGCAGCAGCCTAGGGATAAGCAGGAATTCAGGTTAGCTTTTCTGTTTTCCGAATCTTACCCACCTGAGAGTCCTAGTCTCGAAAGGGCGCCTTGGCCATCCAGCCTTATCGCAGAATTGATCCAAAAGTTGTGAGCCGATAGAAGTGGAAAGATAGCAGGTTTCAGAAAGGAAATATTCCAATGGTTAGATTACCTCCATCTCGGTCAACGATGGGGATTTTTCCTTAATTGGTTTCTTCTTGGTTTCTTGATTTTCACATCCGTCTTAAAAAAACAGGGGCCGTGCACGGCGCGTCTTCTGGGAATTGTGACCGTTGGTAGCTTGCTTTTAATGAAAGCTGCTGTTGACTTTGGGTCACTCTACTCCCTTTTCGAAGAGCGTCCCCTATTAAGATTGACGGCTTTGTTATACGGAGCCATACAGATCTATATATGCTTGCTGCGGCCAAAAACTGTGAGGGAAGTAGTAATCACATTTCTATTTATTTTTCTATTCGGGGCTATTATGGCTTTCGATATCTTTGTTCACCCCCGGAACAATTTCCAAATCTTTCCACCGAGTTGGTTTATTTTCCTTTTTTCGAATTCCCTGGCTTCTTTTACCTTTTTGTATTTATTCCAAAAGTGGGGTTCGCTACGCGAAATCCACCCATTAATACCAATTTACTTCTCATTACTATCCACCGTTTTAAGTCATTTTCCTGAACTCGCTCCCATCTCAAGATGGATGGAAGGGTTTCAGTTGCTTTTTCTTTTTCTATCTCTTTTCTTATTCTTAGAGGAGAGGTTTGCCAATAGTAAGGCTAGCACCTCTCTGAAAAAGAAGGAGAATCAGGGGGTGACGTCAGTCGCAAAACCACCATGCACCACAGGTTCTTCGCCAAGTAAATGATGTCTTTTTCCGCGCGCTACTGTGAGGGTTGGGATGGAAAATACATCACTGAAAGGTGATGGGGTCGCCGGGATCCCGCTATGGGGGTCCTCCCGTCATGAGCGACCAGTAGGATAGGTCGATGTGAGACATTGGTTCGACTCCAATTCATGACGAGTTTCTAAGGACAGCATTCTCTCGAAGATCAAATGCAAAAAAGCAGGTAGGATAAAAGAAGTCATTTAATAGGTTGAGAGAGGCTATCTCTCCTTTCCTTCTATCTACGATATTTTTAAGGTTATCCCCCTTTATAGGTATGGTTAGCCTAATAGCTCATCAATCTAGGATAACTGGGTTTTTAGTAAATCGAATGGATGCGCCTGTTTATCTTAATAGAGCGAAGCGGTTACCAGGGTAGCGTCCTTCCTCACAGTGGGCAGGCTCGATTGCACCCCATAAGGGCCCCATCACCTTTTATTATAAAACAAGCACAGCACATCAACAGAAACTCTTTCTATATGATAATTTGAGAGTGAAAGTAAGAAGTGGAATGGAAACATGGATTTCTAGTTTGATCGGGGTGAGGAATTGGACAGGATCGGGCATCAATCAGTGCCCTCCGTCCCAACGGGAAATGCACTCATTAATTGATGATTTATCCGCCACTGCTGTTGATGCCAGCCCTAGTAGGACGTTGATACTTTCTTATTTAACCCATCCATAAAAAAGGGATCTTTGAAAGAAAAAGTTCTTCCCACCTAGTGCTACTTTCTTACTTCCCCCTTTGCCCAATAACTGAGATCTTGCAAATAGTTACTTAATAGCAAGCACTGATCTAACTTATGCTTTCGAGTAACCTGACGAACGCGAACTACCTTCGTACATTCTGTCCAACTGGCAGGCACACCCCCATATTAATAAGTGATATAGATAGGAATGTGATTGAATAAGAACTCTTCTTAGTATCGCGTGCGGAACCCGAAACCAATTCCCACTTCCAACTTGAATGCACGGGGACGGGACGGCTCAATGCACAGGGACGGGACACGGGGCTAGCACTATTTTATGCGGCACTAACCCCCATTTGTGCGGCACTAAGCTCCCAATTTCACTTCTTGGATCTTGGCGCCAAAAAGCCATACATAGCTATCACTTCTCGTGCCAAAGCGCTCCCCGGAGGGAGACCCATCCACTAATTAATACCTTCTTCGGAGGTCGAAGATGCCATCCCGCTCCCGAAGAAAGGAGACAATCTATGTAACCTTAGCCCACCTTTTCGAGTACAGTAGACTCTATCGTACCATGAAATGAAGAAAACTAACATATAACAGCTGAGGGTCAAGCGGAAGAAAAAAGGGAGAAATGGTTTTTGAGTTGGGCATGATGAAAGCGGGCACAATGGCATTACTTAGAAGCTATTATGTCCTGTCTTGGCTTTAGCAATAAACTTGTGCGACTGATGACTCCCTCCATCCCTGACATCGCCAAGACTAATGGATAAGGTTTTGCCGCATCTTAATCGAACCGCATGTGGAGCTCAGCTCCTAAGAAAATAATAAGAAATATCTAGTTTTGTTTCATAAGTGGCGAGCCAAGGAATAAGAATACCGCCCCCTGATCTGTATAGCCATCCTTAACCAAAAGAAAGACAATCAACATTATCTATTTTATTCTTTCAAAAAGAAGCTGAACAACCTACTGCTTGAAAAGCGGATTTGGCTTATTGCTTCCCGTCCTCCTCCGTTTATCCACTTTTCATAGCTACTCAAGGCTTCTCTTCGATAGTAAAGTATTAAATTCCACAGATCGTAGGCTGACGCCCTTTCCTAAACAATTCTTTTTTACAATCTCTACCCCACCTCTGCTTTTTCTTTAAAATTCCTTCTAAAAACCAGCTCCGGGATTAAGGTTTATCCGGGCATTCATTGTAGAGTAGAAGTGGGCTGCGAGCGCGGCTTGGACCAAAAAGAAAGAAACTGAGCAGAAAGAGCGAGTAATTGAATATAGGAATCTGACTTGCTTTGCTGAGAGTTCATAAGCTATTGATACAGGGTTGGCTTCCGCTTTTGTGATCGGATCTCAATATCTATTTTTATATTCGTACTCCAAGGAAAAAGAATGCAGGCCAAAAGAGGAATGAGTGAGGAAAAGTACGATTTACCGGGAGTCGGATTTTCATAGAGGCCGCAGGTTTGTTACCGACAAGTAGTAGTTCGTTCCTCTTTCTCCGTGTAAAGACGGAGCTCCTATTCTCATATATAATGTATGTGTTCCGAGTAAAGGTAACACGTATGCCCGTTTTGAACTGGAAAAGGTAGGATTCCCCGTGTTTTTGTCCTAAAATTGACACCTCCTCTCTATTATGAAATCCCTCTATCCTGGCGCATCGGTGTATGCTGTAAAAAGGGAGCTATATGCCACGTGAACCTCCCCATCGCTATCCCATTCCAATTCAGCTCTTTCCTTTCCCTTCCTGACCTTGAAACTGGCTAACGCCTTTTATGAACTCTTATCCAAAATCTCTCAATCAAAGTATGTTCCTTTTCAAACCTTCTTCTAGCTCTAGCTTTTCCAAATCCCTATCGTCCGGTCACAGCTCGTGCATCTTCATGGATATCTACTACCATGAAAAGTAGATCGTTTGAGGGAGGGTTCGCTGTGATTGTTTTCAAGTGATCTGCCACTGGTTTTCCTGAGAAGGTAGTCCAATGGCTTCTTATTTTTCTACACCACCTGGGAACTGTCTTCTTTTTCTACACTACCTGGGAACTGAAGGGCTACTCGGGAGGCTTAAGGCAAGGTCAACCCAATCCTTACCACTTTGTCTTGATCATACTTCCGCTTTCTACCTTCTTATTTGCAAACTCGTAGCTTCTTCAACACTCAGCCTAAAACAACCATCTTGAACAAGAATCTCTTCTTCAAAGCTGAATCTGAAATCAATGAGTCCTGATCTACACCCTTAGACGTCGATGCACTTACTCCTTACTCTATTTGGACTTTATGGCTAATGACTTACTTGAAAGATTCGTGCAGGTACATATACAACTGACTATACTACTAATAATAATAGTGACTCTGGTTCAACTTCTTACTTTTCTTGATCGTACTTGTACTAAATTAGAGTTGATTGAATAAGGAAGGCTGACACGCTTCTCGGTTGTGGAGTCAGTTCTCGGTGGTGGTGCAAATACCTTCCGCGCTTTTAACCCAACTCAAGCTGAAGAAACTTATTCAATGGTCACTGCTAACCGCTTTTGGTCCCAAATCTTTGGTGTTGCTTTTTTTTAATAAACGTTGGCTACATTTCTTTATGCTATTTGTACCCGTCACCGGTTTATGGATGAGTGCTATTGGCGTAGTTGGCCTGGCTCTGAACCTACGTGCCTATGACTTCGTTTCCCAGGAAATCCGTGCAGCGAAAGATCCTGCATTTTATACTTTCTACACAAAAAAGATTCTTTTAAACGAGGGTATTCGTGCGTGGATGGCAGCTCAGGATCAGCCTCATGAAAATATTATATTCCCTTAGTAGGTTCTACCACGTGGAAACGCTCTTTAATGGAACTTTCGTTTTAGCTGGTCGTGACCAAGAAACCACCGGCTTTACTTGGTGGGCTGGGAATGCCAGACTTATCAATTTGTCCGGTAAACTACTTGGAGCTCATGTAGCCCATGCCGGATTAATCGTATTCTGGGCCGGAGCAATGAACCTATTTGAAGTGGCCCATTTCGTACCAGAAAAGCCCATGTATGAACAAGGGTTTATTTTACTTCCACACTTAGCTACTCTAGGTTGGGGAGTAGGGCCAGGGGGGGAAGTTCTAGATACTTTTCCGTACTTTGTATCTGGCGTACTTCACCTAATTTCCTCCGCTGTCTTCTCCCTAAGTTTTGCTAAAACCGGCAACGTAAAGTTTGTCATTTGTTCTTTTTTTTCATTTTCTTAGGTAGTTTCCTCAAAGTTCTGTTCAGTCCATCATAGAAGCCTGTTCGATACCATTGGGAGTGGAATCTCTTCCTTGGGTGGCATTACTTTAGCCCATAGGTTTTCATATATACACATTAACGACACACTAAGGGATGACGGGACGAATGGTGGAATTAGCAGTTTCAAACGGCAATAAAAGAGTACCAGAAACAAAAGAAGGAGACCAGGGAAGTGGTAGACATAGGTAGGTTACATTTAGACAGGAAAGTGAAGTGCAGTAGTAGTTTACGGGCAAGGAACATCGGAGAGCTAGAACAGTAGGCGGCCAAGCAGAAGGAAAGTCTCATCTGTCTGAGTAAACGAGAGAAGGAAGAGTATCAAACTAGCTGAACAACTATACTAGGCCTAGTAATCCTATTTCACGAACGTATATTCATGCATGGGCTTGCTTTTGATTAAGTAAAAGAATAGAAGGAGAAAAGCTATGAGGGCAAATAACGAGTGAAAAGAGAATCCTTTTTATCGGTGTCGAAAGTCTGCTGATAGCTATGAAAAGTGCCTTCCTTCTATGAGCCAACCATCTTAACTCCTCTTCTTTACTCATACTTCTCACTTTTCCCCTCCCGGGCAAAGAGAAAGGGCAAGTAGATAGCCAGTCAAGGCTTCACACTTATAGCAAAAGTGGAGTGTACACACCATCAGCATGAAGGAAAAGAGCTAACCTTGGGTACAGAGTGCTACTAGTTTTATCTCTCACTTTACTATTTGGGAAGAGAAGACTCTTTTATGGGCAGGAACGACCATTGTACCCAACCACTTGACTGTTTGAGATGGATGGTTTTATCGGATGGGCATTATTATCTTGGTTTAACCACCTTTCCTAGTACCTTCGGACACTACAATAGGTAGAGAAATTTCCGTCTTTCTTAACCTTTATTATCAATTTCAAGTCGTCGATTGTTAAGCATTAACTTCCTGCACCTAACCTCACACCAACTCCTTACAGATCGGGTCTTTAGGGCTCACAACAACTGGGAGGATTATTGATCGCGGTTAGTTTTCTTGTATCAAATGACTTGCCCAAGCTACCTTTCCGACTTGATGAACTAATCATCACAAGCAAGGGAAAGAAAACAAGGCATATTTTACCCTAGTTCTAGAGTTCAAGTAGCATAAACCGGTGCTAGCCCTATTACTGGCATTACTTAGTAGCCTAGCTAGCGCCCTTCTGTGCTATTAAGCATATCTTTACCCTTGCAAACCTACTGTACTAAATGCCTTTCAAGATGTATATTTCTAAACTGACTTAACCTATTAAGCCCTTCCCCCTAAACTTAAAAATCCCTATCCAGAAACCTATCCAGATGCCTTTCTTTTGAAACCTAAGACACCGGTGCTTATACCTATACTTGCAAACAAACCCATCCCTTGCTTCTTTACCTATTACGTATAAACCTCTTCCTACCAGGTGCGTCTAATTTATCCTGGGTGTCCCCACCAGAAAGTCCACCGTTACCAGAGCCTCGGTACCTATACCGGAATCTTAACCATTACCATCACCGGTATCACCTCCATCTTTACCAGACTCAGTATAACCATTACCATTATCATCATTGTTTCCACCATCATCAGCATTGTCCTCAGAAACGGGAATATACTTTTTTAAGTCAGAATCCTTACAACCTAAAGAATTCATACTCTCACATAAACATAAAGTTAAGAGCACCGGGAATTAGCTGAGCAGCTTTCAAGGTGCCTACTAGCAGTTTGTTTATGCATTCTCTATTTCAGTTGCCAGTTTTCCACGTTTCATCTATCTAAATTATTCGGGCATGCTCCAAAAACCAAACCAGGGAACACATTCAAAAGTAAGAACATGAACATAAAAAAATAAAAATAACTCAAATATTAATTTGACAAACAACCAATAAGAGCAATTGCGCATCCAGACATCACGTTTTTCGATTCGAGTTTTGGCAGGGCAGGCAATCTGCGAATTTATGGATCCTTAAGCAGTAGAAGAAGGAAAGTCTGCCTTTTCTTCCACCTATACTACTTTCTTCTTTTGTGGATTGGAGGTTACCACAGGTTGCTTAGGAGGATCTATTTCAATGAAACCAATAAAAATAAGAACTAAAGATCTAATCTTTAAGAACTCAACGATCTTCTATCGAAAAAGAACCCGATGGAATTATTAGTATTTGGGATCTCCTACTCATCCCACCTCATCCGGTCTATTAGGTTCGGGAAGCTCGATCAACCCTGAAGAAATATGTGAAGAACAACATCTTCATTTCGAAAAAGGAATATTCTTTTTCTTCTCTTTTTATCTTTCCAAAGAAAACTTCTTTTCTTGCTTGACATGACACCAGGAACAGGAGGTGGTTCCACAACTCCATTCAATACCTAAGAAAATCTCTAATACTGAGATCAGCCTTTCAGTAGAGGAGCAACCAATGAGTGCGGACGCATACACCCTTGATTAGGACTAGCAATTAGGAGATCGTCCTCGAACAAAGAGCTCAACTGCTTTTGATTTCTTTGGATCAAAGCACTTCTTTGGCGGAGCACTAAAATCAGTACGGACACTGGGATCGACCATCCACTATTCTTTAAGGCACCTGAACCAATTATGAGAATGAACTAATAGCCAAATGTTTATCATATATAGATGGATTCCTTCCACCAATGCCAACATTGAATTCTAGACGACGTGCTTCATACTTCAGACATACTTTACGAAAAAGGGGAAACTCGGTTGAAATTCTTTCCAGTCGAAGTTTAGTTTTAGAGCCCAAAAACCCTCGATGAATCAATAAATCCATCCTGAGAAAGGGCCATTTCCCTCCGTCTTCCTTTGGGCAACGAAGAGTGCATTCTCCATCCAGTATTTGTTTGATGGTTCTCTATGCTTTCTTTCGGCTGGAAAGCTAAGCTATTCTCAGTGCTCTTACTTCAAGGATAAAACAAACTATCTATTAAAAAAATCCTTATCACTACAAGCTCCAATACCACGGGGTAGCGACAGAAATGTGAATTAGTACCCGTATCTGCTGATACCTGAATTGCTTCCACTTTAGAATCAGCTAGGCGAGAGCCCTGTTGTCCTACTGAAATGGATTCTAATAAATTCACAAGCACACGGATAATGAAGGGAAGCAGATAGAACCTATTCAATCAAAAAACGTATTCTAATGCCTGTATTTAGATAAGAAAAGCGAGGTTTCAATGGCTTGGAAGGGAATCTATCATCTGTCGGTCTAACGGGGGTTATAAGATGGATAATCTCACCAATGCTCTCTGACACAGCATACCTGCTATCCAAAGACCCCACCTATAATGTCAGATAGCTCTGTCAACCAACGTTGTTTTATAGATCCAACCTTACCAGATGGTGTTTCTCTTATCTTCTCCTGAATGGGTTACTTAACCCTAGCTATACAGGTGGGGCACAAGAGACGGTACCAAGAGCTGGAGAAGCACCTGGCCCTGTACCTGTGCTGATTGAGTTCGAGAGCACCGGTATTTATTGCATTAGGACAGGTCTTGCATTGCTAGAGCTTTTAGGAAGACGAGTAGCTCTCGAGTACGTTTCTGTTTCAGCCACTCCAAATGAGCGCGTTTCACCATGCTCCACCAACTGTTCCAAACTGGCATCCTTTCCTAAACTCAATGAACTAATTGAGAATTCTTCCCTGCCTGGGTGTGCCCTTAATGAATTGATCCGTTGGCGGCTATAGCGAGATATGGGTCAGAGTCTATCTCCCCATCCCTCCGGCGAGGTAGCAATGAGCTATCAAACGCCAATAGAGGACAGATCCTGTTGTCCGTTTGTTTCAGCACCACAATCTTTGTTCGTTCCTACAGCATCTAAATCAGCACTGGGAGCGGTTCCAGATGCACTTTCAGGTGAAGTCACATCAGACGTTTTCGAGGATGTTCTTGCACATTGCAGGGGTATCGAAACCCGTGAAACCGGGGCTACTGCCATTACAATCTGATCGAAGGGATGGCATTAGGTAGACAACAACCTCTCTTGAGCGCCGCCTTGATGGCTTTGTGAATGAAATTCGAGTAGATGTTGTTTCATCCCGCGTATGTCTAGAATCTTGTTAGGATTCGTCTATTCCAGGTCAGGAAAGAGCTTCTGTAAACTATCGTGATAAGCATAGCCTTCGCCCCGCAGAGTGCTATATCAATGGTTCACCAGGCTCAATTCACTAATGGCTTAGGGCCGGTCTTCAGTAAGTCAATCACCATCGGGTGGAGGGGAAAGCCCTACGTCAAGGTCAATGGATTCACCTACCCCAGTCTCAGAACTTTCTAGACTTTCTTACCTGTGTTCTTCTCAACTAAGAGAAGGGCGTGCATCTACAGCAGTGGTATTATCTTCCTTTTTCTTTTTGCATCTTTGAATCCTGGTGTGTTGGTTAGTACCGAAGCCTCTTGGCTAGTACAGAGTTGTGGTTTGATATAGCTACTAGAGAACCTGGAGGCACTCTCTGAAAATAAGTATTCTTCATATGACATGTGAATAGACAACTCCTGGTATGCTCATTTCATTCCTCTTGGACCTAGATCTTCACTTTCAAAAGTGCAGAATTGATGTATCAAAGGCATTTCAAAGGAACAGAGGGTCCATCTTTGAAGTGAGAGACAATTGGTTTCAACTGTGTCGTAGGGGTTGTATTCTTAGACCTGCCAGGCGGGAGGAACCACCGTCCTGGGTATTGAGCATGTGAATCATGTTATTTTGTAGGAATAGAGATTCTCAGCCATCATATCTTGTTCACCCTTGGCCATGTCTCCTTCCGAGAATGAGTTGGTTTGGGGAGATCATTAGGTTACTGAGATCGAAGTAGTGAGGCTGCTTGAGTGCCATCGAAACCCATTTGAAATTGCAATGACATATTGAAGTAGTAGTTCGTTCAGCACCCGATTAGGTATCTGGAAATAGTTCCTTAGCTCTTTTCTAGTTCGTTAATGACCTCAGCGGTTGAAATGGAATTGGATCCCGGCTTGTTAGTTAATAGAATCTAAATGAGATTGAATGGAAATGTTGGTAAACCGAGGGGTGCATCATACTTTTCAATAGATGTTGGGGTTCCTAAACCATAAGGATACTCTTTTCATAGAACAAGGCCTGCCAATCGATCTCCTAGGCTATAATCCAAGGGATAGCTTAACATGCATCTCCTAGATGGAAGTGTGCGACAATAACTTTGAGCTCCTGTAGTCTTTGATCCTTGATCTGAAGAGGTAGGCAGCTATGATAAAGAAGCCAAGGGATGAAGTGATTGTGGTTGGCGTGCCACATGGAAACTAGATAGGTGGAAGCTATTTTAGACGACCTTGCGGGTCATCCTAACATTGAAATGAAGCTATTCGAGCAGACAGTGAATAAAGCTATGAATGGGGGTAGCTTTACAAGGCATAATGCTGGTGTGCACTTTTCTTTTCTCAAACTGTGGTTGATCCTCTCTAAATCAGAGGTCAACATTTCTTTGCAATGAACGTTTATTAGGTCTGGAAAACCTTGTTAGGTGCACTCGTAGGTGAGCTCAAAGCGAGGATTCATGCGTTCTTTCTTCTCAAGAAGACGGAATGATTGCTCGGTATGATATAGATTCTTAGCCAGGGGTTTGGTAGCTTATGCCCCCTAGTTTGCAACGTAGAGCAGAAATGGTTGAAACGGCTCCCATTGTGTGTGGGAATTCTTTCAAATGTGCATGGCCTGGCGACTGACAGGATGCCCCTGCGAGTGCTATTCCATGTGCTGGAAAACCTCTTTGGCACATCTTTCGCGATCTAGTTAACAGCACTTTAGTGACTCATGTCTTCCATGGCTTAAACCTGCTTATTATACTAGAAACAATGGAATACCTCAAGTTGGATATAGGTGAGGTGGGACTTAACAATGCCTTGTCTGGAACATCTCTTCAAAGCAAGAATTAGCATATAGAAAGGAAGCAGCATTTCCTTTCAGCTGCTTTTAAAAAGTCCCCGGGGATATAGCCCACTTCTCATTTCTCAACACCAGCTTATCTTCTCTTTTCTTAAGTATAAGAGGGATAGGTACTTATTCCTGGCCGGCGGTATCATTGCTGCTCCCCGCCTAATGCGGATCATTGTGCAATGCTTATGTGAAATCTCAATCCAAAACGGATTCGTTTCGTTGGTAGAACCCACGCCGACGTCAAGATCAGTCTCCTTTCCTTTCAAAAGTGAGCGAGCAGAGCTGAAAAAGATGGAGTTACCTGGAGATGAGATTTCTTTCTACGGATATGAAGGATAGAAATATGCTATTTGCTGCTATTCCATCTATTTGTGCATCAAGTCCGAAGAAGATCTCAATCTATAATGAAGAAATGATAGTAGCTCGTTGTTTTATAGGCTTTCTCATATTCAGTCGGAAGAGTTTAGGTAAGACTTTCAAAGAAACTCTCGACGGGAGAATCGAGTCTATTCAGGAAGCATTGCAGCAATTCTTCAATCCTAACGAAGTAATTCCGGAGGAATCCAATGAACAACAACGATTACTTAGGATCAGCTTGCGAATTTGCAGCACCGTAGTAGAATCATTACCAACGGCACGCTGTGCGCCTAAGTGCGAAAAGACAGTGCAAGCTTTGTTATGCCGAAACCTAAATGTAAAGTCAGCAACACTTCTAAATGCCACTTCTTCCCGCCGCATCCGTCTTCAGGACGATATAGTCACAGGTTTTCACTTTTCAGTGAGTGAAAGATTTGTATCCGGGTCTACGTTCAAAGCTTCTACCATAGACCTAATTCGAGAAGGCTTGATAGTCCTAAGAAAGGTGAGGGTGTCCGAATGATCATTTTACATCACGATATCTTTTTCTTCTGGTTATGCGTTTTCCTCTTCACTTTTCTTTTTATTTATTTTATGGAATCGTCCGGGCAGAAACGGGCAAGAATCTCTTCTGTCGTAGAGGCCTCGTCGAGTGCTTCCGCTACGCCAGGAGATGATGATCAACGAAAAAAGGGGTGGGACGGAGAGACGCCGATGGAAAAGAGGAGTTGAGGTCAGAGCCATCCACAAGCCACACCCCGCCGAACCCTTTTCCTGAAGCACCATCTATTGATTTCTTAAGGAAACGCATTAAAACGGTTCTTAGGTCCTGTCGAAATAAGTGCCCGGCGGATCGCCTATTACGCTCTACTTACTCGGATCTTCACCTTGAAACGGCGAGCGCGGAGAAACGGATCAAAATCGCCCAGGTCCTCGCGGATATGTCCAAGCGAGGCCAATATTTTAGGAGTAACAAAAGGGAGCAGCCCCATACCAACTTGATTATTCAAATCTGCGATTGGGAGCGGGATCACCTACGAAAAAGAAATTCACTGGTGTAGGTTTCTTTGCAGAAACCGAGGCCCCTACTTTCCTTCTAAGGGTAAGTCGGGGGAAAGAAGAGCGGGAACGAGGGCTTCTTTCACTGTTTCCCTAAGTTCAAAAGTGAATGTGGAAACGCTGTCTATGGTCTGGTTATAGCATCCCCTTTCTCAATTCCTTTCTGGTCAATAAGGATGGTTATAGCCAACTTAGAAGGGAATTCTAAATGTAAGAAGTTGCTGGATGGTTTGCTCCAATGAAGAGGTACACCTAGGTAGGAGGGAGGGAGCACTTCGTTAGATTAGGAGAACTAGACCATGAGCGGGAGACTGGAGCGTTTGTACCATCGACGAGGGCCAATGAGACTAGACTATTCTACGAGTTTTCTGAGGAGCAACAACGGAAGGTGAACCTGGATACTACTAAAGAGGAAGACACAGACTAACAAGAAACAGCCTTGACTTATTCCTATCTACACCCACACAATCTCGATTTGACAATTTAATAAATGGAAGAATTGACTGTTTTATACAATGAGACCGTTCATCTTACTACAGCAGAGAGGCTACCAGGACACGACCTTTCGCACAATTGAAATGGTACTACTGTGTCCCTAAGGGCCCCGTCTTCCTTTTCAGAGAGAACTGAATCTGAACATCTTTCTATATGATAATTCGAGAGTAAAAAGGGAACCGAAAACATTGATTTTTTGTGAGAGCAATGATGAGTCGAGCCGCATCACATCAACTATAGAACTTAACATACACGTTTTCTTGTTGCGTTGCATTCCATTGTTTCAACCCTTCCCGGATAAATGCAAGTATCCGCTGATACCGGATCGGATCACGAAGAAACGGGAACAGCTTTCGCACTAGCAGAATGGGTACCACCATCAGGATTGAGAGGCCAGTTCGTTCACGATGTCCATGGTCCTGAAGATTACCGGGATCTTACGTATGTGAATTCATGCGAGGATACTATCAAGCTTCACCGACTCTGGCGGGGAGACGACCTCGCCATAGCAAGGCACTAAAGCTTATGTTGCAAATTATTAATGGATCAATAGACTTTGGCGCAGCCATCCCAATCCACTTCAGCAGCGCCAGCGGCATCTCCAGAAGAACGAGGACCCTCTGCCTACAGGTAGAGATACCTGGGGTGGATTTTAAAGTGAAGAGCTGTCTGTTCTCAAGCTTATCCGCATTTCCCATCTGAACTTATTAAATAGGGGAAGCACAAAGGCTATCGAGTAAGAAAGGACAACTCCGCCCTATTTAATAATTGGAGCAAGCCATTTTCGAGTAGGAAAGGCAACGGCTTTTGAGTATAAAAAGGGGAGAAAGAAAGGATCCCAAACGAATGGATTTAGCTTGCCGAAATCATTCAATCGGTACAAAACAAATCCCAGGAATATTCTCCCAATGTTATCTTATTAAAAAGAAAGGAAATGTTTGTTCGGTAGATCGCCTTGCTTTTCTTTCACATTGGGGTTTAGTGGCAGCAAGAGGCAAGCAACTCTCTTCCGGCAGAAGCTAGCTTTGTTTACATGCTTACCTTTCTCTCCATGAATGTAATGAGCCCTATTTAGTAAGTGGGGCAAGTCAGGCAGTAGATAGCTAATATGAACGGATCTTGCAATGGATTATGCCAGAGTGAACTATTTCATCTTTTTATTGTAATTCAAAAAGCATTGGAAATATGCATCATCGATGTGAAAAGCCATTGCTGGGTGACTCGCACAAGTCCTTTCTTTTTGAATGAGGAAAAGAGGCACATAATCGATTCCGGATTGCCCGGTGCCGACTTCCTTTCTTAAGCCAATGCACGCGGGACAGCTGCTAGAGCTCGAGGGCTTTCCCTTTCCTACTCCGACGATGCATCAACAGCGGGTACTTGCCTGTTTACATTCTGTGCTCCTTGAGTCGCAACTCATCCCTGCCGTCCTCATGCGCCGCACTCGCCGTCTTCAGCGCCTACTCATTTATTGATAACAGAGGGGACCCCAGGCACATTGAATGGAATTTCATTGATGGAAGCTCAGGATTTGCTTCCAAATCTGCCACTTTAGGAGTTTTCTTTTCCGTAAGCCAATATCGGCCTAGAAGATCGCACAATCAGTGGGGTAACAAAGATCGAACCCTGGGCTGCCGTTCCAGTACAAGTTTTTACCGTTAGAATAGGAAAAGCCGGGTCAAGAGGGAAAAGGAACCGTGGCACTTCACGTAAAGAGAAGCTTTGTCTGAGCTGAGAAACGCTCTGGCTAAACACCTTCCTCCGAGCAAACACAGACCTATTCATTCGCGTGGCTTAAGAAACAGGAAAAGCACGACCAATTGGGGTGGGGTAGGCACGGCAGCTTCTCTAAAGCACGGCAGCACTGAAGCACATTTATCGCGGGTTCACATATAATATTTGTAGGGTCACCAGACCTAACGAGTGGAGTCATGGTTCCGCTTGACCTGAAAGAATGGTTGAGAGCCCCTAGCCAAATGAAACAGATCGCGCATTCTTTTCCAACTGAAGGTGCACTTTTCGCTGTTAAAGTATCAATTCACCACTGGCCATATGAAAAACTTAACTATCTTGAGCTTGAGCTCGACAAAGACTATTTCTAGGAGATAGACGCTGTTTTGCCTCACTTTGATCCAGTTGGTTCCTGAACAGGAAGGGGGATAGGTAGGTGGAGGATGCAACGAAAGGTCTCACTGGCTGGCGCCAGGAGGAGATATTGAAGGAAGAAGTGGTGATTAGAGAAGAATGGCAATGGCGTAGATCATTCTTAATTCCATCTTTTCACCCTTCCGCACCCCCTATTTAGTAAGTGGAGATAAATACGAATTTATATCCGGTAAGCGCTAAGAAAGTAAGAGCGACCTAAACCCTATCATTTATCTTTTAGAGTAAGAAACACCGGTTTTGAAAGAATCAATGGTTTCGCAATCCATTTCCGCTTAGGTCAAGTTTCCTCAACATTATGGGTGAGGTGGAAGACCAGCAGCATCAAGCTCGGTGACAATCAGGTAACAAACAGCTCGCAGTCATGTCTCTAAGCAGGGATCACCTTCTAGTATTATGAATATGGTACCTACCCCTATTTAATGCTGTCTACAGAGAGATCGGAGAAAGCTAGCACTAGAGCTGGTAGAAGAAAAGACTGGACTGCCGGGACTTGATTTCTCTCTCCATGTTTATCTATGTCAATTCGATAGCGCTTAGTACTGGATTAGAGGAAAAGGGGCTGCTGAGGCTGGTGGATAAGATCAAGCCTTGCCTTTTCCCTTTTTAAAGTGGGCATCCTCTTTTCTTTGGAAAGTAACTAGACAAGACCTGGCGAAAAAGAAGGGTTGGTTCGGTGAAGTTCGCTATTATAATTGTTCAGGCGAGAAAGTCTTTCGAAATCAAGTTATAGGAGTAGCTTACCAGTGCCCTCTTCTTCACTGCCTGTGTCAGACCCGCGTAAATGATCTGATGAGGGTGTGTTGAAAAACACTGTTAATAAGATAGTCCTATTCGTCTAATTCTTTCTTATTTTAGTTTTCGTATCACTGCTTCCATTTTCTTTCAAGTCCTAGGCTTCGCCCTTTGTTTGGCTTCGATTCCGGAAGTACCCATTGTTTCAACAAACCCACCTTGTTTGTTTTTAGCAAGGGATGCTGAGTCAAGTTAGGTGTCCTACGCTAGGCGCAATCCTCGTTTCAGTACTACACTAGTGGTATGACCTTCGGAAGGCGGAGAAAGTGGGGTTCAGGGCTTTAGGGCATACAATGGGTTATGGGGTCCATGGTACACGGATGCGCTAACCAGCGAGAAAACGCCTAGCGCTTAACTCATCCGGTGCGGGTCTATTTCTCCCTTCGGGTCCTGTACACCTGTAAAAAGGAAAGGAGATAAGTTGTTTCTCTTTAGAAAGCTAAGTAAGGCTAAAGCTCTGTTTCCATTCCTGTTTATAAAAAAGAATGCTAGCACGACTTTCAAATAACCAGAAAGGAGTGTAGGATTGATTCCTCACATGATACGCATTTCCATCTAATCTAGTTGGGATTTAGGTTCCTGCTAGGCGAGATATTTATTTAAAGACAGCTGGAGGTACGAATTACCCGATTGTGAACGCTTCTTACTCGCAGGAATAATCCCATTGTGTCCACGTATCCACACGATTGGTTTCTGAACCAGAAGTTCATTCATTTTTGATCGAGAAACATGGCGCAGGTGTCAGATTGGAGTGATTATTGAGACGTGGTATGAGCGAACAGAATGATTGGGGTTTGGGGTAGTAACACCAAAAGAAGCGTTAGTTGTTGTCTCGGATTGAGAAGCAGTGGCATCTTTAGCGGTCAATGCCCACGAAGGAAGGTCTTTTCTCACTCATTATTTAGATTAGTTAGCCGTGTGCACCTCTTCTTTTTTCCTTTCAGAATAGAAGATGGGGTTGTACCTGTCATCTCTTGATACCAGTATTCTAGCTTATGGTTCCTTTGTTGGTTTCCCCTGACCATACATATCTACTTCGGCATGTAAAGAAGCTGCTCCGCTGATTACCCACCAACAGATGCTTTTGGCGCTCCTACCTTTTCCCTGGGATGAGTCTCCAAAGCGGGTCACTAATAGCTTCGGTGTGCAGGAAACTATGGCCACACCCTTTCCTACTCTAAAGCCGCTGCCCTTACTAAATAGTGAAGCCGTGCATACGTTTCCTCACTCAATCCGTCTGGTAGCAGAAGCCCTTTACCTAGGGTAGGGCTTCACGAGGTTTAAGTTTAAGATTATTGATAGAATCAACGAATCTCACTTCTAATGGGCTTTACTACACTACCAGAGGAGTACAAGTTTGAAACGGGCAGCAGCTGCACACTACCTATGCAATAAATCAAGACGAAAGCAGGGCGCTTAGGACACTGGATTGGAAACTTAGACTGCCTTCCCTCTTTACTCGCTTGTTCCACTTGGTATTCACAATCAAAGGTCTCCCCAACCATTATAACCAGAACCAACCGTTGGATAGGGCCACCGCTCGATGGGTTGGATCCTGCTCACCACGCGAAAAACAACCATACAATTTAGTAATTCCGGGGCTTACTATTCAAGGGCAAATCAAGTAGAATTGTGTATATAGATGAAAAAGGAGAATGGCGAAGAAAGTCAATTTGTCCAAAGCACGGTGCCGACCTCCTTCTTTTATACTATACGAACGAGAATTCTCATTTCTTGTGAATGGGCCCAATTTCCCTTTTGCTACTGGTCGGGACGACCTAAATCCTATATCGGTTTCTCAAGTGCCAAATAGAATAGTTCTTTTCCAAGTTTGGGTAGGATTCCCGACACCAATCACATCTGTAAGTAGCAAAGATTTAAACAAATAATGAGAGGCCTTTATCTAATTAAGTTGAATAATACACAGATTGTAATAAAGGAGCGTGCTAACTGTCACAGATAGCGTGGAGATAAACAGCACGTACCGACCAAGTGTCGCGGTAGGTTGGCTGGTGCAGGCAGGTTTGATAACTCAGTAAGAGAGTATGACCACTTTGGGAAATCCCCTAGCTTTCGTCCCTCACTGTCTACAGCGTAGCCGTCATGGAACCCCAGTGTCTTCGTCAAGCATTCCACTCTAGTTTTCGCTACCAGTGTTTCAACAACACACAATACCGCCGGCCCCCATGCCACACATGTCAAATTATAGAATAGATCTCGAGTAGAGACAAGAAGACAGCACGCTAAAGCGATCGAAATGGTTGTACATGACTAGTCGTCTCCTGCGGCTCGCGATAACATGAATATCTCTCATTCTCTTCCATTCTTAGGCCTTCCTAAAATAAGACAAATATAAAGCAATCGAGCCAAAGAGAAAATCATGAAGCATCTAAGGTTTCCTTATCTTTTTACAATCTAGCTCCTCCGGATACGATCATGCTTAATGTTACTGGCGCATGTTAATGTCTTAATCTCATAATAGACGAAAGAACGATAGGGAGTTGGTATCAAATCCATACCGATGATGAATGCATTCCATTCCATCGGTTAAGTTGGTATCCTCAGGAAAAAACAAAGCAGCGGAGTACCCATTTTTACATGAGAAAGAAAATGAGCTGATTTGAAGCTCTGCTCTTGTTATGTTGAACAAACGCCCTGCGGGGCACGCCCTCCGGGGGTTTACGCCAGGAATTCCGTAGAAGAGAGTCTTGGTAAGAAATAAATAAAAAAGGTACAGTCTACCGCAAGTAAAAAACCCATAGCTTCTATCGCTGACGGGGCCTTTCAGGCTATCTAAAATACCACCATCGTAAAGGAGGATTCGAAGAAGACGGCATGACCGGGAGAGAGACGCAAGGATGGGACTGGAACGATTGAGAAGCACTCATTTATCACGGATGAATAAAAATATGCGTATAGTAAAGACATACGCCCCATATCTGCGGATGATAGGCTCTAATTGCATGTGACCAGTACGGGAACCGAGTTCATGTCTTTCCGGGAGTAGAGCTTGCGTTAAACTTGCTTCAATGGCGATGAAAATAGCTCAGTTGGTAGACGATGTCATGTGACAGCTTGTTTTCTCGTTGAAGCATTCTTAGACTGATAGCTAGGGAAGTCCCATTTTGCAAGGGCTCGCGGAGTAGCCACAGATAGAAATTATCAAGTACCAAACAAATAGTTCTTCCAAGGCTAAAGGCAGGCTGACCCGCTAATTATGTCGTAGGTAGGGATCTCGTTTGAATAAAATCGTATAACAATGAAGCGAGAAAACGTATGCGCCCGCAAACGGCTTTCGAGGCGATCCTGACCAGCAAACGAACTCAAATTCAAGCGACCCTCAAAGCGAGGGGAAGACCCCCATTCTTTTTGTCGAAATCACTGTACTTAAAAAGAACAATGTTGTTACTTCTTCAAATCTCTATTGTGTAGGTGTTCAGTCCCAGGTAGGAATAAGTAAAGGCTGTTTCTTGTTAGTCTGTCTCTTTCTCTTTAATAGCAGGTTCTTGGGTAAAAAACCCAGTCACTTTAGAAAGTCCCCCTTTTTTTAGGGAGCAGAGCTGAAAAAGATGGGAAATTCCAATGATTCTTCGTTCATTATTTCCAAGTGTCATTCTTTTGTTCATTGCTATACCATCGTTTGGTCTTGCGTTGCCAGTACTAATAATGGCATTAGTTGTCTTATTCGGAGTTCAAGGAATAGCCTTTCATCTTGGGAATGAGAATGTCGCGGATCTCAATGTTCTCGTCATGACCAATGCTCCTAACGAGGGTGACTTTCCCATAGACCAACCTCCCGTTGGCGGACTACCAGACCTCCAGCAGGAAATGGCGCACGCCGCCCATCCCGAAGCCATGATTTCGGAGTTGACTTCCAAGGTTGAAAGAATATTTAACGAAGTAGGCACTCCTCTTCCTTTAGAGGAGGGTGAGTCTGCGCGATCGTTCACTGAAAGTCTTATATTGTGGAATAGTGAGGGAGGAGATACTCTTCAACAAATCTTCTCTGATTATACGGAAGCCGGAGATGGAAGCGAATTCGTCGCAACAGCCACCAATCTGGCGAAGCGGTTTCGCCGCGCCGAGCTCGGTGAACCAGATTCTCCCGACCCCGATGCGCCTGCGGAAGAGCAGGAGGCTCATTCCACGGGATCCCCTGAAAGCACAAAAGCAAATGATGGGGCGAACGAGGCAGGCCCGTCTTCTTCGAGGAAGCGTAAAAGGTGGGATGATGATTCAGGGTCCGAAGATGACGATTCGGGGGGACCCGGGGAATCTCCAGATCCAGTGGAAATCGTTTACGAAGGGGATGCACAAGGGTACAACTGGGAGGGGGATTAGGTTGGCCGCCAACTTCGCCTGCCTTTCTATCTGAGTTCTTCCCTCTTGATGCTTTCGAACGACTCCTAAATTTCACAAAATCCTTTTTTTTCTTTCTTATTTGAAATCCAAATCGAAATGCCTCAACTTGATAAATTAACTTATTTCTCACAATTCTTCTGGTTATGTCTTCTCCTCTTTACTTTTTATATTCTCTTATTTAATAATAATAATGGAATACTTGGAATTAGTAGAATTCTCAAACTACGGAACCAACTGCTTTCGCACCGGGGGGCGAGATCCGGAGCAAGGACCCTAAGAATCTGGAAGATATCTCGAGAAAAGGTTTTAGCACCGGTCTCTCATATATGTACTCCAGTTTATCCGAAGTATCCCAATGGTGTAAGACCGTCGACTATTTGGGAAAAAGGAGGAAAATCACTCTGATCTCTGATTTCGGAGAAATAAGTGGCTCACGAGGAATGGAGAGACAGATTCTCTATTTGATCTCGAAGTCCTCATATAACACTTCTTCCAGTCGGATCACTTGTTGGAAAAACATAATGCTCACACATGTTCCACACGGGCAAGGAAGCATAATATCATGAAA
Source organism: Triticum urartu (assembly GCF_056163025.1). NCBI lineage: Eukaryota > Viridiplantae > Streptophyta > Magnoliopsida > Poales > Poaceae > Triticum > Triticum urartu. Next base: position 429,303,124 of record NC_141873.1, read on the forward strand.
GCCGTCTGATAATCTTTCTATAGGTTCCCCGAAGAGAATGGTCTCATCACAAAAACACTTTCTATATGTTCTGTTATTTCGAGATTCGAAGAAGCAAGCAAGTTTTTCATATAGTTGTTTTTGTGTAGTGATCTCTGTTCATGGAGATCACGAGGCCACTGATACCCGAAGTGGTTAGGTGGGATAGAAGAGAGGGAAAGCGGGCTTCTATCACATAGTTTCTCTTTCAGGGTACATAGGACGGCCCTCTCGTCATTACCTTTTGTGCTTACCCATAGCTAGCTGTGCCTGAAGTCATGGATGATGCTATTCCCACTGAGAGATGTGCTGCAAAATGGAAGCTGTGTTAGTCCTCGGCTAAAATCATCTTCCTTTATTAAAGACCATATATATCCATATGTAGATAGAAGAGGGGATATAGTCGTTCAAAGCTAAGGTGAGTCTGTTCCAGCTAATTCCTCAGATTCCACTTTCCTGTCTGTCCATGTAAAAAGGAGTCCAGCCCACAAGGAGAGGGAATCCACAATAATATCTGTTTTAGATGCTTTCTACTATGTTTCAAGTGATCAAAGAATAGTATCTTTAGACAGAACTGAAATAGCAGATGCAGATTCGAATGTTAAGGTTATTAAAGCTTAAAAGAAAAAGCAGTCATAGGTTAGGTGACTAAGAAAAGAATGTGGAAAGGGTCACGGATAGGATTGGTATATTAGTTTCAGCTATAACAGAGATTTCTCAGCATGTTTCTATCTGGTTGGTATCCGCTGGTACCATTCATTGTGAGTGCTTTTAGGGGTTGCTCAACTCTCGGCTATTTTCACCATCTAAATGATTGCATCTTCCCGTTCTCACAATTTCTCAAAGGTTATTGTATTGATACTATGGAATTTAGAGTGAAAAAACAATAGGGTTCAATTCGATTCATTTTGGAAACTCTAGCGGGGCCATCCCAAATTCCTCTATATATTAATACTTCCCTCTATATCCATTCTGATAGCTTATTTGCCGTTTTATCTGAATGCGAATATTATAGAGAGAGAGTGGGGGGAGAGGAAAACGAGAGGCAAATGGCAAATAATGTAATGCGGGAGAGAAGGGTATGTGATGGGTACTTGGTATGTTGACTTTTGCGTAGACCTCCCTGGCAACGGCGCCAGAAATCCTTCTTGCTACCTCTTGAGCACTGCGTGGTTTTCCCTGAAGAGGAAGGGATGATGCAGCAAAGTAGCATAAGTATTTCCCTCAGTTTTTGAGAACCAAGGTATCAATCCAGTAGGAGGCTACGCGCGAGTCCCTCGTACCTGCACAAAACAAATAAATCCTCGCAACCAACGCAAATAGGGGTTGTCAATCCCTATAGGGACACTAACGAGAGTGAGATCTGATAGATATGATAAGATAATATTTTTGGTAAAATAAAGACAAAGAAAATAGCAAAGAAAATAACTAAGTAGTAGGAGATCAATATGATAAAGATAGACCCGGGGGCCATAGGTTTCACTAGTGGCTTCTCTCGAGAGCATAAGTATTCTATGGTGGGTGAACAAATTACTGTTGAGCAATTGACAGAATTGAGCATAGTTATGAGAATATCTAGGTATGATCATGTATATAGGCATCACCTCCGAGACAAGTAGACCGACTCCTGCCTGCATCTACTACTATTACTCCACTCATCGACCGCTATCCGGCATGCATCTAGAGTATTAAGTTAAAAACAGAGTAACGCCTTAAGCAAGATGACATGATGTAGAGGGATAGACTCATGCAATATGAAGAAAACCCCATATTGTTATCCTCGATGGCAACAATACAATACGTGCCTTGCTGCCCTTACTGTCACCGGGAAAGGACACCGCAAGATTGAACCCAAAGCTAAGCCCTTCTCCCATTGCAAGAAAGATCAATCTAGTAGGCCAAACCAAACTGATAATTCGAAGAGACTTGCAAAGATAACCAATCATACATAAAAGAATTCAGAGAAGATTCAAATATTATTCATAGATAGACTTGATCATAAACCCACAATTCATCGGTCTCAACAAACACACCGCAAAAAGAAGATTACATCGAATAGTTCTCCACAAGAGAGGGGGAGAACATTGTATTGAGATCCAAAAAGAGAGAAGAAGCCATCTAGCTAATAACTATGGACCCGTAGGTCTGAGGTAAACTACTCACACTTCACCGGAGAGGCTATGGTGTTGATGTGGAAGCCCTCCGTGATCGATGCCCCCTCCGGCAGAGCTCTGGAACAGGCCCCAAGACAGGATCTCGTGGATACAGAAAGTTGCGGTGGTGAAATTAGGGTTTTGGCTCCGTATCTAATTGTATGGGGGTACGTGGATATGTATAGGAGGAAGGAGTACGTCGGTGGAGCAACAGGGGGCCCACGAGGGTGGAGGGCGCGCTTGGTGGGGGTGGGCGCGCTCCCCTACCTCGTGGCCTCCTGTTTCTTTTCTTGACGTAGGGTCCAAGTCTCTCTGGTCTTATTCGTTGAGAAAATCACGTTCCTGAAGGTTTCATTCCGTTTGGACTCCGTTTGATATTCCTTTTCTTCGAACCCCTAAAACAGGCAAAAAAAACAGCGATTCTAGGCTGGGCCTCCGGTTAATAGGTTAGTCCCAAAAATAATATAAAAGTGGATAATAAAGCCCAATAATGTCCAAAACGGTAGATAATATAGTATGGAGCAATCAAAAATTATAGATACGTTGGAGACGTATTAGATGGGCGCGGTGGCTGCGGGTGCCGCCCGGATCGGGCGGTGGTGCTCTGGGCGGACCTGGTCTGGTGCTCGCCGCGAGCGCCCGGGGGGCGTGGGCAGCGTAGTCTGCGCGACTCAGGGCCTTTGTTGGCACGGGGGAGCTGCTTCAAGGTGCAAGTGTGGCTAATCTGGTCCCCGATGGCCGCGGTGGCGCGCATGGTGCGTGTGGCTCGTGTCTGTTGCTAGGCTGCGGCCGGCAGCCATGGTGGCTGACGGTCTCGGGTAGCGCACCTCCTTTCCTTGCCGGCATGGTGCTCGGTAGGGTGCGGCGGTCTGTTGCGTCCAATGGCTCTGCTCTCGGTGGCCGTTCTTGGCTCTTCCCACTGGATCTTGAGTTTAGTCGGCGGCGGCCGCTCCGAGGTGCGGTTTGCTACGGCGGCGAACCCTTCGTCGGCAGGCTGGTGCGGTGGTGATTGATTAGTGGGCTTGTCCGTGCTGGCGCGGGAGGATGTGCAACTGAGGTGGTGTGATGATGCGGAGCATCCTACGATCATCCCTATGTACACTTCGACTACTCCCCAAGCCCCAAGAGGACATACGATGAGACCTCGACCATACGCCATTGGACACAAGGTGAACTCACTCCTCTTCGAACCGTCACTTTCCACATATGAGACATGGCTACTACCTCAAGCATGGACCTTGCATATACTCAGGTACAACCGAGACGACCATGGAGGATCCAAGGACCAAGGCCAAGCATGGAAGAGGAGAAGGAAGAAGAAGCAAGGACAAGCTTCTGGAAAGCCCGGAACTTCCGACCTTCGCCCGGAACTTTCGGCCCCCGGACCTTTCGACCTTCCCGGAACCTCCGGCCCCGGAGTCCAGACCAGCCCCGAGCGCGCCAACTCTCTGGATAGCCCGGAACCCGGCCGGGACCTGCCCAGAACTTCCGGAGCTCGGAACTTCCGGCCCCACCCGGAACTTCCGGCCTGCCTGCGTGCAAAGACTCGGGCCAAGGGCCCATGTATCCCCCCTATCACTTACCCCTTCATGGGCTAGCACTATATATACTCCCCCACCTCCTCCTAGTTAGGGCAGCGTTGTGATAGCTCATTTGAGAGATAGAGTCTCGCTCATCCATATCGGATCTACTCCTTGAGAGAGACCGCGGCCCCTCTTCAGAGAAGATCCACCTTGGATTCAAGACCCCTTTACGGGAAGATCCCCTTGTGGATTCAAGACCTCCTCACGGAGAAGAACCGGTTACCTTATGTATCGTCCTTTGTTGGATTTGGATCGTGTATCTCTTTGTGTTTCAAGGATCTAGCACATGTGTGACTATTTCTTGTTGGTTGAGTGATTCTCTCGTGTTTCCCCTCGTGATTTCCCTCGTTTTCCCCCTCGTGTTCCTCGTGTTCTTCGCGGGATCCTCTCCTTTCGTGAAAGATCGGGCCACTAGGGTTCTACCCTACATCATCTTGGTATTAGAGCCACATTGATCACGATTTCGGAGCCCCCCTTTTTGTTTTCTAGCCTAATTTTGTTGTGTTCTTCCCCAATTTTGAAAATCCCCGCCAAAAATAGCCCCAAATTTTTTTGTGATTTGTTGGTTTGACGATTTTTTGTTGATTTTGATCCATGGATTCGTTGTGTCTCAAGTGGATCTAGCATTCCCCATCTTTTCCCCCATTTCTATCCACAAAATCTTCCCAATTTTGACCTTGGAAATCGAGTTTTTCCGCCCCCATTCTCAGATCTGGAATTTAGGGTTCGTCCCGGAAGAAATTCCACGACCCCCGGAACTTCCGGACTCCCCCGTAACTTCCGTCCCCCGGAACTTCCGTCCTTACCCCGGAACTTCCGGGCTAAACAGAGAGTTTATCCAAAATCCCCCGGCTTCCCCAAGACTTTTTCCGCGACCCCCGGAACTTCCGGCCACCCCCCGGAACTTCCGGAGCCCGGAACTTCTGGCCTAACCCGAAACATTACACAGAATTTCAGCATCAGCCTTCTTCACCGTTTTGATCACAACTTTTCACTCCGAACTCCGATTTGAGTGTTCTTTGGCTCGTTTTGAAGCTATCGACGTGCCCGAGGACCTCACCTTGGTTTCACCACCTTTTAACACCATTAAAGTTAGTGAATTTTGGCATCTTTTCCTAGGGCTTCCACCACATCATCCGCTACACCACCACCGACTTCCGCAACCTAACCAATTTTGTTCCCCATAGCATTAGCAGTTGTTTGAGTTGTGACTTGAGTCTCCTAAGGTGTTTCGGCTACTTAGGGACGGTTGCTTCCTCATCAACCACCACCACTTCTGCATAGGCTTACCCACCATACAGTTCCGCCACCCCAACTTAACCCAATTTTGTTTGTGTTGTGAGTTGTGTCTCCTAAGGTGTTTCGGCTACTTAGGGACCGTGCTTCCAACTCCGACTCACATAACCCAATAACCCTCCATTTCCGCATTGCCTACTCGCATAACCCATCATTGCATTGTTGCAATCCCATTGAGCTTCCGCAACACCACCACCGCATCCCGTTACCACCATTTTGACATTTGAGATTTTGAGTTTGCGGTTTTTCCGTTTCCTAAGGTGTTTTGGCTACTTAGGGACGAGTCTCCATCATCTTGGTATCTCCATAAAGATCACCGCCACTCATCATCGACAAGGACGGTAACCTCCATATCATCTTGGTATTGTGGTATCCCTCCATTGTATATTCCCTTGCCATTGCATTGATAACCCCTAGCCCATTTTGCGTCACTTGCCTATCGAGACTAGCCATTTGAGTATTGCCGGCAACGTTACTTGTGCACATTAGTGATCTACACCATACATTGCATACATGCCATACCATATCGGTATCATCTTGGTATCATATCATCCTTCGTGCCTCAAGTTTGTTCCCGCATATACACAATAGCTATCTTGGTTTGTGCATTGTGCAAAAGTGGCCATACAAAAAAAGAGAATAAAGCTTTTAAGCAAAGAAAAAGAGTGAACAAAGAGCTTGTAAGCAAGTGCCATAGCATCATACCACAGTGTCATATAAGATCATCTTGGATCATAACACCGGGAACCATATATACATAGCATACTTGGGATAGAAGTCGTTGCATTTTTGTCTCCTATAGGTTGTGCACAAGTGTCGTATCCGCCTATTGAGCAATCGTGCTAACGTCTCTCTAGAGTTGTGCAACAAGAGCATTTTCCGTGGATTCCACATTTTGAGCTCACTCCTTGGTTGCATGACCCCATTTATCTATCCGTGTGTGTGTTTCTGTGTGCCACATATTGCTATTGGTCTACTTGTTTCACTTGCGAATTTGTGAATCTCTTTCAACATTATTGACTCTCACTAACATTTTGCATAAAAAATTTGTGCCACTATCCTCACCGAGCTCCACCATAAGCCTTATTCGTGTAGGTGTGAGAAACTGACAAGAATTGGTACCAATTGTGCTATTTCCTTGTCCACATTGGAGTGATCATTGATCCACTTTCAACTTCGGTCAAGGTACATTTGGTATTCGTTCTTCTCTTTCTACCACTCACACTTTTCTCTTGGAGTGATGGATAGGCAAGGCATTTCATCTCCGTTCTTCAACAACAACGACGGCGTGAACAACTCCATCACCAAAGCGTCAATCTTCGATCTACAACGACAAATGCAAGGCACACAATCAAGATTGCGAGAGCGCATCGAGAACCTCTCCATTGACATTCGCCACTCCGAAGTGAGGAAAAGGGACTACATCGACAACAAGCTTTCCGCACAAAAGGAGGAGCAAGATGCAAGGATGGAGGAGATTCGGACCTTGTTGATCAACCGTTCTTCCCCTTCATCATCCTCAAGGCGGCGACGTTCAAGTCACAAGTCTTCGGAGCGCAAAAATGATGCAAGCACAAGTCGTCCTCGTCCACATCTCCATGGCAACCACCATCACGTTTGTGATCCACCTCATCAGGAAGGGAAAGTCACCTCCAAGCAACATGTGCACGACGACGATGAACGACATCTACATCGAGCTAAAGCACGACAACGACAACATCATCATGAAGATGCTCGAGATGCGCCTACCTACAAGTTGCAACAAGCCCTACTTCATGCCAAGTCCAAACTTCATGACCACAAGAGAAGACCGCGAGACGAGCACCACCAAGATGGAGCTACGGCTACAACAACCACTCCAGCATCTTCGCCAAGTGCTATCAAGGCATCTTCTCCTTTGGAAGTACGGCATCTTCGCCTACACCCCACGAGTTCGCCTACATCGACATCTTCAACAACGAGGCGACCACCTACGAGCGAGGGCGACACTTCCATCTTCGGAATCCCCTCAAGGAAGATGGCCAAGCATGGGACATTCCCTTCGGTCATGGAGACAAGCTACGAGGTGCCACATCATATGGGCCTCCAACAACAAGACGGCGACAAGAAGGTCGAGCAAGGGCCATCCCCTTCGACCATGGCGACGAGCACAAACCTCTTCAACAACATGAAGACGGTGCCCATATTGGACTCATACTCCGAGTCAAGCTACGAGACCGCTCATGAGACCTTATCTTTGGTCTTCGACAAGAGTGATGATGTGCCATCTTCAGCCTTCATCCACGGCTACGACCATGACCACGACATGATTGAGCATGGAGACATTTGCACCAACATCTATCCGACAACGACATGTGACGAGATGCCCCAATTGCCATGTGAGGATAGCCACCCCACATGAGTGACATGAGTGACTCCACCACACATGACATTGAGAGCATTTCCTATGAGAGGATGAGTGTGACCACCACTAGCCCCACACTTGAGAGCATGCCACACATCCTATGTGAGGTTGAGAGCCATTTGAGTGACTCCACCAACCATATGAGTGAGAGCATCCAAGAGGGAGTGAGTGAGCCACAACACTTAGTGAGTGAGGTAGTTGACACGGCACGTGAGGCCACTTTGATTTCTAATAACTTAACCTCTACTCCTAGTGTGTTTTCTTCTTTGGTGCTAGGTATCCTACATGACGACGTTCCTATCCTCGACGAGTCCATACCTCTAATGGAGACAATGATGACTGTCGGGGATATACCCCGCGGCGTAAACCGGCCGGAAGTATAACCCAGCTGGACTAGGCGTTTCATTGGTAAACCGCCAGAGGATTGGCGGTTTACGTGTCTGGCGGTTTACTGGTATGACAATTTACAAGCCTGAAGACTCATTGGTGAACCGACGCATGTTCCAGATGGATGACAAGGCCCAAGGTCCAGCAGGCCGGTTTAGGTTAATGGTGGGCCAGTTTAAGAGGAAAGGCATGAGGAACATTTATCGTACAAGGAGTTAAGACCTGGACTTGTATCCGGTTTGTATTAGAGATAGACTAGTCCTAATCCTAATAGGACTCTACATGTAACCCGCCCCTCCAACATATATAAGGAGGGGCAGGACTCCTCAAAAGGGACAAGATTCACAAGTTCCACAGGTTGGACAAGTTAGGTTTAAACAATAGCTCTCGAGATAGAGCACTCTTGTAACCGTGATCATGATCATCAATATCAACGAAGCAGGATGTAGGCTTTTACCTCCACCGTGAGGGGCCGAACCTGGGTAAAACATCGTGTCTCTCATCCCGCTCAACCCCTCTCAAGCTACCACATAGATGAGTTGGCCTCGCGACTAAGTCCTGACACTAAGGACATCTGCCGTGACAGTTCCACGACAGTTGGCGCCCACCGTGGGGCTCGCGCACGGTAGTGTTGAGTTCTTGGAGGGCGCCATCTTAGGGATTGAGAAGCTCCGTCCGACTAAGTCCTGACACTAAGGACATCTGCCGTGACAGTTCCATGACAGTTGGCGCCCACCTTGGGGCTCGCGCATGGTGGTGTTGAGTTCTTGGAGGGCGCCATCTTAGGGATTGAGAAGCTCCGTCCGGCTCAACGAAAAAGTTCCGGTCGGTTTTTCGGAGAGTTCCAGCCGGCTCGCCGAAAAAGTTCCGTCAGGCTCATCGAAACGTTCCGCCGGTTCGTCGGAAATTTCCGGCCAGATCATTGAAAAGTTCCGACCGTCTCGATGAAAGGTTCTGTCTGAATCATCAAAAAGTTCTGATCGCCTCAATGAATAGTTCAGCCCGAATCGCCGAAGGGTTCCAGCCGCATCGCCGAAAGGTTCTGTCCGAGTCGTCAAAGAGTTCCGACTTCGGCTACAGAAAAGTTCCGAATTATCAAATACTTCCGGATTAGCAAAAAGTTTCGGCCGGATTATCAAGAGGTTCCAGCTCAAAAGATTCCGGATTATCAAAATTTCCGGTTGGATTATCAAGAGATTCCGGTTCAAAGGTTCCGGATTATCAAAAGTTTCGACCGGGTTATACAGAGGTTCCAGCTCAAAAGGTTCCGGATTATCAAAAATTCCGGTTGGATTATCGAGAGGTTCCGATTCAAAAGTTCCAGATTATCAAAAGTTTCGGCCGGATTATCAAGAAACTCCGGTTCCAGAAATTCCGGTGCAAAAAATTCCGGCCAGGTTATGTGGAGACCTCAGGCATTACAAGACACAGAACTAATCAACTGTTTTGTCAAAACAAAAGCAGCGCTATGCATTATCCGGCGCTAGCGTCTGGCAAAAAATACCAGGTGCTATCGTTTCTATGTATTTTATCAATACATGTTAATTCATCCGACAACAATTACTCTGACCTGTAATATTTTTACGCAGGGCAACTATTAAAAGAAAAAGGGGTGGTGTTATACCACGGATGCACATTCGGTTGTATCGCGCGGCTTCACGGACAGGGTGTCGCGGTCCGGTTAACGTCAACGCACCGGCTGACTCGCCCGTCTGCACCACCTTACAACACCAAGGAAGACTCGCCCGTCTGCCATGGCCACCGGTTCATGCGTCCACGCCGGCTTACAACGTGGAGGACAACTTGCTCGGCCGCACCGGATTACAACGCCGGGCCGACTCATCTGTCTGCTCCTACGGTTAACTCGGCCGTGATTAATTTTAGCATCACTGTGGTGTTCATCAACTCGATGATGGATAATTTCCGGCCTAGCACATCAGTGATATCCATCTAAAATATATTTTATTAGCACATATTATTTTTGTCAAAAAACAGTTTACCTGTGCCTTGGTCTGCAATATTGTTTATGCAGGACAATTGTTCATTGCAAAAGCTATGGCTGTGTCATGGATGTATAAACTCGCGCAACCATTATGAATGCGCTATTATCTTACCATGCCATCAAGCTCGGTGAATATATGTGCAAACCGCCATTCTGCAGACCGGTTTACATCAATATGACATGGCTAAGTCGCCCGTCCACGCCGGTTTACAATGCCGCGGCCGACTCATCTGTCTGTGCCGCCTTTGAAAGCCGCGGTCGTCTTTGCTGTCCGTCTCTCATGGCCTGGTCTACATCAACATACCAGGCCGCACCTGTCTGCATGAGCTGTTTATTGGGTATGAGCAAGTCACAGCTTGGGTAGCCCGGTTTTCTTTCAAATTGGAGATAAATTATCATCAATCGCCGTTTGCACTGGATGGTTCAATGGGCAGGCGCACAAGTCGCCGCCACTACAGTTTTGATTAACTTCAAATCGCCAGTTGGAAGGAACCATTGGCCGAGTTGCTGACACGGCTCATATGGGATCATTTACAACCCGCCGCAGTCACCTTAACCTTCTATGGATTCACATCGTGCTATCAAGTTATGCCGGTTTATATCACGGTCAAATATGGAGAATCTCAAGCCAACTCCTCGAGTCACCTTGAGACTTGGGGGCTACAATGATATGACTTAGCAAACGTTGCCGATTTTCAGTGAAGTCAAGAACCCCAATACGTTGGAGGGAAAGATAACCCGGTCCCAGATTCCCATTGTGCTGTCAGAAGATTTCCGGATTAGAAAGTATATGACAGTTACAAAATCCTGGCTCAATGAAGAAGTTTCGGGTCATCAGAAAAGGATTCCGGTTTACAATCCGGTACAAGGGAAATTTGTTCTCCGACAAAGCTTTGAAGCTCTCAAATCCGGTTTAAGAATTTCCAGTTCAAAAAGGAATTAACTTCTCGCAAGTTCGAGTTTAAAGGCCGTCAGAAAATTTCCGGCTAAAAATGAAGATTCCGGTTTAAAATCCGGTTCAAGGGAAAGATGTCTCCCACAAAGCTTTGAAGCTCTCAATATCCGGTTCAAGATCCCGGTTCAAAGAAGAATTTATCTGTTGCAAAAAGTTAAAAATTGCCGAAGAGGACCTGCTGCCACGATGCGCGGTTCAAACATGGGTATCCCGCCTTACTGGCCTGACATATTATTGATCACATGGGGGCGTCTACTCAATAAAGCGGGGTCTCTGTTCTTTTACATCATGCGTGGTTACACGGAGTTGTTCTGTCTTAAAGCGGCCTCCGGTTTACCCCTTGAAAATTTTATAAACATCACTTGGGGGCTTGGTCGTGTCCGAACCGATGCAATACCTTTTGATAGGTGAAAGCCACCAGATCACTTGGGGACATGGTCAAGTCTGAACCAGTCACGCCTCTTGATCGACCTAAGGCCATAGTCACTTGGGGGCTTGGTCGAACCCGAACCATTGCCACGCCTCTTGATCGGCATAATGCCACGGTTTCATTTGGGGACCTGGCTGACTTGAACCATAGCTACACCATTGGGGAGCTTGGTCGTGTCCGACCATGGTAACACCATCTGATCGGCTCAATAAGCCTCTTTTTGCAAATGGTTTTATCATTGCCTTTTCTTCAATATTTTCCTTGATAACTGTTTCTTTTATTTTTGTTGCCTTTTTAAATTGACAATTCTTAAACCGGTTCGACTGTCAAATTACAAATCGACGGAACACGATCAAATCTTAATCCGGAGGCTATCTGGCCGGTTTGATTTTCTGTTACCATCCTATTATGGAGTAAACCGGTGTTTATCAACCCGGCTCGGCTTTCAACTACAAGTTGTCAGTACACGATCAAGTTATAATCCGGAGACTATCATCCCGGTCTGGTTTGACTACGGGTCGCTAGTATTATATGTGGTTAAACTGGCGTTTATTACAACCCGGCACGGTTTTATCATAAACCGGCACAATATGGAAGGAGTTATCAGTACTCAAGATTTGGGTTATCACCCTTATTACAAAAAGTTGGTAAAACCAACGCGATGTGATTCAATGTCATAGGTATGATATATTTCATATTTGATTATTCTTAAAGTGCAGCCTTGGTTATAAACCCAGGTTATATGTTGGGCATTATGACCCGTCCGGCGGTAAACTGCCAGGACATTTTAAACTTGTTGTATGCAAAAACAGGTTGAATAAAGCATGATTATAAGTCACTGTTGTTTATTAAACCGGCCTAGCTTTCGACTATATGTCGCCAGTATGATGATAAATTATCTGGTGTTTCTTAAACCGGCCTGGCTTTAAGACGATAAATCGCCAGTCTATGATGAGAAATTGTCCGGTGTTTATTAAACCGGTCTGGCTTTGGACTATAAGTCGCCAGTATATATTTGGATTGCGCCATTGGAATCATGCGTGTATTGGGTTATATTATTCAAATAGCCAAACTTGGCTGAATTTTCATTATGATATTGAATGAATAAGGTTTTCATACCAGATTATATTATCTTGAATAGCCAACGCGGCTGGATTTTATTATGATCATTAATAACCGGTATGACTGAGGTTTTCAAAGTCGCTTTAGCGTAATAACTATTATATTATCAATGGATATGATTTATTCTACAATTGAAGGAATAGTCCCGAGTCGCTGCAGGCTTACGACCTGGCACTTGGGGGCTACATTATTCAACTTGGGATTACATTAAATACACAAGTCTCATGTCGCTGCAAGCATGCACCATGACACTTGGGGGCTAATGCAAAATCATTGTTGGCTCACTTATTTGAAGACCTGACTCATCACATCGTAATGAGCCGGCCCTTGGGGGTTACCAATTGCTCCTGTCAACAATTCAAGGTACACAAATTTTCATCTATTATTGAAGGATCCACTGCTCGGTTGGTAAAGCACAAAGCTCTCAACCTTGTGGACATGGGTTCAAGCCCCATGATGGGGGTTACATCATATAATGTTATGGAAGAATATAGCAAGTCCCATTTCAATATTATCTTATTGAGCCGGCCCTTGGGGGCTACACTGATTGAAGTTTTTATAAGCAATTACAAGTCCCAGGTTGCTGCAAGCATGACAACCCGGCACTTGGGGGCTACATATATGGAGTATTCAGTTTATATGATTGAGATGAACAAACCGGATTTCTTCAAGGTTGAAACACTTATTGGAGCAAGTCTTAAGTTATCACTATGTTCTCCTCTTAAGACTTGGGGGCTACAGGTATTGTGCATATAAAGGAGGAACGTCTTCAGTTTATCAATTTTGAGCAAATCAGGAAGATCAATTACATGACCTGGTGTCGACAACAATTATGACCCGGTGCCATCAATATTTATAAACTGGCAATTTTGGTAATATTAAACCGGCAAGTTTTACATCTTCAAACCGGCTGAATAACAGATAAGTATTTCAAGACCCATATTTCTTAAACCGACGCTTTGGGAGCTGAATCAAAGGAGTTATTCTTCACAATATTTCTGTGACAAACCAATGTCGGAAAATTGATTATGAAGCTGGTCTGTTGACCCGGACTTCCCAGAAGGAGGAAATAACAAGGACTTAAGGGTGATCAGGTACCGGTTTACAAGAATTCTTAACCCGGAGCATAACCTGTCAAATTTGTTCTTGTGTTTATTTTGCAGCATAAGTTTACCATGGATAAATCCAAGCTAAACTTGGGGGCTAATGTCGGGGATATACCCCGCGGCGTAAACCGGCCGGAAGTATAACCCGGCCGGACTAGGTGTTTCATTGGTAAACCGCCAGAGGATTGGCGGTTTACGTGTCTGGCGGTTTACTGGTATGACAATTTACAAGCCTGAAGACTCATTGGTGAACCGGCGCGTGTTCCAGATGGATGACAAGGCCCAAGGTCCAGCAGGCCGGTTTAGGTTAATGGTGGGCCGGTTTAAGAGGAAAGGCATGAGGAACATTTATCGTACAAGGAGTTAAGACCTGGACTTGTATCCGGTTTGTATTAGAGATAGACTAGTCCTAATCCTAATAGGACTCTACATGTAACCCGCCCCTCCAACATATATAAGGAGGGGCGGGGCTCCTCAAAAGGGACAAGATTCACAAGTTCCACAGGTTGGACAAGTTAGATTTAAACAATAGCTCTCGAGATAGAGCACTCTTGTAACCGTGATCATGATCATCAATATCAATGAAGCAGGATGTAGGCTTTTACCTCCACCGTGAGGGGTCGAACCTGGGTAAAACATCGCGTCTCTCATCCCGCTCAACCCCTCTCAAGCTACCACATAGATGCGTTGGCCTCGCGACTAAGTCCTGACACTAAGGACATCTGCCGTGACAGTTCCACGACAATGACCATGGTGGAAGAAGATGCACCACCCACATGGTTCCATCACGATGAAGATGACCACGACTTGGTCTTCGACACCTCACCTACAACACATGAGAGATGCTCCGTAGGTAACATAGGTGATGGTGATTCTCTTGTCCCACTAGTGGACTATCTCACCAATGATTGCTTGCATGATGTTGATCCACCTATTCCTATGTTTCATGCTAGTGCGACTTCTTCATGTCATGACTCACCTATTTATGATAAATATGATGATGAGCATGTTGATTTGCCTAGTTGTGATGTTATGCTCCATAGGATATCATGTGAAAATTTTATTGGTCACATCATGTTTGACAATCCATTAACCTTGTCATATGCTATGAGTGAGATATCCCATATTGGATCATTTCAATCTCAACATAGTGACTATGCATGCCCCGTTACAATAAATCCCATTTGCACTTATGGCATAGATGACGAGATGATGGTCATTGGCTTTTGTTTTTCTTGTGATGATATTGCCATGCTTCCTTTACATGATTTGCGCAATTCATCTACTATGCCATGCCATGATCACATTGTTCCAAATATGCATTGTTTTAAATGTTGTCAATATTCTCCGTGTGATGTTTCCACTAATGATCATGAGGAGACCCCCATAGTTTCCTCATGCGTATTCGGAGATTTTGACGCATTCCATACTTGGCATGATTCCCATAATTGCTTGCACCATATGCATTCCATGAATAACAATGCTCTACATATATCCCATGATGCATTACACAATTTGAGTCTCCATTATGCTATACATAACAACAAACCTATCATGATGGATGACATGTTTCTATATCACGCATCTCATTTATTTGAGCATTGGCTATTTTGTGCTAACAAACACTTGCACGTGCGCATCATGATGGATGATGTGTACATCTACCACGCACACACAATTTTCCCTTTGTCTTTGTTTTGTGTAGGTACTCACGTATAATCGTCAACCTCTCAATCCCAAGAGTTGACAAAACGAGCTCTTGAGAGCAAAGATGACTTGGGATCCTGTGAACTATCCTTTCCACCACTCTCTTCGCGCAACGACTACGCGCATCTCTTTCACTTGGCTCTCACACGGCTATGGGCTATATACCGCTTCTTGCTCATTTTACCGTGTTCACTTTGCATGCTATGCTTGCTTCTATGCCTTTGCCATGCAATTGTGACCCTTGCTTGCATCTACCCATGATTCATCATTATGCTACTCCTATGTGTATTTGCATGCTTGGTGGAGATCCTTGTTGCTATTGCCATGTTTATCATGTGCCTCATGCTATTGATACTATTTTGCTCATATCTTGCATTCATGCTTGTGCTGTGTCTTGTGCATTATTCATGACTAGCATTTGCACACATGACATACTTGATATGATTCCTTCTAGTACGTTGCATCTTCGCACTACTAGCTTGCTTGCCTTGATTCATATGATTGCTTGCTTTGTCGCATCACCCATGTTCCATTGTTACTTGCTTTCTTGGGTTGATGACGTATATATTCATGCCTCTCACATGATATATTTTGTTCATTGTCGCTTGCCTCCAATTGTTGAGTCTATGATTATTGATCTTGGAGACTTGTACACTTTACTTGTGATGCATGCTTGCTTGATTGCGCCTATTCTATTTGGTTGTTCTCACATCATATGCCTCCGTACTATGAAAGGCTCCCTTGCCATTTCTTATGATGAGCATGATACATCCACTTGTTGGGTATCTTACCACTCGAATGATAGGTTTTGCATCTCCGCTAACCTCATTTGTTTTTCCGAGTGTTTGTCATGTTCTTTCATTTTGAAGGATTCACAAGGCGGTACCGTCATGAGACAATTTGGTCATGTGAAGGCATACACGATGTGCAACACCAACATTTGCGAGAATCTCCTAAAGGTGAACTCCTTCCCTTTGAGCCATCCTCAATTACGCATATTGGATGGGTCACTCTTTCATTTTTGTCTTCTTCTTGTTGTCTACATGATACATCTCGTGAACGGAGGAGCGACATGGGAGATTGGCTCTATGGACCTTCAAGTTGAGGAGTGCTCGGACTTAGTGGATTCACCATCGGACCACCACTTCTACCACAACATTGAGCTATGGTACAACACCACCCATAACAAATTTGCATCTTATGCATGGATTGACTCACATTATGATTGCCTTGTTGCATCTCTTTCCATGTCATCCATGATATATGAGCTTGTGAATTTCCTTAGAAAATTTGTTGTGATCTTTCTTGATGGCATATTCATACATCATGATCATATTGCCCACCATCAATTGCATGATCACATAGTTACATTGAGCACCAATTACCATGTTCATGCTTTTGATACACCGTCTCTCTATGACATCATTTTGCACCGTGGTTGCATTTATCATTTTCACAACACAATTGTGTGCATAATGAATGTTTTCGCTCCCATGAATGCTTTGCATACCATTCCATCTCTTTTGGATAAGCTTCATGCACCTTGTCATGCTCAATCTTGTTGCACAGACTCATTCTTACATGACGGACACTTTGTGTGCTCTAACCATTGTATTTCTGAGTGTCGTTTGTGTTTGCTATTTTCGCATGTATACCACTCCGGCGACACCTTGGAGTACTTGGATTGCGCAACGTCTTCCACTCCATCCAACTACAAGTTCGTCCATGACAACCGTTTCCATGGTGATGAGGTTTTCGATCCGATGTCGGATCTTTCCCAAGGGAGGGGAGATGATGCGGAGCATCCTACGATCATCCCCATGTACACTTCGACTACTCCCCGAGCCCCAAGAGGACATACGATGAGACCTCGACCATACACCATTGGACACAAGGTGAACTCACTCTCTTCGAACCGTCACTTTCCACATATGAGACATGGCTACTACCTCATGCATGGACCTTGCATATACTCAGGTACAACCGAGACGACCATGGAGGATCCAAGGACCAAGGCCAAGCATGGAAGAGGAGAAGCAAGAAGAAGCAAGGACAAGCTTCTGGAAAGCCCGGAACTTCCGGCCTCCGCCCGGAACTTCCGGCCCCCGGACCTTCCGACCTTCCCGGAACCTCCGGCCCCGGAGTCCAGACCAGCCCCGAGCGCGCCAACTCTCTGGATAGCCCGGAACCCGGCCGGAACCTGCCCGGAACTTTCGGAGCCCGGAACTTCCGGCCCCACCCGGAACTTCTGGCCTGCCTGCGTGCAAAGACTCGGGCCAAGGGCCCATGTATCCCCCCTATCACTTACCCCTTCGTGGGCTAGCACTATATATACTCCCCCACCTCCTCCTAGTTAGGGCAGCGTTGTGATAGCTCATTTGAGAGATAGAGCCTCGCTCATCCATATCGGATCTACTCCTTGAGAGAGACCGCGGCCCCTCTTCGGAGAAGATCCACCTTGGATTCAAGACCCCTTTACGGGAAGATCCCCTTGTGGATTCAAGACCTCCTCACGGAGAAGAACCGGTTACCCTATGTATCGTCCTTTGTTGGATTTGGATCGTGTATCTCTTTGTGTTTCGAGGATCTAGCACATGTGCGACTATTTCTTGTTGGTTGAGTGATTCTCTCGTGTTTTCCCTCATGATTTCCCTCGTTTTCCCCCTCGTGTTCCTCGTGTTCTTCGCGGGATCCGCTCCTTTCGTGAAAGATCGGGCCACTAGGGTTCTACCCTACATCATGTGAAAGCTTGGGTGAAGACCCTGTCTCGGCCTTGTGCCGTGACCAGCGATGGCGGCGGCTGTGGCCGTCGTGACCTTCTAGGAGGCTTCGCTGATTTGCTACCGCACCCCTTCTGCACGGATCCGACCATCTCGGCCTCTCCAGGGGAAACCCTTGATCGTTTGATCGGACAATGGCGGCGTCTTGGCGGCGTTTTCCCTCTTGGGGGCTTCGTCTCGGAGCTCGGCATCGGCAAGCGGAACCGGTGGTTGGCGGCGGTTGAGGCGTCCTAGCTTCTGTGGCAACGATGACGGCGATGAGCAATGTCGGAGGCGTGGCCTTGGTCGTGGTAGTCGGCTCTTCTTCTCCGGCGTGTTCGTGGGAGTGCCTCGACTGTCTGTTGTTGTGAAGTCGAAGTCGCCGTGGGGGGCCAGTGGTATACGATGACGCGGGACAGGTGGTTCGTTCGCTGATCCTTCGTGACGCCACCCATGCCTAGTTTTTTCTTAGTAGTTCATCGTCGGAGTCGGAGCTGCAATGTCTAGTATGGATTGTCTGGAGTGTTGTGCTGCAGCTTTTAGGCTGTTGTTTGCATCATGATTGAAAGCGTTGTTCACGCATTGTTAGTAAATTACAACATGATGGCTCGCACGATACTTTTGAAATCAAAACATTAGAATCATCGCAAGCTATGCACAAAAGAAGGGGGGAAAGAGGTCAAAATTTTCAGGTTCGAAGGATGTTAAAAACTTGTTGAACATCCAACGCTTTTGTTTTGCATAATCAAGTCGCTATTGATCAAGATAAAATTGGACAAACAGGATAGGAGGGACGACATATCCTCCGATTGAATGACCTCCAACGCGCCCGTACACTACCGTGGACATTGGATGATTACATTTGCGTTGAAGATGCCTTAGCTAGGTTGAGCAGGCACGTGCAGCCGCGTTACTTTCTCGAACACAATGCACTATTGCCCGTACTCACCAACTGTCGGCAATCATCGTCGGTCACCACCGCTCCTCACCAGTAAAAAAGTGACAATAGAATAACCCAAGCGAAGTTAGGAGGATTCCGGTGAGAAACCAGTTAAACACGAAACTACAACGTACAAGAAAATAATGCCACTGCCAGTTCTAATGAGTGCCGCCGGTCTTCATAAACGCAACGACTCCGAGCCTCACTCAGTGCCCCGGTCGGCCAGTCCCCACTGGAAAGCGCAGCGCCGCGTTCCGCCTCCTCCCATGGCCGCCGTCCTCCCGCTCCTCCTCCTCCTAGCCCTCGCGCTCCCCGCCGCCACCGACGCGCTCACCGCCGACGGCCAGGCGCTGCTCTCCTTCCGGGCCGCCGTCCTGCGTGACCCCACGGGGGCCCTCGCCGACTGGAACGCCTCCGATGCCGACCCCTGCTCCTGGAACGGCGTCGCCTGCGACGACGCCGCCATCCGCCGGGTCGTCGCGCTCTCCCTTCCCAGGAAGGGCCTCGTCGCCGCCCTACCGGCGTCCGCGCTCCCGGCCTCCCTCCGCCACCTCAACCTCCGCGGCAACCGCCTCTACGGCGCCCTGCCGCCCGCGCTCCTCGCCGGCGCCGCGGGGCTGCAGAGCCTCGTCCTCTACGGGAACGAGCTCGACGGGCCCGTCCCCGCGGAGCTCGGGGACCTCCCCTACCTCCAAATCTTGGACCTCTCCTCCAACTCTCTCAACGGCTCTCTCCCCGGGTCGATCCTGAAATGCAGGCGCCTCCGCAGGCTGTCCCTCGGCCGGAACAACCTCACGGGCCCGATCCCGCCGGGGTTCGGCCGGGAGCTCTCGGCGCTGGAGCAGCTCAATCTGTCCTACAACCGCTTCTCCGGCGCCGTCCCGGACGACATCGGGAACCTGTCCAGGCTCGAGGGGACGGTGGACCTGTCGCACAATGGCTTCTCCGGGCCGATTCCGGCGAGCCTGGGGAAATTGCCGGAGAAGGTCTACATTGATCTCTCCTATAACAACCTGTCAGGGCCGATTCCGCAGAATGGGGCGCTTGACAACCGTGGCCCCTCGGCGTTCTTGGGCAACCCAGGGCTGTGTGGGCCGCCGCTCGAGAGCCCCTGCTCGCCGCCATCGTCCAACCCGTCTGTTCCGAAGGATGGGGAGTCCGGTGCCGGGGGCAACGGGAGTGGGAGGAGCAAGGGGT
The DNA here is from genome assembly GCF_056163025.1 of Triticum urartu. NCBI lineage: Eukaryota > Viridiplantae > Streptophyta > Magnoliopsida > Poales > Poaceae > Triticum > Triticum urartu. Next base: position 429,323,183 of record NC_141873.1, read on the forward strand.
TGGGGAAGGCTGCCATTGTGGCCATTGTTCTGGGTGATGTGGTAGGGATCTTGATCATTGCCCTGGTGTTCTTCTACTGCTACTGGAAGAAAGTTTCCCCCAAGGAGAAGGGACATGGTGCGGGCACCGGCTCCAAAGAGTCGAGGTCTGGTTGTTTTAGCAGGGACGAGCCTGAGACTCCAATAGAGCAGCACGACCTCGTGTTGTTGGACCAGAAAGTGAGGTTTGATCTCGATGAGCTGCTCAAGGCATCAGCATTTGTGCTCGGGAAGAGTGGGATAGGGATTGTGTACAAGGTAGTTCTTGAGGATGGGCTCACCATGGCGGTGAGGCGGCTCGGCGAGGGGGGATTGCAAAGGTTTAAGGAGTTTCGGACTGAGGTTGAGGCCATTGGCAAGGTTCAGCATCCCAATATTGTTACCTTGAGGGCCTACTACTGGTCGTTTGATGAGAAGTTGCTGATATATGATTACATTTCAAATGGCAGCCTCTCTTCAGCAATTCATGGTATGTGTTATCAACTGAGTCGAGCTCTCTAATGCCTAGTTTACATCATGTTTCCATTATTTTTTTGTCATTTCGTAGAACAGTTGACCAGTGATATTAATATGTAGATCAGGATCCTCATACTGATGTAATGCACTTCGACATTGATTAGTTTTGCCTTTGTGATACGATTTTTGTTGTTAACGCCGAAACTAGTACCTGGAGTTCAAGTGATATCTCTAGAATGCTCTTTCAGTCCATATAAATTGCTTTGATACAATATTGTCTCATTGGTACTCTGTTAAAGTTTGACTTTATTCATTTCTTTCTAAAAGTAATTTTTTAGAGGTAATTTACTTCTTTCTGGTGTACTGCCTCTTATATTTATGTACAGAGTGAGTAATTCTTTGCTAGCAAAGGTTACTAGAGTACATCCTCACTGCGTAGTACGACCTCTGTGTTTATTTAAGGCTAGTGTTGCATTGGCTGATTTATTACTTTCAGGTAAACCTGGGACAATGACATTCACACCATTGACATGGAATGCACGTCTAAAGATCATGAAAGGAGTTGCAAATGGGATGTCTTTTTTGCATGAATTCAGTCCCAAGAAGTATGTACATGGGGACTTGAGGCCGAACAATGTCCTTCTTGGAAAGGACATGGAACCGTATATTTCAGATTTCGGCCTCGGGCGACTAGCAAACATTGCTGGTGGAGCAGCACCTTCTTCGCAATCGGATCGGATTGGCGTCGAAAAGGCTCAGAGTCTGCAGCCAGATTCCTCAATGAGCCCTCTTGTGAGCAAAGAAGGTTCATGCTACCAAGCACCAGAAGCACTGAAAACATTGAAACCGTCGCAGAAATGGGATGTCTACTCCTATGGTGTGATCTTGCTCGAAATGATTACTGGTAGATCGCCCATCGCTCTCTTGGAAACTATGCAGATGGATCTTGTCCAGTGGGTCCAGTTCTGTATAGAAGAGAAGAAACCATCCGCTGATGTGCTCGATCCTTTTCTCGCCGGGGACTCTGAACAGGAAGGTGAGATGATCGCTGTACTCAAAGTCGCTCTCGCTTGCGTTCATGCTAATCCCGAGCGAAGACCGACGATGAGAAATGTCACAGAAACCTTGGAGCGCCTGAGCGCTTCAGTTTCAAGCTAGAAAAGCACCACCACGAAAGGGCGGCGATATGGTTGCAGAAAACATTTGATGGTTGTAAAGCTCAAGCATGGCAAAGAAGGTTAGGGGAACACCAAGTGACATTTAGTTAACCATGTAAAATTATCATTTTCGGGACCTTTAACAAGTTAGGTACCTACCATGTGTTAGCCTTTCTTCTTCTTTGGGAGCAGAGCATGTAGTATCTGTTGGTATTTGCTAGTACTCTGTGTGAGAAGGAATTCTGTGCACAGCTGCAGTTAACTCAGCGATGAATGTACCACTAGGTTGATCGGTTGAAGACTTGCAATGAAATCCCTTTCCTGATTGTTGTCTATCCTTGCAGTGAATATCAGGTGCAACAATTGCTCATGTTGCAGACAACTTGGCAGGTCCTCAATTGCAAATAGTGCACACAAAAATGGAAGCATGATATTAGGAAAATAAACATAATTTTTTTGTTCCTCTAGTGTATGATAGGCATGGATGCATGGTCAGGCATGTTCCTCAATTGCAAATATCATGTTGCTTAATTAGATAGGATGGAAGCATGCATGATAGTGGCATACTGTTGAGTACCTTTTGTTTTGCGGGGGATAGTGTTGAGTACTTTTGGTTCCTCAGATATCACAACTCTTGGTATTATATCATTAGAAAAATGATCCATTTGAAATATTATGTATGTATATCGCCTCTAGTGTTCTAAGGACCTCTCCGATTCAAAGGATTTTCTATTCGGATTTTAGAGGGTTGTAATCACCTCTCTGATCCAAAGGATTTTCTATTCGGATTTTAGAGGGTTGTAATCCATAGGATTTTTTCTTCGTGGGGTTGTTTGATATGTACTAGGATCCATCATTTGCACTACATTTGGAAAATCTTTCCATCAACTGAATTCTCTTGACAAAATCATCTAATTTGATAGGAATTTACTTTTGTAGAATTCTAGTGGTCATGATAATGTCATCCTGCATTTTTTTCTTCCTATTTCAGCATCTTTGGAATTAGGTGAATCAAAGAAGCCCTAGAATTTTGCTTTGAATACTCGTACGGTCTCCAAAAACAGTTTGCACAATTAATTTGTAATTACGATGTAATTGTATAATCTAAAGGACTGTGATATTTGGCACACGTGTGCCATATAAGCAAAACTGTCACACCGCTCACATGATCCCTCATCCTTTGACCTCGCCTCCTCCCAAACGACCCCGTAGGCTCGCCCAAGAAACCTGCTTCTCCCGCACATCTCGGGCACCCACCCCCGAGAAAATTGCCACTTCTTCACGTCTACCACATATTTTTTTGAATTTTTAGGGGGGGGGGGGGGGGGAGGAGAAAGCCTCCCCCACCTGAATCTTATATTTCCACGAACCAGTAGATACAAGGCGGGGCGGTCAGAGCGACACGCGAGGACGGCACATTACAACACGTACATATACAAGAAGGGAGAGAGGGGGGGGGGTTATGGGATTAGCCTCGCGGAGCAGCGAGCGCCAGAAGCTAAGCATCGATGTGGACACGATCCTCCTCGCGAAATCTCCCCCGCCAGAGCACCGCGTCGTCCCTACAGCATTTGAGAGTAGCACCCAGAGAGGGGTTTTCCCCCCGAAATACCACCGCATTCCTCCGTTTCCAGAGGTGCCAGACGCGGAGGAGGAGGAAAGCCGTCGGTGAGGCCTCCCCCATGGTCGGCCGGACGTCGAAGAGATGGAGGCCGCGGGCCGTCCCGGTACGCGGGTTGACGCCGATGCAGCGCCAGAAACGAGCGGCCACCTCACACTCAAAAAAGAGATGGTTGGCCGTCTCCAAGGAGGCCGGACAGCACGGGCAGCCAGCCCCCTGGGCGTCGACGATAGTTTTTCGGAGAAGGACGTCCCGGGTGTGAATCCTGGTCAGGGAGAGCAGCCAGGCGAAGAACTTCACACGGGATGGGGCAGCCGAGCTCCAGAGGAAGCCGGCGGCCGGCGACGAGACGCCGCCGAAGCGCAACATGGTGTACGTCGATCTCGATGAGAAAGCACCACGAGGAGCGCCACAGAAGACGGACCGGCGCCCGTCCGGAGCGGGCGTGCCCGGGCAGTCACGCAGCAACGAGAGCACCTCGGCCAGGTCCCGAGCAGCAGCGCAGATCAGGCGCGGGACCAGGTGTTGGGGAACGTAGTAATTTCAAAAAAATTCCTACGCACACACAAGATCATGGTGATGCATAGCAACGAGAGGGGGAGAGTGTGATCTACGTACCCTTGTAGATCGACAACGGAAGCGTTAACTTGGTTGATGTAGTCGTACGTCTACACGGCCCGACCGATCAAGCACCGAAACTACGGCACCTCCGAGTTCTAGCACACGTTCAGCTCGATGACGATCCCCGGACTCCGATCCAGCAAAGTGTCGGGGAAGAGTTCCGTCAGCACGATGGCGTGGTGACGATCTTGATGTACTACCGTCGCAGGGCTTCGCCTAAGCACCGCTACAATATTATCGAGGACTATGGTGGAAGGGGGCACCGCACACGGCTAAGAATATGATCACGTGGATCAACTTGTGTGTCAAGGGGTGCCCCCTGCCCCCGTATATAAAGGATCAAGGGGAGGAGGCCGGTCGGCCCTCTATGGCGCGCCAAGGAGGAGTCCTCCTCCTAGTAGGAGTAGGACTCCTACTAGGAGGGGGAAAGAAGTGGGGAGGGAGAGGGAAAGGGGGGCGCCGCCCCCCTCTCCTAGTCCAATTCGGACCAGGGGGGAGGAGGCGCGCGGCCCACCTTTGGCTGCCCCTCTCTCTCTCTCCACTAAGGCCCATATGGCCCATTACTTCTCCCGGGGGGGTTCCGGTAACCCTCCGGCTCTCCGGTTTTCTCCGAAATCACCCGGAACACTTCCGGTGTCCGAATATAGCCGTCCAATATATCAATCTTTATGTCTCAACCATTTCGAGACTCCTCTTCATGTCCGTGATCACATCCGGAACTCCGAACTAATTTCGGTACATCAAAATTCATAAACTCATAATATAACTGTCATCGAAACCTTAAGCGTGCGGACCCTACGGGTTCGAGAACAATGTAGACATGACCGAGACACGTCTCTGGTCAATAACCAATAGCAGAACCTGGATGCTCATATTGGCTCCTACATATTCTACGAAGATCTTTATCGGTCAGACCGCATAACAACATACGTTGTTCCCTTTGTCATCGGTATGTTACTTGCCCGAGATTCGATCGTCGGTATCTCAATACCTAGTTCAATCTCGTTACCGGCAAGTCTCTTTACTCGTTCCGTAATACATCATCTCGCAACTAACTCATTAGTTGCAATGCTTGCAAGGCTTGTGTGATGTGCATTACCGAGAGGGCCCAGAGATACCTCTCCGACAATCGGAGTGACAAATCCTAATCTCGAAATACGCCAACCCAACATGTACCTTTGGAGACACCTGTAGAGCACCTTTATAATCACCCATTTACGTTGTGACGTTTGGTAGCACACAAAGTGTTCCTCCGGCAAACGGGAGTTGCATAATCTCATAGTCATAGGAACATGTATAAGTCATGAAGAAAGCAATAGCAACACACTAAACGATCGGGTGCTAAGCTAATGGAATGGTTCATGTCAATCAGATCATTCACCTAATGATGTGATCCCGTTAATCAAATAACAACTCCTTGTTCATGGTTAGGAAACATAACCATCTTTGATTAACGAGCTAGTCAAGTAGAGGCATACTAGTGACACTCTGTTTGTCTATGTATTCACACATGTATTATTTTTCTGGTTAATACAATTCTAGCATGAATAATAAACATTTATCATGATATAAGGAAATAAATAATAACTTTATTATTGCCTCTAGGGCATATTTCCTTCAGTCTCCCACTTGCACTAGAGTCAATAATCTAGATTACACAGTAATGATTCTAACACCCATGGAGGCTTGGTGCTGATCATGTTTTGCTCGTGGAAGAGGCTTAGTCAACGGGTCTGCTACATTCAGATCCATATGTATATTGCAAATCTCTATGTCTCCCACCTGGACTAGATCCCGGATGGAATTGAAGCGTCTCTTGATGTGCTTGGTTCTCTTGTGAAATCTGGATTTCTTTGCCAAGGCAATTGCGCCAGTATTGTCACAAAAGATTTTCATTGGACCCGATGCACTAGGTATGACACCTAGATCGGATATGAACTCCTTCATCCAGACTCCTTCATTTGCTGCTTCCGAAGCAGCTATGTATTCTGCTTCACACGTAGATCCCGCCACGACGCTTTGTTTAGAACTGCACCAACTGAAAGCTCCACCGTTTAATGTAAATACGTATCCAATTTGCGATTTAGAATCGTCCGGATCAGTGTCAAAGCTCGCATCGACGTAACCATTTACGATTAGCTCTTTGTCACCTCCATAAACGAGAAACATATCCTTAGTCCTTTTCAGGTATTTCAGGATGTTCTTGACCGCTGTCCAGTGATCCACTCCTGGATTACTTTGGTACCTCCCTGCTAGACTTATAGCAAGGCACACATCAGGTCTGGTACACAGCATTGCATACATGATAGAGCCTATGGCTGAAGCATAGGGAACATCTTTCATTTTCTCTCTATCTTCTGCAGTGGTCGGGCATTGAGTCTTACTCAACTTCACACCTTGTAACACAGGCAGGAACCCTTTATTTGCTTGATCCATTTTGAATTTCTTCAAAACTTTGTCAAGGTATGTGCTCTGTGAAAGTCCAATTAAGCGTCTTGATCTATCTCTATAGATCTTAATGCCTAATATGTAAGCAGCTTCACCGAGGTCTTTCATTGAAAAACTCTTATTCAAGTATCCCTTTATGCTATCCAGAAATTCTATATCATTTCCAATTAGTAATATGTCATCCACATATAATATCAGAAATGCTACAGAGCTCCCACTCACTTTCTTGTAAATACAGGCTTCTCCAAAAGTCTGTATAAAACCAAATGCTTTGATCACACTATCAAAACATTTATTCCAACTCCGAGAGGCTTGCACCAGTCCATAAATGGATCGCTGGAGCTTGCACACTTTGTTAGCTCCCTTTGGATCGACAAAACCTTCTGGTTGCATCATATACAACTCTTTTTCCAGAAATCCATTCAGGAATGCAGTTTTGACATCCATCTGCCAAATTTCATAATCATAAAATGCGGCAATTGCTAACATGATTCGGACAGACTTAAGCATCGCTACGGGTGAGAAGGTCTCATCGTAGTCAATCCCTTGAACTTGCCAAAAACCTTTTGCGACAAGTCGAGCTTTGTAGACAGTAATATTACCGTCAGCGTCAGTCTTCTTCTTAAAGATCCATTTATTCTCAATTGCTTGCCGATCATCGGGCAAGTCAACCAAAGTCCATACTTTGTTCTCATACATGGATCCCATCTCAGATTTCATGGCTTCAAGTCATTTTGCGGAATCTGGGCTCACCATCGCTTCTTCATAGTTCGTAGGCTCATCATGATCTAGTAGCATGACTTCCAGAACAGGATTTCCGTACCACTCTGGCGCGGATCTCACTCTGTTGATCTACGAGGTTCAGTAGTATCTTGTTCTGAAGTTTCATGATCATTATCATTAGCTTCCTCACTAACTAGTGTAGGTGTCACTGAAACAGTTTTTTGTGATGCACTACTTTCCAATAAGGGAGCAGGTACAGTTACCTCGTCAAGTTCTACTTTCCTCCCACTCACTTCTTTCGAGAGAAACTCCTTCTCCAGAAAGTTTCCGAATTTAGCAACAAAAGTCTTGCCTTCGGATTTGTGATGGAAGGTGTATCCAATAGTTTCCTTTGGATATCCTATGAAGACACATTTCTCCGATTTGGGTTCGAGCTTATCAGGTTGAAGTTTTTCAACATAAGCATCGCAGCCCCAAACTTTCAGAAACGACAACTTTGGTTTCTTGCCAAACCACAGTTCATAAGGCGTCGTCTCAACGGATTTTGATGGTGCCCTATTTAACGTGAATGCGGCCGTCTCTAGAGCGTATCCCCAAAACGATAGCGGTAAATCAGTAAGAGACATCATAGATCGCACCATATCTAGTAATGTACGATTACGACGTTCGGACACACCATTACGCTGTGGTGTTCCGGGTGGCGTGAGTTGCGAAACTATTCCACAATTTTTCAAATGTACACCAAACTCGTAACTCAAATATTCTCCTCCACGATCAGATCGTAGGAATTTTATTTTCTTGTTACGATGATTTTCTACTTCACTCTGAAATTGTTTGAGCTTTTCAAATGTTTTAGACTTGTGTTTCATTAAGTAGATATACCCATATCTGCTTAAGTCATCTATGAAGGTGAGAAAATAACGATATCCGCCACGAGCCTCAATATTCATCGGACCACATACATCTGTATGTATGATTTCCAACAAATCTATTGCTCTCTCCATAGAACCGGAGAACGGTGTTTTAGTCATCTTGCCCATGAGGCACTGTTCGCAAGTACCAAGTGATTCATAATCAAGTGGTTCCAAAAGTCCATCAGTATGGAGTTTCTTCACGCGCTTTACACCGATATGACCTAAACAACAGTGCCACAAATAAGTTGCACTATCATTATCAACTCTGCATCTTTTGGCTTCAACACTATGAATATGTGTGTCACTACTATCGAGATTCAACAAAAAATAGACCACTCTTTAAGGGTGCATGACCATAAAAGATATTACTCATATAAATAGAACAACCATTATTCTCAGATTTAAATGAATAACCGTCTCGCATCAAACAAGATCCAGATATAATGTTCATGCTTAACGCTGGCACCAAATAACAATTATTTAGGTCTAATATTAATCCCGAAGGTAGATGTAGAGGTAGCGTGCCGACTACGATCACATCGACTTTGGAACCGTTTCCCACGTGCATCGTCACCTCATCCTTAGCCAATCTTCGCTTAATCCGTAGTCCCTGTTTCGAGTTGCAAATATTAGCAACAGAACCAGTATCAAATACCCAAGTGCTACTGCGAGCATTAGTAAGGTACACATCAATAACATGTATATCACATATACCTTTGTTCACCTTGCCATCCTTCTTATCCGCCAAATACTTGGGGCAGCTCCGCTTCCAGTGACCAGTCTGCTTGCAGTAGAAGCACTCAGTTTCAGGCTTAGGTCCAGGTTTGGGTTTCTTCTCTTGAGTAGCAACTTGCTTGCCGTTCTTTTTGAAGTTCCCCTTCTTCTTCCCTTTGCCCTTTTTCTTGAAACTAGTGGTCTTGTTGACCATCAACACTTGATGCTCCTTCTTGATTTCTACCTCCGCAACTTTCAGCATTGCGAAGAGCTCGGGAATAGTCTTATTCATCCCTTTCATATTATAGTTCATCATGAAGCTCTTGTAGCTTGGTGGCAGTGATTGGAGAATTCTGTCAATGACGCAATCATCTGGAAGATTAACTCCCAATTGAATCAAGTGATTATTATACCCAGACATTTTGAGTATATGCTCACTAACAGAACTGTTCTCTTCCATCTTGCAGCTATAGAACTTATTGGAGACTTCATATCTCTCAATCCGGGCATTTGCTTGAAATATTAACTTCAACTCCTGGAACATCTCGTATGCTCCATGACGTTCAAAACGTCGTTGAAGTCCCGATTCTAAGCCGTAAAGCATGGCACACTGAACTATCGAGTAGTCATCAGCTTTGCTCTGCCAGACGTTCATAACATCTGGTGTTGCTCCAGCAGCAGGCCTGGCACCCAGCGGTGCTTCCAGGACGTAATTCTTCTGTGCAGCAATGAGGATAATCCTCAAGTTACGGACCCAGTCCGTATAATTGCTACCATCATCTTTCAACTTTGCTTTCTCAAGGAACACATTAAAATTCAACGGAACAACAGCACGAGCCATCTATCTACAATCAAGCATAAACAAGCAAGATACTATCAGGTACTAAGTTTCATGATAAATTTAGGTTCAATTAATTTACTTAAAGAACTCCCACTTAGATAGACATCCCTCTAATCCTCTAAGTGATTACGTGATCCAAATCAACTAAACCATGTCCGATCATCACGTGAGATGGAGTAGTTTCATTGGTGAACATCACTATGTTGATCATATCTACCATATGATTCACGCTCGACCTTTCGGTCTCTGTGTTCCGAGGCCATATCTGTATATTCTTGGCTCGTCAAGTATAACCTGAGTATTCCGCGTGTGCAACTGTTTTGCACCCGTTGTATTTGAACGTAGAGCCTATCACACCCGATCATCACGTGGTGTCTCAGCACGAAGAACTTTCGCAACGGTGCATACTCAGGGAGAACACTTCTTGATAATTAGTGAGAGATCATCTTATAATGCTACCGTCAATCAAAGCAAGATAAGATGCATAAAAGATAAACATCACATGCAATCAATATAAGTGATATGATATGGCCATCATCATCTTGTGCTTGTGATCTCCATCTTCGAAGCACCGTCGTGATCACCATCGTCACCGGCGCGACACCTTTGATCTCCATCGTAGCATCGTTGTCGTCTCTCCAATATTGTGCTTCCACGACTATCGCTACCGTTTAGTGATAAAGTAAAGCATTACAGCGCGATTGCATTGCATACAATAAAGCGACAACCATATGGCTCCTGCCAGTTGCCGATAACTCGGTTACAAAACATGATCATCTCATACAATAAAATTTAACATCATGTCTTGACCATATCACATCACAACATGCCCCGCAAAAACAAGTTAGACGTCCTCTACTTTGTTGTTGCAAGTTTTACGTGGCTGCTACGGGCTTAAGCAAGAACCAATCTTACCTACGCATCAAAACCACAACGATAGTTTGTCAAGTTGGTGCTGTTTTAACCTTCGCAAGGACCGGGCGTAGCCACACTCGGTTCAACTAAAGTTGGAGAAACTGTCACCCGCAAGCCACCTATATGCAAAGCACGTCGGGAGAACCGGTCTCGCGTAAGCGTACGCATAATGTCGGTCCGGGCCGCTTCGTCCAACAATACCGCCGAACCAAAGTATGACATGCTGGTAAGCAGTATGACTTATATCGTCCACAACTCACTTGTGTTCTACTCATGCAAATAACATCAACATATAAAACCTAGGCTCGGATGCCACTGTTGGGGAACGTAGTAATTTCAAAAAAATTCCTACGCACACGCAAGATCATGGTGATGCATAGCAACGAGAGGGGGAGAGTGTGATCTACGTACCCTTGTAGATCGACAACGGAAGCGTTAACTTGGTTGATGTAGTCGTATGTCTCCACGGCCCGACCGATCAAGCACCGAAACTACGGCACCTCCGAGTTCTAGCACACGTTCAGCTCGATGACGATCCCCGAACTCCGATCCAGCAAAGTGTCGGGGAAGAGTTCCGTCAGCACGACGGCGTGGTGACGATCTTGATGTACTACCGTCACAGGGCTTCGCCTAAGCACCGCTACAATATTATCGAGGACTATGGTGGAAGGGGGCACCGCACACGGCTAAGAATATGATCACGTGGATCAACTTGTGTGTCAAGGGGTGCCCCCTGCCCCCGTATATAAAGGATCAAGGGGAGGAGGCCGGCTGGCCCTCTATGGCGCGCCAAGGAGGAGTCCTCCTCCTAGTAGGAGTAGGACTCCTACTAGGAGGGGGAAAGAAGTGGGGAGGGAGAGGGAAAGGGGGGCGCCGCCCCCCCTCTCCTAGTCCAATTCGGACCAGGGGGGAGGAGGCGCGCGGCCCACCTTTGGCTGCCCCTCTCTCTCTCCACTAAGGCCCATATGGCCCATTACTTCTCCCGGGGGGGGGGGGGTTCCGGTAACCCTCCGGCTCTCCGGTTTTCTCCGAAATCACCCGGAACACTTCCGGTGTCCGAATATAGCCGTCCAATATATCAATCTTTATGTCTCGGCCATTTCGAGACTCCTCGTCATGTCCGTGATCACATCCGGGACTCCGAACTTACTTCGGTACATCAAAATTCATAAACTCATAATATAACTGTCATCGAAACCTTAAGCGTGCGGACCCTACGGGTTCGAGAACAATGTAGACATGACCGAGACACGTCTCTGGTCAATAACCAATAGAAGAACCTGGATGCTCATATTGGCTCCTACATATTCTACGAAGATCTTTATCGGTCAGATCGCATAACAACATACGTTGTTCCCTTTGTCATCGGTATGTTACTTGCCCGAGATTCGATCGTCGGTATCTCAATACCTAGTTCAATCTCGTTACCGGCAAGTCTCTTTACTCGTTCCGTAATACATCATCTCGCAACTAACTCATTAGTTGCAATGCTTGCAAGGCTTGTGTGATGTGCATTACCGAGAGGGCCCAGAGATACCTCTCCGACAATCGGAGTGACAAATCCTAATCTCGAAATACGCCAACCCAACATGTACCTTTGGAGACACCTGTAGAGCACCTTTATAATCACCCATTTACGTTGTGACGTTTGTAGCACACAGAGTGTTCCTCCGGCAAACGGGAGTTGCATAATCTCATAGTCATAGGAACATGTATAAGTCATGAAGAAAGCAATAGCAACACACTAAACGATCGGGTTCTAAGCTAATGGAATGGGTCATGTCAATCAGATCATTCACCTAATGATGTGATCCCGTTAATCAAATAACAACTCCTTGTTCATGGTTAGGAAACATAACCATCTTTGATTAACGAGCTAGTCAAGTAGAGGCATACTAGTGACACTCTGTTTGTCTATGTATTCACACATGTATTATTTTTCTGGTTAATACAATTCTAGCATGAATAATAAACATTTATCATGATATAAGGAAATAAATAATAACTTTATTATTGCCTCTAGGGCATATTTCCTTCACTAGGAGGGCCGGCAGCCCCCCCTCCCCGCCGCACCTGGGCAGCCGTAGCCTCAGGCAGGGAGGCATGCGAGAAGAGGGCCGGGAAGGCACAACGCAGGGGACCGGGGGGGCAGCCAGCAGTCGTGCCAGAAGGAGGTCCCCCCCCCCCCGTCCCGACGGCAACCTTGGTGAGCGCACGGTAGAGTGGAAGAAGCGCCAGCAGGTCCGCCCAGTGCGGTCCTCTGTCCGCAGTCGCGCCGGCGCCAAGCAGCGATCGCCCGTGGTGGTCCGCCCAGAGCCACCGCGCCCACCGAGCGGGGGCCGCAGCATGGACACGATGCAACAGCTTGAGTAAGAGACAGTCATTTTGAGCAGAGATATCCCGCACCCCCAGCCCTCCCTCCGCCTTCGTCCGGCAAACCATGGACCAGGCAACCAAGCATTGGGCTCCCGATGCGCGGTCCGCCACGTTCCAAAGGAAAGAACAGCGGAGAGAGTCAAGCGCGGCCACGACCTTGGGCGGGAGGCGCAGAGCGGACATGGCATAGGACGGAATGGCGTCGAGGACGGCGTTGATCAACACCAGCCTCCCAGAGGGAGAGAGCAGGCGGGAACGCCACCCCGCCAGGTAGCGATCCACCTTAGCAATCATGGGGGCGAAGTCAGAGAGCTTGAGCTTGTCAATGGACAGTGGGAGCCCGAGGTAGGTCTGGGGGAACCCCCCAACTGCACACTGGATGGCAGTCACCGCCCCGGCGACCGTCGCGGCGTCCACGTGGATGGGGACGAGAGTGCTCTTGTGGTAGTTGATGGAGAGGCCGGTCACGGCGGCGAACAGGTCCAGGATGGCCCGTAGACGGGCAGCCCCCGCCAGGTCGGCACGCATGACGATGAGGGTGTCGTCTGCGTACTAAAGCACGACCGGGGGCTCGCCGTCCACCAGCGGGTGCATCAGTACATCGTCTTGCCGGATCATGCGTTGGAGGACGTCGGCCACCAGGAGGAAGAGGTAGGGGGAGATCGGATCCCCCTGGCGCAGACCGCACCGGATCGTGAACCACCGCCCCGGCACACCGTTGAGCAGGACGGTCGAGCGAGAGGACTAGAAGATGGCGTCCATCCAATCACACCAAAGCTCGGGGAAGCCCTGAGCCCTCATGATTCGGCGGAGGCTCCTCCAGTCAATGGAGTCGAAAGCTTTCGCGAAATCGAGCTTGAGGATGAGGGTCGGGGAAGATCGCCGGTGACAGCACTGCACAAGCTCAGCCGCGTACGCGAAGTTTTCCGCAATGCTGCGCCCGGCCAAGAAGCCGGACTGGTCTTTGTCGATGAGAGCCCCGATCTGGCGCTGAAGGCGTGTCGTGAGGCCACGTCAGAGGATCTTCACGTCCCCGTTCTGCAAGGAGACGGGGCGGAAATCGCTAGGGCCAGGCACCCCCTCCTTCTTTGGCAGGGGGGCAATGTAGGCCCTGTTGATCCCATCGAGGCGGACCGCCCCGGCGTGAAACCCGTCGAACAAGGCCTGCAGGTCGCCCTCGACAGCCGGCCAGGCAGCCTGGTAGAAGGCGGGGCCGAACCCGTCGGGGCCCGGTGCACTTCCACCGTCCAGCTTCGACACAGCCGCTTTCATCTCGTCATGGCTGAACGGAGCGACGAGCGCGCTCCCGTCCACCCTGGGGGAGTTGGTGTAGAGCAGGTCGAGGTCGAACCCCCAGGAGGCGGAGCTGGGTTGCCCCAGCAGAGAGGTGTAGAAGACGCGCAGCGCCTCTGCCTTGCCGTTGTGCGACACGACCTCCGCACCGTCGACCATGAGCGCCCGGATCGCGTTCCCGGGCCTGCGCTGAGACGCCATGGCGTGGAAGTAACGGGTGTTCTCGTCGCCGAACCGCACCGCCTTGCACTTCCCCCGCTGCCTCCAGAAAACACACTGGCGACGAATCGAGGCCGCCAGGCAAAGACGAGCGTCGCCTCGCAGCAGGTCCTCTTCAGAAGAAAGAGAACGAAATTCTTCCAGGAAGTCAAACAGATCAATAACAAACTTGCAGTCGTTATCGGCTGTCGGAACAAATTTGTGCCGCTGTTTCCACACTTTGGCCGCAGCCCTAGCCGCTTTTTTATTGGACGCCAAGTTACCCGCCGCACAGCGTTGTCCGCCAGCCCTAGACCAGGAGGGAAGGATCAAAGGGAGGAAGAGAGGGTTTAGGAGCCAGGCGCGCTCGAAGAAGAACCTGGAGGAGGCTGGGATGCGAGTGGAGGCGACGGCCACTAGGGGGAAGTGATCCGAGGTGGTGCGGGGACGGGAGCTCAGAGAGGATTCGGGGAAGGTAACGTCCCAGTCGTTGTTGAAGAAGGCCCGATCGAGACGAGCCAAGGTTGGGGGGAGCGTTTGTTCGTCCACGTGAATAGACGGTTCGAAAGGGGGAGCTCGAACCAAGAGAGCGAATTGATAAGCCCATTGAAAAGGGCCGCCCTGGGGGCATTGAAGTTGGAGTTGTTCTTTTCGTGGGGGAAGCGGATGAGGTTGAAATCCCCCAGAACGAGCCAGGGTCCGGTGATGGTTGCCGCGACCGTGGAGAGGTCGGCGACAAGATCAGCAGACCGCGCGTGGTCGCTGGGGGCATAGACGTTAGTGAGCGAAAAAATGAGGGCGGAAGCGACGGACTCGAGGACGACGGTGAGGGAGAACTCCGAGGCGAGGGAAGAGACAAGGCGGTAGGAGATGGGGTCCCAGGCAGAGAGGATGCCCCCGCGGCTCCCATTCGCATCGAGCATGGCGTGAAGGGAAAGACGAGAGGGGAGGAAGGAGCGGCATTTTCCGGCGTCCACCGATGCCAGTTTGGTCTCCTGGAGACACGCAATGCAGGGGTCGGCAGCACACACGGCGTCTCGGACAAGCCCGCACTTGTTCGGGTCACCCAAGCCTTGCACATTCCAGCACAGCACGGTCAGTTTACGAAAAGCGGTGTTATCCATAACAGGAGGAGGCACCCCAAGTAGAGAGAAAGAACAGAAAAACAGCACGGTGGAACGGAGCATAAATCCTCAAACAAGCGAGGAGAAGCAGGGAGGCGACACCACAGGTGTAGGGAGAACGGAGACGCAGGTAGCCACTACACATCCTCGGGGACGGCACCGGGACGCTTGATCGCCGCGGCCGCCCTAAGGCCAGCCACGGAACGCCCCCCCCCCCCCCAACGGGGCCACGGCGGCGTCAATGAGCTTGTCGCGCACGGCGCGAACTTGGAGGCGGGGCGAGCACCCAACGAGAGAGTCACGAAGGGCCCGCCGCTTGATCGCCTTGGCCTCCATGTTCACATGCATGCTGGATTCGAGCAGGGCAAGCCTGGTGCTGCGGCGCCCCCCGTCCTCAGAGAAGGCGCACGGCAGGGGCGGGGGCGGTTCCACGTCCTCCGCGCCCGCGTCATCAGGGGCGAGCTCGGTGATGCACACAGAGGAGCGCGCGAACGGCAGAGAGGAGATAGAAGGGGAGGTCGGCAGGAAGCGGTGCCCCAGCCAGGGCCCAGGCGGAGAGGGCGCTGCCACGAGGAGGGGCGGGGTGCCCAGAACACGGAGAACCGAGTTGAGATCACCACCCCCACCCCCATGGCCACCACCAGCGGCGCAAGGCGGGCGTGGCAGCCCGACAGGGGGGCCCGGAAGACAGGGCGCCCGAGAAGGGAGGAGGGGCGGTTGTGGGCGAACGGAGGATGCGGCTGAGCGAAAAGGGGGGATGTAGGAGCCGTCAGGGCGGAAGGAGGCGTCATCGGCTCGACCGAGACGACGCGAGAGGGCCACGCCCCCCCCCCACGGCCAGACGTCACGAGGGACGTCGTGGGTCCGCTCCAGGAGCACCACCACCTTGACTGTGGCCAGCTCGCGCCCTGAGAGGACCAGGGGGTCGATCTCTAGCACCTTGCCGAACCTGGAGAACGCGACGGGGATGCCCTCCGGCGTGAGGTGCTCAGCAGGGAAACCCGTGGCGACGAGGAGGGCGCAAGAGCGGGCGCGCTGCGGCACCCTCCCGAAGTGCTCCTCCCGGTGAAGGTCGATGCGGGTGCCCTGGAAGTCGAAGGGCTGCTCGCGCATGGCCTCCTCACGGTCAAGCCAAGAGGTGAAGCAGAGGTAGAGGACGCCCACCGAGGACGGCACCGTTTCAACGGACAGGTGGCCAAGGTCGCAGAGGAGAGCCGCCTGCACCGCCGAGGTACTGTTGGAGAAGGCGTTGGGAGGCTCGATGGTCACCACCGCGAGGCGAAGGGCGGCCTCGTAATCGCCGGCAGGCATGAAGACATCAATGGCATCGGGATGAGCGGACTCCGCCGCGAGGGAGGGGCCGCTATAGCCAGATGACACATCCGAGGTGGAGGAGAGACGATTTTTATCGCTGGACGATGCCCGGTCCCGCGGAGCGAGGAGCTCAGGGGGGATCCCCGCCAGAGGGGCGGCCGGCTCCGGATGCCCAGCCCTAGCGGGAGGAGAGGGGGGAGGGAGGGGGGACCGGACGACCCCCATGGTGGAGACGTCACACATGCTGGGAGGGGAGCGAGGGCGGGAGGGGGAGGCGGAGACGCTCCCACCCGCCTCGGATCCCGAGGAGCGAGGCATGGTCGCCAGAGCCATAGTGGGAAGGCGGCACAGCCTGGAGGGGTGAGGGGTGGCGGGACGAGGCGATGGCGGTGGGGGAGGCGGGGGCGGGGAGGCGCGCGGGAGGGGGGGCCGTCGCGCGGGGGGTGGGGGCAGGGCGAGGGTGAGCCATGGGGCAGCGGCGAGAGCGAGCACGGTGCCCGGACTGGCGGCACCGACGACACCGGACCGGGTCCCGGCAATCCTTCACAAAGTGCAGGGTGGAGAGGCACCGGAAGCACCCGTGGAGCGAAAGGAGGGGAAGGGCGCGAGGCGATGGGGGGAGACGGGAGGGGGCTGCGGGGGAGAGAAGGGCATGGAGATAAGGCCGGTCTTCGGGAGTGGAGGAGGGGCGAGGAGGGGAGAGAGGTTCAGTCCCCGTACGGGGGGCAGGCGGGGAGTCAATGTGGACGGGATGGGCGCCGCGCAAGTTCTCGATGTCGCTGACAGAAGCGACAGGGCAGAGCGGAAGCGGCAAAGCGGGATTAAACTCCCCCGTCTCCAGATCCGCGACCAACTCACCTCCAGGTATGCGACAGGGGGCACGAGCGACCGAGGGGGGGGGGGGCGAAACGTCACCCGGGTGGGGCCAGGAGAGGAGACCAGGGAGGACAGACCTAGGGGGGTAGACGCTGGCGAGCCGAAAGGCTACCGCGCCTCCCCGTCGCCATGACGCCTCGCGTTAATGCGGTGGGTGGAGGGTGGGTGGAGGCACTAGCTCGGACGGGACCGGCAGCCTCGTGGGCCGCGGCAAGGGTCGGGTGGACCCCAATCTTGACAGAGGCACCGCCACCGACGCCGGAGGCGACGACGAGAGCCGCCGCGGCCGGACTGGCCACCGGGACGGCGAAAACCAGGTCCTCAACCACGGATGCACGTAAACGCAGGGGGGCGCACAGAAAAACAAGGACATGAGAGCAGAGATCCCAGGCGCGGAGAAGCAGGGGGCCGCCGACGGCGGCGTGACCCAAACCGTGCCGGCCGAGGAGGGAGGCAGAGGGGAACCTGGGGCTGGGCACACGCTGTGACCAAGGAGAGACAGCGCGCGGGCATGGAAGGAGATACCTGGGGGCGGGATGACAACGATGCGGCGGGCAGGCGATCTAGACCGAGGAGCAACGGGAGGACGGCAGCCAGGGGGCGGAGCAGGCTCCAGGCGGGGGCCGGCGACCAACGCGGGGGAAGTGGCTAACCTAACTAGTGGGGTGGGCGGAAGGTGCTCGTCGGCACCGGCAGGAGGGGCATCGCCCTCAGGATCACCAGAGCAGTCCATCCCCTGTGTGGGAGCGATGACAGTTGCCCTCTGCACCTCCATCGTCCGGAATGGCTTTCTCCCACGTCTATCACATGATTTCTCCTCGAGACAAAGTTACCATGATATTCGTATGCAAATTATCAGGCCTGTGTTGCATAACTTACCGTGCTATTTACATAGAACGTACCAGGTACTATGCTTCAACAACTACACCCCTTCAAAGTTACCACTGTGTTTTGTACACGAGTTATAAGGTCTTCGATGTGTAAAATACCATGGTACTTACACATAAGTTATCGGGTATATGTACATCAACCTCCCCCCGGTCAAAGTTACCATGATGGATTGTACATGAGTTACCGGGTCTACAGTTCGTATATTATCATGGTACTTGCACCTAAAAACCTGGGTGTGTTTTGGTAGCTTTTTCCATATGTCAAAAATTACCACGATGTTTTTGCGTAACTTATCACGCCTATAGCACGTGTGCTCCTCATGACACTAAACATTATGTGACTTTCCCGTGTCACGCCATGTGTTGTGTTCATCCAAGAGGCCCACGCGCGAGGCGAGTGTATGTTTTTAACAACTTATTTTCCTTTGGTAAAAAAAATTACCATCATGTTTATATTGCAAGTTATCGGTTATGGATGCTTATATTATCATGTTATTTACACAAAAATTATTGGGGATGTTTTGAACAACTTTTTTCCGGGACAAAAAGTTATCATGGTGATTCTAGGTAACCTATCAAGCCCGTAGTGCTTAAAATATCATGCTATTTACACAAAATTTACCAGAGGTATGTTTCAGCAGCAAATTCCGCCCCCACCCCTCGGGGTCAAAAACTTATCATGGTGTTTAGTTATCGCAGTGCATATGTTTTCATGCTATTTACACATAAAAATGCCAGGGGAGGGAGGTATACTACCGTGCTATTTACACAGAAGATACCGGAGTATCTTTTTCAAAAAAAAATCCCTACGGTCAAAGTTACCATGGTGTTTCTACCTCAGTTATCAGATGAGCGTTGCATATATTACCATCTATTTACACATAAATTATCAGGTATCTTTTCACATCTGTCTTCCCCAATGGTTAAAGTTACCACGATGTTTGTATCTAAATTATCAGGTCTATGGCGTGAATGTTATCGTGCTATTTACAGAAATTACCGGGGGGGGAGGGGGGCAGGTTTAACAAATTTATTCCCAATGATCAAAGTTACCACGATGTTTGAAACAAAAAGTTTTTCAGTGCTAACATAGGTTAAACAAATTTATTCCCAATGATCAAAGTTACCACGATGTTTGAAACAAAAAGTTTTTCAGTGCTAACATATTAAAGACAAAAACATGTCAAAAACAGTATTTCCCTTAGCTTGTTCAACAATGAGTGTCATAGGTGAGGTGGTTAGCTCCCTTTGTTGATTACCTGCAGACTAGGGATCAAATCCTAGTCCAAGCATTGTTTTTGCCAAAAATCGAGAAGGCGCGTGGGGCCATAATTGACGATTACGAAAATTAGAAGGGCATGAGCGGGTGTGCCTGATAAAATCGGGGAGAGCGTGCAGGAAAGGAAAGAAATCAGGAGGTCGGTCGGGGAAAGGAAGAAGATCGGGAGGGAACTGACGGCGCTGGAAACGTGTGGCAGTTTCACGATCTGTCACACGGTTGCCATATACATATTTTGTAATCTAAATAGTGTATATTATACAAAATTATTTTTCAAACAAATTCTTGAGCATCAACCTACATATTCGTACATATATTAATAATCAAAGTTCAAGAGTTTGATTATAGTTTTGTTTTGCCGTGTAATTTTTGTGAATATATTAGCAACCAAAATATGAAAAAAATGATTGAATTTTATCTTTATCGTGTATGTGCTTTTTGAACACCAACCTACATTTTTAAGGGACAACCTACATGTTTGTACAAATATTAGTAGTCAAATTTTCAAAAGCATCCAGCGGCCCGGCCCACTAATCACACCACGGGGATTTCTATTCTACACTGCCTTCGACCTTACCGGTCGCCCAAAGCACGACAAAGCCATCTGCCAGGAGTGCGACGCCAGCGCGCGAATGCTCGCGGCCGCGCCATCGCTCTTCGAAACTGCAGCGGCTACAGGAGCGTGGTCGTCGTCGGCGTCAGCGAACCACGGAAGCCGGAGCGCGGAGGCCGCGTCCAGCCGCTTGCTGGGGCTGCACGTGAGCAGCCCTTTCAAGACCTTGAACCCGTCCTTGGACAGCGTCTGCTCCGGGAACAGCTCGCGCAGCCTGCCACCGCGCCGAGCTTGCCGCCACCGCTTCACCTCGCCGGCGAGGAACGAGAACGGCGACTTGAAGGCCTTAAGCGCCTTCTTCTTTTCTGGCACGCCGAGCACATCGAAGATCTTGTAGAGCTGGCCGGCCATGGTGTCCGCCCTCTCGAAGAGCACCTCGCCGGTGAGCATCTCGGCCATGACGCAGCCCAGGGACCACATGTCGACGCGCGTGTCGTAGCGCGGCTTCGCCAGCAGCATCTCCGGCGCCATGTACGACCTCGTTCCGGCGGCCAGGAACGCGCCGTCGGCGTTCTGCTCGGCCATGGACATCGCCAGCCCGTAGTCGCAGATCTTGACGACGAGGTCATCATCACCGCCGCCGCCGCCGCCGTCGTAGACGACGAGGACGTTGGACGGCTTGATGTCGCGGTGGATGATGCGGCGCTCGTGCATGGCGTCCGCGCCGGCCAGCAACTGCCGCATGACGCCGCGGACCTCGTCCTCCGTGAACGGGCGGCCGAGGCGGCCCATGCGGTCGTAGACGACCTGGTCCAGGCTCCGGCCGACGTACTCCATGACGATGGCGTAGTCGCTGGTGCCGGGCACGCGCGCGATTCCCTTGAGAGCGACGACGGAGGGGTGGCCGCCGCAGGCCGCCATGAAGCAGGCCTCTCGCAGGAGCTTGCCGACGAGCTGGTCGGAGCCGGGGCTGTGGCGCGTCGTCCAGCGGAGGCCCTTGAGGGCGATGGTCTGGCCGGTGGCGCGGTGGCGCGCCCTGAGGACGACGCCGAAGCGGCCCTCGCCGATCCTGCGCGCCTCCTGGTAGCTGCGTGAGCTGCCCATGCGCCGCCGCTTCCCGGTGCTTCTCGTCGCCCCCTCCTCCGCGGCGGAGGCGACGTCGTGGATCATGGCGGAGATGGCGGCGACTCGCCTGGCGCTCAGGGTTTCCGACGCAACGGCGTGGTCGATGACGGCGCAGATGGAGGCGACCCTGGAGGCGATCGTTGTCACTGCGCCGTCGTCATCCTTAGCCATGTCGCTAGCGGTGTCTGGACCTAGCTACGAACTAATTACCCTAGCTAACTAGCAAGACCATGATATCCGATCTGACGAAGGTCGAGCCGGTTGCGATACAGACTCCGGAAGACCTGGCGAGTGGCGAGTGGCGTTATGTTGGTGCACCGACGTGCGCGTGGGTTCGGAGCGCAGAAGCCAGCAGCAGAAGGTCGGTTCGATCTGTCTCTGCTATCAAGAACATCTCTAGGCTTTCCCCTAAAAACATTTAATCCACTAACAAAATTGTTTAGGAAATTAACACACACGACTAGACTTTCACACCCTGTTCAAGAATTCATCCGATTAACTATTTAACTTGCCGATTAATCCCTACTCATAGGGTCTCCGAGTAGCCGATTACCCGATAAATCGTCCGATTAATTGATTAAATGGCCGATTAACTTGCCGATTAGCCTATTAATCCCCTACTCACCAGCCGACCGAGCAGCTACCAGTTAACGATTTCCTCAACAATGCTTTCGCATGTACTCTCTCCATTCTGAATTACTTGTCGCAGGTATAGATGTATCTAGATGTATTTTAGTTTTAGATACATTCATTTCTACGACGAGTAATTTGAAACGGGGGAGCACCTTTAATTCCTCAAAGGGCGCTACTCTGCGCTGGCGCGCCGGCCAAAAAATTTGGCCAGTCCCGCATGGGCCACACGATATAGCTTTTATAAACCGTACGATTCAACCTTACAGAAAATGCTGAAGAAAAAAAACAGAGGATAATAAAAAGAGAAAAAAAGGGAAAGAGACCAGTGCCCTGCTCGTCCTCAGCCGCCGATGACCCGTGCTCGCCAAATCACGCCCATTTGCCTCACCGCACACGCTCACCGCCGATGCTCGCCGTCGTCGCTCCCAACAAAAAGGTCGTTGACCGTAGCGGCCTTTTCTCTTGCCTCCGTGTTGCATCCATGGTAGCTCCGCGGTGTCGACTGCAACACAGTCCCTCGCTGGTGCTGCCCACCGCCGGCGTGGTCACCGCCCCCCACGTCCGTCGCCGCAGCTCGCCACCACTCGCCGCAACTAAGAAAACAAAAAAAATCAGTTGAAGCAAAATTTTAGCCAGTTTCAGCAAAAAAATTGTAGGTTCCAGCAAAACCATGGACCTTCGTCGCCGGAACGTAGCAAAATTTTTGACCGGTCGTAGAAAAAAATAAAAGACGGTTCCAGCAACTCACCATGGTTGCAGCTTCCCTCGCAGGCATGGCCGTCATCGCCGACATGGTGACCCACCAGGTTTGAAGCTTGCCATTGTGTCGCTTGCAGCTCGCTAGACACCGGTTGTAGCACTGCCTCGTGCCGTTTGCAGCCTTGCCGGCGATGGGCGTCTCCGGTTGTAGCTCTGGTGTACCACGGCTTGCAACTCTGGCACGCATGGTTGAAGCTTCTGTGCTACATGGTTGTAGCAAAAAAACTTCATTGATCCCCTTCCTTCAGCAAAAAGCTACTACCGACGAAATAAAATGCTACAACCTATGACTCAAAAGTTGCTACTGTCAAAAGTGGGATTGTTGCGACCGGCGAAATCAAAAGTTGGAACCAGCGACGTGAAAAACTACTACCGACGGGAAAAAATGTTGGTACCAACGAATCAAAGATTGGTGCTCGTGGATGAAAATTGCTACAACCGGCAAAATAAAAAGCTGGAACCGACAGATCAAAAAGTTGCAACTGGTTAAAAATAAAAAACAAAGCCATAGCCGCACGGCGTCTTGCGAAAAAATGGTGTCGCCGGTGTGCGAGCGTCGTCGCCTCAAGCTCATAGGGGAGGGGGGGCGCAGAGCAGCTCGTCGTCGCCTCAACGCGGGCTTTGTGGGAGGTGGTGGTGAGGACGCACGTCGGCAGGGAGGTAGAGAGGGGATGGAGGGGGGGTGTGCTTGAAGGCCAAATCCATGGCGGTGTGGCGTTCATGGCGAGGGAAGAGGAAAGAAGACCGACCGGAGGAGAACGAAGAAGAGATAGGAAAGAAAACGAATGGGGGAGGACGAGAATAAGGTCAGGTGAGAGGATAAGGGCATGTACAATGGTGGCATATGGATACATATACCTCATGGGAAAAAGTAGTTTGAGGCAACTACACTGATTTTTTCTCCTCAATGCAAGCTACTACTAGTGGGCCTCATCAAGAAATAAAAAGCAGAAACTTTAATACACATGCATCTCTACTCCTTACTTCAACCTTTTCAGCTTTTTATATTGGACCACACTTTTTCTTCCCAAGCACCTGCCTCTTGAAGAGGATCCCGCTTCTCTATCCGTCCTGGCATCCGATCCTACATGGCACATGGGGCATCACCATGAGGCTATGCATTGGTCATGCCCTAAGATCAGGTGAAAAAAGCGGTGCGTGGGCCCTTGTGATGAGGACATCAATACCATTGTTACATCCACATCCCCTACTGTTAGATATACTGGACCAATTACTAGAGCTCGCGCACGCCAATTAAATTACCAGGTACTTTCGTTTCTTGGTAATGATTCTAATGTTCATGAGAATATGATGCTGCCTAAATTGGATACATTTGTTTTGCTTACAAATGAAGGGCCTAGCTTGGAGAAGGATGAACATTGGAGCAAGAACACGCATGGAGTTGATGGCATGCGCAAGGGGATCAAGAACAGAGTTACAAGTGATGATTTCAGGACTTTGAAGCCACCATAAGGAGTGCATGAAGCCTTGAACGAAATATACAAGATGCCACTTCATAATATTCGTTCATAGGCTATTCTAGGTGCTGCGTCACCTTATTATTGGGCCAGGCCCATGTAATTTCGAAATACTTAAGTATAGGCTATTTTTAGAGTCCGTATGTGTGGGGAAACAAGAGTTGGGGTTGGTTTCGGACCCCACCCTCAAGGGCCACGAAATCCCCCCCCCTCTTCCTCCATATATACAGCCCTTAGGGCGTCGTTTAGACTTTGGGTTTTGTTTAGATTAAAAGTTCGCCATAGCTGCAACTTCTCGTACTTCGTTTGTGTCCAAGGACCAGACCAAGACGTCACAGAACCCCACCTTGATCAATAAAGTTTTCATCCTATATTCGCAATATCCAGATTGCAATCTCAGTTTCTTGCTTGTTCTTCGTTTGCTTGCAGAAAACAGACCCTCGTGGTCAGGTTGATCGTGCTCCGGCGTGGTCAATAACCCCTCGGAAGTTGGTTTAGCGATTGCTAAGGCGCGACGTCTCTCATGTTCGTAGTCGGATCGTCAAGGTCGACTCCCACAGAAACGATAGCCACCATCTCATCGAAATATCGGGACACCTTTGCCTCTATCAAGTGGTATCAGATTTCCAGGTTGTTCGGTGAGATTTTACAGTTTTTCGTAGATTAGATCGAGTCTGTTCTTCATACCTACAGTCCACGAAAAAGCCACAAAAAAAATTAGGGTTAGTTCATCATATCTGAACCAATCTGAGCCTTTGCATACTCTTTTTAAGGGTTTTTGCTTTGTTGAATTTGCGGTTGCATCTCGTGTCAAGTTGCTGGTCTTAGAGTCTAGTCTTTTAGAGTTTCGAGTTCTGGTCATAAGTTGTCACGCCGCCGCCGCACCATCATCATCGCCTTGCCATCTACCACCATTGCTTATCCGCCACCGCTCTGAATCCGTATCCATATACCACCACCAATCTGTATCCATATACCACCACCAATCTGTATCCATATACCACCACTGCTACAATATACCACCACCGCTGCCATATACCACAACCATATATCCACCACCAATCTGAGTTCTTCTCATATTAGGTTTGTTTTTGAGATCAATCTAAATTCCGATTCGCGTTTCCTTGCCTGCGTAGGTCTCGGGAAAAAAAAGTCTGGAGACCCCCGGGCAGTTTTTAGGCCAAAATTTCGGCGACCAAAAATATTTTTTCCCTATTCTATTTTTAGGCTTTTCTGAGTCTTTTGAGCCACGTGCCATCATAGTGATTTTTTGTCGCACTTTTTCGTCGTTGCTGCCCTGATTTCCGGAAAAAAAAAGTCGAAATTTTTTTTTCGTGCCCATCCTATCAGTTTGACGAGGGAGGAGTTTTGAGACACTCTCCATTATAGTGATTTTTTGCAAAAAAAAGAGGAGCGCAAAAAAAAGAGCGAATTTTTTTCCAGAGTGTGCTTTTCCCTTTTTACGTGCAGCGCCGTGATTTTGTTAGTGTTCTAGGCTCGCGTCTCTAGCACGGTCTAGCCTAGGACCAGCACAGTACCGTCGTTGAGCGTTTATTCAACTTTGCATCTCTGAATTAATTATTGCTGATCCTTTTTGCTACCATACTATAAGCCTTCCCAGCTCCACATACATCTACGTCGTGCGTTTGACTCTCCCTGGCAATCGCTCTATCCATGCTTTTGAGAGTTTTGACTACAACGGTTGCCGATCACCGCCTGCTGCTGGGTAAGAACTGGTAAGAATTTAAGATTTGCTTGACGGATTTGTGACACCCGCCACCACCACTACTTGTTAGTAGTCTGTAGGATCATATTCTTGTGTGTTTCTATTGCTGCTAACCATGCCAGGATCACAAGCCGACGAGACTGACTGGGAGAACTTGACGAACAAGGAGCTTCATGATAAGTTTCAGCAAATGATGAGTAGACAGGTGCAAGATGTGCTAAACAGATTTGAAAAGGCCATGGAGAAGATAGATGGCATGGAGAAGACGTTTGAAACAAAGCTCGATAACAAGTTTGCTGAATTGCTTTCGCGTTTTCCACCACCACCACCGGTTGCTCCTGCCGCACCTCTGCAACAACAGCAACAACACCGACTACCTCCACGTCGGGAAACAACCCTCCACCGAGCGAGCCGTGTCCCTCTTCAGCCAGGCCAAACTGCTGGTGTTGCTATTGATACTTCTGTGGCTCCTACTGCTGATGTGGAGGAGGATGATTATGTGGGAGATTACGAGGATGAGGTTGATCAAAATCAGAACTACGTGCCACCACCAGCACAGCAACCACCAGGTCGTCCACATGCAAATACTGGCAATGGTAGGGCTCACCCTCAGGTACGAGATCATGACCATCTCCCTAAACTAAAATTGAATATTCCACCATTTGAGGGTAGATATGTTCCTGATATATATCTTACTTGGGAGTTAGAAACTGAACAACGATTTACATGTTTACAATATCCCGAGGAGAGACGTGTTCCTGCTGCTGTTTGTGCATTCACTAGTTTTGCATGTGTTTGGTGGTCTGAGCATTGTAGATTATATCCTATTCCAGCTACTTGGGCTGCTTTGAAAACTGCTATGCGTACTCGTTGGGTTCCACCATATTATCAACATGAATTACTTCAAAAATTGTAGCGATTAAGACAAGGAAAAAATTCTGTAGAGGAATATTATCAGGAATTGCAAACTGGCATGATTAGATGTGGTATTGTTGAGGATAATGAAGCTATGCTTGCATGTTTTATGGGTGGATTAAATAGAGAGATTCAGACCATTCTAGAGTATAAGGAGTATACTAATATCACTCGTTTATTCCATCTTGCTTGTAAAGCTGAACGTGAAGTGCAGGATCGATAGGCATTGGCGCGTACTAACTTTTCTGCAGGTCGACCTTCATCCTGGACACCACGTGCATCATCTACTTCCACACGTTCTGCTACACCAGCACCTCCGTCGTCTGCCACCTCCAACCGTGATACAATAAAGCAGGCACAATCACCACTATCTGCCAAGAGCACACCTTCTGGGCCTGCAAAGAGCTCTTCTTCATCCATGGCATCAACAGGGCAAACACATGATATTATTTGTCGACGTTGCAAGGGTGGAGGTCATTATGCGAGAGAATGCCCATCTAAGCGTGTGATGATTGTTACTGAGGATGGTGGGTATGAGTCCGCTAGTGACTATGATGAGGAGACTTTGGCTCTTATTACACGTGACGAACACGGTGGAGACGATTCTGATCATGAGACGCAATACATGGCTCCTGAAGATGCTGACATGTATGAATGTTTAGTTGCTCAACGTGTTTTGAGTGTGCAGGTTACACAAGCTGAGCAAAATCATAGGCATAATTTGTTCCATACCAAGGGAGTTGTGAAGGAACGTTCTGTTCGCGTGATCATAGATGGAGGGAGTTGCAACAACTTGGCTAGCATGGAGATGGTGGAGAAGCTATCTCTCACCACAAGACCACATCCACATCCTTACTACATCCAATGGTTCAACAACAGCGGCAAGGTTAAGGTAACACGTATTGTTCGAGTGCATTTTAGTATCTCTACATATGCTGATTATGTTGATTGTGATGTGGTACCTATGCAAGCATGTTCCTTATTACTTGGTAGACCATAGAAATTTGATAAAAATTTTGTACACCATGGTAGAAACAATCAGTATACTCTTGTTTATAACGATAAAAATATTACTTTGCTTCCTATGACTCCTGATTCCATTTTGAAAGATGATATTAATAGAGCTAATAAAGCAAAACAGGAGACAAATAAGAGTGAAAATCAGATTGTGGCAAAAGAATTTGAGCACCAAATGAAGCCTAATAATAAGTCATCTACTGTTGTTTCTGAAATTAAATTGAAAAGTGCATGTTTACTTGCCACCAAATCTGATATTGATGAGCTAGATTTTAGCAAATCTGTTTGCTATGCTTTTGTGTGCAAAGAGGCATTATTCATTCGAGGACGTGCCTTCCTCTTTGCCCCCTGCTGTCACTAACATTTTGCAGGAGTTCGCTGACGTCTTTCCACAAGACGTGCCACCGGGATTACCACCTATTCGAGGGATTGAGCATCAAATTGACTTAATTCCCGGTGCTTCGCTACCCAACCGTGCACCATACCATACCAATCCAGAGGAGACGAAGGAGATTATGCGTCAA
The DNA here is from genome assembly GCF_056163025.1 of Triticum urartu. Classification (NCBI taxonomy): domain Eukaryota; kingdom Viridiplantae; phylum Streptophyta; class Magnoliopsida; order Poales; family Poaceae; genus Triticum; species Triticum urartu. The sequence goes on from NC_141873.1 coordinate 429,351,711, forward strand.
GTACAGGAGCTGCTCGACAAAGGTTATATACGCGAATCTCTTAGTCCTTGTGTTGTTCCTATTATACTAGTGCCTAAAAAGGATGGTACGTCGCGTATGTGTGTTGATTGTAGAGGCATTAATAATATTACTATTCGTTATCGTCATCCTATTCCTAGGCTTGATGATATGCTTGATGAATTGAGTGGCTCTACAATATTCTCCAAAGTTGATTTGCGTAGTGGATACCATCAAATTCGTATGAAATTGGAAGATGAATGGAAAACAGCATTTAAAACTAAGTTTGGTTTATATGAGTGGTTATTCATGCCTTTTGGGTTAACTAATGCGCCTAGTACTTTTATGAGACTAATGAATGAAGTTTTATGTGCTTTCATTGGATGATTTGTGGTAGTCTATTTTGATGATATACTGATTTATAGCAAATCTTTGGAAGAACATTTGGAACATTTACGTGCTGTTTTTATCGCTCTACGTGATGCACGTTTGTTTGGTAACCTTGGGAAGTGCACCTTTTGCACCGACCGAGTATCTTTTCTTGGCTATGTTGTTACTCCACAGGGAATTGAAGTTGATAAAGTCAAGATTGAAGTTATTGAGAGTTGGCCGCAGCCCAAAACGGTCACACAAGTGAGGAGTTTCCTTGGCCTCGCTGGTTTCTATAGGCGTTTTGTGAGAGATTTCAGCACCATTGCTGCACCTCTCAACGAGCTTACAAACAAGGATGTGCCTTTTGTTTGGGGTACCGCACAGGAAGAAGCCTTCACGGTATTGAAAGATAAGTTGACACATGCTCCTTTACTCCAACTTCCTGATTTTAATAAGACTTTTGAGCTTGAATGCTAGTGGAATTAGATTAGGAGGTGTGTTATTACAAGACGGCAAACCTGTTGCATACTTTTCTGAAAAATTGAGTGGGCCTAGTCTAAACTATTCTACTTATGATAAAGAATTATATGATCTTATTCGGACTTTAGAAACATGGTAACATTATTTATGGCCCAAAGAATTTGTTATACATTTTGATCATGAATCTTTGAAACACATTAAAAGTCAAGCAAAACTGAACCATAGACATGCTAAATGGGTTGAATTCATTGAGAATTTCCCTTATGTCATTAAACACAAGAAGGGTAAAGAAAATGTTATTGCTGATGCATTGTCTCATCGTTATACTATGCTTTCACAACTTGACTTTAAAATATTTGGTTTGGAGACCATCAAAGATGAATATGTGCATGATGCTGAATTTCAAGATGTATTGCAGAATTGTAAAGAAGGTAGAACGTGGAACAAGTTCGTTGTTAATAATGGATTTGTGTTTTGTTCTAACAAGCTATGCATTCCAGCTAGCTCCGTTCGTCTTTCGTTGTTGCAGGAGGCGCATGGAGGAGGACTAATGGGACACTCTGGCGTGAAGAAGACAGAGGACGTACTTGCTACACATTTCTTTTGGCCAAAGATGAGACGGGATGTTGAGCGTTTTGTTGCTCGCTGCACTACATGTCAAAAAGCTAAGTCACGACTCAATCCTCATGGTTTATATATGCCTTTGCTTGTACCTAGTGTTTCTTGGGAGGATATATCTATGGACTCTGTTTTAGGTTTACCTCGAACAAAGAAGGGGAGGGATAGCATATTTGTTGTCGTGAATAGATTCTCGAAAATGGCACACTTTATACCATGTCATAAAAGCGATGATGTTGTTAATGTTGCTGATTTGTTCTTTCGTGAAATTATTCGCTTGCATGGTGTGCCAAATACTATTGTTTCAGATCGTGATACTAAATTTCTTAGCCACTTTTGGAGATGTTTATGGGCTAAGTTAGGGACTAAACTGCTTTTTAGTACTACTTGTCACCCCCAAACTGATGGACAAACTGAAGTAGTCAATAGAACATTGTCTACTCTGCTTAGGGCTGTTTTGAAGAATAATAAGAAAATGTGGGAAGAATGCTTGCCTCATATTGAATTTGCTTATAATCGTTCATTGCATTCTACTACTAAGATGTGCCCTTTTGAAATTGTGTATGGTTTCCTACCTTGTGCACCTATTGATTTGTTGCCTCTTCCATCTTCGGAGAAGGTTAATTTTGATGCTAAAGAACATTCTGAATTGATTTTAAAAATGCATGAGTTAACTAAGGAAAACATTGAGCGTATGAACGCTAAATATAAACTTGCTGGAGATAAGGGTAGAAAACATGTTGTGTTTGCACCTGGAGATCTTGTTTGGTTACATTTGCGTAAAGATAGATTTCCTAATTTGCGCAAATCAAAGCTAATGCCACGTGCTGATGGTCCTTTTAAGGTGTTAGAGAAAATAAATGATAATGCATATAAACTTGAGCTACCTGCAGATTTTGGGGTTAGTCCCACTTTTAACATTGCAGATTTGAAGCCTTATTTGGGTGAGGAAGATGAGATTCCGTCGAGGACGACTTCATTTCAAGAAGGGGAGGATGATGAGGACATCAATACCATTGTTACATCCACATCCCCTACTGTTACATATACTGGACCAATTACTAGAGCTCGCGCACGCCAATTAAATTACCAGGTACTTTCGTTTCTTGGTAATGATTTTAATGTTCATGAGAATATGATGCTGCCTAAATTGGATACATTTGTTTTACTTACAAATGAAGGGCCTAGCTTGGAGAAGGATGAACATTGGAGCAAGAACACGCATGGAGTTGATGGCATGCGCAAGAGGATCAAGAACGGAGTTACTAGTGATGATTTCAGGACTTTGAAGCCACCATAAAGAGTGCATGAAGCCTTGGACGAAATATACAAGATGCCACTTCATAATATTCGTCCATAGGCTATTCTAGGTGCTGCGTCACCTTATTATTGGGGCAGGCCCATGTAATTTCGAAATACTTAAGTATAGGTTATTTTTAGAGTCCGTATGTGTGGGGAAACAAGAGTTAGGGTTGGTTTCGGACCCCACCCTCAAGGGCCACGAAATTGCCCCCCCCCTCTTCCTCCATATATACAGCCCTTAGGGCGTCGTTTAGACTTTGGGTTTTGTTTAGATTAAAAGTTCGCCATAGCTGCAACTTCTCGTACTTCGTTTGTGTCCAACGACCAGACCAAGACGTCACAGAACCCCACCTTGATCAATAAAGTTTTCATCCTATATTCGCAATATCCAGATTGCAATCTCAGTTTCTTGCTTGTTCTTCGTTTGCTTGCAGGAAACAGACCCTCGTGGTCAGGTTGATCGTGCTCCGGCGTGGTCAATAACCCCTCGGAAGTTGGTTTAGCGATTGCTAAGGCGCGACGTCTCGCACGTTCGTAGTCGGATCGTCAAGGTCGACTCCCACAGAAACGATAGCCACCATCTCATTGAAACATCGGGACACCTTTGCCTCTATCACCTTGATCTGACGCGCTCATTCCGTAGGATCTACGCGTAGCGCACGTCCGGTCGAACGTTCGGCCGGCGTACCGATCGGAAACGTTTACCTTCCTCAAAACATAGTTTTTGATCCCTAAAACTTACCTCTCCGGTGGTTTATGAATTACGGTGGATGGGCTAGATCTGGGCTTCGAGGCCTTGAGGCGCAGGGATGTGTTGCTGCCCAGTGCGGTCTACGTCTCCTCCGGTGTCTGTGGCTAGTCGACGTCCTTTGCTGGTGCGGCTCTGGTCCGATGCTCGGCAAGCTGCGTTCCCCTCCAGCTTCCTTCGCTCGCCGGCGTCCTCATAGGTTCGCCCCAACGGTTCGGATGTGCGTCCCCAGATCTTGGCTTGTTGGCATCACCGATCGCCGTCGCATCCCCTGTGCCGCCCTCTTCGCCCCGCCATGTTTCCAACCTCCTCCACACTGATGCCTTGTGCTTCTCCGCTAGCACCAAAGTTCGCGCGTCTGGCGGCGCCCGTTGCCACCTTTATCTTCGGTGGCGGGCGCAACTCTCCTTCTTGCAGTGGTAGACTGATTTCCTCGTCTTTGGATACTAATCTGTTGGTTTTGAGGTTGCTCAGACATATGCCAGGGCTAAATCCTGCTCGGTTTGCCAATGCTGGCAGCATCGACACCTGCGGGTGTCGCCTTCCTTCATGAAGGCGTTGTTATGGCCTCTATCTGTGCCCCTCTTTGAGCACTAGGGAAAGCCTTAGGTTCAGTTCTTCGGATCAGATGGCGACAACGTCAGGATGTCATTTTCCTTCATGTAGTCGTCGTCTTGATTGCTCGCGGTGTCTTCGTTATGGATTTTAGATTTCGAGATGTTGGATGTGGTATTGATTTGGGCTACTTCCCATCACATGGGCATCCAGGGGGTAATGTATGACTTCGCCGGTGCTCCCTCCACGGCTTCTTCCTCTGGCCCAGCCAGGTCCGCAACCCACTTGCCGACTCTCTAGGCGCTAATGGTGGGGGTGTGGGGGGGGGGGGGGGGGGGGAGGGTGCGTTGATCCTGATGATCGTGACGCAGCTTGAGAACCCTATGTTTTGTGTCCTCGCCTTCCATGGTTGTAGTCTATGTTCTTAGTAATATGTACCCTAGATCAGCAACAACAGTTCTTATTGTGCAACGACGAATTTTATGTGTATCCTAGATTAAGTCTCAAATTAATATGTTATGAAAGCATATGTTCGAATAATAAAGTTTGTACGCAAACTTTTGAAGGAAAAGAATTTTTGGGGGGATTAAGTTTCGGGAGAAAGGCAAGAAGATGAAGGTTTAATTCCACAAAAAAGGGATAGGGGATAGAATGGAGAATTAAAGTTATGGAGGATGAACTAGAGATGCTCTAAGAAACTCCAATTTGGACACCGGCTCTCCTTGTGTGCCAGGACAGACTCATCGTCACGTTTGCATCTACAGTGCCCGGCAGATAGACAACAATGGAGCAAAAACAACACACATGCTAAGGATATAGTTTAATCTCACAACTCTAAGGAGCAATCCAAAACAATTGCCCTATGTTTGCGACACATATTCAGGAAGCTACATTCAACTATTCGAGGTTTACATTCCAAATAACCTGAAGCAGATACTTGTATAGAAAGAAAGAAATTATGTATGTATAGGGAATTCCCAGTACAGAGGGCAAGTTGTACTATACGGCACAAAATGTCTCCAGCACAGCACAGGCTTTCTAAACACTAGTACTAATATATCAGACTATATAAATGTAGCATGACATTTGTAATACAAATTACCAAAGAAACATACTCCCACCGTACCATAATATAAGAACGTTTTTGACACTAGTGTAGTGTCAAAAACGCTCTTATATTATGGGACGGAGGGAGTAGAATCATGAAAGATGTTGTAGGAAAAGCAGGACACTGATCGATAGAGTAAGTGAACAACCACCAAAGAACAACTGTAATCATTTCTATTCATCAGTATATGGTCTATCCAGGTTTACATCACAACCTATCACAACTGGGTGCACAAGTACAGCAAGAAGACAGACAAGACACTATCCATGTATGTGAGATGTTGAAAGAACGTCGTTACTGTATGTGTGCTTCAACTTCACTATATCTAATCTACAGTACTACACTCAAGATGAAAGCTTGCACCTGCCATTTACCTACACCATGAAGCTTTCTACTGAGTAGCCGGTGAATCGTTTTCAAACTCAAAGAGTATTTAAGCTCACTGATCTAGGTAAGGGACAAGCCATTCTGGCGGATCATTGAAGAACATATAGGACTCCCGTAGGTGCAAAACATTGAGAGCCAACTCACAAGCAGCACGATTGGATTCTTCTGGAATGTCCCGGACTACGAAATGTGGGTATCCCTGGCTCAGGAATTCTTTCAGCTGCACTACATCTGGCGGTTGATCCGAAGAGGCGTATAGCGGGTTGAGCAGAGGGAGCAGATGGGACTCCAGCGTGATACTAGCTGGTTGATAGGACAGAGCGATTTTGATCCCTTTGCAACAAGCAGCTGCAAGCAGAAGAGCTGGCTCCCTGCGTAGTATCGGACTAAAGCATGATGCACCGACGAATTGTGCCGTGCTGCCATTCCTAATCAACACCCCTGCAGCACTATTAATTCCATCCTCTGCAACCAAAGAAGCAACGTTCAACCTCAGCGTCGTCACCTTCATCGATGCAGGTCTCTTTCCTTTGATATCTACTGTGGGCAGCACTGCAATATGACACACACGTTGATGCACATGTAATCTTCTGGAAACAACAAGTGTCAATAAAGATTTTAACCTTTTCTTTTCTGCTCTGACCCAGGGTGGCACGGCCATAGTGGTCCGACCGTCCGTGTACCATGCTTTTGTGGCGAAAAAATATTATCCAAGAGTTCATTGAATGCTTGTGCTGGAAAAACATCAGAGAAAGAACCATCACATAAAACATTAGACAAAGCATATTACTAAACATTGCTGCAATATAATTGGCTTCACCTTCTCGTTGAAATAGCATTGCATGAAAAATCAAGGAAAAATGCAATTAATTACTCAGAAGTTATTTCAAGTTTCGACCTCTACTTGGATATACTCCCTCCGTCCCATAATGTAAGACGTTTTTTGAGGGGAGTACAAGATAGAGGTGGCAAAGAAGGTAGAATCTGTGATAGCTTATTCTATCTGCTCATAGGTGGACTAGAAATGATCTTTCAGAATGAACTAGAAAAAACTTTCACTGGGTTCTGTGCCAGTGAGGCGGTGACCTCATAGGACCCCTATTCCAGTGTTGCTTCATAATGTGTATATTCAACTAGACAAAATACAGAAATATTGTATCTCTGAACATAAACTCATAATATGTGCAAAATAAACATGTCTGAATTAGAGCAACAAAGCACAGATGCATGCAAAGGATGAACGAAGTATTTAGATGGTAACTAGGCATCTATATATATGTACCACTAGATTTCACTGTATTATAAAGCAAACATGCCCGGTGGCTTATCGACTCTGTCAGTTAAGTGGGCAAATGGTAAAATCATCGAAAAGTAGCAAGAAGTTCCATCTTATTAATTCCAATTTTCCAAACATTCTAGACTACTTGCCGAAGTAGAAAATCATATCACGAATACACTGGCAATCTCTCAATAATAATATACTTTGTTTTTCGTGATTGGCATGTCTAGCAGGAGTAGTGAACAAATATTAATGAACAAGTAGTGAACAAATATTAATGAACAAGTAGTGAACAAATATTTCTTTATACTTTCTTTTTTCAATTAGTATTATATTAATGAACAAGTACTAGTGAACAAATATTTCCTCGTTGTATTAGGACAGTGGACTCATGACTTTACCATGGTACAAAGCAAGAAACTTGTCAGCACTAATTTAAGTTAACAGGCAGGTTCACAGGTCATTGGGATTTCTTTATTTTTTGTGAATTGGCATGCAAGCAGGAGTGACATGACATACTAATAAACATGTTAAGTGACGCACCACGGATTCAGGGTAAGAAAACAGGAAATGTTACTAACCAAGTGTAGGATTATCCCGCAATGGAACATATGCTGAAGCATGAGTTCCGGAGTTAAAAGCAGATGTTTCATCAAGTGGCACTACAAATCAGACATGATGATCAGTCCAAATGCATACTTATGTAAGAAAAAATGTAGAGTTAGTAAACATGTAACATTTACTAACCATCATTCGAGTTTGCCTGCACTGGAGGAAAAGTTGCAGTATAATTCCTTGAGTTAGAAGCAGATAACTGATTATGCATTACAGCATCTCTGACCTCTGCACACATTTTATGATGCCATGATGGTTAGAAGAAATACAACGTTTTTATTTTTGAGGTATAGAGGATAGGGGACAGAAGTAAAACAACGAACTTAGAAATACCATTACTACAAGGTTCGTTGGTCAACATCCTTTCAGAATATGAACTTGAATTGTGTGGGTGCATATTATGACCTGTAAAAGAATGACACAGATCATCCACCATAGATATACATACATTTACCTTGATCAATTTGTAACTGACCACGAAAGTGAATATCACATAAAAGGGTAAGGAGCAGTACACAGAAACCTTGTCAACAAGTATATGAATATTTAACATAGGTGCATATTGACTGCAGAGCAACTTGGTAACTAAGCAGCTATGCTAAGTTTTGAACTTAAGTTTCTGTTAGCAAATGTTCTTACTGTTTCAGAAAACCTTGGAGTAGTTGATAGGAGTTCATCTTGTTAATTTCAAACATTCCAGACTACACTGCCAAAGCTGGAACTTGAATCGCTAATACACTGGCAATCCTTTCAGTAATAAGATATGAATGAATAAGCAGCAAACAAATATTTCCTCATTGTATGAAGACAGCAGACTCATGACTTACCATTGTACAAAGCAAGAAATTTCCCAGCATTAATTAAGTTAACAGGCAAAGCTCACAAGTCATAAGGATTTTTCTTTCTTTGTGAATTGGCATGTCAAGCAGGAGAGACATGACAAACTATCAAGAATGCAGGTAAGATAGGGGTAAGAAAATAGGAAACACTACTAACCAAGTGTATAATAACCTCGTGATGGAACATATTCTGAAGCATGAGTTCCAGGGTTAAAGGTAGATGTTTCATCAAGAATCACTACATACCAGACTTGATCAGCTCAAATACATACTTATATGAGAAAAGTTATAAAGTAAGCAAACATGGAACATTTTACTAACCATCATTCGAGTTTAATTGCAGTTGAGGAAATGTTGCAGTATGATTCCGTGAGTAAGAAGCAGATAATTGATTATGCGTTGCAGTATCTCTGAGCCCTGCACACATGTGATGATTGTTAGTAGAAATACACAGTTCGGATAGATAGAAGTAAAACACCAAATTTAGCTATACCATTACTACCAGGTTTGTTAGTCAACATCCTTCCAGAATTTGAATTTGAATTTTGTGGGTGCATCTTATGACCTGTAAAGAATATCGCAGATTATCCACCATAGATATACACCCATTTACCTGGATCTATTTTTAACTGACTACGAAAGTAAATATTAGATGCAGGACAAGGAGTGGTAAACAGAAACCTTGTCAACAAGTATACGAGTATATTTACCATAGGTGTATATTGACAGAAGAGCAACTTGGTAAACTGAGCAGATATGCTAAGCTACTAACTTTAGTTTCTATTAACAAATGATTGTCCTGTTACAGAAAACCTTGGAGTAGTTGATAGGAGTTCATCTTGTTTATTTCAAACATTCCAGACTACATTGGCAAAGTTGAAACTTGAATCGCTAATGCACTGGCAATCCTTTCAGTAATAAGAGATGAAGGAATAAGCAGCAAACAAATATTTCCTCGTTGTATCAAGACAACAGACTCGTGACTTACCATGGTACAAAGCAAGAAACTTGTCGGCGTTAATTTTAAGTTAACAAGCAAAGTTCAAAAGTCATCAGGATTTTCCTTTCTCTGTGAATTTGCATGTCAAGCAGGAGTGGCATGACAAACTAATAACATGTTAACTGATGTATCAAGAATGCAGGGAGGGTAAGAAAACAAGAAACACTACTAACCAAGTGTGTAATAACCCCCTGATGGAACATATGCTGAAGCATGAGTTCCAGGGTTAAAGGCAAATGTTTCATCAAGCATCACTACACATCAGACATTATGATCAGCTCAGTACATACTTATGTAAGATAAATTATAAAGTAAGCAAACATGGAACATTTACTAACCATCATTCGAGTTTAATTGCAGTTGAGGAAATGTTGCAGTATGATTCCGTGAGTAAGAAGCAGATAATTGATTATGCGTTGCAGTATCTCTGAGCCCTGCACATGTGTGATGATTGTTAGTAGAAATACAAAGTTCAGATAAATAGAAGTAAAACACCAAATTTAGCTGTGCCATTACTACCAGGTTCGTTGGTCGACATCCTTCCAGAATATGAACTTGAATTGTGTGGGTGCATATCATGACCTGTAAAATAATAGCACAGATCATCCACCTAAGATACACACCCGTTTACCTGAATCTATTTGCGACTGACTACGAAAGTAAATATTAGATGCAGGACAAGGAGTGGTACACAGAAACCTTGTCAACTTCGTAAACTGAGCAGCTATGCTAAGTTGCTAACTTTTAGTTTCAATTAAGAATCATTCGTCCTGTTTCAGAAAACTTTGGGAGTAGTTGATAGGAGTTCCATCTTATTTATTCCAAACGTTCCAGACTACATTGCCAAAATTGAACTTGAATCATCGCAATCCTTTCAGTTACCCTATATGAATGAACAAGTAGCGAACAAATATTTCCTTGCTGTATCAAGACAGCACACTCGTGAGTCACCATGGTAAAAAGCAAGAAACTTGTTAGCATTACTTTCAAGTTAACAGACAAAGCGCACAAGTCATCAGGCTTTCGCTCTTTCTTTGTGAATTGGCATGTCAAGCAGGAGCGACATGACAATTAATAAACATGGTAATTAACAATGCAGGGTAAGGAATCGGGAATTGTTACTAACCAAGCTTAGAATTATTCCGCAATGGAACATATGCTGAAGCATGAGTTCCGGAGTTAAAAGCAGGGGTTCCATCAAGCATCACCACACATCAGACATGAATGATGATCGTTCTAAATACATACTTATGGGAGAAAAATTGTAGAGTAGGAAGACATGGAACATTTACCGACCATCAGTTGAGTTTGCTTGCTGTGGAGGAAATGTTGCAGTATGATTCCTTGGGTTAGAAGCAGATAATTGATTATGCATTGCAGCATGTCTGAAGTCTGCACACATGTACCATGATGGTTAGTAGAAACAGACAGTTCGGATAGAAGTGAAACACCGAATTTTGCTATACCATTACTGCCAGGTTCATTGGTCAACATCCTTCCAGAATATGAACTTGAATTGTGTGGATGCATATTATAACCTGTATAAGAATGACACAGATCATCCACCATAGATATACAACCATTCACCTTGATCTATTTGTGACTTACTATGAGAGTAAATAGTAGATAAAGAACAAGTAGCAGTACACAGAAATCTTGCCGGCAAGTATAGGAGTATATCTACCATAATCCATAGGTGTATATTGACTGCAGAGCAACTTGATAAACTAAGCAGCTATACACTAAGTTGCTAACGTAATTTCTCTTGGCAAACGTTCCTCCTGTCAGAAAAGCTTGCAGTAGTTGATAGGATTTTGAGAAATAATGAATTACCTGAAAGATAATGTAACCAAAACCTGCATGTTCAATCTTGGATAAACATGGCAGTAGAAAAATAAAATCCTTGTGGCAATCATCTTGATCGTATATGTACAGTCATACGTTCACAACATATACAATGTACTGTGAAAATAATCTTGACAAAATGCCAATAAAAACGGCCATCTATGAGTTATAAACTCATAACAGGGAAAATCCTCAGGTAAATCTGTAAATGACGTTCAACAAAATGCTCAGTGACACCAAGAGAAGATATGCTAGAGGTTATAGTGCTGAACCTGCATCTGAAGTAAAATTGGATGGACCACCACCAACCATCTGGGATGAAAAAAGTCTGCAAAAATAGAACAAACATTTAATTTATATGCAGAGATAAACTCAAATCATTATATGTCTAGCTAATTGAGATAGCATATCAACATTTTAAGAAGCAACACAAGTAGCATCCTTTTGTAAAACGGAAGATGGTTTCATTTTTCCCGAATGAGATGGTGCCTTGCCAACATAAATAACTTCCACGGAAAGAATTCGACAGAAGATTTATCTTGTAACACGAGACTAAGCCAAACCTTTTAAGTTACAGAACAAAACTGAACAGAATTTGCCATAACCATTCTATCGAGTAGCAGAAATTCTGCACAGGAGATTAAAGGAAATCAATCAAGTGCTTGAGCACCATTCCAATAACAAAATTGTAGTATTATTATACGCGCTATACTACACTGAATCGCTCATTACGCAAGCAACAAATCGGCACCAGAGACCAGATGGAACTAACCGTAGATGCTTAGGACCATTTCTCGGGGTACAAACATCGAACAGATAGCGGGCGACACATGGTAGGAAACTAGGAACACGGCATTACGAGGAAGAGCACGAGCCTCTGCGAGATTTCAAGTACCAACCTGCTTTGGGTCGCGTTCAGCCATGCGTTTCGGGCCCAATCCACGATCAGCGTCTTGTCTCCGGGAACCAAACCTCTGGAGGACGAGAAAACAACGCAACCAAATTAGTAGTCCTACTACTAGAGGAAGCGCGAGAAGCAGGCGCAGGAATCGTGGCGGCTAGCCCCGGGAGGAAGCGGGGGAAGGAGCGTCGCATGGGCCAGAGCAAGAGCTGGATCCATGAAGCGAGACGCCACCGAGAGGCGAGGACCGCACCTTCGCATGAGCAGCAGGAGAGTCTCCGCGACGTATTTGATCTGGCGGCAGTGCGGGTCCTCGGACGCCCCGGGTATGGAATTCAGGTAGTGGAGGAGGTCGTACGGCTTGCGGCGCATGACGAGCTCGTGGACGCGGCCCGGGTCGAGGTGGCGGGAGCCATTGCCGGAGCCCGAGGAGCCCATCATCTGTGCCTGCACGAGCGCGCGCGCGCGGAGAGAGAGAACCGGAAGTGACTACGCGGGAGAAGGGAAGGGAAGGGAACGGAGCAGCGGAGCGGGAGCGCGACGGTGGAGGAGAGGGGCTTACGTCAATGGCGGCGGCGTGGGGCGGCGCGTAGGCTGAGGGAGGAGAGGGGCTTACGTCAATGGCGGCGGCGTGGGGCGGCGCATAGGCTGAGGGAGGAGAGGCGGGGGTGGTCGGTGGGCGAGGAAGCCGAGAATGGAAAAACGGGGTGCGCCGCGACGCCGCTTCCTCTTCCTCTTCGATCTCTTCGTAGGCACGGCGGAGACGGCCGGGGCCGCGTGCGTGGGTTGGACGCCAAACGCTTTGGCGGCGCCGGAAGGAAACGCGGCCCAGTGGGTTGTGAAGGAGCGTCGAAAGGGGCCTATGTGCTTTTGGTGGGGACTGGACATACCACCACCACGGACAAGATTTGGGCCCAATAATACAGGGTTGTCTATTTGAAAGAGAATAAAAAAGTAAAACGAGTAAAACTTAAAATCTTGTTCTTCGTGACCCGATATTCCTAATATAAGAGCGCTTTCTACACTAGTGTAGTAGTGTCAAATACGCGCTTATATTATGGGACAAAGAGAGTAGTTTTCGAGCTTCTCGTCTCAAAAGGAGTTATTTATCTAAAACCACCACACTTGGTGTTAGGATAACAACTTGATATCACATTTGAGTCAGGGCACAAAAAATCACCAACTCTGTGCCTAATCAATAACGCGGAGCACTGATTGTTTAATTTGGTCGGAAAAAAGCAAAACCGACGGGTAGGTCCCACCTGACGGGCTGACGTGGCGTGCTTGTGTGGACAATTTACTGAGTTGGATGAGGGCCCCACCTGTCAATGACTAGAGTCTTCTTCTTTCTCTCTCCAATTTTCTTATGGGCATTTCAACAAACACGCTATGGGCGTATCTTCATCGGCGCCCGGATCAGGTGAGGTCGCGCAGCAGTGCACCGGGGAACGCGCGATGCAGCTGCAGCAAGGAGAAGCTCAGGCGACACCCATGGTGGTATTCTTTGGCTATGAAGGCGATGGTGGGCTCAAGCGCAGGGGACGCCGATGGCAGACTTGCGGCCGCCGCAGGACATGCCCTCCATGGCGCGCGGCCAGGGCCTCCCTGGGCATCGCCGCCCGCCACCGGGTACAACAGCTCCAGCGCCGCCGACACGTGCTCCATCATGGCGCCCATGGGGCCTGACGCCGCAACCGCCTCCATTAATTAGCATGTGCCCGCGCAAGAGACGCCTAGGGGCGGCCCCATGCTTCTGGTTTGCCGCCAGCCAGGCGCCGCCCGCCACTGCTCGCAATTTCACTGCCAACTCGCGCCGCCAGTCACTGCTCGCGCCGCCAGGCAACGGCCGATGCAGTGCACGCATGCGTTCGTCCGGGGAGACATCTGGCCATGGAGGCACGAGGTCCAGCGGGGCGGATTTTAGGTTGCTGGGACGACGGGTTAGCTCGTTGGTGATGGGGTATCTCGCTGGGGTTGGGCTCCGGCAGCGGTGCAGGATAAGGAAGTGGTGGGGGTTGGTGGATTGGAGGGAAAGAGAGAGGAAGAAGAGAGAGGCTGACAAGTGGGGCATTGGGCCAACTGAGCGAATTATCCACATAGGCACTCCACGTCAATCTGACAGGCGGGCCCCACCTGTTGGTTTTGCTGTTATTGCAACCAAATTCGAGCATCAGTGCTTCGCGTTACGCATTAGGCATAGAACCGGTGTTTTTTTGTGCCCTGACTCATATGTGGTACTCCCTTCTTCCATCTATATAGGGCCTAATGCGTTTTTTGAGGTTAACTTTGACCAAATGTTAGAGTAATAATATATGATATGCAACTTACACAAAGGATAACATCAAATTCGTATGTGAAAGGAGATTTCAATGATATAATTTTTACATTATGCATGTCATGTACTATTAATCTTGTCAATAGTCAAAGGCGGCTTTGAAAAAAGCATTAGGCCCTATATAGATGGAAGGAGGGAGTACCAAGTTGTTACCCTAGTCCGAAGTGTGGTGGTTTTGGGTAAACAACTCTCTCAAAAGTATTACAACTTCATATATGTTTTGCTTCCAATGTTTTTTTCAGAAAGTAAGGTCTGGTGGCTTGCAATTCAGGAGCTTAAAAGAAAATGTGAAGTTATAGGTTTGAAACTGCAAATGTTGTATTGATCGGTTTGCGATTTCAATTAGGGTGCTTTTTCTTAAATCAAACTGGTCCACGTCAATGAAAAAATATGTTCCTTCAGAGCCATCCAATCAAAAGCAGATTTGACCGTGGTCATGGAGGCGGCACACGCAGAAATGTCAGTTCGACATGGCAATGAGTACCCGCTACCCACAATCTTGATGGGTAAAACTCCTATTAGGTTAAGGATTTGGAAAAGTTAAATACCTATGGGTCTGTAAATGGCAAAAAATGTACCCAACGGGTAAGCCGAGTATGGATATAGGAAGGCAATACCTATACTTGTGTACCCGCCTACCCGTATATTAGCACATCTAACATGTAGGTCCCTTATGTCATTCAGTAAAAAATGAAAAACCCTATCCTAACAGCTAGAGCACACACACAAAATACTCTCCCCTCACCCACCCATTGCGTCGTCACACTCATAGAACACAAACCCCATCTCCTCATCTTGCCTCAGCTGAAATGCTAAATATACATGCTAAATTTTTGTGTTTTATATACTGAAATGCTGAGATTTATACATGGTAAAATGTGAATTGAAAGGTGATCGAGATGGATATTTTTACCCTGGTTATTACCCACGGCTGGGTATGGATATGGGAACAATATAAAACCCGAGGTGCAGGTACAAGCACTGGCGGAGCTACTCACGGGCAAAACCCGTGCCGTGACCCGCCCAACAAATCACTAAACATAAGTTATATACATATGCAGCACACCCAGTTGGCACTTGGCAAGCCATAGTCCAGTCCGTTAGACCAGCACACCACCCGCAAAAAAAAAGAAGAGGAAGAAAAGACCAGCACACACACATCTGAACACAGCCAGGCTTGTCTCGCATCCATCTCCTATTCTCTCTCTACGCCTCGTCCAGTACTAGAGCACGGCACCGGCCGACGGCGGAGGTCCAGCAGTCAGGGAAGCAGTCGGAGCTAGGCAGGTAGTGGCAACTCCACAGTGTGGAGATCCCCGATCCATCCCCCATCTGATGTGGAGGCACTAGCGGTGGCGAGCCTGCAGTGGAGGCAAGCAGAGCAACGAGCGGAATTGGTAGCACAGACTTGTTCAGTCAGCTGATCTTTATAAATTATAATTTAGGTGTCATCTGTCATGGACAAAGGTAGCTAGTGAGGAATTGATTTGGTTTTTAAAAGGAAAAGATATGATGCTTTTTTTGCGAAATGAACTCAAGGAAAAGATATGATGTGAATGAACTCGAGGAAGATCCTTCATCACCAGCAAATCATCCTCTACCCTTGGTTGAATTGGAACAACAGCAGCAGCAAATCAAAATGAAGGACTTCAACCAAATGAACATGTACTATTTAAAGGTATTGAATTCTTGCAGTGAGATCCAGGATTACGCCCACATATTTGGCTTATGCTATTTAGTACGTGTCGCACATCTGCTGATCTTATAGTCAATGAGAGCAAAAGTATCTGTTGATCTTGTGGCCAATGAGAGCAAAAGTATGCACTATGCGTACTGAAATGGTATATACAGTTCAATTTTTGTGTGCTCTTCATTAGCTTGGCCCGCCCAATTTTTTCTTTATAGCTCCGGCACTGGGTACAAGTATGAATTTAGAAGAAAAACAATTGGGACAGATATGGGTTTGGGTGAGCATTACTCGCACCGTGCCATGTCGATTATCAACCCACTGAATAGAAGCGTTTCCGTAAAAGGACGCCCATAGTTCAGGTAGACAAGTTGACATTTCCTTTCCATGAACCCAAATCGAGCATTTTACACACATAAGTGCAAACTTGCATTGCACTTCTTACTCAACACATCTAAACAAAGATCAAAATACAGCAGAAAAGCGAACAAATACGGCCGATTGTATAGATGATCCTGTAAAATTTGATGGAAGCGTTCCTACTCCTCGTAAGAAGCCGCGTGGTGTATATTTATGTGCGACAGGAAAAGCCCCTGTTCGTGGCGTACAAGGCAAGGCTGATCGCTAGGATACAGCTCGTACAGAGAAGAGAGAACGAGGTAGTTACGAGAGGGAATAGAGATAGGAGACAATTGAGATTACAATAGGTTTAAACCGTATCATCTAACACCCTCCCTTAATCTCAACTATCATATATTCAAATTTTTCTTGAATTCTTCAAATGGCTTGACTGGCAAAGCTTTAGTGAAACCGTCTGCCACTTGATCCTTGGAAGGAATAAACCGTATGTCCAGCTTCTTCTCTGCAACTCTTTCTCTCACAAAGTGAAAATCAATTTCAATATGTTTGGTTCTACCACGAAAGACTGGATTAGCAGAAAGATAGGTTGCTCCCAAATTATCACAACATAAGCAAGATGCACGAAGTTGTTTAATTCCTAATTCATGAAGTAATGACTCCAACCAAATAATTTCAGCAGTAGCATTTGCTAAAGATTTGTACTCAGCTTCTGTACTTGACCTTGATACTGTAGCCTGTTTTCTGGCACTCCAGGAAATGAGATTAGATCCAAAAAAATACTGCAAAACCTCCAGTTGATTTTCTGTCATCACTACATTCTGCCCAGTCAGCATCAGAAAAAGCATTAACAAGAGTAGAACTGGAGCGTCTAAACTGAAGACGCAAACTTACAGTATACTTTATGTATCTCACAATCCTTTTAACAGCTGTCCAGTGTGCAGTAGTAGGTGCATATAAATACTGACAAACCTTGTTAACAGCAAAAGATATATACGGTCTTGTCAATGTCAAATATTGCAAAGCTCCCACAGTACTCCTGTATCTTGTGCTTTCTTCTTCCTTAAGAGGTTCATCTTCAAATGCTGAAAGTTTCTCTGAAGAAGATAATGGTGTGGGTGATGGCTTACAATCCTTCATCCCCATCCGAGTTAGAAGTTCGGTAGCATATTTTTCCTGATTAAGTACTATCCCATCTTGAATCTTCTTAACTTCAATACCTAGGAAGAAGTGTAGATCATCAAGATCCTTGAGAGCAAATTCTGAACTCAGATCACGTAGAAGAGCATTAGTGGCACTTTGTGAAGAACTTGCAATAATAATATCATCAACATATATCAACACAAATACAACTATGGTTGCCTTGTTATAAATAAAAAGTGATGTATCAGCCTTGGATGCAACAAAACCAAGGTGCCTCAACTGAGAGCTCAATCTTGAGTACCACGCCCTTGGTGCTTGTTTCAGACCATAAAGAGCTTTGTCAAGCTTGCAAACATAGTGGGATGTTTTCTTATTCTCATACCCAGGTGGTTGTCTTATGTAAACCTCCTCTTCCAGAATACCATGCAAAAACGCATTATGAACATCTAGCTACCTCAAACTCCATCCTCTGGGCACAGCAATAGCTAGCACAAGTCTGATAGTTGCAGCTTTAACAACAGGACTAAAAGTATCTTCATAATCTAGACCATAACGTTGTTTAAAACCTTTTGCAACTAAACATGCTTTATATCTATCAATTGAGCCATCTGCCTTTTTCTTAATCCTGTAAACCCACTTACGGTCAATGATATTTTTACCTCTCTGTTATGGTACAAGATGCCAAGTCTTGTTCCTCATGAGTGCAGAGTATTCTTCATCCATTGCATTTTTCCACTTTGGATCTCCAAGTGCAATCTCTAAATTTGTTGGTTCTCCTGCAATACACAACATGCCATACGGTATCGTACCATCAGTTCAAATTTTTGGGTTTCTTATACCTCTCTGTAGTCGGGTTGTAACACGTGAAACGACAACTAGTTGTGGTTGAACAGGACGTATATTCTGTTGCATAGGAGTTGGTGTGGAAGATCTGACCATAGAAGATCCTGAGGAAGAATCTGACCCGCTTTGCACATCGAATCCAGATCCGAAGCTGGTAGCCTATGGTGTGGCCAAACTTGCCGCCGCTTCAGCGCTGGTTGCCGCAGAAGATCCAGCGCCCTCCTCTATCTGCGCCTGCATGTGGCATGTGGAGCGCAGAAAACCGGGTTCTGTCTCTTGCGCATGCCCACGCGTGAGACCCGGAGCCAGCCCCGCAGCTGATGACGTGGCGCTCGTTCGCTGGATGAACCGGCGCTTGAACAACGCGCCTCCCTGAGCGGATCCTCTCACGCGATCCGAGGAATCCTGACGATCAGGAGTTCCAGGTGACACCGGATCCTCCTCGTGTCCAGCACCCATGTCTTCTTCCTCCTCATGAAATATAGCACCGTTTTCAGCTAAATTTTCATCATTTTGTGCACCATTTTCCTCTGCATTTTCTCCATGATCCTGCACAGGTAAAGACACAGTACCGGCACTGGTTGAATTATCATTTTGGTCAATACAATTGTCGCCCCCATGATCAAAATCTCGTAGAATGGAAGGAAGAAAAAGGATTTCTTTCCTAAGGAGAGCTCCGGCATTAGGATGAAGAGATGCAAAGAGGAAAAACAGACTCATCAAATACGACATCACGAGAGATGTAGACCCTACCAGTAGAGATGTCTAGACATTTGACTCCCTTGTGAATTGGGCTATACCCAAGAAAAGCACATTGCTTTGAACGGAAAGCAAGTCTGCGTGTATTGTAGGGTCTAAGGTTGGGCCAGCATGCACAACCGAACACACAGAGAGATTTGTAATCTAGAGTAATGCCATAAAGTCGTGTGATGGGTGTTTCAAACTTGATGACTTTACTTGGGAGCAAGTTTATGAGATATGTAGCGGTCAAGAATGCTTCATCCCAAAATTTGAGTGGCATGGATGCATTAGCTAGTAGGGCTAGCCCTACCTCAACAACATGGCGATGTTTTCTTTCTGCAGAACCATTCTGTTGGTGAGCATGAGGACATGAAACATGATGCGAGATGCCAAGTTGCTGAAAGAAAGAATTGAGTTTCTTGTATTCACCACCCCAGTCAGTTTGCATGGCAATGATCTTAGTGTTTAATTGTCTTTCAACAAGATTTTGAAAATTCTTGAAAACTTGAAACACTTCAGATCGTTTCTTAAGAAGATAGATCCAAGTAAATTTGCTATAGTCATCAATAAAACTTACATAATATAAGTGTCTACCAACTGAAACAGGAGCTGGCCCCAAACATCTGAGAATACACGTTGTAAGGGTGCAGTAGAGATACTGGTAGAAATAGGATATGGTAGCTGATGACTTTTAGCTTGCTGACATGGATCACAAACTGACTCAATGCTAGACTCATGGGAAGCTTATTTTTGCTAAGAACTAGTTTAACAATAACTGATGAAGGATGACCTAATCGACTATGCCACTTTGCAGAAGACGGCTTGATGGCGACAAAAGCTTGCTTATTTGACGATGACGACGACAATGATGATATAAGTGGGTAGAGACCTCCCACACACTTGCCCCTAAGAAGGATTCTCCTCGTGTCCAAGTCCTTAACCAAAAAGAAGTAAGGATAAAATTCAATGAGAACACAATTATCAAGAGTAAACCTATGAACAGAGACACGATTTTTTGAAGTTTCAGGAACATAAAGAACCCTATTTAGATGCTAATTTTTCATGGGAGTTTTGACAACTGAACGACCAACATGAGTAATTTTCATACCAGAACCGCTTGTGGTGTGAATTTGATCCGGTCCATGGTACTTGTCCCTGATGGTTAGCTTGTCCAACTCTCCCGTGATATGATTTGTTGCTCCGGTATCCGCATACCAATTAGTGTCGATGCCATAGCTGTTGGTGACAGCATTTGCTTCCTTTTCCTCATAATCATCGTCCTCATAGCGATCCCAACACGCACGAGCACCTCCTGCATGAAACTTGTAACAGATTTGGCACTCGGGGTAATCCCGAGTTGGTTGTTGACGTTGCTGTTGTTGGGGACGTCCTCGATAGCTTCTGCCACTGTTGGTGCCGGAACCAGAAGGAGTGGGAGGGCGCCTTCCTCTGCCACGCCCCATGTTGCCTCGGGCACGGCCTCTGTTGCTGCGCCCACGACCCCTGTATGCCAAATTCGCTGAAGAGTTGAAGCCGGCGCCATCTGTTCCATCACCCAACATTTCCACCCTTTGGTCAAAGGCGGAAATTTGGGCAAAGAGCTCGTCAACTGTAATGGTCGTCTTGACAGCGCCGATGGCAGCCACCACGGGATCGTAGTCGCGATCGAGACCTGCGAGTACATAGTCCACCATCTCAGGGTCTGAAACAGGGCGACCTGCTGCTGCAAGTTCATCCCTGAGATTCTTCATCTTGGCGATGAAGGCGGAGCTCGACATCGTGCCCTTCTTTGTGGTGGTGATGGCGATCCGCAGATTTGTGATGCGAGACTGTGACTGTGATGTAAAGATTGTGGTAATTGCAGTCCATAGTGTTGGGGAACGTAGTAATTTCAAAAAATTTCCTACGTACACGCAAGATCATGGTGATGCATAGCAACGAGAGGGGAGAGTGTGATCTACGTACCCTTGTAGATCGACAACGGAAGCGCTAACTTGGTTGATGTAGTCGTACGTCTTCACAGCCCGACCGATCAAGCACCGAAACTACGGCACCTCCGAGTTCTAGCACACGTTCAGCTCGATGACGATCCCCGGACTCCGATCCAGCAAAGTGTCGGGGAAGAGTTCCGTCAGCACGACGGCGTGGTGACGATCTTGATGTACTACTGTCGCAGGGCTTCGCCTAAGCACCGCTACAATATTATCGAGGACTATGGTGGAAGGGGGCACCGCACACGGCTAAGAATATGATCACGTGGATCAACTTGTGTGTCTAGGGGTGCCCCCTGCCCCCGTATATAAAGGAGCAAGGGGAGGAGGCCGGCCGGCCCCTATGGCGCGCCAAGGAGGAGTCCTCCTCCTAGTAGGAGTAGGACTCCTACTAGGAGGGGGAAAGAAGTGGGGAGGGAGAAGGAAAGGGAGGCGCCCCCCTCTCCTAGTCCAATTCGGACCAGGGGGGAGGAGGCGCGCGGCCCACCTTTGGCTGCCCCTCTCTCTCTCTCCACTAAGGCCCATATGGCCCATTACTTCTCCCGGAGGGGTTCCGGTAACCCTCCGGCTCTCCGGTTTTCTCCGAAATCACCCGGAACACTTCCGGTGTCCGAATATAGCCGTCCAATATATCAATCTTTATGTCTCGACCATTTCGAGACTCCTCGTCATGTCCGTGATCACATCCGGGACTCCGAACAACCTTCGGTACATCAAAATGCATAAACTCATAATATAACTGTCATCGTAACCTTAAGCGTGCGGACCCTACGGGTTCAAGAACAATGTAGACATGACCGAGACACGTCTCCGGTCGATAACCAATAGCGGAACCTGGATGCTCATATTGGCTCCTACATATTCTACGAAGATCTTTTATCGGTCAGACAGCATAACAACATACGTTGTTCCCTTTGTCATCGGTATGTTACTTGCCCGAGATTCGATCGTCGGTATCCTATGCCTAGTTCAATCTCGTTACCGGCAAGTCTCTTTACTTGTTCTGTAATATATCATCCCGCAACTAACTCATTAGTTGCAATGCTTGCAAGGCTTAAGTGATGTGCATTACCGAGAGGGCCCAGCGATACCTCTCCGACAATCGGAGTGACAAATCCTAATCTCGAAATACGCCAACCCAACATGTACCTTTGGAGACACCTGTAGAGCTCCTTTATAATCACCCAGTTACGTTGTGACGTTTGGTAGCACACAAAGTGTTCCTCTGGCAAACGGGAGTTGCATAATCTCATAGTCATAGGAACATGTATAAGTCATGAAGAAAGCAATAACAACATACTAAACGATCGGGTGCTAAGCTAATGGAATGGGTCATGTCAATCAGATCATTCAACTAATGAGGTGATCCCGTTAATCAAATAACAACTCTTTGTCCATGGTTAGGAAACATAATCATCTTTGATTAACGAGCTAGTCAAGTAGAGGCATACTAGTGACACTCTGTTTGTCTATGTATTCACACATGTATTATGTTTCCGGTTAATACAATTCTAGCATGAATAATAAACTTTTATCATGATATAAGGAAATAAATAATAACTTTATTATTGCCTCTAGGGCATATTTCCTTCAGTCTCCCACTTGCACTAGAGTCAATAATCTAGATTACACAGTAATGATTCTAACACCCATGGAGCCTTGGTGCTGATCATGTTTTGCTCGTGGAAGAGGCTTAGTCAACGGGTCTGCAACATTCAGATCCGTATGTATCTTGCAGATCTCTATGTCTCCCACCTGGACTAGATCCCGGATGGAATTGAAGCGTCTCTTGATGTGCTTGGTTCTCTTGTGAAATCTGGATTCCTTCGCCAAGGCAATTGCACCAGTATTGTCACAAAAGATTTTCATTGGACCCGATGCACTAGGTATGACACCTAGATCGGATATGAACTCCTTCATCCAGACTCCTTCATTCGCTGCTTCCGAAGCAGCTATGTATTCCACTTCACACGTAGATCCCGCCACGGCGCTCTGTTTAGAACTGCACCAACTGACAGCTCCACCGTTTAATGTAAACACGTATCCGGTTTGCGATTTAGAATCGTCCAGATCAGTGTCAAAGCTTGCATCAACGTAACCGTTTACGATGAGCTCTTTGTCACCTCCATATACGAGAAACGTATCCTTAGTCCTTTTTCAGGTACTTCAGGATGTTCTTGACCGCTATCCAGTGATCCACTCCTGGATTACTTTGCTACCTTCCTGCTAGACTTATAGTAAGGCACACATCAGGTCTGGTACACAACATTGCATACATGATAGAGCCTATGGCTGAAGCATAGGGAACATCTTTCATTTTCTCTCTATCTTCTGCAGTGGTCGGGCATTGAGTCTGACTCAACTTCACACCTTGTAACACAGGCAAGAACCCTTTCTTTGCTTGATCCATTTTGAACTTCTTCAAAATCTTGTCAAGGTATGTGCTTTGTGAAAGTCCAATTAAACGTCTTGATCTATCTCTATAGATCTTTATGCCTAATATGTAAGCAGCTTCACCGAGGTCTTTCATTGAAAAACTCTTATTCAAGTATCCCTTTATGCTATCCAGAAATTCTATATCATTTCCAATCAGTAATATGTCATCCACATATAATATCAGAAATGCTACAGAGCTCCCATTCACTTTCTTGTAAATACGGGCTTCTCCAAAAGTCTGTATAAAACCAAATGCTTTGATCACACTATCAAAACCTTTATTCCAACTCCGAGAGGCTTGCACCAGTCCATAAATGGATCGCTGGAGCTTGCACACTTTGTTAGCTCCCTTTGGATCGACAAAACCTTCCGGTTGCATCATATACAACTCTTCTTCCAAAAATGCATTCAGGAATGCAGTTTTGACATCCATCTGCCAAATTTCATAATCATAAAATGCGGCAATTGCTAACATGATTCGGACAGACTTAAGCATCGCTACGGGTGAAAAGGTCTCATCGTAGTCAACCCCTTGAACTTGCCGAAACCCTTTTGCGACAAGTCGAGCTTTGTAGACAGTAATATTACCGTCGGCGTCAGTCTTCTTCTTGAAGATCCATTTATTCTCAATTGCTTTCCGATCATTGGGCAAGTCAACCAAAGTCCACACTTTGTTCTCATACATGGATCCCATCTCAGATTTCATGGCTTCAAACCATTTTGCGGAATCTGGGCTCACCATCGCTTCTTCATAGTTCGTAGGTTCATCATGATCTAGTAGCATGACTTCCAGAACTAGATTACCGTACCACTCTGGTACGGATCTCACTCTGGTTGATCTACAAGGTTCAGTAGTATCTTGTTCTAAAGTTTCATGATCATTATCATTAGCTTCCTCACTAATTGGTGTAGGTGTCACAGAAACAGTTTTCTGTGATGCACTACTTTCCAATAAGGGAGCAGGTACAGTTACCTCGTCAAGTTCTACTTTCCTCCCACTCAATTCTTTCGAGAGAAACTCCTTCTCTAGAAAGTTTCCGAATTTAGCAACAAAAGTCTTGCCTTCGGATCTGTGATAGAAGGTGTATCCAATAGTCTCCTTTGGATATCCTATGAAGACACATTTTTCCGATTTGGGTTCGAGCTTGTCAGGTTGAAGCTTTTTCACATAAGCATCGCAGCCCCAAACTTTCAGAAACAACAACTTTGGTTTCTTGCCAAACCATAGTTCATAAGGCGTCGTCTCAACGGATTTTGATGGTGCCCTATTTAACGTGAATGCGGCCGTCTCCAAAGCATAACCCCAAAACGATAGCGGTAAATCAGTAAGAGACATCATAGATCGCACCAAATCTAGTAAAGTACGATTACGAGTTCGGACACACCATTACGCTGTGGTGTTCCGGGTGGCGTGAGTTGCGAAACTATTCCGCATTGTTTCAAATGTACACCAAACTCGTAACTCAAATATTCTCCTCCACTATCAGATCGTAGAAACTTTATTTTCTTGTTACGATGATTTTCAACTTGACTCTGAAATTCTTTGAACTTTTCAAACGTTTCAGACTTATGTTTCATTAAGTAGATATACCCATATCTGCTTAAGTCATCTGTGAAGGTGAGAAAATAACGATATCCGCCACGAGCCTCAATATTCATCGGACCACATACATCTGTATGTATGATTTCCAACAAATCTGTTGGTCTCTCCATAGTACCGGAGAACGGCGTTTTAGTCGTCTTGCCCATGAGGCACGGTTCGCAAGTACCAAGTGATTCATAATCAAGTGGTTCCAAAAGTCCATCAGTATGGAGTTTCTTCATGCGCTTTATACCGATATGACCTAAACGGCAGTGCCACAAATAAGTTGCACTATCATTATCAACTCTGCATCTTTTGGCTTCAACATTATGAATATGTGTGTTACTACTATCGAGATTCAATAAGAATAGACCACTCTTCAAGGGTGCATGACCATAAAAGATATTACTCATATAAATAGAACAACCATTATTCTCTTATTTAAATGAATAACCATCTCGCATCAAACAAGATCCAGATATAATGTTCATGCTTAACGCTGGATCCAAATAACAATTATTTAGGTCTAATATTAATCCCGAAGGTAGATGTAGAGGTAGCATGCCGACCGCGATCACATCGACTTTGGAACCGTTTTCCACGCGCATCGTCACCTCGTCCTTAGCCAATCTTAGCTTAATTCGTAGTCCCTATTTTGAGTTGCAAATATTAGCAACAGAACCAGTATCAAATACCCAGGTGCTACTGCGAGCATTAGTAAGGTACACATCAATAACATGTATATCACATATACCTTTGTTCACCTTGCCATCCTTCTTATCCGTCAAATACTTGGGGCAGTTCCGCTTCCAGTGACCAGTCTGCTTGCAGTAGAAGCACTCAGTTTCAAGCTTAGGTCCAGACTTGGGTTTCTTCTCTTGAGCAGCAACTTGCTTGCTGTTCTTCTTGAAGTTCCCCTTCTTCTTCCCTTTGCCCTTTTTCTTGAAACTAGTGGTCTTGTTGACCATCAACACTTGATGCTCCTTTTTGATTTCTACCTCCGCAGCTTTTAGCATTGCGAAGAGCTCAGGAATAGTCTTATTCATCCCTTGCATATTATAGTTCATCACGAAGCTCTTGTAGCTTGGTGGCAGTGATTGGAGAATTCTGTCAATGACGCAATCATCTGGAATATTAACTCCCATTTGAATCAAGTGATTATTATACCCAGACATTTTGAGTATATGCTCACTGATAGAACTGTTCTCCTCCATCTTGCAGCTATAGAACTTATTGGAGACTTCATATCTCTCAATCCGGGCATTTGCTTGAAATATTAACTTCAACTCCTGGAACATCTCATATGCTCCATGACGTTCAAAACGTCGTTGAAGTCCCGGTTCTAAGCTGTAAAGCATGGCACACTGAACTATCGAGTAGTCATCAGCTTTGCTCTGCCAGACGTTCACAACATCTGGTGTTGCTCCAGCAGCAGGCCTGGCACCCAGCGGTGCTTCCAGAACGTAATTCTTCTGTGCAGCAATGAGGATAATCCTCAAGTTACGGACCTAGTCCGTGTAATTGCTACCATTATCTTTCAACTTTGCTTTCTCAAGGAACGCATTAAAATTCAACGGAACAACATCACGGGCCATTTATCTACAATCATACATAAACAAGCAAGATACTATCAGGTACTAAGTTCATGATAAATTTAGGTTCAATTAATCATATTACTTAAAGAACTCCCACTTAGATAGACTTAGATAGACATCCCTCTAATTCTCTAAGTGATTACGTGATCCAAATCAACTAAACCATGTCCGATCATCACGTGAGATGGAGTAGTTTCATTGGTGAACATCACTATGTTGATCATATCTACTATATGATTCACGCTCGACCTTTCGGTCTCCGTGTTCCGAGGCCATATCTGTATATGCTTGGCTCGTCAAGTATAACCTGAGTATTTCGCATGTGCAACTGTTTTGCACCCGTTGTATTTGAACGTAGAGCCTATCACACCCGATCATCACGTGGTGTCTCAGCACGAAGAACTTTCGCAACGGTGCATAATCAGGGAGAACACTTCTTGATAATTTAGTGAGAGATCATCTTATAATGCTACCGTCAATCAAAGCAAGATAAGATGCATAAAAGATAAACATCATATGCAATCAATATAAGTGATATGATATGGCCATCATCATCTTGTGCTTGTGATCTCCATCTCCGAAGCACCGTCATGATCACCATCGTCACCGGCACGGCACCTTGATCTCCATCGTAGCATCGTTGTCGTCTCGCCAATCTTATGCTTCCACGACTATCGCTACCGCTTAGTGATAAAGTAAAGCATTACAGCGCGATTGCATTGCATACAATAAAGCGACAACCATATGGCTCCTGCCAGTTGCCGATAACTCGGTTACAAAACATGATCATCTCATACAATAAAATTTAGCATCATGTCTTGACCAAATCACATCACAACATGCCCTGCAAAAACAAGTTAGACGTCCTCTACTTTGTTGTTGCATGTTTTACGTGGCTGCTACGGGCTTAAGCAAGAACCAATCTTACCTACGCATCAAAACCACAACGATAGTTTGTCAAGTTGGTGCTGTTTTAACCTTCGCAAGGACCGGGCGTAGCCACACTCGGTTCAACTAAAGTTGGAGAAACTGTCACCCACAAGCCACCTATGTGCAAAGCACGTCGGGAGAACCGGTCTCGCGTAAGCGTACGCGTAATGTCGGTCCGGGCCGCTTCGTCCAACAATACCGCCGAACCAAAGTATGACATGCTGGTAAGCAGTATGACTTATATCGCCCACTACTCACTTGTGTTCTACTCGTGCAAATAACATCAACATATAAAACCTAGGCTCGCATGCCACTGTTGGGGAACGTAGTAATTTCAAAAAATTTCCTACGTACACGCAAGATCATGGTGATGCATAGCAACGAGAGGGGAGAGTGTGATCTACGTACCCTTGTAGATCGACAACGGAAGCGTTAACTTGGTTGATGTAGTCGTACGTCTTCACGGCCCGACCGATCAAGCACCGAAACTACGGCACCTCCGAGTTCTAGCACACGTTCAGCTCGATGACGATCCCCGGACTCCGATCCAGCAAAGTGTCGGGGAAGAGTTCCGTCAGCACGATGGCGTGGTGACGATCTTGATGTACTACTGTCGCAGGGCTTCGCCTAAGCACCGCTACAATATTATCGAGGACTATGGTGGAAGGGGGCACCGCACACGGCTAAGAATATGATCACGTGGATCAACTTGTGTGTCTAGGGGTGCCCCCTGCCCCCGTATATAAAGGAGCAAGGGGAGGAGGCCGTCCGGCCCCTATAGCGCGCCAAGGAGGAGTCCTGCTCCTAGTAGGAGTAGGACTCCTACTAGGAGGGGGAAAGAAGTGGGGAGGGAGAAGGAAAGGGGGGCGCCGCCCCCCCTCTCCTAGTCCAATTCGGACCATGGGGGGAGGAGGCGCGCGGCCCACCTTTGGCTGCCCCTCTATCTCTCCACTAAGGCTCATATGGCCCATTACTTCTCCCGGGGGGGTTCCAGTAACCCTCCGGCTCTCCGGTTTTCTTCGAAATCACCCGGAACACTTCCGGTGTACGAATATAGCCGTCCAATATATCAATCTTTATGTCTCGACCATTTCAAGACTCCTCGTCATGTCCGTGATCATATCCGGGACTCCGAACAACCTTCGGTACATCAAAATGCATAAACTCATAATATAACTGTCATCGTAACCTTAAGCGTGCGGACCCTACGGGTTCGAGAACAATGTAGACATGACCGAGACACGTCTCCGGTCAATAACCAATAGCGGAACCTGGATGCTCATATTGGCTCCTACATATTCTACGAAGATCTTTTATCGGTCAGACCGCATAACAACATACGTTGTTCCCTTTGTCATCGGTATGTTACTTGCCCGAGATTCGATCGTCGGTATCCTATACCTAGTTCAATCTCGTTACCGGCAAGTCTCTTTACTCGTTCTGTAATACATCATCCCGCAACTAACTCATTAGTTGCAATGCTTGCAAGGCTTAAGTGATGTGCATTACCGAGAGGGCCCAGAGATACCTCTCCGACAATCGGAGTGACAAATCCTAATCTCGAAATACGCCAACCCAACATGTACGTTTGGAGACACCTGTAGAGCTCCTTTATAATCACCCAGTTACGTTGTGACGTTTGGTAGCACACAAAGTGTTCCTCTAGCAAACGGGAGTTGCATAATCTCATAGTCATAGGAACATGTATAAGTCATGAAGAAAGCAATAACAACATACTAAATGATCGGGTGCTAAGCTAATGGAATGGGTCATGTCAATCAGATCATTCAACTAATGATGTGATCCCGTTAATCAAATAACAACTCTTTGTCCATGGTTAGGAAACATAACCATCTTTGATTAACGAGCTAGTCAAGTAGAGGCATACTAGTGACACTCTGTTTGTCTATGTATTCACACATGTATTATGTTTCCGGTTAATACAATTCTAGCATGAATAATAAACTTTTATCATGATATAAGGAAATAAATAATAACTTTATTATTGGCTCTAGGGCATATTTCCTTCACATAGATCATAAGTATTTTCTTTACTAATAACCTGAGCAAGGATCTCTTTTGAGAGAGAATTCAGCAAATGACTCAGAACTTGTTGATCCTTCTGCAGCCATGGCGCATACAGTGGGTTTGGCACCGTAGCCATGGTCTTGTCCGACTGCTGCTCCTCCACCGTGGCTGGGGGTGCGACGTCGGTTCCATCTAGGAGCCCTATGACCTGCGCTTCTCGCAGGCCGGGCATCACTTGGGCTTTCCATAGGAGATAGTTCCCCTTTGTCAACTTCTCGGCTGGTGGAGGACCAAGGTTGAGGACGACTGTAGTCGAGGAAGCCATGCCGATGGAGAGGTTTTCGGTGGCTAGATTGGGAAGAGGATGGCTCTGTATATCATGTAAGATTTGATGGAAGCGTTCCTACTCCTCGTAAGGAGCCGCGTGATGTATATTTATGTGCGACAGGAAAAGCCCCTGTTCGTGGCGTACAAGGCAAGGCTGATCGCTAGGATACAACTCGTACAGAGAAGAGAGAACGAGGTAGTTACGAGAGGGAATAGAGATAGGAGACAGTTGAGATTACAATAGGTTTAAATCGTATCATCTAACAGATCCAAGACACAATGAAGCTGACAAACAAAAACAGGGGAAGGAAGGAAGGAGATCAGAGAGTGGTCTTGGACGCCCTCCTTACCAGCACAGCCCAGCACATGACCCTGTACACGAGGAAGAAGCACAGCATGACCCCCACGTTGACCCACCTCATGCCCTCGTCCACCCCTCTCCCCCTCAGCACGTCGCCGCCGGTGCTCAGGCACACGCCGTCGCCGTTCATGGCGTCCCCTCCCACCCACGCCACGCACTTCTCCCTGGCGCTGCCCCCGTACTCGTTGATGAGCAGCAGGTCCAGCGGGTACCTGTACATGGACACGTAGTACATGAAGGCCCAGTACCTCGGGATGCTCTCCTTGGGTATGAAGTAGCCGGAGAAGAGGAAGAAGACGCCCAGGAAGATGCAGATGAGCGAGTTGCCGAGGATGAAGTCCGGGGACACGGCGCTGAGGAAGAGCACCAAGGAGCTGGCCATGAGCACGATGAGCCACACGGCGAGGACGAAGAACCCGAACGCCGCGAGGGAGGCGCGGAGGCCCACCAGCCAGTACACCGGCGCCGAGAAGAGGACCGCCACGGCGAGCAGGCACGGCGCGAACACCAGCGCGTTGGCGACCACGTAAGAGGACAGGCGGTAGGCGCGGCGGGACTCGGGAGGCCTCGCGCATCAGCACGCGCCGCTCGTGGAGGAGGATGGGCAGCGCCTCCACGGTGGAGGAGAGGAGGAAGCTGAGGCTGAAGGCGAAGAGGCCCAGCCGGAGCGCCAGCCCGTCCGGGTCGGCGCGCACGCGGAAGAAGACGCTGCATGCCGAGGCCCAGGCCGCCGACCACCGCCTGCGCCGCCCGCGCCGCGAAGAGCTGCTGCGTGCGGTACATGGTGCGCCAGCAGCGCACTGTCAGCGCCGCCACCTCCGTGGTGCGGCTGCGGTACCCGTGCTCTGGGACCTGAAGGCTGCCGTTGGCAACGCCGGGGCTTTCCCTTTCCTCCTCGTACTGGTCGTTGTCCCAGAGTCAACGCGGCACCTGCTGGAATACTGAAAGCCTGAAAGCAATTCACACGGAGTTGGGTTCATTCTCCTGGGTGAGCCGCCGCCTCCAACGTCGCTGGCCGCCGCCTCCTCAAAATTAGGGTTCTTTGTGCCTTTCATCGGCGCCGGTGCCGGTCCGTTCCGTCTCCGGTAATCTTAAGGCCATGGAGGCAGAGTGAATCTCGGTCCTTGCCGGTGAGAGGGCTCCGTTTTCATATCTTTTTTCGAGCTTTGTTAGGGTTTGTGTCCGAAAGCGAGACGGTGACGGCTCCATAAAGATGGAATAAAGGTCTCCCCGTCTAGTCCCTGTTCCGGTGATGCGTGTAGCATCATCGGTGGGCGTGTGTAGTGTTGGAAACGTAGTAATTTCAAAAAAAATAAAATCCTACGCACACGCAAGATCATGGTGATGCATAGCAACGAGAGGGGAGAATGTCGTCCACGTACCCTCGTAGACCGTAAGCGGAAGCGTTATGAGAACGCGGTCGATGTAGTCGTACGTCTTCACGATCCGACTGATCCAAGTACCGAACGCACGGCACCTCCGAGTTCAGCACACGTTCAGCTCGGTGACGTCCCACGAACTCACGATCCAGCAGAGCTTCGCGGGAGAGTTCCGTCAGCACGACGACGTGATGACGGTGATGATGATGCTACCGATGCAGGGCTTCGCCTAAGCACCGCTACGATATGACCGAGGTGGATTATGATGGAGGGAGGCACCACACACGGCTAAAAGATCAACTGATCAACTTGTGTGTCTATGGGGTGCCCCCTTCCCCCGTATATAAAGGAGTGGAGGAGGGGGAGGGGCCGGCCCTCCTAGGCGCGCCCCAAGGGGAGTCCTACTCCCACCGGGAGTAGGACTCCAACCCTTCCAAGAGTAGGAGTAGGAGAGAGGGGGAAGGAAAGGGGGGGGGGGCGCCCCCCTCCTTGTCCAATTCGGACTAGAGGGGGAGAGCATGCGGCCTGCCCTGGCTGCCCCTCCTCTTCTCCACTAAGGCCCAATAGGCCCATTACACTCCTCGGGGGGTTCCGGTAACCCCCCGGTACTCCGGTATTTGTCTGAACTTGTTCGGAACCCTTCCAAAGTCCAAACATAGTCATCCAATATATCGATCTTTATGTCTTGACCATTTCGAGACTCCTCGTCTTGTCCGTGATCATATCCGGGACTCCGAACTACCTTCGGCACATCAAAACACATAAACTCATATTACCGATCGTGACCGAACGTTAAGCGTGCGGACCCTACGGGTTCGAGAACTATGTAGACATGACCGAGACTCGTCTCCGGTCAATAACCAATAGCAGAACCTGTATGCTCATATTGGCTCCTAGATATTCCACGAAGATCTTTATCGGTCAAATCGCATAACAACATACGTTGTTCCCTTTGTTATTGGTATGTTATTTGCCCGAGATTCGATCGTCGGTATCTCAATACCTAGTTCAATCTCGTTACTGGCAAGTCTCTTTACTCGTTCCGTAATACATCATCCCACAACTAACTCATTAGCTGCATTGCTT
Source organism: Triticum urartu (assembly GCF_056163025.1). NCBI lineage: Eukaryota > Viridiplantae > Streptophyta > Magnoliopsida > Poales > Poaceae > Triticum > Triticum urartu. Next base: position 429,384,578 of record NC_141873.1, read on the forward strand.
GCAAGGCTTATAGTGATGTGCATTACCGAGAGGGCTCAGAGATACCTCTCCGACAATCGGAGTGACAAATCCCAATTTTGATCTATGCCAACTCAACAAGTACCATCGTAGACACCTGTAAAGCACCTTTATAATCACCCAGTTTGTGACGTTTGGTAGCACATAAAGTGTTCCTCCGGTATTCGAGAGTTGCATAATCTCATAGTCATAGGAACATGTATAAGTCATGAAGAAAGCAATAACAATATACTAAACGATCGAATGCTAAGCTAACGGAATGGGTCAAGTCAATCACATCATTTTCTAATGATGTGATCCCGTTAATCAAATGACAACTCATGTCTATGGCTAGGAAACTTAACCATCTTTGATTCAACGAGCTAGTCAAGTAGAGGCATACTAGTGACACTTAGTTTGTCTATATATTCACACATGTACTAAGTTTACGGTTAATACAATTCTAGCATGAATAATAAACATTTATCATGATATAAGGAAATATAAATAACAACTTTATTATTGCCTCTAGGGCATATTTTCTTCAGTCTCACACTTGCACTAGAGTCAATAATCTAGATTACACAGTAATGATTCTAACACCCATGGAGTCTTGGTGCTGATCATGTTTTGCTCGTGAGAGAGGCTTAGTCAACGGGTTTGCAACATTCAGATCTGTATGTATCTTGCAAATCTCTATGTCTCCCTCCTTGACTTGGTCGCGGATGGAATTGAAGCGTCTCTTGATGTGCTTGGTTCTCTTGTGAAATCTGGATTCCTTTGCCAAGTTAACTGCACCAGCATTGTCACAAAAGATTTTCATTGGACCTGATGCACTAGGTATGACACCTAGATCGGATATGAACTCCTTCATCCAGACTCCTTCATTTGCTGCTTCCGAAGCAGCTATGTACTCCACTTCACACGTAGATCCTTGTCATGTCCGTGATCATATCCGGGACTCCGAACTACCTTCAGTACATCAAAACACAAAAACTCATAATACCGATCGTCACAGAACTTTAAGCGTGCGGACCCTACGAGTTCGAGAACTATGTAGACATGACCGAGACATGTCTCCGGTCAATAACCAATAGCGGAACCTAGATGCTCATATTGGTTCCTACATATTCTACGAAGATCTTTATCGGTCAAACCGCATAACAACATACGTTGTTCCCTTTGTCATCGGTATGTTACTTGCCCGAGATTCGATCGTCGGTATCTCAATACCTAGCTCAATCTCATTACCGGCAAGTCTCTTTAATCGTTCCATAATGCATCATCCCGCAACTAACTCATTAGTCACATTGCTTGCAAGGCTTATTGTGATGTGCATTACCGAGAGGGCCCAGAGATACCTCTCCGACAATCGGAGTGACAAATCCTAATCTCGATCTATGCCAACTCAACAAACACCATCGGAGACACCTGTAGAGATCCTTTATAATCACCCAGTTACGTTGTGACGTTTGGTAGCATACAAAGTGTTCTTTCGGTATTCGGGAGTTGCATAATCTCATAGTCACAGGAACATGTATAAGTCATGGAGAAAGCAATAGCAGTAAACTAAACGATCAAGTACTAAGCTAACAGAATGGGTCAACTCAATCACATCATTCTCCTAATGATGTGATCCCGTTAATCAAATGACAACTCATGTCCATGGCTAGGAAACTTAACCATCTTTGATTAATGAGCTAGTCAAGTAGACCATACTAGTGACACTATATTTGTCTATGTATTCACACATGTATTATGTTTCCGGTTAATACAACTCTAGCATGAATAATAAACATTTATCATGATATGAGGAAATAAATAATAACTTTATTATTGCCTCTAGGTCATATTTCCTTCAGTCTCCCACTTGCACTAGAGTCAATAATCTAGATTACACAGTAATGATTCTAACACCCATGGAGTCTTGGTGTTGATCATGTTTTGCTCGTGGAAGAGGCTTAGTCAACGGGTCTGCAACATTCAGATCTGTATGTATCTTGCAAATCACTATGTCTCCCACCTGGAGTTGCTCCGGATGGAATTGAAGCGTCTCTTGATGTGCTTGGTTCTCTTGTGAAATCTGGATTCCTTTGCCAAGGCAATTGCACCAGTATTGTCACAAAAGATTTTCATTGGACCCGATGCACTAGGTATGACACCTAGATCGGATATGAACTCCTTTATCCAGACTCCTTCATTTGCTGCTTCCGAAGCAGCTATGTACTCCGCTTCACACGTAGATCCCGCCACGACGCTTTGCTTAGACCTGCACCAACTGACAGCTCCACCGTTCAATATAAACACGTATCCGGTTTGTGACTTAGAGTCATCTGGATCAGTGTCAAAGCTTGCATCAACGTAACCATTTATGACAAGCTCTTTGTCACCTCCATAAACGAGAAACATATCCTTAGTTCTTTTCAGGTATTTCAGGATGTTCTTGACCGCTGTCCAGTGATCCACTCTTGGATTACTTTGGTACCTCCCTGCTAAACTAATAGCAAGGCACACATCAGGTCTGGTACACAGCATTGCATACATGATAGAGCCTATGGCTGAAGCATAGGGAACATCTTTCATTTTCTCTCTATCTTCTGCAGTGGTCAGGCATTGAGTCTGACTCAACTTCACACCTTGTAACACAGGCAAGAACCCTTTCTTTGCTTGATCCATTTTGAACTTCTTCAAAATCTTGTCAAGGTATGTGCTTTGTGAAAGTCCAATTAAACGTCTTGATCTATCTCTATAGATCTTTATGCCTAATATGTAAGCAGCTTCACCGAGGTCTTTCATTGAAAAACTCTTATTCAAGTATCCCTTTATGCTATCCAGAAATTCTATATCATTTCCAATCAGTAATATGTCATCCACATATAATATTAGAAATGCTACAGAGCTCCCACTCACTTTCTTGTAAATACAGGCTTCTCCAAAAGTCTGTATAAAGCCATATGCTTTGATCACACTATCAAAACCTTTATTCCAACTCCGAGATGCTTGCACCTGTCCATAGATGGATCGCTGGAGCTTGCATACTTTGTTAGCATCCTTTGGATCGATAAAACCTTCAGGTTGCATAATATACAACTCTTCTTCCAGAAATCCATTCAGGAATGCAGTCTTTACATCCATTTGCCAAATTTCATAATCATAGAATGCGGCAATTGCTAACATGATTCGGGCGGACTTAAGCATCGCTACGGGTGAGAAAGTCTCATCGTAGTTAACTCCTTGAACTTGTCGAAAACCTTTCGCAACAAGTCGAGCTTTGTAGACAGTAACATTACCGTCAGCGTCTGTCTTCTTCTTGAAGATCCATTTATTCTCGATGGCTTGCCGATCATCAGGCAAGGCAACCAAAGTCCACACTTTGTTCTCATACATGGATCCTATCTCGGATTTCATGGCCTCAAGCCATTTTGCGGAATCTGGGCTCATCATCGCTTCCTCATAGTTCGTAGGTTCGTCATGGTCAAGTAACATGACCTCCAGAACAGGATTGCCGTACCACTCTGGTGCGGATCTTACTCTGCTTGACCTACGAGGTTCAGTAATAACTTGATCTGAAGTTACATGATCATCATCATTAACTTCCTCACTAATTGGTGTAGGAGTGACAGGAACAGATTTCTGTGATGAACTACTTTCCAATAAGGGAGCAGGTACAGTTACCTCATCAAGTTCTACTTTCCTCCCACTCACTTCTTTCGAGAGAAATTCCTTCTCTAGAAAGGATCCATTCTTAGCAACGAATGTCTTGCCTTCGGATCTGTGATAGAAGGTGTACCCAACAGTCTCCTTTGGGTATCCTATGAAGACACATTTCTCCGATTCGGGTTCGAACTTATCAGGTTGAAGCTTTTCACATAAGCATCGCAGCCCCAAACTTTAAGAAACGAAAACTTTGGTTTCTTGCCAAACCACAGTTCATAAGGCGTCATCTCAACGGATTTAGACGGTGCCCTATTTAATGTGAATGCAGCTGTCTCTAAAGCATAACCCCAAAACGATAGCGGTAAATAAGTAAGAGACATCATAGATTGCACCATATCTAGTAAAGTACGATTACGATGTTCGGACACACCATTACGCTGTAGTGTTCCGGGTGGCGTGAGTTGCGAAACTATTCCGCATTGTTTCAAATGAAGACCAAACTCGTAACTCAAATATTCTCCTCCATGATCAGATTGTAGAAACTTTATTTTCTTGTTACGATGATTTTCCACTTCACTCTGAAATTCTTTGAACTTTTCAAATGTTTCAGACTTATGTTTCATTAAGTATATATACCCATATCTGCTCAAATCATCTGTGAATGTGAGAAAATAACGATACCCGCCGTGAGCCTCAACATTCATCGGACCACATACATCAGTATGTATGATTTCCAACAAATCTGTTGCTCGCTTAGTTCCGGAGAACGACGTTTTAGTCATCTTGCCCATGAGGCATGGTTTGCAAGTACCAAGTGATTCCAAAAGTGCATCAGAATGGAGTTTCTTCATGCGCTTTACACCAATATGACCTAAACGGCAGTGCCACAAATAATTTGCACTATCATTGTCAACTCTGCATCTTTTAGCGTCAATATTATGAATATGTGTATCACTACTATCGAGATTCATCAAAAATAGACCACTCTTCAAGGGTGCATGACCATAAAAGATATTACTCATATAAGAAGAACAACCATTATTCTAAGATTTAAATAATAACCTTCTCGCATCAAACAAGATACAGATATAATGTTCATGCTCAACGCTGGCACCAAATAACAATTATTCAGGTCTAAAACTAATCCCGAAGGTAGATGTAGAGGTAGCGTGCCGTCGTGGGTTTGTCACGGCAGATGTCCTCGTGAAAGGACTTAGTCGTGGAGCCATCGCTACGGGTTAGCTTAAAGGGGTTAAACCGGACAAGGGGACACGAGGGGTTTTATACTAGTTCGGCCCCTTCGATGAAGGTAAAAGCCTACGTCTAGTTGTGATTGGTATTGCTAGGGTTTCGATCACCAAGGAGCGAATCCGCTTTGCCTGGCTCTCGATTTGTTGTCTGTCGTCCCTAAACCGCTGTCGGGTCATCCCTTTATATACACAGGTTGACGCCCGCCGGTTTACAGAGTCCCGAGGCCGGATCATAAACATGTCCGGCTCGGTCTCTATTCCTTCTACTTACAATACAAGTTACATGAGAAAGTCGGTTTACATCTACAGGCTTTAACTCGCCTTTGGGCCTTGGGCCTTCGTAAAGCTAATCCGGCCACTCCTGGCCGGTTTATGTCTAGTAGTAATATCCCCAACATTAGGCCCCAGATTGGTTTGAACTTGTTCATGTCAATCTTCAACACTTCGAAAAATTCCTCCTTTGCATCTTTACCTTGATCTTGTAAACCGCCGTGTTGTCATATTCCGGGATCATGATAAATCGTCATGACGTCATCTTGTTATTAAAATGATACATCTCACCTTCAGTTAATGAACTTCCAACAATCGAGGTGACCGCTCCTGTTAGGCATCCAATATTTCAGCTCCTCGATTCTCGCGCCTGTTACCTATCCTTTCCCTTATAAATAGGACCAAGGGTCATTTCCCTTTTTCCCCTCCGTCTCTTCGCCTCTTATTCCTCCTTGCAAAGCCCTGCCTCCGAGCGCCCCCGCCATCATCGAGCTCCGCCGCTGCATCACCAACAATCACTGCATCAACCTGATTGCATCAGAAAGACGCGGCGCATCTCCGCTCCCTGACCTGCTTCTTGTAAGCTTCTCCTCCTTTCTCTGCAGATCCGTTAGGGTTCATGCGAGTTCCTTTTGTTCTCCTCTTGTTCTTCTTCAACCCATAGATAACAGAATTTGATTTTTATATGTTCCGCATAATAGCTACGAAACTCCGTATCTCAACCACTTGATCCAATCTTTAGATACACTGTAACTTGATCTGGACCTTTCGTGAACTGCTGGAAGACCAAGCTTTTGAATCTCAATATTTTTCCTTTTCATAACTTACAGCAGATCCAAAATTTCAATGCAGTCTTGTGAAACCTGTTTTACCTTACTTAGTCATTTTTGCTGTAGATCTGTCCCTTTTTACCACACAGGCGGTTTACCTTTTAAAAATCAACCTATCACATACCATTAGTCCCCTGGTAAACCGGCAAACCCTTTTACATCCGTTGTGATAGTCCGGTTTTAACAACATGTGTACACCCTTGTTCTGATATGACCTTGTCATTCATTATTGTGTCAGCCTCCGGTTTACGTAATTTCACATAGCTGTATATCTTTATCCCATCGCATCTTATGTACCACCATGAATGATTTGTAAACCGGTATTTCCTTTCAGCTTTTCGTTCGCAATGGACAAACAGTTTTACGCTTGCAACTGGGCTCCTTCCCGGGTTACCGAAGAACAGTTGAACGGAATGGTCAATATCGGCACCTTGCCCAAGAAAACTAAGATTCGATGGCGAGTTCCAGGAATAGAGAATCCTCCTACCCCGAGGCAGGGTGAGGTAGTGGTCTTTGTCGACCACATAGGCCGTGGTTTCAAACCGCCCGGGTCGAAGTTTTTCCGAGATGTTCTTGCCAGTTTCCAACTCCATCCTCAAGATATTGGACCCAACTCGGTGTCCAATCTATGCAACTTCCAAGTCTTCTGTGAAGTATACTTACAAGAAGAACCAACTACTGAGGTGTTCCGGGATTTCTTTCATCTGAACCGGCGTACAAAATTTGTAAACGGTCCCCACACTGAGCTTGGTGGCGTCTCTATTCAAAAGCGGAAATAAGTTGAGTTCCCTCATGCCAAGCTGCACAGTCACCCTAAGGACTGGAACCAGACTTGGTTCTACTGCAAGGATACCTCTCCTGAAGATGAGAACCCTCTGCCAGGCTATCGTGACCACTGGCTTTCCAACACTCATCCATTGCCGCAACGTCTAAGTTCTGCGGAACGGGCCGCATATGCCCCTCAACTCGCCAAGCTCCAGGCCTTTATGGCCAACGGTTTATCGGGCGTCGACTTTGTGCATTGCTGGATATCTTGGAGCATCTTGCCACTAAGCCGTCGCCCCGGTTTAATGTGTGAGTACACCGGTGAATTAGAAGAACCCCAATGCCACATCAACATTCAGTTAACCGATGAAGAGGTCACTGAAGGTGTTAAGAAAATTTTGAATGAATTGGAATCTGTCTGTCGCCAAACCGTCTTGAACCCCTTCTACACACAAAATAAACCGCCTGCTGTAAGTGCTATCCTTCCTTTTTATCTTCGACATCTTTTTCTAAATTGTTCAACTCGTAAACTTTCTTCTGTTGGTTTATAAACAGGGTGATGATCCATTTTGGAAGCGGAAATCTGCAGAAAAAGCGGCAAAGCCATCCCGCCCCAAAACAAAAGTTGTCAAGCGAACCTCAAAGCGGAAAACAGCTGAACGTATCAACATGGACCTTGATGAAGATGCAGATGAACCGGAAGTTGAGGTAGAACTTGACTCACTTGGCTCCCTTTTCATGCACCTCATTAACAATGATCTTTATCAGGAGGACATGGACGGCAGCCAGGCTGATGACGTAGAGGTAATTACCCTTTCCTCCGGTTCAGACTCTATGCCAACACAAAAGACCCGTCAAGCGGTCTGGAAAGTAAGCTCTTTCTCATCCTCTTGCTTACTTGGATCCAACATTTATTTTGAAGATGCAGCAGCACGAGGCTCGCCGGACAACCTGGCATAGCGGCCAACGGGTCACTTCAGCCGGTTTACCCGACACTCTGGTTCGGAAGCGCCGATCTGAGGTCTCCCCCACTTCTGACAATTCTTATCCCAAGGCAGGGTATTTGTAGCGACCAGAGCTCAAACAGTCTGATCTCTGTGCTCCGGTGTCATCCCTGGATCAGTAATGCTGACACCACACAGTACTCGGAGGATTTATAACAGAGTAGCAATCACACACTTATTACATCGAGTGTCTCCATAGAGAACTTATTACAATAAATATGGCTTACGGCCATCTAATAACGATAATAGCGGAAGGCTTGGAAGATAAGTGAGTCCATCAACTCCAACGGCATCACTGAGTATAGAACCACGACCTAAAAACTCCTTAATCGTCGTCTGAAAAGTCTGCAACATTAACGTTGCAGCCCGAAACGGGTCAGCACATGGAATATGCTAGCAAAGTAACACATAGAGAGTAATGGAATGAAACAGCTATACTATATGCATATTTGGCTGGTGGAAAGCTCTATGGTTACAGTTTTGCGTAAAGCCAATTTTTCCCTACCACAAAGAAATAAAATTTATTTAACTATCATGGTAGTTGTTAAACATTTAGAATGGTTGACAGCATCCTCAATCCCAATTAAACATCATCATTATGAAAACCCAACAAAATTAATTTAAAGTAACATGTTGAGATTCACATGATAATCCAGGTACTAGATACTCAAGATGTCCATAACCGGGGACACGGCTAACCATGATTAGTTTAATACACTCTGCAGAGGTTTGCACACTTTTCCCCACAAGACTCGATCGCCTCCGTTTGGTTTCTCGCACTACATGGTGTTTGAGAAGACGGATGGCCGAGACATAGTCTTTCAGAAGCGCTAGCACCTTACGATTGGGTAGACCGTACCACCTACATCCCCTACATCTGCTAGTCTACCACTATAAGAGTTCGCACGACTTAATCAACTATGCTAGAGCCCATAATAGCTTGTGGCTGCACACATAAGTTTCTAGCATGAATAATCTCATGATCCCTTTGAGCCTGGGTGGCAGTCCAAAAGAAAACAGGCAATCCTGGAATACCCAGGTACCTCAATCCATCCAGATGTGTGTTTAAGTTGCCACCTTAGATGAAGCATTAATTAACCATACTCACATCTGTCATGGATATCACTCACCCAATCCACGTCTACTAGCATAGCATGGCATAGTAAACAAACGTAGAAGTAACTCCCAAAGGTTTGATAATAAACAGGTAATAGGTTCTACCTCAACTACTCCCCAAACCAACAATTTAATTAGATCCTAATCATGCAATGTGTGAGGATTGATCTAATACAATAAAAATGGATAGTAGAAAAGGTATGATCAAAGTGTTACTTGCCTTGCTGATGATCCGCGAAACCTAGCGATTCGAAGTAACAAGCGGCGCACTCCGGGTATTCTATCGCAAACAAACAAGCACACAATAAGTACTCATCTAATGCACAGGTAAAACTCGAATAAGAGATCTTACCAGATGGTTCAACTTAAGAACTCCGTTTTGCAAAAAGAATCAAATCGAACGAAGCAACGAAAGTCAAACGGCGAAAGAAAACAACTTCGTTCTACTAATCTGGATCTAAGTCAAATTTTACAGTAGCAAAAACTTGTTTAAGTTGGTTAAACGGATAGAGGGTTTCGAGACGAAACTCCAGGCGCTTGAATCGCCTGATTCCGATAAACGAGCGAAAAGTTATACTAAAACGAAAATCAGATCAGAAATCACGATCAGAAAAATCGTGGATTTAATCTGAGATAAAGAAAAATGACGAACATTCGCTAGAACGAACGAACGAACGCTCGCTAAATAAATCAGAAAAACCAATCTATTAAAAAAACCGAAACCAAAAAACCGAACGGTTTTTCGAAAAAAACGGCGGCATGGATTTCGAGGCGACCTCGGGCGGCGGGTCGGCGGCGTCCGGCGAGGCGGCGGCGACGGGCGGCGATGACGCGAGCGGGCGGCGGCGAGGCGCGGCGACGGCGCGAGCGGTCGGCGGCGGCGGCGGCTTGGGCGGGGCTGGGGCTGGGGCGGCTCGGGGCTAGGGTTTCGGCCCGGGGGTGGGCCGGCTTATAAAGGCTAGTCGGGCCGGAGTGCCGGTCGGACATGCCCCGTAGGTCGGTGCGATTTTTTTTAAATAATTATGCACGGAAGAAAAATAAAAAGAAATACTAAACGGACTCCAAAAATCCCGAAATAAATTTTCCCGGGCTTCTAAAATCAAGCCGCACAAGGTGAACATTTATTTGGGGCCTAAATGAAATTTTAAAAACGCACATTTTTCCTAAATTCAAATAAAATATCGAAAAACTCCGAAATAAAATCTTATTTGATTTTATTATTAAATCCTCAATATTTCTTTATTTTGGGAAAGTCATTTTATTCCCTCTCTCATATTTTTGTAATAGAAATAATTGATGATAAAATAATAAAAATCAAATGATCCTATTCTCAAAATTTGAGAAAACTCAAATATGAAAATAAAGAATTTCCCAACTCTCTCCGTGGGTCCTCGAGTTGCGTAGAAATTTCTAGGATCAAACCAAAAGCAAAATAAAATATGATACGCATTGATGATCTAATGTATAACATTCCAAATTGAAAATTTGGGATGTTACAAACCTACCCCCCTTAAGATGAATCTCGCCCTCGAGATTCAGGTTGGCTAGAAAATAGGTGAGGGTGGTCCTTGAGCAAATCTTCCTCTCGCTCCCAGGTGGCTTCATCCTCCGTGTGGTGGCTCCACTGAACTTTGCAAAACCTGATAACCTTTCTGCGAGTGACTCGGCTGGCAAACTCGAGAATCTTAATTGGTTTCTCCTCATAGGTCAAATCGTTATCCAACTGAATTGTTTCCAATGGCACTGTGTCTCTCAAGCGTATGTCAGCCATCTCTGCGTGGCACTTCTTCAACTGAGAAACGTGGAACACATCATGAACTCCTGACAATCCTTCGGGCAATTCCAACTTCTAGGCCACTTCTCCCATACGCTCCAAAACTCGATACGGTCCTACAAATCGTGGCTCTAACTTTCCTTTAACCCCAAAACGCTTTGTTCCCTGAAGTGGGGATACTCAAAGATAAGCTCTATCTCCAACTTCGTAAACCGTCTCCTTGCGTTTACAATCTGCATAACTCTTCTGTCTGGACTGAGCTACCTTGAGCCTATCGCGAATCAATTTCACCTTCTGTTCAGACTCTTTAATCAAATCAGGCCCAAACAACTGGCGGTCTCCAACTTCGTCCCACGACAACGGTGTCCTGCACCTCCTTCCGTACAAGGCTTCGAAAGGGGCCATCTTTAAACTGGTTTGGTAACTGTTATTGTAAGAGAACTCTGCATATGGCAAATTGTCGTCCCAACTAGATCCGTAATCTAGCGCACAAGCTCTCAGCATATCCTCCAAAATCTGATTGACTCTCTCGGTCTGTCCATTTGTCTGTGGATGAAAAGCTGTACTGAATTCTAGCCTAGTACCCAAAGTTTCATGCAACTGCTTCCAGAACTTTGAGGTAAACTGGGTTCCTCTATCTGATACGATACTCCTCGGAACTCCATGCAAACATACGATCCTGGTCATGTATATCTTTGCCAACTTAGCACTGGTGTAAGTGGTCTTTACCGGGATGAAATGAGCTACTTTCGTCAATCTATCAACTACAACCCAAATCGAGTCATAGCCTGAGCGAGTCCTAGGTAATCCCGTGATAAAATCCATGCCTAACTTATCCCACTTCCATTCGGGTATCGACAATGGTTGTAACAATCCTGCTGGCTTCTGATGCTCTGCCTTTACTCTCTGACACACATCACAAACTGCTACATACTCCGCAATATCCTTCTTCATTTCGGTCCACCAGAAAATATCTTTCAAATCCAAATACATCTTGGTATTTCCTGGGTGAATCGAATATGGTGAATCGTGTGCCTCTTGCAGAATTAGCTTCCTAATCTCTGGGTCATTGGGCACATAAACACGGTCTTCAAACCATAAGGTGTCGTGCTCATCCTCACGAAATCCTTTAGCCTTTCCTTTGCTTATTTTCTCCTTTATAGAGGCAATCTTCTTGTCAGTCTTCTGAGCTTCTCTGATTCTATCCATCAAAGTTGACTAAATCTCCAATGCTGCTACATAGCCTCTCGGAACTATTTCCAAACATAGTTCATGAAGATTTTCTGCTAACTCCCTTGGTATTTCTCCCATCATTAATGTATTGACATGGCTCTTACGGCTTAATGCGTCAGCTACTACATTAGCCTTTCCGGGATGGTAATGCAATCTCATATCATAATCCTTGATGAGCTCCAACCATCTCCTTTGTCTGAGGTTTAACTCCTTCTGTGTGAAAATGTATTTCAAACTATTATGATCCGTGTACACCTCACAATGATTTCCAATGAGGAAATGTCTCCATGTTTTCAATGCATGCACTATGGCTGCTAATTCCAAATCATGCGTAGCATAATTCAACTCATGAGGTTTCAGTTGTCTTGAAGCATATGAAACAACTCTCCCTTCCTGCATAAGCACTGCTCCAAGTCCTCGACGTGAAGCGTCGCAATACACCTCATAGTCCTTGGTCTGATCTGGCAAAATCAACACTGGTGAAGTAACCAAGCGTTTCTTCAACTCCTGGAAACTAGCCTCACATTCCTCAGTCCATTTGAACTTGGTATCCTTCTTTAATAACTCTGTCATAGGCTTTGCAATCTTGGAGAAATTCTCAATGAATCTTCGGTAGTATCCTGCGAGTCCCAGAAAACTCCGTATCTCTCCAACCGTGGTTGGTGCTTCCCACTTGGTCACGGTATCAACTTTAGTGGGATCAACTGCTATTCCTTCTCCGGATATAACGTGTCCGAGGAATCCTACTTCCTTCAACCAAAACTCACATTTGCTGAACTTGGCATACAACTGATGTTCTCTAAGCTTCTCAAGTACCAATCGCAAATGTTCCTTATGCTCCTCTTCATTCTTTGAGTAAACTAGGATATCATCAATGAACACCACGACGAACTTATCCAAGAACTCCATAAACACTTTGTTCATCATGTTCATAAAATATGCAGGTGCGTTAGTCAGACCAAATGACATAACGGTATACTCGTACAACCCATACCTGGTGGTAAAAGCTGTCTTAGGAATATCATGTTCTCGAATCTTCAACTGGTGGTATCCTGATCATAGATCGATCTTGGAAAATACCTTAGCTCCTTGCAATCGATCAAACAGATCATTGATCATTGGTAGTGGGTACTTGTTCTTGATCGTTACTTCATTCAATCCTCGATAATCAACAACCATCCTTAACGATCCATCCTTCTTCTCCACTAGAAGCACTGGCGATCCCCAAGGCAAAGAACTTGGGCGAATATATCCCTTATCCAGTAACTCCTTAATCTGCTTCTTAATTTCCACCAAATCCTTTGCAGGCATCCTGTATGGTCTCTTTGATATTGGCCCTGTGCCTGGCAATAGCTCAATCAAAAACTCAATATCTCTATCCGGTGGCATGCCTGGCAACTCTTCTGGAAATACTTCAGGGAAATCCCTTACCACTGGTACTTCCTCCTGCACAACTCCTGTTAAGCAATTTACTTGAGTCCTCTTTGGCACATGTCGAGATACATACTTGATCCTTCTCCCTTCTGGGGTGGTAAGGAAAATTGACTTACTAGCACATTCAATATTCCCTTCATACTTTGATAACCAATCCATGCCTAATATCACATCCAATCCTTGGGATTCCAATACTATTAGGTCTGAGGGAAAAACATAGTTACCAATCCTTAATGGTAACCGATCACACCATCAACTAGCCATATATTCTGCTCCAGGTGAGGTTACTAACATGGGTGACCTAAGGGCTTGGGTTGACAGGTTATACTTATCCACAAATCCCCTTGAGATGTATGAATGCGATGCACCAATATCAAAAAGAACGAGTGCAGTAAATGACTTAACCAAAAACTTACCTATTACTGCATCAGGCTGATCTTCAACCTCCTCCACGGTAACGTGGTTCACCTGTCCCCTGTTGAAAGGGTTCGGCTTCTTCCCAGAGCATCCATTGCTATTTCCATTTTGTAATTCAGGACATTCATTGGCATAATGTCCGGTCTTCGAACACTTAAAGCAAGTGACTTGGCTCAGGTCTTTCTTGGCTGGGGTTGATGGGTTGGTGCGATTCTAGCCGTTGCTTCCTCCATTCCCATTACCATTCTTGGTGCCATTGTGATTGTGCGAGCTACCTCCTCCATGGGTATGCTGAAAATGTCCTCCCGATCTAGGGGTAAAACGTGGCTTCTGCTGTGCTCCTGAATTGTACTTTCCTTGTGCATAATTCCTCTTGCGACTTTCAATTTGCTGCTGCTTCCCTTCAATCATAAGAGCACGGTCTACCAACTCCTGGTAGTTGTTGAAGGTTGCTACCATCAACTGCATGCTCAACTCATCATTCAGTCCTTCCAGAAACTTCTCCTGCTTAGCTGCATCCGTAGCAACGTCATCTGGGGCATAACGTGCTAATTTACTAAAGTCCTCACATACTGGCCAACTGTCCGTCCTCCTTGGAGCAAGTTGCGAAACTCACGCTTCTTCATGGCCATGGCTCCTACTGAAACATGGGCAGTACGAAAAGCCTGCTGAAACTGGTCCCACGTGATAGTGTTGACAGGGAAAGTGGCTGTGAAATTCTCCCACCATGATGCTGCGGGTCCTTCAAGCTGATGTGCGGCAAACCTCACCTTCTCCGCATCTGTGCATCCTGCTGTGGTTAACTCTCTAGCTGTCTTGCGGAGCCAATCATCTGCTACTATCGGCTCGGTGCTACTGGAAAACACTGGCGGATTCAGCCTAAGAAAACGGGCTAAGTGATCAACAGGTGGTGGTGGTGGTGGGTTGTTGTTGTTGTTGTTCCCCTGATTCTGATTCTGAATTAGCAACTGCATCAATGTGTTCTGCTGCTGGATCAACTGGGTGAGCTCCGGTGGAAAGGTAAATCTGGGGTCACCTCTCGGAGGCATCTGAGGGTTTAGAAAAGATGAGAGTTAAGAATAGAGGGGGTCTAAAGAGAAAACACTACCCATATGCTGTTGCGGAACGTTGCAGAAAACAAAAATTTTCCTACGGTTTCACCAAGATCCATCTAGGAGTTCATCTAGCAACGAGTGATCGGATTGCATCTACATACCTTTGTAGATCACGCGCGGAAGCGTTCAAAGAACGGGGATGAGGAAGGCGTACTCGACGTGATCCAAATCACCGGAGATCCTAGCGCCGAACGGACGGCACCTCCGTGTTCAACACACGTACGGTCAGCATAACGTCTCCTTCTTCTTGATCCAGCAAGGGGGAAGGAGAGGTTGAGGAAGATGGCTCCAACAGCATCACGACGGCGTGGTGGTGGTGGAGCTGCAGTACTCCGGCAGGGCTTCGCCAAGCACTATGGAGGAGGAGGATGTGTTGGAGAGGGAGAGGGAGGCACCAAAGGCGTGGATTGAGAGGCTCTCCTTCCCCCACTATATATAGGGAGCCTGGGAGGGGGGGGGGGCGCCGGCCCTAGGAGATCCAATCTCCTAGGGGGGCGGCGGCCAAGGGAGGAATCCCTCCTCCCCAAGGCACCTAGGAGGTGCCTTCCCCCTTTGGGACTCTTCCCTTCCTTATCTCTTGGCGCATGGGCCTCTTGGGGCTGGTGCCCTTGGCCCATATAGGCCAAGGCGCACCCCCTACAGCCCATGTGGCCCCCCGGGGCAGGTGGCCCCACCCGGTGGACCCCCGGGACCCTTCCGGTGGTCCCGGTACAATACCGGTGACCCCGAAACTTGTCCTGATGGCCGAAATAGCACTTCCTATATATAATTCTTTACCTCTGGACCATTCCGGAACTCCTCGTGACGTCCGGGATCTCATCCGGGACTCCGAACAACATTCGGGTTACTGCATATACATATCCCTACAACCCTAGCGTCACCGAACCTTAAGTGTGTAGACCCTACGGGTTCGGGAGACATGTAGACATGACCGAGATCGCTCTCCGGTCAATAACCAACAGCGGGATCTGGATACCCATGTTGGCTCCCACATGCTCCTCGATGATATCATCGGATGAACCACGATGTCGAGGATTCAAGCAACCCCGTATACAATTCCCTTTGTCAATCGGTATGTTACTTGCCCGAGATCTGATCGTCGGTATCCCAATACCTCGTTCAATCTCGTTACCGGCAAGTCACTTTACTCGTACCGTAATGCATGATCCCGTGACCAGACACTTGGTCACTTTGAGCTCATTATGATGATGCATTACTGAGTGGGCCCAGTGATACCTCTCCGTCATACGGAGTGACAAATCCCAGTCTTGATCCGTGTCAACCCAACAGACACTTTCGGAGATACCCGTAGTATACCTTTATAGTCACCCAGTTACGTTGTGACATTTGGTATACCCAAAGCACTCCTACGGTATCCGGGAGTTACACGATCTCATGGTCTAAGGAAAGGATACTTGACATTGGAAAAACTCTAGCAAACAAACTATACGATCTTATGCTATGTTTAGGATTGGGTCTTGTCCATCACATCATTCTCCTGATGATGTGATATCGTTATCAATGACATCCAATGTCCATAGTCAGGAAACCATGACTATCTGTTGATCAACGAGCTAGTCAACTAGAGGCTTACTAGGGACATGTTGGTGTCTATCACTCACACATGTATTACGATTTCCGGATAACACAATTATAGCATGAATAAAGACAATTATCATGAACAAGGAAATATAATAATAATGCTTTTATTATTGCCTCTAGGGCATAGTTCCAACATATGCACATGAGGCAAAAGCAAACAATTCACTTCATTCAATCAAACAAGTGCATACAATCGATCTCACTATCGCAAAAGTGCTCGGACTACTGTATTTACATGGTGGACTACTACTACTGATGAGGTGGTCTACTAGAAATATTCTTCGGTTGCAGACTCCATGATATCTGCTCCGGCTTCATCAACATAGTTATCATCGCTATCATCTAGGTCCAAGTCGGTGTCGTCGATGATGATGTAGTCTTCCGGGCGAATCTCCTTGGGTTCTTCGTCTTCATCTACTGGTGTAGGGCCTCCCATAAATATCCCGATCTTCTTGATCAGATCGTCATTCTTCTCCACCAATACTTCAATTTCCTCTTCATAATCTTCATGTGTAGCCTTGAGTTCTTCCTCCAGTTCCTTGATTCTTGTCTTAGCCTTCTTCAGATCTATCATGTCGGCGCACATCTGGTTCTCCTGTCGTCGAATGTGCTGGTTTAATTCCTGGATAAAAGCCGCAATGGATCTATCCTTTCTGGTACTGATCATCTCCCACTGCTTATCTCGGAGCCAACAAATCTGGTAGATAGTATCCTTGAGATCATTGCGGTAGACTTCTCTAATGCGTCCCATGGCGATGTGAGCTGCCATGCTCTTTCCTAGACTCCAAGTTGGTGCATCAAAAGAAAACTCTAGGGGCTCAGTGACTGGCATGAACATCCTTCCTGGAACTTGGACTTGAATCATCCAGCGCTCTTCTTCATGTAAAGTGGCGTTGTAAGTTCTGATGAAGCTTGGTACTCCTATGTTCAGGTATCTAGTGACTTACTGCAAGTGACGTCCAAAGGGTGTATTGTCATCCGGTTGCGTGAACTTGTTCCTTGCATCCGCCATCCTAAAGAGTAGAAAAGATGAGAGGTCAGAAGAGAAGAGAGTGAATAGTGATCTAGGTATTTAGCTTAGTGGTCGTGTCCTACAGTCAGCGTGTGCTCTGATACCATCTCTGTAGCGACCAGACCTCAAACAGTCTGATCTTTGTGCTCCGGTGTCATCCCTGGATCAGTAATGCTGACACCACACAGTACTCGGAGGATTTATAACAGAGTAGCAATCACACACTTATTACATCGAGTGTCTCCATAGAGAACTTATTACAATAAATATGGCTTACGGCCATCTAATAACAATAACAACGGAAGGCTTGGAAGATAAGTGAGTCCATCAACTCCAACGGCATCACTGAGTATAGAACCACGACCTAAAAACTCCTTAATCATCGTTTGAAAAGTCCGCAACATTAACGTTGCAGCCCGAAACGGGTCAGCACATGGAATATGCTAGCAAAGTAACACATAGAGAGTAATGGAATGAAACAGCTATACTATATGCATATTTGGCTGGTGGAAAGCTCTATGGTTACAGTTTTGCGTAAAGCCAATTTTTCCCTACTACAAAGGAATAAAATTTATTTAACTATCATGGTAGTTGTTAAACATTGAGAATGGTTGACAGCATCGTCAATCCCAATTAAACATCATCATTATCAAAACCCAACAAAATTAATTTAAAGTAACATGTTGAGATTCACATGATAATCCAGGCACTAGATACTCAAGATGTCCATAACCGGGGACACGGCTAACCATGATTAGTTTAATACACTCTGCAGAGGTTTGCGCACTTTTCCCCACAAGACTCGATCGCCTCCGTTTGGTTTCTCGCACTACATGGTGTTTGAGAAGACGGATGGCCGAGACATAGTCTTTCAGAAGCGCTAGCACCTTACGATTGGGTAGACCGTACCACCTACATCCCCTACATCTGCTAGTCTACCACTATAAGAGTTCGCACGACTTAATCAACTATGCTAGAGCCCATAATAGCTTGTGGCTGCACACATAAGTTTCTAGCATGAATAATCTCATGATCCCTTTGAGCCTGGGTGGCAGTCCAAAAGAAAACAGGCAATCCTGGAATACCCAGGTACCTCAATCCATCCAGATGTGTGTTTAAGTTGCCACCTTAGATGAAGCATTAATTAACCATACTCACATCTGTCATGGATATCACTCACCCAATCCACGTCTACTAGCATAGCATGGCACAGTAAACAAACGTAGAAGTAACTCCCAAAGGTTTGATAATAAACAGGTAATAGGTTCTACCTCAACTACTCCCCAAACCAACAATTTAATTAGATCCTAATCATGCAATGTGTGAGGATTGATCTAATACAATAAAAATGGATAGTAGAAAAGGTATGATCAAAGTGTTACTTGCCTTGCTGATGATCCGCGAAACCTAGCGATTCGAAGTAACAAGCGGCGCACTCCGGGTATTCTATCGCAAACAAACAAGCACACAATAAGTACTCATCTAATGCACAGGTAAAACTCGAATAAGAGATCTAACCAGAAGGTTCAACTTAAGAACTCCGGTTTGCAAAAAGAATCAAATCGAACGAAGCAACGAAAGTCAAACGGCGAAAGAAAACAACTTCATTCTACTAATCTGGATCTAAGTCAAATTTTACAGTAGCAAAAACTTGTTTAAGTTGGTTAAACGGATAGAGGGTTTCGAGACGAAACTCCAGGCGCTTGAATCGCCTGATTCCGATAAACGAGCGAAAAGTTATACTAAAACGAAAATCGGATCAGAAATCGCGATCAGAAAAATCACGGATTTAATCCGAGATAAAGAAAAACGACGAACGTTCGCTAGAACGAACGAATGGACGAACGCTCGCTAAATAAATAAATCGGCAAAATTGATCTATTAAAAAAACCGAAACAAAAAAAACCAACGAAAAACCAAACGGTTTTTCGAAGAAAAAAATAGCGGCACGGATTTCGAGGCGACCTCGGGCGGCGGGTCGGCGAGGCGGCGGCGTCCGGCGAGGCGGCGGCAACGGGCGGCGGCGGCGGGCGGCGGCGCGGCAGCGAGGTGTGGCGGCGGCGGCTCGGGCGTGGCTGGGGCGGCTCGAGGCTAGGGTTTCGGCCCGGGGGTGGGCCGGCTTATAAAGGCTAGTCGGGCCGGAGTCCCGGTCGGACACGGCCCGTAGGTCGGTGCTTTTTTTTTAAATAATTACACGCGGAAGAAAAATGAAAAGAAATAATAAACGGACTCCAAAAATCCCGAAATAAATTTTTCCGGGCTTCTAAAATCAAGCCGCACAAGGTGAACATTTATTTGGGGCCTAAATGCAATTTTGAAAAACGCACATTTTTCCTAAATTCAAATAAATATCAAAAAACTGCAAAATTAAATATTATTTGATTTTATTATTAAATCCTCAATATTTCTTTATTTTGGGAAAGTCATTTTATTCCCTCTCTCATAGTTTTGTAATAGAAATAATTGATGATAAAATAATAAAAATCAAATGATCTTATTCTTAAAATTTGAGAAAACTCAAATATGAAAATAACGAATTTCCCAACTCTCTCCGTGGGTCCTTGAGTTGCGTAGAAATTTCTAGGATCAAACCAAAAGCAAAATAAAATATGATATGCATTGATGATCTAATGTATAACATTCCAAATTGAAAATTTGGGATGTTCCAGTATTTCCGACAACCTCTTAATCCATCCGATTCAATTTATCAGGTGACACCCCCTCATCCTCTGGCGAGTCAACCGCGACCCAACTCCCTCCTCTGAAAACTGTAGCTGGGTAAGCATTCAAACTCTTTTTTTAAATGTGTTGCACATCTTGAATAAGACGCTAAACCTCTTTTATTTTTGTTTGCAGAGCCAAAGCCATACCCAACAAGAAAGCTCGGGTCAACAATCCGTTGGAAGACCAAGTGGTTTTTGAACAAGGGCAAACATGTGAACCGGACCAAACTCATGAACCGGAGGGTCCCCATCCTGAAGATACCTTTGATGAGCCACCCCTTCAAGACCAGAATATTGATGAACAACCAGAAGCTGACACTGCTGTGCCTGACACTGAACCGACAGCTTCAATTCGGGCTAGCCCGGTGAGAGCTACTGACACTCCATCATCGCCCGCAAAAACTACTGGAGGCCAAGGAGATGATGTTATCATTACTAGCATGGGACACAGCTCTCCTGGCCATCCTGTAATCTTGGCCAAACATAGCGCCAAAGAAGATTGTGCTGCCATGGAGAAGGGTAAGTGGAGCACTGATTTGTCAAGTTATGCTCATCTAGGCACTGAAGAACTCCACTCCGGTTTTTTAAACCGTCTGCACTCAAACCGTGATTATGAGGCCGATTTGGTGAATCTGATGAAGGAACGCTATGAGGTATTTTCATCTCCCTTTATCTCTTGATTCCAAAGTCGAAACATCATCCCAAGTAGCCCCCAAGGGCCGTTTTATGATGTTAATCTTAAACCAGGACTTTGTAATACCTTAATCCTTACATGCTGATCCTCAATATGCCAGGTCCTTAGCAAAAACAAAACTGATACTTTATCAATATAGTTACGTAGCTTTCATCAGTGTAGCCCCCAAGGGCCGGTTTAGCTTTGAGAGGTAATCCGAGTCTTGAATCCATGCGTCAGTTTTGAACAGATGTACATTAGCCCCCAAGTGCTAAGGATAATGCTTGCATTGTACTTGAGACTTGTAAAAGATTTGTTGATAATAGAGCAAATAGGCATTAGCCCCCAAGTACGAAGTGCATAACTTGTTATACGCTTAGTACTTAGAAAATACATATCCTGTTGTTGACATATTTTCGCTGTTGCAGGCCGAGTTAAGTAATAGGGATGCTCGAACCGCTGATCTTCAAGAGAACGTGAAGTCCCAACAAGCAGAGGCTTCGAAAGCCAAGGAGGAGCTGACCAATGCTCTGACAGCTATGGAAAAGTTAAAGGAGACTTTTAACAAGGAGCGCGATGACTGGGAAACCGAAAAGGCCGGTTTAACCAAAAGAGCCGAGGATGCAGAAGCATCCCTGAAGCCAGTTGCAGACGAACTAACTGGCTTCAAGCAGCAGATCGACGCCATGATGTCCGCTGTGTTTGGTAAGTATCTCCTTATGCTGTTTGTCCAATTCATGAGATCTTATTATTTACCAGTTGGCTGATATTAAACCATGACAGGCACTCGTATTACTCATCTGGGCACTGATATGCGGCTGAAGCTTAAAGCGGCTTACACCTTAGTGGAACAGATTTACTCTGGATCCCAGCGTGCTATATGCACTGCAGCCTACAATAAGATGACACCATCACTGATAAAAGAAACCCTTGAGAAGCTGGCCATGCTACCGGCCCGGATTACTGAACTGAAGAAGGCAGCCGCAAGAGCAGGAGTGCTAACCGCACTAATCCGGGCTAAGGCATGGATTTCGGATCTTGAAGCGGATGACATCATTAAAGGATATCCGGGTGTGAAGGAGGATAGTTCAAACTTCAACAATGATGATCTCCGAAGGATGACAAAGGAGATGCACCCAATAGCCAGCAAATTGGCGGAAGACACAGACTTATCGCATTTCCAGCCGGCTTACGACGCTGAAGGGAAGAGACAGACTGCCAAAATCCATAAAGTCGAAGAACTTGTGCCTCTAATCCGGAAGCATACTTACGCTCGTGACATTAACCCCTCCAGCCTTATCCATGAAGAAGCCGTGTTTCATGCTTTAACCGGAATCGATTGGTCAACGGTTGATTTCCAGCGTCTGGGGAGGGATGAAGAAGAGGTGATTGCACCAAATGACCCTCAATCGTCAAGCTGTCCCGACGAAGCATCCTAAACCGGCAGCCGGTTTACCAGCTACTGTGTGCCACTGCTTGAAACAATTATTCAATTGGAGCCATTTTGAGGCTTCTTGTAATAGGATAGAAAAAACACCAATATCTGTCATGCCATCGAGCATGTTTATGTTGCTTGATATTTGGAAAACTTGTTTCACTTTTGGGATCTATTTATGCATAGTCCATAATGATTTGTGTTCCTGGATACAAGAACTTGAAAGTGTCCTAGTGGTTTACCACTGGACGGGTCATGATGCCCAAAAATATACAGGACTTGGATGAATAATCAAAGTTTGTATTAATCAGATAAAATAAATAATATCTGTGACATACCTCGTTATTTGACCAACTGCTTGTATGGTAGAGGTGAAAACACCAATCCGGAGTGTTGATAACTCCTGGTCTTCTTGCCGTTTCATGTAGAAATCATATTGGGCTAAAAAGCCATTGATTTGTTCGTATAAGGCTGGTGACATCTAGTCAAAACCAGACCGGAGCATTTCGCTACCGGTTTAGAATCTGATCATGTACTGGCAACTAAGCGCTGATACTCAAGCCGGGTTGTAATGAACACCGGTTTGTCAGAAAAATATTCATAAATCCCTTATCATAAAAATAGCAAAAACAAAAGAAATATGCAAGGCTTTTCACGGGCCGCCAGGCCCTAAATCGAGGCTTTTCATGGGCTGTCAGGCCACTGAGTTAAACCATTTTGCAAAGCCTTTTAAGATGGACCTCAATCTTTAACCAATCACCGATTTAACTTTGACAAGTTCAGGGTCCATGGGATTGACTTGTCAAACGTTTGATGGGTCATACCAGGTTTACCTGGACGGAGTGGCTTACTTAAAGAGGCAAGATAACCCAGGGTTTCAGGTGAATACACCTGGCTTCCAAGCCTGGCTTGATAGCCTATTACAAGGGTTCAAACTCATTGTTCTTTGAGAAGCAAAGGGCCCCCAGGTAATATGTGAGTTGTGCTCGGTGGTTACTTATGTTTGGGTTGTGCTTAATGCAACCGACTCTCTTTGGCTCCATATAATTTCCTTTTGGCTTAAAGCCTATCAAGAGGTGTAGCTATGGTGTGAAAACAACCAAGCCCCCTAGTGATATCCCTTTGTGGTTTTAAACCGATCAAGAGGTGTAGCTATGGTTCGGATACGACCAAGCCCCCTAGTGATTGTCTTTATCTCCGTGTGGCCATATAGGCCGGTTTAACAAAACTCCGTTTTGACAATAGAAGCTCTTGTAGGCTCACACATGATGTAAAAAGAACAGAGACCCCGCTTTGTCGAGGCTCTGGTTTATTATATAATATATACATTGTCATAAATATGTACATAAGAGGAGCCTGTGGCTCAAGTATAGTAAGGCCGAAGAAGAGCTATATTCCACGGCCGCTTGGTCTCCTCCTCCGATTTACGTGAGTCTTTGTGCTCTCGAACATCAATGAGGTAATATGACCCGTTGTGCAGATTCTTGCTGACTACAAAAGGTCCTTCCCAAGGTGGGGACAACTTGCGCATATCAGTCTGATCCTGGATGAGCCGAAGCACCAGATCGCCCTCTTGAAAAGTTCTAGTCTTAACCCGGCAGCTGTGATAACGTCGGAGATCTTGTTGATAGATTGCCAAACGTGCTGCTGCGAGATCATGCTCCTCATCTAACAAGTCCAATGAATCCTGATGTGCCTTCTCATTATCAGCTTCAACATAAGCTGCCACACGGGGCGAGTCATGACGGATGTCACTAGGAAGAACCGCCTCTGCTCCATAAACCTTGAAGAAAGGCGTGTAACCCTTAGATCTATTAGGCATGGTGTTGATGCTCCATAACACAGAAGGTAACTCCTCCACCCAACAACCCGGTGTCTGCTTTAAAGGAACCATAAGCCGGGGTTTAATACCTCTCAAAATTTCTTGATTTGCCCTCTCCGCTTGACCATTAGATTGGGGGTGAGCCACCGATGCTATATCAAGCCGGATGTGCTCACGTTGGCAAAATTCCTCCATCTCTCCCTTTGATAGATTAGTACCATTATCAGTTATAATACTGTGTGGAAAGCCAAACCGGAATATCACCTTTTTAATGAACTGAACCGCCGTGGCCGCATCACACTTACTGACTGGCTTTGCTTCCAACCATTTGGTGAACTTGTCAACTGCCACTAACAAGTGGGTCTTTTTATCCTTGGATCTCTTAAAGGGTCCAACCATATCGAGCCCCCAAGTCGCAAACGGCCAAGTTATTGGAATCATCCTCAACTCGTGAGCCGGAATATGAGCACGGCGTGTGAATTTTTGACAACCATCACATCTTTTGACTAAATCCTCCGCATCAGCGTGAGATGTTAACCAATAGAAACCATGGCAAAAAGATTTAGCTACCAAAGACTTTGAACCGGCGTGGTGATGACAATCCCCTTCATGGATTTCTCGCAAAATCTCACAACCCTCTTGAGGAGAAACACAACACTGAATTGCCCCTGTGACGCTGTAACGATGTAACTCCCCGTTGATTATGGTCATGTATTTGGAACGCCAGATTACCTGCCGGGCCGAGGTTTCATCCTCCGGTAACTCACCCCAGTTCATGTAAGCCAGGTATGGGATTGTCCAATCCGGTACGACATGCAAAGCCGCCACCAATTGAGCCTCTGGATCAGGAATAGTCAACTCCTCCTCTGTTGGTACCTTGACTGACGGATTATGCAGTACATCAAGGAAGACATTTGGTGGGACCGGTTTACGCTGAGAGCCAAGGTGGCTTAAAGCATCCGCCGCTTCATTCCTTCGCCGGTCTATATGGTCAACTTTATAACCCTTGAAGTGGCCAGCCACCATGTCTACCTCTCGTTGGTATGCAGCCATGAGTGGGTCTTTGGAATCCCAAGTGTCAGACACCTGTTGAGCTACTAGATCCGAGTTACCAAAGCACTTAACCCGGCTTAAGTTCATCTCCTTTGCCATTCGAAGACTATGGAGTAAGGCCTCGTATTCAGCTGCATTGTTAGTATAAGGGAACGTTAAACGGAGGACATAACAAAACTTGTCACCTTGTGGGGAAGTTAGTATGACTCCAGCCCCCGAGCCCTCCAACTGTCAGGATCCATCAAAGTGAATAGTCCAATACGTGTTATCTGGCTTTTCCTCTGGTGCTTGCAAATCTGTCCAATCATTGATGAAGTCCACGAGTGCTTGGGATTTAATTGTTGTGCGAGGTGTGTATTTGAGCCCATGAGGTCCAAGCTCAATAGCCCACTTGGCAATCCGGCCAGTTGCTTCTCTCTTTTGAATGATATCTCCCAGAGGGGCTGAACTGACCACTGTGATAGGATGACCCTGAAAATAATGTTTGAGCTTCCAGCTTGCCATAAACACTCCATACACCAGCTTCTGCCAATGTGGATACCTCTGCTTTGATTCAATGAGCACCTCATTGATATAATAAACCGACCGTTGAACCGGATATTCCTTTCCAGCTTCCTTGCGCTCCACCACAATAGCCACGCTAATAGCTCAGGCATTAGCAGCCACATACAGCAATAAAGGCTCTTTATCGATCGGAGCTGCAAGCACAGGCGGTTCAGCTAACTGCCTCTTCAGATCCTCAAACGCTTTATCAGCCGCCTCGCTCCAGACAAAATCGTCTGTTTTCTTTAGCATCTGGTATAAAGGGATAGCCTTCTCCCCGAGACGACTGATAAACCGGCTCAAATCCGCAATCCGGCCGGCCAAACGTTGAACGTCATTGATACACGCCGGTTTAGCCAAAGATGTAATTGCTGAATTTTTTCGGATTAGCCTCAATGTCCCTGTTTGACACCAGAAAACCTAAGAGTTTGCCTACCGGGACACCAAAGACACATTTGTCCGGATTGAGCATCATCTTATAAACCCGGAGGTTGTCAAAGGTTTCTCTTAGATCATCTATCAATGTTTCCTCCTTCCTGGACTTTATCACAATATCATCCACATATGCATGAACATTGCGCCCAATCTGCTTATGAAGACAATTCTGAACGCAGTGTTGATAAGTCGCCTGGGCACTCTTGAGCCCAAAGGGAATGGATACATAGTAGAAGGCTCCAAAGGGAGTTATAAAAGCTGTCTTCTCGTGGTCCTTAATTGCCATTTTGATCTGATGATAACCAGAATAAGCGTCCAGAAAACACAAACGGTCACAACCTGCCGTAGCATCAATAATCTGATCAATACGAGGGAGGGCAAAGGGATCTGCTGGGCAAGCCTTGTTCAAGTCCGTGTAATCTACACACATACGCCAAGTGCCGTTTTTCTTGAAAACCAGCACCGGATTAGCCAACCACTCCGGGTGAAGGACCTCCACGATAAACCCTGCGGCCAACAACCGAGCTACCTCTTCACCAATAGCCTTGCGCCTTTCTTCATTGAAGCGGCAGAGAAACTGCCATACCGCTTTAAACTTAGGATCAATTTTAAATGTGTGCTCAGCGAGTTCCCTCGGTACACCTGGCATGTCAGAAGGCTTCCATGCAAAGATGTCCCGGTTCTCATGGATGAACTCGATGAGCGCGCTTTCCTATTTGGGATCCAGGTTAGCATTGATGCTGAACTGCTTGGATGAATCACCAGGAACAAAATCAACCATCTTAGTATCTGTGGCCGATTTAAATTTCAATGCCAGATCGTGTTCCGTAGTTGGCTTTTTCAAAGAAGTCATATCTGCTAGATCAACCTTGTCTTAGTAAAACTTCAGCTCCTTCATGGCACAAACCGACTCAGCATAAGCCGCATCACCTTCCTCACATTCCAAAGCGATCTTCCTTCTCCCATGTACTGTGATGGTCCCCTTATGACCTGGCATTTTAAGCTGCAGATGAACATAACACGGCCTCGCCATGAACTTAGCGTAAGCCGGTCGCCCAAACAGAGCGTGATACGGACTTTTGATTTTTACCACCTCAAAAGTCAATGTTTCTGATCTTGAATCATGATCATCTCCAAAAGCCACCTCTAAGGCTATCTTGCCCACTGGATATGCAGACTTACCGGGCACCACACCATGGAAAACGATTTTTGACGGTTTAAGATTCCTATCTGTCAACCCCATACGATGGAAGGTATCATAATATAGAATGTTGATACTACTTCCCCCATCCATGAGCACCTTGGTGAACTTATACCCCCCAACTTGAGGAGCCACCACAAAGGCCAGATGACCCGGATTGTCAACCCAAGGCGGGTGATCCTCTCTACTCCATAAAATGGGTTGCTCAGACCAGCGCAAATACTGAGGCACGGTCGGTTCAACAGAGTTCACAGCCCTCTTGTGAAGCTTCTGATCACGTTTGCACAAGCTAGTGGTGAAGACATGATACTGCCCACTATTTAACTGCTTCGGATTGCTCTGATAACCTGACTGCTACTGCTGCTGGTTCCCCTGATGGTTGTAACCTCCCTGGTTGCCCTGGTTCCCTTGATTGCTGTGTCTGGTTTGATTGCCCTGAAATCCTGAACCGGAGCTGCCGCCTCCGTAACCCGGCCCGTGGAAACCACCTCCTGAACTGCCAGGCGGGCCATTATCATACTGAAACATATTGGAGTTCTTGAACTCTCGCATGATATAACAGTCCTTCCAAAGATGCGACGATGGCTTCTCCTTTGATCCATGCTTTGGACAAGGTTGATTTAACAGGCGCTCCAAATTGGGGCCTGAACCTCCGCCCCTCTGGGGTTGCTTGCCCTTACGGCGCTAACCGTTCTCCTGAGCATTGGTGTTAGCCACAAAGTCCAAACTGTTGTCGGCCTTGCGCTTACCATTATTCCCATGGCCTGCCGGATTATGCTGCTGTCCCTTGGTGTTGCCGTTCTTTTTCCCTTTCCCCAGTTTGTCCTCCTCTGAGTCAGGGTCTCTGGTACTATCTGAATCGACATACTTAACTAAAGCAGCCATAAGCGTTGACATATCATTGCAGTGACGTTTGAGCCTTCCTAACTTCTGTTTGAGCGGTAGAAAATGGCAATTGCCCTCCAACGTTAGCACTGTGGTATCTGCATTGATGCGATTTGATGAATGCAGAATAGTCGAGACCCATTTCACCCAATGGGTTGTAGACTCCCCATCCTCTTGGACACAAGCCGCCAGGTCCACAATTGACATAGGCTACTTACAAGTATCCTTAAAGTTCTAGATAAATCGGTGCTTCAATTCGGGCCATGATCCGACAGAGTTAGTTGGTAAGCTCTTCAACCAAGTACAAGCTGTCCCTTCCAACATCATGGTGAAGTATTTAGCACATACTACTTCATCCACATCTAACATCTCCATTTCCATCTCGTAGCTCTCAACCCATGCCTCTGGTTGCAAATTGGCGGTGTAATTGGGTACTTTACGAGGGCCTTTGAAATCCATGGGCAGTCGCACATTACGCAAAGCGGTGGTGAGACACGGCACCCCTAAGGAACTGAATACCATACATGGCTCCACTGAAGCGGCAGGGTGAACCGGAGTAGGTTGACGGGCTCCATGCAGAGCTGCTAACTTGGCCTCTCGACGTGCACGACCATGATCCACCACATCCTGCGCATTAGCACCTCCACCTGCTGGGTTGTGCCCTCGCGGCGAGTTACGACGACGTGCACTGCTTGATACGGCCGGTTCATCCTCAACGTGCCTGCTGTAGCTCCGGCTCGGACGGGGGGGGGGGGGTGGAATGAATCCTCTCATGACTATGCGAATAAGCCTGCTGCTGGTTTAACACTGTTTGAAGGAGCTCTCTGGCCCGTCATGCCTCAATCACAACCGGTGATTCACCGTCGGTTGGGAGGGCTGCCAATCATGAAGCGATGGCCACAATGTTGTCCAACGGGTTGGAGTAATGCCCCGGGGGCGTTGGAACATACTGTGGCACAATGTTATTCTGACGAGGCGGGTCCATCGTGCGTGGCTGAACCGGCACTCCTGTTCCCGGCGCCTCCGTCCGGTTTAATACTGGCTGGTTACTAGTTCCTGCTCCTGGCGTGTTGAAGAGATTCCTTGGCTCATAACTCGGTGGGAGATGCGACGGGTATCTTCTTCTCATGACATCCTCTAAGGCATTCTGATCCATCCTAAGCCGGTAGGCTTGAGCTTCCAACTCGGCCCGTTCTGTAGCCATCTTAGCGTTCTCTGTTGCTAGGTCCGCTTTAGCCTGAGTTATCTGATCTTTCACCTTTGCGATCTCCGCATTGTGATGATCCCGGGCTGCTGTGTCCACCTCTGCGGCCATCAATGTTGCCAAAGCGTTAAACAAGTCAGACAGAACTTGAGCCGGAGGTGGCGCAGAGCCCCCTGCTCCCGCCGGCGTGGCTGTTGCTGAACCAGAGAGCATTGCTGCGGCGGTTGATGAGTGGGGTGCTGATTGTGTACCGGCCATGAAGATAGCGACCTGGTTTGGCAGATCAAGGGAGTCCGGAATACTGTTGCCCTCGGAACCTCCGCTAATCCGGCCGTCCTGCAACTGATATAGCGATTCGGTTTCTCCAGAAGACTCGTCGTCGGAGCAGACAACGGTTTCTCCATCAGATGTCGGTCCATCCTCATATTCTGCTCCATGGATGACACCTATGAAAACATGCCTCGGCACGGGCTGAACTGGGGAAGGGCTTGCATGCTGAGCTGTCTCGATGATGTCGGTGCAGGTGTCCGTCTTAGGGCCCGGTTCGCCGATCTTGCCGATGAAGACGTGAATCCCGCCAAAGGGGACGTGGTACCCGTATTCGATTGAACTGGACTCGGG
The DNA here is from genome assembly GCF_056163025.1 of Triticum urartu. Lineage (NCBI taxonomy): Eukaryota > Viridiplantae > Streptophyta > Magnoliopsida > Poales > Poaceae > Triticum > Triticum urartu. The sequence continues at coordinate 429,414,649 of NC_141873.1, forward strand.
GCCCCATCCTGCGTCGTCGATGTAGAGCTTGCCGCGATGACTCTTCGTCATCCTGCCCACAGCGTATCCCTTGAGTCCATCAAAGCTGCCCTTCAAGAACTTGAAACCGTCATGCGATAGCCCCACGGTGGGCGCCAACTGTCGTGGGTTTGTCACGGAAGATGTCCTCGTGAAATGACTTAGTCGTGGAGCCATCGCTACGGGTTAGATTAAAGGGGTTAAACCGGACAAGGGGACACGAGGGGTTTTATACTAGTTCGGCCCCTTCGATGAAGGTAAAAGACTACGCCTAGTTGTGATTGGTATTTCTAGGGTTTCAATCACCAAGGAGCGAATCCGCTTTGCCTGGCTCTCAATTTGTTGTCTGTCGTCCCTAAACCGCTGCCGGGTCGTCCCTTTATATACACAGGTTGACGTCCGCCGGTTTACAGAGTCCCGAGGCCGGATCATAAACGTGTCCGGCTCGGTCTCTATTCCTTCTACTTACAATACAAGTTACATGAGAAAGTCGGTTTACATCTACAGGCCTTAACTCGCCTTTGGGCCTTGGGCCTTCGTAAAGCTAATCCGGCCACTCCCGACTAGTTTATGTCCAGTAGTAATATCCCCAACATGTGCCGACTGCGATCACATCGACTTTGGAACCATTTCCCACGCGCATCGTCACCTCGTCCTTAGCCAATCTTCGCTTAATCCGTAGTCCCTGTTTCGAGTTGCAAATATTAGCAACAGAACCAGTATCAAATACCCAGGTGCTACTGTGAGCATTAGTAAGGTACACATCAATAACATGTATATCACATGTACCTTTGTTCACCTTGCCATCCTTCTTATCCGCCAAATACTTGGGGCAGTTCCGCTTCCAGTGACCAGTCCCTTTGCAGTAGAAGCACTCAGCCTCAGGCTTAGGTCCAGAATTGGGCTTCTTCACTTGAGCAGCAACTTGCTTGCCGTTCTTCTTGAAGTTCCCCTTCTTCCCTTTACCCTTTTTCTTGAAACTGGTGGTCTTGTTGACCATCAACACTTGATGCTCCTTCTTGATTTCTACCTCCGCAACCTTTAGCATCGCGAAGAGCTTGGGAATTGTCTTATCCATCCCTTGCGTATTATAGTTCATCACGAAGTTCTTGTAGCTTGGTAGCAGTGATTGAAGAATTCTGTCAATGACACTATCATCCGAAAGATTAACTCCTAGTTGAATCAAGTGATTGTTATACCCAGACATTTTGAGTATATGCTCACTGACAGAACTATTCTCCTCCATCTTGCAGCTGTAGAACTTATTGGAGACTTCATATCTCTCAATCCGGGCATTTGCTTGAAATATTAACTTCAGCTCCTGAAACATCTCATATGCTCCATGACGTTCAAAACGTCGTTGAAGTCCCGGTTCTAAGCCGTAAAGCATGGCACACTGAACTATTGAGTAGTCATCAGCTTTGCTCTGCTAGACGTTCATAACATCTGGCGTTGCTCCCGCAACGGGTTTGGCACCTAGTGGTGCTTCCAGGACGTAATTCTTCTGTGCAGCAATGAGGATAATCCTCAAGTTACAGACTCAGTCTGTGTAATTGCTACCATCATCTTTCAACTTTGCTTTCTCAAGGAACGCATTAAAATTCAATGGAACAACAGCACGGGCCATGTATCTACAACAACATAGACATGCAAAATACTATCAGGTACTAAGATCATGATAAATTAAAGTTCTATTAATCATATTACTTAAGAACTCCCATTTAGACAGACATCCCTCTAATCATCTAAGTGATCACGTGATCCATATCAACTAAACCATGTTCGATCATCACGTGAGATGGAGTAGTTTTCGATGGTGAACACCACTATGTTGATCATATCTACTATATGATTCACGCTCGACTTTTCGGTCTCAGTGTTCCAAGGCCATATTTGCATATGCTAGGCTCGTCAAGTTTAACCTGAGTATTCTACGTGTGCAAAACTAGCATGCACCCATTGTATGTGAACGTAGAGCTTATCACACCCGATCATCACGTGGTGTCTCGGCACAACGAACTTTCGCAACGGTGCATACTCAGGGAGAACACTTATACCTTGAAATTTAGTGAGAGATCATCTTATAATGCTACCGTCGATCTAAGCAAAATAAGATGCATAAAATATAAACATCACATGCAATCAATATAAGTGATATGATATGGCCATCATCATCTTGTGCCTTTGATCTCCATCTCCAAAGCACCGTCATGATTGATACATCCATTTTGCATCATGCTTTTATATCAATATTTATTGCATTATGGGCTGTTATTACACATTATGTCACAATACTTATGCCTATTCTCTCTTATTTTACAAGGTTTACATGAAGAGGGAGAATGCCGGCAGCTAGAATTCAGGGCTGGAAAAGGAGCAAATATTAGAGACCTATTCTGCACAACTCCAAAAGTCCTGAAACTCCACAAAAGTTATTTTTGGAAATAATAAAAATATTGAGCGGAAGAAATACCAGAGGGGCCCACACCCTGGCTGCGAGGGTGGGGGGCACGCCCTATTCCCTAGGCACGCCCCCTGCCTCGTGGGCCCCCTGGTGGCCCTCCGGTATCCATCTTCTTCTATATGAAGTCTTTCGTCCGAAGAAAAATCAGAAGCAAGCTTTCGGGACGAGACTCCGCCGCCACGAGGCGGAACCTTGGCGGAACCAATCTAGGGCTCTGGCGGAGCTGTTCTACCGGGGACACTTCCCTCCGGGAGGGGGAAATCATCGCCATCGTCATCACCAACGCTCCTCTCATCGGGAGGGGGCCAATCTCCATCAACATCTTCACTAGCACCATCTCCTCTCAAACCCTAGTTCATCTATTGTATCCAATTCTTGTCTCTAAGTCTAGGATTGGTACCTGTAGGTTGCAAGTAGTGTTGATTACTCCTTGTAGTTGATGCTAGTTGGTTTATTTGGTGGAAGATCATATGTTCAAATCCTATTTGCGTATTAATACTCCTATGATTATGAACATGAATATGCTTTGTGAGTAGTTACGTTTGTTCCTGAGGACATGGGAGAAGTCTTGCTATTAGTAGTCATGTGAATTTGGTATTTGTTCGATATTTTGATGAGATGTATGTTGTCTCTCCTCTAGTGGTGTTATGTGAACGTCGACTACATGACACTTCACCATTATTTGGGCCTAGAGGAAGGCATTGGGAAGTAATAAGTAGATGATGGGTTGCTAGAGTGACAGAAGCTGAAACCCTAGTTTATGCATTGCTTCATAAGGGGCTGATTTGGATCCATATGTTTCATGCTATGGTTAGGTTTACCTTAATACTTATTTTTGTAGTTGCATATGCTTGCAATAGGGGTTAATCATAAGTGGGATGCTTGTCCAAGTAAGGACAGCACCCAAGCACCGGTCCACCCACATATCAAATTATCAAAGTACCGAACGCGAATCATATGAATGTGATGAAAACTAGCTTGATGATAATTCCCATGTGTCCTCGGGAGCGATTTTCTCTATATAAGAGTTTGTCCAGGCTTGTCCTTTGCTACAAAAAGGATTGGGCCACCTTGCTTCACTTTATTTACTTTTGTTACTTGTTGCTCGTTACAAATTATCTTATCACAAAACTATCTGTTACCTATAATTTCAGTGCTTGCAGAGAATACCTTGCTGAAAACCGCTTATCATTTCTTTCTGCTCCTCGTTGGGTTCGACACTCTTACTTATTGAAAGGACTACGATAGATCCCCTATACTTGTGGGTCATCAAGACTCTTTTCTGGTGCCGTTGCCGGGGATTGAAGCGCGTTTGGTAGGTGGAATTTGGTAAGGAAAAATTTATATAGTGTGCTGAAATTTACTGTCACTTGTTACTATGGAAAGTAATCCTTTGAGGGGCTTGTTCGGGGTATCTTCACCCCGACCAATAGAGCAAAGAGTTTCTCCTCAACCTACTGAACCTACTGAAAATGAAAATGTCTACTTTGAAATTCCTTCGGGTATGGTAGAAAAACTGCTAGCTAATCCTTTTGCAGGAGATGGAACATTACATCCTGATGAGCACCTAATCTATGTGGATGAGGTTTGTGGATTATTTAAGCTTGCAGGTATGCCCGATGATGTTATTAAGAAGAAGGTATTCCCTTTATCTTTGAAGGGAGATGCACTGACATGGTATAGGCTATGTGATGATATGGGATCATGGAACTATAAACGATTGAAATTGGAATTTCATCAGAAGTTTTATCCTATGCATCTTGTTCATCGTGAGTGTAATTATATATATAATTTTTGGCCTCGCAAAGGAGAAAGCATCACTCAAGCTTGGGGAAGGCTTAAATTAATGTTATATTCATGCCCCAATCATGAGCTCTCAAGAGAAATGATTATTCAAAATTTTTATGCTCGGCTCTCTAATAACAATCGCACCATGCTCGATACTTCTTGTGCTGGCTCTTTTATGATGAAGACTATTGAATTCAAATGGGATTTATTGGAAAGAATTAAACGCAACTCTGAAGATTGGGACCTCGACAAAGGTAAGGAGTCAGGTATGACACCTAAGTTTGATTGTGTTAAATCTTTTATGGATACCGATGTTTTCCGTAAATTTAGCCCTAAATATGGACTTGAATCTGAGATAGTAGCTTCTTTCTATGAATCTTTTTCTACTCATGTTGATCTCCCTAAGGAGAAGTGGTTTAAATATCATCCTCCCATAGAAGTAAAAGTAGCTGCACCTATTAAAGTTGAAGAAAAGACTATCACTTATAATGATCCTATTGTTCCTACTGCTTATGTTGAGAAACCACTTTTCCCTGTTAGAATAAAGGATCATGCTAAAGCTTCAACTGTGGTTCATAAAAGCAATATTAGAACTTATACACCTCCTGAGCAAGTTAAATTTGAACCTAATATTGCTATTCTTAAAGATCTCTTGGCTGATAATATTGATGGGCATGTTATTTATTTCTGTGATGAAACTGCTAGAATTGCTAAACCTTGTGCTAAAGATAAACACAGACCTTTGGTAGGCATGCCTGTTATTTCTGTTAAAATAGGAGATCATTGTTATCATGGCTTATGTGACATGGGTGCTAGTGCTAGTGCAATACCTATTGACTTATACAAATAAATTATGCATGATATTGCACCTGCTGAGTTAGAAGAAATTGATGTTACAATTAAACTTGCTAATAGAGATACTATTTCACCAATGGGAATTGTTAGAGATGTTGAAGTCTTGTGTGGGAAAACTAAATATCCTTCTGATTTTCTTATTCTTGGTTCCCCACAAGATAGCTTTTGTCCCATTATATTTGGTCGACCCTTCTTGAACACTGTTAATGCTAAGATAGACTGCGAAAAATATGTTGTTACTATTGGTCTAGGTGATATGTCTCATGAGTTTAATTTCTCTAAGTTTCATAGACAACACCGTGAAGAGGAATTGCCTAGTAAAGATGAAATTATTGGTCTTGCTTCTATTGTCATGCCTCCTAGTGATCCTTTAGAACAATATTTGCTAGACCATGAAAATGATATGTTTATGAATGAAAGAAGGGAAATAGATGAAGTGTTCTTTAAACAAGGACCTATTCTGAAAAACAAGTTGCCTGTTGAAATCTTAGGGGATCCTCCTCCACCCAAGGGTGATCTCGTGTTTGAGCTTAAACCATTGCCTGATACTCTTAAATATGCTTACCTTGATGAAAAGAAGATATATCCTATTATTATTAGTGCTAACCTTTCAGAGAAGGAGGAATAAAAATTATTGAAAACTCTGAAGAAGCACCGTGCTGCTATTGGATATACTCTTGATGATCTTAAGGCCATTAGTCCCACTCTATGTCAACATAAAATAAATTTGGAGGAAGATGCCAAACCAGTTATTGATCATCAACGACGGCTGAATCCTAAAATGAAAGAAGTGTTAAGGAAAGAAATACTAAAGCTCCTTGAGGCAGGTATAATTTATCCCATTGCTGATAGTCAGTGGGTAAGTCCTGTCCATTGTGTCCCTAAGAAGGGAGGTATTACTGTCGTTCCTAATGATAAAGAAGAATTGATTCCGCAAAGAATTATTACAGGTTATAGGATGGTAATTGATTTTCACAAATTAAATAAAGCTACTAAAAAAGATCATTACCCCTTACCTTTTATCGATCAAATGCTAGAAAGATTACCCAAACATACACATTTTTGCATTCTAGATGGTTATTCTGGTTTCTCTCAAATACATGTGTCAGCTGATGATCAAGCTAAGACCATTTTTACTTGCCCTTCCGGTACTTTTGCTTATAGACGTATGCCTTTTGGTTTATGTAATGCACCTGCTACCTTTCAAAGATGCATGATGGCTATATTCTCTGACTTTTGTGAAAAGATTTGTGAGGTTTTCATGGATGATTTCTCCGTTTATGGATCCTCTTTTGATGATTGCTTGAGCAACCTTGATCGAGTTTTGCAGAGATGTGAAGAAACTAATCTTGTCTTGAATTGGGAAAAGTGCCACTTTATGGTTGATGAAGGTATTGTCTTGGGGCATAAAATTCTGAAAGAGGTATTGAAGTTGATAAAGCTAAGGTTGATGCTATTGAAAAGATGCCATGTCCCAAGGACATCAAAGGTATAAGAAGTTTCCTTGGTCATGCCGGTTTTTATAGGAGGTTCATTAAGGACTTCTCAAAAATTTCTCGGCCTCTGACTAATTTATTACAGAAAGATATACCATTTTTCTTTGATGATGATCGTGTAGAAGCATTTGAAATACTTAAGAAAGCATTGATCTCTGCACCTATCATTCAGCCACCTGATTGGAACATACCTTTTGAGGTGGCGCGGTGGTGGAGCCTTCACAAAGATCTGCATGCCGCCACGCAGGCGCCTAATGAGTTGGCCTGGGAGTTGCATGTTGCCACGCAGGTGCCCGCTGATATGTCTCCAACGTATCTATAATTTTTGATTGCTCCATGCTATATTATCTACTGTTTTGGACATTATTGGGCTTTATTATCCACTTCTATATTACTTTTGGGACTAGCCTATTAACTGGAGGCCGAGCCCAGAATTGTTGTTTTTTGCCTATTTCAGAGTTTCGCAGAAAAGGAATATCAAAGGGAGTCCAAACAGAATGAAACCTTTGGGAACGTGATTTTCTCACTGAACATGATCAGGGAGACTTGGACCCTACGTCAAGGCACAAAAGAGGAGGCCACGAGGTACGGGGGCGCGCCCACCCCCTAGGGCACGCCCCCACCATCGTGGGCCCCCTGTTGCTCCACCGACGTACTCCTTCCTCCTATATATACCTACGTACCCCCAAACGATCAGATACGGAGCCAAAAACCTAATTCCACCGCCGCAACTTTCTGTATCCATGAGATCCCATCTTGGGGCCTGTTCCGGAGCTCCGCTGGAAGGGGTATCAATCACGGAGGGCTTCTACATCAACGCCATAGCCCCTCCAATGAAGTGTGAGTAGTTTACCTCAGACCTTCGGGTCCATAGTTATTAGCTAGATGGCTTCTTCTCTCTTTTTGGATCTCAATACAATGTTCTCCCCTCTCTCGTGGAGATCTATTCGATGTAACCTTCTTTTTGCGGTGTGTTTGTTGAGACCGATGAATTGTGGGTTTATGATCAAGATTATCTATGAACAATATTTGAATCTTCTCTGAATTCTTTTATGTATGATTGGTTATCTTTGCAAGTCTCTTCGAATTATCAGTTTGGTTTGGCATACTAGATTGATCTTTCTTGCAATGGGAGAAGTGCTTAGCTTTGGGTTCAATCTTGCGGTGTCCTTTCCCAGTGACAGCAGGGGCAGCAAGGCACGTATTGTATTGTTGCCATCGAGAATAACAAGTTGGGGTTTTTATCATATTGGATGAATTTATCCCTCTACATCATGTCATCTTGCTTAAGGCGTTACTCTGTTTTTATGAACTTAATACTCTAGATGCATGCTGGATAGCGGTTGATGAGTGGAGTAATAGTAGTAGATGCAGGCAGGAGTCGGTCTACTTGTCTCGGACATGATGCCTATATACATGATCATACCTAGATATTCTCATAACTATGCTCAAATCTGTCAATTGCTCAACAGTAATTCGTTCACCCACCGTAGAATACTTATGCTCTTGAGAGAAGCCACTAGTGAAACCTATGGCCCCGGGTCTATCTTTATCATATTAATCTTCCAACACTTTATTATTGCCTTTGCTTTTTTACTTTGCTTTTATTTTACTTTGCATCTTTATCGTAAAAATACCAAAAATATTACCCTATCACATCTATCAGATCTCACTCTCGTAAGTGACCGTGTAGGGATTGACAACCCCTTATCATGTTGGTTGTGAGGATTTATTTGTATTGTGCAGGTACGAGGGACTCGCGCGTAGCCTCCTACTGGATTGATACCTTGGTTCTCAAAAACTGAGGGAAATACTTACGCTACTGTGCTACATCACCCTTTCCTCTTCAAGGAAATCCAACGCAGTGCTCAAGAGGTAGCAAGAAGATTTCTGGCGCCGTTGCCGGAGAGTCTACCCAAAAGTCAATATATCAAGTACCCATCACAATCCCTTATCTCCCGCATTACATTATTTGCCATTTGCCTCTCGTTTTCCTCGTCCCCACTTCACCCTTGCCGTTTTATTTGCCCTCTCTTTCTTTTGCCTTCTTGTTTTTGCCCTACGCTCTCTCCGTTGTTATGTCTAAATTTGGGGGAACTGTTACCGATATAGACAATAATAATATCATAGAAAAATCTGATGCTCCGGCTAAAGAACCCCCTACCTTGCATACTAAAAGATTTCGAATTGGTAGTGGTAATATTATTAGAAAATGGGTTATTCAAGATTTCTTTACTTGTGCCGGTGCTCTGCCTTCTATGGGCGGTTCTATTCTTCATAGAACTAGTAGTCTTGCGGACGCTATTGCCATGCTTATAGTTGAACTTGAAAGGCAATTTATGCACTTGCATCCTTGCATACAAAGAATTTTTCTAGAATTCTCTAATATTGAGCATTCTTCTGTTAAGCGTGCCGCCACTATCTTTTTGGCGCATGAATTTAGATTCATAATAAAAGAGGCTAAAGAAATCTTTGCGCATTATAGGGTAGATGCTAGTCATCCTCCCATAGAAGCTATCCTTTTTAATCAAGAAGACATGATGCGCTTACAATCTTTGAATCATATCGCTTATAATGAAAATCTTAGGAAAAAGGTTCCAGCTGATGTTCTAGTTGATAAAATTTCCGAGCTTAATGATGATTTTGCTATTCAGAATAATGGATTAGGTTTTCACCTTGAACGTAGGCTTGTGGCTTTTTGCCACAAGAATGCTTGTAATGATGAACTGGTTGTGCAATACAAAGGGCCTAGGGAGGAACCCATACCTCCCGAGATTGATCTTGGGGACTTTTGTCCCATTAAATTTAGCCCTTTTGATTATTTTTGCTTGCCTCCAAGAAAACTTTCCGTTGAACGTAGAGAATATGAGAGAAGTTTTCATGACTTTCCATACCACTATTATGGCATACCTAGATCTATCCTTGCCTTTATGCCTAGCTAGGGGCGTTAAACGATAGCGCTTGTTGGGAGGCAACCCAATTTATTTTTAGTTTTTTGCTTTTTGCTTCTGTTTAGGAATAAATAATTGTTCTAGCCTCTGGTTATATTTCTTTTTATGTTTTATTTAGTGTTTGTGCCAAGTTAAACCTATAGGATCTTCTTGGACGATAGTTATTTGATCTTGCTGTAATTTCCAGAAACTTTCTGTTCACGAAAACAATTGTTTAAAATCATAAGAACGTGATAAAATATTTATTCCAATTGCTGCTGATCAATAAACAAATTGTCTAGGTCGTCCTATTTTGGTAGAATTTTTTTGAGTTCCAGAAGTTTGCGTTAGTTACACATTACTACAGACTGTTCTATTTTTGACAGATTCTGTTTTTCGTGTGTTGTTTGCTTGTTTTGATGAATCTATATGGCTAATAAAATAGTTTATAAACCATAGAGAAGTTGGAATACAGTAGGTTTAACACCAATATAAATAAAGAATGAGTTCATTACAGTGCCTTGAAGAGGTCTTTTGTTTTCTTTCGCTAACGGAGCTTACGAGTTTTCTGTTGAGTTTTGTGTTGTGAAGTTTTCAAGTTTTGGGTGAATTTTTTTGATGGATTATGGAACAAGGAGTGGAAAGAGCCTAAGCTTGGGGATGCCCCGGAAGGCATCCCCTCTTTTCGTCTACTTCCATCGGTAACTTTACATGGAGCTATATTTTTATTCACCACATGATATGTGTTTTGCTTGGAGTGTCTTGTATGATTTGAGTCTTTGCTTTTTAGTTTACCACAATCTTCCTTGCTGTACACAACTTTGAGAGAGCCATACATGATTTGGAATTTTTTAGAATACTCTATGTGCTTTGCTTATATCTTTTGAGTTATATAGTTTTGCTCTAGTGCTTCACTTATATCTTTTAGAGCACGGTGGTGGATTTGTTTTATAGAAACTTTTGATCTCTCATGCTTCACTTAGATTATTTTGAGAGTCTTAAATAGCATGGTAATTTTCTTAAATAATCTTAATATGCCGGTATTCAAGAATAGTAAAAAAAATCTTATGAGTGTGTTGAATACTATGATAAGTTTGATGCTTGATAATTGTTTTGAGATATGAAGATGGTGATATTAGAGTCATGCTAGTTGAGTAGTTGTGAATTTGAGAAATACTTGTGTTAAAGTTTGTGATTCCCATAGCATGCACGTATGGTGAACCGTTATGTGATGAAGTCGGAGCATGATATATTTATTGATTGTCTTCCTTATGAGTGGCGGTCGGGGACGAGCGGTGGTCTTTTCCTACCAATCTATCCCCCTAGGATCATGCGCGTAATACTTTGCTTTGATAACTTGTAGATTTTTGCAATAAGTATATGAGTTCTTTATGACTAATGTTGAGTTCATGGATTATATGCACTTTTCCTCCTTCCACCATTGCTAGCCTCTCTAGTACCGTGCACTTTTCGTCGGTATCATACACCCACCATATACCTTCCTCAAAATAGCCAGCATACCTACCTATCATGGCATTTCCATAGCCATTCCGAGATATATTGCCATGCAACTTTCCACCGTTCTGTTTATGACACGCTCCATCATTGTCATATTGCTTTGCATGATCATGTAGTTGACATCGTATTTGTGGCAAAACCACCATTCATAATTCTTTCATACATGTCACTCTTGATTCATTGCATATCTCGGTACACCGCCGGAGGCATTCATATAGAGTCATACTTTGTTCTAAGTATTGAGTTGTAATTGTCGAGTTGTATGAAAATAAAAGTGTGATGATATTCATTTTTAGAGCATTGTCCAAAGTGAGGAAAAGGATGATGGAGACTATGATTCCCCCACAAGTCGGGATGAGACTCTAGACGAAAAATAAAAAAAGGCCATAAAAAAGAGAAAAGGCCCAAAAAAAGAAAAGAAAAAATAAAAAAAAGAGAAGAAAAAAAAAAGAAAAAAAGAGAGAAAAAGAGAGAAGGGACAATGTTACTATCCTTTTACCACACTTGTGCTTCATAGTAGCACCATGATCTTCATGATAGAGAGTCTCTCATTTTGTCACTTTCATATACTAGTGGGAATTTTTCATTATAGAACTTGGCTTGTATATTCCAATGATGGGCTTCCTCAAAATGCCCTAGGTCTTCGTGAGCAAGCGAGTTGGATGCACACCCACTTAGTTTCTTTTGTTGAGCTTTCATATACTTATAGCTCTAGTGCATCCGTTGCATGGCAATCCCTACTCACTCACATTGATATCTATTGATGGTCATCTCCATAGCCTGTTGATACGCCTAGTTGATGTGAGACTATCTTCCCCCCTTTTGTCTTCTCCACAACCACCATTCTATTCCACATATAGTGTTATATCCATGGCTCACGCTCATGTATTGCGTGAAGATTGAAAAAGTTTTGAAAATGTCAAAAGTATGGAACAATTGCTTGGCTTGTCATCGGGGTTGTGCATGATTTAAATACTTTGTGTTGTGAAGATAGAGCATAACCTATTTTGTAGGGATAAATTTCTTTCGCCATGTTATTTTGAGAAGACATGATTGCTTTGTTAGTATGCTTGAAGTATTATTATTTTTATGTCAATATTAAACTTTTGTCTTGAATCTTTCGGATCTGAATATTCATACCACAGTTAAGAAGAACTACATTGAAATTATGCCAAGTAGCACTCTGCATCAATTTTTTTTTTTATCATTTACCTACTCGAGGACGAGCAGGAATTAAGCTTGGGGTGCTTGATACGTCTCCAATGTATCTATAATTTTTGATTGCTCCATGCTATATCATCTACTGTTTTGGACATTATTGGGCTTTATTATCCACTTTTATATTACTTTTGGGACTAACCTATTAACTGGAGGCCCAGCCCAGAATTGCTGTTTTTTGCCTATTTCAGAGTTCCGCAGAAAAGGAATATCAAACGGAGTCCAAACGGAATGAAACCTTCGGGAACGTGATTTTTCACCGAACATGATCAGGGAGACTTGGACCCTACGTCAAGGCACAAAAGAGGAGGCCACGAGGTACGTGGGCGCTCCCACCCCCTAGGGCACGCCCCCACCATCGTGGGCCCCCTATTGCTCCACCGATGTACTCCTTCCTCCTATATGTACCTACATACCCCGAAACGATCAGATACAGAGCCAAAAACCTAATTCCACCGCCGCAACTTTCTGTATCCACGAGATCCCATCTTGGGGCCTGTTCTGGAGCTCCGTCGGAAGGGGTATCAATCACGGAGGGCTTCTACATCAACACCATAGCCCCTCCGATGAAGTGTGAGTAGTTTACCTCAGACCTTCAGGTCCATAGTTATTAGCTAGATGGCTTCTTCTCTCTTTTTGGATCTCAAAACAATGTTCTCCCCCTCTCTCGTGGAGATCTATTCGATGTAACCTTCTTTTTGCGGTGTGTTTGTTGAGACCGATGAATTGTGGGTTTATGATCAAGATTATCTATGAACAATATTTGAATCTTCTCTGAATTCTTTTATGTATGGTTGGTTATCTTTGCAAGTCTCTTCGAATTATCAGTTTGGTTTGGCATACTAGATTGATCTTTCTTGCAATGGGAGAAGTGCTTATGTGACACCCCAAATTTTTGGCCTTGTTTTATGAATTAAATTTTTTTCCAGGAATTAAAACTTTGAATTTTTGAGCTCCATTTTGATTTTTTAAATCATTTCCTTCCCTGTTATGATGAGTTTTTCCCAAAGTGAAAACCTTTCAAATATGTTATTGGGCTTGTTTAACCTCTCAAGAAAAACTTCCCTTTTATCAGTATAACTAATTACATAATTAATTTGCTTAATATTTATTTTCTTGAAAAATGGTTCTTCAAGGTTATATGGCCATATTTGAACTACAACCATTTGATAAATTCACCTAAAATTCTAACCAAAATTTGGAGATGTCATGTGATGTTTTTAAATCACTTTTATGCAAAAATATATTTTATTCATGAAATATTTTGAGCTCTACACTCAATTTTTCTTCTCTGGTCCAGAGTGCAATTTGCACTACAACCCATTTAAATATTTCTTTCTGGCCTCCACCAAAATTATGGGATGTTGGTAGTAGCATATGAATCAACTTTATGCAAAAACCTAGTGCTGTTATTTGAAAATTTTGAGTGAATCAACCTCATCTTCATTCTGGTCCAGCCTTGTGATTTCTACTACAACCCTATTAAATTTTGCTCCAATAATCTTGTGCTTTCTCCTACTTGTAGACAGCCCTACCAAACCCCTAAGTCCAGGAGCATGCCCCCATTGGCATATTTTTGGTTCATGAAATAATGTCATTTATTTCCTGTCCAGAATTGAAGTTTTATAAAACTTGCACTAACAAGTTGCTGCATTTGACCAACTAACCCCACCACCCTCTTGTACATCTGAAGAGACCCCAATCTGGAAGTTTTGGCCACCCCAAGAGTTGCCTAGGTGCATGTGGCATTCTATCGAGCACCCTGTAGGCATGACCAGTTTTGACATGAGTTTTGGCACTTCACTGTGAGCTTGCACCTCTGATCAAACTAGCATGTCCACTAGACTCCCAGTTGCTCCTAACCTCGATCTGGTAAACCCCAACCTCACCTGCGACCTGTAGCATGCCGCGGCATTGTGTCGAACATCTCCCGTGCGTGCACTGGACGCGCCCAGAGCGCGCATATTGCACGATGCCGCGCCCGAGCCGACACACTGGCCCCCTGGCTTTGGCCCACACGGCAGCACCTCGCCACGCACTCCCCGCCTCGCAGCATCGCGCCAAACCACCCTGGCACGCTACAGCGCCGCCGCCAGGGCATTCTTGGCGGCACTCCGGCGTCCGCAGTGGCTCCAGCCACGGGCAGCGCCGCCCAAACCCCTCCCGCTCGCCACCTGGCCCCTGGAGCAGCGCGAGCTCATCCGCAGCCATGTCCTCTAGCGCTCGTCGCCGCCACGATGCCCTGCTGCTACAGAATGTCGGTTCGCCGGAAGCTTATCCACGGCCGCCGCGGAACCGCCTTGCCTCGCTTATAAATGGACGCCCTGGGCCGTTCCCGCACACTAGCAACCTCAGGCCACCCCAATGACGCTTCCCCAGCTCGCCAATCGACCCAGGAGAGCTTTCTTCCCCATCTCCGGTAACTCCTGCCGCCGCCACTGCCCCGGCCATTCCAGCACCACCAGGGCCTCCCCCTCTCCATTCTCTTCACCAGAAACTTCCTCATCCTCCCGTGAACCCATCCCCCTACTCAATTTTGATCGGGAACCACCGTAGCCCCAAATCCATCTTGCTCCCGAAGCTTCCCTCCGCCGTGGAGCTCGCCGCCGGCGATATCCTCCACCTCCGACGACCCTACGACTACCGGAGTAACCACCTCGGCCCCCTGAATCCACTGGTGGCCTCAGCTTTCCGAACGGAGCCACCGTTCGCCGGCGATGATCGCCGGAGCCCCGCTCCACTCGGGCAGAGGAGGGAGACGACGCGGGCGACTGGTCAAACCTGACCAGTGGGCCAGGCGGGCCCACCGTCAGAGACCCAGCGCCGGTCCACGTGGTTAAGTGGAGGCGTAAAGCCTCAAGTACGCCTCCTCTGCACCGAAAGCGTAATCTCGTTTGAAATGTTTTCTTTTTCTATTTTTTTAAAACAGATTTGACCAAATCTTTGACTGGCTATAACTTTTTAAATATAACTCCAAATGAGTTGATTCTTTTTCCTACCTTCCTCAAATTTGGTCTAGTTTATTTTAAGATTTATTTGAAAATTTTTCAAACAACTTTTTTGTACTGTTTTGAAATGTGTGTTAATTCAAATATATTTTAAAATAGGATTTTGGAGAGAGAGAAGAAACTTTCAAAAGTTTTGGAGAGCACCTCACCCTCCACAACTTAAAGGCAAGCATTCTGAACCCTGGCATAATGTTTTTGGTGTGTTATTTGACACGTTTATAACACCACCTTATTACAGAGGACTTGTTATTTCATGTGACATGATCATTTGCATGGAAGCATATTAGTGATTTCCTTGCTGTTGGAAATGAATATAATTGTAATGGTAATCATCCTCATGTGCCTTGCATGCATGCCGGAAAGGAATCCGGGAAAGCCTCGGCCTTGGGTAGGCGTGAGCTTGTCGCCGGTCCCCGTCGGGACGGTTATGTCCGGCATGGCATGGTAAGGTATATTGAGTGGTGATTTTGTTGATTGAAATATATTTGTTACATGTCATGCAGGGAACTTATAAAACTCCTGAGTCGACCGCAGACCGAGTCTTGTTTCCAGTAACCCCCATACTTGCTATGTACTACCACTTGTCCCTGCCACAGGTAGGGTATGGTTCAGTAATTCATCAACCCCTTTCAAGCACACACCGTACAGAGAGGCCATGGCGGAAGATATCGGTTGTAGCTGGTAGGCATGCCACCTGGTCCGGGGGCATGGGTGTTTCCGGTTGGGACCGAGAGGGGAGGCCACCCCTTAGAGCGCGCGATATAAATTTGATCCCATGCTACGCGAGGTTGTAGCCTCCCCACTTAGAGTTTTGCTTAACAAGTGTCGTGGGTGATTCCAGACACCGGTGAGTTAAGCTGGTGTGTGCAAGTTAGGCGTGTTTTCAACTAAAAGACCGTAGACGGAATTAGTCCCGATGGACTAAAGGAATCCGTTACTCGTGGGTAAAGAGTACACCCTCTGCAGAGATTAAAACCTATTCGAATAGCCGTGTCCATGGTTAAGGATTACAGTCTGGGATGGGTCAAGTATTGGTCTTAGTGTCGGTCTTCGGAGGAGATATTGTTAAACCAGAACTTGGACCGTGACTTGTGACTTGTGAAGATTATGATTATTATCTTGTGATGGACTAACCCGTTGCATTATTTATATTATCGAGTATCCTTGGGACGGTTCCACCTCCTGGATATTCATTGTGATTATTTACTCTAAAAGCCCTTTATGTGGTGTCGCTCAGACGCCCGACTGTGGTATTTCTTTTAAAGCCCTTTATGTGGTGTCGCTCAGATGCCCGACTGTGGCATTTCTTTTAAAGCCCTTTATGTGGTGTCGCTCAGACGCCCGACTGTGGCATTTCTTTTAAAGCCCTTTATGTGGTGTCGCTTAGACGCCCGACTGTGGCATTTCTTTTTAAGCCCTTTATGTGGTGTCGCTCAGACGCCCGACTGTGGCATTTCTTTTAAAGCCCTTTATGTGGTGTCGCTTAGACGCCCGACTGTGGCATTTCTTTTAAAGCCCTTTATGTGGTGTCGCTCAGACGCCCGACTGTGGCATTTCTTTTAAAGCCCTTTATGTGGTGTCGCTTAGACGCCCGACTGTGGCATTTCTTTTTAAGCCCTTTATGTGGTGTCGCTCAGACGCCCGACCGCGGCATTTTGTTCTCTCTCTATTACCGCTTATTCATGTTGCATATAAATAACCTGCTTGCATGCATAAAAGATGTTTTATTTATGACTGACGATGTGATCATAAAATTTTTCCGTGCATGATTATCAATTATATTATACCTGTGTTCCTAATGTTTGCGAGTACATTCAAAGTACTCACTGGCTTGTCCCTGGCTATTGTCTTGGCCAGATTGCTTGCTTGGAGAGGAGCGTGGCGATAACAGCCCCGGAAACTAAGCAACAGTGATAACAGCCTCGCGAAGATAGGAGTTAACCTGGTCAGCTGTTCCCGTGGGAAATGGAGTCCCATAGACACTGATGTCTCACAAACCGCTTCCGCCATCAACCACTAGAAACCCAATTGTTGTACTCACAAGCCAGAATGGTCTTGTACTACATATTTTGTATTTTGCTTGAGATTTCTGTATCAAGTTGGAGCCTCATCAGCTAACAGTAATCCTGGGGCTGATGAGCACGACGGTCTTTTCTGGAAATTTATACCCAGAAAACCCGGTCGTGACAGCTTAGCTTTGGGTTCAATCTTGCGGCGTCCTTTCCAAGTGACAGCAGGGGCAGAAAGGCACGTATTGTATTGTTGCCATCGAGAATAACAAGTTGGGGTTTTATCATATTGGATGAATTTATCCCTCTACATCATGTCATCTTTCTTAAGGCGTTACTCTGTTTTTATGAACTTAATACTCTAGATGCATGCTGGATAGCGGTTGATGAGTGGAGTAATAGTAGTAGATGCAGGCAGGAGTCGGTCTACTTGTCTCGGACGTGATGCCTATATACATGATCATACCTAGATATTCTCATAACTATGCTCAAATCTGTCAATTGCTCAACAGTAATTCGTTCACCCACCGTAGAATACTTATGCTCTTGAGAGAAGCCACTAGTGAAACCTATGGCCCCCGAGTCTATCTTTATCATATTAATCTTCCAACACTTTATTATTGCCTTTGCCTTTTACTTTGCCTTTATTTTACTTTGCATCTTTATCATAAAAATACCAAAAATATTACCCTATCACATCTATCAGATCTCACTCTCGTAAGTGACCGTTTAGGGATTGACAACCCCTTATCGCGTTGGTTGCGAGGATTTATTTGTATTGTGCAGGTACGAGGGACTCGCGCATAGCCTCCTACTGGATTGATACCTTGGTTCTCAAAAACTGAGGGAAATACTTACGCTACTGTGTTGCATCACCCTTTCCTCTTCAAGGAAATCCAACGCAGTGCTCAAGAGGTAGCACCCGCCCAGCTGGTTGGGCTGGCAGCTGCATGTGAACGGCGGTGGAAATTTGGTCGTCAGTGGGCCTGGCGGTGGCCTTGCTGGCGTCCTTGGTGAGGGCCTTGCCGGGTGGCCCGGCAAGGGTCTTGCCGTGGTGTGCTGTCATCCCCGGCAAGGGCCTTGCCGGGGGTCTGGTGGCCTTCCTCGGCAGGGATCTTGCCGAGGGTCGTCGTCTTCTAATCTTCATCTAATCTTGAGTATGTCTTCACAAAGATCTGCAGGCCACCACAGAGGTGTCTTCCCGAGCCCTGGCCCCACGTGGATGATGGCATTGGGGGCTGTGGTGTCAGTGGGAACGTCACCTATGGGATCACAAGAATCCCTACTACGGTTGGCGGGGCACGGGGTTGAGAGAAGAGCGGATCTACCAGAGAGCATGCGGTTCGTTTATCCAGGTTCAGGCCGCGAGGATGCGTAAAACCCTAGTCCTGCTTTGGTGGATGTATTCTCGGTTCTTGAGCTAGCTACGGGGTGTAACGAGCTCCAAAAAGCCGAATCCTTCCCCTTGTCGCCTCGGGCCTCCTTTTATAGAAAAAGGGGTTGCCACAGTGGCACACAAGAGGTGGAAAGGCAACAGTGTTGCGAGGTTATCTTTCGTATTACAAGACAAGATACATTTAATGCATCACGCAGGTGTCCCTTTGCTTTATCGGGGATGGTGTCGCCGCTCCTCCTTGCTTCGACACGTGCCCCAGCCAGTGATGCGTGCGGTGCCATGTAGGCAGGCAGGCAGTTGAGGTGGCGTGGTGGTGGAGCCTTCACGAAGATCTGCATGCCGCCACATAGGCGCTTGATGAGTTGGCTTGGGGACTGCATGTCGCCACGCAGGTGCCCGCCCAGTTGGTTGAGCTAGCAGCTGTATGCGAACGGCAGTGGAAGCTTGGTTGTCGGCGGGTCTAGCGGTGGCCCTGCTGGCACCCTTGGTAATGGCCTTGTCGGGTGGCCCGACAAGGGTCTTGTCGCGGCACGCTGTCGTCCCCGGCAAGGGTCTTGCCGGGGGTCTGGTAGCCTTCCTCGGCAAGGATCTTGCCGGGGATCGTCGTCTTCTAATCCTCATCTGTTCTTGGATATGTCTTCACAAAGATCTGCATGCCACCTCGGAGGTGCCTTCCCGAGCCCTGGCTCCACATTGGTGATGGTGTTGGCAGCCGAGGGCTCATGGGTGGCTCACTCCGTTGGTGTGGGGCGAGCTGTCCCCGGCAAGGATCTTGCCGGGGCCGCGGAGGTTGCCCCGGCAAGGGTCTTGCCGGGGGAATCTGCTTCGTCCCTCTGCTCTCTGTGGTCTTGGCCTTGGTGTTGCTCTGATCATCTTGGGCTTTGGTCTTCCCTTGGCTCACCTCCCTCGCTCTGCTTGGTGTGGTCGCGGGCGCGGCTCTGACTGCCCGTGCACAATTAAAGGGGTACAAAAATGTGCCCCTATTTTTGTACACCGACAGGAGCCCCTGGGCTTGGGCCACACATAAGCGCGACACGTTGTTGGGTCAGGCCCAAAACGGTGCACGGGCAGGCGGGGCGGTTTTTACCACGGTAAGATTTTTCGCGCGCTCTGCTTCCCACGACCCGCGCGCGTGGTGTGGCGTGAGGGGGCGTGCATGACGTGGGCGGCATGCGTGGGGCGGTTTTCACACGCATGTGTCACATTGCAGTAAAGAGGCGGCTCGCGCCTTCCCCGTAAAGAGAGGGAGGCGTGGAGGCGCGGCTCATTTATGGTACGGGGCCGGGGCGTGGTCTTCAAGGTATCCACTCCCCATGATCATGGGGTGGGGAGGGGTCGCTTCCCCCGTCCCCTCGGTTCTGCACGTCCGCCACGCGTCCCCCATGCACCTGGGGTAGCAAGCGGCGGGGGCGGGGAATCGGGCCGTCGCTGGTTGGGGCAATGGGTCGTTCCCGATTCCGCACGCCTTCGGTGGCTGGATTGGCCGAACGGGGCGGCGGAGCCCCGACCCCCCTCCTTTAGAAGGAGGGGGAAGGGGGATGGCGTCCCGCACTTCTTCTGTCATCTATCTCCTCTTGCTTCTGCTTCTTCCTCTTACTCGCCATGGAGAAAGGGAATCCTGGTCCTTCGACGGTGGCGGCAAGGGTCGCTGCTCGACAACTCGTCCCTCCTCCTCCTGAGCCCGCGGTGGTGGCACCGACTGCGAGGGGAAGGGGGAGAGGGCGAGGCCGTGGGCGAGGCCGGGGCAGAGGTCGCAGTGCTCGGGGAAGAGGAGGACGGGGCAGTGTGCCGGCTTCGCCCCCGCCAATGATGCCTTTCCCGATGGAAGGCCATGTCGAAGACCAGCCCCGCGAGTTCTTCATCAGGCTGCGTAGGCCTCTGCGTCGTCGTCTTCATCTTCCCGCACCGTTCGCTCGGGAGATGAAGCGCGACCGACCCCAATCCCTCAGATTGCACATGAGGGGTTGCGGGAATGGGGGACGTGGGTTGTCGTCGACTTCCCGGCTCCTCGAGTCATGTACCTCCGTCGCGGGTGGAAGACGCTCGCTCGCATCCACAGCTTGACGGCGGGGCTCGTCCTCTACTCCAAATTAATGGAGGACGGCCTACTCTCCGTCAAGGTCTTCGGAGAGTTCGGGACTCGCCTGAAGTGCTGCGTGGAGAGCTCCTCCGATGGAGATTCTGACGATGGAAGATCTTCCTTGAGCGAAAGTGATGAGGAGGACAGCGGGGCGGATAGCGGGGACGAGTCCGACTAGGCATCGGACGCCCCGCGCCTGGGCAGGTGCGGCAGCAGCAGCATTTGCACTTGGCCGCTCCTCCGGCAGAGGTTTGCTGGGGTGGGGCCAGCTCCTTGAACTTCTCGAGGCCGTCTCCTTGGGCGGCTGGCGTCGGGAGGTTGCGGAAGAGGAAGATGGCGAGCGACAAGGCCGTCAACTCGGAATACGCAGGCACCGACGCCTTCGTCGCGTACTGCCGGTCATGCCGCCTCGTCTTCCAGCTCTTTTCCCGGCACCATCATCACCGGCCTACCCGTGGGCGGCCACCGAGGTGTTCTCTCGGTGCCTTCTGCTGCTCGTAGCTCGCCTAGGCGCCCCTTTTGCCCTTTCGCCTCCTTGACCTGCCTCCTGAGGAGAGGGACAAGAATGGGATTACGGGCATCTTATCTCTTTTTTAGCTTGTAAGCCTGCGGGCCTTTGTTGAATTTAAAACCTGTAATCCCCTTGTTCATGTTTTCATCTCGCACGAACTGTACCTGTATGGGGTGTTTTTAATGAAAAAGGGATGCTTGCCGGGTTTTTCGTTCGTGGGTAATCCCGCGACAAGGAGTGAATCCTCGTTATTGTTTTAAGATAAATGTTTTTCGCCCAGCAACAGGCCTTGCCATCCCCCCACTCCGCTCGACCGTTCTCGCGCTCTTGGGTGAGGCACGGATGAAGTGGGCTTCAGGCTCCTCGTCCCACCTCCTTGCTGCCGCGGCTACGACCAAATCTGGACCCAGGAAATAATACTTAGGTATAGGAAAAAGGGGAGCTCGACAACCTAGAGATAAAAATGAGATTTCACATACCCCAGTCCGGTTCCGAAATGCATGACAGGGATAAAAGACTTATCTAGATCTGCAGCCCCCGGCAACTCTGGTTTGCCGGGGTCGGGGCACCGATCCATTTCCTTCTTTCCGAGTAGCTCAGCAGAAATGCTCATGTGCCCTGCAAACCAAAGTAGGATAGAAAATGAATAGATAGACGCGCACTCGACCTCTAGGCTAGGGGTTAGTTGCCGCTAAGCACTATCAACCCTAACCAAGGACGAGACTCGACCTAGCATGCATGCTATAACTTAGGGCGCTAGCGCTTCATTTATTTATGCTCAGGGTCTGCGCCTGGCTTTGTACAAAGGGTCACATGCCTTGTCGGCAAAGCTTGTACAAAAGGTGGCTTGCTGGGGGCCCGGCAAGCCGCGCCTTATGGGTAAAACTTGCGAAGATGCTCGATGTTCTAGGAGTTGCTCACTGGTACGGCATCCTCGGTCTCCAGGCGGACTGCGCCAGGCCTGGTGCCTCGTATTACCCGATAAGGGCCTTCCCACTTCGGCGTCAACTTGTTGGTATTCTTGGCCGACTGAACACGCCGAAGAACAAGGTCGCCTTCCTCAAAGCTTCGGGCATGAACCTTGCGGCTATGGTAGCGGCGCAAGGCTTGCTAGTAGTGTGCCGCTCTCACAGCCGCCCGAAGATGATCTTCCTCATGGAGCGTCGCGTCATCCTGGCGCAACGGCTCTTGCTCAAGCTCATCATAAGCGAGCATTCGAGGTGACTCATATATGAGTTCTGTGGGGAGAACTGCTTCTGCCCCGTATACCAGGGCAAAGGGTGTCTGGCCAGTGGCTCGATTTGGCATCGTCCTGATCGACCAAAGAACCACCGACAACTCATCAATCCAGTGCCTTCCACTCTTGTGCAGCTTGTCAAAGGTATTCGTTCTCAAGCCTCCCAGCACTTCGGCATTTGCCCTCTCCGCTTGGCCGTTGCTCCGTGGATGTGCCACGGAAGCAAAACAGACCTTGCTGCCGAGGTCTTGGATGTACTGCATGAAGGTGTGGCTTGTGAACTGCGTGCCATTGTCGGTGATGACTCTGTTTGGCACACCAAAATGGCAGACCAGTCCTTTGAAGAATTTGACGGCTGACTGAGCAGTCACCTTCCTCACTGCTTCCACCTCTGGCCACTTTGTGAACTTGTCGATTGCAACGTACAAGTACTCAAAGTCCCTGACAGCGCGGGGGAAAGGGCCCAGTATATCGAGCCCCCAGACCGAGAATGGCCAGGAGAGAGGGATTGTTTGAAGGGCTTGAGCTGGTTGATGAAGCTTCTTTGAATGGAACTGGCATGCTTCACACTTGGTTACTAGCGCCGTCCCATCCTGGAGGGCTGTATGCCAGAAGAAACCTTGCCGGAATGCCTTCCCGGCAAGGGCCCTCGACCCTATGTGGGAGCCACATATGCCTCCATGTATCTTGCTACGTCTTGAGCTTGTGTTGGTTTTCCCCAAAGAGGAAGGGATGATGCAGCAGAGTAGCGTAAGTATTTCCCTTAGTTTTTGAGAACCAAGGTATCAATCCAGTAGGAGGCCACGCGCAAGTCCCTCGTACCTGCACAAAACGATAGCTACTCGCAACCAACGCGAAGGGGTTGTCAATCCATTCACGGTCACTTACGAGAGTGAGATCTGATAGATATAATATTTTTGGTATTTTTGGTATAAAGATGCAAAGTAAAAAGTAAAAGCAAAGTAAAAAAGCAAAGCAAGATTAAAGTGATGGAGATTGATATGATGAGAATAGACCCAGGGGCCATAGGTTTCACTAGTGGCTTCTCTCAAGAGCATAAGTATTCTACGGTGGGTGAACAAATTACTGTTGAGCAATTGACAGAACTGAGTGTAGTTATGAGAATATCTAGGCATGATCATGTATATAGGCATCACGTCCGGGACAAGTAGATCGAAATGATTCTGCATCTACTACTATTACTCCACTCATCGACCGCTATCCAGCATGCATCTAGAGTATTAAGTTAAAAACAGAGTAACGCCTTAAGCAAGATGACATGATGTAGAGAGATAAATTCATGCAATATGAAATAAACCCCATCTTGTTATCCTCGATGGCAAGGATACAATACGTGCCTTGCTGCCCCTTCTGTCACTGGGTAAGGACACCGCAAGATCGAACCCAAAGCTAAGCACTTCTCCCATGGCAAGAACTACCAATTTAGTTGGCCAAACCAAACGGATAATTCGAAGAGACTTGCAAAGATAACCAATCATACATAAAAGAATTCAGAGAAGATTCAAATATTATTCATAGATAGACTTGATCATAAACCCACAATTCATCGGTCTCAATAAACACACCGCAAAAATAAGATTACATCAAATAGATCTCCACAAGAGAGGGGGAGAACTTTGTATTAAGATTCAAAGAGAGAGAAGAAGCCATCTAGCTACTAACTATGGACCTGAAGGTCTGAGGTAAACTACTCACGCTTCATCGGAGGGGCTAGGATGATGTAGAAGCCCTCCGTGATGATGGCCCTCTTCCGACGGAGCTCCGGAACAGGCCCCAAGAAGGGATCTCGTGGATACAGAAAGTTGCGGCAGTGGAATTAGGTTTTTTGTTCCTATTCTGATCGTTTGGGGGTACGTGTGTATATATAGGAGGAAGAAGTACGTTGGTGGAGCACCGAGGGGCCCACGAGGCAGGGGGCGTGCCCTAGGGTGGGGCACCCCCCACCCTCGTGACCTCCTCTTTGATCCCCTGGAGTAGGGTCCAAGTCTCCTGGATCATGTTCGGTGAGAAAATCACGTTCCCGGAGATTTTATCCCGTTTGGACTCCGTTTGATATTCCGTTTCTCTGAAACACTGAAGTAGGCAAAAAACAACAATTCTGGGCTGGGCCTCCGGTTAATAGGTTAGTCCCAAAAATAATATAAAAGTGGAAAAAAGCCCAATATAGTCCAAAACAGTAGATAATATAGCATGGAGCAATCAAAAATTATAGATACGTTGGAGACGTATCAGGCATCCCCAAGCTTAATTCCTGCTCGTCCTCGAGTAGGTAAATGATAAAAAGAGAATTTTTGATGCGGACTGCTACTTGGCATAATTTCAATGCAAATCTTCTTAATTGTGGTATGAATATTCAGATTGGAAAGATTCAAGACAAAAGTTTATATTGACACAAAAATAATAATACTTCAAGCATAGTAACAAATCAATTATGTCTTCTCAAAATAACATGGCCAAAGAAAGTTATCCCTACAAAATCATATAGTCTGGCTATGCTCCATCTTCACCACACAAAGTATTTAAATCATGCACTACCCCGATGACAAGCCAAGCAATTGTTTCATACTCTAACTTTTTCAAAACTTTTTGAATCTTCACGCAATACATGAGCGTGAGCCATGGATATAGCACTATAGGTGGAATAGAAGGGTGGTTGTGGAGAAGACAAAAAGGAGGAGAAGATAGTCTCACATCAACTAGGCGTATCAACGGGCTACGGAGATGCCCATCAATAGATATCAATGTGAGTGAGTAGGGATTGCCATGCAACGGATGCACTAGAGCTATAAATGTATGAAAGCTCAACAAAAGAAACTAAATGGGTGTGCATCCAACTTGCTTGCTCACGAAGACCTAGGGCAATTTTGAGGAAGCCCATCATTGGAATATACAAGCCAAGTTCTGTAATGAAAAATTCCCACTAGTATATGAAAGTGACAACATATGAGACTCTCTATATGAAGAACATGGTGCTACTTTGAAGCACAATATATGAGACTCGCTATATCATGGTGCTACTTTGAAGCACAAGTGTGGAAAAAACGATAGTAGCATTGCCCCTTTTATTTATTTTCTTTTTTTGGGGGCCTTCTTTGTTTTTCTTTGGCCTTTCTCCTTTTTTTATTTGGGACAATGCTCTATTGAATGATGATCATCACACTTTTATTTATTTACAACTCAATGATTACAACTCGATTCTAAAACAAAGTATGACTGTATATGGATGCCTCTGGCGGTGTACCGAGATATGCAATGAATCAAGAGTGACAAGTATGAAAAAATTATGAACGGTGGTTTTGCCACAAATACTATGTCAACTACATGATCATGCTAAGCAATATGACAATGATGAATGTGTCATGATGAACTAGATGGTGGAAAGTTGCATGGCAATATATCTCGGAATGGCTATGGAAATGCCATAATAGGTAGGTATGGTGGCTATTTTTAGGAAGGTATATGGTAGGTGTATGATACCGGCGAAAGGTGCGCGGTATTAGAGAGGCTAGCAAAGGTGGAAGGGTGAGAGTGCGTATAATCCATGGACTCAACATTAGTCATAAAGAACTCATATACTTATTGCAAAAATCTTGAAGTTATCAAAGCAAAGTATTACGCGCATGCTCCTAGGGGGATAGATTGGTAGGAAAAGACCATCGCTCGTCCCCGACCGCCACTCATAAGGAAGACAATCAAAAAATATATCATGCTCCGACTTCATCACATAACGGTTCACCATACGTGCATGCTACGGGAATCACAAACTTTAACACAAGTATTCTTTAAATTCACAACTACTCAACTAGCATGACTTTAATATTATCACCTCCATATCTCAAAACAATTATCATGTTTCAATCTTTTCTTAGTATTCAACACACTCAAAAGAAAGTTTCACAAATCTTGAATACCAAGCATATTATTATTAAGCAAATTACCATGCTATTAAGAGACTCTCAAAATAATTTAAGTGAAGCATGAGAGATCAATAGTTTATTTAAAACAAAGCCACCACCGTGCTCTAAAAGATCTAAGTGAAGCACATAGATCAAAATTATAACACTCAAAAGATATAAGTGAAGCACATAGAGCAAAATTATAATGCTCAAAAGATATAAGTGAAGCACATAGAGCAAAACTACTTAGCTCAAAAGATATAAGTGAAGCACATAGAGTATTCTATCAAATTTTAATTCATGTATGGCTCTCTCAAAAGGTGTGTACAGCAAGGATGATTGTGGTATACTAAGACATAAAGACACAAATAATACAATACGCTCCAAGCAAAACACATATCATGTTGGTGAATAAAAATATAGCTCAAAGTAAATTACCGATGGAAGTGGACGAAAGATGGGATGCCTTCCGGGGCATCCCCAAGCTTTGACTTTTTGGTGTCCTTGGATTATCTTGGGGGTTCCATGGGCATCCCCAAGCTTAGGCTCTTGCCACTCCTTGTTCCATGATCCATCAAAAGAATTCACCCAAAACTTGAAAACTTCACAACACAAAACTCAAAATAGAAAACTCGTGAGCTCCGTTAGCAAAAGAAAACAAAAGACCACTTCAAGGTACTGTAATGAACTCATTCTTTATTTATATTGGTGTTAAACCTACTGTATTACAACTTCTCTGTGGTTATAAACAATTTTACTAGCCATAGATTCATCAAAATAAGCAAACAACACACGAAAAACAGAATCTGTCAAAAACAGAAAAGTCTATAGTAATCTGTAGCTAGCGCAAGATATGGAACCCCAAAAATTCTAAAATAAATTTCTGGACGTGAGGAATTTATCTATTAATCATCTTCAAAAAGAATTAACTAAATATCACTCTTCAAATAAAAATGACAGCAGTTCTCGTGAGCGCTAAAGTTTTGTTTTTTACAGCAAGTTCAACAAGACTCTCCCCAAGTCTTCCCAACGGTTCTACTTGGAACAAACACTAATCAAACACAAAAAACACAACCAAAACAGAGGCTAGATAATTTATTTATTACTAAGCAGGAGCAAAAATCAAGGAATAAAAATAAAATTGGGTTGCCTCCCAACAAGCGCTATCGTTTAACGCCCCTAGCTAGGCATAAAAGTGAGGATAGATCTAGGTATTGCCATCTTTGGTAGGCAATTCTTCGATGAGGCATCTATTTCCCTTAGGAATTTCTTTCTTTCTAGTGATTATCAAACTTTTAGGCACAAGATCGAAAAATTCATTTGTAGCAATCGGTTCCTTAATGATAGCAAAAAGATTAGGATGAATACTTATAGATTTAAGATTCGCAGTTTCCTTACTAGATGATTCACCCTTATTTTTAGGAACATACATAAGCTTGGCAATTTTAGTACGAGGACACGGAGTATTCTTTACGGAAGAAAAAGCGGTTCCCAAGTTTGTAATGATACCCTCAAGTTTATCAATTCTAGTAGAATCTAAGTTTATCTTCTCATTAACTATGGGTCCCTTTTCCTTAATATTTTTCAGAGTCATTCCTACCTTAGATCCATATTGAGTAATTTGATTGTGGATCTTTTTATCTAGATTTTCAATTGATTCAATAGTAGCAACTTTATTTTCTATAATTTCAAGTCTTTGCATAACATGCTCCAAAGTTAACGTGGTTCCATTAACCAAAAGAGGTGGTGAGCCAAATAAATTTAGCATAGCATTATAAGAATCAAAAGTATGGCTACCCAAGAATTTCCCTCCGGTAATGGTATCGAGGATATATCTATACCAAGGATTAACACCTACATAAAAATTGTGGAGAAGAACTAAGGTAGATTGCTTCCTGGTAGATCTATTTTGAGCATTGCAAATTCTATACCAAGCATCTTTTAGATTTTCTCCCTCCCTTTGTTTAAAATTTAGAACTTCACTCTCGGGAGACAACGGGGAAGATATGAGACTAGCCATGACGACAAGCAAACAAACTAGCACGTGAGCAAACAAGAGCAAACGGGCAAAAGAGGCAAATAGAGAGGGAGGATAGAGAGAGAGGGCGAATAAAACGGCAAGGGTGAATTGGGGGGAGAGGAAAATGAGAGGCAAATGGCAAATAATGTAATGTGAGAGATAGGGATTGTGATGGGTACTTGGTATGTTCACTTTTTGCATAGACTCCTCGGCAACAGTGCCATAAATCCTTCTTGCTACGTCTTGAGCTTGCGTTGATTTTCCCCGAAGAGGAAGGGATGATGCAGCAGAGTAGCGTAAGTATTTCCCTCAGTTTTTGAGAACCAAGGTATCAATCCAGTAGGAGGCCATGCTCAAGTCCCTCGTACCTGCACAAAACAATAGCTACTCGCAACCAACGCGATTAGGGGTTGTCAATCCCTTCACGGTCACTTACGAGAGTGAGATGTGATAGATATAATATTTTTGGTATAAAGATGCAAAGTAAAAAGTAAAAGCAAAGTAAAAAAGCAAAGCAAGATTAAAGTGATGGAGATTGATATGATGAGAATAGACCCGAGGGCCATAGGTTTCACTAGTGGCTTCTCTCAAGAGCATAAGTATTCTACGGTGGGTGAACAAATTACTGTTGAGCAATTGACAGAATTGAGCATAGTTATGAGAATATCTAGGCATGATCATGTATATAGGCATCACGTCCGTGACAAGTAGATCGAAACGATTCTGCATCTACTACTATTACTCCACTCATCGACCACTATCCAGCATGCATCTAGAGTATTAAGGTAAAAACAAAGTAACACCTTAAGCAAGATGACATGATGTAGAGAGATAAATTCATGCAATATGAAATAAACCCCATCTTGTTATCCTCGATGGCAACGATACAATACGTGCCTTGCTGCCCCTTCTGTCACTGGGTAAGGACACTGCAAGATCGAACCCAAAGCTAAGCACTTCTCCCATGGCAAGAACTACCAATCTTGTTGGCCAAACCAAACGGATAATTCGAAGAGACTTGCAAAGATAACCAATCATACATAAAAGAATTCAGAGAAGATTCAAATATTATTCATAGATAGACTTGATCATAAACCCACAATTCATTGGTCTCAACAAACACACTGCAAAAAGAAGATTACATCGAATATATCTCCACAAGAGAGGGGGAGAACTTTGTATTGAGATTCAAAGAGAGAGAAGAAGCCATCTAGATATTAACTATGGACCCGAAGGTCTGAGGTAAACTACTCACACTTCATCGGAGGGGCTAGGATGATGTAGAAGCCCTCCGTGATGATGGCCCTCTTCTGGCGGAGCTCCGGAACAGGCCCCAAGATGGGATCTCGTGGATACAGAAAGTTGCGGCGGTGGAATTAGGTTTTTGGCTCCTGTTCTGATCGTTTGGGGGTACGTGTGTATATATAGGAGGAAGAAGTACGTCGGTGGAGCACCGAGGGGCCCACGAGGAAGGGGGCGCGCCCCCCACCCTC
The DNA here is from genome assembly GCF_056163025.1 of Triticum urartu. NCBI lineage: Eukaryota > Viridiplantae > Streptophyta > Magnoliopsida > Poales > Poaceae > Triticum > Triticum urartu. The sequence continues at coordinate 429,444,607 of NC_141873.1, forward strand.
GTGACCTCCTCTTTGATCCCCTGGAGTAGGGTCCAAGTCTCCTGGATCACGTTAGGTGAGAAAATCACGTTCCCGAAGATTTTATTCCGTTTGGACTCCGTTTGATATTCTGTTTCTCCGAAACACTGAAATAGGCAAAAACACAACAGTTCTGGGCTGGGCCTCCGGTTAATAGGTTAGTCCCAAAAATAATATAAAAGTGGAAAATAAAGCCCAATATAGTCCAAAACAGTAGATAATATAGCATGGAGCAATCAAAAATTATAGATACGTTGGAGACGTATCATATCTCTGCCAACATCTCCAGTCCTTCCTCTCGGGGGATGCACTTGAGTTTCACACCGTTCGGCCTTCTCCGGTACAGGACGTCATCGAAGAACTGGTACAAGGCGGACCGACAGGCTACTTTCTCCGCTTCTTCCTGTTCCTCAGGAAGCTCCCCTGTTTGGAGGAATTGGACGGTATGTTGTGCCCATGCCGGAGCCTGGGGCTCGACGACAAGGACCAAAGGCATCTCTTCTGCCATGGGAGCGGCTGCCTCTACAGCCAGGGCTTGACGCCCTACCGGAGCCAGTTGCTCTTTGGCAGGCTCGGCGTCCGCGGCAGCACCCTTGCCGGAAGCCCTAGGGGGATCGGTAGGAAAGTACTTGCCGGGACCTGACTTTCTCCGCTTGCTCTGCCCCGCTGATGGTTCGACGGATGGTTGAGTTGGCCGGAGCAAAAAGGTACCTGGTTCCACAGGTAGCTTGAATGCGGCACGCTTTGACAGGTAATCGGTGATGTCGTTCTCTGCTCGAGGGACGTGCTCCGCCTGGATACTGTCAAAGCGTTCCTCCTGCTTTCTCACCTCATCTATGTAAGTTTCCATCAATGGGCTCTGATAATCCTTGTTGACCTGCCTGACAACGAGCTGCGAGTCACCCCTGACGATGAGGTTCTTAACCCCGAGGTCTGCCGTGATCCTGAGACCAGCAAGCAATCCCTCGTACTCAGCGGTGTTGTTGGTGGTCATCTCCCTAGGGAAGTGCATCTGGATCACGTACTTGAGGTGCTCTGTCAGGACCCCGATTCCAAGTCACATCGATCTAGCCGGTAACACCTCATATCACTTTGCGGCCTCACACACGGTATTCCCACGGGTGTCACCTTACCAAGGCCCGGGACTGTTTGCGCCTTTTGGCTCACGTATATGATAGTGTCGCTAGCATCCATATGACAGAGAACCCGGGCCAACATGACTAGTCGTGAACCCAAAGTGGCACTAACTTACGGGGACAGGCATACATGAATCAACATCGAGCATGTCGGTCAACAGCGTGCGATTCCGGGCTGTAGCACTGGGCTAACAGGACTCCGGTGAACCGGGCTGTAGCAGGCTAGGAAGGACTCCAGATGTCACCGCGTGACATTTCCCTGAAGGGACAGACATAGGAACGAAGTGAATCACATGCCGGCCTGTCAAGTGTGTAACGCCCTCGATGCGGCTATATCTCCCACGTGTCGAAGCACGACTTAGAGGCATAACCGCATTGAAAGCAATGTCACAAGTGAGGTAATCTTCACAAAACCCATGTAATAAAATAGGGGAAGAAGTTACATAGTTGGCTTACAATCGCCACTTTACACAATTACATGAATAAAACATTACAGCATCCAAATACAATCAAGGTCCGACTACGGAACCAAAATAAAAGAAGAACCCCAAATGCGACAAGGTCCCCGATCGACCCCAACTGGGCTCCACTACTGATCAACTAGAACGAAACACCACAAAGGACAAGATCTTCATCGAGCTCCTCCTGAGCTTGGTTGCGTCAACTGCACGGTCTCATCGGCACCTGCAAGCTGGTTTTGGAAGTATCTGTGAGCCACGGGGACTCAGCAATCTCGCACCCTCGCGATCAAGAATATTTAAGCTTATGGGTAAGGTAAAAGGTATGAGGTGGAGCTGCAGCAAGCTACTAGCATATATGGTGGCTAACATACGCAAATGAGAGCGAGAAGAGAAGGCAAAGCACGGTCGAGAAACTATGATCAAGAAGTGATCCTAGAACAACCTACGTCAAGCATAACTCCAACTCCGTGTTCACTTCCCGGACACCGCCGGAAAGAGACCATCACGGTAACACACGCGGTTGATGTATTTTAATTAAGGTCAACTTCAGGTTTTCTACAACCGGACATTAACAAATTCCCATCTGCCCATAACCGCGGGCACGACTTTCGAAAGTTCAAATCCCTGCAGGGGTGTCCCAACTTAGCCCATGACAAGCTCTCACGATCAACGAAGGAATAGACCTTCTAGCGGGAAGACCCGATCAGACTCGGAATCCCGGTTACAAGACATTTCGACAATGGTAAAACAAGACCAGCAAAGCCACCCAGATGTGCCGACAAATCCCGATAGGAGCTGCACATATCTCGTTCTCAGGGCACACCGGATGAGCAAGACGTCGGGTAAGCCAGCCCAGAGTTGCCCCTGGTAGCCTCGGACATCGCTCAGTTGGACCAACACTTAGAGAAGCACTGGCCCGGGGGGTTAAACTAAGATGACCCTTGAGCCGGCCGACTCAAGGGAAAGAAAAGGCTAGGTGGCAAATGGTAAAACCAATGTTGGGCCTTGCTGGAGGAGTTTTATTCAAGGCGAATTGTCAAGGGGTTCCCATTATAACCCAACCGCTTAAGGAACGCAAAATCCGGTAACATAACACCGATATGACAGAAACTAGGGCGGCAAGAGTGGAACAAAACACCAGGCATAAGGTCGAGACTTCCACCCTTTACCAAGTATATAGATGCATTAATTAAATAAGATATATTGTGATATCCCAACAAGTAAACATGTTCCAACCAGGAACAACATCTCCATGTTCCAACAAGGAACAAAACTTCAATCTTCACCTGCAACTAACAACGCTATAAGAGGGGCTGAGCAAAGCGGTAACATAGCCAATCAACGGTTTGCTAGGACAAGGTGGGTTAGAGGCTTGGTGCAACAATATGGGAGGCATGATAAGCAAGTGGTAGGTATCGCAGCATAGGCATAGAAAAAGAGCGAGCAACTAAGCAAGCAAAGATAGAAGTGATTTCGAGGGTATGGTCATCTTGCCTGAGATCCCACAAGGAAGAAGAACGAGTCCATGAAGCAGACAAACGGACGTAGTCGAACGGTCCCTCACAAACACGACGTTATCGGAAACAACCCGAAGAAGCACATCGGAAAGAAGCAAACAACATAGTAAACAACCAACACAGAATCATGGCATGATGCACAAACAAGTATGATGCATGTCCGGTTTAATGAAGCATGGCGTGGCAAAGTGCACAAGCAACACTATAAATTAAGTGGAGCTCAATATGCAACGAGTTGCATATTGACGAAAAACCACATGACATATTTAGTTCTCTCTCGTTTATGTACCCAACAAGATTAAATGTTGTTAAACATGGCAAGAGGGTGAAGCAAAGTAAAACTACCTATCTAGTCAAGGTTAAATGAGGCCGGAAGCAACGAATAACAAATCCGGAAACTCCTCATGTGCATAACTTAGATTTGGTACTGTTCTGCCCTAAACATAATTTTTAGAGTTATTACACATGCTAGGTGAGTGCATCATGTTAAACTAGGCATTTTTCTACCCCATTTACATATAAGGTTTATTAAAATCCGAGTTACGGTTATTTAGTTATGAATTAAATCATTTTAACATGGCATATGAGCAAAAATTAGTCAAACAACATTTTAAGTATTTTAAACATGGGTGAAAGTTGCATATTATGAAACTAGACAAAATTCTAAGCAACTTTCATATTAAGTTTGTTTTAATATGATGCACTATTTGTGAGTAATAAAATGCATGAAGTTTGAGGGCTTCCATGCAATTCTGTTTTAACTGGATAAAAGTGAAAATCACAGCAGCAGAAAAAAAACACTACTGGGCCGAGTCTTCCTGGCCCAATAGGAATAGGGGAGGAGCTGGGCGCGTCCTCACCCATGGGCCTTGGCCCGGCCAGTGCAGCGGGCCGGCTCGCTGGATCTGGTCCACGAGCGAGACGGTCCTGCGTTGACTCCTCTGGAGGCGAGCGCGGGTCGAGGAAGCAGACAGGTTAAAGTGCCGGCGGCTGGGCACGATGGACTCCGGTGACGCGGGTCGTGGAAGCAGAGGAGGCCAAGGCGCCAGGGCAGGGGCGTGTGCAGGGACTTGGCAAAGCAGTAGACCACGGCAGCGGCGGTTAATAGCATGGTGGCGGAGGGACGGGCGTGCTCGGGTCGATGAAGCAAGCAGCAGGCACGGCGGCGCAAGAACTTGGAGCTCGGGGAGGATCCGGGCGGCGGTAGCTTGCAGCCAGGACGGGAGGTGAGGCGGATGAGCAGCTCCAGCCAGATCCAATCCATGGCGGCAGCGCGGGCGAAGGAGAGGTTCGGGACAACGGCCATGGAGTCAGGCAGAGCTCCTGGTCGAGGGCGGCGCTGCGAAGCTTGGCGGCCAGGGTTCCTGCTGATTGCTGCGAGAGGAGAGAGACGGGAAGGTAGATCAGCACAGGAGGGAGGGAAGAGACACAAGGGAGAAAGCAGGGGAACGGTGCAGAGTCCCTGGACGAGGCGCTTGGCATGGTGGGCTTCGGGAGCTCGCCATCGAGCCTCCTGCTCGATCCAGAGGTGGGAGCTTGAGGGTGATGGGAGCACAGGCGCTGCTGGTAGGTGGATCGAGAGGAGTGACTGGTTTGTTCGGTGCCAAAATCGAGGAGGGGAAAGTGATGGTTGCTGATTTGGAGCGAGGGAGATCCCGAGGAAGAGCGGAGTTGGTCGGGTGGCGGCGGATGGGAAGGATGGATGGGACATCTCCCCTAGAAACTAGGGTTAGGCTGTTTATATAGTGAGTGGGTCTATATGCAGACTAAGGGAAGCCCTTCGGAGCCTGCATTGTCCTCTGCCTCATACTCGGTCTCGCCAAACAGCGCCTCGGCCGCTTCATCGCCCTCTTTGTAGGCCCGAAGCCGTGTATGATAAATCGGAGGGCTGAGAAAATATAGGTTAGGAAGTCCAATTAACAAAACGGAGACGTTTTGTAGATGTTTGGGGATGATCCGGATCCAATGGTAACGACAGTCCGAGTCGGGTTCGGGACAACTTTCGGACGTGCGCGCGAGGAGGGCCGCGGGTTGACGAGAGAGGTTAGCTTGGACCTGACGGTATGTAGTAGGCTGTGTAGACGGTCTCGAGCTGAGAGAAGAGAAGGGAGGGAGGCCCGGCGATTATTTCCGGAGACCGAAAACGTCCGATGTTAGACCGGCTATATTGCCGCTATAGTTTAACGGTTGGGCTATCAAACGAACTCCGAATGCGATAAAACTTGGCGGGAGACCTACTAACAACATAACAACTCCGCACGCCAACTTTCAACCCATTCCGAGAACATTTTCCGGCCACTTATAAAATAATATTTCGGACGTGTCGCGGGCGCGTGCAAGTGTGTGTGGGCTCAGAACGGACAACGGAGAGAACGAGGAGGCCGGGACGGATGCAAGTTTTGAAAACATGATGATGCAATGCACATGATGACATGATAATATGCAACACGCAAGCAAATGACATGGCAACGATGGCGAATAACTGCACGACAACTGGCACATCGGTCTCGGGGCGTTACAACACTCCACCACTACGAGAGGATCTCGTCCCGAGATCTAGAATGGCACCGGAGGAACAACGGAAGAGAAAGAGAAGAGGTAAAACTAAGTTGCTCCTTTGACAAACGAGTGAAACCAAAGAACCTTGAAAAGGTTAAGCCATATCGAGAAAAGAATACAACGGAGTTAAATGAAGTTGAAAGCACTCTGGTAGGGAAGCGGAATAAGGAATTACAAATTCGGACAGCACTTCGGATGAAAAAGGATGAAAGACTTGATAAGACGAAAAGAACTTGAGAAAAAAAGGCACAACACTCCGGTTAAATGGATAAACCAAGAAAAGAACACGATCCTAAAAAAACAAGGAGATGGGTTGAAGAGAGCAACATCACAAAGCCTCCGGAACAAAAGTAAGAATGGAATGGGATGAACGAACGGAAACAAGATCTCGAGGGAGCACGCTTACAACAAATGCTAGAACGGAGTTGTTGGAAAACCAACAACGAAAAGAATAATCTTGATATGGTCTTATGGAATACATCTCAAAAATTATGAGGTGACAACCTGCCACTCACGGGAAGAAGAATTGGATTGGCATGAACAAAGGGGACGAGAAGCTTATTTCACCGGGAGGGTAGATGAAGAACTTGGATCATATATGAGCACCATTATAGCAACAATCCTTAGGGAAGGCTTTAGGTGAAATATAACCCAAGATAACTCCAATGACGAGATTGATGGATTTAAAATATCTCATTCTTGACAACATGTGAATCTTGAAAACATGAACTCAATTATCAAGAATGACATAATACCACCTCCAATAATATGGAAGAAAGAATTGCACTCCGGATAGCAAGATGAAGAAAGCTTGAGCTCCTTTGAAAAGAATCTCAATGAACACTTGGAGAAGGAATTATTTCTTTGATGAACCATCATGTATAGCCTCCATGAAAAAAAACTCCGGTAACAAAAGGATGATCCAAACTAATTGAATGATGAAAAAAATAAGATTTAAGCCTCGCAATGATTTAGATAGAGATCTCCGTGACAATATAATTGAAAGAGTTTGGCACTCCGGGAAAAAGAGAAGATGAAACAAATGAAACCGAGGGTTTGAAGGGCCTCCGGAATAAGAATTAATCATTAGGATGAAACAAGAATAAGAATTACATTATGCTTATCCTTCACCAATTAAATTGATGACAATCAACAGATTTATCACACTACTTATTCCCGTAGAAAGGATTAAGAGAGATATAGCGCAAACTTGAGACGGTCTTCAACAAGCCATCGGTAGGATTGAAAACACGAATGGATTGATATGCTAACCAAGGAAGAGAGATCTTGAATGAACTACCGTAAGAATTGAAAAAGAACGATTAAAATATGAAGAAACACCAGAAAGAATTAGCAAATGAACAAAGAAGCTTGAGGGGATTTAGATACATCAGAACGAACAGATCAAGAACTGATTAGAGGATATTTGATTGATGCGCCGGGAAGATAGTAGAATGATAACTGACAGCTGAGAATGAATAAACCTGAATTGATGGACTCCGGATAGCAAACTGAGAAGACTCTTGAATTACTCCAGATAGGTGAAAAGAATTCTCACAATCGAAAACAATTATGAGAGGATGGCAACAAATTAGAACCATGGGTCTTTGGAAGAACGAGTAAGGATTTAAGAGGAACTCTTCTTTTGGTCTTCAAATGCAGAGAATGACGATGAGAAACACCACCAAGAAATGTTGAGATACTCCGGGATGACGAATAGAAAGGTTGAACCAACGGTTAAAAGAATTTGATAGATCTTGGAGAAATACATATGACTCATAATAATTCATTCTTACGTCAAACTTTGAGATGAATTTGAAAAGCTCCGGGAGAATAAGAAGAGTCAGGTAAGATCCTGGAAAAAGACCTGTGGGTTAGGGCCTACTCAAAAGAAACACCGTTAAAATGATTTAAAAGAGAGAATGCACCGGTTGAATTAAAAGGCTTGAATGAGATAACATCCTCAAAATAGCTTGAACAAATTAAGAGTGGAAACACGAATCTTCTGAGATATCTTTAGCACTCCGAAACAAAAGAATAGCAAGCGGGGAAGATTAAGAGGTGCAACGGCATGAGAAAACATTGAAATACGGAAAAGAATATGATCAACACCGAAAACTCGAATTGAATCCATCGGAGAAGAAAAAGAACGAATAATGATAACTTGAAGCCCCGTTAGTATCTTCTTGAGAATCACCGGACAAGAACATTGACGAAAAAGAATGGAGAGACTTCACACGAATAAAAAGATACTTGATTAAGAAATCTGAGTCCTTGAAGAAAAACAAAGGGAGGGAGGGTGGGAAAAACAAAGGCAACTTGGATACAGAAGAAATGAACACCGTTGAGAAAACTGAGATTGAATCTTACGGATGTTGAAAATGAACGGATCCACTTGAAGAGAGACACACCGGTGAGAAGAATTGACATGACAATCTCAATAAACGAGAAGGATTAGTATTCACATAGGAATATGAGAACACCATTTAGGGAAGGTATGGAATCAACACTTGACATTGAAGCAACTCGAATACCACAACTCAAAACAAAACAAGGATTGGCTTGCAGAATAAGCCGGAACAAACATATGATAGAGATTTCGTCCGAAGTTTTCGTGGTGGGGCCTACACGGGCTCGATCGTACAGCACCATCATGTACAAGGCAGTGCACATGACATACGAAGCGTCCCCGAGTCGGCATAGCCAAGGACTCTTTAAGACACAACGAGACCACTGTAAAACCGACCATGAATAGGCAGACCACTAGACGTCGAACCCCAATTTCATATCATACATCTGTTGGAAAGATATCCTAAGAGCTACTAGAATTCCCACTTATGAAACTCCCGAAATTTTCCCGGTTATGCAATCAGGTGTTGGGGATACAGGGGAAGCATAATATCTCATCCAAAACTAGCAAATCCTACATCCAGCTGTATCCATCCTTCAACACATACCCAAGAAACCTTCGGAAATCATCTACCTCAACCTTCGAAAAGCATCCGTTATACGAGTTATGGCGATACTCCCAAACTCCCGCCCCAGTACTCGGTGGCGTCGAGGTTATCTCACCAACGAACTGCATAAAAGAGATTTTCGATGTCGGCGTACTAAACTCAGGTATTCCAGAACTGCAACGATAAAATTATGACGACAACACCTCAGAGCTCAACTCCCCGGGACACTTCCACAAAACCCCTGACAGGAGGCACCAAGACAATGTTCTCGTCACAAAACCATCGGAACGATTCCAAGATACCCGCGTGATCCTAAATTTTTTTAGTGAAATTTGAGAAGAGAAGAGTCAAAACTCTACGTCAGGATGCCTTACCAGAGCGATGAGGAGACTGGGGAGTAAAAAGAATTCCTAAACTCTCCGATATATAATTCCTAAATGACTCAAAACATTTTTCTAGACACAAACTCGACTGCTAAAAATGATCAAGCAATGGGGCTCCTAAGGTCGGGGAAGGCTCTGATACCAACTTGTAACGCCCTCGATGCAGCTATATCTCCCACGTGTCGAAGCACGACTTAGAGGCATAACCGCATTGAAAGCAATGTCGCAAGTGAGGTAATCTTATTCAACCCATGTAATAAAATAGGAGAAGAAGTTACATAGTAGGCTTACAATCGCCACTTCACACAATTACATGAATAAAGCATTACATCATCCAAATACAATCAAGGTCCGACTACGGAACCAAAATAAAAGAAGAACCCCAAATCCGACAAGGTCCCCGATCGACCCCAACTGGGCTCCACTACTGATCAACTAGAACGAAACACCACAAAGGACAAGATCTTCATCGAGCTCCTCCTGAGCTTGGTTGCGTCAACTGCACGGTCTCATCGGCACCTGCAAGCTGGTTTTGGAAGTATCTGTGAGCCATAGGGACTCAGCAATCTTGCACCCTCGCGATGAAGACTATTTAAGCTTATGGGTAAGGTAAAAGGTATGAGGTGGAGCTGCAGCAAGCGACTAGCATATATGGTGGCTAACATACGCAAATGAGAGCGAGAAGAGAAGGCAAAGCACGGTCGAGAAACTATGATCAAGAAGTGATCCTAGAACAACCTACGTCAAGCATAACTCCAACACCGTGTTCACTTCCCGGACACCGCCGGAAAGAGACCATCACGGTAACACACGCGGTTGATGTATTTTAATTAAGGTCAACTTCAGGTTTTCTACAACCGGACATTAAAAAATTCCCATCTGCCCATAACCGCGGGCACGGCTTTCGAAAGTTCAAATCCCTGCAGGGGTGTCCCAACTTAGCCCATGACAAGCTCTCACGGTCAACGAAGGAATAGACCTTCTAGCGGGAAGACCCAATCAGACTCGGAATCCCGGTTACAAGACATTTCGACAATGGTAAAACAAGACCAGCAAAGCCACCCAGATGTGCCGACAAATCCCGATAGGAGCTGCACATATCTCGTTCTCAGGGCACACCGGATGAGCAAGACGTCGGGTAAGCCAGCCCAGAGTTGCCCCTGGTGGCCTCGAACATCGCTCAGTTGGACCAACACTTAGAGAAGCACTGGCCCGGGGGGTTAAAATAAGATGACCCTTGAGCCGGCCGACTCAAGGGAAAGAAAAGGCTAGGTGGCAAATGGTAAAACCAATGTTGGGCCTTGCTGGAGGAGTTTTATTCAAGGCGAATTGTCAAGGGGTTCCCATTATAACCCAACCGCGTAAGGAACGCAAAATCCAGGAACATAACACCGATATGACGGAAACTAGGGCGGCAAGAGTGGAACAAAACACCAGGCATAAGGCCGAGGCTTCCACCCTTTACCAAGTATATAGATGCATTAATTAAATAAGATATATTGTGATATCCCAACAAGTAAACATGTTCCAACCAGGAACATCTCCATGTTCCAACAAGGAACAAAACTTCAATCTTCAGTTGCAACTAACAACGCTATAAGAGGGGATGAGCAAAGCGGTAACATAGCCAATCAACGGTTTGCTAGGACAAGGTGGGTTAGAGGCTTGGTGCAACAATATGGGAGGCATGATAAGCAAGTGGTAGGTATCGCAGCATAGGCATAGCAAAAGAGCGAGCAACTAAGCAAGCAAAGATAGAAGTGATTTCGAGGGTATGGTAATCTTGCCTGAGATCCCACAAGGAAGAAGAACGAGTCCATGAAGCAGACAAACGGACGTAGTCGAATGGTCCCTCACAAACACAACGTTACCGGAAACAACCCGAAGAAGCACACCGGAAAGAAGCAAACAACATAGTAAACAACCAACACAGAATCATGGCATGATGCACAAACAAGTATGATGCATGTCCGGTTTAATGAAGCATGGCGTGGCAAAGTGCACAAGCAACACTACAAATTAAGTGGAGCTCAATATGCAACGAGTTGCATATTGACGAAAAACCACATGACTTATTTAGTTCTCTCTCGTTTATGTACCCAACAAGATTAAATGTTGTTAAACATGGCAAGAGGGTGAAGCAAAGTAAAACTACCTATCTAGTCAAGGTTAAATGAGGCCGGAAGCAACGAACAACAAATCCGGAAACTCCTCATGTGCATAACTTAGATTTGGTACTGTTCTGCCCTAAACATAATTTTTAGAGTTATTACACATGCTAGGTGAGTGCATCATGTTAAACTAGGCATTTTTCTACCCCATTTACATATAAGGTTTATTAAAATCCGAGTTACGGTTATTTAGTTATGAATTAAATCATTTTAACATGGCATATGAGCAAAAATTAGTCAAACAACATTTTAAGTATTTTAAACATGGGTGAAAGTTGCATATTATGAAACTAGACAAAATTCTAAGCAACTTTCTTATTAAGTTTGTTTTAATATGATGCACTTTTTGTGAGTAATAAAATGCATGAAGTTTGAGGGCTTCCCTGCAATTCTGTTTTAACTGGATAAAAGTGAAAATCGCAGCAGCAGAAAAAAAACACTACTGGGCCGAGTCTTCCTGGCCCAACAGGAATAGGGGAGGAGCTAGGCGCGTCCTCACCCATGGGCCTTGGCCCGGCCAGTGCAGCGGGCCGGCTCGCTGGATTTGGTCCACGAGCGAGACACTCCTGCGTTGACTCCTCTGGAGGCGAGCGCAGGTCGAGGAAGCAGACAGGTTCAAGCGCCGGCGGCTGGGCACGATGGACTCCGGCGACGCGGGTCATGGAAGCAGAGGAGGCCAAGGCGCCAGGGCAGGGGCGTGTGCAGGGACTTGGCAAAGCAGTAGACCACAACAGCGGCGGTTACTAGCATGGTGGTGGAGGGACGGGCATGCTCGGGTCGATGAAGCAAGCAGCAGGCACGGCGGCGCGAGAACTTGGAGCTTGGGGAGGATCCGGGCGGCGGTAGCTTGCAGCCAGGACGGGAGGTGAGGCGGATGAGCAGCTCCGGCCGGATCCAATCCATGGCGGCAGCGCGGGCGAAGGAGAGGTTCGGGACGACGGCCATGGAGTCAGGCAGAGCTCCTGGTCGAGGGCGGCGCTGCGAAGCTCGGCGGCCAGGGTTCCTGCTGATTGCTGCGAGAGGAGAGAGACGGGAAGGTAGATCAGCACAGGAGGGAGGGAAGAGACACAAGGGATAAAGCAGGGGAACGGTGCAGAATCCCTGGACGAGGCGCTTGGCATGGTGGGCTTCGGGAGCTCGCCATCGAGCCTCCTGCTCGATCCGGAGGTGGGAGCTTGAGGGTGATGGGAGCACAGGCGCTGCTGGTAGGTGGATTGAGAGGAGTGACTGGTTGGTTCGGTGCCAAAATCGAGGAGGGGAAAGTGATGGTTGCTGATTTGGAGCGAGGGAGATCCCGAGGAAGAGGGGAGTTGGTCGGGTGGCGGCGGATGGGAAGGATGGATGGGACATCTCCCCTAGAAACTAGGGTTAGGCTGTTTATATAGTGAGTGGGTCTATATGCATACTAAGGGAAGCCCTTCGATCTAAATCGGAGGGCTGAGAAAATATAGGTTAGGAAGTCCAATTAACAAAACGGAGACGTTTTGTAGATGTTTGGGGATGATCCGGATCCAATGGTAACGACAGTCCGAGTCAGGTTCGGGACAACTTTCGGACGTGCGCGCGAGGAGGGCCGCGGGTTGACGAGAGAGGTTAGGTTGGACCTGACGGTATGTAGTGGGCTGTGTAGATGGTCTCGAGCTGAGAGAAGAGAAGGGAGGGAGGCCCGGCGACTGTTTTCGGAGACCGAAAACGTCCGACGTTAGACCGGCTATATTGCCTCTATAGTTTAACGGTTGGGCTATCAAACGAACTCCGAATGCGATGAAGCTTGGCGGGCGACCTACTAACAACATAACAACACCGCACGCCAACTTTCAACCCATTCCGAGAACATTTTCCGGCCTGTTATAAAATAATATTTCGGACGTGTCGCGGGCGCGCGCAAGTGTGTCTGGGCTCAGAACGGACAACGGAGAGAACGAGGAGGCCGGGACGGATGCAAGTTTTGAAAACATGATGATGCAATGCACATGATGACATGATAAGATGCAACGACGGTGAATAACTGGACGACAAATGGCACATCGGTCTCGGGGCGTTACAAAGTGTTCCGGAGCAGTAGTGCTGGGCTAGTAGGACTCCAGTGAACCGGGCTGTAGCGGACTACTATGGCTCATGGAAGCACAAGACTTCATTTCCCCATAAGAAAGGCTACCAAGGATAAACAACTAGGTTGTCGGATCCCACACATACCAAGCATTTCAATCATACACACAATATGCTCGATATGCGCAAATACAACATGGCATCACAACATGACTCTACAACTCAAGTATTTATTCATTAGGCTCCGAGGAGCGATATATTACAAACATGGGTCTCATGACCCAACATTCAGAGCATACAAGTCAAAACACATGCGGAAGCTTAACATGCCTGAGTACAGACATATATAAAGGAAAAAGGCTGAGAAGCCTGAGTATCTACCAGATCCTGCCGAGGGCACAAGATCGTAGCTGAGGTAACAAGCTAAACGTTGAAGTCCATGCGGAACTACTAGCGAGACTGACGTCTCTCTGCAAAAACATAGAATAGGCAAACGTGAGTACAAATGTACCCAGCAAGACTTACATCAGAACTATCTACATATGCATTGGTATCAACAAAGGGGGTGGTGGAGTTTGACTGTAGCAACCCAGCTTTGACTCGGTGGCTATCCTGAATTAAGACCGCAAGTAACTCTTTTGAGGTGGCGCACACGAGTCCACATATTCACCATATCAATACACCACTATGGATCCGCTCCCGTCTCCCTAAGAGAAGGCCATCCATAGCACTCACACTTATCTTGCGAGTTTTAGAGTTTCCACTTTCACTTGTCTATGAACTGTTATAGGCAACCCAGAAGTCCTTTACCGCGGACATGACTATTCGAATAGATCATTTATAACCCTGCAGGGGTGTACTTCTTCACACACGCTCTCGCCACTTACCACCATGTACATGTCGTGTATCTCGGCAACCTTCAAGCGGAAGCCTGGCGAGGGAGTCGGCCATGACCTGACTAACCACACAAGTCTCTAGTCCAGGTTTATCACCTATTCGGGTTCCATCCGCGAGGAGATTGAGCCGGGGTTTCGCTCACAGCCCCAAATGATGTGTGCAGGGTTCCCGAGACACCAAACGGGCGCCCGGTACATCGTGCCACGGTGTATCTACCGCATCATAGCCCACCCCTAGGGTCAGCGCTACGCACGGCCTGCAACACATATCCTACAAACACCAGAAACTAGTTGCAACTCTTGGACAGAGATTGAGGCGATTAATAAGTCGAGAGAGTCAATTAAGGATCCCAATGTGTGGGAGTAGCTATTCATGGATCACAAACACAGAACTCAGTTCCTGAGAACAGTTTCTATGAGACAACCCACCATGTACTCCTACATGGCCTCTCACCGCTACCTTTACCAAATCGTGTTCACACACTTAGCACACACACATTAGGACATGTTCATCACCATTCCAATTCATTCCCGATGAATCAGACCTGACTCAACTCTAAGCAATAGTAGGCATGACAAACAAGCATGAATGAGTAGGCACATCAGGGCTCAAGCAACTCCTACTCATGCTAGTGGGTTTCATCTATTTACTGTGGCAATGACAGGTCATGCAGAGGAAAAGGGGTTCAGCTACCGCAACATGTAACATGTGAATCGATGTTGTCCTAATGCAGTACAAGAGAGCAGGAGCGAGAGAGTGGGATTGTATCGGAATGAACAAGGGGGTTTTGTTTGCCTGGCACTTTTGAAGATAATATAGTTCTTCATCGGTGTCATCGAACTCATCGTCGAAACATCTATCGAGAGGGAACAACCACCGACAAACAAAGAAGAAACACCATCAATGCCATGCAACAATATGATGCATGAATGACATGGCAATATGAATGTGTTTTGGGCTGATGCAAGTTAGAATAGATTGAAATGAGTCCATTTGAACCAGAGATTCAAATGCAAACCCATGTTATGAGGTCATAAAGGTGCATTAACTTGTTTCACTTGAACAGCCAGGTTAAGTTGCTTTATCATGCATGAAACCAGTACCAGTGGATAGATTGGAATTTTTTGATCATTTTTCATATATAAACCTTTGCATTTGGACTTACAGATTAATTTCTATGAAATTTTGAAGTTTGTAGCATTTTATGGAATTTCCTGAATAAACTTAAATCCAGAAAATGATTTATAGCATCAGCATTACGTCACAGCGAAGTCAGCAAGTCAGTTGGGCGGTCCAGGTCAAACCTGGACGGTGGGGCCCGCGTGTCAGTGTCACAGGGCTAATCCTATTTTAGTTGAACCTAAACTAGGTAATTAACAGGGGCTGGCCCCACATGTCAATGACCCAAGGGAGGTCAAACCCCTAGTCAACAGGCCTACCACACCGGCGGCTCGTCGCCGGCGACAGCACGCACGGCGGAGGCTCGGGTTTCGCCCTTAGGCGACCAAAAGGACGGCGGAGGGGCTCTGCGTGGAGCTGGGCATGCGCCGCATCCAGGGAAGCACACGAGAGGGGCCGGGGTGGCCGGAGTCGACGGCACCGACGAGCGGAGCGGCGCCAGAGTATGGACATCGACGGACTCGACGCCGCAAGGCACGGAAGGAGCAACGGGTGGTTGCTACGGCCCCGTGGTGACGCGCTACGCGCGGTGATGCGCTCGGTTTTGAGCTCCAGTGTAGGTGGCCACGACGGCGAGGAGCTTAGGCGGCGGCGCGTGTGGGCAGGCGAGGTGTGTCAGCTATGGCGTGCAACAGAGAAAACGGAGAGGGGGGTTTGGGTCAGGAGCTCACGGCGGGGAAGATGAATAGGTCAGCTGGCTCGGGGGTGGCCGGACGGTGCCGTGGCGTTGCCGGCGATCTCGGACGACTGAGGAGGAAGACGGCAGCATTGGGGACGAAGCAGAGCTCCTGGCACCGCTTGACCCCGTGGAGAGGACGAAGACATCGTGGCAGAGCTCGGGGACAGCTCAGAGAGGCGAGGGAGAGGCGGCGGCTACAACAACGATGAGCGGCGGCGACGAGCTCCGCTTGGTGGGGGGAGAGAGTGAGCCAGAGGAGGGGGAGAAGGCACGAGAAAGGGAGAGAGAGGTCGGGGGGTGCGTGGCATCGTACAGAGGCGTCGGGGCAGCGGCGGAAAGCAGGAGGTGGCCGGGCGCGTGCAGGCGTGCGTCGGCCACGCGTGTTGCCTATTGGCACGGGGAGGAAGACGATAGGGAGCCGGGAAGGTGGGCTGGGCCAGCCAATTGGGCTCCAGGTGGCTGCTCAGGTGAGGTAAGCCCATGTTAATTCCTTTCTCTCTCTCTCTCTCGCTCTCTCTCTCTTTTGTTTCAGTTTTCTATTTTCTGTAATCTTTGTGGCTTTTCTAAAAATACCTAGACCCTTTCAAAAATCACCAAACTGCACATGCCCACTGTATAGAATATATCCAACATGGAACATTTCAGTTTAGGATTACTTGGGCATTTAAAATATTTAATAGCATTTAAATGCCCAAATTCAAATAACATATGATTTAATCCAGTGACCTTTGGATGACCTAGAAATTTGTGCACCATTTTTGTCAGAGGTTCTAGACCAAGGCAAAGATGATGCACATTTTAGAAGGGCATTTTGGGTTCATTGAAAAGATTTAATTTTGACCCAAGTTGAATTTCATTTGCTGCTAGGGTTTATAAGTCCCCATTTCATCTTTACATAAAATTTAAACATGATGCAATAGACAAGTGCTAGCCTAGTGCAAGGTAAAGCTAGGGATGTGACAACTCACCCCCACTAAACAAGAATCTCGTCCCGAGATTCAAGACGTGAGGTAAGATGAAGGGGGAACGCAAACTAACACAATCTTCAAGATCCAGGGTGCACTCCATAAGAACGTTGATTCGATCACCATCATTGTCTCGAAGTATTGCTCCAGGAACTCGTACCAACATGACAAAAAGAGGGAAAAGAAACTCTAGAAGGATCGATCTTCTCGAAGACCGAGCAACTCAGGATTAACTCACGGAATGAGACATAGATACATCTCACGAGCTGAGACGTGAAGCACACATTAGGAGTGATGGAAAGAGGTAGATGACAAGGTTCTACTAGGTAGGCAAAAATTCCACGCTGAAGAAGATGGTGCATAGGTTTCAGAGTAGCAAGGAGATGAATTGCTATGATTCCATATCGGGGCACCTTAGGGAAGGAGACTCGTAGAATAATTCTTTGAAGTGGCAAAAAGAATTACATTTGATTCAAAGATCATTGAAACTCTTGATACCAGCCTAGGGCAAATACAATCAATCATTTGAAGGAGTCTGAAAGAATGACATACTCGGACTAGGATGGATGATGTGGACTACCTTGTTGAAGATAACGCAACGGATGATTTTTGCTTATCATCGGAAATGGATGGGACCCATGGTAAGTCCACTTTTGAAGATGATCCTGGACAACAATTACTGAGGTGCAAGCTGGGAACAAAATACAAATGCTGGGAATGATTCTGGTAACTGGGGAAAAAATCAACAGTCGAGAGTGTTTCCAACGTTTCAATGGTTATAGAACCATCGAAGAAACTGGGATCCCTAAGGAACAACTTATAGAATAAGTCGCACGAAATCCTCATGGAAAGATCGTCAAAGATACTACATTGACAGATCTTCCGGCTAGGTGTGTCGGCCAAAACATCAACCCTGTCGGGACCTACATCATAGAGCTTGGAAAAGTTCCAACCATCATATCTGCCTGAGATTCAGATCTGGTTGGTAACAGGATATTTCAGACTCACATGTCTGAAAAGAAGGGTTGCAACACAAATCGACGAGATAACGTTGCGAGACTCTCGGGAGATGAACTACACTAGCAAGCTCCAAAACATAAGCTAGTTCTACTACATACATGTGAGCATGTTGTCCAAGACAAGCATGACCACATAGTAGTCTTACAACGAAACACTATAGAATTCTGATTGGGAACCATCATTGCGGAGAGCGAAGTCCTGCACATGTACCTTTGGGTCCATAAGGATTAGCACTTAAGAACTTCTTTTCCTTGAACAAATCAATCAGTGGCTTGGTGTGCTAGGGATTCATATAGAATGAAGGTTGCAAGTCTCCAAAACACAGAATACTTCACATGTATGCGTGACTGACTTGGGATGATTCCAGAGGAAGCGAAACAAACTTTCTCAAATTCACGGCAGCAACTTGCATCATATGCACGTGAATTAGAGGAAGTCACTTCTTCCATCCGAACATATGCTTCATGAACGGAACACGAAGATAATGCTTATAAAGTTTCCAATACTAGCTGGATGTTCAATACGAATCATGGAGAAGGTAGCAGTGTTGCTAACGGGCTCACAACAATTCATCCAGGTTTCCATGGAGATGGAATTCCATAATTATGTGAACAAGTGATAGCATTGGTCAGACCCAAAAGATATAATGGTGTATGCTCAAGGGATCAACCACGAGTAAGACAACATTATGAACATCATTGGTTCTGATTTGATTTGACGATAACCCGTACTCAAATCAAAGATTGGGTAAGACAATAGGTCCAACAACTGATCACGAGGACCAATTGATGAAGATATCATCTTTCTTCAAAACACACACAGAAGATATCCCTTAGAGATGAACTAAGTTAAGCAAAGCTTTTACCTTCCAACTCTCCAAGTTGTTGTCTAGCTCAACCAACTAGCTGAGGGATATCCAACACAGATTCTTGGAGAAGGGGTGATTTATAATAAAACCAACTTGATCACGAACTCAACATAGCGGCCAGGTGACAACCAGGTAATACTTCCGAGAAGATCTTCGGAAAATCACAAATCACCGATATGTCACTAAGCTCGAGAACAATCTTGCTTTTCAGGGCAAGACGATATGATCAAATAAGCAAGGATTGACACTATCCTAACTCATTGATCGAAAAGTGCACCGGAAATAAGGACTAGGTAGCATGATCAACCTTAGGGTGATGATTCAATAATCAACACGCTAAGGATAAGATTATTGTCCATTAACTACCAAGCAACACAGTTGCTAGGAGTATTGATTTCACACATCACGGTTCACTTGTCGGCATTACGATTGCGACAACACATGACCGAGGAATGAATAATGATGGCAAGAGGTATCACTGCATCAAGAATTCATAAGAGGTTGTGCAATTTCCATGACATTCTTGACATAAGACGGTAATACTCCAGGTAGAACAGAACAAAAGCTGGATTGGCATTTGATCTACTGAGCACAACTACTTTGACCCAATCCTGGATATGGATGAGGTACTGGAGTTTGTTTCTCCTAGTCATTCCGGAATAGAATGGCTTGATGGACCACAAGAATAATAGTCATCGATGAACACGATCGCACAGATACCCTTGACTATTAATTGATAGATGAAGGCCGGAATATAACTGAAGGGGGACAACTCAAAGAACATATGATTTTTTTTGAGTTGTGGATTCATGGATTAGCATGTCGAACCAAGTTCAACATGTTTCTTCCGGATAAAACCCATGCAGAAAAGGAAGGACTGGCAGATTAACAACACAGAATTGAGAACTCACCAAGAGCACTCTAGTTGTGATCTTTCGGTTCAACGAGGAACTTCTGCCATAAGTAGTTCATGGTAGTTGGAAGAACGATGTACCACGGATCTCGAGGACTATCGCAAAGGTTACTAATATCCTAAAGGAACTACCAAACACTATCAACACGAGGTAAGTAGAGTGAATCTTGGGTCATGAACCCAGGAGTAGAATACCTACTACTAAATGGCATCACGAGATGCTTTCGAGAATGGTGGCCAAAATCATCACACCAGGAACACAAAACATGGCTAGATTACTAGGTGAATCCCTAAAACACCTAGGGTCATAATAATAGCTCCAACATATATGTCGAGGCAATAGAGTACCTCAACTCACCAATTAGTGTGATTAATCTGGCCCAAATGGACATCAGGAACATGGATGAATGATTGCAAGTGATCAGACTATCTAGAAACCTGGGATGACTCGGACAGTGTAACGACTGTAAATGCTCAAAAATATTTGAGACATCCTGCAAAATAGTGGCATGACCACTCAACATCACAATATCAAGGTTCTGAGGCTAGCTATGAACATACAGAAGTAATAGAAACTGAACTGGGCTTAAATCCATCAATCCTATAAGTCTCTATCATAGTAACTCATCATCCTGATAGATAGATGAAAAGGCCTAGTTCTTAATCCCCGTAGAAGAGAAGAGGATGACTCAGATCAGAAGGGCATAAGGTAAAGGAGTAAAAAGAGCCTTACGTTCCCATCCACAATCAATTCCCGTACATAACTAAAGAATTTCTAGACTCAACTTTGACCAGTTTGGCTTGGTAAACCTACAGGCAGTCAGGCTCTGATACCAAAGCTGACAGGACCCCGATTCCAAGTCACATCGAGCTAGCCGGTAACACCTCATATCACTTTGCGGCCTCACACACGGTATTCCCACGGGTGTCGCCTTACCAAGGCCCGGGACCGTTTGCGCCTTTTGGCTCACATATATGATAGTGTCGCTAGTATCCATATGACAGAGAACCCGGGCTGACATGACTAGTCGTGAACCCAAAGTGGCACTAACTTACGGGGACAGGCATACATGAATCAACATCGAGCATGTCGGTCAGCAGCGTGCGAATCCGGGCTGTAGCACTGGGCTAACAGGCCTCCGGTGAACCGGGCTGTAGCAGGCTAGGCAGGACTCCAGATGTCACCGCATGACATTTCCCCGAAGGGACAGACAGAGGAACAATGTGAATCACATGCCGGCCTGTCAAGTGTTCCGGAGCAGTAGTGCTGGGCTAGTAGGACTCCGGTGTACCGGGCTGTAGCGGACTACTATGGCTCGTGGAAGCACAAGACTACATTTCCCCATAAGAAATGCTACCAAGGATAAACAACTAGGTTGTCGGATCCCACACTTACCAAGCATTTCAATCATACACACAATATGCTCGATATGCGCAAATACAACATGGCATCACAACATGACTCTACAACTCAAGTATTTATTCATTAGGCTCCGAGGAGCGATATATTACAAACATGGGTCTCATGACCCAACATTCAGAGCATACAAGTCAAAACACATGCGGAAGCTTAACATGCCTGAGTACAGACATATATAAATGAAAAAGGCTGAGAAGCCTGACTATCTACCAGATCCTGCCGAGGGCACAAGATCGTAGCTGAGGTAACAAGCTAAACGTCGAAGTCCATGCGGAACTACTAGCGAGTCTGATGTCTCTCTGCAAAAACATAAAATAGGAAAATGTTAGTACAAATGTACCCAACAAGACTTACATCAGAACTATCTACATATGCATTGGTATCAACAAAGGGGGTGGTGTAGTTTGACTGCAGCAAGCCAGCTTTGAATCGTTGGCTATCCTGAATTACGACCGCAAGTAACTCTTTTGAGGTGGCGCAGACGAGTCCACATATTCACCATATCAATACAGCACTATGGATCCACTCCCCTCTCCCTACGAGAAGGCCATCCATAGCACTCACACTTATCTTGCGAGTTTTAGAGTATCCACTTTCACTTGTCTATGAACTGTTATAGGCAACCCAAAAGTCCTTTACCGCGGACATGGCTATTCGAATAGATCATTTATAACCCTGCAGGGGTGTACTTCTTCACACATGCTCTCGCCACTTACCACCATGTACATGTTGTGTATCTCGGCAACCTTCAAGCGGAAGCCTGGCGAGGGAGTCGGCCATGACCTGACTAACCACACAAGTCTCTAATCTAGGTTTATCGCCTATTCGAGTTCCATCCGCGAGGAGATCCGACCGGGGTTTCGCTCACAGCCCCAAACGATGTGTGCAGGGTTCCTGTCGGTGTCAAAACCGGTAGATCTCGGGTAGGGGGTCCCGAATTGTGCGTCTAAGGCGGATGGTAACAAGAGGCAGGGAACACGATGTTTTACCCAGGTTCGGACCCTCGTGATGGAGGTAAAACCCTACGTCCTGCTTGATTTATTCTTGATGATATGAGTATTACAAGAGTTGATCTACCACAAGATCGAAGAGGCTAAACCCTAGAAGCTAGCCTATGCTATGATTGTATGTTGTCCTACGGACTAAAACCCTCCGGTTTATATAGACACCGGAGGGGGCTAGGGTTACACAAGGTCGGTTACAAAGGAGGAGATATCCATATCCGTATTGCCTAGCTTGCCTTCCACGCCAAGTAGAGTCCCATCCGGACACGCAGCCAAATCTTCAATCTTGTATCTTCATAGTCCAACAGTTCGGCCGAAGGATATAGTTCGGCTATCCGGAGACCCCCTAATGCAGGAGTCCCTCAGTAGCCCCTGAACCAGGCTTCAATGACGATGAGTCCGGCGCGTAGTATTGTCTTTGGCATTGCAAGGCGGGTTCTTCTCCAAATCTTGAATACCTGTTAAGTAGTGTCTGGTCCCATAAATGTTGAACCTCTTGGCTTCTGTGCCCAATAAGGGCTATCTTTTATGCGTCGAACGAATGCGAGGCGCCAGGGTGTTTTTACATTTGTCCCCTAACCAGATAAATAAATTGTCTATTAAAGGGATGGGGATTCTTAGATCCAATCCATACCATCCTCCCTCTGCAAGAATCCATCGGAGCGTGCTTCGGAAAGATCCACTCCAGCATGGCCGACCTCCACAGCTCCTCCTCCCGCCCCCGCAGCCCTAAGCCCGGCGATTGGGAGAGGTATTCAGTCGCGCATAGTCGATTAGTCAAACTGCAAACTAAGGGATTTCTCCCTCCGGCATATATGGTGCCCGTCCGAGCCGGGCTCGCCACCTACAATGGCGGAGAGCAAGCGGAGAGCTTCCCCAGCCCCTCTACAGGGGAGCGGGTATGCCTTGTCCCTTATTTATTGAGGGGACTCGGATTTTCGATTCATACGTTCCTCCGCGGGCTCTTGGAGTTTTACGGCCTCCAACTGCATAATTTCACCCCTGCCTCCATTCTACACATCGCCGGCTATGTTGCCTTCTGCGAGTTATTCCTGGGCTGCGAGGCTCATTTTGAGCTGTGGAAAAGGATATTTTGCCTCGTCCCTCGCACACAAGAGGGGTCACTTTATCAAGTGGGCAGAGCCGAAATATGGCGCATCGCCGAAACCGGATACCTGTCCGGTACTCCGAAGAAGATGTCCGAAGACTGGCCTTTGGAATGGTTTTATATGGAGGACGTCCCCCTTCCGGACCCTATTCGGCGGGGTCTTCCTGAGTTCAGCAATGCTCCTCTGAAGAAATGCCGAAGTTGGCGCCCCCGGAGCCCCCAGGAGGAAGACAACGGGGAAGTCCTTTACCTGATGAACCGGATTAAAGCGTTGGCTCAATCAGGATTGACAGTAATCGAGGTTATGTCAATATGCATAATGCGGGGAGTGCAACCACTTCAATATAGAGGGCACCCCTTGTGGTGTTTTAACGGGGAAGACGATGCCAGCCGCTGCGGGCGTAAGGGTCCGAACAATGCTGCCGCTTTAGCAAAAATTCTATCCGAATTGTTCAAAGGGGAGGAAGAGGAGTTCATCCGCCTCAAGCTACGGGATGGATTCTCCATGTACAACCCTCCAAGCTGGGTGAGTTATAACTCCCTGATTCCACTCTTCCCGCATTCTTTATCGTAGGTACTCACCTTGCCATTTTGCGGTAGGAACTGCGAAAAGCCATATGGGAGGTCTGCAGCCCATCTCCACAACCAGAGGACCCTGACCAGGCCCTTGGTCCCGGACTTGAAGAAGATCCGGATATATTCATGGAGCTGATAGATCGGCAGTTCTGTCAATTAAGCTGTGATGACGCCATGCTGGCTATCACGGCCGACTATCCGGGAGTGCTTCCTGCATGGCAAGTAAGAAAACCAAAAATACCAATTCCAAAAACTAGGATCCCCGTTTAGACACCTCACCTACCATATACATATTGTGTTTTTACAGGGAAGGCATTCGGGACGCCATGCTGAACCCGCAGCAACTCGCCAACAAGATGCGCCGAGGCCGGGCCGGCCGAAGAGGAAGGCGGTCAGGACGGAGACACCGGCGCAGAGGTATGACAGAAACCCCGCTCCGTGGTTGTCGTCTTTCTCGAAATATAATGACATCCATGTTTCTTTAACAGAAAAAACGCTCACCGGAATATGTCCGGTGAGGTTACCGATCACGCTTCCACCAGTCGGACTTAGAGGCGGAAGCCGACATGGGGCGGACACCGAATACTCCCCCTACAGAGGATGCAGATAGGTTGTCTACTACGAATTCAGAAGTGGAGAGCGCCATGAATCATAGGCGCCGCCGGGCCGTACTCCGCAACGCTTTCTTCTCACCAGAGGCGTTTGATGCCTTCAATTCTGGAGAGGCGTACCTCCGTGCTGCTCCAAATGGTCTAGACAGAGCCACGGATCAGTATGTAAAGGATGTACGGGTAAGCAAATCTGACGATTATATGTATCAGTTGCCCCTGAGACTTGAAACAGTTAGCAGAACTGATTTAAGGATCATCTTATTATGTAGGTTCTTACAGAGAAGAATAGTCGACTGTCACAGGAGCTGGAGGAATGCAAGACCCAACTTCGGGCCGCCGTTGCCGCATTGAAGGAGCCAAACACGGCCCCTGCTGGTAACGTTTGTTTCAAAGAATGACAGGTACCATATAGCGTGCGGCAGATTTGCAGATCTAATAATAGATATTGCAGATGAGTCCGGAGAGAATCCGGAGGATCAGCGTGCTGTTCGGCAGCTGAAGGCTGGCGAACGCATGCTGACTAACGTTAGGCAGGAGAAAAACAGTCTCCAAGACGCCAATACCAAACTGAGCGTGGAACTGAAAGATGTTCGAGCCCAGCTTGCGGACTCCGAGAAGGAGAATAAGCGGCTTCGACGCGGCATTTTCAGTAAGTGCTTGAACAAACCCTTAATAAAGAGTACGACGAAGAAGCCGGTTGACAGAGTTATGTCTGTAGGTATGCTGATGGGTCATCCCGCGGAAGAGATGCCTGGGTCTGCGGGTGATCTTCTATCTGAGCCCTCACAATTGCACGAACAAGTTTGGCAGGTGATGCAAAGTGTTTCCCAGGCCTTTTGGCCATCCATCCCCCCGCCAACGGACATTGGAGAGCTTGCGGAGAAACTCAAGGGAGCGCGGCGGCGCTTCCGATTATGGAAGATATCGGCCTGCTGTTAGGGTTCCAGGGATGCCTGGGCTATGGTGAAGACGTGATATACCAAGGCTGACCCAAATCATATGGCAGAGGTCGGACCTGTGGGGCCCGACGGAAAAGAGATCCCTGTCAGCTTAGTCTATGGGCAAGTAGAATTAGCCGCAAAGTATTCCCAACAAGATTGTAGGCTAGACCGCCTGTTGGATGGTATAGAAGAGGAATTTAGTCAGTCTACATGACTATGTAATTAAAATGACATGTATGATGCCTTCTAGCCGGATTGTAGATCATTTGTCATGGCGGACCTTTTCGCTTCAACCTCGGGACCCGATAGTCCGGAGTGTATCCGAATACCCACTTAGTTATATAAAAACTGGGGTATGCTTGGAGACCAGGCGTAGGGGTCATTAGTGGTTGAACAGACAAGTGCCCAACTAGTTATCTTATATTACATGGGTAATAAGAAACATCTTCCAGGGAGAATAGTTCCGTTAAGGGTTCCTTTCCCTGGGTACACATGCCCTAAAGTGCATGTCCAGACTGCGATAGGAAGCGCAGGAAAAATCGTCTGGGGGCACATATGCAAAATAAATAAAAATCATCTTTTGTTCACCGACCGAATATTCCCTTAAGAACGCTAGCTTTCGGCTTCACCCAGTCTGAGGTACACATCCGGTTGACCCGGCAGTAACAATCGCAGAGGTGCTCCCCTTATGCCCTAGCCAAATTAACGAGAACGTAGGGCATAAATACAAGAGCCAGGCAACCCAGCTTGGCCAAAACTTAAGTCATATCGATGCATATAATGGCGACAAAAGGTACATGCGGAAGTGTTACACATGTGCGGGGCATGAGGCCCAGATAAATAATTAAGCTTCTGTGAAAGAAGCCCCCAGGTATGATGAGCGCGGCTAGCGCATCTATAGTGTGCAAGCGAGGCACAAATTGGCCCATGAAGGCCTAGAAAAAGAATAAAAGAAAGAAAGGAAAACAATATAGATAATGTATATGCGAAAAATGGATAGAGGAAGGGGACACACATGCAGTCCGGCGCTAGACGTAGAATCTTTGGAGCCTGGCCGCGTTCCATGGTTCGGCTCGAGTCGATTAGTCGATGCATCCCGCAGACGGTACGCTCCACCGGTCAGAACTTGGTCAATAATGAAGGGACCTTCCCACTTGGGCTCGAGCTTGTTCTTTTTCTTATCCAGCAGGCGTAGAACTAGTTCGCCAACGTTATAAGTTTTGGCCCGTACTTCTCTGCTTTGGTATCTGCGAGCCTGTTGCTGATAAAATGCGGAACGGGCTTTTGCCACATCATGCTCCTCCTCCAGGGTGTCCAGACTGTCCTGCCGATCGAGCTCGGCTTCTCTTTCTTCGTACATGCACACTCGAGGTGAGTCATGAATTATGTCACAGGGCAAGACTGCCTCTGCTCCATACACCATAAAGAAGGGTGTATATCCAGTACTATGATTCGGCGTGGTCCGCAGCCCCCAGAGTACGGAGTCGAGCTCCTCTACCCAGTGCGTGTTAGACTCCGTTAAGGAACGCACTAATCTGGGTTTAATGCCGCTCATTATAAGACCGTTTGCTCGCTCAATTTGACCGTTGGTTTGTGGGTGATAGACTGAAGCATAATCGAGCTTGATGCCCATTTTGCTGCACCAGAGTTTTACCTCGTCGGCCGTGAAGTTCGTGCCGTTATCAGTGATGATACTGTGGGGGACACCATAACGGTGTACGACCCGGGATATGAAGTCTATCACCGGTCCGGATTCGGCCATTTTAACAGGTTTGGCTTCTATCCATTTGGTGAACTTATCCACCATGACCAGTAAGTATTTTTTCTTGTGGGTTCCCCCTTTAAGGGGTCCAACCATGTCAAGCCCCCAGACCGCAAAGGGCCACGTAATGGGGATTGTTTGAAGGGCGGTGGGTGGCATGTGGCTTTGATTTGCAAAAGGCTGGCACCCGGCGCAGCGTTGGACCAAGTCCTGTGCATCTGCCCGGGCCATCGGCCAATAGAATCCTGTGCAGAAGGCCTTGCTTACAAGAGCCCGAGCTGCAGCGTGGTGGCCGCCGAGTCCGGCGTGAATTTCTGCCAAAAGGTTCTGCCCTTCCTCTTCGGAGATGCACCTTTGAAGGACTCCGATAGTGCTTTGTTTATACAATTCTCCCTCATGGACCCTGTAGGCCTTAGATCGCCGCACTATGCAGCGTGCCTCATTTTGGTCCTCCAAAAGTTCCTGCCTAGTTAGGTAGGCCAGGAATGGTTCTGTCCACGGGGCTATGATGGCCATTATTACGTCGGCTGAAGGTGTTATTTCGGTGGCAGAGCCTCCGATTATTTCAGAGTGTTCGGTATCGAGTGTTGTGGCCGGGTCCGGACTAATATTGCTGGTGTCCCCCTCCCATAATACGGATGGTTTAAACAATCTCTCTAAAAAGATGTTAGGGGGGACCGCATCGCGTTTTGCACTGATGTGGGCGAGGATATCCGCCGCCTGATTGTTTTCTCGAGCCACATGGTGAAATTCGAGCCCCTCGAACCGAGCTGACATCTTTAGGATGGCGTTATGGTAAGCCGCCATCTTCGGGTCCTTGGCATCAAAGTCTCCATTTATTTGGGATATTGCGAGGTTCGAATCCCCACGCACCTCCAGGCGCTGAATGCCCATGGAAACTGCCATCCAAAGACCATGTAACAAGGCTTCGTATTTGGCTGCATTGTTGGAGTCTGTGTACAGTATCTATAGTACGTATTGAATTGTATATCCAGTTGGGGATGTCAGGACGACGCCTGTCCCCAGTCCAGCCAACATTTTAGAGCCGTCGAAGTGCATAATCCAATTGGAGTATGCGCCGTACTCTTTAGGGAGTTCGGCTTCCGTCCATTCGGCAACAAAGTCGGCCAATACTTGTGATTTAATGGCTCGCCGTGGTTTGTATGATATGTCGAACGGGAGGAGCTCAATGGCCCATTCGGCGATCCGGCCCGTGGCGTCGCGGTTGTTTATAATATCAATGAGTGGCACCTCCGAGGCTACTGTAATCGAACACTCTTGAAAGTAGTGTTGCAGTTTCCGGGATGCCATGAATACCGCATAGGCTATCTTTTGGTAATGTGGGTACCTTGATTTGCATGGAGTGAGGACAGTGGATACATAATATACCGGCTTTTGAAGAGGGAATTTATGTCCATCAGCTTCTCGTTCAATGACGAGCACTGCGCTTACAACTTGATGAGTTGCCTCAATGTACAACAACATTGGTTCGCCGATGTTTGGCGCGGCCAGGATTGGGTTGGTTGCTAGTATATGGCTTTTATTTCTTCCAATCCGGCTGCGGCAGCGTCCGTCCACTTGAAGTGTTCGGTGCGCCGAAGGAGGCGATAGAGGGGTAGTGCCTTTTCTCCTAAACGGGAGATAAAACGTCTTAGAGCCGCCACACATCCAGTTAATTTTTGGATTTGTTTGAGGTCTGTTGGGCTAGCCAACTGTGACAAAGCTCGGATTTTGGCTGGATTAGCTTCAATACCTCTACTGGATACAATGAAACCCAGGAGTTTTCCGGCGGGTACGCCGAAAACGCACTTTTCCGGATTGAGCTTGATGTCATATGTTCTGAGGTTGTCAAATGTGAGCCTCAACTCGTCTATCAGGGAGTCGATGTGTTTGGTTTTGACGACCACATCATCTACGTATGCCAAACCGTTTTGCCGATCTGTTTCTCCAGACATGTTTGAATCATGCGCTGATATGTTGCATCAGCGTTTTTAGCCCAAAAGGCATTGTGTTGAAACAGAAGGGGCCGTATAGCGTGATGAATGCCGTTGCGGCTTGGTCGGACTCTGCCATCTTTATTTGATGGTAACCGGAGTATGCGTCGAGGAAACACAATGATTCGTGTCTTGCGGTAGCATCGATAATTTGATCAATGCGGGGGAGGTGGAAGGGATCCTTTGGGCAGGCTTTATTTAGGTCCTTGAAATCGACACATAGGCGCCAGGATTTGTCCTTCTTTGGTACCATCACCAGGTTTGCTAGCCAGTCCGGGTGTTTTATTTCTCTGATGAATCCGACCTCCAATAACTTGGCTAGTTCCTCTCCCATGGCCTGTCTCTTAGGTTCAGAGAAACGCCGGAGAGCCTGCTTGACCGGCTTGAATCCTTTTAGGATATTGAGGCTGTGCTCGGCCAACCTGCGTGGGATTCCTGGCATGTCTGATGGTTGCCAAGCGAATATGTCCCAATTCTCGCGCAGGAACTCTCGTAGTGCGGCGTCCACGGCGGGGTTTAACTGTGCCCCGATGGAGGCTGTTTTTGTACCGTTCGTTGGGTGGACTTGGAATTTGACTATTTCATCTGCTGGTTTAAGAGAGGTGGAATTGGATCTCTTGTCGAGTATCTCGTCGTCCCTGTCCACTATGGAGTGTAGCGTGGTTAATTCCTCGGCCGAAAGGGTTTCAGATAGTGCCTCGAGGGCCAGTGCGGCTGTTTTGTTTTCGGCGCGGAGTGCTGTGTCCGGATCACTAGCGAGAGTGATGATTCCGTTGGGCCCGGGCATTTTGAGCTCCATGTACCCATAATGGGGCACAGCTTGGAAGATCATGAACGCCTCACATCCTAAAAGGGCGTGGTATCCACTACTGAACGGAGCCACTTGAAATGTAATTTCTTCGGACCTATAGTTCTCCTGCATGCCGAATAACACATCTAGTGTGATTTTCCCAGCGCAGCGTGCTTCCCGACTGGGGATGATTCCTCTGAAGGTTGTGCTACTTTGCTCAATGAGGTTCCAGTCTATTTCCATTTTTTGAAAAGTTTCCTCATAGATGAGGTTTAATCCGCTGCCGCCGTCCATGAGTACTTTGGTGAGTCGAAAGCCGTCCACGATTGGACTGAGGACCAGTGCGGCTGGTGCTCGGGCTGTTCAGAATTTAGGTTCATCACTGGCATTGAAGGTAATAGCCGTGTCACTCCATGGATTTATTGCTGCTACGTGGCAGATTTCGGCAATGTTGCGGAGTGTTCTCTTGCGCCTATTATTTGATGCGAAGGTCTCAAAGACTGTTAATACCGTATTGTTATCCACGGGGTGGTGCTCTGTGGCATTTGGGATAAGAAGATCCTCACCACTTTTGGCCACCTACCAGAGTATCCAACATGCTCTAAGGTTGTGTGTTGGTATTGTATCCACTGTGCTATGAATTTTGCAGGGTCCGTTGAGCCATCCCTCCAATACGGTTCCGTGCCCTGTAGAGGGTTTTTACTTCTTTGTAATGAACTCGGGTGTCTTATGATAGTGCACCCTTTTGCCTCGGACTAGGTGCATATTCAGTGCCGGATTATCCCAAAATTTCGTTTTGGTTTTCCAGGCACTTTCCATCGCACAGTACTTTCGTACTATGGACACCAAGTCAGCGATGCGTGATATGTCACGGCGACTTATGGCATTAAGGATTCCCTTGTCCCTGCAGTTATTGCAGAAAAGTGAGACTGCGTCTTCCTCGCGGCAGTACTTAACCTTGTTCATCACAAGGAGGAATCTGGCCCAATAATGATATACTGTTTCATGGGGCTCTTGCCTGATGTGGGAAAGATCGTTCATGTTTGGGTGGGTGGGTGGGTGGATTTGAGTCCGGACCCCCACCCGATCTGAGACCCAGGGGCCGAGGGGTTTCCGATTTTGGAAGTTCGGACTCCGGTGTGTTGCCCGATGAGTCTGGCCCGTTGCCTCACTCTAGGTTCAGAGTTTGGGTGATGTCCTCCCGTGAATGGGTATCCGGCTCGGAGAGCTCAGGTATTCGGACATAGTTAGTCCTCAAGATAGAGGAAGGATCGCCATATTGTTCCTCCACCACCGCAACATGATGGGTAACCGGTGGAGAGTTAATCTCCCTTCGATCGGGTTTAAGCCCAATTCGATCATAGTCCATAGGGACTTCCAAGGCGGCGATGCGATCCAAGAGCTCGTTTAGGGAAGAGAGCTCCATTGGATCCATCTGCTCAGCGAATTCCGAGCTGACGTGGAGTCTGTTTTTGATGACCCGAGAGGTCATCGTCGCTGCAGCAGCCGAACAGGCAGTCATGACGAAACTGCCTAGCCGGAGAGTTTGGCTGACAGCCAGGGCTCCCCCGGCAGTAATGTTGTTTTTAACAACGAGATGAGGCATCCTTCCTTATGGCGACGTCACAGAGGAACTCTCAATTAAAGCACCAATGTCGGTGTCAAAACCGGCGGATCTCGGGTAGGGGGTCCCGAACTGTGCGTCTAAGGCGGATGGTAATAGGAGGCAGGGAACACGATGTTTTACCCAGGTTCGGGCCCTCGTGATGGAGGTAAAACCCTATGTCCTGCTTGATTTATTCTTGATGATATGAGTATTACAAGAGTTGATCTACCACGAGATCGAAGAGGCTAAAACCTAGAAGCTAGCCTATGGTATGATTGTATGTTGTCCTACGGACTAGAACCCTCTGGTTTATATAGACACCGGAGGGGGCTAGGTTTACACAAGGTCGGTTACAAAGGAGGAGATATCCATATCCGTATTGCCTAGCTTGCCTTCCACGCCAAGTAGAGTCCCATCCGTACACAGGACGAAGTCTTCAATCTTGTATCTTCATAGTCCAACAGTCCGGCCGAAGGATATAGTCCGGCTGTCCGGAGACCCCCTAATCGAGGACTCCCTCAGTTCTCAAGACACCAAATGGGCGCCCGGTACATCATGCCACGGTGTATCTATCGCATCATAGCCCACCCCTAGGGTCAGCGCTGCGCACGGCCTCCAACACATATCCTACAAACACCAGAAACTAGGTGCAACTCCTGGACAGAGATTAAGGCGATTAATAAGTCAAGAGAGTCAATTAAGGATCCCAATGTGCGGTAGTAGTTGTTCATGGATCACAAACACACAACTCAGTTCCTAAGAACGGTTTCAATGAGACAACCCACCATGTACTCCTACATGGCCTCTCACCGCTACCTTTACCAAATCGTGTTCACACACAGTAGGACATGTTCATCACCATTCCAATTCATTCCCGATGAATCATACCTGACTCAACTCTAAGCAATAGCAAGCATGACAAACAAGCATGAATGAGTAGGCACATCAGGGCTCAAGCAACTCCTACTCATGCTAGTGGGTTTCATCTGTTTACTGTGGCAATGGTAGGTCATGTAGAGGAAAAGGGGTTCAGCTACCGCAGCATGTAGCAGTTGAATCGATGTTGTCCTAATGCAGTAAAAGAGAGCAGGAGTGAGAGAGTGGGATTGTATCGGAATGAACAAGGGGTTTTGCTTGCCTGGGACTTCTGAAGATAATATAGTTCTTCATCGGTGTCATTGAACTCATCGTCAAAACACGTCTATCGAGAGCGAACAACCACCGACAAACAAAGAAGAAACGCCTTCAATGCCATGCAACAATATGATGCATGAATGACATGGCAATATGAATGTGTTTTGGGCTAATGCAAGTTAGAACAGACTGAAATGAGTCCATTTCAACCAAAGATTCAAATTCAAACCCATTTTATGAGGTCATAAAGGTGCATTAACTTGTTTCACTTGAACTACCAGGTTAAGTTGCTTTATCATGCATGAAACCAGTACCAGTGGATAGATTGGATTTTTCTGATCATTTTTCATATATAAATCTTTGCATTTGGAGTTACATATTAATTTCTACGAATTTTTGAAGTTTGTAGCATTTTCTGGAATTTCCTGAATAAACTTAAATCCAGAAAATGATTTATAGCGTCAGCATTACGTCACAGCGAAGTCAGCAAGTCAACTGGGCGGTCCAGGTCAAACCTGAATAGTGGGGCCTGCGTGTCAGTGTCACAGGGCTAATCCTATTTTAGTTAAACCTAAACTAGGTAATTAGTAGGGGCTGGCCCCACATGTCAATGACCGAGGGGAGGTCAAACCCCTGGTCAACAGGCCTAACACGCCGGCGGCTCGTCACCGGCGACAGCACACACGGCGGAGGCTCGGGTTTCGCCCTCAGGCGACCAAAAGGACAGCGGAGGGGCTCTGTGTGGAGCTGGGCATGCGCCGCATCCAGGGAAGCACACAAGAGGGGCCAGGGTGGCCGGAGTCGACGGCACCAACGAGCGGAGCGACGCCGGAGCTCGGACGTCGACGGACTCGACGCCGCAGGGCACGACAGGAGCAACGGGTGGTTGCTACGGCCCCGTGGTGACGCGCTACGTGCGGTGATGCGCTCGGTTTTGAGCTCCAGTGTAGGTGGCCACGGCGGCGAGGAGCTTAGGCGGCGGCGCGTGCGGGTAGGCGAGGTGTGTCAGCTACGGCATGCAGCAGAGTAAACAGAGAGGGGGGGTCGGGCCAGGAGCTCACGGCGGGGAAGATGAACTGGTCAGCTGGCTCAGGGGTGCCGGACGGTGCCGTGGCGTTGCCGGCGATCTCGGACGACTGAGGAGGAAGACGGCGGCATTGGGGACGAAGCAGAGCTCCTGGCGCCGCTTGACCCCATGGAGAGGATGAAGACATCATGGCAGAGCTCGGGGACAGGTCAGAGAGGCGAGGGAGAGGCGGCGGCTACGGCAACGATGAGCGGCGGAGACGAGCTCCGCTCGGTGGGGGGAGAGAGTGAGCCAGAGGAGGGGGATAAGGCACGAGAGAGGGAGAGAGAGGTCGGGGGGTGCGTGGCGTCGTCCAGACACGTCGGGCAGCGGCGGAAAGCAGGAGGTGGCCGGGCGTGTGCCGGCGTGTGTCGGACACGCGCGCTGCCTATTGGCGCGGGGAGGAAGACGACAGGGAGCCGGGAAGGTGGGCTGGGCTAGCCACTTGGGCTCCAGGTGGCTGCACAGGTGAGGTAAGCCGAGGTAAGTTCCTTTCTCTCTCTCTCTCTCTTTTGTTTCAGTTTTCTATTTTTCTGTAATCTTTGTGGCTTTTCTAAAAATACATAGACCCTTTCAAAAATCACCATACTGCACATGCCCACTGTATAGAATATATCCAACATGGAACATTTTAGTTTAGCATTACTTGGGCATTTAAAATATTTACTAGCATTTAAATGCCCAAATTCAAATAACATATGATTTAATCGAGTGACCTTTGGATGACCTAGAAATTTTTGCACCATTTTTGTCAGAGGTTCTAGACCAAGGCAAAGATGATGAACATTTTAGAAGGGCATTTTGGGTTCATTGAAAAGATATAATTTTGACCCTAGTTGAATTTCATTTGCTGCTAGGGTTTATCAGTCCCCATTTCATCTTTAGATAAAATTTAAACATGATGCAATAGACAAGTGCTAGCCTAGTGCAAGGTAAAGCTAGGGATGTGACATGCTCTCCGGTTGGTGCGACGAGCAGCACAACGGCACCGGCGCCTTGCAGCGAGAAAGCTCCATCAAAGTACATGATCCAGTTGCGGTCGACTTCCTTGCCGGGGAGAGTAGTCTCCTGGATGTCTTCGTGAGACGTCGAGGTCCATTCCGCGATGAACTCCGCCAAGACTCTTCTCTGAATTGTCGAGGTACTTTCAAACTTTAAACCGAAACTTGACAGCTCCAAGGCCCATTCCACAATCCTTCCGGTTGCGTCCGGGTTGTGCAGTATCCGTTGCAACGGGAGGCGGGTGACGACAGTGATCTCGTGGGCCTGAAAGTAGTGACGCAGCTTCCTCGAGGCCATAAGGAGGGCGAAGAGCAATTTTTGCACACCGGAATACCTGGACCTAGCCCCTGCAAGATGGAGCTGACAAAGTAAACCGGGTGCTACATCATCTTCTTCTTGGGCACCACTTCAGTCGACCGCGCGGGCATTTGCCCTGGTGGCACCAGACTCTGCCGGGGGCCGCGCCTTGTCGGCACCAGGCCCTGCCGGGGGAATCTTTGGCTTGCCATCCGCTGGTTCTGCCGCCATTGTTGCCTCCTCGTCGACCTCCCTCTGTGCCACTAGTGCGGCGCTGACCACTTGATTCGTCGCCGCCAGATACAGCAGTAACGGCTCTTGTGGTTTAGGCGCAACTAGTATTGGCGTGGAGGAAAGGTATTTCTTCAGGTCCTGCAGCGCTGCCTCGGCTTCTTGGGTCCACTCTATTGGGCCTGCCTTCTTCAAGATTTTGAAGAAGGGAAGGGCGTGCTCGGCGGACTTGGAGATGAATCGGCTCATGGCGGCAACACAGCCGGTGAGCCGATGCACTTCCTTGATCCGCTTGGGCGCCTCGATCTACTCAATAGCCTTGATCTTGTCTGGGTTTGCCTTGATCACGCGCTGTGACACGAAGAACCCGAGAAGCTTGCCGTACGGGACGCCGAAGATGCACTTCTCACGGTTCAACTTGAGGTTGATCTTGCGCAGGTTGGTAAATGTCTCTTCTAGATCTTGCACAAGAGTTGGCCCGTCGTTGGTTTTGACCACTATGGCATCCATGTAGGCCTCCATATTTCTATGGAGCTGAGGTTCAAAACCAATTTGGACTACTCTTGCAAACATTGAGCCAGCACTCTTCAACCCGAAAGGCGTCCGTAAAAACCAATACGTACCACATGGGGTGATGAATGATGTCTTCTCTTCATCTTCTCTTGTCATGAAGATTTGGTGGTAGCCTGAGTAGGCGTCAAGGAATGATAACAGATCACACCCGGCCATGGAGTCAACAATCTGGTCGATGTGCGGCAACAGGAAGGTGTTCTTAGGACAAGCCTTATTGATATCTGTGTAATCAATACACAGCGTCCACTTCCCATTCGCCTTGCGCACCACTACCGGATTGGCCAACCACGTCAGGTGGAGCACCCCTCTCACCAAACCTGCCGCTTCCAAATTCCTGATCTCCTCTGTGATGAACTCCTGCCTTTCTAGAGCCTGCTTTCTGACCTTCTGCTTGACGGGCTGCGCGTGGGGGCAGATAGCTAGGTGGTGCTCAATCACCTCCCTGGGAACACCGGGGATGTCGGATGCTTACCATGCAAACACGTCAACATTTGCCCGCAGGAAGGTGACGAGCGTGCCTTCCTATTTGCTGTCGAGAGCGGAACGTATGATGAAGGCCCCTCTCGTGCCATCCTCCGCGACGGGCACCTTCTTGGTCTGCGGCGGCTCGGCTCTGGATCTCTTGCTCTTGTCAGCAGAGCTCTCTGGCACGTCCTCAACGGTAGCACAACACCCTGAGGAGGTGCGCTTACCAGAGTGGGTGCGAGAGGTCTTGTCGGGCTCCTTCTTTCCTCCCGGGCCTTCGGCAGCAGGAGCAGGTGCCTTGACGGCAGCTGCTGCAACTGCTTCCCAGTAGAGTTGGTCGACGCAGATCAACGTGTCCTTCTTGTCGGAGGGTACGGAGATGATGGTCAACGGCCCGGGCATCTTTAGCATGTTGTAGGTGTAGTATGATGCCGCCATGAACTTGGCTAGTGCCGGGCGGCCGAGGATCCCGTTGTAGGGCAAGAGGATCTCGGCCACGTCGAAGACGATCCTCTCCGTCCTGTAGTTCAACTCCCCTCCAAATGTCACGGGCAGTGTGACCTTTCCCTTCGGCTGGCTCCTCCCCAGATTGACCCCCTGAAACGTGCCCGTTTCCTCGAGGTCCCCGTCAGGGATTTGCAACCTTTTGATCACGACAGGCGAGATCAGGTTCAGGCCGGCCCCGCCGTCAACCAACATCTTGTTCACCCTGAGGTTGCGTATCATTGGCGAGACCAACAATGGCAAACACCCGACCGCGGTAGTGCGGTCAGGGTGGTCCTTGGCGTCAAAGATGAGGGGCGTGCTGGACCACTTTAGTGGCTTCTGAGCGTCGAACGACGGCTCTGCTGCTGTAATCTCACGCGCCCACTGCTTGAGCTGGTGGTGAGAGGTATGCAGCGAGGCGCCGCCATCGACGCACATGGCCTCCGTAGACTTCTGGAACCCTTGCTCACCAGACTCGTCGTCCTTGTCGTGATCGTCGTCTTCTTGTTTCTTGCCGCGGCCCCGGGCGGGCCTCTCTTATTGGTTGTCCTTGCCGGGGCGGCCTCCTTGGCCGCCATGCTTCATGTCAGATCCCTCAGCACCGTCCTGGTGCTTCTCCTTGTCTCGCATTTCATACTCAGCCTTTTGCTTCTCAGCAAGCAGCTCAACTTGTCGGCAGTTCTGGAACCCTTGCTCACCAGACTCGTCATGATCGTCGTCTTCTTGTTTCTTGTCGCGGCCCCGGGTGGGCCTCTCTTGCTGGTTGTCCTTGCCCGGGTGGCCTCCTTGGCCGCCACGCTTCTTGCCGGATCCCTCAGCACCGTCCCGGTCCTTCTCCTTGTCCCGCCTTTCGTACTCAGCCTTTTGCTTCTCAGCAAGCAGCTTGACTTGTCGGCAGTTCTAGAGATTGTGGCCCTTGGTGCGGTGGATCTTGCAGTATTGCTTGCCGGAGCTTCCTGGCTTGTCGGTAGCCGCCAAGGCCCGGCAGGCGGCGCACCCGGCAATCCCCTTGCCGGGGGCGTCTTCCTTGACCTTCTTGCCGGCACCGGTATCGTTGGATCCCTCAACGGCAAGCACAGCCTTGCCTTTGCGTTTCCTGTTGCGACGCCGGCCCTTCTTCGTCGGGGTGGCGGCGCCCTCATCGGTAGAGTCGGTTTCCGCGCCGGCATCTTCGCCGGGGTACTTCCTTCCCTCTTCAGCCCGGGCGCACCTGTCGGCGAGAACGTAGAGCTAGGCCACATCCTTAACCTTGGTCATCGCCAGCTCCTCGCGCATCTTGGGATTGCGCATGTTCTGATGAAACACGCTAATCACAGCGGCGGGATGAACGTCGGGGATGTTGTACTACACTTGGTTGAATCTCTGGATGTACTTGCGCAGGGTCTCCCCTTCCTTCCGGGGAATGATATGCAGATCACTGGCCTGGCCATGAACTTGGTGGCCTCCTGTGAAGTCACCAACGAACTCATGGCACAGATCTGACCAGGAAGAGATGCAGTCCACCGGCAAGTGCATCAACCAAGACATTACATTGGGCTTGAGCGCCAGCGGGAAATAGTTGGCAAGCACCTTGTCGTTGCGAGCCCCAGCGGCCTACATCGCGATGGTGTAGATGCTGAGGAACTCGGATGGATGGGTCTTGCCGTTGTACTTCTCGCCAACGTAGGGCTTGAGCGTGCGGTGGGACGGCCACTGGAACTGCCTCAGCTCACGGGTAAAAGCCGGGCAGCCCACCTCATAAGGTAGGCCGCCGGGGCCCCCCGGTGCCGGGTGGTCCGTAGCGGGTCCCGCCCGCTTGTCCGACTGGCGGCGCGTTTCGCGCCGGCGCTCGACGGTGGTTCGAGCGTCTTTGTGAGCTCGCTCCCGAAGGACCTGCAATGGTCGCGGACGGTCCGTGGATCGGACGACGCTATGGAGATGTTATCACAAGCGTCGTCGCGATGGGCCGACGCCCGCGGCGGCTGGCGAGGAGGAGGAGAGTGCACCGTGGCTGCAGCTCCCCTGGTCCTCCCAGCGCCAGCATGTGGTGGCTCGGTGGAGCACCGACCCGAGGGCCCCGCCGATCGCGAATCGTCTTTGTTTGCGACGGCGACGAGGCTCCGGATGGTGGCCCTCCACTCATCGAGCTTCTCCGTAGCAGGAGGGAAGTCGAGGAGTAGCTGTGCGCGCTCCAAGGCTTTCGCTGGCGTGGATGGCAGCGACAGCTAAGTGGATGGCGGCGCGCTTCGACTTCTAACTATGTTAGAAGGAGCTCCGTCACGACCCGGCGGCTGCGTGCCATTTTCACCAGTGCTTCGGCGAGCGTGTTGAACTCCTTCGTCTTGCTGACAGCGCACAGGGCTCTTCCCACGGCGGTGCCCAGGGTCACCCACATGGTGACACTGTTCAACGCACACACCATGGGAAGAACGCGCGGTGGTCGCCGGTGTATGCGTCCTGGAGGTCGCCGCGCCGCCCGGAGTCGGCACAACGACACCCCAGGAGGGCCCCGCGTCGTCGGCAGGGGGCAAAGCTCCGTCTTTGGATCCGGCAGTGTGTAGCCAATCGTCTGGCACACGAACGACGCTGCTCGCCAGGCTCCAACTTCCTGGGCGGTGTTGGTGTTCGCGGGCCGCGGCCCGGGTCCTGTCCGCGTCCGGTCCGCTGCTCGTCTGCACCGGCACGGGCTGTTCGGCCCCCCACGAGCCGATCGCCGTGGCCGTCTTCTTCTTAGGGGCCATGGCGGCGAAGAACTGATAGGCTAACTACTAGACCAGATTCTCACAATCGCGCCCCCTACCTGGCGCGCCAAAGATGTCAGTGAGAACAACACCTATGGGATCACAAGAATCCCTACTACGGTTGGCGGGGCGCGGGGTTGAGAGTAGAGCAGATCTAACATAGAGCACACGGTTCGTTTATCTAGGTTCGGGCTGCGAGGATGCGTAAAACCCTAGTCCTGCTTTGGTGGATGTATTCTCAGTTCTTGAGCTAGTTACGGGGTGTAACGAGCTCCAAAAAGCCGAATCCTTCCCCTCGTCGCCTCGGGCCTCCTTTTATAGAAAAAGGGGTTGCCACAGTGGCACACAGGAGGTGGAAAGGAAACAGTGTTGCGAGGTTATCTTTCGTATTACAGGACAAGATACATTTAATGCATCGTGCAGGTGTCCCTTTGCTTTATCGGGGACGAGGGCGAGGCCCGTCCGGTCCATCGCCGCTCCTCCTTGCTTTGACACGCGCCCTGACCAGTGATGCGTGCGTTGCCATGTAGGCAGGCAGGCAGCTGAGGTGGCGTGGTGGTGGAGCCTTCACGATGATCTGCATGCCGCCATGCAGGCGCTTGATGAGTTGGCTTGGGGACTGCATGTCGTCACGCAGGTGCCCGCCCAGCTGGTTGAGCTGGCAGCTGTATGCGAACGCCGGTGGAAGCTTGGTTGTCGGTGGGTCTGGCGGTGGCCCTGCTGGCACCCTTGGTAATGGCCTTGTCCGGTGGCCCGGCAAGGGTCTTGTCGTGACACGTTGTCGTCCCCGGCAAGGGTCTTGCCGGGGGTCTGGTAGCCTTCCTCGGCAAGGATCTTGCCGGGGATCGTCGTCTTCTAATCCTCATATGTTCTTGGATATGTCTTCACAAAGATCTGCATGCCACCTCGGAGGTGCTTTCCCGAGCCCTGGCTCCATGTTGGTGATGGTGTTGGCAGCCGAGGGCTCATGGGTGGCTCACTCCGTTGGTGTGGGGCGAGCTGTCCCCGGCAAGGGTCTTGGCGGGGGAACCTGCTTTGTCCCTCTGCTCTCTGTGGTCTTGGCCTTGGTGTTGCTCTGATCATCTTGGGCTTCGGTCTTCCCTTGGCTCACCTCCCTTGCTCTGCTTGGTGTGGTCGTGGGCGCGGCTCTGACTGCCCGTGCACAGGTAAAGGGGTACAAAAATGTGCCCCTATTTTTGTACACCGGCACGTGGTGCTCAAGGGAGGCTCGCTCTGTTGGTGTGGGGTGAGCTGCCCCGGCAAGGGTCTTGCCGGGGGAACCTGCTTCGTCCCTCTGCTCTTTGTGGTCTTCGCCTTGGCATTGCTCTGACTGTCTTGGGCTTCGGTCTTACCTTAGCTCACCTCCCCTGCTCTGCTTGGCGTGGTCGCGGGCGCGGCTCTAACTACCCGTGCACAGGTAAAGGGGTACAAAAATGTGCCGCTATTTTTGTACACCGACAGGAGCCCCCGTCTAACACCCACGATGCGGCTATATCTCCCACGTGTCGAGGCGCGACTTAGAGGCATAACCGCATGGTGGTTTAGTCGCAAGAAGGGTCATCTTCACACAATCCCATGTAGTGAACAAGAATGAGATAAAGAGTTGACTTACAATCGCCACTTCACACAATACATAATTAAAGCATCCATCATTCAGAGTACAATCAAGGTCCGACTACGGAACCAAAATAAAGAAGACAACCCCAAATGCTAGATCCCCGATCGTCCCAACTGGGCTCCACTACTGATCCTCAGGGAATGAAATATAGTAACGACCACGTTCCTCGTCAAACTCCCACTTGAGCTCGGTTTCGTCACCTGCACTAGCATCATCGGCACCTGCAACTGTTTTGGTAGAATCTGTGAGTCACGAGGACTCAGCAATCTCACACCCGTGAGATCAAGACTAATTAAGATTATAGGAAGGATTGTGTAATGAGGTGGAGCTGCAGCAAGCACTAAGTCAATATGGTGGCTAACATACGCAAAAGAGAGCGAGAAGAGGAGCAACGCAATGGTCGCGAAGCTAGAAGTGATCAAGAAGTGATCCTGGAACTACTTACGTTCATACATAACCCAAACCGTGTTCACTTCCCAGACTCCGCCGAAAAGGGACCATCACGGCTACACACGCGGTTGATGTATTGTAATTAAGTCAAGTGTCAAGTTCTCTACAACCGGATATTAACAAATTCCCATCTGCCTCATAACCGCGGGTACGGCTTTTGAAAGATAATACCCTGCAGGGGTGTCCCAACTTAGCCCATCACAAGCTCTCACGGTCAACGAAGGATATTCCTTCTCCCAGGAAGACCCGATCAGACTCGGAATCCTGGTTACAAGACATTTCGACAATGGTAAAACAAGACCAGCAAGACCACCCGACTGTGCCGACAAATCCCGATAGGAGCTGCACATATCTCGTTCTCAGGGCACACCGGATGAACACTACGTACGTCAACCGAAGATACCCCCAAGTTGCCTAGGGGCGCACCGCAAGTGGCTCTAATTTGGACCAGCACTCAGAGGAGCACTGGCCCGGGGGTTAAAATAAATATGACCCTCGGGCTCGCGAAAACCCGAGGGAAAAGGCTTAGGTGGCAATTCGTAAAACCAAGGTTGGGCCTTGCTGGAGGAGTTTTATTCAAGGCGAACTATCAAGGGGTCCCATAAATCACCCAACCGCGTAAGGAACGCAAAATCAAGGAACATAACACCGGTATGACGGAAACTAGGGCGGCAAGAGTGGAACAAAACACCAGGCATAAGGCCGAGCCTTCCACCCTTTACCAAGTATATAGATGCATTAATTAAATAAGAGATATTGTGATATCCCAGAATATCCATGTTCCAACATGGAACCAACTTCAACTTCACCTGCAACTAGCAACGCTATAAGAGGGGCTGAGCGAAAGTGGTAACATAGCCAAACAATGGTTTGCTAGGAAAGGATGGTTAGAGGCTCGACATGGCAATGTGGGAGGCATGATATAGCAAGTGGTAGGTATCGCGGCATAGCAATAGAGTGAATAACTAGCAAGCAAGGATAGAAGTGATTTTGAGGGTATAATCATCTTGCCTGCAAAGTTCTCAGAGTTATTGGAAGCTTCATCCTCGTAAGCGTTCTCGTCTCCCGGCTCTACCGAAAGCAAGAACAGAAGCAAAGGAACAACTATCAACCACGATGCAATGCACAAGCAATATGATGCCTGACATACGAGATGTGATATGCAATGCATATGCGTGCCCCGGAAGGGAAAAGATGAACAAGGCATCAACTTGGCAAACCAAGTATGCCGCTGGAAAGATGAGATGATTTTGGTCGAAATCGGTATAAGGATCACCGGAAACGGATGCATGGTTTGCAAAAGACAAGCACGACAAGATTTGATGCAAACTGCTTAAAGCATCAACATGGCCACTTGGATGCAAAGTATAAATATGCTACATCACCCAAACATGTGAACAAAATGCATGGCAGTGAAGTACAGGAGATGCTCTACAAAACAAGAACACTGAGCTAAATCTATAAACCACTAGAGCATGACTAAAACAGCATGGCAATAATGTAAAAGATAACCGTTTCATAGATTAGTGAAAATACTAACATGCCAGGAATTAACATCAGGAAGACATGTTTAGAGCAAGCTAACAACATGCTACAGGAACATAACATAGCAAACAAAGGCATGGCATGAACCTACTAAATGCATAGAACAAAAGTCCCTTACTGAACATGAGCCAAAAGGGCACAAAAAATATTATTACACCCATGCAAACATAGCAAGTTTTATAAACATATTCAGACTTGATGAAATTTCAGGACATGGCAAAACAGATTCATGTTGGCATGTTAACAAGCTTGATTAACTCACTACATAGCATATCATGTGATGAAATAAATCTAGCATGGAGTAGGCATGAAAATGAAGATATCCATGTGCAAAACAACCTCATAGCATGCTTGAATTAAACCACACAAAAATGACAAGACAACATCATGATGTAAAATGACATGTTTATGAACTTGCTCAAATGCACAAACTAATGCCAGCACTGGATTGGTGGGATTTTTCTACCCCAAAAACATATATAATATGTTGGGGTTGCTGTAGAAAAATCATCACAAGTGCAATAAGTTAAAAACTGCCCTAAATGGAATAAGACAGAATTGGCATTTCCTTATTTGGAAACATCCAGAAATGGACTTGCCCGAAATGGATATATTCCATATTCTATAAATGGAATATTCGCTGGGAAAAAACATAAAAGAAAAGGAGAAAGTGGAGAGGGGATGACAGGTAGGGTCCTGGAGTCAGAGGCTATGACAGGTGGGGTCCTGGAGTCAGAGGCTATGACAGGTAGGGCCACCCTGTCATACACACACGCTGCAAAAGAATAAAAAGGGGGGGGTTTAACTTGCGCCCTAAATGTTGGGGGCCACCCAAAAACATATATAATATGTTGGGGTTGCTGTAGAAAAATCATCACAAGTGCAATAAGTTAAAAACTGCCCTAAATGGAATAAGACAGAATTGGCATTTCCTTATTTGGAAACGTCCAGAAATGGACTTGCCCAAAATGGATATATTCCATATTCTATAAATGGAATATTCGCTGGGAAAAAACATAAAAGAAAAGGAGAAAGTGGAGAGGGGATGACAGGTGGGGTCCTGGAGTCAGAGGCTATGACAGGTGGGGCCACCCTGTCATACACACACGCTGCAAAAGACGAAAAAAAGGGGGGTTTAACTTGCGCCCGCGGGGATCGTACCCGGGTCGCCCCGGTGCGGGCGTGAGAGGTCAACCGCTGGGCTACAGCAAGGCGGCTGACAGAACAGGGGCTCCCCTCCATAAGAGATGGCCCCGGGCATGCTCCACTGCTCAGGCAGAGATGACGACGACGGTGCCAGCAAGGGAAGCCGTGGCGATGGTGGGCCTGAGGGG
The DNA here is from genome assembly GCF_056163025.1 of Triticum urartu. Classification (NCBI taxonomy): domain Eukaryota; kingdom Viridiplantae; phylum Streptophyta; class Magnoliopsida; order Poales; family Poaceae; genus Triticum; species Triticum urartu. The sequence goes on from NC_141873.1 coordinate 429,489,112, forward strand.
ACGCTGCGGGCAAGCGGAAAACGGTAGGGGAGTGCGCGAGAACAGGGAGCGGGGGCGCTCGGGCACGAGCAAGGCTCTGCTCGCGCCATAGTGTTTGCGGCGAGCGACGGCACCATCCACCGCGACGCGAGGCAAGGCCGGGCCCACGCGGGAGCGAGCGTGCACGCGTGCGGGGTGAGGCCAGCGAAGGGGCGCGCTAGACGCGAACCGGAGCGCGGAGACGCTACTGCACCTACGCGTGCAACAAATAACTACAAGCTTCGTTGGATCACCGGGAACACGGCAAGGGCACGTATCGAACGAACCCTAGGGGTGCCTAAATGTGAAAAAGATGGATGGGAGAGGGAGGTGCGTTACCCAGCTCACCCAAAGACACGACGGGGTCGACGGAGACGAGCCAGCGGTGACGAAGTGGAGCTCTGAACCTTGGCGCGGTCCTGACCGAGAGGAAGATGGAAGCAGAGGACGTCGAGGAACTTGTCGTCTGGGGCACTGTAGTCGACATCGTGGATGAAGACGACGACGAGGAAGAATAAGGACATGATCTCTGGGGTGGAGGTGGCCGGAGAGCACGCCGGCGACGAGGTTGCGCTCTCAGGTGCGCTCTGGACGGAGCTGTAGCGGTGGATCTGGTGGTCCTTCGCACCTGGCGGCGGCGCTGAGAGGAAGAGGGAAACCCTAGGGGTGCGTGGACAAGGAGAGGGGGTTAAAAGGAGGCCAGGGCGACGGGTGTAGCACATCGTCGACGCGGCCGTGGCCATGTGCGAGCCCGGCACGAGCTTGACAAAAAGGTGAAGGGCGGGTGAGCTGTAGCCAGAGGCTGGCTGGTGGGGTCGCGAGGGACACATGGGCGTATGGGCTCCTGGGTAGCAGGACGGCTGGGTGAGAAACGGCGTGCGCGCATGCAGGAGCAGGTGAGCGCGGCCTGGCTGGCTGCGCTGGTTGGGCCGGCGGGTGCTAGCTGGGCCGGCCTGGGAGGTCGAGGCCCAGGGGGTGCTGCTGCTAGCCGCTCTGCTGCTGCTATTCTTGCCATTTTCTTCACACAGAAAACACCAGGAAAAGCACAGGGAGAGTGGGAAGGATTTTGGGAAATATGATAATATTCTCAAGATCCTGAATTTGTGTAGTATTTGATAAAATTGTTTTGGGAATTTTTAGAGGAAGTAAAATAATTCAAGTTTGAATTGAATTCAAACTTGAGCCATTTTAAAACCTAACCAAAACAACTTATATAAGGCTGAAAATTTTACAGGGAGGTAAATGACATGGTGATAGAATATTGAGGCAAAGTTGAACATTAATGGAGGAGGGTAAAATGGCACTTGCCAAAAGAAATAAATAGAAGGAGAGGTGGTGATGCATGGAGGTGGTGATGAATGGAGGTGGTGATGCATGGATCACACATAGAACATGCAACAACATATCATGCATGAATATCATGGAAAAGCAAGTTGACATAAGCACAACACAACATTGATATGCACATGATGCAAACATATGATGGCTAAAAGGAATATGACAGGAAGCACAAATGCAATATGACAAGGTAAGCATGGCAATGAAATGAGTAGAACAACATAACAAAACAAAATGAGACCAAAATATGTAACCCCAAATGGAATTGGAAGGAGGTCAACATGGATATATTGCCAAATATGAAAGTTTTACATCTGGGATGTTACACCCCGGGCCTGGGCCACACATAAGCGCGACACGTTGTTGGGTCAGGCCCAAAATGGTGCGCGGGCAGGCGGGGCGGTTTTTACCGCGGTAAGACTTTTCGCGTGCTTCGCTTCCCACAACCCGCACGCACGGCGCGGCGTGGAGGGGTGTGCGTGACGTGGGCGGCATGCGTGGGGCGGTTTTTACATGCATGCGTCACATCGCAGTAAAGAGGCGGCTCACATCTTCCCCGTAAGAAGAGGGAGGCGTGGAGGCGCGGCTCATTTACTGAACGGGGGCGGGGCGCGGTCTTCAAGGCATCCACTCCCCACGATCACGGGATGGGGAGAGGTTGCCTCACCCGTCCCCTCAGTCCTGCACGTCTGCCACACGTCTTTCATGTGCTTGGGGTGGCAAACGGTGGAGGCGGGAAACCGATCCGTCGCTGGTTGGGGCAGCGGGTCGGTCCTGATTCCCTGCGCCTCCTGTGTCTTGATTGGCCGAGCGGGGCGGCCAAGCCCCAACCTTGTTCCTTTATAAAGAGGGGCAAGGGGAGGTGGCATCCCGCATTCTTCCATCTTCTATCTCCCCTTCCTTCTGCTTCTTCCTTTCATTCGCCATGGAGAAAGGGAATCCTGGTCCTTCGACGGTGGCGGCGAGGGTCGCTGCTCGACAACGCGTCCCTCCTCCTCCTGAGCCCGCGGTGGCGGAGCCGGCCGCGAGGGGAAGGGGGAGGGGGCGAGGCCATGGGCGAGGCCGGGGCATAGGCCACAGTGCTCGGGGAAGAGGAGGACGGGGCGGCGTGCCGGCTTCACCCCCGCCAATGATGCCTTTCCCGATGGAAGGCCATGTCGGAGACCAGCCCCACGAGTTCTTCATCAGGCTTCGCCGGCCTCCGCGTCGCCATCTTCGTCTTCCTGCCCCGTTTGCTCGGGAGATGGAGCGTGACCGGCCCCAATCCCTCAGATTGCACATGAGGGGTTGCGGGAACGGGGGCACGCGGGTCGACATCGACTTCCCGGCTCCTCGAGTCATGTATCTCTGTCGTGGGTGGAAGACGTTCGCTCGCATCCACAGCCTGACGGCGGGGCTCATCCTCTACTTCAAATGGATGGAGGACGGCCTACTCTCCGTCAAGGTCTTCGGAGAGTTCGGGACTCGCCTGAAGTGCTGCGTGGAGAGCTCCTCCGATGGAGATTCTGACGATGGAAGCTCTTCCTCGAGTGAAAGTGATGAGGAGGGCAGCGGGGCGGATAGCGGGGACGAGTCCGACTAGGCCTCAGACGCCCCGCGCCTGGGCAGGGGCGGCAGCAGCAACATCTGGACCTAGCCGCTCCTCCGGCAGTGGTTTGCCGGGGCGGGGCCAGCTCCTTGAACTTCTTGGGGCCGTCTTCTTGGGCGGCTGGCGTCGGGAGGCTGCGGAAGAGGAAGAGAGCGGGCGGTAAGGCCGTCAACTCGGAGTACGCGGGCACTGACGCCTTCATCACGTATTGTCGGTCCTGCCACCTTATCTTCCAACTCCTTTCCCGGCACCGTCATCACCGGCCTGCCCGTGGGCGAGCACCGAGGTGTTCTCTTGGTGCTTTCTGTTGCTCGTAGCTCGCCTAGGTGCCCCTTTTGCCCTTTCGCCTCCTTGACCTGCCTCCTGAGGAGAGGGACCAGAAAGGGATTACGGGCATCTTATCTCTTTTTTAGTTTGTAAGCCTGCGGGCCTTTGTCAAATTTAAAACTTGTAACCCCCTTGCTCATGTTTTTCACCTTGCACGAACTGTACCTGTATGGGATGTTTTTAATGAAAAAGGGATGCTTTCCGAGTTTTTCGTTCACGGGTAAATCCCGCGACAAGTAGCGAATCCTTGTTATTGTTTAAGATAAATGTTTTTCGCCCGGCAACATGCCTTGCCGTCCCCCCACTCCACTCGACCGTTCTCGCGCTCTTGGCAGAGGCAGGGATGAAGTGGGCTTCAGGCTCCTCGTCCCACCTCCTTGCCGCCGCGGCTACGACCAAATCCATACCCAAGAAATAATCCTTAGGAATAGGAAAAGGGGGAGCACGGCAGCCTAGAGATAAAAATGAGGTTTCACATACCCCAGTCCGGTTCCGAAATGCATGGTAGAGGATAAAAGACTTATCTGGATCTGCAACCCCCGGCAATCTCATCTTGCTGCAGTTGGATCCTTATGCTTGCAGCCCCCGGCAACTCTGGTTTGCCGGGGTTGGGGGCGCCGGTCTGTTTCCTTCTCTCCGAGTGTGTCCTGCGAACCAAAGGAGGGCAAAAAAGGAACAGATAGACGCCCACTCAACCTGTAGGCTAGGGGTTAGTCACCGCTAAGCACTATCAACCCTAACCAAGGACGGGACTCAACCTAGCATGCATGCTATAACTTAGGGCGCCAGTGCTTCATTTATTTATGCTCAGGGTCTGTGCCTGGCTTTGTACAAAGGGTCACATGCCTTGCTGGCAAAGCTTGTACAAAAGGTGGCTTGCCGGGAGGCCCGGCAAGCCGCGCCTTATGGGTAAAACTTGCGAAGATGCTCGATGTTCCAGGAGTTTCTCACCGGGACGGCATCTTCGGTCTCCAGGCGGACTGCGCCAGGCCTGGTGACTCGTATTACCCGATAAGGGCCTTCCCACTTCAGCGTCAACTTGTTGGAATTCTTGGCCGACTGAACGCGCTGAAGAACAAGGTCGCCTTCCTCAAAGCTTCTGGCATGAACCTTGCGGCTATGGTAGCGGCGCAAGGCTTGCTGGTAGCGTGCCACTCTCACAGCCGCCTGAAGACGATCTTCCTCAAAGAGCGTCGCGTCATCTTGGCGCAATGGCTCTTGCTGAAGCCCATCATAAGCGAGCACTCGAGATGACCCGTATATGAGTTCCGTGGGGAGAACTGCTTCTGCCTCGTATACCAGGGCAAAAGGTGTCTAGCCGGTGGCTCGATTTGGCGGCGTCGTGATCAACCAAAGAACCACCGGCAACTCATCAATACAGCGCCTTCCGCTCTTGTGCAGCTTGTCAAAGGTCTTCGTTCTCAGGCCTCGCAACGCTTCAGCATTTGCCCTCTCCGCTTGGCCGTTGCTTCGTGGATGTGCCACGGAAGCAAACAGACCTTGCTGCCATGGTCTTGGATGTACTGCATGAAGGTGTGGCTTGTGAACTGCATGCCGTTGTTGGTGATGACTCTGTTTGGCACACCAAAATGGCAGACCAGTCCTTTAAAGAACTTGACGGCTGACTGAGCAGACACCTTCCTCACTTCTTCCACCTTCGGCCACTTTGTGAACTTGTCGATTGCAACATACAAGTACTCAAAGCCCCTGACAGCGCGGGGGAAAGGGCCCAGTATATCGAGCCCCTAGACCGAGAATGGCCAGGAGAGAGGGATTGTTTGAAGGGCTTGGGCTGGTTGATGAAGCTTCTTTGAATCGAACTAGCACGCTTCACAATTGGTTACTAGTGTCGTCGCATCCTGGAGGGCGGTGGGTGTAACGCCCCGAGACCATTGCGCCAGGTGTCTTCCAGTTATTCGATGTTGTTGCCTTGTCCTTTGTTTGCGTGTCATGCATTTCATATCATGTCATCATGTGCATCGCATTTGCATACGTGTTCGTCTCATACATCCGATCATTTTCCCCGTTGTCCGTTTTGCAATCAGACGCTCCTATGTCCTCCGGCATTCCCTTTTGCCTCTTTTCGTGTGCGGGTGTTAAACTTTCTCGGAATGGACTGAGGTTTGCCAAGCGGCGTTGGTACACCACCGGTAGACCGCCTGTCAAGTTTCGTGCCATTTGGAGTTCGTTTGATACTCCAACGGTTAACCGAGGAACCGTAAAGGCCTCGTGTGTGTTGCAGCCCAACACCCCTCCAAAGTGGCCCAAAACCCATCCAAACCCCCTCCATCCCCTCGGTCGTTCGATCACGATCGCGTGGCCAAACACCGCACCTCATTTGGACTCTCCTAGCTCCCTCTACCTATATATATATATGTGTGTGTGTGTGTGTGTGTGTGTGTGCCTCCCCGAAAATTCGCGCAGTCAACCCTAGTCTTCTTCCCCTCGTGCCGTCGGACACTTCCCCACCACCGACGGACATGTCCGCCGCCACCGTCCGGCCTCTCCCACGCCGCCACGTCGCCCTCTCTCTCCTCCCCGCCGCCAGGGCCCATGAGGCCCAGATCGGGCCCGCCCCAGGCCGCGCCGGGCCCGAGGGAGCCCGCGCCTCGCCGCCCGCCACCGGTAGCCGCCACCCGCGCGCCGCCCGCCACCGGACGCCGCCGCCCGCCCGTGGCCTCCTTGCCGGACCGCGCCCAAGGCTGCCGCCGCCCGTCGCACCTCGCCGCCAGCGGCGCGCATCCGCCGGCGACCCGTGCCGCGCCGCCGCCGCTCGCCTCCCGGCCCTGCTGCGTTGCCGTCCCCGCGCCGCCACGTCTTGCCGCCGTCCTCCCCACCAACCCCGTGCCCGGATCCTGCCGGATCCGCGAGCTCCGGCCACTTTTCCCTCCTCTCCGGCCGTCTTCCCCATCTCCGGCGAGAGATCCGTCCATCCTCGGTCCGCGTGCAACAAACCCTAGATCTGGAGATTCGGAGGTTGTTTTCTCCTAAGTCCTTTTTCCCTTACATTTTTATGCCATGTTCATCGCATCATAACTTCTCATCCGTAGCTCCGTTTTGCGCATGCCATATATCAAAATGTTCGTTAGGATGTCCTCTTCATTTTGTTCCATTGCACCATGCTTGTCTGACTCCATCTTGATGCCCTAAATGCTGTTGCAAGAGTGCTATAAAATGATAGTTCCTAATTCTTATCAGTTTATGAGCATTTGTCATTTTTGCCATGATTATTGTGTGCTGCATATGGCTATGAGCTCTACATGTGTTTTGGATATGCCATGCCATCTTTACAGGGGTGTATGCCATGCATTTTTGTGATCAATGTGGTGACTAGCACAAGCATGCAAAGTAGCTCTCGTGATGTTGCTGATTTCAGGGACTTAGAATTCTTCTAAGTCATTTCCCTGCTGTTATTTAATGCCTCTTTTGAGTATGTTCAGTAAGCATGATTTTGAGATATTATTATGCTCTACCCATCCGTGTATTTGTTTGCAATTATGGAGTACCCTAGCATGACTCAATCTTGCTCTACTTTTGCTATAAAATGTTCCTGGCAGATTTTTTACGTGTTAATCAATTTTGCCGAGGTTGTTGTAGTTGATCCATGCATGCTATGAACTTGTTCTTGCTTGGCTTGGCTTCATGATCATGTCTTCTTGCTGGGTGTATGCTTAGTTTGTCATGCAATGCCTTGTGGTGAGTGCATCGAGCTCGCAAACATGCCTACGTAACTCTGTTTTTGCCATGTCCAGTTTTCTGCCAAGTCTGAATCTGTTTACGGAACTTGCTATGTTTACATGGGTGCCATCATATCTTTTGATCCCTTTTGGCTTATGGTCAGTAAGGGACTTTTGTTATATGCTTTGAGTAGATTCTTGCCATGCCTTGTATTGCTATGATCAGATCCTATAGGATGTTGTTATCTTGCTCTAAACATTGCTTCTTGATGTTAATTCCACGCATGTTAGTATTTTCACTAAGTCTGTGATGCTGTTATCTTTTGCACTTTTGCCATGCTTGTTTGGACCTGCTCTTGTGTGATTTAGCCGTAGCTCAGTGTTCATCTTTTGTCAAGCATCTTAAGTAGATCACTGCCATGTGGTTTGTTTCTATGTTGGAGTGCAGTAGCTTAGTTTCTTGTTGCATTCTAGATGGCATCGTGCTGTTAATCGCAGGATTGTGCCACTATTGTTTTGCTTGCCATTTGCAAACCGTGCATCCGATTCCGGTGATCTTTATATCAATTTCGACCGAAATCAACTCATCTTTCCAGCGGCACTCTTGGTTTGCCAAGTTGAGGCCTGGTTCGATCTTTCCTTTCCGAAGCACGCATATGCATTGCATATTACATCCCGCATATCATGCCATGTTTTGCATCATGTTGCTTGCGCATTGCACCGTGGTTGATTGTGTTTCCCTTGCTTGTGTTCTTGCCTTGGGTAGAGCTGGGAGAAGAGTACGTGATAGAGGAACCCGTTGAGTACGCTTACGAGGATCAAGCTTACGTCAACTCGGAGAACTTTGCAGGCAAGATGACCATACCCTCGAAATCACTTCTATCTTTGCTTGCTAGTTGCTCGCTCTATTGCTATGCTGCGATACTTACCACTTGCTATATCATGCCTCCCATATTGCTAAGCCAAGCCTCTAACCCACCTTTCCTAGCAAACCATTGTTTGACTATGTTACCGCTTTGCTCAGCCCCTCTGATAGCGTTGCTAGTTGCAGGTGAATATTTGAGTTTGTTCCATGTTGGAACATGATTATTGTTGGGATATCACAATATCTCTTATTTAATTAATGCATCTATATACTTGGTAAAGGGTGGAAGGCTCGGCCTTATGCCTGGTGTTTTGTTCCACTCTTGCCACCCTAGTTTCCGTCATACCGGTGTTAACTTCCTTGATTTTGCATTCCTTACGCGGTTGGGTTATAGTGGGAACCCCTTGACAGTTCGCCTTGAATAAAACTCCTCCAGCAAGGCCCAACCTTGGTTTTACTTTTTCCTAACAACCTATTACCCTTCCCTTGGGTCAGCCAACCCAAGGGTCATCTTTATTTTAACCCCCCTCGGGCCAGTGCTTGTCTAAGTGTTGGTCCAAACTAGAGCCCCTTGCAGCGCCACCTCGGGGAAACCTGAGGGCTGGTTTTAGTTGTACGGATTGCTCATCCGGTGTTGCCCTGAAAATTAGATATGTGCAACTCCTATCAGGATGTCAGTGCATCGGGCGGCTTTGCTGATCTTGTTTTACCATTGTCGAAATGTCTTGTAACCGGGATTTTGAGTCTGATCGGGTCTTCCTGGGAGAAGGAATATCCTTCGTTGACCATGAGAGCTTGTGATGGGCTTAGTTGGGACACCCCTGCAGGGTTTTGAACTTTCGAAAGCCGTGCCCGCGGTTATGGGCAGATGGGAATTTGTTAATGTCCGGTTGTAGAAAACTTGAAACTTAACTTAATTAAAATGCATCAACCGCGTGTGTAGCCATGATGGTCTCTTCTCGGCGGAGTCCGGGAAGTGAACACGATTCTTGTGTTATGTTTGAACGTAAGTAGTTTCAGGATCACTTCTAGTTCATGACCGTGCTTTGCTTCTCTTCTCACTCTCATTTGCGCAAGTTAGCCACCATATATGCTAGTGCTTGCTGCAGCTCCACCTCACTACCCCCTTTTCCTACCCGTAAGCTTAAATAGTCTTGATCGCGAGGGTGTGAGATTGCTGAGTCCCCGTGACTCATAGATTACTTCAAACAGTTGCAGGTGCCGATGATAACCGTATAGGTGACGCAACTGAGCTCAAAGAGGATCTCGATGAAGATCGTGTTTGTTGTGTTGTTTCATTTTCCAGTTGATCAGTAGTGGAGCCCAGTCGGGGCGATCGGGGATCTTTTGCATTAGAGATTGTCTTTTTTATTTGGTTCCGTAGTCGGACCTTGATTGCATCTGGATGGTGTAATGCTATATTCATGTTTTGTGTGAAGTGGCGATTGTAAGCCAACTCTGTACCTCTTTATTATTAAGTACATGGGATGTGTAAAGATTACCCCTCTTGCGACATGCCTACAATGCGGTTATGCCTCTAAGTCGTGCTCCGACATGTGGGAGATATAGCCGCAACGTGGGTGTTATAAGTTGGGATCAGAGCCTTCCCCAACTTAGGACCCCCCTGCTTGATCGACTCGCTGGCGTTGTTGAGTCTAGAAAAATATTTTGAGTCTTATAGGATTATATATATCGAAGAGTAGGATTCTTTTTATTCCTCAGTCCCTTCGTCGGTCTGGTGAGGCTTCGTGACGTAGAGTTTTGACTCTTCTCTTCTAAAAATTTCACTAAATTTTTTTTAGGATCACGCAGGTATCTTGGAATTGTTCCGATGGTTTTGTGACGAGAACATTGTTCTTGGTGCCTCCTGACATTTAAGGGTTGTGGTAGTGTCACGGGGAGTTGAGCTCCGAGGTGTTGTCGTCACAATTTTATCGTTGCAATTCTGGAATACCTGAATTTCACCGACATAAAAAATCTCTTTTATGCAGTTGTTGGTGAGATAACCTCGACGCCACCCAGTACTGGGGCAGGAGTTCGGGAGTATTGCCATAACTTGTATAACGGATGCTTTTCGAAGGTTGAGGTAAATGATTTCCGAAGGTTTCTTGGTTATGTGTTGAAGGATGGATACAGCTGGATGTAGGATTTGCTAGTTTTGGGTGAGATATTATGCTTCCCCTGTATCCCCAACACCTGATTGCATAACTAGAAAGTTTCGGGAGTTTATAAGTGGGAATTCAAGTAGCTCCTAGGATATCTTTCCGACAGATGTATGATACGAAATTGGGGTTCGACGTCTAGTGGTCCGCCTATCCACGGTTGGTTTTATAGTGGTCTCGTTGTGTCTTAAAGAGTCCTTGGCTATGCTGACTTGGGGACACTTCGTATGTCATGTGCACTGCCTTGTACATGATGGTGCTGTATGATTGAGCCCGTGTGGGCCCCACCACGAAAACTTCGGAAGAAATCTCTATCATATGTTTGTTCCGACTTTTTCTGCAAGCCAATCCATTGTTTTGTTTTTTCAGTTGTGGTATTCGAGTTGCTTCAAAGTCAAATGTTGATTCCATACCTTTCCTAAGTGGTGTTCTCATATTTCTATGCGAATACTAATCCTTCTTGATCATCAAGGTTGTCATCTCAATTCTTTTTCCAACCAACGTGCCCCGCTTCAAGTGGATCCAATCTTTTTCAACATCCGCAAGATCAACTCTAAGTCTTCTCAACGGTGTTTGTTTCATCCGTCCCAAGTTGTCTTTGTTTTCCCCGCCCTCCCACCCTTGTGCTTCAAGGACTCAGATTTCTTAATCAAGTATCCATCTTATTTATGTGAAGTCTCTCCATTCTTTTCCGTCAATATTCTTATCCGGTGATCCTCAGGAAGATACTAATAGAGCTTCTAGCTCATCATTCTCCGTTCTCTTTCTTCTCCGGTGGATTCAAGTCATGCTTTACCATGCCGGTGCACCCCTGAATCGTTCACCTCTCGCTATTCAATTGTTCCGGAGTGCTAAAGATATCTCAAAGATTCATGTTTCCACTCTGCATCCATTCAAGCTTCAACCTATTTTATTCAACCGGTGAAATCTCTTTCTCAAGTAATCATTCCAAAGGTTTTTCTTTTGAGTGGGCCCTAACCCACAGGTCTTTTCCCAGGATCTTACCTGACTCGTCTTATTTTCCCTGATTTACTCTCAAATTCTTTTCCAAGCTTGACATAAGAATGATTTGTCATCAGTCAAATGTCTTTCTCCAAGATCTTTCAAATTCTTTTCATCGTTGGTTCAACCTTTCTAATTTTCATCCCGGAGTATCCCAACAATTCATGGTGGTGTTTCTCATTGTCATTCTATGCATTTGAGACCGAAGAAGAGTTTTTCCTTGAAATCCTATCCGTCCTCTCAAAGATGTGTACTTCAAGCTTGATGCCATCCCCTCATAATTGTTTTGATTGTGAGAATTATTTTCATCATTCCGGAGCAATTCAGGAGTCCGGAGCCCATCATTCTCAGCTTTCAGCTATCATTCTCCAAATCTTACCGGTGCATCATTCAAGTATTCTCTAATAAGCTCGGGATCTCTTCGTTCACTTGCATCTAAATTCTCTCAAGTATCATCTTTCGTTTTCCAATTCTTCCCGGTGTATTGCGCTTTTGCTATTTTCATTTTCAATTCTTACGGTGGTTAGTTCAAGATTTCTCTTCCTTCACTATCATATCAATTCATTCGTTGTTTCAATCCTATCGGTGGTTCGTTGAAGACCTTCTCAAGTTTGCGCCATATCTATCTTAACCCTTTCTACGAGAATAAGTAGTATGCCAAATCCGTTGTGTTTTCATCAATTTAATTGATGAAGGATAAGCATAATATAATTCTTATTCTTTTTTCATCGAGTATATTCAACTCCTTATTCCGGAGGCTAATCAAATTCTCGTTTTCAATTGTTCATCTTTCTTTTCCCGGAGTTCCAAGATCTCTCAATTATATCATCTCGAAGATCCATCTAAATCATTGCAGGGCTTCAATCTTATTCTTTTCATCCTTCACTTCTTTTTGATTATTCTTGTTTTACCGGAGTTCTTCATGGAGGCTCTACATGATGGTTCATCAAGGACTTAATCCATTCTCGAAACGTTCATCAAGATTCTTTTCAAAGGAGCTCAAGCATTCTTCATCTTGCAATCCGGAGTGCAATTCTTTCTAACTTATCTTTTGAGGTGGTGTTATGTCAGTCTTGATAATTTTCCTTCAGGTTTCATGATTCACAAGTTATCAAGAATGAGGTATTTTAAATCCATCAATCTTGTCATTTGGAGTTATCTTGGGTCATATTTCACCTAAAGCCTTCCCTAAGGAATGTTGCTATTGTGGTGCTTCTCAATGACCCAAGCTTGCTCTTTATCCTCTTGGTGGAACAAGTTTTCATCTCTTCGCTGATCTCTAGTAAGCAATTGTGTTTCGTTAGTGGCAGAATTTCACCTAAGTTTTGAGACGTTTTCCATAAGTCCACTTGAAGATTATCCTTTTCGTTGCTGATAATCCAACAACTCCGTTCTAGCATTTGTTGTAAGTGTGCTATACCAAGATCTTGTTTTCTCCTCCGTTTATTCCATTACATCCCCTCATTTCTTCTCGGAGGCATTGTGATGTTGCTCTCTTCGACCCATCATCTTGTTTTGTCAAGATCATGTTCATTTCCTTCCATTTACAGTCGGAGTGCTGCCCAAATCATATCATTCTTATTCCTTCTCTATCTTGTTTTAACCGGAGTGGTTCCAATATCTATCTTGGCATTTAACCTCAAAGTTTCTCGTAATGTTCCTTGTTCCTCTTTTCTAACGGAGTGTTTTCAACTTCCTTCATCTCCGTTGTATCCTTACTCGAGATGGTTTAACCTTTCAAGGTTCTTTGGTTTCACTCATTTGTCAAAGAAGCAACTTAGTTTTACCGCTTATATTCCTCTTCCGTTTTCCCTCCGGTGCCATTCTAGATCTCGGGACGAGATCCTCTCGTAGTGGAGGAGTGTTGTAACGCCCCGAGACTGTTGTGCTAGGTGTCTTCCAGTTATTCGCTGTTGTTGCCTTGTCCTTTGTTTGTGTGTCATGCATTTCATATCATGTCATCATGTGCATCGCATTTGCATACGTGTTCGTCTCATACATCCGAGCATTTTCCCCGTTGTCCGTTTTGCAATCCGGCGCTCCTATGTCCTCCGGCGTTCCCTTTTGCCTATTTTCGTGTGCGGGTGTTAAACTTTCTCAAAATGGACCGAGGTTTGCCAAGCGGCCTTGGTACACCATCGGTAGACCGCCTGTCAAGTTTCGTGCCATTTGGAGTTCGTTTGATACTCCAATGGTTAACCGAGGAACCGTAAAGGCCTTGTGTGTGTTGCAGCCCAACACCCCTCCAAAGTAGCCCAAAACCCATCCAAACCCCCTCCATCCTCTCGGTCGTTCGATCATGATCGCGTGGCCGAAAACCGCACCTCATTTGGACTCTCCTAGCTCCCTCTACCTATATATATGTGTGCCTCCCCAAAAAATTCGCGCAGTCTAACCCTAGTCTTCTTCCCCTCGCGCCGCCGACCACTTCCCCACCACCGACGGAGATGTCCGCCGCCACCGTCCGGCCTCTCCCACGCCGCCACGCCGCCCTCTCTCTCCTCCCCGCCGCCAGGGCCCGTGAGGCCCAGATCGGGCCCGCCCCGGGCCGCGCCGGGCCCGAGGGAGCCCGCGCCTCGCCGCGGGCCGCCCGCGTGTGGCCTCCTCGCCGGACCGCGCCCGAGGCCGCCGCCACCCATCGCACCTCGCCGCCACCGGCGCGCATCCGCCGGCGACCAACGCCGCGTTGCCGCCGCCCTTGCGCCGCCGCTCGCCTCCCGACCCTGCTGCGTTGCCGTCCCCGCGCCGCCACGGCTCGCCGCCGTCCTCCCCACGCTGCCCCGCGCCCGGATCAGGCTGGATCCGCGAGCTCCGGCCACTTTTCCCTCCTCTCCGGACGTCTTCCCCATCTCCGGCGAGAGATTCGTCCATCCTCGGTCCGCGTGCAACAAACCCTAGATCTGGAGATTCGGACGTTGTTTTCGCCTAAGTCCTTTTTCCCTTACATCTTTATGCCATGTTCATCGCATCATAACTTCTCATCTGTAGCTTCGTTTTACACGTGCCATATATCGAAATGTTCGTTAGGATGTCCTCTTCATTTTGTTCCATTGCACCATGCTTGTCTGAGTCCATATTGATGACCTAAATGTTGTTGCAAGAGTGCTATAAAATGTTAGTTCCTAATTCTAATCAGTTTATGAGGATTTGTCATTTTTGCCATGATTATTGTGTGCTGCATATGGCTATGAGCTCTACATGTGTTTTGGGATATGTCATGCCATCTTTACAGGGGTGTATGCCATGTATTTTTGTGATCAATGTGGTGAGTAGCACAAGCATACAAAGTAGCTCTCGTGATGTTGCTGATTTCAGGGACTTAGAATTCTTCTAAGTCATTTCCCTGCTGTTATTTAATGCCTCTTTTGAGTATGTTCAGTAAGCATGATTTTGAGATATTATTATGCTCTACCCATCCGTGTCTTTGTTTGCAATTATGGAGTACCCTAGCATGACTCAATATTGCTCTACTTTTGCTATAAAATGTTCCTGGCAGATTTTTCACGTGTTAATCAATTTTCCCGAGGTTGTTGTAGTTGATCCATACATGCTATGAACTTGTTCTTGCTTTGCTTGGCTTCATGATCATGTCTTCTTGCTGGGTGTATGCTTAGTTTGTCATGCAATGCCTTGTGGTAAGTGCATCGAGCTCGCAAACATGCCTACGTAACTCTGTTTTTGCCATGTCTAGTTTTCTGCTAAGTCTGAATCTGTTTACGGAACTTGCTATGTTTACATGGGTGCCATCATATCTTCTGATCCCTTTTGGCTTATGGTCAGTAAGGGACTTTTGTTATATGCTTTGAGTAGATTCTTGCCATGCCTTGTATTGCTATGATCAGATCCTATAGGATGTTGTTATCTTTCTCTAAACATTGCTTCTTGATGTTAATTCCACGCATGTTAGTATTTTCACTAAGTCTGTGATGGTGTTATCTTTTGCACTTTTGCCATGCTTGTTTGGACCTGCTCTTGTGTGATTTAGCCATAGCTCAGTGTTCATCTTTTGTCAAGCATCTTAAGTAGATCACTGCCATGTGGTTTGTTTCTATCTTGGAGTGCAGTAGCTTAGTTTCTTGTTGCATTCTAGATGGCATCGTGTTGTTAATCGCAGGATTGTGCCACTATTGTTTTGCTTGCCATTTGCAAACCGTGCATCCGATTCCAGTGATCTTTATATCGATTTCGACCGAAATCAACTCATCTTTCCAGCGGCACTCGTGGTTTGCCAAGTTGAGGCCTGGTTCAATCTTTCCTTTCCGAAGCACGCATATGCATTGCATATTACATCCCGCATATCATGCCATGTTTTGCATCATGTTGCTTGTGCATTGCACCGTGGTTGATTGTGTTTCCCTTGCTTGTGTTATTGCCTTGGGTAGAGCCGGGAGACGAGTACGTGATCGAGGAACCCGTTGATTATGCTTACGAGGATCAAGCTAACGTCAACTCGGAGAACTTTGCAGGCAAGATGACCATACCCTCGAAATCACTTCTATCTTTGCTTGCTAGTTGCTCTCTCTATTGCTATCCTGCGGTACCTACCACTTGCTATATCATGCCTCCCATATTGTTAAGCCAAGCCTCTAATCCACCTTTCCTAGCGAACCGTTGTTTGGCTATGTTACCGCTTTGCTCAACCCCTCTGATAGCGTTGCTAGTTGCAGGTGAAGATTGGAGTTTGTTCCATGTTGGAACGTGATTATTGTTGGGATATCACAATATCTATTATTTAATTAATGCATCTACATACTTGGTAAAGGGTGGAAGTCTCGGCCTTATGCCTGGTGTTTTGTTCCACTCTTGCCGCCCTAGTTTCCGTCATACCGGTGTTATGTTCCTTGATTTTGCGTTCCTTACGCGGTTGGGTTATAATGGGAACCCCTTGATAGTTCGCCTTGAATAAAACTCCTCCAGTAAGGCCCAACCTTGGTTTTACTTTTGCCTAACAACCTATTACCCTTCCCTTGGGTCGGCCAACCCAAGGGTCATCTTTATTTTAACCCCCCTGGGCCAGTGCTTCTCTAAGTGTTGGTCCGAACTAGAGCCCCTTGCAGCACCACCTCGGGGAAACTTGAGGGCTGGTTTTAGTTGTATGGATTGCTCATCCGGTGTTGCCCTGAAAACGAGATATGTGCAGCTCCTATCAGGATGTTGGCGCATCGGGCGGCTTTGCTGGTCTTGTTTTACCATTGTCGAAATGTCTTGTAACCGGGATTCCGAGTCTGATCGGGTCTTCCTGGGAGAAGGAATATCCTTCGTTGACCGTGAGAGCTTGTGACGGGCTAAGTTGGGACACCCCTGCAGGGTTTTGAACTTTCAAAAGCCGTGCCCACGATTATGGGCAGATGGGAATTTGTTAATGTCCGGTTGTAGAAAACTTGAAACTTAACTTAATTAAAATGCATCAACCGCGTGTGTAGCCGTGATGGTCTTTTCTAGGCGGAGTCCGGGAAGTGAACACGGTTCTTGCGTTACGTTTGAATTTAAGTAGTTTCAGGATCACTTCTAGTTCACGACCATGCTTTGCTTCTCTTCTCGCTCTCATTTGCGTAAGTTAGCCACCATATATGCTAGTGCTTGCTGCAGCTCGACCTCACTACCCCCTTTTCCTACCCATAAGCTTAAATAGTCTTGATCGCGAGGGTGTGAGATTGCTGAGTCCCCGTGACTCACAGATTACTTCAAAAAGTTGCAGGTGCCGATGATAACCATACAGGTGACGCAACCAAGCTCAAAGAGGAGCTCGATGAAGATCGTGTTCATTGTGTTGTTTCATTTTCCAGTTGATCAGTAGTGGAGCCCAGTCGGGGCGATCGGGGATCTTTTGCATTAGGGGTTGTCTTTCTTTATTTGGTTCCGTAGTCGGACCTTGATTGTATCTGGATGATGTAATGTTATATTCATGTTTTGTGTGAAGTGGCGATTGTAAGCCAACTCTGTACCTCTTTCTTATTCAGTACATGGGATGTGTAAAGATTACCCCTCTTACGATATGCCTACAATGCGGTTATGCCTCTAAGTCGTGCTCCGACACGTGGGAGATATAGCCGCATCGTGTGTGTTACAGTGGGCCAGAAGAAACCTTGCCGGAACGCCTTCCCGGCAAGGGCCCTCGACCCTATGTGGGAGCCACATATGCCTCCATGTATCTCTGCCAACAGCTCTAGTCCTTCCTCCCGGGGGATGCACTTGAGTTTCACACCGTTCGGCCTTCTCCGGTACAGGACGTCATCGACGAACTGGTATAGGGCGGACCGACGGGCTACTTTCTCCGCTTCTTCCTGCTCCTCGGGAAGCTCCCTGTTTGGAGGAATTGGACGGTGTGCTGCGCCCATGCCGGAGCCTGGGGCTCGACGACAAGGACCAAAGGCACCTCTTCCGCCATGGGAGCGGCTATCTCTACGGCCAGGGCTTGACATCCTGCCGGAGCCAGTTGCTCTTGGGCAGGCTCAGCGTCCGCGGCAGCACCCTTGCCGGTAGCCCCAGGGGGCTCGGTAGGAAAGTACTTGCCGGGACCTGATATTCTCCGCTTGCTCTGCCCCGCTGATGGTTCGACGGATGGTTGAGTTAACTGGAGCAAAAAGGTACCTGGTTCCACAGGTAGCTTGAATGCGGCACGCTTTGATAGGTAATCGGCGATGTCGTTCTCCGCTCGGGGGACGTGCTCCGCCTGGATACCGTCAAAGCGTTCCTCCAGCTTCCTCACCTCATCTACGTATGCTTCCATCAATGGGCTCTGATAATCCTTGTTGACCTGCCTGACAATGAGCTGCGAGTCACCCCTGACAATGAGCTTCTTAACCCCAAGGTCTGCCGTGATCCTGAGACCGGCAAGCAATCCCTCGTACTCAGCGGTGTTGTTGGTGGACATCTCCCTGGGGACGTGCATCTGGATCATGTACTTGAGGTGTTCTCCGGTGGGTGCGACGAGCAGCACAACGGCACCGGCGCCTTGCAGCGAGAAAGCCCCATCAAAGTACATGATCCAGTCGCGGACTGCTTCCTTGCCGGGGAGAGCGGTCTCCTGGATTTCTTCGTCAGGCGTCGAGGTCCATTCCGCGATGAAATCCGCCAAGACTCTGCTCTGAATTGTCGAGGTACTTTCAAACTTTAAACCGAAGCTTGACAGCTCCAAGGCCCATTCCACAATCCTTCCGGTTGCGTTTGGGTTGTGCAGTATCCGTTGCAACGGGAGGCGGGTGACGACAGTGATCTCGTGGGCCTGGAAGTAGTGACGCAGCTTCCTCGAGGCCATAAGGAGGCCGAAGAGCAATTTTTGCACGCTGGAATACCTCGACCTAGCCCCCTGCAAGAGGGAGCTGACAAAGTAAACCGGGTGTTGCATCATCTTCTTCTTTGGCTCCACTTCACTCGATTGCGCGGGCATTGCCTTGGTGGCACCAGACTCTGCCGGGGGCCGCGCCTTGCCAGCACCAGGCCCTGCCAAGGGAATCTTTGGCTTGCCATCCGCTGGTTCTGCCGCCATTTCTGCCTCCTCGTCGACCTTCCTCTGTGCCACCAGTGCGGCACTGACCACTTGATTCGTCGCCACCAGATACAGCAGCAACGGCTATTGTGGTTTAGGCGCACCCAGTATTGGCGTGGAGGAGAGGTATTTCTTTAGATCCTGTAGTGCTGCCTCGGCTTCTGGGGTCCACTATATTGGGCTTACCTTCTTCAAGATTTTGAAGAAGGGAAGGGCGCGCTCGGCGGACTTGGAGATGAATCGGCTCATGGTGGCAACGCAGCCGGTGAGCCGACGCACGTCCTTGATCTGCTTGGGTGCCTCGATCTGCTAAATAGCCTTGATCTTGTCTGGGTTTGCCTCGATCCCATGCTGCGACACAAAGAACCTAAGAAGCTTGCCGAATGGAACGCCGAAGACGCACTTCTCAGGGTTCATCTTGAGGTTGATCTTGCGCGGGTTCGCAAATGTCTCTTCCAAATCTTGCACAAGAGTTGGCCCGTCCTTGGCTTTGACCACTATGTCATCCATATAGGCCTCCATATTTCTATGGAGCTGAGGTCAAAACCAATTTGGACCGCTCTTGCAAACATTGAGCCAGCACTCTTCAACCCGAAAGGCATCCGTGAAAAGCAATACGTACCACATGGGGTGATGAATGTTGTCTTCTCTTCATCGTCTCTTGTCATGAAGATTTGGTGGTAGCCTGAGTAGGCGTCGAGGAATGATAACAGATCACACCCGGCTGTGCAGTCAACAATTTGGTCGATGCGCGGCAACGGGAAGGGGGTCCTTAGGACGAGCCTTATTAATATCTGTGTAATCAATACACAGCCTCCACTTCCCATTCGCCTTGCGCACCACTACCGGATTGGCCAACCACGTCGGGTGGAGCACCCCTCTCACCAAACATGCCGCTTCCAACTTCCTGATCTCCTCTATGATGAACTCTTGCCTTTCCAGAGCCTGCTTTGTGACCTTCTGCTTGACGGGCCGCACGTGGGGCAGACAGCTAGGTGGTGCTCAATCACCTCCCTGGGAACACCAGGGATGTCGGACACTTGCCACGCAAACACGTCGACATTTGCCCACAGGAAGGTGACGAGCGCGCCTTCCTATTTTCTGTCGAGGGTGGATCCTATGAAGAAGTCCCCTCCCGTGCCATCCTCCCCGACGGGCACCTTCTTGGTCTATGGCGGCTCGGCTCTGGATCTCTTGCTCTTGTCGCCATAGCTCCCTGGCACGTCCTCGACGGTAGCACAACACTCTGAGGAGGTGCGGTTGCCAGAGTGGGTGTGAGAGGTCTTGTCAGGCTCCTTCTTTCCTCCCGGGCCTTCAGCAGCAGGAGCAGGTGCCTTGACGGCAGCTGCTGCAACTGCTTCCCGGTGGAGTTGGTCGACGCAGATCAGCGCGTCCTTCTTGTCGGAGGGGACGGAGATGATGGTCAACGGCTCGGGCATCTTTAGCATGTTGTAGGCGTAGTGTGATGCCGCCATGAACTTGGCTAGTGCCGGGCGGCCGAGGGTCCCGTTGTAGGGCAAGAGGATCTCGGCCACGTCGAAGACGATCCTCTCCGTCCTGTAGTTCAACTCCCCTCCAAATGTCACGGGCAGTGTGACCTTTCCCTTCGGCTGGCTCCTCCCCAGATTGACCCCCTGAAACGTGCCCGTTTCCTCGAGGTCCCCGTCAAGGATTTGCATCCTTTTGATCACGACAGGCGAGATCAGGTTCAGGCCGGCCCCGCCGTCAACCAACATCTTGTTCACCCTGAGGTTGCGTATCATTGGCGAGACCAACAATGGCAAACACCCGACCGCGGTAGTGCGGTCAGGGTGGTCCTCGGCATCAAAGATGAGGGGCGTGCTGGACCACTTTAGTGGCTTCTGAGCATCGAACGACGGCTCTGCTGCTGTAATCTCACGCGCCCACTGCTTGAGCTGGTGGTGAGAGGTATGCAGCGAGGCGCCGCCATCGACGCACATGGCCTCCGTAGCCTTCTGGAACCCTTGCTCACCAGACTCATCATCCTCGTCGTGATCGTCGTATTCTTGTTTCTTGTCGCGGCCCCGAGCGGGCCTCTCTTATTGGTTGTCCTTGCCGGGGCGGCCTCCTTGGCCGCCATGCTTCTTGTCGGATCCCTCAGCACCGTCCTGGTGCTTCTCCTTGTCCTGCCTTTCGTACTCAGCCTTTTGCTTCTCAGCAAGTAGCTCAACTTGTTAGCAGTTCTGGAGGTCGTGGCCCTTGGTGCGGTGGATCTTGCAGTATTGCTTGCCGGAGCTTCCTGGCTTGTCGGTAGCCGCCAGGGCCCGGCAGGCGGCGCACCCGGCAATCTCCTTGCCAGGGGCATCTGCCTTGACCTTCTTGCCGGCACCGGTATCGTCAGATCCCTCAACGGCAAGCACGGCCTTGCCTTTGCGTTTCCTGTTACGACGCCGGCTCTTCTTCGTCGGGGTGGCGGCGTCTTCATCGGTAGAGTCGGTTTCCGCGCCGGCATCTTCGCCGGGGTACTTCCTTCCCTCTTCATCCCAGGCGCACCTATCGGCTAGAACGTAGAGCTCGGCCACATCCTTGACCTTGGTCATTGCTAGCTCTTCGCGTATCTTGCGATTGCGCACATTCTGGTGGAATGCACTAATCACAGCGGCGGGATGAACATCGGGGATGTGGTACTGCACCCGGCTGAATCTCTGGATGTACTTGCGCAGGGTCTCCCCTTCCTTCTGGGGAATGATATGCAGATCACTGGCCTGGCCATGAGCTTGGTGGCCTCCTGTGAAGGCGCCAACGAACTCATGGCACAGATCTGACCAAGAAGAAATGGAATCCATCGGCAAGTGCATCAACCAAAACATCACATTGGGCTTGAGCGTCAGCGGGAAATAGTTGGCAAGCACCTTGTCGTCGCGAGCCCCAGCGGCCTGCATCGCGATGGTGTAGATGCTGAGGAACTCGGACGAATGGGTCTTGCCAGTGTACTTCTCGCCGACGTCGGGCTTGAACGTGTGGTGGGACGGCCACTGGAACTGCCTCAGCTCACGGGTAAAAGCCGGGCAGCCCACCTCGTAAGGTAGGCCGCCGGGGCCCCCCGGTGTCGGGTGGTCCATAGCGGGTCCCGCCCGCTTGTCCGACTGGCGGCGCGTTTCGCGCCGGCACTCGACGGTGGTTCGAGCGTCTTCGTGAGCTCGCTCCCGAAGGACCTGGCGCTGGTCACGGAGGGTCCGTGGGTCGGACGACGCAATGGAGATGTTATCACAAGCGTCATCGCGACAGGCCGACGCCCGCGGCGGCTGGCGAGGAGGAGGAGTGTGCATCGTGGCCGCAACTCCCCCGGTCCTCCCAGCGCCAGCATGTGGTGGCTCGGTGGAGCGCCAACCCGAGGTCCTCGCAGGTCGCGGATCGTCTTTGTTTGCGATGGCGACGAGGCTCCGGTTGGTGGCCCTCCACTCATCGAACTTCTCCGCAACAGGAGGGAAGTCGAGGAGCAGCTGTGTGCGCGCCAAAGCTTCGGCTGGCGTGGGCGGTGGCGACAACTGCGTGGATCGCGGCGCGCTTCGACTTCTAACTATGTTAGAAGGAGCTCCATCACGACCCAGCGGCTGCGTGCCATTTTCACCAGCGCTTCCGCGAGCATGCTGGACCCCTTCACCTTGCCGATGACACATAGGGCTCTTCCCACGGAGGTGCCCAGGGTCACCAGCATGGTGACGCTGCTCGGCCCGCACACCATGGGAGGAATGCGTGGTGGTCGCCGGTGTAGGCGTCCTGGAGGTCGCCGCGCCGCCCGGAGTCGGCACAACGACGCCCCTGGAACGCCCCGCGCCGCCTGCTGGGGGGCCAGCTCCGTCTTTGGATCCGGGGACGTGTAGCCGGTCGTCTGGCGTGCGAATAACGCCGCCCGCCAGCCTTCGACTACCTGGGCGATGCTGGTGCTCGCGGGCCGCGGCCCGAGTCCTGTCTACGAGCGGTCCGCTGCTCGTCCGCACCGGCACGGGTCGTTCGGCTCCCAACGAGTCGACTGCCGTGGCCGTCTTCTTCTTAGGGGCCATGGCGACGAAGAACCGCTAGGCTGACTATCAGACCAGATTCTCACAATTGCGCCTCCTACCTGGCGCGCCAAAGATGTCGGTGTGGAACGACACCTATGGGATCACAAGAATCCCTACTACCACTACTAGGAAAAGGCCTACTAGTGGCGCACCAGTTTTGCCTACTAATGGCGCACTACTGGTGCGCCACTAGTACCACGCCACTAGTATTTTTTACTAATGGCGCACCACTGGTGCACCTGTAGTGCGCCATTAGTATGCCTAGAGGTGCGCCATTACTATCTGACTTAGTAATGGTGCACTACATAGAAGTGCGCCATTAGTAATAAATTTTTTTCAATTTTTTTTATATTTTAAAAAAAAATTCAAATTTTTTTCTTAATCTCGGGTCACTATGGCTTAATCTCGGATCAATATGCTTAATCTCGGGTCAAATCGCACCACATAGAAGTGCGCCATTAGTAATAAAAAAATTCAATTTTTTTTATATTTTAAAAAAAATCAAATTTTTCCTTAATCTCGGGTCACTATGGCTTAATCTTGGATCAATATGCTTAATCTCAGGTCAAATCGCACTCTGTGGTCAAACTTCCTGAAAGGTCACCCATCCTCACACTACTCCAACCCAAGCACGCTTAACTTCAGAGTTTTATCTAACCCCAACACCAGCTCAGTTCATAGGCACTTGTTGATATATCTAGCATATCAATCCTATTAAACCTTGTTGATGTTTAGGACTTTGTTCATGTTCATGAGTGTGATGAAATTTTGAAAAAATATTTCAAACTTCCGTTCATATTACGTATCATATTTTGAAAAAAATTCCTGAAAAAAAAATCGAAACTAATTTTTTTTCTGTTACTAGTGGCGCACCTAGCATACGGTGCGCCACTAGTAAGTTTGAAATTTTTTGAATTTTTTCCCTCCAGATCTTAAAAGCCTCGTAACTTTTTTTGTTAGGTTTTTGAGGATTCTGAAAATGTTTAACGGGGTTCCCCCGGTTAAATTCGGATGTAACTTTTCGACTAGATGATTTTTCATATAGAAAACTTTTTAATCCGAGTTCGTATGCAAAAGTTATGCTCATTTTACAAATTCCGGAGAGATTTTGCAAATAAAGTCGAAATTCATATTTGTATATTTTCCCAACAACTAGACCACATATCACATGGGAAACTTATTTTCTTTTATTTTTTTTGACATTTTCATCATTTTCTTTTTTTTAAACTAAAAAGGCGGTCCACGGGGGGGGGGGGGGGAGGGGTGCATGCGAGGGAATTTTTGGGCCAAGTTAGTAATGGCGCACCGTGGGAGTCGTGCGCCATTACTAGTTGAACTAGTAATGGCGCACCACTCCCACGGTGCGCCATTACTAGTTTTCAAAAAATTGAAAAAAAATTACTAGTGGCGCACCGTGGATGTGGTGCGCCATTACTAGTTTAACTAGTAATGGCGCACTATCCCCTGGTGCGCCATTACTAGTTTTGAAAAAAAAATTGAAAAAAAATTGAATTTTTTTTACTAATGGCGCACCGTGGATGTGGTGCGCCATTACTAGTTTTAACTAGTAATGGCGCACTATCCCCTGGTGCGCCATTACTAGTTTTGAAAAAAAAATAACCTTGTTACTAATGGCGCACCATGGATGTGGTGCGCCATTAGTATTTGGACACTAATGGCGCACCAACACATGGTGCGCCATTAGTATATAGTAGTGGTGCACCACATGTCTGGTGCGCCATTAGTGCCAATTTCATCTATAGCCCTTTTCCTAGTAGTGTACGGTTGCCGGGGCGCAGGGTTGCGAGGAGAGCAGGGCTAGTAGACAGCACAAGGATCATTTACCCAGGTTCGGGCCGCGAGGATGCGTAAAACCCTAGTCCTGCCGTCCGGCTGCCGAACTATTCTTCGCCGCCCGCCAAGCTCCTCTTGGCCGGCCTCCGAGCTCATTTCTTATCACCGCCGCCGTCCGGAGCCGACCGCAGCCGTCAGCAGCAGCCAATCCATCCGGCGGCCATCTTCTTCCACCGCGCGCACAAGGTGTTCGACGGAATTCCCCAAGGTAAAAAATGGCGAAACTTGATGATTTAACTTGGGATTGGATAGTATGTTTGACGGTGGTTGTGTGAATTGTAGATGAGCTCGGTTGACCCCTCTTTCGTGGATGATTCATCGTCGGACGAGGTATTTGATTTGCATGAAGAAGAGGAGATTGCTATGCTAGTGGCCATGCACAAGAGGAAGAAACCGAAGCACGGTGCTTCCATTTATGGTCGTGCGTTCATTCGGAGAGAACGGATTGATTCACACAAATGATTGGTGCGCAACTACTTTGCATCATCACCTGTTTTTCTGGAGAATTACTTTCGACGCCGTTTCAGAATGTCAAAAGACTTATTCTTCCGCATTTGCAATTCCGTGAAGCAACATAATCCAGTCTTTGAACACCCCGGGCACGGAATTCAGGTAGTGGAGGAGGTCGTACGGCTTGCGGCGGATGACAAGCTCGTGGACGCGGCCTGGGTCGAGGTGGCGGGAGCCATTGCCGGAGCCCGAGGAGCCCATCATCTGTGCCTGCACGAGCGCGCGGGGGGGGGGGGGGAGAGGACCGGAAGTGACTACGCGGGAGAAGGGAAGGGAGCGGAGCAGCAGAGCGGGAGCGCGACGGTGGAGGAGGGGGCGCTTACGTCAATGGCGGCGGCGAGCGGCGCGTAGGCTGAGGGAGGAGAGGCGGGGGTGGTCGGTGGGCAAGGGTTGGACGCCAAAGCCGAAGTATTTTTTTGAGGTAATTCTCCGGAACTGGTTGTCCTCTTCGATCTCTTGTTTTTTTTGGATTCTTCTATCTCTTGTTTTTTTGACAATCTCGCGAAACTTTATTAACCCATCACAATGTTTACAGGGATGAAATGAAGATCTCCCGGCTGGCCTAACCACACATGGCGGCCAACCGCGAGGAAGAGAGAATGTTTCGCTAGATTGTGAGCTTCATAATTTGAGCTCCTAAATTCATGACCTATATTGCATGATAAAAAACTAGAAGAGTGTTTCGATATCTCCCGAAGGACAGCTCCATAAGTAGCTATCTTGCCATGATGCAATTCGTCGACAACCACCTTGCAATCCGAGGCAACCTGTATATCTCGTGCATATAGATCATCTGCCAACGAGAGAGCTTCCCTTATAGTTAGGGCTTCCAGCGTTTGATGCTCTGTGATATGCTTGAAAACAATGGTCGAAGCCCCCCAAAAGTTGCCATGTTGATCTCTGCAAATCGCTCCTACGAAACCATGCTTCCTTCTCACGGCCACTGCCCCGTCAACATTGATCTTGACACAACCTTGGATTGACGGCACCCATGTTGCACTCCGCATGACTCTCCTTGGTACCACATGCGTCTCCCTTTTGTTAACTATCTCCAACTCTGACAGAAACTTATTAATGAAAGCCGTTGTAGCGTGTGGAGATTGAAATATATTCTCATGAATTGCCTTTATTCATGCAGCCCAGATTGCCCACATGGTTACCACAACACGGACGAAATCATGCGCATCTAGCATTTCATGTAGAGCAAATAACCAGTCCTTAGCGTCTTCCTCTTGGTGTGTGATGATTTTCTCGACCAACTCCTCTGGTGCGAGAGCCCATACGCTTCTTGAGAGAGCGCAAGAGAGAAGTGTGTGTCTCCATGTATCCCTAGCTCCACACAAGCAGCAAGTGTCTGTTTCGGCCATATGGCGATGATGAAGCACTTCTCCGCTGGGCATAGAATGTCTGGCAAGTCTCCATATGAACATATGAAGTTTTGAGGGTACCTAGATATGCCATATAGTGCTCCAAAACCTGCTGTTCTACCCCGTCGATGAGCCATCGGCCTCGTTCCACCATCCCTCTCTGCTTGTCTTCGTACGCAATATCATTTGGTATGCCGGCCGAATGGTGAAACAGCCAGTTGGTTCTTCATGCCAAGCCCAAAAATCCGGCTGCCTACGCATACACACTGGTATTTTTAAAATCTTGTTTGCATCAACCGGGATGAAAACTGAGCGAACCAGCCCCTCATTCCATTGTGTTGTAGTAGTATCAATAAGATCAGATACTCGCCGTGGTGGGTTCGGCACTAAGGATGTAATAGGGCTTTTGAAACTATCACGAGGGATCCAATTATGCAACCATATATCCGTGCTCTCCCCATCCCCAATTCTCCTTATGATTCCCTGAGCTAGTATCTCCTTTCCATCTAATACTGCTCACCAAATCTGAGATGGATGAGGACCCAAATCTGCCTCCAATAATGTACTGTTTGGGAAGTAAACAGCTTTCAAAACCTGAGCACTAAGAGAGCATTCATCGTTCATTATTCTCCAAGCTTGCCTCGCAAGCAGACCTAGATTGAATATCTCCAAATCACGGAATCCAAGTCCACCCATCTGTTTTGGTTGTATCATAGTGTCCCAGACAACCTAGTTTGTTTTTTGTTTGCCTTGCTTACTCCCCCACCAAAATTGCCTAATGATGGCAGATATACTGTCACATAACCCTCTAGGAAGACGGAAGCATGCCATAGAGTAGACCGGAATTGCTTGCGCAACTGCCTTGATCAAAACTTCTTTACCGGCAGCAGAGAGTAATTTTTCCATCCAGCCTTTTACCTTCTCCCATACCCAGTCTCTCAAGTACTTGAACGTTCCATTCTTGGAGTGTCCCACGTCCGTTGGCATGCCCAAATAACGCTCACTTAAGGACTCATTATGAACCTGCAAGGAGTTTTTTATTGCTTCCCTCATAGAGCCTGGACAGCCCCGGCTAAAAAAGATGGATGACTTGTCATGATTGATATGTTGCCCAGAAGCCTTACAATATGTTTCCAACTGGTTTGACACTGCAACTAACCCCTCAACATTAGCCTTAAAAAGCAACAGGCTGTCATCTGCAAACAAAAGGTGGTTTATAGTTGAGGCGGTTGGGGCCACCTTAATACCTGCAATTGATGATTGTGTACTGGATTTTAGGAGGCACGAAAGGCCCTCTGCTGCAATCAAGAATAAGTAAGGGAAAATTGGGTCTCCCTGTCAGATACCTCTGGTTGATCTGAAAGAATCAAGCTTCTCACCATTAAAAAGAATAGAAAAGGACACTGAAGAGACCATGCCCATAACTGTATTAATCCATCGATGAGAGAAGCCAAGCTTGATCATAATAGCCCTCAAA
This sequence comes from Triticum urartu, assembly GCF_056163025.1. Classification (NCBI taxonomy): domain Eukaryota; kingdom Viridiplantae; phylum Streptophyta; class Magnoliopsida; order Poales; family Poaceae; genus Triticum; species Triticum urartu. The sequence goes on from NC_141873.1 coordinate 429,516,811, forward strand.
TAAGGCCACTCCAATCTATCATAAGCCTTCATCATATCCAATTTGAGAGCACAATAACTATTAGTCTTCGCTTTAGACCTCTTCATGAGATGCAAGCACTCATATGCACATATAATGTTATCAATGATAAGCCTCCCCGGAACAAAAGAAGATTGTTTAGCCGAAATTATGTCTGGTAGAACTAGCTTCAGTCTGTTGGCCACCACTTTAGAGGCAATTTTATACATAACGTTGCATAAGATTATGGGCCTAAACTGGGAAAGGATGGTGGGATTTATTACCTTCGGTATTAGAACAAGAATGGTGTCATTAATACCTTCTGGGCTCTCTTCTCCCTGGACTATTTTCAACACCACCCTTGTTACATCATCCCCACAAATATCCCAATGGCGCTGATAAAAATGTGCCGGAAAACCGTCTAGCCCTGGTGCCTTTGTCGGGAACATTTGGAACAGTGTTGTTTTCACCTCTTCCTTAGTGTAATATGCCTTCAACATAGCATTCATCTTCTCAGACACTTTCCTTGGCACGTGAGTAAGCACTGCATCCATCCCCTGGACCTCCTCGGAAGTATATAACGTTTGATAAACGTTATTTACCATGGCTTTGAGCTCATCTAGATCTACTACAATTGCTCCCAATGAATTATGTAAGGCTTTTATCATATTTTTCTTCCTCCTCAAACTCGCCCGTAGATGAAAGAATTTGTTGTTCTTGTGTAACACCCCGTATGTAACTTGCCGCATTTGTATTCCAACTCTTGCCATTTCCGGCACTAAGTTATGATTTTCCTCGTTGTCGGGTTTTTGTCTTCATGTTGTTTTGTCTTTGCCATGCATCTCATACCATGTCATCATGTGCATCGCATTTGCATATGTGTTCGTCTCATGCATCCGAGCTTTTTCCCCGTTGTCCGTTTTGCATTCCGGCGCTCCTATGTCCTCCGGTGTCCCCTTTTACCTCTTTTTGTGTGCAGGTGTTAAACGTTCTTGGATTGGACCAAGACTTGCCAAGCGGCATTGGTTTACTACCGGTAGACCACCTGTCAAGTTTCGTGCCATTTGGACTTCGTTTGATACTCCAACGGTTAACCGAGGAACCGAAAAAGCCTCGTGTGTGTTGCAGCCCAACACCTCTCCAAAGTGGTCCAAAACCCACCTAAACCCCCTCCATCATCTCGGTCCTTCGATCACGATCGCGTAGCCGCAAACCGTGCTCAATTTGGAGCCTCCTAGCTCCCTCTACCTATATAAAAGCATCTCCCCTCGAAATTCTCGGATCTTTTCCACCCTAACCCAAAGATCCCGAAGGTCGTTTTTTGCTAAGTCCCCGGCATTTTTAGCATTTTTCACCATGCCATAACTTTTCACCCGTGGCTCCGTTTTGGGCGTGTAGCATATCAAATTGTTCGTCTCGACGAGTACTTCATTTCATTCCATTGCACCATGTTCATTTGAGCTCATCTTGATGTCCTAAATGCTGTTGCAAGAGTGCCATGCAATGTTAGTTTATGTTTCTTATCAGAGATTGGACATTTGTCATTTTTGCCATGTTTAATGTGTGCCTCCTATGAACTTGAGCCCTACATGTGTTTTGAAGTATGCCATGCCATCTTTCCACGGGTGTATGCCATGTATTTTTTTGTGATCTTTGTGGTGACTAGCCCAAGCATGCAAAGTAGCTCTCATAATGTTGCTGATTTCAGGGACTTAGAAATCCTCGAAGTCATTTTCCTGATTATATTTTTATGCCATGTATTCTTGTTGCTACAGAGTGATCCATGCCTCTTTTGAGCATGATCAATAAGGATGTTTTGGAGATATTGTTGTGCTCTATCCATCCATGTCTTTGTTTGCAATTATGAAGCACCCTAGCTTGACTCAATTGAGCTCTACTTTTGCTATAAAATGTTCCTGGCAGAATGTTTACATGTTAAGCATTTTTGCCGAGGTTGTTATAGTTTATCCTTGCATGCTATGAGAGTGTTCTTGCCATGTTTAGCTTATTTATCATGCCTACTTTCTGGGTGTATGCTTAGTTTGTCATGCAATTCCTTGTGGTGAGTGCATCGAGCTCCTAAACATGCCTACTTAATATCTGTTTTGCCATGTTTCAGTTTTCTGCTAAGTCTGAATCTGTTAACGAAACTTGCTATGTTCACATGGTTGCCATTGTATTTTCTGATCCCTTTTGGCTTATGGTCAATAGGGACTTTTGTTATATGCTTTGTGTAGTTTCATGACATTCCTTGATTTGTCATGATATGTTCCTGTAGCATGTTGTTATCGTGCTCTAAACATTGCTTCCTGATGTTAAATTCCTGACATGTTGTTATTTTCACAAAGTCTGTAACCTGTTATCTTTTGCACTTTTGCCATGCTTGTTTGAACCTGCCATTGAGTGAATTAGCCATAGCTCAGTGTTCATCTTTTGTCAAGAATCTTGAGCGGATCCCTGCCATGTGCTTTTTTGTTATGTTAGAGTGATGTAACTTATTTTTCTTGATGCATTTAGATGGCCTCGTGCTGTTAATCGCAGATCGGTGCCAGATTTGTTTTGCTTGTCATTTGCAAACCGTGCATCCGATTCCGGTGATCTTTATATCGATTTTGACTGAAATCAACTCATCTTTCCAGTGGCACTCTTGGTTTTCCAATTTGAGGCCAGGTTCAATCTTTCCTTTCCGAAGCATGCATGTGCATTGCATATCACATCTCGCATATCATGCCATGTTTTGCATCATGTTGTTTGTGCATTGAACGTGGTTGATTGTGGTTCCCTTTGTTTGTGTTCTTGCTTTGGGTAGAGCCGGGAGATGAGTATGTGATCGAGGAACCCGTTGAGTACGCTTACGAGGATCAAGCTAACGTCAACTCGGAGAACTTTGCAGGCAAGACGACCATACCCTCGAAATCACTTCTATCTTTGCTTGCTAGATGCTCGATCTTTTGCTATGCCTATGCTACGATACCTACCACTTGCTTATCATGCCTCCCATATTGCCATGTCAAACCTCTAACCCACCTCATCCTAGCAAACCGTTGTTTGGCTATGTTACCGCTTTGCTCAACCCCTCTTATAGCGTTGCTAGTTGCAGGTGAAGATTGGAGTTTGTTCCTTGTTGGAACATGTTTATTGTTGGGATATCATTATTATATCTTGTCTACTTTAATGCATCTATACACTTGGTAAAGGGTGGAAGGCTCGTCCTTATGCCTGATGTTTTGTTCCACTCATGCCGCCCTAGTTTCCCTCATACCGGTGTTATGTTCCTTGATTTTGCGTTCCTTACACGGTTGGGTTATAATGGGAACCCCTTGATAGTTCGCCTTGAATAAAACTCCTCCAGCAAGGCCCAACCTTGGTTTTACCATTTGCCACCTAGCCTCTTTTTCCCTTGGGTTCCGCGGACTCAAGGGTCATCTTTATTTTAAACCCCCGGGCCAGTGCTCCTCTGAGTGTTGGTCCAAAATAGAGCCACTTGCAGCGCCACCTCGGGGAAACTTGCGGGTTGGTTTTAGTTGTACGTAGTGTTCATCCGGTGTGCCCTGAGAACGAGATATGTGCAGCTCCTATTGGGATTTGTCAGCACAGCGGGTGGTCTTGCTGGACTTGTTTTACCATTGTCGAGATGTCTTGTAACTGGGATTCCGAGTCTGATCGGATTGTCTTGGGAGAAGGAATATCCTTCGTTGACCGTGAGAGCTTGCGATGGGCTAAGTTGGGACACCCCTGTAGGGATTTGATCTTTCGAAAGCCGTGCTCGCGGTTATGGGCAAACGAGAATTTGTTAATGTCCGATTGTAGAAAACCTGAACCTTAACTTAATTAAAACGAATCAACAGAGTGTGTGGCCGTGATGGTCTCTTTTCGGTGGATTTCGGGAAGAGAACACGGTCTCGTGTTATGCTTGAACGTAGGTTGTTCTAGGATCACTTCTTGATCATAGTTTCTCGACCGTGCCTTGCCTTCTCTTCTCGCTCTCTTTTGCGTATGTTAGCCACCTTATATGCTAGTGCTTGTTGCAGCTCCACCTCATACCTTTTACCTACATATAAGCTCAAATAGTCTTGATCGCGAGGGTGTGAGATTTCTGAGTCCCCGTGACTCACAGATTACTCCAAAACCAGATGCAGGGACCGACGATACCACTCCAGGAGATTCGACTGAGCTCAAGTGGGAGTTCGATGAGGACTCATGACGGTACTACATTTCCTTTCCAGACGATCAGTAGTGGAGCCCAGTTGGGTCGATCGGGGACATTATGCATTTGGGGTTGTCTTTATTTTGGTTCCGTAGTCGGACCTTGATTGTATCTGGATGAATGTAATGATATTTATGCTATTGTGTGACGTGGCGAGTGTAAGCCAACTATGTACCTCTTTTCTTATTCAGTACATGGGATGTGTAAAGATTACCCCTCTTGCGATATTGCTTACAATGCGGTTATGCCTCTAAATCAAGCTTCGATACGTGGGAGATATAGCCGCGTCGTGGGCGTTACATCTTGTCACCTGCCGTCAGCCAATCTATCCTCGCCCTCTGGCACCTCATTATCTCCTTACGGTGATACATTTCAATGAGACGTTCATTTATTTTGAGTTCAACATGTGACGGCCCCGTCCGTAAAGGATCAGACTGCAGCTCTTCTAGCATTTTCTTTAGATGCTTGATTTCCTTCCTCACGCTTCCGAACATGTCATTACTCCATCTGTCAAGTCCTTTAGCCAGGTTCTCGATCTTGCATCGTATATCTTCTACCGAGTTGCAGGGAGCTTCGGTTTCCCAGATTTGAACCAACATATCTCTCAAGCCCGCATGATTCTCCCACATGGTCTTGTATCTAAACTCCCGCTTTGCCCTTTCGCCCTTAACTCTTCTAAGATCCAGAAGCAAAGCCATATGGTCCGATGACGCCGCAACCTCGTGTGCTATAGAGGCTAACGGGAATCTCGCCAACCAATCTGAATTTGCCAACGCCCTGTCAAGACGGCATCGAGTAAATGAGCCACCAGTCACTTTCTTCTCAAACGTCCAGAAACAGCCCTTATAGCCCAAATCAAGCAACATGCAAACGTCCACCGTGTCTCTGAAGGCCTGGATTTGATTATTGCGTTCTCCTACACCTTCATGCTCACTTGGACGTAACACTTAATTGAAATCACCTATGCACAACCATGGAAGGCCATTTAAAGTACTGATATTTTTAAGTACAGTCCACGTTTGGTGTCTAAGATGGGTCTGCACCTCCCCATAGACACATGTCATCCTCCATGGGTCCTTGATACGTCTCCGTCGTATCTAGTTTTCCAAACACTTTTGCCCTTGTTTTGGACACTAACTTGCATGATTTGAATGGAACTAACCCGGACTGACGCTGTTTTCAGCAGAATTGCCATGGTGTTATTTTTGTGCAGAAACAAAAGTTCCCGGAATGACCTGAAACTTCACGGAGATTATTTTTGGAAACAATAAAAAATATTGGCAAAAGAATCAAGGCCAGGGGGCCCACACCCTGTCCACGAGGGTGGGAGGCGCGCCTGCCCCCTTCCCCCAGGGCGCGCCCCCTGCCTCATGGGCCCCCTGGAGCTCCACTGACCTTAAATCCAACTCTATATATTCACATTCGGGGAGAAAAAAATTAGAGAGAAGAATTCATCATGTTTTACGATACGGAGCCGCCGCCAAGCCCTAATCTCTCTCCGGAGGGCTGATCTGGAGTCCGTTTGGGGCTTCGGAGAGGGGAATCCGTCGCCATCGTCATCATCAACCATCCTCCATCACCAATTTCATGATGCTCACCGCCGTGCGTGAGTAATTCCATCGTAGGCTTGCTGGACGGTGATGGGTTGGATGAGATTTATCATGTAATTGAGTTAGATTTGTTAGGGTTTGATCCCTATGTTGGGGAACGTAGCAATTTCAAAAAAATTCCTACGCACACGCAAGATCATGGTGATGCATAGCAACAAGAGGGGATAGTGTTGTCCACGTACCCTCGTAGACTGAAAGCGGAAGCGTTAGCACAACGCGGTTGATGTAGTCGTACGTCTTCACGATCTGACCGATCAAGTACCAAACGCACGGCACCTCCGAGTTCAGCACACGTTCAGCCTGATGACGTCCCTCGAACTCCGATCCAGCCGAGTGTTGAGGGAGAGTTTCGTCAGCACGACGACGTGGTGATGATGATGATGTTCTACCGACGCAGGGCTTCGCCTAAGCACTGCTACAGTATTATCGAGGTGGAATATGGTGGAGGGGGGCACCGCACACGGGTAAAAGATCAAATCAATTGTTGTGTCTCTCGGGTGCCCCCTTGCCCCCGTATATAAAGGAGCAAGGGGGGAGGTGCGGCCGGCCAGGAGGAGGCGCGCCAGGAGGAGTCCTACTCACTACAAAAAAGACGCATCTGTGACATTTTGGGCCAAATGAAAAAAAAATCTGTCATACATATGACACTTCTATGACGATAATTGTGACAAAACCCGGTATCATCATAGATGTGGTGGGCTCCTACTTCTATGAAAAAACATCATGACAGAAAATGGGCTTTTCGTCCTGGGCGGGCCGAAGACGCAGCTGCATGACATTCTTTGGGTCATCCATGACGAAAAAAATCGTGGTAGAAGCGAGGGGGAGGAAAATTTCGTGGAGTTCCCGGTTATGGTGGGAGGTCAGGGGCCGAGCGATGCGCGTTTCTCTCGTACACGTACGCGCATGTGTGCGAGGCGTTGGCTCTAACTGAACCCGAGCGAGGCGTTGGGCTCTAACTGAACCCGAGCGATTGCACTACAGGCTACGCGTTACTGAACCCGAGCGATCGATCGATGGATGTTAACTGAACCCGATTGAGCGATTCCTTCGCTACTGCTGCTAACTGAAGCCGATCGATGCTGCCTCTGGGATGAACAGTGAGCGTTGCGGGGGGGCGGGGTTGGATGAACAGTGAGCGGTGGCGTTGCCTCTGGATGAACAAGACCCCGTGGTGTGGTGGAGGGCTGGATGAACAGTAGACGATGGAGGGGTGCCCGTGGAGGGGTGGTTGAACAGGACCCCGTGGTGTGGAGGGCTGGATGAACAGTAGACGGTGGAGGGTGGTTGAACAGTAGCCGGTGGAGTAGTGCGCGGTGGAGGCTGGATGAACAGGAGCCCGTGGAGGCTGGAGGAGGTCGACGGTAGCCCGTGGAGGCTAGAGGAGGTCGACGGTGGAGATGAACAGTATCCCGTGGAGTCCCATTTTGTGGTACATCACACCCCTCCCGATGAACAGGATCCCTGTTTCGACCGTAGGAGGTCCGTTTCGTCCGTTTTGCGGTACGCCACACCCCTCCCGATCAACAGGACCCCCGTTTCGACCGTAGGAGGTCCGTTTCCTCTGTTTTGTGGTACGCTAGACCTCTCCCGATCAACAGGACCCCGTTCCGAACGTAGGAGGTCCGTTTCCTCCATTGTGCGGTACACCAGGCCTCGTTTCCATCGCCTGTTCCGTCCAAGCCCTCCCGATGAACATGACCATGCATTCCGTTCCGACCCAGCCGGTTGGCTCCCACGCGTTCAGTTGCCTCCCGATGAACACGACGCATTCCGTTGCCTCCCCATGAACACGACGCATTCCATTGCCTCCCCACGAACACGACGACGACGTTGTTTCTCCGTTCCGACCCAGCCATCTACACGAGCCCTGGCCGTACGTATGCGCGAGTAGGCGTTTGAGACCCCGCCCGTATGTACACATACGTGGCCGTATTTCCTTTCTTGCACCCTGGCCGCTGTACGTACGTGTACATGCTACGTGCGCGCCTCTACTACGACACGTGCATGCCTCTACATCCACCAGTATATATGTACGTACACGTTCGTGACTAGAATGACAATGCTACGTACGCTTCGACCAGGTGGGTCCCGACTGTCAGGCACTTCCTCGCCTGCGAAGATGTAGCTGGTGGGTCCCAGCAGTCAGGGGGGCGAATCGTTTTTTTTTTTGCCCGGACGCACTTCCTTGCGTGCGAAGATGTAGCTGGTGGGTCCCAGCAGTCAGGGGGAAATGTTTTTTTCACGAAATACAGTGGCCTGTCTGGTGGGTCCCAGCTGTCAGGTGGAGGAATCATTATTTTCCGCGTAATGAGGCACTTCCTTGCTGCGGCAGTGGACCCAGTTGTCAGCCTCTCCATGTACAGTCCACGTCCGATGGAAGTCGTTCCTTGACCACGTTGACCACGCCGTGCCGAGAGCACCAGGGCGGTGGACGACGGCGAGGCCTAGGAAGGGGACGATGGAGAGCCGGGGAAGATGCGGCGGTGGAAGCCCGTGCGAAGAGGAGTACGAGGGTTCACTAGTTCGGCTGCTGTGTGAGGCTCCTGTCGCCGCAGGACCTGGCCAGCGGAGGGAATAGTAGGGGGCGGTGAGGCCTCCGCGGCAGCACAGCCAGCCACGGGAGGCAGGAGCATGCGGCACGACTGGCGCTGCTTTGGGCGGCTGGAGCAAGAAGACCAGAGGTTGAAGAAGCACTACGGCCGTTGGATGGACATCGTATGGTCACTGGAGCTAGAATCATTTATATTGACTAAGTTGACAAAGCCCTCCATCCCCGTCAACTTAGTAGGCCCACAAGTCAGCCTCCCACCAAGGTGGGTCGCAGCTAGCAGGGGGTATTCATTTTTTGTGCGTAATAAGGAGGCACTTCTGGTGGGTCCGAGCTGACAGCAGGGGGAACATTTTTTTCGTGAAATACGGTGGTCCTTGGGTGGGTCCCAACAGTCAGGGGCAAACGTTTTTTTCGCGAAATACTGGTGGGCGTCCGGTGGGTCCCTGCTGTCAGGTGGAGGAATAATAATTTTCCACGTAATAAGGAGGCACTTCCTTGCGGCTGCCATGGACCCGGCTATCAGCCTCTCCATGTACAGTATTCTTCCGATGGAATTCGGTCGTTAACCACATTGACTACGCCGCGCCGAGAGCACCACGGCGGTGGACGACGACGAGGCCTAGGAAGGGGACGACGCGGAGCCGGGGAAGACGCGACAGTGGATGCCCATGCGGAGAGGAGTACGAGGGTTCACTGGTTCGGCTGCGCTGCCGTCGCCGCAGAATAACAGGGGTGTGGGTGAGTGGAGTGGAGGGATGGCCTGGCCAGCAGTGGGAGTAGTATGGGGGCGGTGAGGCCTCCGCGGTAGCATAGCCGGCCACGGGAGGCAGGAGCAGGCGACACGACCGGCGCTGCTTTGGGCGGCTGGAGCAAGAAGACCAGAGGTTGAAGAAGCACTACGGCCGTTGGATGGACATCGTACGGTCAGTCGAGCTAGAATCATGCGTATTGACTAAGTTGACAAAGCCCTTCATCCTCGTCAACTTAGTAGGCCCACTATACTAGGTCCCAACTAGCAAGGGAAATATTCATTTTTTTGTGCGTGATAAGGAGGCACTTCCTTGCGTGCGAAGATATAGCTGGTGGGTCCGAGCTGTCAGCGGCGGTAACGTTTTTTTCGCAAAATACAGAGGCCCTTTCGGTGGGTCCCAAATGTCAGGTGGAGGAATCATTATTTTGCGCGTAATAAGGAGGCATTTCCTTGCGTGCGGCCGTGGACCCAGCTGTTAGCCTCTCCACGTACAGTCCACTTCAGATGCATGTCGGTCGTTGACCATGTTGACCACGCCACGCCGAGAGCACCAGGGCGGTGGACGACGGCGAGGCCTAGGAAGGGAACGACACGGAGGCAGGGAAGACTCGACAGTTGTTTTTGTTTCCCACGCGGAGGGGAGTATGACTGTACGAGGGTTTACTGGTTCGTCTGCCGTCGCCAGAGAATAACAGCAGGTGTGCGTGAGTAGATGGATGGCTAGGCCAGCGATGGGAGTACGGTGGGGCGGTGAGGCCTGCGCGGTAGCAGAGCCGGTCGCGGGAAGGAGGGAGCAGGCAGTCCCGCCAGCGCTTGTTTGAGCGGCTGGAGCAGGAAGAGCAGAGATTGAAGAAGCACGATGGCCGTTGGATGGACATCCAACAGTATACAGGCCATCTGTGAAAAGGCTCAAATCTGTGGAAAACAGCATACATCCCATCTGCCATTATTTCAAATAATTTACAGCCCATTTGCTAATTCTTACGGGTTTTTTTGGAGCCCGTATTCTTTTTATTAGCATTACAGGCCACGGTTAAAAAAGAGGGAAGTGCATATTTCAACCCTGAACTCTTGCCCTAGTCTATTTTACAACCTGAACTTTAATACCGTCTAAATTACAACCCCCAAGTCTCAAAACCGGTCAGGATTCAACCCTCCCCTCCCTGTTGACCGTTTTTGACCTGGCGTGACCAGTTTTGACTAGTCAACGGGTCCAATCAGCATGCCACGTCAGAATTTTTTTCAAAATTTCAAGAAAAAGTAAATAAAAATCTATAAGATCAGGGAAAAAAATATAAAAAGGCAAAATTCCGAAAAAATTGTTCGCGAAAAAAGCTAGGGAAAATAAAAATGATTTTTTCTGGAATTTGAGTTTTGGGGTTTTTTCTGGATTTTTTTTTGAAATTCGTTTTTTTATTTTCTGTGTTTTTCGGAAATTGTATTTCTTATTTCTTTTCCTGGATTTTCTTCGATTTTACAGGTTGTTTCCTTGGAAATTTTGCATTTTTTGCTGATGTGGCATGCTGACTGGACCTGTTGACTGGTCAAAACCGGTCAATCAGGTCAAAACCGGTCAACAGAGACGGGAGGGTTGAATCCTGGCCGGTTTTGAGAGTTGGGGGTTGTAATTTAGATGGTATTGGAGTTCGGGGTTGTAAATTAGACTAGGGCAAAAGTTGAGGGTTGAAATATGCACTTCTCTCGTTAAAAAATTATACAAAATTTTGCATATGTCGGTGCGGTCTGAACTGTTTTTAATCCCGAAATTTCGAGTCACATTCAAACTGATTTTAAAAATAAATGTATATCAATATAAAATCCAATAAATTGTCCACGCATAAAAATTAATGCAATTTAAAATCTCGAAATGAACAAAAAGATATTTGAAACTAATTGCCGGTTTGATGTGTTTTAAAAATGTACATCCCATTTCTCATTACTAATAGGCCATTTTCTCGGTCAGCTGAATGAAGCTCTCCTTGTCTTGAAAGATTTGCAGCTCAACAGGCCTGATAAAGCGACTTACTTGACAAATCACAAAAAAACCGGGCTAGCCATTTTCAGAAAGAAAAAAAACTACTGGGCTGGTCTGCGGTAAACATAAAAGAAAAGGCTGTCTAGACATGCGAGAGTGTCCCGCACAGCCCAGTTGACACCCTGCTTCCGTCTCAAAAATAAATTAGATAAATGCCACTCCAATTATGGCGATTCATAAAAATGCCACTGCAATTTCCAAACTTTGAAAAATGCCACTGCAATTTTTGCAAACTTTGAAAGACGCCACTCCAGACTTCAAAAAATGCCACTAGAAATGGCATGAAATGGCATTTTTCAAAGTTTGTAAATTGCAGTGGCATTTCTCGGATACACCAGATTTGGAGTGGCATTTATCAAATTAACCCAAAACAAAAATAACTGGGCGAGCTGCTGGGTCCCTGGTGTCAGCCGCTCGTTGTGCAATTCTCTCGTTTATTGACTACGTTGACAATGGCATGGGACCCAGATGTCAGAAATCCACTAGGAGGAGCCATTTTTTTAATGGCTTGAAATAAGGAGGCACTTGCTTGCGTACTGCCATGACCTTGGCGGGTCCCTTCTGTCATCCTCTCCACGTACAACCATTTCCTGATTGTGTACGCGTCAACTTGCTAGGCCCACAAGTCAGCCTCTAAACCCGTGGAGGACAAATACAACCCATTTAAAAAAATAACAGCCCATTCCATACGTTCAAACGGAAAGTTCAACATTCAGAGAAAAGTAACAGGTCTGATCCACATATAGAGTACTGAACTTCCACGTTGACAACCATCATAGCCAAGTTAACTATCTACTCCCACTAATACTCTAGTAGTGTACAAGTACTAACTTACTCTTAGCTAACTAGACGATGCCGGTCGCCATCTGTGGTACACGCTAAATGCCGGCACCGGCGTCGTGCGCCTCACCTCGGACTTGCAAGAGGTGCGATAGGGCGTGTTGCTCACGTGTGTTGGCCCTTTCCATGCCGACATGGTCCACAGAAGCTTCAGCTTCCAAGAGGGAAACCCACTTGACGAGCTGGTAGTAAAAATCGGCGTCGCGAATGTGCGCGTGCTCGACAGCCTCCAGGGCTATTTGCCGGGCGTCGGCCTCCACGTAGTCGGCCTAGTTGCGGGCGCTCTGCTTGCGACTTATAGCGTCGGTGCGCTGCTGCTCCATGTCCCGCTGGCGGTGCAAATCGGCCATACACTGCTCCTCCGCCAGGCGGTCGTGCTCCAAAAACTCCTGATCCTCCACCATGCAGTCGCGCTCCAACAACTCCTCGATCTTCGCGTTTCCATCTAAAGATAGATAAAATGCCTCCTCCCTCCGTCTGCCTTCCGGTGAAAACCCGAACACTAGTTCCGGTGGTGATCGCCCTCCGGCGTCGCCTACCACGGACGGGCGGGGGCATGGAGGACATGGGGAGCAACGTCGGGCCGGTGGGGGCTTATGAGGATATGGCGAGTTGGGTCACAGTGGCACCGGAGAAGGTCGGGAAGCAGTACTTATAGGCGGAAGGTAGCGCGACGGTGATTGGAATTCAATGCATAATGGCTTAGCGCGCCAGCTTGCTGTGGAAAACTAGAGAAACTGAAATTATGACTGTGTCGTCCCGTCCCGTCTGGGTCGCACGCCGGCATGGCGGTCAAATGAGTGCACTCGAATCATCTCCCTCCTTGTCAATAATAATTCCATGGATTTAAAAAGCCCGCAACAATTAAAGCGTATATTTTTTTCGCATCAGTTAGCTGCCTTAATTACGGCCGGCTGCATGCAGGCACTCAGAATCGCTCGCAGGCAGTACGCGAAGCAGCATGCAACGAGTCGCAGCCGAGGGCACGCATGCAGCCACTTAAATTGCTGTGATTAATTAGGCTTAAACTTCTGCATGCCGTTAATTATTGCCATGACTTGGTCTTGCTGCTTTGCTCACAGAATTAATTAGGCTTAAACTTCTTCAGAGGTAGGCATTTTTATCCGTGTAGGATCAATAGTGTAGCTTGTCAGTTTCTTCAGAGGTAGGCATTTTTATTCAAAAAACTGCCACTTCGCATCTTGCGTCGCAAATAAAACTGCTAGGAGCGCATTTGTAGGCTAGCTAGTGATCGATCAGTAACTTGTAAACACTGAGCGAACAGAAATAAGTAACTGTTAATGCATCTCAATGATTCACAGATCATATACAAATATGTAGCTCCAAAAGCAAAGATCAGCCACGTCGGATCTTGTGTCGCAACTAAAACTAACTAGTATGATTCCCATACATAAGATTAACATGTTAATGCATCTCAATGATTCATAGATCATATACAAATATGTAGCTCCAAAAGCAAAGATCTAGAAAAACATTTGTTCTTCCTACTAACATGGATGCTTCTCTTGGCCAACATTCAGTACAGACTGAAAGACAAATTTGTTTGTGAAGTCTACAATTCCTCTTGCAAATGTAAGTGGTTTCACCAATAGCTGGAACCATGAAAATGAACCACACATGATGGAGGAACATCCACTGCAATATGATTTGGTCTTCTCTCGATCACACCGCAAGACTATTTTCGGAATACAAACTTTAACTTAGGCAAAATGATGCCCATTGTATAATCAGACCAAAGCAATGAAGCACCTAGTGTTGGCCAATAAATAGTACAATACTACTTTTCTACAATCCATGAAATGACTATCCAATCTTTCTGTATCTATTTTCAAATGGCACTACATGCAATGACTATACTATTCTCTTGTGCAGTTCAACCAAAATTGCGGACACTTTGTTTGTTTGCCAAATAGCAACGGGCAGACATCTCTGTCTGCACAAATATCAAGCAGCTAGTAAATATATACCACACCTTGTATTTTCGGTTTAAACATGTCTCTTCCACTTAGCATCTGTCATGTTCTGCACTGGACAATCTGATACAATTATGTTTTGCCCTGGACAATTTCATACTGAATTGATTTGCTGGTTCAGAGCAGAAATATAGCACTTATTCTTCATCAGACCAAGGATATCCATGTTCGCAGTGATGGAAGAGGTGAAATCGTTACAACCGAAATTGAGCATCCAACCATTGAATCCCGTCCTGCACCTCCAATGTAGGTCCACCCTGCCAATAAATTCACATGCAAACCACTAGTATGACTATCTAATGACAATACAAAAAGAGTAGCAAGATAGTAGGAAACCATGTACCTTCGTAATGAAAAGCTCATAATGCCACCAATTGGATATAAAGGTTTGGAAAAAACATGCTCCTAATGTTGAACAGGTTGGACTTTTTGTGCAGTTCCACTAAAATCGAGCATCCCTGTTTGCATAGATATTGAAAGTGTGATTACTCTAAAAGTGGTACTAGTTGAAGCATAGACTCACAAATATAAGCATTCCAATTTCTTAATGGGAAAAGGTAGAAAGACTATTTCTAACCACGTGTTTGAAGGAATAAATAAAGCAACGACAGCTGATGTCAGGAAGGTAAACATAGTTTTTTTCTAAAAAACTGAGCCATTCCTGACATTTCCTCTTCTTTTAAGCAAATTTTGTGCAGTTCTACTAAAATAAAATGCCATCACCGCCTTGACAATTCAGTGACACTGTACAAAAGGAAATGACTTAACATTACATTATGATGTCAGGTATGTAGTCGACAGGCATTAGAGACAAACATACAGACCTCCTCCAATAACATAATGGACATTAATTTTAACAAAGGTGTGACTAGCTTTACCGGGATAATTTGAGTGAACTCTACACCCTTTGTTCCTTAATATAAGACGTTTTCACAGTTCAATTTAAGTACCCAAACGTCTAGTATTTAGAAAAACAGGTAGTAGTTTTCTTGAGCACATATCTGGGAAAGCTTGCCACACTTTATTTATGTCCATACGCTAATGCAACACCATCGAATACTACAAATATACACTAATACAGTGGCTAGTGCAACAATAGAGTAGTTAGTTTATTACAGGGTACAGTACAATGGTTTTACTGAACAGATTTCAATAAACTCTAGCACTGGAAGGTTTCTATAAGAATTAACAATACAAAATGTAAAGGTAACAAGTTTCAGCATTGGTATAGTAGTTGTGCATGAGCATTAAACCAAATACAAAATCTGAAGGTAACTAGCATTATTAACTAATGACAATTTAAAAAATTGCAAACCATGTACCTCTAAGGTAAATATCATTTCAAACTTGGGGGGACCTTAAAAATTGCTATCCCAATCTTGATAATCGATCAAACATAAAAGCTTGATCGAACGAATCAAGAGAATAGTCGGAGGAGGAGGTGCCCACTCTTGACCTTTCCTCTTGTCTTCATAATTGTCTGTGCAGTTTAGCCAAAATAAAATGACATCAGTGCCTTGGCATTTTGGTGACACTGTACAAAAAAAATTAACTTATCTCATGAAAGTGAGGTATGTAATCTATAAGCATTAACAGTGCAAAAATCTGAAGGTAGTAACAAGTTTCATCGTTGGTATACTGGCTGTGCAACAACATTAGAATGCCTTAGCTGAAAAATCTTTAATACATCCACAATCAACAGCTAACCCTGAAATAATCCAGCGACATTAAATGGCATTGCTTAAATTTATCGGTGGCATTAGACTGAGAGCGGCATTAGTTAAATGTGGCATCACTTTAGCAGTAGCATTGCTTAACTTGACTGCTGGCGTTATACTAACAGCAAAAAAACTGGCAATAAGAGCATGGGAGGCCCATTCGGACAGTGGGCGCACCAGTACGATGTACCTCCACGGACGCAGAGTGGTAAGGGAGGTATGGTTGCCCAGAGCAACAAATATCCAGGCAGCATATGTGGATTACGTCCCATTTTTGTTCTCTTTAGCCACCTTTTTCCTATGCGAGGACAACAAACCGATCGACCTGGTCATTCTCTATTGCGTTGTCATGCCTTTCTACCCTTCTTCAACCAAGAGACACGAGACTTGTTCCTTAGCTACTGATTTCCCCTTTTCAACCTAGATGCGGGTTCGATGCCTACTCTCTTGGACAGTACAGTCTCCCTTCCTTTCCTTATTCAACCCAGACATGGATTAGTCTGCATGAAGTAGGGTTTCCTTTAATAGTGCAAATTATGGTTTTCGTCTGCGTGGCCATCAGAGCAGAGGATAGCAAATTGGGAAGATGGTGGAGTGGAAAAAGATCCACATGCAATGATGTGGCAGATGGGGCAATAGAACAAGGCTATGGTTCGAAAAGAGGTAGTATACCTGAGGGTCTGCGGGAAGTGGCTTCGCTCATGGTCGTTGTCCTCCGCACACACTACGGCAGCGAGCTTGGGGACGGAGGCCATCCCGCGCGGGCGCTAGGTCTGAGAGGACGGCCTTGTCGTCAGTGCGTGACCTCGCTCGCCGACCACGAATGCATCAACACTGCACGTCCTTTTCTTCCCTGGCGGATCTGTGACCACCGGTGAGGAGGGAGAGAGGGGCCATCTTTTTTAGATCTGGAGAGAGGGTGATAGTGTGAGAAGCAAGTGGGCAGCCCTTAGCAAGAAAGCGCTCAAGCTCTAGCCTATATATCTTTTTTATACTACTAGTACTGGAGGTGGAGTAGTGGTAGAGTAGTTTATATTTTATCTGCGTACAGTACCAGTTAGTCGTGCTTCAAAACTGATCGGCACGCCATTAAAAAAATAAAGGTCGATAACTAATGCAGCACCTCGGGCCAACGCGGCCAGATCGCATTTTGCATGAGAAATTACACACCATGTTTCGTTGACATGTGGTCCCGTTCCAACATATCAGTGAGACGACGACGAGTAGTAGGAGTATTTCCGAATGGACGTGTAGGCCGGGGCGCCTCTTCGTGAACCGTGGCAAACTCGCAACCATCCACCGACTCTTCGCCTTTCCCTCCCGATTTGGAATTGTTGTCGCACGCTCTTCCTCTCCCTCCTCCATTTTCCTTCAGCCCTTCACCCTTTCTTATGCCATTGTTCGATCGTCTTCTCCATGGAGGGAACAGGCCGGAAACGACCCCGTTATTCTTGCCCCGATCTGAAAGATGACGTGGTGGAGGAACTCATTGATCGGTGCGACGTCATCACCTCAGCTAGCATGGCAGGTTCGTTCAAGCCCATTCTCGAATCAACTAATAACATCATTACAAAGAACCCAAGATTCAAGGAGCAGTTTGATCTCCCCTATCTTCTTTGCCGTGACCCTGATGACTGGCGCCGACACGACGGAGGCCTCGCCCTGTGCTAGTTGATGCCGCTTGATAATGATACGTATGATGTTAAGATGCCATCGCTTGAGGGCAAGGCTTGGGCGGGCGCAAATGGAGATTGGGTTGTTTACATTGGGTCCAACTGCGAGTGGGAACCTGTGAATGTGTACACTCGTGACCGGGTTCCACTTCCAAAAATCTCAGCAGACTGCCCAGAGGTTGAGCACACCGGTATTGTACGCACGTTCAAATACGATCATGGTGACTGTCTTCTATGGAAGATAGCAATTTGTCGAGTTCCCAACCGCTCTTGGAATTACAACAACTATGAAGTTGTTGCTATCTTCGACAAGCTTGTTGCCGTCCTTGGTGGTTCGACTCGATGTATATTGCTCAAAAATCAGTTTCTGTACACGGATGAGTACTGTGATGCAATTCAATATGAGGGCCTTGTGCTTGCTGCCACCACTCGTGGCACAGTTTTTGCATGGGATCCTCATAGTTTCGGTACGTTTGTCTTCCACCATAATTATAATTGTTTCATCCACATGAATGCGGGTTAGCATGTTTCTCTTTACTAATTAACCTTCTTCTTGTGTTTCCAAGGTCCTGTGAACATCCCACCACCTATACTTGAAAAAATTTATAACCAAGGGGGAGATGACGATGGTGATGATCACAAGCATGAGGACGAGTAGCGCCCATATACCTGTGGCGCCTGGCAACTAATTCCGATGGATCACCTCTTCTTGTGTGTATACAGCCCACTGATGATGTTACTGCTAAGGAAGCAGGTGTATTCTCCCATGGTCGCACTCTCCGGACCTATTCCAACACCCGTTGCATGGTATTCGGGATGCATACTAGTGTGCTAGCGCCAACTCCTTCTCCCTGGTACGGAATTGATAGTCTTGGAGAAAACTCGCTCTTCCTTGGACAAAACTATTCGATGATGGTGAAAGGCGATCCAACTGCTGTTGACACAACGTTAACAGTACCATTTATGAGAAGCAACTGTGTCTATACCTCGGACATTTGGGTGGTTCCCTACCCTGGTACTGATATAGTAGGCCGCTTCAGCCTGGATGATCAGTCCTGCGTTGGTTTCTAGATCGACAATCAATGGCCCGTCCCAGAGAATCACTTGTGTTTCAAAGCAAGCGTTTCCAATGCCAAGGAATGGTTGAGTTGAAGTTCATTTCATTGCTTGTTATTTGTTGTGTGGTGAAAACTTTAGTATTTATAATGTATCCTTGTTGTCGATGTGGGTTGATGACCTATTGTATGTAATAAAATGATATGCCTGTGATAAACTTACTAAATTTATGAATGGCTTTTGAGTCGCTTCTCTGAGTGAGTGGTGCGACGAGGCAAAAAAATATTTTCCGAATACATAATTGTACGTGCATTGCAACAGGTTATCGGATGAGGCCAATCAACAATAGTAGTACACTATTTGTACTAGCTTCACATGCTTCGCGCGTCGGGCGGGTGTTTTTACTGTAGCCATATGTTAATGTGTTCGCTGTACGTAACCAGCACCTCGAATCCTCGATACTAGTACTATATAGTAGGAGTAAGTAGTAGGAGTAGTAGGGTGGCATGGGCCAGAACAAGCACTCACGTCCAGGAGTACGGCACACGCCACCACCATGACATCCATCTGACACCATATTATTTCTTGGAGTCCGTGCTAGAGCAATCTCTTCAACCTCGTCGTTTCTCTAACTTCAGCCATCGCGCGGCTGGCGAGGTGGGGGTCTGCCGATAGTCGGTTTCCTTAATTGCGGTCCCACTTGTAAGGCCAACTCCAACGCAAGACCCCAAACGGACCTCCATTTTGCATGAACTCCAACGATAATTTTGGCTAGAAAAGCAAGACCAAAGAAAATAAGAACCACAAGAATACATTTTACTACTCCTGTAAGTTGGATTAGTGCCTTCTCGATGCATTCATTGTTGATCTGCGGAGGCTCGATCTTGCCTGCTTCTTTCTTCTTCGAGTGTAAACAAGTAGACATTGCTTCCTCGCATCTAGTCTCATGTCTAGCCTCTATTCTAGTAGGAGTATCAACAAGTGCACTAATCTCATCTCTAGCCTCTGTGCTAGCTAAAAGTGATAGAACATCTACTAAATTGCGCTCTATCAATATATGGATGTACTCTTCTTCCCAATACAAAAACTTGCATCCATTCTACTCCCTCCATTGCACAATACATGCCTTCTATTTGTCAAAATATATATGTATCTAGACATGTTTTAGTATATAGGTACATCCATTTTTGGACAAATGGAAGTCAAGTATTTTGGAACGGAGGGAGTACACAATAAAAATTTTAAGTTAGCACAACTAGTCTAATCCGAGAGCACAACCGAAGATTTGGTCGGGTTCTTCCTCCTTTTGCCGACACGTGGGACATCCAGCATCCAGGTCGTGTCATGAAAGAAAATAGAGTGGTAGTTGAAGCCACGAGATGTGCATCTTGGGTTAAACTGTAAATAGAATCTTACTACTCATGAGTAACTCCAAAAGCGGCCACCGAAGATCTTTATTGGATTTGTCTTTCATCACTAGCACGTCGAGGTGAAAAATGTGCAGGTTCAGTGGGTCCTCTTGCGTTTTCACTGACATGTGGGGCCGCATGTGAACAGATGATGGGCTCCGCGTGTCCGCTGGCTGGCTGAGAAGAGAGATAGAGGAGGGCTGAGCATGGACTGCAGGAAATTTGTTATACGTACCTCGATATAGGCAGCATTCACGTCTAGCAGTATGGCACACGCCACCCACACGAGTCCCATTCGACACCAATTTTCTTGGAGTCCGTGCTACAGCCATCTCTTCTCCCTCCTGTTTTCTCAGCCATCGCACGGTGGGCGGGGTGGGGGTTTGCCAATAGTCGGTTTGCTCAACTGCGGTCCCACTTGTAAGTGAAAATGCAACACCGCACACATTCCTGCTTGAGCGGTGTGCCGGACCAACCGTGTGGGGGTGCGACGCGAACATGGCAGGCTTTTCCTTTTGAACTCATAACTTGTAAATTTTGGTTCTGCTCCATGGCGCGACCGATAGATAGAAAATAACGATTTTGCCTAGAGTAATGAGAAGTTTGGTTCTGGCGTCGTTCATGCATGGAGTACGTATGAAAATTATGAAGTTAATGCGAAAGGTAAGATAATTATTGTAGTATTACTACATGGATTTGACGGAAAGAGAAAAATACATATGGATCCATCAACGACATCCTCACGCCCTAGTGCGCCGGTGTAACACCCCATATGTAACTTGCCATATTTGTATTCCAACTCTTGCCATTTCCGGCACTAAGTTATGATATTCCTCGTTGTTGGGTTTTTGTCTTCGTTTTTGTCGGAGTAAATAACCATGGGTAGCCTAGCCGGCTCCCCCTGGCCCTTCTGAAAAAATTATGAGCCGATCCGGCCCTCAAGAATCCAAGACATGGGGCCGCCTTCCCCTTGCCGGCTGTCCCCCAGGCCGGCTATCGGAAGGTGACCCGACTTTAGCCGTCATGAAGAAAGCCGCGGGAGGTCCGGCTCCGCGAAGCCGGCCGCGAGAAGGCCGACTCCAAGAAGCCGGCTTCCACAAAGCGGTCAAGATCATACCCTCGAAGTCTGCATCCACATAATGGCAATGTGACGGGGCGTGGCTATAGTAAAGCCTGCCACCCCCGAATCCCGGAGCATGCCTGGCACAGTGCGCCGTAAGGGTGGCCATGACCCGTCCGGCGCGGCACTGTTGCCACGTTGACCCTGATGTCATCCATGACGGGCTGCCGGTGTGGCCCACGGGCGGTGGGCCCCTTCAGGCAGAGAGACACCCGAAGGCGGCCAGGCCTCCCCCAGTCGGCCCAAGACAGAGCCGGCTCTCCACAGCCGGCTTGCCACCTCCCTCGAAGGAGATGCCCCATTAAGGAGACAAGACGCGGTGAGGCTACAGCGATCACCCGGCGGACGGCGGCACTGTAGCCACGCCCACCTCGGCAAAGTCCTCGTCACCAGGATTGAGCAACAGTAACCAGCCACCAACAAGGCCCTGGATAGTGGGGCCTACCTGTCGACCAAGGAGCCGGTAGCCGGCGGGACCCACCAGCCGGCAGGCCCCAATAGCCGGCGCAGAAGCCGGCGAGTGTAGACACAGATAGCTGGGCCCCACGCCCAGCTGGATTACCATTGTATCCTCGGGGGGTAGGCCTATATAAACCCCCCAGGACATCCATGCAAAGGGTTGATCCCTGCTAGTTTTAGACACCACATAGGGAGGAGAAGAGAGCGAGCAGTGCCCTTCTTCCTCCTCTCGCCAAACAGCTCAAGGAGCATCGTGTAGCTACTTTTTCATCTAGTGATCATGCGGAGACCCCGCAGAGCAGCAGTAGGGGTGTTATCTCCATGGAGAGCCCCGAAGCTGGGTAAGATTCGCCGGCGTGCATGTCTTTGCCTCATCCCGCTTCCAGGCACCGGCGACGTCTTATTGGCTCGCACAACGATAAGCCACCCATTGGCATATGTCGCACATACCACCCGACATTTGGCACCCACCATGGGGCCAGATGCACCGTCGTCCGGAGACCTCTTCTGGACGGGAACCCTCTTCCTCCCTCGCGAGCGTAGCCAGCCCGGCACGCCCGATGGCGCTTGCCACGACGCACTGCAAGGCGTCACCAACGTCTGCGCAGCGAGCGGCCTCGCCGATCTCCTTGACAAGACCCTCATCTCCGATGAGCTCGCCTCCGACGCGGGCACCGACCACCTCGTCAACCTCCTCGGCCAGCTCCACGTCTCCGGCGAGCCTGCTGTGGACTTGGAGTCGGTTGGCTCCACCGATCCGATGCCTGTCGACTCCGACATGGCCTCACTCGACACTTTCCCCACCGACGTCACGATCTACAACGACCCGCTTCCCCGGGCCGATGGCTGCGACGCTGTCACCACCGAGGTGAAGGTCATCGGCCACGGCGGCGCTTATGACGAGAGCACCCACGACGCCCCGCACGCGGCGGTCCACGACTTGTCCATCCCCCTCCCGGCCGATGCCGATGCTGAAGCATTGGAGGCTCGCCGCCTCGCCCTCCTCACGGAGGGCCGAAAGTTGGTTTCCATGAGACGCCTCACTGAGGCCCACCGACGTGAAGCTGACCGCGCCGCCTTTGGCACGCCGCCCCCAGGCAGGCCTAGCCGGGCCACCGTTGTCAGACAGTGCGGCGCTGTCGTCGCCGACATGTTAGGAGTCGACCGCCCAGTCTATGCCACTCCACTCGAGAACCTGCGCGCCGCCCAGGCGGCCGTAGACGAGCTAGACGGACTGGGGGCCGAAGAACTCCCCCACATGACCCGACGCATCCAGCAGCTAATCGATGCAGCCGCGCAGCGGCATGAAGCGGACGCCCGCGCGGAAAGCCCATCTCGGCGCGACGTCCCGGACGCCAACTACGGGTAAAACCCACGCGTGGCGCGAGAAAGAGCTGGCTGCCAGCCGAAGCCGAACCCGAATCTCCATCGAGCGAGACACAGAAGGCCACCCCCGGGCCGTGGAGTGGCGGGGCAACCCGCCTCCGCCTCGGCCTCGTGGAGAGAGATATCCCACCCCACCGCCTGTTGCGCATCCGACTCTCAGCAGCCGGCTAGGTCGCCGCGAAGGAGTCGGCGAGAACGACGCCTGCCATCGGATCGACCGCCTGGCGCGATCCCTGGCGCTGGAAGAAGAAGACGATGTCGGCCCGCCTTGCTTCGGCCCCTGCATCCGCGACGAGCCTTTCCCCAAAGGGTTCTCGCTCCCAAGAGACACGCCCAAGTACAACGGCTCTGTGAAGCCGGAAGATTGGTTAATCGACTACTCCACGGCGGTTAGCATAGCAAACGGCAACAGGCGCGTTGCCGTGAAGTACGTGCCCCTCATGCTGCAAGGCACGGCGCGGACCTGGCTCAACAGCCTCAAGCCATACAGCATCAACAGCTGGCTAGATTTCACAGAAGCCTTTGTCCACAACTTCACCAGCACCTACAAGCGGGCTCCCAAGCCCAGACAGCTCTCCTTGTGCGTACAAGGCCCCGCCGAGTCTACTCGCGACTACCTCACGCATTGGGCCGAGCTCCGCAACTCTTGCGAAGGGGTGCACGAGGTGCAAGCCATAGAATACTTCACTGCCGGGTGCCGAGAAGGCACCCTCCTCAAGCACAAGCTCCTCTGCGATGAGCCGACTACCCTCGACGAGCTTCTGGTCATAGCGGACAAGTACTCCACCACCGACTCCTCAATGAAGACCGAACTCCGGGTAGACGCATCCAGGAAGGTACTCAACCCGGCGCCCAAGACGCCGGCTGGGGACTCCGGCCGACACCCACACCAGAACGACCATAAGCGCAAGGGCCCCGTGCCGCCTTCTGCCAGTCGGCAGGTGGCCACAGTCGAAGACGAGCGGCCCGAAGGGCGGCCCGCACCCAAGAAACCCAAGGGCGGCAGGCCGGCTTGGCAGCCGGCCTTCTCCTACGAGCAAACTCTCGGCGCCCCGTGCAAGTTCCACAGCGGTGCGAAGCCGTCCAACCACACGACCCGGAAGTACCACTGGCTCACCCGAATCTCCAACGGCGAAGGGCTCGCGCCGCCTCCGCCTGCCGGTCCGCCGCCTTCGGCTCCGCAGCCACCGACCGCTCGGCCCGCAGTCGGAGCCGTGCACGATGAGTTCCCCGATGAGCATGCCGCCTATGTCATCTTTACAAGCCAGCCCGAAGACCAGCGCAGCAAACGCCGAGAGCACCAGGAAGTCAGCATGGTCGCTGCCAACCCCGCCGAGCACATGCACTGGTCAGAAAAACCTATCAGCTGGAGCTGGGCCGACCACCAAGAGGTGATGCCATCTCCCGGCTCTTATGCGTTGGTTCTGGATGCCACCCTTGCAATGGACAGACGCGCCGCCCGTTTCTCCCGAGTGCTGATAGACGGCGGGAGCAGCATCAACATCCTGTACCGTGACACCCTAGAGAAGATGAACGTCAAGGCAAAGCAACTCACGCCTACTCGGACTGTGTTCCATGGCATTGTACCCGGCCTGTCATGCACCCCCATTGGCAAGATCAAGGTATATGTACTCTTTGGGGACAAGGAGCATTTCCACCGAGAAGCGATCTGGTTTGAAGTGGTGGACCTGGAGAGCCCCTACCATGCATTGCTTGGCCGACCTGCCTTGGCCAGGTTCATGGCAGTTCCCCACTATGCTTACCTCAAGATGAAGATGCCGAGCACCAAGGGCGTCATCACCATAGCCGGCGATTACAAGAAATCTTCCGAGTGCGCAGCAGCCAGCAGTCGGCTGACCGAGTCCCTTGTGATTGCTGAAGAAAAAAAGATGTTGGACCGAGTCGTGGCCATGGCCGACAAACAGTCGGCCTTGTCCCTCGATTCCAAGGAGTATGATGCTCAAGGATCTTTCCAGCCGGCCAAGGAGACGAATAAGATACCTCTTGACCCCGAGCACCCAGAGAGGGTTGCCGTCATCGGGGCAAACCTAAACAGCAAATAGGAAGGCGAGCTCGCCGATTTCCTCCGTGAGAATCGGGACATCTTTGCATGGTCCCCCAAGGACATGTCGGGTGTTCCGAAGGAATTCGCCGAGCACAAACTACACGTCCGAGAAGACGCAAAACCAGTCAAACAACCCCTCCGCCGACTGTCGGAGGAGAAAAGAAGGATTGTAGGAGAAGAGATAGCCCGGCTTCTGGCAGCCGGCTTCATTATGGAAGTTTTCTTTCCAGAGTGGCATGCCAACCCGGTCCTCGTGTTAAAGAAGAATAACAAGTGGCGCATGTGCATAGACTACACGAGCCTCAACAAGGCCTGCCCCAAAGATCCCTTTGCCCTGCCAAGGATTGATCAAGTGATAGACTCCATGGCCGGGTGCGAGCTGTTGAGTTTCTTGGATGCTTACTCAGGATACCACCAGATAAAGTTAGATCCGGCAGACCGCCTGAAGACCTCCTTCATCACGCCATTCGGAGCCTTTTGCTACCTGACTATGACATTCAGCTTGAGAAATGCCGGTGCCACTTTTCAGCGTTGCATGCAGAAGTGCCTCCTCAAGCAGCTCGGCAGAAATGTCCATGTCTACGTAGACGACATTGTGGTGAAGACGGAGAAGCGCGGCACCTTGCTGGAAGACCTCAAGGAAACATTTGAGAACCTACGCCGGTTCCAAATCAAGCTCAACCCCGAGAAATGCGTGTTCGGAGTGCCAGCCAGCCAGCTCCTAGGCTTCCTGGTCTCCGAACGCGGCATCGAATGCAACCCAGTAAAGATCAAGGCCATTGAGAGAATGGCGATTCCCACCAAACTTCGAGACGTCCAGAAGTTCACCGGATGCTTGGCCTTGTAAGTGCATCTAGTGCCACCCCTAGTTGGTTTTGGAGTATTGACGACAAACCTAGTTGAGGGACTAATGTGTTTGTGAGAATTGCAGGATAACACAGGTAGAAGTCCCTCATTGATTCGGTTTTCCTACCAGAGATGACCCCTAAAAATGTATGAAGACATTGAAGTCAAAGGTGGTATATGAAGATATTCACATTGAAGACTATGATAAGAGAAGACACCACATGAAGCCTATGGAGCTCAAAGACTTAGATCTTTCGTAGTTCTCCTTCTTCTGTGTTGAGTCACAGGAACCACTGTACTGTTAAGTGGGGTCCAAGAGAACCAGTCAGAATGACTGAAGTGATGCTTAAACAAAACCTATGTCTTCGAGTGAAGACTTTGAGAGCGAATCTTGTCCAGAGTCGGGCAAGTCAGCTTTGCTTGTAGCCCAAGTAAAGTTGCCATGTGAGTTTGAAATCTGACCGTTGGAACACGTGTCAGTTCCTTAGTGACCCAGGGTCATTTCGGACAAATCAGGTCGGGTTGCCAAGTGGCTATAAATAGCCCACCCCCTACAACCATAAACGGTTGGCTGCTCAGATTCAGAGTACGGCTTTTGTCGTTTGAGAGCAACCCACCTCGAAGCCTTTGAGAGAGAATTCCTTGCGAGGATAAAGCCCTAACCACCCAGAGCCAAAGAGAATTAGGCATCACTTAAGTCTTCTTGTCTGTGTGATCTGAAGACTTATTACACTTGAGGACTGTGCATCCTCCAGCCAGTTAGGCGTCGTGTTCTGAGCATCCAAGAGACATTGTGGATTGCCGGTGAACGAAGTCTGTGAAGGTTTGGGAGTCTACCTTGAAGACTTACCAGAGTGATTGGGCGAGGTCTGTGTGACCTTAGCTCAAGGGGAATACGGTGAGGACTGGGTGTCCTGAGCTGCGTGTTCAGGACTGGGTGTCCGGGACTATGTGTCCTAAGGTTTAAATACGTAGCCGCCCTAACCAGACGTACAGTTGTTACAGCAACTGGAACTGGTCCAACAAATCATTGTCTTCAGCGAGTCACTAGTTTCATCTTCCCTTCCCTTTACTTACTGTTACTCCTTGTGAAGTCATTGTATGTTCGCACTATCTTTTGTCTTCACTGAGTGACTGCGTGTTCTGTGTGGCTTCACAATATCTTCCTACCTGATCCTTACTACATTGCTGCTATTAGTCATTGTGCTTTCACTCTATTGAATACTTGACTATGGCTTGCCTAGTGTAGTCTACCTTCCGCTGCAGGGTAATAGGTTTATTTCTATCATTTGTCTTCATAACTTCCACGTTTTGAAGACTTTCATAAAAATCGCCTATTCACCCCCCCTCTAGTCGATATAACGCACTTTCAATTGGTACCAGAGCAAGGTGCTCCCTTGTTCTGTGTGATTCGGTTTAACCACCTGGAGTTTTAGCTATGTCGACTGCAGGGATAATTAAAGTCTCCGCTGCGTGCCCCGTCTTTGATGGAACTGAATATCCCTACTGGAAGAATAAGATGCGCATGCATCTTGAAGCCATTGACGTCGACCTATGGTATGTCGTCAAGAACGGTGTTCCCAAGGCTGGAGAAGGTGTCACTGCTGCTGATGTCAAGAAGTTCGTTCAACTGGACTCTACTACCAAGAATATCATCTGTGGTCATCTGACCAAAGGACAGTATGGCCGTGTGAGTGCTTTGGAAACATCTAAGCTGGTCTGGGACTGGCTCTCCAAGGTCAATGAAGGCGTCTCAACCCAGAGAGATCAGAGAATCAGTGTCCTTTGCAACCTCTTCAACCGCTTCAAGCGAAATGACAATGAGAATGCCCAGCTCACATTTGACCGACTCACTGACATCACAAATGAGCTTCAAGCCCTCGGCGCTACTGAGATCACCAAACATGAAGTCGTCAAGACACTACTGAGATCACTTGATAGTTCGTTTGACACCCTAGCCCTGATGATTCAAGAACGTCCTGATTTCAAGACACTCGAGCCGTCTGACATACTTGAGAGGCTCAACACACATGAGTTTCAGCTTTTTGAGAAAAGAGATATCTACGGTCCAAACTATGGGCGAACTCATGCCTTGAAGGCAAAAGCTGTCTCCTCATCTGAAGAAGAATCTGACAGCAGTTCGGATGATCCTGAAGACATTGGAAGGGAACTTGCTATGCTTGTGAAGAAGTTCCAAAAATTCACCAAAAAGAAAGGTTTCAGAAAGTCTTCCCAATCAAGCTCAAGGAATGATGAAGCTTCTGCTCACGACTACAAGAAGAAAACATGTCACAAGTGCAAGAAACCTGGCCACTTCATCTCTGAGTGTCCACAGTGGGACAATGAGAACAAAAAGAAGAAGAAGAGCAAGGAATATGACTCTGATGACAAGAAGAAGAAGAAATACTCAAAGTCTTCTTCCAAGTCTTCTTCAAAGTCTTCATCACACAAGAAGAGCTCATCTGGCAAGGCACGTGCGTTTGTTGGCAAGGAAATGGATTCAGAGGAGGAGTCCGCTTCTGAGGAGGCGGAGGCGGAGGTGGAGTCTGAGGAGGAGTCTGATTCAGGCGTCGCAAGTCTGGCTACAGCATACGTTGCCAAGTCCATCTTCAACACTGAAGACAATGACTTCATCACCGACACCCATGCAAATGACAAGGACTACTCCACTTCTACCTACTGCTTCATGGCACGCGGTGCCAAGGTAAACACACGCACTACTCACTATCAAACATCTAGTGACGATGACTCTGATTGTGGTTCAAAACCCAGGTACAAAACACTTGCTAAAATTGCAACTGAACAATAGAAAGCTATGGAACATATTCAAAAACTGTTAGACAGAAGCGATTATCTGTTAGGTGCTGAAATGACTCGATCTGGATCCTTAATTGAAGACATAAAAAATCTTCACGTTAAGTATCAGGAACTTGAAAGTCGTCATGAAACTCTCTCAACAACTCATGAAAAGCTTTCCTATGATTATCTTCAAAGGAAGCAAGATCTTGAGAAATTGAGAGCGGCTCATGAAGATCTTCAAAAGGAAAACGAGTCACTTCGCGCCAAACAGATCAGTTCCGCTCAGGAAGGATTTGAACCACCATGTCTTAAATGCATTGAGCATGATAATGCTACTTCTGTTGCTGAATGTTCTACTGCTACTACTGTTGCAATATCTTCAACTGTTGAAGTGGTAACTAACCCCTCTGCTGAGGATACCACTGCTATTGCTGATGAGAATGCTAGGTTGAAGACATTTCTTGAAACAGGGATGTACAAAAGTCTTAAAGGGCATCAGACACTATGTGATGTCCTCAAAAAGTAGATTCTGAACCGAAACCCGAGGAAAGAGGGTGTTGGGTTCGTAAGGAAAATGAATGCTGATGGCTCTTACTGGAAACCTGAGCAGTACCCCAAAACCACGTGGGTTGCTGCAAAGGAACCTTCAGCAGATCCATCCAATCTATCTGGCTTCACTTGTGCTAACCCCATTATCATTTATGAATCCCTTGATGCAAACTATAAACTGTTTAAGAATCAGAATGGTGAAGTGTTTGCTAGGTACATTGGTACTAACTGCAGGAATGGACCGCCTATGAAGAAGATCTGGGTTCCGAAAAGGTGTCTGGAGAATCTTCCTGTGAATGTCATCATGACACCTCACCTGAAGAAGACAAACCTCAGACCAAAGGCTTCATACGGTCCAAAGGCTTCATACAGACAGAGGACTCACCTGAGTCGCACTAACGCAAATGTTTTGCAGGGAAACCATACTCAGGCATATGAATATGAGAGCGGTTCATCAAACCGCCATGTTCATAAGACCAAGAACTATTCTACTTATTCTTATGAGTACTATTGTCCGCCTGCAAGACTGTTTGCTAGGGATCCAAAGCCAAAGTTCTCAGATGCTGCACTTAGACTTATTGCTTCTAAGTCACCCTTGAAGATGTGGGTGGCTAAGAAAGCTTAACTCTCTTTTGCAGGGAAAGGTCTCCAGCAGAAAACCAAAATCGTCTGACGCTATTGCTGGGGATCTTAAACATCTTGTAGGGCGCAAGATCAAATTCCCGAATGGTCTTACTATGTACTTCGTTCCTGAATCGCTTGCGACTCTCCCTATTAGTCCTAATCTGGATCTAAGCTTTCATAACCCACTGGTTTGTCAAATGTTTTTGCTTCACAATGCTCTTCGTGAAGCCTATCCCCCTAACTGCACTGTAGGGTACGACACCAGCGTCTTCAGAATGGATTATTGATAATGGGTGTACAAATCACATGACTGGCAAAAGAAGCCTTCTTATGGACTCAACCTTACGTCCATCCGACAAGAGCCACATCACATTTGCTGACACTGGTAAAAGTAAGGTATTGGGCCTAGGTAGAGTTGCAATCTCAAGGGATCAACACATGGATAAAGTCATGCTTGTTGAATCCCTTGGCTTCAACTTAATGTCTGTCTCAATGCTTTGCGATTTAAACATGATCGTAATATTTGGAAAATATCGTTGCCTTGTTCTAATGGAATCTGACAAGTCTCTAGTATTTGAAGGGTATCGAAAAGATGATTTGTACGTGGTAGATTTCTCAGCAGGACCACAGCTTGCCGTATGTCTTCTAGCAAAAGCTTCAGAATGCTGGCTCTGGCATCGGAGGCTTGGGCATGCTGGCATGAGGAACCTCCACACCCTGGCAAAGAAGAAGCATGTCATAGGCATCGAGGGTGTCAAGTTCAAGAAAGATCACTTATGCGGTGCCTGTGAGGCAAGAAAGATGACGAGGGCCAAACATCCCTCAAAGACAATCATGACCACTACTCGACCCTTCAAACTGCTTCACATGGATCTTTTCGGTCCCACTCATTACTCAACTCTTACTACTACTGCTTGTCTCTATGGCTTTTTCATTGTTGATTATTATTCTAGATATACTTGGGTGCACATAATCCTTTACAAGACTGAAGTGCAGGATGTCTTCAGACGCTTCGCCAATCGAGCAATGAACAACTATGGCGCCAAGATAAAGCATATCAGAAGTGACAATGGCACTGAATTCAAGAACACTAGCCTTGATACATATCTTGATACCTTGGGCATCACACATGAATTCTCAGCCCCATACACGCCACAGCAAAATGGGGTCGTCGAACGCAAGAACAGAACACTCATTGAGATGGCCAGAACGATGCTACATGAATACAAGACTCCAAGAAAATTCTGGCCTAAAGCCATTGATACTACATGCCATACAATCAATCGTGTTTATCTTCACAAGCTTCTGAACAAGAGATCTTATGAGCTCCTTACTGGCAAAAAGCCAAATGTCAGTTACTTCAGAGTATTTGGCACCAGGTGCTAGATCAAGGACCCACATCACACCTCAAAGTTTGCACCAAAAGCACATGAGGGTTTTATGCTTGGATATGGAAAGGATTCGCACTCCTTCAGAGTCTTCAATCTCTTTCATTACAAAGTGGTTGAAACAGTGGATGTGCGATTCGATGAGACCAACGGTTCACAAAGAGAGCAACTGCCAAATGTGCTAGATGAAGTTCCATCCAGTGAATCAATCAAGCTAATGGGTCCTGACGACAATGGTAAAGAGTTCGATCAAAAGGTATACCGCTCCATGATTGGTTCTTTACTTTATCTATGTGCATCTAGGCCAGATATTATGCTTAGTGTTTGCATGTGTGCTCGATTTCAAGCAGCACCAAAGGAGTCGCATCACTTAGCTGTGAAGCGAATTCTTCGATATTTGGCTCACACCCCAACTCTAGGATTATGGTATCCAAAGGGCTCAGAGTTTGATCTGGTTGGATTCCGGATGCTGATTATGCTGGTGACAAAGTTGATCGCAAGTCTACATCAGGCACATGTCACTTTCTGGGACGATCACTTGTATGTTGGTCTTCAAAGAAGCAGAACTGTGTATCTCTCTCCACTGCTGAATCTGAATACATTGTTGCTGGATCTTGCTGCGCTCAGCTTCTATGGATGAAGCAAACGCTCAAAGACTATGGCATTCATCTGAAGCAAGTGCCACTCTACTGCGACAATGAAAGCGCCATCAAGATTGCCAACAACCCAGTTCAGCACTCGAAGACAAAGCACATTGAAATTCGTCATAACTTTCTCAGAGATCATGTTGTGAAGGAAGATATTGATATCATACACGTCAACACTGAAGAGCAATTGGCAGATATCTTCACCAAGCCCTTGGATGAGAAGAGATTTTGCAAGTTACGGTGTGAGCTGAATATCCTGGAATCCTCAAATGTCCTATGATCAGGCACACATCCTAACCCTTATGCATATTGATGACTTAGATGTGCAACACACGAAGTAAAGTGTATCTTCAATCAATGAAGACATACATTCTAAGTGTGAATACATTAATGTGGAATTTGACTTTGGAGCGCCACGATAATTGTGCGCCATGTCTGGGTCTAATACTTCCTATACGGTGGGTAACGCCACCACCAAATGTTCTATTTTGAAGTGTTTCACTCATGGCGTTACCTTGCTATGTCTTCCCATTTGGTTTGGCTTCAATCTCAACATGTCTTCATGATTATCTTCACTATGTTGATTATATATATACTAGTGTTCTGTCCTCTACAGCATTCACTTATAGCTATGTCTTCTTGTTGAATCTTTTGAACTAAGTGAATGTGATCGGACCCTAACCTCTCTATGCTTTCTATCTCAAATTCTATCTCTCCAAATCATATGCATTCTATTGAAACTGTCGAATGTCTTCTTTGCGTCCTTGTCAGCAGAAGATACAGAGACAACCATTAAGTCCGTTTTCAATGCTCATTCCTCCACATGAAAATCGGAGAGGTGGGAACGACCACCCGACAATCCAGGCGTGCGTGGGACGTGGAACAAACCCCAAAATTCCGCACAATGGCCACGTGTTCCTCAGATGCGAATCGCCAGGGGCATCTGTGTAATAACACAGTGCCGCCCCTGTACCTATAAATACACACTTCACGGCAGTCATTATCTCTTCTTCCACTCTCGCACGAACCCTAGCGCCACCGCTAGCCCTCAACGACGCCGGCGACGAAGCGCTTCGCTGCCGCAACCTCTCCGACGCCGTCTTCACGCCGACCGCGGACATCGTCCTCTCCGCCGTCGCCGTAGGTGTCCTCCATCGCCAAGTTAGGGCACGGAAGATCGAACTGCTCGGCCTCATCTTCCACTCCGTCTAGCAGTTCTTAGTGTGGTAAATAAAACTTCCTTTTTACGGCACTGTTGATCCTATGGCTTTGTCACTTTCTACCACAAGCAGCTTCTATTCACACAAGTTAGATCTCTCTCATACTACATCTCATAACATGCCTAGTATATTCACTTATGCTTCACAAAGTAGTTAGATTCCTCACTTGTACTGATCTCTGGATTCGTGCAAATCTGGAACCAACTCCTTGTCTATGAGTGAATGTCTTCGCACGATGAGGTCAATGTCTTCTAAACTGATTTATATTCAAAATCTTCTGAGAATGCATATGACCTCTTCCCCTTCCCTCGCACCTTACTGCTGTCACAGGTACATGTCCGTGGGAGAATCCCTTGGTTCTCATAGTCTGCATTCATTTGCAGAATTCTTACAACATCATATAAATTCTCCCGAAGCAAGTTCCTGTTTGTCCAGCAAGTGAAAAGCTTTGAAGCCTTTGAACGTGTTGAAGCCTTTCAGTTTAAAGTTCATGGCTTCAGAGAAATCAGCAAGTAAGGATGGCAGAAAGCGTCGTGGAGAAACATCTAGAGATCTGCCAGATGACCTCTCAGAACTGTACAAGACAGATCCTGAAGAGGATTACAATCAGTGCAAGACCCGAATCCAATGGATTCGAAGATATTGGGCAGAATAATGGTTCAAATACCGATTTGTAACCCAAGAATATGCTGAGAAAAATGCCATCAAGAGACCGTGGGGAGACATCCTACACAAGAATCTTCAACCCAGGTCCAGAGATGAAGCCATGGAACAAGGCTTCTATCCCTGCATGGTCCGTGGGCCACAGCCTGTTGATGCACACTCATCGTCACTACTATGGTGTCGTGACGACATTCTGTTCAAGCGCAACTTCCAGTTTGCCCAGAACTCAGCAAAGAAAAACAAGAAGACATTGGGACTAGACTTCAACCCTGGTCCCTCAGCTCCAAGGGCTGACGGCACACGTGATGCAGAACCCAATGTCGTCGGTCCTTTCTACAACCTTGAAGGCCTCATCACCCATATCTTGGTTCAAGGGACTACAATGAATGAGACTGCAGCTGACGCTGAATCAGATGAAGCGCCTGCAGCACCGAAGCCAAAGAAGTTGAAGAAGCCTAAAGCTTCAAAGCCTGCCCCTTCACCAAAAATCTCACGGGCGAAGCCACTGGCAACTGCACCTCCTGAAGACAGTGTGCAATCCGAAGATTTATCACGCATCTCCAAGCCCCAGAAGGTCAAGATGCCTCTGCCACACACCGGCCAAGAGCTAACAGCTGTTGCCATTCTGCGCAATGATGCCATTGATCTGTCAAGTGATGAAGATCTTGCAGATGACGCTCTTGAGCAACTCATCAAGAGCAAAGAAGAAGCAGAAATCTTCAATGATCTGCCTCTCTTTGATGTAACCATCATCCACAACTTCATTGACGAGTGGTTTGACACGCCAAACATCAGCTTCGAAGATCTCCAACTACCCATTGGCCTCAGTGTCGCCTTCCATGGCGCCATTGCTTCAGAGTTAGCTATCGCCCAGAGCATTGTTGAACTGAAGCAGAAGATTGACTTTGAGAAATCTTAGTTCAAGAAGCATATGGCCAAGCTCAGCGTGCAAGAGGTGAAGAACTTCAAGATTATGCTGCACGAGCTCAAGGAAGCCTTTCTCAAGAAACGTGCAGAAGCTCAAGGTTCTCGTGAGCGCATGAAGGTTCTGGCTGACAAATGTGTGCAGGCCTACAATGAGGCTGAGAAGCGCAAGGCCCTTGGGCATCCTGGCATTGACCACAGGATGGCCGCAAAGAAGAAGAAGAAGCCCGCTACGGCTGAACCCGACGCACCAAGGCAGGAAGCAGATCCCATTGTCTTCCCAACTAGAATGACTGGCTCGAAGCCAAAGGCCAGGTCAACCGCTTCAGAACTGAAGAATACCAGGACTGCTGAGGCTGAAGCAAGGAAGAGAAAACATCCTGAAGCCTCTGCTACTGCCCCCGCCAAGAAGAAAAGAAAGACCAAGAAGGAACGGGCTGCTCACACAGAGCCCTTAATTGTTGAACCCATTTCCATGGTTTACCCTGACGCCGATCCACAAGAACGTCAACTGACTGTCCATGAGCCTGCTTTCACAGAGGCTCATGAAGCTGAAGACTTTCCAGCAGCTGATCCCATCGTTGCTGAAGACATTGGTCACCATGACCGTGTAGAAGATGGTGCAGTCCTTCCTCAGCTCGAGCACAGCGAACTCCTCAGCATTGGTTGTCCTCTGACGCCAATCGCTCAGGATGCTTCATGGGCTGATCACCCACAAGAGGAAGAAGACTTTGAGGCCCAGCCAACTCCAACTACACAGGCGTCGCCTGCGTTGCGCAGGCTTCGCAAAGGACCAAGGCCTCCAGTCTCTGCATCTGAAGCTGAATCTGCTGAAGACATTCCGGCTGCATCAGCTGATGAAGAAGAAGTGCCACAAGCTGCTACTCCCCTGTCCCACCAAGAAGATGTCCATGAACATCTTGAGGCTGCCACCACCAACACCACTGAAGCCACTGACGCTGTCATGGCTGAAGCTAATGTGGAGCCCTCACCAACAAAAGCACCAGAAGACAGCGAAGCCACAGATCCCGCCGCTTCTGTTCCTGCGTCTGCTGCCGGTCCCCAGTTCGACTATCATGTTGAGCACAGGCCTCAGGTACAGAAGCCAATCCCAAGATTGCCAAGGTTCCCAGGTCCTGCATCAGCACCTGGCTCCTTCAATATCAATGGCTTCAGAGCAGACAACACATTCTTCAACAGCTCCAGGAACCCCTACTCCAGGGAAAGAATATCATCTGATCGGTTCTGGAGTTATCCGCAGTGAAGCTATTACTCATGCGTTCTTTACAAACAAGGTCGCATCTTCCCACACAAGCGCCTTGACATTGAAGCAATAGCTAGTCTGCCCTGTCTGGAAGAAGCTCTAGATTGCTTCAAAGTGGTTGGACTGCTGCCGTTCGTCACTAACCAAGAGCATTGGAATGAAGAGTTGCTACTCCAATTCTATGCCACACTTCACATCCGCGGGTATAGCAGAGATCCAAAGACTTGGGTCCTGGAGTGGATGACAGGAAACGTTCATCACGAAGCCAAAGCCTTTGACATCATTGAGCTCACTGGTTTGCCCACTCCTGGCGATCTCTACGAGCATGGCTGTCAGCTTCATACTGAAGCTATTGAGAGCATCTTTCAGAAGACTGAACCTAATATGAGTCAGATGCTCAGTATGATGAAGCCATTGCCCCAAGATGCTGCTTATCCCACGGAGTTCTTTGTTGAAGACCTTGAGTATCTGCCAAGAACCATTTATCACATCATAAGGCGAACTCTCTGGCCAATCAAAGGACATTCTCACCATGACAAGCTGGAAGGTGCAATGAAGACTTTGGTCTTCTACATTCTTCATGGAAAATGCTTCAATACACAGGATTTCTTCATTCACCAACTTGCTGCATCTGGCTCTGATCTGTTTGGTTTGAAGTTCTACGCCCCTTGGGTGATGCGGCTGATCAAACTTCACTCCGCTATCTCATATCAGCCCTCGGCCCACAACCATCGGATCTTTTTGCCTGATGTGGATATGTCTATTGAAGCCATCTATCCTGAGCCTGCCAAGGAACCTCTAAGTCTTCAGAATGCAGAGCATCAGAGTTTTTCTCAGAACATTGAAGGAGTTGGAGCAGTCGCTCGTGTGTATCCTTTGGCTGGCACTACACGTGCACCGCATCCTGCTCTCACTGAAGCCACTGACAGTACAACTGCTCCACGACCCAAGAAGCGCACTCATGTTCTCAATGACCGAGAGCTTCTTGTGGCTCTTCATCAGAAACAGGATAGGCAACATGACTGGCTGAAGCGTCAGATGCAAAGCCTCTTGGTGGATGTTAATCGCATTCGCAATCTTGCCACCAAGAATGCTTTTGTTGCCCATGAAACCTCTCGCCGCACATGGAAAGGGCTAACGCTGATGTGTTCTGAAGATGATCTTCAAGAGGATGGCTTCACTGAGCGCTTCAAGTTTGAATCCACACCTCCTCGAAGGGCAGTGCTGCGACGAACTCCATCCCTTGAAGACTCTGAGTTCTCTTCCTCTGCTGCAACTGTGAATGCCAGAGTGATCGAGGATGAAGACGATGCTACTTCACCGCCACCTCCTTCAGCACGCTTCGACTCTGCTCCAAGTTCTTCAGCACCGCCAAACACCACCAACGACCCTGCTGCTTCACCTACTCCTCATGGGAACGAGTAGATGCTCTATGTCTTCAAACCTTTTTGGTCCTTACTAACAAAAGGGGGAGAAGCATATGAGGTTGATAGTCTTCAAGCGGGTCCATATGGGCGGGTACTTTATATTTTGCTTTGTGCTTACAACTCTCGTTTTGCTACATTTGGTTCTTTGAGTTGTAACACTTAAACTCGATGGTCGTCTGCTACTTATCTTCCACCTTGTGTTGCGATGATAAATTCCGCATGTGTGACGATAAATTCCACACTTAGATCATTCTGCAGACGTCCATTTTCCATTATGCATGTCATTATCTTCATATACTTTCACATGCATAGTGGATTGTCATCATAAGTTGAAGTGGATCTCCACAAGTACAACCTGCCATGTGCATTTGCATTCCAAAAGCAAATTACTTATATGCACATCTTCAGGGGGAGCCCTTGCAACTTATGAAGACAATTCCTTATCCTTTACAATTTCACAGATTATATTCCCTGTTGAAAACTTCAACTAGTTTGTCATCAATCACCAAAAAGGGGGAGATTGTAAGTGCATCTAGTGCCACCCCTAGTTGGTTTTGGAGTATTGACGACAAACCTAGTTGAGGGACTAATGTGTTTGTGAGAATTGCAGGATAACACAGGTAGAAGTCCCTCATTGATTCAGTTTTCCTACCAGAGATGACCCCTAAAAATGTATGAAGACATTGAAGTCAAAGGTGGTATATGAAGATATTCACATTGAAGACTATGACAAGAGAAGACACCACATGAAGCCTATGGAGCTCGAAGACTTAGATCTTTCGTAGTTCTCCTTCTTCTATGTTGAGTCATAGGAACCACCGTACTGTTAAGTGGGGTCCAAGAGAACCAGTCAGAATGACTGAAGTGATGCTTAAACAAAACCTATGTCTTCGAGTGAAGACTTTGAGAGCGAATCTTGTCCAGAGTCGGGCAAGTCAGCTTTGCTTGTAGCCCAAGTAAAGTTGCCATGTGAGTTTGAAATCTGACCGTTGGAACACGTGTCAGTTCCTTAGTGACCCAAGGTCATTTCGGACAAATCAGGTCAGGTTGCCAAGTGGCTATAAATAGCCCACCCCCTACAACCATAAACGGTTGGCTGCTCAGATTCAGAGTATGGATTTTGTCGTTTGAGAGCAACCCACCTCGAAGCCTTTGAGAGAGAATTCCTTGCGAGGATAAAGCCCTAACCACCCAGAGCCAAAGAGAATTAGGCATCACTTAAGTCTTCTTGTATGTGTGATCTGAAGACTTATTACACTTGAGGACTGTGCATCCTCCAGCCAGTTAGGCGTCGCGTCCTGAGCATCCAAGAGACATTGTGGATTGCCGGTGAACGAAGTATGTGAAGGTTTGGGAGTCTACCTTGAAGACTTACCAGAGTGATTGGGCGAGGTCTGTGTGACCTTAGCTCAAGGGGAATACGGTGAGGACTGGGTGTCCTGAGCTGCGTGTTCAGGACTGGGTGTCCGGGACTGTGTGTCCTAAGGTTTAAATACCTAGCCGCCCTAACCAGACGTACAGTTGTCACAGCAACTAGAACTGGTCCAACAAATCATTGTCTTCAGCGAGTCACTGGTTTCATCTTCCCTTCCCTTTACTTACTGTTACTCCTTGTGAAGTCATTGTATGTTCGCACTATCTTTTGTCTTCACTGAGTGACTGCGTGTTCTGTGTGGCTTCACAATATCTTCCTACCTGATCCTTACTACATTGCTGCTATTAGTCATTGTGCTTTCACTCTATTGAATACTTGACTATGGCTTGCCTAGTGTAGTCTACCTTCCGCTGTAGGGTAATAGGTTTATTTCTATCGTTTGTCTTCATAACTTCCACGTTTTGAAGACTTTCATAAAAATCGCCTATTCACCCCCCCTCTAGTCGATATAACGCACTTTCAGGCCTCCCTGAACCGCTTCATCAGCCGGCTCGGAGAGAAAGCTCTCCCCCTCTACCGCCTCAGGAAGAAGACCACTCACTTCGAGTGGAATGACCAAGCCGACCAAGCTTTTCACGAGCTGAAGAAGATGCTGGCCACGCCGCCTGTCCTGGCGGCGCCGACTGAGAAAGAGCCCATGCTCCTCTACATTGCCGCAACCAGCCGGGTGGTCAGCACCGTCATCGTAGTCCAACGCCCAGAAGAGGACCAAGCCCAGACGGTCCAGAGGCCGGTGTACTATTTGAGCGAGGTGCTGTCTACCTCAAAGCAGAACTACCCGCACTACCAGAAGATGTGCTATGGCGTGTACTTCGTCGCCAAGAAGCTGAAGCCCTACTTCCAAGAGCATCCCATCACGGTCGTATGCACCGCCCCGCTGGCTGAGATCATAGGCAGCCGGGATGCATCCGGCTGGGTGGCGAAATGGGCCATCGAGCTGGCCCCTTACACGATATTCTACCAGCCTCGCACCGCCATCAAGTCCCAAGCATTGGCTAACTTCCTCGTCGACTGGGCCGAGACCCAGTACCTACCGCCAGCTCCCGACTCCACTCATTGGCGCATGCACTTCGATGGGTCCAAGATGCGCACCGGCTTGGGAGCCGGCGTCGTCCTCACCTCTCCTAAAGGTGACAAGCTCAGATACACGCTGCAAATTCACTTTGCCGCCTCCAACAATGTGATCGAGTACGAGGCACTCATACACGGGCTCCGGCTTGCCAAAGAGCTCGGCATTCACCGGATCCTATGTTATGGCGACTCGGACTTGGTGGTCCAGCAATCATCCGGCGACTGGGATGCCAAGGACGCAAATATGGCAAGCTACCGCTTCCTCGTTCAGCAGATCAGTGGGTATTTTGAAGGATGCGAGTTCCTCCACGTACCGCGAGCCGACAACGAGCCAGCTGATGCCCTGGCTTGAATAGGCTCCACTCGGCAAGCAATACCAACCAGTGTCTCTCTACAACGCCTCCTCAAGCCGTCTATCAAGCCGTCTCCAGAGTCCGATTCCATCTTCGTACCGCCTGACCCCAATACAGCCGGGCCCGGCTCGAAGAACCAAGAAGGTGACCCGGGGACTTCGATAGTTGGCTAGGGGACATCAGCAGGCGGCTCGGGGACTTCTGTAGTTACGCCCGACCCGGGGACTGCCACACCCGGCTCGGGGACTGCGGTAGTCGGCCCGGAGACTGCACCAACACAACAGGCGGCGGCCGACTCCAGCATTTCACCACCCAGCCCGCCCGCCCTGGTCGCAGTAG
Organism: Triticum urartu; assembly: GCF_056163025.1. Taxonomy (NCBI): domain Eukaryota; kingdom Viridiplantae; phylum Streptophyta; class Magnoliopsida; order Poales; family Poaceae; genus Triticum; species Triticum urartu. The sequence continues at coordinate 429,557,234 of NC_141873.1, forward strand.
CCGCATTGGCAATAGAAGAAGTCGCAGCTCCATCATGGGCTCAGTCTATCCTCAACTTCCTAATAAACCAAGATCTGCCGGCTGACGAAACAGAGGCAAGACAAGTCCAACGCCGAGCCGGAGCATACACAATCGTCAACAGAGAGCTCGTCAAGCGCAGTGTCACTGGAGTCCTTCAGCGATGCGTCGAGCAAGAGAAGGGCATTGCAATCCTCAGAGACATCCACCAAGGAGAATGCGGCCACCATGCGGCCTCAAGATCACTCGTCGCCAAAGCCTTCTGCCATGGTTTCTTTTGGCCGACTGCTTTGGGTGACGCCAAGGGGTTAGTTAAACATTGCAAAGGATGCCAACAATTCAGCTCCAAGCAACACATGCCAGCTTCAGCACTCAAGACCATTCCCCTCACTTGGCCCTTCGCCGTTTGGGGACTGGACATGGTGGGCCCATTCAAGACAGCGCGCGGCGGCATGACACATCTGCTTGTCGCCGTGGACAAATTCACCAAATGGATTGAGGCAAAGCCGATCAAGAAGCTGAATGGGCCGACTGCCGTGACATTTATCGCAGATATAACAACTCGGTACGGCATGCCACACAGCATCATCACCGACAATGGCATGAATTTCGCCAAGGGAGCCTTGGCACGTTTCTGCGTGACGCAAGGCATCCGGTTGGACTTAGCGTCCGTTTCCCACCCGCAGTGAAACGGCCAGGTCGAGCGAGCCAACGGCCTCATCCTTTCCGGCATCAAGCCCCGACTGGTCGTACCACTGGAGTGTTCAGCCGGCTGTTGGCTCGATGAGCTGCCGGCCGTCCTCTGGAGTCTGCGCACTACCCCGAACAAGTCAACCGGCTTCACTCCTTTCTTCCTCGTGTATGGTGCCGAGGCGGTCATCCCAACTGACATCGAGTTCGACTCGCCTCGGGTAACCATGTACACAGAAGCGGAGGCCAAGGAAGCATGAGAAGACGGCGTCGACCTGCTGGAAGAAGGCCGGCTATTAGCCCTCAGCCAGTCCGCCATCTATCAGTAGGGCCTGCGCCGCTACCACAGCCGGAAGGTCAAGCCAAGATCCTTCCAAGAGGGCGATCTTGTGCTCTGGCTAATCCAGTGAACAGCCGGCCAACACAAGCTCTCAGCCCCTTGGGAGGGCCCCTTCGTCATCAGCAGAGCTTTAGGCAACGACTCCTACTACCTGATCGACGCGCAGAAGCCGAAGGCATGAAAGAGAGACGACTCCGGCAAGGAGTCAGAACGACCATGGAACGCCAACCTCCTCCGAAGATTTTATAGTTGAAATGCAGTATGTATCACGCTAACTTTTGTACTAAGTACGAGACAATAGGCCCCCCAAGGAGAGCTCGGGGACTGCCATCTTTTATCTATGAATGAAGAGTATCATGCTTATGACCTTGTCATTACATTCACTTTTTCCGTCCGGCACCGGGTTCGACTAGTCGGCCCGGGGACTGGCCGCCTGGAGTTATATTAGAAGTCCTACCTGCGGTCAGACAAGTAGTGTGCCGGCTCCCAAGCCTTCTCTTGCCAAAAGTCGCAGATCGAAGAACCGGCTGTCCGGCTGGCAAGAGTTAAAGGCAGGAAAGGACGCCCACACGAAAAACAGCTAGGGACTAACGGACTAATATAACAAAAGCCGGTTTTTCTCCCACCACGGACCGACTACCAGAGTAGCCGGCTGGCCGGCTTCCATTCACCTCGCTTTAATCTAAGAAAGCTCGAGTACTTGCCTTCCCAAAAGGGGAAGGCGGCAAAGAAAACATCCTAAGGATAAAAAGCATACACGAATGGAAACCAAACACGCACACAATAATATTTACATAAAAGACCTTCAAAAGGCCAGCATTCAACATAGTTCGAATACACCCCCAGTGGGTGGAACTGTGCAAGTTTAATAAAATTGTTCAAAAGGCAACAAGCAGGAAAAAACAAGGACGGCAGATTAAGCCAAGGGAGCGACTGGCGAGTCGGGTAGGTCGGTGGAGACGGCAATGCCGACTGGAGGAGTGGCCGGCTGGCGAACCTCGGCATGATCACCGCCTCCCGCAGAGGGCGCGCTAGCACGCGCCTCGTTGCTGGAGGCACGATCAGGCTGAGGCTGGCTGGCCGCTTCACCGGCCGGCTCAACGTCTTCGCCTTCCTCTCCTTCGTTGTCTTTGCCTTCGTCGCTGGAGGCGATCTCCTCTGCCGAGTCCTCACCCGCTGCCGGGTCCAGCCCGAACCACTCCTCCGGCTGGGCAACGCCGTCGTCATTAATTTCAGGAGCGAAGACGCTGATGTCAGTGCACTCGGCGATCGTCGAAGCGCGTTGAGCGATAGCTGGCCGCACCTCCCCCATCTCTTCATCGGCCTCCAGCCACCAGGTGCGCAGCTGGTCCAGGTTCAGCCCCAGATACCAGGCTCGGACGAACTCCAGCGCCCGCCCAGCTCCAAGTCGGGCTGCCGATGCCTTCCAGGCCTCGAAGCGGCCAACCGCAACCTCCAGCCAGTCGGTAGTCCGACTCGGGGTGCGGGGAATCGTCTCGCTTGGCCAGAGGGCGGCCAACACCTGCGCCCCGGCGCGCTAGAGGCGGCGGAGCATATGGTGAGCCGGCTGCAGCCGGGCTTGGACCGCCAAGAGTTGCTCCTCAAGCGTCCGGTTCGCGTCCGGCGCGATTTCAGCCCCCGCCTGCCGGCGCGCCTCGCGATGGGCCTCGATGGTTTGGGTGGAGAAGACGGAGTAGCCGGGAAAGTAGTCTGCACAGAGAACAAAAAGCAGCACAAGTCAGAACACAAGTCAGGGATCAAGGGGCAAGCAAGGAGTGAAGAAGGCGGCTTACCATCGATTAGATCCTCGATACGACCGAAGCCCTCGCTCAGTGCCTGCTTCGCCTCAGCCCAGCCCGCCGCTTCGGTCTCGAACTCGGCCTTCAGGGCGTCCTCGCTGTCCTGCGCCTTCTTCAGGGCCGCCTTGTGGCTCTCCTCCTGGTCGGCCAACTTCTTGGCCAGGCAGTCACGCTCCAGGACCAAGGCGTTGTACTCGGCTTCCTTGGCGCGAAGGGCGGCCTGGGCCCCGCTGAGCTGCCCCCTCAAGTCGGCATTGGCTCCTGCAAGCATGAAGACAAAGGAAAAATTAATAAGGAAGAAGTCGTCAAGGAAGATCCGACACGGCTGCTCAGCAGTCGGCCCGAATCTCGGGGACTACACCCAGTGGGTGCGCTGACGCGCCCCCACCGAAGATGAACGAAACAAAGCACGCACTCCAGCTACTGGTCAGGTCCTCGGTTCTCCGGCTCAGCTCCTGAGCCTGGGACTTGAAGGTGGCAGCGCGGAGGTTATGATACTCCTGGAAGATTATACAGGAGGCGAGGATAAGTTAAGTTGTCAGGACCTAGTAAGTTCCAAGCCGCCTGCGCAGCAACCGACTCGGAACTCGGGGACTACACCCAGTGGGTGCGCTGACGCGCCCCCACGGGAGAAATCAAAAGAGCAAAATAACCAAGGCCAGAAGACTCACCCGGATGACGGCCCGCGTCGCAAGGAACTCTTGGGTGTATCGCTGCAGCGAGGCGGCCTGAGCTTGAAGCCGGTTCCGGACCTCCTGGGCCGCCGCGTTCAGCTCGCCCGTCCCCCCGCTGGGAGTCCACTCGGACGTGCTGGCGCTGGCCGCCTCCAGGGCCTCCGTCGTCTGGCTGGCGCCCGCAGCTCGGTGCAGTTCCGGCACGGAGGCGCCACCCCCTGCGCGCCGGTGCAATGCCGGCTGCACCTCGAGGCCGGCCCCTGCCTCCGGCTCGCCCCCGACCGGCTGTTCTGGCGCCGCAGCTGATTGGCCGCTTTGGCCCGCTCCAGTCGGCGCCGTCTGCGGCGCCCCCTCCACGAAGATCACGTGGTCCTCCCTCCCCTCCATCACCGGCGGGTCTTGGTCGACCTCCTCCGACGGGGCACGGGGATGTCGGGGGCCACGGCGCGGAGGGGAACGACGAGCAGCGGAGGCTGGTTGTGCGAGGCCTCCGCCTCCGTCTCCGCGGCTGCCGCCTCCTCCCGGGCCTTGGCCGCCGCGTCGGCCTGCTCCTTCGTCACCTGGGCGGTCCTTCGCTCTGCCGCCTCCCGCTCCTCCCGCGCCTCCCATGCGTTCCGCTCCGTGGCCTCCCTAAGGTCGGTGCGGGGATCCACGCGATGGGAGCCTGAAGACCCTCCAGTCGGCTCGACTACGGAGCCGCCAGGACCCTGCTCAAGGGAAAGCGGTGCCCTGTCCGGCGAGCAAAGAAAGGTTTAGAAGAGCTTCGGTCGAAAAGAACAACAAAAAATATATATATATATACAAGACATTCGACGACTTACGCCGAGATCGCCTGCGGCTGTTTCACCGCCTTGCGGAAGCGGGCCGCCTTCACGGCCGCCTCATCCCGCTCGGTCGCCGCCGTAGAAGCCTTGGATTTCTTCGGCCGGCTGCCGAAGAAGGTCGACGCGGCCCGGCGCTTCTGCGCGCTGCCACGGGCAGCCGGCGCGGCAGACGGGCCCGTGCCTTGATGATCAAGCGCCGGTTGGCGGTGTGGGGCGGCTTCGACCTCATCGTCGTCCGGTCAGTCTTCGAAGCCGGCCCCGAGCGCCGCGCCTCCGGCCTCGTCGCCTTCCCCCACGATGGCATCTTCCATGGCGGCCGCTCCCAGGTCCGGATCGTCGGCGTCGTCCACCGTGCGGTCGGGGAGGAGTTGGCGCTCTACCCCTGCGGCCCCGGCCGTCGACGGAAGAAGAGGGTTCTGCTAAAGGCAAACCAACAGATCAGAGGTCGGCTATCATGAGGCCGGCTACAAAAAGGAAGAAAAGAAGAAAAAACTTACGGCAGGCGGTGTTGGGGAACGTAGCAATAATTCAAAATTTTCCTACGTGTCACCAAGATCAATCTATGGAGTCATCTAGCAACGAGGGAGGAGTGGATCTACATACCCTTGTAGATCGCACGCGGAAGCGTTCAAGAGAACGGGGTTGATGGAGTCGTACTCGTCGTGATCCAAATCACCGATGATCCTAGCGCCGAACGGACGGCACCTCCGCGTTCAACACACGTATGGAGCAGCGACGTCTCCTCCTTCTTGATCCAGCAAGAGGGGAGGAGAGGTTGATGGAGATCCAGCAGCACGACGGCGTGGTGGTGGAAGTAGCGGGATTCCAACAGGGCTTCACCAAGCGCTGCGGGAGGAGGGACATGTGTCATGGGAGGGAGAGGGAGGCGCCAGGGCTTAGGTGTTGCTGCCCTCCCTTCCCCCCACTATATATAGGGCCAAGGGAGAGGGGGGGCGCAGCCTTGGCCCTTCCTCCAAGGAAGGGTGCGGCCAGGGAGGAGTCCATCCTCCCCAAGGCACCTAGGAGGTGCCTTCCCCCTTTAGGACTCTTCCTTTCCCTTATCTCTTGGCGCATGGGCCTCTTGGGGCTGGTGCCCTTGGCCCATATAGGCCAAGGCACACACCCCTACAGCCCATGTGGCCCCCCGGGGCAGGTGGACCCCCTTGGTGGACCCCTGGACCCCTTTCAGCACTCCCGGTACAATACCGATAATGCGCGAAACTTTTCCGGCGACCAAAACAAGACTTCCCATATATAAATATTTACCTCCGGACCATTCCGGAACTCCTCGTGACGTCCGGGATCTCATCCGGGACTCTGAACAACTTTCGGGTTACCGCATACTAATATCTCTATAACCCTAGCGTCACTGAACCTTAAGTGTGTAGACCCTACGGGTTCAGGAGACATGCAGACATGATCGAGATGACTCTCCGGTCAATAACCATCAGCGGGATCTGGATACCCATGTTGGCTCCCACATGTTCCACGATGATCTCATCGGATGAACCACGATGTCAAGGACTTAATCAATCCCGTATACAATTCCCTTTGTCTAGCGGTACGATACTTGCCCGAGATTCGATCGTCGGTATCCCGATACCTTGTTCAATCTCGTTACCGGCAAGTCTCTTTACTCGTTTCGTAACACATCATCCCGTGATCAACTCCTTGATCACATTGTGCACATTATGATGATGTCCTACCGAGTGGGCCCAGAGATACCTCTCCGTTTACACGGAGTGACAAATCCCAGTCTCGATTCGTGCCAACCCAACAGACACTTTCGGAGATACCTGTAGTGTACCTTTATAGCCACCCAGTTACGTTGTGACGTTTGGCACACCCAAAGCACTCCTACAGTATCCGGGAGTTGCACAATCTCATGGTCTAAGGAAATGATACTTGACATTAGAAAAGCTTTAGCATACGAACTACATGATCTTGTGCTAGGCTTAGGATTGGGTCTTTGTCCATCACATCATTCTCCTAATGATGTGATCCCGTTATCAATGACATCCAATGTCCATGGTCAGGAAACCGTAACCATCTATTGATCAACGAGCTAGTCAACTAGAGGCTTACTAGGGACATGGTGTTGTCTATGTATCCACACATGTATCTGAGTTTCCTATCAATACAATTCTAGCATGGATAATAAACGATTATCATGAACAAGGAAATATAATAATAACTAATTTATTATTGCCTCTAGGGCATATTTCCAACAGTCTCCCACTTGCACTGGAGTCAATAATCCAGTTCACATCGATATGTGATTAACACTCAAGGTCACATCCCCATGTGACTAACACCCAAAGAGTTTACTAGAGTCAATAATCTAGTTCACATTACCATGTTATTAACACTCGATGAGTTCTGGGTTTGATCATGTTATGCTAGTGAGAGATGTTATAGTCAACGGGTCTGAATCTTTCAGATCCGTATGTACTTCGCAAATCTCTATGTCATCTTGTAGATGCAGCTACTACGCTATATTTGGAGCCATTTCAAATAACTGTTCTACTTGGAGCTATTCTAAATTGTTGCTCCATTATACGTATCCGGTATCTCTACTCAGAGCTATCCGGATAGGTGTTAAGCTTGCATCGACGTAACTCTTTACGTCGAACTCTTTATCACCTCCATAACTGAGAAACATATCCTTATTCCTCTAAGGATAATTTAGACCGCTATCTGGTGATCTACTCCTAGATTACCTTTGTACCCTCTTGCCAGATATGTGGCAAGGCACACATTAGGTGCGGTACTCAGCATGGCATACCGTATAGAGCCTATGACAAAAGCATAGGGGACGACATTCGTCCTTTCTCTTTCTTCTGCCGTGGTCGAGCTTTAAGTCTTAACTTCATACCTTACAACTCAGGCAAGTACTCCTTCTTTGACTGATCCATCTTGAACCCCTTCAAGATCATGTCAAGGTATGTGCTCATTTGAAAGTACCATTAAGCGTTTTGATCTATCCTTGTAGATCTTGATGCTCAATGTTCAAGTAGCTTAATCCAGGCTTTCCATTGAAAAACACTTTCCAAATAACCCTATATGCTTTCCAGAAATTCTACATCATTTCTGATCCATAATATGTCAACAACATATACTCATCAGAAATTCTATAGTGCTCCAACTCACTTCTTTGGAAATACAAGTTTCTCATAAACTTTGTATAAACCCAAAATCTTTGATCATCTCATCAAAGCATACATTCCAACTCCGAGATGCTTACTCCAGTCCTTAGAAGGATTGCTGGAGCTTTGCATATTTATTAGCATCTTTCAGGATTGACAAAACCTTCCAGTTGTATCACATACAACCTTTCCTCAAGAAAATCGTCGAGGAAACAATGTTTTGACATCCTATCTGCAAGATTTCATAAATAATGCAATAATCGCTAATATAATTCCAACAGACTCTTAGCATCGCTACGAGTGAGAAAGTCTCATCGTAGTCAACTCCTTAAACTTGTCGGAAAACATCTTAACGACAAGTCGAGCTTTCTTAATGGTGATACTTACCATCATTGTCCGTCTTCCTTTTAAAATCCATATGTACCTAACAGCCTTACGACCATCAAGTAGTTCTTCCAAAGTCTACACTTTGTTTTCATACATGGATCCTATCTCGGATTTTATGGCCTCGAGACATTTATCGGAATCCGGGCCCACCATCGCTTCTCCATGGCTCGTAGGTTCATTGTTGTCTAGCAACATGACTTCCAAGACAGGATCACGTACCACTCTGAAGTAGTACGCATCCTTGTCATCCCACGAGGTTTGGTAGTGACTTGATCTGAAGTTTCATGATCACTATCATAAGCTTCCACTTCAATTGTTGTAGGTGCCACAGGAACAACTTCCTGTTCCCTGCCACACACTAGTTGAAGAGAAGGTTCAATAACCTCATCAAGTCTCCACCATCCTCCCACTCAATTCTTTCGAGAGAAACTTTTCCTCGAGAAAGGACCCGATTCTAGAAACAATCCCTTATTGCTTTCGGTTCTGAGACAGGAGGTATACCCAACTGTTTTGGGTGTCCTATGAAGATGCATTTATCCACTTTGGGTTCGAGCTTATCAGCCTGAAACTTTTTCGCATAAGCGTCGCAGCCCCAAACTTTTAAGAAATGACAGCTTAGGTTTCTCTAAACCATAGTTCATACGGTGTCATCTCATCGGAATTACGTGGTGCCCTATTTAAAGTGAATGTGGTTGTCTCTAATGCCTAACCCATAAACTATCGTGGTAATTCGATAAGAGACATCATGGTATGCATCATATCCAATAGGGTGCAGTTATGATGTTCGGACACACCATCACACTATGGTGTTCCAGGTTGTATTAGTTGTGAAACAATTTCCACAATGTCTTAATTCTATGCCAAACTCGTAATTCAGATATTCATCTCTATGATCATATCATAGATATTTTATCCTCTTGTCACGATGATCTTTCAACTTCACCCTGAAATTACTTGAACCTTTCAATAATTCAGACTCGTGATTCATCAAGTAAATATACTCAAATCATCTGTGAAGTAAGAACATAACGATATCCACTACATGCCTCAGCACTCATTGGACTGCACACATCAAAATGTATTACTTCCAACAAGTTGCTTTCTAGTTCCATTTTACTGAAAACGAGGCTTTCAGTCATCTTGCCCATGTGGTATGATTTGCATGTCTCAAGTGATTCAAAATCAAGTGAGTCCAAACGGTCCATTTGCATGGAGTTTCTTCATGCATATACGCCAATAGACATGGTTCACATGCCTCAAACTTTTCAAAAATGAGTGAGCCCAAAGATCCATCAACATGGAGCTTCTTCATGCGTTTTATACCGATATGACTTACGTGGCAGTGCCACAAGTAGGTGGTACTATCATTACTATCTTTTGGCATGAACATGTGTATCACTACGATCGAGATTCAATAAACCATTCATTTTAGGTGTAAGACCATTGAAGGTATTATTCAAATAAACAGAGTAACCATTACTCTCTCCTTAAATGAATAACCGTATTGCGATAGACATAATCCAATCATGTCTATGCTCAATGCAAACACCAAATAACAATTATTTAGGTTTAACACCAATCTCGATGGTAGAGGGAGCGTGCGATGATTGATCATATCAACATCGGAAACACTTCCAACACATATCGTCAGCTCACCTTTAGCTAGTCTCCGTTTATTCTGTAGCTTTTATTTCAAGTTACTAACACTTAGCAACCGAACCAGTATCTAATACCCTGGTGCTACTAGGAGTACTAGTAAAGTACACATTAACACAATGTATTTCCAGTATACTTCTATCGACCTTGCCAGCCTTCTCATCTACCAAGTATCTAGGGTAATTCTGCTCCAGTGGTTGTTCCCCTTATTACAAAAGCACTTAGTCTCGGGTTTGGGTTCAACCTTGGGTTTCTTCACTAGAGCAGCAGCTGATTTGCCGTTTCATGAAGTATCCCTTCTTGCCCTTGCCCTTCTTGAAACTAGTGGTTTCACCAACCATCAACAATTGATGCTCCTTCTTGATTTCTACTTTTGTGGTGTCAAACATCGTGAATATCTCAAGGATCATCATATATGTCCCTGATATATTATAGTTCATCACGAAGCTCTAGCAGCTTGGTGGTAATGACTTCGGAGAACTATCACCATTTCATTTGGAAGATCAACTCCCACTTGATTCAAGCGATTGTTGTACTCAGACAATCTGAGCACAAGCTCAACAATTGAGCTTTTCTCCCTTAGTTTGCAGGCTAAGAAAATCGTCGGAGGTCTTATACCTCTTGACGTGGGCACGAGCCTGAAATCCCAATTTCAGCCCTCGAAACATCTCATATGTTTCGCGACGTTTTAACACGTCTTCGGTGCCTCAACTCTAAACCATTTAACTGAACTATCACGTAGTTATCAAAATGTGTATGTCAGATGTTCGCAACATCCACAAACGACGTTCGAGGTTCAGCACACTGAGTGGTTCATTAAGGACATAAGCCTTCTATGAAGCAATGAGGACAATCCTCAGTCTACGGACCTAGTCCGCATAATTGCTACTATCAACTTTCAACTAAATTTTCTCTAGGAACATATCTAAATAGTAGAACTGAAGCGCGAGCTACGACATAATTTGCGAAGACCTTTTGACTATGTTCAGGATAATTAAGTTCATCTTATGAACTCCCACTCAGATAGACATCCCTCCAGTCATCTAAGTGATTACATGATCCGAGTCAACTAAGCCGTGTCCGATCATCACGTGAGACGGACTAGTCATCATCGGTGAACATCTTCATGTTGATCGCATCTACCATACGATTCATGCTCGACCTTTCGGTCTCTTGTGTTCCGAGGCCATGTCTGTACATGCTAGGCTCGTCAAGTCAACCTAAGTGTTTTGCGTGTGTAAATCTGGCTTACACCCGTTGTATGTGAACGTAAGAATCTATCACACCCGATCATCACGTGGTGCTTCGAAACGACGAACTTTCGCAACGGTGCACAGTTAGGGGAAACACTTTCTTGAAATTTTAATGAGGGATCATCTTATTTACTACCGTCGTTCTAAGCAAATAAGATGTATAAACATGATAAACATCATATGCAATCAAATAGTGACATGATATGGCCAATATCATATTGCTCCTTTTGATCTCCATCTTCGGGGCTCCATGATCATTATCGTCACCGGCATGACACCATGATCTCCATCATCATGATCTCCATCATCGTGTCTTCATGAAGTTGTCTCGCCAACTATTACTTCTACTTCTATGGCTACCGGTTAGCAATAAAGTAAAGTAATTACATGACGTTTATGTTGACACGCAGGTCATAAATAAATTAAGACAACTCCTATGGCTCCTGCCGGTTGTCATACTCATCGACATGCAAGTCGTGATTCCTATTACAAGAACATGATCATCTCATACATCACATATATCATTCATCACATCCTTTGGCCATATCACATCACATAGCATACCCTGCAAAAACAAGTTAGACGTCCTCTAATTGTTGTTTGCATGTTTTACGTGGCTGCTATGGGTTTCTAGCAAGAACGTTTCTTACCTACGCAAAAACCACAACATGATATGCCAATTGCTATTTACCCTTCATAAGGACCCTTTTCATCGAATCCGATCCGACTAAAGTGGGAGAGACAGACACCCGCTAGCCACCTTATGCAACTAGTGCATGTCAGTCGGTGGAACCAGTCTCACGTAAGAGTACGTGTAAGGTCGGTCTGGGCCGCTTCATCCCACAATGCCGCCGAATCAAGATTGTACTAGTAACGGTAAGCATATTGAACAAAATCAACGCCCACAACTACTTTCTGTTCTACTCATGCATAGAAACTATGCATAGACCTAGCTCATGATGCCACTGTTGGGGAACGTAGCAATAATTCAAAATTTTCCTACGTGTCACCAACATCAATCTATGGAGTCATCTAGCAACGAGGGAGGAGTGGATCTACATACCCCTGTAGATCGCGCGCGGAAGCGTTCAAGAGAACGGGGTTGATGGAGTCGTACTCATCGTGATCCAAATCACCGATGATCCTAGCGCCGAACGGACGGCACCTCCGCGTTCAACACACGTACGGAGCAGCGACGTCTCCACCTTCTTGATCCAGCAAGGGGGAGGAGAGGTTGATGGAGATCCAACAGCACGACGGCGTGGTGGTGGAAGTAGCGGGATTCCAACAGGGCTTCGCCAAGCACTGCGGGAGGAGGGAGATGTGTCATGGGAGGGAGAGGGAGGCGCCAGGGCTTAGGTGTTGCTGCCCTCCCTTCCCCCCACTATATATAGGGCCAAGGGAGAGGGGGGGCGCAGCCTTGGCCCTTCATCCAAGGAAGGGTGCGGTCAGGGAGGAGTCCATCCTCCCCAAGGCACCTAGGAGGTGCCTTCCCCCTTTAGGACTCTTCCTTTCCCTTATCTCTTGGCGCATGGGCCTCTTGGGGCTGGTGCCCTTGGCCCATATAGGCCAAGGCGCACACCCCTACAGCCCATGTGGCCCCCCGGGGCAGGTGGACCCCCTTGGTGGACCCCGGACCCCTTTCGGCACTCCCGGTACAATACCGATAATGCGCGAAACTTTTCCGGCGACCAAAACAAGACTTCCCATATATAAATATTTACCTCCGAACCATTCCGGAACTCCTCGTGACGTCCGGGATCTCATCCGGGACTCTGAACAACTTTCGGGTTACCGCATACTAATATCTCTATAACCCTAGCGTCACCGAACCTAAAGTGTGTAGGCCCTACGGGTTCGGGAGACATGCAGACATGACCGAGATGACTCTCCGGTCAATAACCATCAGCGGGATCTGGATACCCATGTTGGCTCCCACATGTTCCACGATGATCTCATCGGATGAACCACGATGTCAAGGACTTAATCAATCCCGTATACAATTCCCTTTGTCTAGCGGTACGATACTTGCCCGAGATTCGATCGTCGGTATCCCGATACCTTGTTCAATCTCGTTACCAGCAAGTCTCTTTACTCGTTTCGTAACACATCATCCCGTGATCAACTCCTTGATCACATTGTGCACATTATGATGATGTCCTAGCGAGTGGGCCCAGAGATACCTCTCCGTTTACACGGAGTGACAAATCCCAGTCTCGATTCGTGCCAACCCAACAGACACTTTTAGAGATACCTGTAGTGTACCTTTATAGCCACCCAGTTACGTTGTGACGTTTGGCACACCCAAAGCACTCCTACGGTATCCGGGAGTTGCACAATCTCATGGTCTAAGGAAATGATACTTGACATTAGAAAAGCTTTAGCATACGAACTACATGATCTTGTGCTAGGCTTAGGATTGGGTCTTTGTCCATCACATCATTCTCCTAATGATGTGATCCCGTTATCAATGACATCCAATGTCCATGGTCAGGAAACCGTAACCATCTATTGATCAACGAGCTAGTCAACTAGAGGCTTACTAGGGACATGGTGTTGTCTATGTATCCACACATGTATCTGAGTTTCCTATCAATACAATTCTAGCATGGATAATAAACGATTATCATGAACAAGGAAATATAATAATAACTAATTTATTATTGCCTCTAGGGCATATTTCCAACAGGCGGAGGGTTGGCGCGGGAATACGGCCCCTTGCCGTATCGCCAATCCTCGGCGAGGTTGCAGTTGGAGATGTAGTTCACCATGTAGGACACCTCTGCATGAGGCATCTCCCTGGTGCTCAGCCGGCACGGGTCGAAGCGGCCGCTCATCTGGCAAATCATGTGAGGCCGGCCTTGGAGCGGAAGTACCCGGCGCTCCATGAAGGCGGCCACCAAGTCAGCTCCGGTCAGGCCCTCCGACTGGATCATCACCCGAAGCCGGGAGACGGCTGTGTTCCTGGCTTGAGACAACGACCTGGCCCGGTAGCTCCACGAAGGTTGCCTCCCAGCCGGTGGGCCGGCTACGTAAGCCGGCAGGTTGACGTAGTCGCCTTGCTGGGTGACATTCTTCACGTAAAAGTAGGACTTCTGCCAGAGCTTCACCGACTGGATCTGCGGGATGGGCGGGAACGGATTGTTCTCGCCCGTCCGCCTCATGGCAATGAAGGCTCCGCAGGGGGCGGGCACGCCCGCGACGACGGTGCCAAGCTTGCTCTGGAAGAATTCCCCCCCTCCCCCAGAGCTCGAGCGTGGGGAGAACCCCAAGAAAGCCCTCGCACAGGGTGACGAAAGCCGACAGCAGCATCACCGCATTGGGCGTGAGGTGATGCGGCTGGAGGTGGTAGAATTCAAGGAAGGCTCGAAGGAATCCACTCGCCAGGAGGCCGAAGCCGCGCAGGCAGTGCGAGCGGAAGATCACCCGCTCGCCCTCCTCCGGTGCCGGCGAAATCTCCCTCGCCGGCGCTTGACGAACCCACACGAAGTTCTCGCCCGGCAGGCGCCGCGTCCGGCGGAGGAACTCGACGTGGTCCTCGTGGACGTTGGAGCCATCCCACGAGCTCGACAGCGCCATGGGAGCGACGCGGCGAGGAGGAAGACGATGCGACGGCGGAGATGCGCACGACCCCGCTATGGCGGGACCAAAGGAACTGAGAGGTCCGACGGCGGAACGGCGCGGCAATGGGTTGCTGCGGCGGCGGAAAGAAGAAGAAGGAAGGCGAGACGGGGCGGAGCGAGGGAGAGCGTGCGAGCCTCTGCCGCTCCCCCTCCTCCCCCTACTTATAGACCCGCGCGGCGGAGCCGAGGAGGCATGGCGTGGGGGAACGTGGGGATCAACTGCGCCCACTCCCCCACGTCCCGCGATTATTGCGCCCTGATGGCGTAATAAAACCGCCGCGGGAAGGCGAGCGGTCCGCGTGGGCTGCAGAAGATCCGCGCTCAGGCCGAGGCCTAGGAGTGGCAGGCCCGGGCCTGCGGCGGCGTCCCGTCACACGCGTGCACTGGCAGGATTTCCTTGCCACGTGGCCCGCGGGATGGTGTGCGGTCAGCTCGCAGGCCGACCCGCGTTCCCGCCTACGACAAATGGGGCTTTCCGAAGACGGCGCGCACAAGCACAGCCGGCCCCTCAGGATAGGAAGCTGACCGAGCTTCTCGTCCCTTTGTCAGCCTCGAAGCTCGATCAGCTTCGGGGACTACTGTCGGAGTAAATAACCATGGGTAGCCTAGCCGGCTCCCCCTGGCCCTTCTGAAAAAATTACGAGCCGATCCGGCCCTCAAGAATCCAAGACATGGGGCCGCCTTCCCCTTGCCGGCTGTCCCCCAGGCCGGCTATCGGAAGGCGACCCGACTTTAGCCCTCATGAAGAAAGCCACAGGAGGGCCGGCTCCGAGAAGCCGGCCGCGAGAAGGCCGACTCCAAGAAGCCGGCTTCCACAAAGCGGTCAAGATCGTACCCTCGAAGTATGCATCCACATAACGGCAATGTGACGGGGCGTGGCTACAGTAAAGCCTGCCACCCCCGAATCCCGGAGCATGCCTGGCACAGTGCGCCGTACGGGTGCCATGACCCATCCGGCGCGGCACTGTTGCCACGTTGACCCTGATGTCATCCATGACGGGCTGCCAGTGTGGCCCATGGGCGGTGGGCCCCTTCAGGCAGAGAGACACCCGAAGGCGGCTAGGCCTCCCCTAGTCGGCCCAAGACAGAGCCGGCTCTCCACAGCCGGCTTGCCACCTCCCTCGAAGGAGACGCCCCATTAAGGAGACAAGACGTGGTGAGGCTACAGCGATCACCCGCCGGACGGCGGCACTGTAGCCACGCCCACCTCGGCGAAGCCCTCGTCACCAGGATTGAGCAACAGTAACCAGCCACCGACAAGGCCCTGGACAGTGGGGCCTGCCTGTCGACCAAGGAGCCGGCAGCCGGCGGGACCCACCAGCCGGCGCAGAAGCGTAGACACAGACGGCTAGGCCCCACGCCCAGCCGGATTACCATTGTATCCCCGGGGGGTAGGCCTATATAAACCCCCCGGGACACCCATGCAAAGGGTTGATCCCTGCTAGTTTTAGACACCACATAGGGAGGAGAAGAGAGCGAGCAGTGCCCTTCTTCCTCCTCTCGCCAAACAGCTCAAGGAGCATCCTGTAGCTACTTGTTCATCTAGTGATCATGCGGAGACCCCGCAGAGCAGCAGTAGGGGTGTTATCTCCACGGAGAGCCCCGAAGCTGGGTAAGATTCGCCGGCGTGCATGTCTTCGCCTCATCCCGCTTCCAGGCATCGGCGACGTCTTATTGGCTCCCACAATGATAAGCCACCCATTGGCATATGTCGCACCTACCACCCGACAGTTTTGTTTTTGTCTTTGTCATGCATCTCATATAATGTCATCATGTGCATCGCATTTGCATACGTGTTCGTCTCATGCATCCGAGCTTTTTCCCCGTTGTCCATTTTGCATTCTGGCGCTCCTATGTCCTCCTGTGTCCCTTTCTACCTCTTTTGTGTGCGGGTGTTAAATGTTCTCGGATTGGACCGAGACTTGCCAAGCGGCCTTGGTTTACTACCGGTAGACCGCCTGTCAAGTTTCGTGCCTTTTGGACTTCGTTTGATACTCCAACGGTTAACCGAGGGACCGAGAAGGCCTCGTGTGTGTTGCAGCCCAACACCTCTCCAAAGAGGCCCAAAACCCACCTAAACCCTATCCATCATCTCGGTCGTTCAACCACGATCGCGTGGCCGCAAACCGTGCTCAATTTGGAGCCTCCAAGCTCCCTCTACCTATAAAAAGGCACCTCCACCAAAAATCCCGGGTCATTTCTACCCTAACCCTAGCCCCGCTCCTCTCCGCGCGCCGTACACGTCTGGTCCGCGCCGGACATCGTCGCCGCCGCCACTCCCACGCCGCCACGTGTCCCGCGGGAGCCCCACATTGCCGCTCGACAGCGCCGGCCCGCCAGGCCCAGCGCCGGCCCCCGCGGCCCGTTCCCGCCGCCGCGCGCCCGAGGCGCCCGTGCCTCGCTGCGCCGCCCGATCCCGCTATCGGCCACCGCGCCCCTCACCGGCCGGAGCCGAGCTCCGCCGCGGCCGAGTCCCGCGCCCGCCGGCGCCCCGAGCCGCCACCGCCTCGGATCCGGTTGCCTCCGCCTCCACCGCGCCTCCCGGAGCCAGATCCGGCCTACCCTGCCCTCCGGCGCATCTCTGGCGACCGGCTTCCCCAACTCCGGCGTCAACTCCGGCGGACCTCGTCGACTGTGCCCGATCTCGATCTGTGCTACAGTGAAACCCTAGATCCCGAAGGTCGTTTTCTGCCAAGTCCCCATCATTTTTAGCATTTTTCATCATGCCATAACTTTGCACCCATGGCTCCGTTTTGGGCGTGTAGCATATCAAGTTGTTCGTCTCGACGAGTACTTCATTTCATTCCATTGCACCATGTTCATTTGAGCTCGTCTTGATGTTCTAAATGCTGTTGCAAGAGTGCTATGCAATGTTAGTTCCAGTTTCTTATCAGAGATTGGACATTTGTCATTTTTGCCATGTTTAATGTGTGCCTCCTATGAACTTGAGCCCTACATGTGTTTTGAAGTATGCCATGCCATCTTTCCACGGGTGTATGCCATGTATTTTTTTGTGATCTTTGTGGTGACTAGCCCAAGCATGCAAAGTAGCTCTCATAATTTTGCTGATTTCAGGGACATAGAAATCCTCGAAGTCATTTTCCTGATTATATTTTTATGCCATGTATTCTTGTTGCTACAGAGTGATCCATGCCTCTTTAGAGCATGATTAGTAAGGATGTTTTGGAGATATTATTGTGCTCTATCCATCCATGTCTTTGTTTGCAATTATGGAGCACCCTAGCTTGACTCAATCGAGCTCTACTTTTGTTATAAAATGTTCCTGGCAGATTGTTGACGTGTTAAGCAATTTTGCCGAGCTTGTTGTAGTTGATCCATGCATGCTATGAGGTTGTTATTGCCATGGTTAGCTTATTTATCATGTCTAATTTCTGGGTGTATGCTTAGTTTGTCATACAATGCCTTGTGGTGAGTGCATCGAGCTCCTAAACATTCCTACTTAATATCTGTTTTGCCATGTTTCAGTTTTTTGCTAAGTCTGAATCTGTTAACGAAACTTGATATATTCACATGGTTGCCATTGTATTTTCTGATCCCTTTTGGCTTATGGTCAGTAAGGGACTTTTGTTATATGCTTTGTGTAGTTTTATGCCATGCCTTGATTTGTCCTGATATGTTCCTGTAGCATGTTTTTATCATGCTCTAAACATTGCTTCCTGATGTTAAATTCCTGACATGTTATTTTCACTAAGTGTGTAACCTGTTATCTTTTGCACTTTTTCCATGCTTGTTTCAACCTGCCATTGAGTGAATTAGCCGTAGCTCAATGTTCATCTTTTGTCAAGCATCTTGAGTGGATCCCTGCCATGTGCTTTGTTGTTATGTTAGAGTGTTGTAGCTTATTTTTTCTTGATGCATTTAGATGGCCTCGTGCTGTTAATCGTAGATCGGTGCCATATTTGTTTTGCTTGTCATTTGCAAACCGTGCATCTGATTCCGGTGATCTTTATATCGATTTTGACCGAAATCAACTCATCTTTCCAGTGGCACACTTCGTTTTCCAAGTTGAGGCCAGGTTCAATCTTTACTTTCTGAAGCACGCATGTGCATTGCATATCACATCCCGCATATCATGCCATGTTTTGCATCATGTTGTTTGTGCATTGCACGTGGTTGATTGTGGTTCCCTTTGTTTGTGTTCTTGCTTTGGGTAGAGCCGGGAGATGAGTATGTGATCGAGGAACCCGTTGAGTACGCTTACGAGGATCAAGCTAACGTCAACTCGGAGAACTTTGCAGGCAAGACGACCATACCCTCGAAATCACTTCTATCTTTGCTTGCTAGATGCTCGATCTTTTGCTATGCCTATGCTACGATACCTACCACTTGCTTATCATGCCTCCCATATTGCCATGTCAAACCTCTAACCCACCTCATCCTAGCAAACCGTTGTTTGGCTATGTTACCGCTTTGCTCAACCCCTCTTATAGCGTTGCTAGTTGCAGGTGAAGATTGGAGTTTGTTCCTTGTTGGAACATGTTTATTGTTGGGATATAATTATTATATCTTGTCTACTTTAATGCATCTATACACTTGGCAAAGGGTGGAAGGCTCGTCCTTATGCCTGGTGTTTGTTCCACTCTTGCCGCCCTAGTTTCCGTCATACCGGTGTTATGTTCCTTGATTTTCTGTTCCTTACAAGGTTGGGTTATAATGGGAACCCCTTGACAGTTCGCCTTGAATGAAACTCTTCCAGCAATGCCCAACATTGGTTTTACCATTTTCCACCTAGCCTCTTTTTTCCCTTGGGTTCCGCGGACTCAAGGGTCATCTTTATTTTAAACCCCCGGGCCAGTGCTCCTCTGAGTGTTGGTCCAACCTGTCAGCTGCCAGTGGCCACCAGGGGCAACTCTGGGCTGGCCTACCGGAACCTTGGACAATCCGGTGTGCCCTGAGAACGAGATATGTGCAGCTCCTATCGGGATTTGTCGGCACATTCGGGTGGCTTTGCTGGTTTAGTTTTACCATTGTCGAGATGTCTTGTAACCGGGATTCCGAGTCTAATCGGATTGTCTTGGGAGAAGGAATATCCTTCGTTGACCGTGAGAGCTTGTGATGGGCTAAGTTGGGACACCCCTGCAGGGTTTTGAACTTTTGAAAGCCGTGCCCGCGGTTATGGGCAGATGGGAATTTGTTAATGTCTGGTTGTAGAAAACCTGAACCTTAACTTAATTAAAATGAATCAACAGAGTGTGTGGCCGTGATGGTATCTTTTCGGCGGAGTCCGGGAAGAGAACACGGTCTCGTGTTATGCTTGAACGTAGGTTGTTCTAGGATCACTTCTTGATCATCGTTTCTCGACCGTGCCTTGCCTTCTCTTCTCGCTCTCTTTTGCGTATGTTAGCCACCTTATGTGCTAGTGCTTGCTGCAGCTCCACCTCATACCTTTTACCTACATATAAGCTCAAATAGTCTTGATCGCGAGGGTGTGAGATTGCTGAGTCCCCGTGACTCACAGATTACTCCAAAACCAGAGGCAGGGACTGATGATACCGCTCCAGGTGATTCGACTGAGCTCAAGTGGGAGTTCGATGAGGACTCAGGACGATACTACATTTCCTTTCTAGACGATCAGTAGTGGAGCCCAGTTGGGTCGATCGGGGACATTATGCATTTGGGGTTGTCTTTATTTTGGTTCCATAGTCGGACCTTGATTGTATCTGGATGAATGTAATGATATTTATGCTATTGTGTGACGTGGCGAGTGTAAGCCAACTATGTACCTCTTTTCTTATTTAGTACATGGGATGTGTAAAGATTACCCCTCTTGTGACATTGCTTACAATGCGGTTATGCCTCTAAATCGTGCTTCGACACGTGGGAGATATAGCCGCATCATGAGCATTACAAGTTGGTAATCAGAGCCTTCCCCGACTTAGGAGCCCCCTGCTTGATCGAATCGCTGGCGTTGTTGAGTCTAGAAAAATGTTTTTGAGTCATTTAGGATTATATATATCGGAGAGTAGGATTCTTTTTACTCCTCAGTCCCTTCGTCGCTCTGGTGAGGCATCCTGACGTAGAGTTTTGACTCTTCTCTTCTCAAATTTCACTAAAAAAATTTAGGATCACACGGGTATCTTGGAGTCATTCCGATGGTTTTGTGACGAGAACATTGTTCTTGGTGCCTCCTGACATTTAGGGGTTGTGGCAGTGTCCCGGGGAGTTGAGCTCCGAGGTGTTGTCGTCACAATTTTATCATTGCAGTTCTAGAATACCTGAGTTTCGTCGACATCGAAAATCCCTTTTATGCAATTGTTGGTGAGATAACCTCGACGCCACCTAGTACTAGGGCGGGAGTTCAGGAGTATCGCCATAACTCGTATAACAGATGCTTTTCGAAGGTTGAGGTAAATGATTTTCGAAGGTTTCTTGGTTATGTGTTGAAGGATGGATACACCTGGATGTAGGATTTGCTAGCTTCTGGTGAGATATTATGCTTCCCCTGTATCCCCAACACTTGATTGCATAACCAGAAAGGTTCGGGAGTTTCATAGGTGGGAATTCATGTAGCTCTAGTATTCCTTCCGCGAATATTTGGTTTGTGATTGGGTAATCCTTACAAAGTATTTGTTCATGTCCGTACCTTGTTGTTTTATTCTTCTACCTCTATCTAAGTGGCTTCTCAATTTATGGAAGTGTGGCCATTTAATTGGAATTCATTCGTTCATTTTGTTCGGATGTTAAGACTATATGTTGCAATTTCGATCCATTTGATTCAGCTTGAATATATGTCTGTCAAGATGCTAACGGATGTCACCCTCTTCAGGATGGCTCCTCCAACGCATCAGAATCCTGAACCGCTACCACCACCTCCACCTCCAGAGGCATGGCAAGCTGTGATGGCCGCTACCAATGCAAACACGCAGATGCTTATGCAACTCTTGCAAGAGCGCAACCAAGGAAATCAAGGCCATGGCAACAATCAAAATCAGTTTGCTACACTCAACCAGTTCCTCGCTAACTAGCCAAAGACCTTCAGTAACTATGTCGAGGCAACAGACACTGATGATTGGCTCGTGGATATATGCAAGCATTTCGAGTGCAGCAACGTCAGGCCTGAGGACTTTGTCAAGTTTGCCTCGTTCCAACCCAAAGACCAAGCTGCCGAGTGGTATCAGCAATACAAAGATTCCAGAGGAGGTCGTGTGATTACCTGGGATGAATTCTGTCAACACTTCAAAGCTCACCACATTCCTCAGAGTGTTGTTGAGAGCAAGCGTGAGGAGTTCCGCAGTCTGAAGCAAGGCAGTATGTCTATTTACCAGTACAACATCATGTTCTAGAAGCTCGCTCGTTTCGGTAAGCAAGACATCCCTAATGAGAAGAGCATGATTTATCAGTTCAGAGGTGGCCTCAGATAAGATCTCCAACTAGCTCTCGTGCTTTTTGAGCCGAAGAAGTACGATGAGTTTTACAACATGGCACTGAAACAAGAGACTACTCAGCTCAAGTGCGATGCTTCCAAGAAGCGAGTCAGGGATGCAACTTCTTCTTCCTCAACTCAAGTGGCAACTAAGCAGCAAAAGTATTGGTTGCCTCCTCCTCCTCCGTTCCGTCAGCCTTATCAGCAGAAGAGCAAAGGTGGCAATGGATCTTCCCACCCACCCAACCCAGGCTTTCAGAACAAGACTTCGTCTCATGCTCCAAGATCAAGTGCTCCGTATCACCGTCCGCTCTCGGAGGTTACGTGCAACAGGTGTCAGCAGAAGGGTCACTATGCCAACAAATGCTTCAATCAGAGGTGTCTTCCTCCTCCTCCTCCTGTGAGATCTGCCAGTACCGCAGTGGTCAAGCATAATCCCAAGTTTGCAAAGGTCAACATGATGAACGCAGCTCAGGCAGAGGACTCTTCAGAAGTGATCATGGGTAATCTTCCTGTTAACGATATTCCTGCAAAAGTGCTTTTTGACACTGGTGCATCGCATTGTTTCATCTCGAGACCATTTGCATCTAAGCATGAGTTGGCTTTCCAAGTTTTGCCTAGACCGTTAGCAGTTGTCTCTCTGGGTAAACGCATGAACGCTAACTCCATGGTTCCGGATGTTACTATCACGTTGGGCGACTATAAGTTTCTGTCTTCTCCTAATGTTCTTGGCGACTCGGATATTGATCTTATTCTCGGAATGGACTGGCTTTCTAAGCACAAGGCTCAGCTTGATTGTGTTGCCAGGCAGATTCAATTGACACATTCGTCTGAGGATGTAATCGTCTTTGCTGCTCGTGATGATACCATTCGACTGTTTTCTCTCAACAAGAAGGGCGAGTTGGATGCCATTTCTCAGATTCCAGTCGTTTGCGAATATCAAGACGTCTTTCCAGAAGAGCTTCCAGGAATGCCTCCACACCAGCCAGTTGAATTCGTCATTGATCTTGAGCCTGGCACGGAACCTATTTGCAAACGTCCTTACAAGCTTGGACCTGAAGAGTTGAAGGAGCTGAAGAAGCAACTCGATATTCAAGAGCATATGGGTCTCATCCGACCAAGTTCTTCTCCATGGGGTTGTGGTGTTCTTTTCGTCAAGAAGAAGGATGGAACGGACCGACTCTGTGTCGACTACCGCCCATTGAACAAGAAGACCATAAAGAACAAGTACCCACTTCCCAACATCAATGAGCTTTTCGAACAACTCAAAGGTGCTCAAGTATTCTCCAAGCTTGACCTCCATATGGGCTATCATCAGATTCGCATTCGTGAAGAAGATATCCCCAAGACAGCATTTAGAGCAAGCTATGGTTCATATGAATACACTAGCATGTCTTTCGGCCTTGTCAACGCTCCTCCAACATTCTCTCGAATGATGAACTTCATCTTCAACGCCTACACAAATGACTTCGTCTTGGTCTACCTCAATCACATTTTGGTCTTTTCCAAAAACAAAGAGGATAATGCCAAGCACTTGAGATTGGTGCTGGACAAACTCAGAGAACATCAGTTCTACGTGAAGTTTTCAAAGTGCCAGTTTTGGCTCGATGAGGTTCTCTACCTTGGGCATATCATCTCCGCCAAGGGCATAGCTGTTAATCCTGAGAAGGTGCCTGCAATTGTGAATTGGGAACCACCTCAGAATATCAATCAACTCCGCAGCTTCCTTGGGCTTGCAAGCTATTGTCGAAGGTTCGTTGAGAATTTCTGTAAGAACGCGAAGCCTCTTTCCAACCTGCTCCAAAAGCATGTGAAGTATGTCTAGTCGCCTAAATGTGACATCGCTTTCAACACCCTCAAAGAGAAGTTAGTCACTGCTCCAGTTCTGACTCCTCCTGATGAATCCAAACCGTTCGAGGTTTTCTGTGATGCTTCCCTTCAAGGTCTTGGTGCAGTTTTGATGCAAGAGAAGAAAGTTGTGGCCTATACCTCTCGCCAGTTGAAGCCCAATGAAAATAACTACCCCACTCATGACCTTGAGTTGGCGGCAGTTGTCCATGCTCTTTTAACATGGAGACATCTCTTGTTGGGAAGAAAAGTGGACATCTTCACTGATCATAAAAGTCTCAAGTACATCTTCACTCAGCCAAACCTCAACCTCAGATAGACTCGTTGGGTCGAAATGATTCAAGAGTATAATCCGAGTATTGAATATACTCCATGCAAGGCCAATGTAATTGCTGACGCATTGAGCAGAAAGGCTTACTGCAACAGTTTGATTATCAAGCCCTACCAACCAGAGCTTTGTGAAGCGTTCCGCAAACTCAATCTCCAAGTTGTTCCCCAAGGATTCCTTGCCAACCTCCAAATCTCTCCTACTTTGGAAGATCAGATTCGTGAGGCTCAACTTCTTGATGTTATGGTCAAGAAGGTGAAGATTGGGATTGCCAAGAGTCAACCCAAGTACAAGTGCTATCGTCTTGATGACAGGGATACTCTATTCTTTGAGGATCGCATTGTTGTTCCTAAAGGTGACCTTCGTAAAGTCATTATGAACGAGGCTCACAATTCACTCCTGTCTATTCACCCTGGAAGTACAAAGATGTACCATGACCTCAAGCAGTCGTATTGGTGGACTCGAATGAAGCGCGAGATTGCTCAGTTCGTGAACGAGTGTGATGTCTGCAGAAGAGTGAAAGCAGAACACCAACGACCAGCTGGTCTCCTCCAACCTCTTGCCATCCCAGAATGGAAGTTTGACCATATTGAGATGGACTTCGTGACTGGATTTCCAAAGTCCAAGCGTGGCAATGATGCTATCTTTGATGTCATCGACAAGATCACTAAAGTGGCTCATTTTCTTCCTATCAAAGAATCTATCACAGCAGCTCAGTTGGCAGAGCTATATACCTCCAAGATTGTCTCTCTGCACGGCATTCCGCAGTTGATATCTTCAAATCATGGTAGCATCTTCACCTCTAAGTTCTGGGATTCTTTTCAGAAGGCCATGGGCACCAACATTCGCTTCAGCACAGCCTTTCATCCTCAAACTAGTGGCCAAGTCGAGCGAGTCAATCAAATTCTTGAAGATATGCTCAGGGCATGTGTCATTTCTTTCGGTATGAAGTGGGAAGATTGTCTTCCATATGCCGAGTTCTCCTACAACAACAGCTTCCAAGCGAGTTCAGGCAAAGCCCCATTCGAGATTCTCTATGGCAGGAAGTGACGTACTCCTCTTAACTGGCCAGAGACTGGTGAACGCCAACTTCTTGGCAATGACTTGATCAAAGAGGCTGAAGAAATGTGCAAAGTCATTCGTGAGAATCTCAAAGCCGTGCAATCGCGCCAGAAGAGTTACTATGATAGCAAGCATCGTGACTTGGCTTTCGAGATCGGAGACCATGTCTACCTCCGCGTCTCTCCAATGAAAGGTACTTGTCACTTCAGTATCAAAGGGAAGCTTGCCCCTAGATACGTGGGTCCTTTCAAGATCATTGGCAAAAGAGGCGATCTCTCCTATCAACTTGAGCTTCCATCCAACTTTGCAAATGTGCACGACGTGTTTCATGTGTCTCAGCTTCGCAAGTGTTTCAAGACTCCTGACCGCACCGTCAACTTTGAAGAGATAGATCTCCAAGAAGACATGTCTTATCATGAGCATCCCGTTGCTATTCTTGAAGAAACTGAGCGCAAGACTCGCAACAAGTCTATCAAATTCCTGAAAGTGAAGTGGTCACATCATTCCGACCGTGAAGCCACCTGGGAACGCAAGGACCACCTCCATTCTGAGTACCCGGAGTTTTTCCAGTCCTAGATCTCGGGACGAGATCCTTTTGTAGTGGTGGAGTGTTGTAACACCCCGTATGTAACTTGCCATATTTGTATTCCAACTCTTGCCATTTCCGGCACTAAGTTATGATATTCCTCGTTGTTGGGTTTTTGTCTTTGTTTTGTTTTTGTCTTTGTCATGCATCTCATATCATGTCATCATGTGCATCGCATTTGCATACGTATAAGTCTCATGCATCCAAGCTTTTTCCCCATTGTCCGTTTTGCATTCTGGCGCTCCTATGTCCTCCTGTGTCCCTTTCTACCTCTTTTCGTGTGCGGGTGTTAAACGTTCTCGGATTGGACTGAGACTTGCCAAGCGGCCTTGGTTTACTACCGGTAGACCGCCTGTTAAGTTTCATGCCTTTTGAACTTCGTTTGATACTCCAACGGTTAACCGAGGGACCGAGAAGGCCTCGTGTGTGTTGCAGCCTGATGACCCACAAGTATAGGGGATCTATCGTAGTCCTTTCGATAAGTAAGAGTGTTGAACCCAACGAGGAGCAGAAGGAAATGATAAGCGGTTTTCAGCAAGGTATTCTCTGCAAGTACTGAAATAAGTGGTAACAGATAGTTTTGTGATAAGATAGGTTGTAACGAGCAACAAGTAACAAAAGTAAATAAAGTGCAGCAAGATGGCCCAATACTTTTGTAGCAAAGGACAAGCCGAAACAAACTCTTGTAATAGGAAAAGTGCTCCCGAGGACACATGGGAATATCGTCAAGCTAGTTTTCATCACGTTCATATGATTCGCGTTCGATACTTTGACAATTTGATATGTGGGTGGACCGGTGCTTGGGTGTTGTTCTTACTTGAACAAGCATACCACTTATGATTAACCTCTATTGCAAGCATCCGCAACTACAACAAAAGTATTAAGGTAAACCTAACCATAGCATGAAACATATGGATCCAAATCAGCCCCTTACGAAGCAACGCATAAACTAGGGTTTAAGCTTCTGTCACTCTAGCAACCCATCATCTACTTATTACTTCCCAATGCCTTCCTCTAGGCCCAAATAATGGTGAAGTGTTATGTAGTCGACGTTCACATAACACCACTAGAGGTTAGACAACATACATCTTATCAAAATATCAAACGAATACCAAATTCACATGACTACTCATAGCAAGACTTCTCCCTTGTCCTCAGGAACGAACATAATTACTCACAAAGCATATTCATGTTCATAATCAGAGGGGTAATAATATGCATATAGGATCTGAACATATGATCTTCCACCAATTAAACCAACTAGCATCAACTACAAAGAGTAATCAACACTACTAGCAACCTACTAGCACCAATCCCGAACTTTGAGACAAGAATTGGATACAAGAGATGAACTAGGGTTTGGAGATGAGATGGTGCTGGTGAAGGTGTTGATGGAGATTGCCCTCTCCCGATGAGAGGAGCGTTGGTGATGAC
Source organism: Triticum urartu (assembly GCF_056163025.1). NCBI lineage: Eukaryota > Viridiplantae > Streptophyta > Magnoliopsida > Poales > Poaceae > Triticum > Triticum urartu. The sequence continues at coordinate 429,584,286 of NC_141873.1, forward strand.
GATGGTGATGATTTCCCCCTCCAGGAGGGAAGTTTACCCGGCAGAACAGCTCTGTCGGAGCTCTAGATTGGATCCGCCAAGGTTCCGCCTCGTGGCGGCGGAGTCTCGTCCCGAAAAGTTCCTCTCTATTTTTTTTCATCGAAAGACCTCATATAGGAGAAGATGGGCATCGGAGAGCCACCAGGGGGGCCGCGAGGTAGGGGGCGCGCCCCCCACCCTTGTGAGAAGGGTGTGGGCCCCCTGGCCTTCATCTTTGGCGTGGATTTTTCTTTATTTCTTTTAAGACGTTCCGTGGAGTTTCCGGACTTTTGGAGTTGCGCAGAATAGGTCTCTAATATTTGCTCCTTTTCCAGACCAGAATTCTAGCTGCCGGCATTCTCCCTCTTTATGTAAACCTTGTAAAGTAAGAGAAAATAGCCATAAGTATTGTGACATAAAGTGAAATAACAGTCCATAATGCAATAAATATCGATATAAAAGCATGATGAAAAATGGACGTATCAACTCCCCCATGCTTAGACCTCGCTTGTCCTCAAGCGAAAAGCCGATAACAATAAATATGTCATCATGTTTAGAGGTAGAGGCGTCGATAAAAATAAAATACGGACATGAAGGCATCATGATTATTCTCATAACAGCAACATATATAGATTTTGTCATATGATTACTTATGTTCAAGTGATGATCTATTCACAATGCAAAAGTATAAATCATAAACCTTATTGGGCTCCGACAAACTATAATCTCAGTCATTGAAGCAATTGCAATTTATCATAACATCAGAAAGAGTCTATGTCAGAGCTAAAAAGCAAGTCCACATACTCAACTATCATTTAGTCCTCCATAATTGCTAACACTCACACGATACTTGTGGTCACGGAGTTTTAATCGGACATAGAGAAAGATAGGGGCTTATAGTTTTGCCCCACAACCTTTTACCTCAAGGTTAATGTCAACAATAATGGTTCATGCTCCCCTACATCCAATTAGATATATATATATATATATATATATATATATATATATATATATATCATGTTCTTTCCAACATGCTGAGCTTGCCAAAGGATAAAATGAAAAGGAAAAGGTGAAGATCACCATGAATCTTGCATAAGGTAGAAGATAATAATAAAGGATAGGCCCTTCGCAGAGGGAAGCAGAGGTTGCCATGCGCTTTTATGGTTGGATATATAAAATCTCAATGCGAAAGAACGTCACTTTATATTGCCCCTTGTGATATGAACCTTTATTATGCAGTCCGTCACTTTTATTACTTTCACATCACAAGATCGTATAAAGCTTAATTCTCCCACACCAATCAATCATACATATTTAGAGCAATTTTTATTGCTTTGCACCGATGACAACTTACTTGACGGATCTTACTCAATCCATAGGTAGATATGGTGGACTCTCATGGCAAAACTGGTTTAAGGGTATTTGGAAGCACAAGTAGTATTTCTACTTGGTGCTGAGAATTTGGCTAGCATGAGGGGGAAAGGCAAGCTCAACAAGTTAGAGGATCCATGACAACATACTTTAGCTCAGATATAAGAAATACATAACTCATTATGTTGTCTTCCTTGTCCAACATCAGCTCTTTAGCATGTCATATTTTAATGAGTGCTCCCAATCATAAAAGATGTCAATGATAATATATCTATATGTGAAAACCTCTCTTTCCTTATTACTTCCTATCAATTGCAAGAGTGACCAAAGCTATGTCTGCCAACTCCCAACAACTTTTAATCATCATACTCTTTCTATGTGAAGTCATTACTCTCAATAAGATCAATATGAACTTTTTGTTTCTTTTTATTCTTTTTCTCTTTTCCTTTATTCACCCAAGATCATGGCAAAATAATCAAGCCCTTGACTCAACACTAATCTTTATTATATATAGCTCACGGACTCGATTACATAGAGAGATCATAAAGCAAAACTCAAAACTAGATCATGCCATAAAATTTATTCTACTGGATCAAGATACTACTAATAGGATCGAACTAAGAAAAATGGTAAAGATAAGAGTTGTGATTGTGATACGATACCGGGGCACCTCCCCCAAGCTTGGCAGTTGCCAAGGGGAGTGCCCATACCCAGATACTCAATTCTTCTTTGTTGGAGGAGACGGCAAAGGTGTTGTTGATGATGCGGGCTTGTCATCCATCTTCCAAGGCATAGATTCACCATCATAGAAAGATGATCGAGTCTCCGGAATCCTCAAATCTGCAGCCAAACTCATTCTTTTGAATCTATATTCATACTCATAGTTTTGGTTTTGAAGGTCATAGACTTGGGCTTGGAGGTGCTCGATATTTTCATATAGCTTGAAGATGGCTTCCTCGGTGTTCTTGGCATCCGGCTTGTAATTGTTAGTGAACTCCGCGAGCATCGTGTGGCTGGCATTGATTCCACGCTCCACCATCCCCTGGCACTTGAAAACTTGTTGCTCCAATGCTTCGAGCCTCGTCTCTATGCTTCTGGTCCCCTTTGGTCCCTCTTCATCGTGGATGTGCAGCAACCCATCACGCAACTCAATGGTTTAAGGGTGTCGCAGCACCTCCGCGAGGTAAGGGTTGATGACCTTCTCGAAGAACTTGTCCTTGGAGGTGCTTGGGGCTGTCATGATAACCTAGATCTGTCAGAAAAATAGCTCGAAACAAAAACAGAGGAGGTTTGCGTGATACGGGAGTCAAAACCTTCGGGAGAATATATAATGAATTTTTACCGAGGAAAATACGTAACGTGCAAGAAAACGGAGTCCGGAAGGCACACGAGGTGCTCACGAGGTAGGGGGCGTGCCCAGGGGGGTAGGGCGCGCCCACCACCCTCATGGGGCCCTCGTGTCCTTCTCGGACTGCTACTTATTTTTCTATTTTTCTAAATATTCCAAAACGGAGAAATATTGCCTTAAAAATTGTTTTGGAGTCGGTTTACTTACCGTACCACATACCTATTCCTTTTCGGAGTCTGAAACATTCCGGAAAGTGTCCCTTATGTATTCCTCCGGGGTTACGGTTTCAATAATATTGGTTTCAACATTTATGGGATTACCTGAGATATAATGTTTAATTCTTTGACCGTTTACCACCTTCGGATTTGTGCCTTCGAAGTTGTTGATTTTTATGGCACCGGAACGATAGGCCTCTTCGATAACATCGGGGCCTTCCCATTTAGAGAGAAGTTTTCCTGCAAAAAATCTTAAATGAGAGTTGTATAATCACCTACATTAAACTCACGCTTTTGTATCCTTTTGTCATGCCATCTTTTAACTTTTTCTTTAAACAATTTGGCATTTTCATAAGCTTGGGTTCTCCATTCATCAAGTGAGCTAATATCAAATAACCTCTTCTCACCGGCAAGTTTAAAATCATAGTTGAGCTCTTTAATAGCCCAATATGCCTTATGTTCTAGTTCGAGAGGTAAGTGACATGCTTTTCCATAAACCATTTTATACAGAGACATACCCATAGGATTTTTGTATGCAGTTCTATAAGCCCATAATGCATCATCAAGTTCCTTAGACCAATTCTTTCTAGACCTATTAACAGTCTTTTGCAAAATTAATTTGAGCTCTCTATTGCTCAACTCTACTTGACCACTAGACTGAGGGTGATAAGGAGATGCAATTCTATGATTAACATCATATTTAGCAAGCATTTTACGGAAAGCACCATGAATAAAGTGTGAACCACCATCAGTCATTTAATATCTAGGGACTCCAAACCTCGGGAAAATAACTTCTTTAAGCATTTTAATAGAAGTGTTATGATCAGAACTACTGGTTGGAATAGCTTCTACCCACTTAGTAACGTAATCAACAACAACTAGAATATGTGTGTATCCATTAGAGGCGGGAAAAGGTCCCATATAATCAAAACCCCAAACATCAAACGGTTCAATAACAAGTGAATAATTCATAGGCATTTCTTGACATCTACTAATATTACCAATTCTTTGACATTCATCACAAGACAAGACAAACTTACGAGCATCCTTGAAGAGAGTAGGCCAATAAAAACCAGATTGCAATACCTTATGTGCAGTTCTATCTCCAGCGTGGTGTCCTCCATAAGACTTGGAATGACACTTGCATAGGATCTGTTCATGTTCATGCTTAGGTACACAACGTCTAATCACACCATCTATTCCTTCTTTATAAAGATGTGGGTCATCCCAAAAGTAATGTCTTAAATCATAGACAAACTTTTTCTTTTGTTGGTATGTGAAGCTAGGTGGTATAAACTTAGCAACAATATAATTAGCATAATCAGCATACCATGGAGTACCATGAGAAGTACTTATAACATTTAATTGTTCATCAGGAAAGTTATCATTAATAGGTAGTGGGTCATCAAGAATATTTTCTAACCTAGACAGGTTGTCTGCAATGGGGTTCTCAGCTCCCTTTCTATCAACAATATGCAAATCAAATTCTTGAAGCAAGAGAACCCATCTAATAAGTCTGGGTTTAGCATCTTTCTTTTCCATAAGATATTTAATAGCGGCACGATCAGTTTGAATATTACTTTAGAATCAACAATATAAGATCTGAACTTATCACAAGCAAATACAACTGCTAAGAGTTCTTTTTGAGTAGTAGCATAATTTCTTTGAGCATTGTCTAGAGTCTTACTAGCATAATGAATAACATTTAATTTCTTATCAACTCTTTGCCCTAGAACAGCACCTACAGCATAATCACTAGCATCACACATAATTTCAAAGGGTAGGTTCCAATCAGGTGGCTGAACAACATGTGCAGAGACTAATGCTTTCTTAAGTATTTCAAATGCTTCTACACAATCATCATCAAAGACAAATGGTATATCTTTTTGCAATAAATTAGTTAGAGGCCGAGAAATTTTTGAGAAGTCCTTAATGAACCTCCTATAAAATCCAGCGTGACCAAGGAAACTTCTTATACCTTTGATGTCCTTGGGACATGGCATCTTTTCAATAGCATCAACCTTGGCTTTATCAACTTCAATACCTCTTTCAGAAACTTTGTGCCCCAAGACAATACCTTCATTAACCATAAAGTGGCACTTTTCCCAATTCAAGACAAGATTAGTTTCTTCACATCTCTGCAAAACTCGATCCAGATTGCTCAAGCAATCATCAAAAGAGGAACCATAGACGGAAAAGTCGTCCATGAAAACCTCACAAATCTTTTCACAAAAGTCAGAGAATATAGCCATCATGCATCTTTGAAAGGTAGCAGGTGCATTACATAAACCAAAAGGCATACGCCTATAAGCAAAAGTACCAAAAGGGCATGTAAAAGTAGTCTTTGATTGATCTCTAGCCGACATAGGTATTTGAGAGAACCCAGAATAACCATCTAGAAAGCAATAGTGTGTATGTTTGCATAATCTTTCTAGCATTTGATCAATAAAAGGTAAGGGGTAATGATCTTTCTTAGTAGCTTTATTTAATTTGCGGAAATCAATTACCATCCTATAACCTGTGATAACTCTTTGTGGAATCAATTCATCTTTATCATTAGGAACAACAGTAATACCTCCTTTCTTAGGGACACAATGGACAGGACTTACCCACTCACTATTAGCAACGGGATAGATTATACCTGCCTCCAGAAGCTTTAGTATTTCTTTTCTTACCACTTCTTTCATTTTAGGATTCAGACGTCGTTGAGGATCATGAACTGGTTTGGCATCTGCTTCCAAATTTATTTTATGTTGACATAGAGTGGGACTAATGCCCTTAAGATCATCAAGAGAATATCCAATAGCAGCACGATGCTTCTTCAGAGTTTTCAATAATCTTTCTTCTTCATGCTCTGAAAGGTTAGCACTAATAATAACAGGATATATCTTCTTTTCATCAAGATAAGCATATTTAAGATTATCACGCAAAGGTTTGAGCTCAAACACAGGATCACCCTTGGGTGGAGGAGGATCCCCTAAAATTTCAACAGGCAAGTTGTGATGCAGAATAGGTTCCTGTTTAAAGAATACTTCATCTATTTCCCTTCTTTCATTCATGAACATATCATTTTCATGGTCTAGCAAATAGTGTTCTAAAGGATCACTAGGAGGTACGGCAATAGAAGCAAGACCAATAATTTCATTCTTACTAGGTAATTCTTCCTCACGATGTTGTTTACTAAATTTAGAGAAATTAAACTCATGAACCATATCATCCAAACCAACAGTAACAATATTCTTAGTGCAGTCTATGGTAGCATTGACAGTATTTAAGAAGGGTCTACCAAATATAATTGGACAAAAGCTATCTTGCGGAGAAGTAAGAACACGAAAGTCAACAGGATATTTAGTTTTCCCACACAAGACTTCAACATCTCTAACAATTCCAATTGGTGCAATAGTATCTCTATTAGCAAGTTTAATAGTAACATCAATATCTTCTAACTCAACAGGTGCAATTTCATTCTTAATTTCTTCGTATAAGTCATGAGATATAACACTAGAACTAGCACCCATATCACATAAGACATGATAACAATGATCTCCTATTTTAATAGAAATAACAGGCACGCCTACCACAGGTCTATGTTTATCCTTATCACAAGGTTTAGCAATTCTAGCAGTTTCACCTTCGAACTGAATAACATGCCCATCAATATTATCAGACAAGAGATCTTTAACAATATCAATATTAGGTTCTACTTTAACTTGCTCAGGAGGTGTATAAGTTCTAATATTGCTTTTACGAACAAGAGTTGAAGCTTTAGCATGATCCTTTATTCTAACAAGGAAAGGTGGTTTCTCAATGTAAGAAGTAGGAACAATAGGATCATTATAAGTGACAATCTTTTCTTCAACTTTAATAGGTGCAGCTACTTTTACTTCTATGGGAGGATGATATTTAAACCACTTCTCCTTAGGGAGATCAACATAAGTAGCAAAAGATTCACAGAAAGAAGCTACTATCTCAGAGTCAAGTCCATATTTACTGCTAAACTTACAGAAAATATCGGTATCCATAAAAGATTTAACACAATCAAACTTAGGTGTCATACCTGACTCCTTACCTTCGTCAAGGTCCCAATCTTCAGAGTTACGTTTAATTCTATCCAATAAATTCCATCTGAATTCAATAGTCTTCATCATAAAAGAGCCAGCACAAGAAGTAACGAGCATGGTGCGATTGTTTTCAGAAAGCCGAGCATAAAAAACTTTGCATAATTATTTCTCTTGAGAGCTCATGATTGGGGCATGAATATAACATTGATTTAAGCCTCCCCCAAGCTTGAGCGATGCTTTCTCCTTCGCGAGGCCAGAAATTATATATATAATTGCGATCACGATGAACAAGATGCATAGGGTAATACTTTTGATGAAATTCCAGCTTCAATCTTTTATAGTCCCATGATCTCATATCATCACATAGCCTATACCATATCAACGCGTCTCCCTTCAAAGATAAAGGGAAGACCTTCTTCTTAGCAACATCATCGGGTATACCTGCAAGCTTAAATAATCCACAAACTTCATCCACATATATTAAGTGCTCATCAGGATGCTTTGTTCCATCTCCTGTAAAAGGATTAGCTAGCAGTTTTTCTATCATACCCGAAGGATACTCGTAAGAAATTTCATTTTCAATAGGTTCAGTAGGTTGAGGAGCAACTCTTTGCTCTACTGGATGGGGTGAAGATACCCCAAACAAGCCCCTCAGAGAATTACTTTCCATAGTAACAAGTGACAGTAAATTTCAGCACACTATATAAATTTTTCCTTACCAAATTCCACCTACCAAAGGCGCTACACTCCCCGGCAACGGCACCAGAAAAGAGTCTTGATGACCCACAAGTATAGGGGATCTATCGTAATCCTTTCGATAAGTAAGAGTGTCGAACCCAACGAGGAGCAAAAGGAAATGATAAGCGGTTTTCAGCAAGGTATTCTCTGCAAGTACTGAAATAAGTGGTAACAGATAGTTTTGTGATAAGATAGGTTGTAACGAGCAACAAGTAACAAAAGTAAATAAAGTGCAGCAAGATGGCCCAATCCTTTTGTAGCAAAGGACAAGCCGGAACAAACTATTATAATAGGAAAAGTGCTCCCGAGGACACATGGGAATATCGTCAAGCTAGTTTTCATCACGTTCATATGATTCGCGTTCGATACTTTGACAATTTGATATGTGGGTGGACCGGTGCTTGGGTGTTGTTCTTACTTGAACAAGCATACCACTTATGATTAACCTCTATTGCAAGCATCCGCAACTACAACAAAAGTATTAAGGTAAACCTAACCATAGCATGAAACATATGGATCCAAATCAGCCCCTTACGAAGCAACGCATAAACTAGGGTTTAAGCTTCTGTCACTCTAGCAACCCATCATCTACTTATTACTTCCCAATGCCTTCCTCTAGGCCCAAATAATGGTGAAGTGTTATGTAGTCGACGTTCACATAACACCACTAGAGGTTAGACAACATACATCTTATCAAAATATCAAACGAATACCAAATTCACATGACTACTCATAGCAAGACTTCTCCCTTGTCCTCAGGAACGAACATAATTACTCACAAAGCATATTCATGTTCATAATCAGAGGGGTAATAATATGCATATAGGATCTGAACATATGATCTTCCACCAATTAAACCAACTAGCATCAACTACAAAGAGTAATCAACACTACTAGCAACCTACTAGCACCAATCCCGAACTTTGAGACAAGAATTGGATACAAGAGATGAACTAGGGTTTGGAGATGAGATGGTGCTGGTGAAGGTGTTGATGGAGACTGCCCTCTCCCGATGAGAGGAGCGTTGGTGATGACGATGGTGATGATTTCCCCCTCCAGGAGGGAAGTTTACCCGGCAGAACAGCTCTGTCGGAGCTCTAGATTGGATCCGCCAAGGTTCCGCCTCGTGGCGGCGGAGTCTCGTCCCGAAAAGTTCCTCTCTATTTTTTTTCATCGAAAGACCTCATATAGGAGAAGATGGGTACCGGAGAGCCACCAGGGGGCCCACGAGGTAGGGGGCACACCCTAGGGGGGCGCCCCACCCTCTTGAGAAGTGTGTGGGCCCCCTGGCCTTCATCTTTGGCGTGGATTTTTCTTTATTTCTTTTAAGACGTTCCGTGGAGTTTCCGGACTTTTGGAGTTGCGCAGAATAGGTCTCTAATATTTGCTCCTTTTCCAGACCAGAATTCCAGCCACCCACATTCTCCCTCTTTATGTAAACCTTGTAAAGTAAGAGAAAATAGCCATAAGTATTGTGACATAAAGTGAAATAACAGTCCATAATGTGATAAATATCAATATAAAAGCATGATGTAAAATGGACGTATCATAGCCCAACACCTCTCCAAAGTGGCCCAAAACCCACCTAAACCCCCTCCATCATCTCGGCCGTTCGACCATGATCGCGTGGTCGCAAACCGTGCTCAATTTGGAGCCTCCTAGCTCCCTCTACCTATAAAAGGCACCTCCACCAAACATCCCGGGTCATTTCTAACCTAACCCTAGCCCCGCTCCTCTCCGCGCGCCGGACACGTCCGGTCCGCGCCGGACATCATCGCCGCCGCCACTCCCACGCCGCCACGTGTCCAACGAGAGCCCCACATCGCCGCCCGCCGCACCGGCCTGCCAGGCCCAGCGCCGGCCCCCGCGGCCCGTTCCCGCCGCCTCGCGCCCGAGGCGCCTGTGCCTCGCCGCACCGCCCAATCCCGTTGTCGGCCGCCGCGCCCCTCACCGGCCAGAGCCTAGCTCCACCGCGGCCGAGTCCCCGCTCCCGCCGGCGCCCCGAGCCGTCGCCGCCTCGGATCCGGCCGCCTCCGCCTCCACCGCGCCTCCCGGAGCCAGATCCGGCCTCCCCTGCCCTCCGGCGCATCTCCGGCGACCGGCTTCCCCAACTCCGGCGGACCTCGTCGGCCGTGCCCGATCTTGATCCGTGCTACAGTGAAACCCTAGATCCCGATGGTCGTTTTCTGCTAAGTCCCCAGCATTTTTAGCATTTTTCATCATGCCATAACTTTGCACCCATGGCTCCGTTTTGGGCGTGTAGCATATCAAGTTGTTCGTCTCGACGAGTACTTCATTTCATTCCATTGCACCATGTTCATTTGAGCTCGTCTTGATGTTCTAAATGCTGTTGCAAGAGTGCTATGCAATGTTAGTTCCAGTTTCTTATCAGAGATTGGACATTTGTCATTTTTGCCATGTTTAATGTGTGCCTCCTATGAACTTGAGCCCTACATGTGTTTTGAAGTATGCCATGCCATCTTTCCACGGGTGTATGCCATGTATTTTTTTGTGATCTTTGTGGTGACTAGCCCAAGCATGCAAAGTAGCTCTCATAATGTTGCTGATTTCAGGGACTTAGAAATCCTCGAAGTCATTTTCCTGATTATATTTTTATGCCATGTATTCTTGTTGCTACAGAGTGATCCATGCCTCTTTAGAGCATGATCAGTAAGGATGTTTTGGAGATATTATTGTGCTCTATCCATCCATGTCTTTGTTTGCAATTATGGAGCACCCTAGCTTGACTCAATCGAGCTCTACTTTTGTTATAAAATGTTCCTGGCAGATTGTTGACGTGTTAAGCAATTTTGCCGAGCTTGTTGTAGTTGATCCATGCATGCTATGAGGTTGTTATTGCCATGGTTAGCTTATTTATCATGTCTAATTTCTGGGTGTATGCTTAGTTTGTCATACAATGCCTTGTGGTGAGTGCATCGAGCTCCTAAACATGCCTACTTAATATCCGTTTTGCCATGTCTCAGTTTTCTGCTAAGTCTGAATCTGTTAACGATACTTGCTATGTTCACATGGTTGCCATTGTATTTTTTGATCCCTTTTGGCTTATGGTCAGTAAGGGACTTTTGTTATATGCTTTGTGTAGTTTCATGCCATGCCTTGCTTTATCATGATATGTTCCTGTAGCATGTTGTTATCATGCTCTAAACATTGCTTCCTCATGTGAAATTCCTGACATGTTGTTATTTTCACTAAGTGTGTAACCTGTTATCTTTTGCACTTTTTCCATGCTTGTTTCAACCTGCCATTGAGTGAATTAGCCGTAGCTCAATGTTCATCTTTTGTCAAGCATCTTGAGTGGATCCCTGCCATGTGCTTTGTTGTTATGTTAGAGTGTTGTAGCTTATTTTTTCTTGATGCATTTAGATGGCCTCGTGCTATTAATCGCAGATCGGTGTCATATTTGTTTTGCTTGTCATTTGCAAACCGTGCATTCGATTCCGGTGATCTTTATATTGATTTCGACCGAAATCAACTCATCTTTCAAGTGGCACTCTTGGTTTTCCAAGTTGAGTCCTGGTTCAATCTTTCCTTTCCGAAGCATGCATGTGCATTGCATATCACATCCCGCATATCATGCCATGTTTTGCATCATGTTGTTTGTGCATTGCACGTGGTTGATTGTGGTTCCCTTTGTTTGTGTTCTTGCTTTGGGTAGAGCCAGGAGACGAGTACGTGATCGAGGAACCCGTTGAGTACGCTTACCAGGATCAAGTTAACGTCAACTCGGAGAACTTTGCAGGCAAGATGACCATACCCTCGAAATCACTTCTATCTTTGCTTGCTAGATGCTCGCTCTTTTGCTATGCCTATGCTACGATACCTACCACTTGCTTATCATGCCTCCCATATTGCCATGTCAAACCTCTAACCCACCTCGTCCTAGCAAACCGTTATAAATCTTTACCTCCGGACCATTCCGGAACTCCTCATGATCTGTTAACGATATTGGCTCCTACATATTCTACGAAGATCTTTATCCGAACCCCCCGGTACTCCGGTGTATATCCGATAACCCCTAAAACCATTCCGGTGTCTGAATATAGTCATCCAATATATCAATCTTCATGTCTCGACCATTTCGAGACTCCTCGTTCTGTCCGTGATCACATCCGGGACTCCGAACAACCTTCGGTACATCAAAACTCATAAACTCATAATATAACTGTCATCGAAACTTTAAGCGTGCGGACCCTACGGGTTCGAGAACTATGTAGACATGACCGAGACACGTCTTTGGTCAATAACCAATAGCGGAACCTAGATGATCATATTGGCTCCTACATATTCTACGAAGATCTTTATCGGTCAGACCGCATAACAACATACGTTGTTCCCTTTGTCATCGGTATGTTACTTGCCCGAGATTCGATCATCGGTATCTCAATACCTAGTTCAATCTCGTTACCGGCAAGTCTCTTTACTCGTTCTGTAATACATCATCCCACAACTAACTCATTAGTTGCAATGCTTGCAAGGCTTAAGTGATGTGCATTACCGAGTGGGCCCAGAGATACCTCTCCGACAATCAGAGTGACAAATCATAATCTCGAAATACGCCAACCCAACAAGTACCTTCGGATACACCTGTAGAGCACCTTTATAATCACCCAGTTACATTGTGACGTTTGGTAGCACACAAAGTGTTCCTCCGGTAAATGGGAGTTGCATAATCTCATAGTCATAGGAACATGTATAAGTCATGAAGAAAGCAATAGCAACATGCTAAACGATTGAGTGCTAAGCTAACAGAATGGTTCAAGTCAATCACATCATTCTCCTAATGATGTGATCCCATTAATCAAATGACAACTCATGTCAATGGCTAGGAAACATAACCATCTTTGATCAATGAGCTAGTCAAGTAGAGGCATACTAGTGACACTCTGTTTGTCTATGTATTCACACAAGTATTATGTTTCCGGTTAATACAATTCTAGCATGAATAATAAACATTTATCATGATATAAGGAAATAAATAATAACTATATTATTGCCTCTAGGGCATATTTCCTTCACCCTAGTATCCACTATGTTCTGAGATTGATGTTGCTATGACTTTGCTATGCTTAATGCTTGTCATTAGGGCCAGAGTGCCATGATTTCAGATCTGAACTATTATGTTTTCATGAATATATGTGAGTTCTTTATCCTATCTTGCAAGTCAATAGTCACCTACTATGTGTTATGATCCGGCAACTCCAAAGTGACAATAATAGGGACCACTCCCGGTGATGACCGTAGTTTGAGCAGTTCATGTATTCACTATGTGTTAATCCTTTGGTCCGGTACTCTATTAAAAGGAGGCCTTAATATCCCTTAGTTTCTGTTAGGACCCCGCTGCCACGGGAGGGTAGGACAAAAGATGTCATGCAAGTTCTTTTCCATAAGCACGTATGACTATATTCGGAATACATGCCTACATTAAATTGATGAATTGGAGCTAGTTTTGTGTCACCCTATGTTATGATTGTTACAAGATGAACCACATCCGGCATAATTCTCCATCACCGATCCAATGCCTCCGAGCTTTTCACATATTGTTTTCCGCTTATTTACTTTTCCGTTGCTACTATTACCACCACTACAAAACCCAAAAATATTACTTTTGCTACTGTTACCATTACTTGTTGGGGAACATAGTAATTTCAAAAAAATTCCTACGCACACGCAAGATCATGGTGATGCATAGCAACAAGAGGAGAGAGTGTTGTCTACGTACCCTCGTAGACCGATAGCGGAAGCGTTATGACAACGCGGTTGATGTAGTCGTACGTCTTCACGGCCCGACCGATCAAGCACCGAAACTACGACACCTCCGAGTTTTAGCACACGTTCAGCTCGATGACGATCCCCGGACTCCGATCCAGCAAAGGGTCGGGGAAGAGTTCCGTCAGCACGACGGCATGGTGATGATCTTGATGTTCTACCGTCCCAGGGCTTCGCCTAAGCACCGCTACAATATTATCGAGGAGTATGGTGGAAGGGGGCACCGCACACGGCTAAGAAAACGATCACGAAGATCAACTTGTGTGTCTATGGGGTGCCCCCTGCCCCCGTATGTAAAGGAGTGGAGGAGGGGAGCACCAGCCCTCTCTATGGCGCGCCCTAGGGGAGTCCTACTCCCATCGGGAGTAGGATTCCCCCTTTCCTAGTCCAACTAGGAGTCCTTCCAAGTAGTAGGAGTAGGAGACAAGGAAGGGGAAGAGGGAAGAGAAGGAAGGAGGGGGCGCCGCCCCTCCCCCTTGTCCAATTTGGACTAGTCAATGCGGGGGCGCGCGGCCTGCCTCTTCCTCTCCCCTAAAGCCCAATAAGGCCCATATACTTCTTCCCCCATATTCCCGTAACTCCCCGGTACTCCGGAAAATACCCGAACCACTCGGAACCTTTCCGATGTCCGAATATAGTCGTCCAATATATCGATCTTTACGTCTCGACCATTTCGAGACTCCTCGTCATGTCCCCAATCTCATCTGGGACTCTGAACTCCTTGGGTACATCAAAACTCATAAACTCATAATATAACTGTCATCGAAACCTTAAGCGTGCGGACCCTACGGGTTCGAGAACAATGTAGACATGACCGAGACACGTCTCCGGTCAATAACCAATAGCGGAACCTGGATGCTCATATTGGCTCCTACATATTCTACGAAGATCTTTATCAGTCAGACCGCATAACAACATACGTTGTTCCCTTTGTCATCGGTATGTTACTTGCCCGAGATTCGATCGTCGGTATCTCGATACCTAGTTCAATCTCGTTACCGACAAGTCTCTTTACTCGTTCCGTAATACATCATCTCGCAACTAACTCATTAGTTGCAATGCTTGCAAGGCTTATGTGATGTGGATTACCGAGAGGGCCCAGAGATACCTCTCCGACAATCGGAGTGACAAATCCTAATCTCAAAATACGCCAACCCAACATGTACCTTTGGAGACACCTATAGAGCTCCTTTATAATCACCCAGTTACGTTGTGACGTTTGGTAGCACACAAAGTGTTCCTCCGGTAAATGGGAGTTGCATAATCTCATAGTCATAGGAACATGTATAAGTCATGAAGAAAGCAATAGCAACATACTAAACGATCGAGTGCTAAGCTAACGGAATGGGTCAAGTCAATCACATCATTCTCCTAATGATGTGATCCCGTTAATCAAATAACAACTCCTTGTCTATGGTTAGGAAACATAACCATCTTTGATTAACGAGCTACTCAAGTAGAGGCATACTAGTGACACTCTGTTTGTCTATGTATTCACACATGTATTATGTTTCCGGTTAATACAATTCTAGCATGAATAATAAACATTTATCATGAAATAAGGAAATAAATAATAACTTTATTATTGCCTCTAGGGCATATTTCCTTCATTACTATCATATTACTTTGCTACTAAATACTTTGCTGCAGATACTAAGTTATCCAGGTGTGGTTGAATTGACAACTCAGCTGCTAATACTTGAGAATATTCTTTGGCTCCCCTTGGGTCGAATCAATAAATTTGGGTTGAATACTCTACCCTCGAAAACTGTTGCGATCCCCTATACTTGTGGGTTATCAAGACTATTTTCTGGCGCCGTTGCCGGGGAGCATAATTCTATTCTTTGAGTCACTTGGGATTTATATCTGCTGGTCACTGTGAAGAACTTGAAAGGCGAGAAAACAAAGATTTTTCCCTCAACTACGAGGGGAGGTAAGGAACTGCCATCTAGCTCTGCACTTGATTCGCCTTCTGTTTTGAGTAAGCTTGCGACACCTAAACCTGCTTCTGCAATTAATTCTAGTATGTTGCATGTTATTGATGATGCCACTTCTGCTATGCATGATACTTATGATGAAACTACTTCTATGTTTGATACTATGTGCCACTTGGTGAATTTGTGATGAACAACTTGCTAGGGCTAGAGAGAATGAAATTATTCAAACTGATAATATTGATGAAAGTGATGATGAAGATTCTCCCCCTAGATATGAATTGTGTGTTGTGCCTAAGGGTTATGTTATGGATGAAGAAACTGCTAGAGACTTTCTTGCTTGCAATGATAGAAGTGATCTTAAGAAATTATTAGCTAAGTTGAAACAAAAGTCTCTGAATGCTAGAATGAAATACGATCCTGCTTATGCTACTTCACCTATCTTTGTTACTGATAAGGATTATGAATTCCCTGTCGACCCTGATATAATTACTTTGGTTGAATCTGATCCTTTCTATGGCTATGAATCTGAAACTGTTGTGGCACATCTTACTAAATTAAATGATATAGCCACCCTGTTCACTAATGATAAGAAAACTCACTACTATTATATCCTTAAGATATTTCCGTTCTCATTAAAGGGTGATGCTAAGACATGGTTTAATTCTCTTGATCCTAGTTGTGTGCGTAGTCCCCGGGATATGATTTATTACTTCTCTTCTAAATATTTCCCAGTTCATAAGAAACAAGCTGCTTTAAGGGATATATATATACATATATATATATGTTGGGTTTCGTAGTAATTTCAAAAAATTTCCTACGCACACGCAAGAGCATGGTGATGCATAGCAACGAGAGGGGAGAGTATGATCTACGTACCCTTGTAGATCGACAACGGAAGCGTTTGGTTGATGTAGTCGTACGTCTCCACGGCCCGACCGATCAAGCACCGAAACTATGGCACCTCCGAGTTCTAGCACACGTTCAGCTCGATGATGATCCCCGGACTCCAATCCAGCAAAGTGTCGGGGAAGAGTTCCGTCAGCACGATGGTGTGGTGACGATCTTGATGTACTACCGTCGCAGGGCTTCGCCTAAGCACCCCTACAATATTATCGAGGACTATGGTGGAAGGGGGCACCGCACACGGCTAAGAATATGATCACGTGGATCAACTTGTGTCTCTAGGGGGTGCCCCTGCCTCCGTATATAAAGGTTCAAGGGAGGGGGGCTGTCCGGCCAGGAGAGGCGCACCAGGAGGAGTCCTACTCCCTCTGGGAGTAGGACTCCCCCCCTTTCCTAGTTGGAATATGATTCGTGAGGTGGGAAAAGAGAGAGAGAGAGAGAGAGAGAAGGAGGGGGCGCCGGCCCCCTCTCTCCTTGTCCTATTCGGACTAGGGGTGGAGGGGCGCGCGGCCCAGCCCTGGCTGCCTCTTCTCTTCTTCCACTAAGGCCCACTAAGGCCCATATACCTCCCGGGGGGTTCCGGTAACCTCCCGGTACTCCGGTAAAATCCCGATTTCACCCGGAACACTTCCGATATCCAAACATAGGCTTCCAATATATCAACCTTTATGTATCGACCATTTCGAGACTCCTCGTCATGTCCGTGATCACATCCGGGACTCCGAACAACCTTCGGTACATCAAAATGCATAAACTCATAATATAACTGTCACCGTAACCTTAAGCGTGCGGACCCTACGGGTTCGAGAACAATGTAGACATGACCGAGACACGTCTCCGGTCAATAACCAATAGCGGAACCTGGATGCTCATATTGGCTCCTACATATTCTACGAAGATCTTTTATCGGTCAGACCGCATAACAACATACGTTGTTCCCTTTGTCATCGGTATGTTACTTGCCCGAGATTCGATCGTCGGTATCCCATACCTAGTTCAATCTTGTTACCGGCAAGTCTCTTTACTCGTTCTGTAATACATCATCCCGCAACTAACTCATTAGTTGCAATGCTTGCAAGGCTTAAGTGATGTGCATTACCAAGAGGGCCCAGAGATACCTCTCCGACAATCAGAGTGACAAATCCTAATCTCGAAATACGCCAACCCAACATGTACCTTTGGAGACACCTGCAGAGCTCCTTTATAATCACCCAGTTACGTTGTGACGTTTGGTAGCACATAAAGTGTTCCTCTGGCAAATGGGAGTTGCATAATCTCATAGTCATAGGAACATGTATAAGTCATGAAGAAAGCAATAGCAACATACTAAACGATCGGGTGCTAAGCTAATGGAATGGGTCATGTCAATCAGATCATTCAACTAATGATGTCATCCTGTTAATCAAATGACAACTCTTTGTCCATGGTTAGGAAACATAACCATCTTTGATTAACAAGCTAGTCTAGTAGAGGCATACTAGTGACACTCTGTTTGTCTATGTATTCACACATGTATCATGTTTCCGGTTAATACAATTCTAGCATGAACAATAAACTTTTATCATGATATATAAGGAAATAAATAATAACTTTATTATTGCCTCTAGGGCATATTTCCTTCAGTCTCCCACTTGCACTAGAGTCAATAATCTAGATTACACAGTAATGATTCTAACACCCATGGAGCCTTGGTGCTGATCATGTTTTGCTCGTGGAAGAGGCTTAGTCAACGGGTCTGCAACATTCAGATCCGTATGTATCTTGCAAATCTCTATGTCTCCCACCTGGACTAGATCCTGGATGGAATTGAAGCGTCTCTTGATGTGCTTGGTTCTCTTGTGAAATCTGGATTCCTTCGCCAAGGCAATTGCACCAGTATTGTCACAAAAGATTTTCATTGGACCCGATGAACTAGGTATGACACCTAGATCGGATACGAACTCCTTCATACAGACTCCTTCATTTGCTGCTTCCGAAGCAGCTATGTATTCCGCTTCACACGTAGATCCCGCCACGATACTTTGTTTAGAACTGCACCAACTGACAGCTCCACCGTTTAATGTAAACACGTATCCGGTTTGCGATTTAGAATCGTTCGGATCATTGTCAAAGCTTGCATCAACGTAACCGTTTACGATGAGCTCTTTGTCACCTCCATATACGAGAAACATATCCGTAGTCCTTTTCAGGTACTTCAGGATGTTCTTGACCGCTGTCCAGTGATCCACTCCTGCATTACTTTGGTACCTCCCTGCTAGACTTATAGCAAGGCACACATCAGGTCTGGTACACAGCATTGCATACATGATAGCGCCTATGGCTGAAGCATAGGGAACATCTTAGATTTTTTCTCTCTATCTTCTGCAGTGGTCGGGCATTGAGTCTGACTCAACTTCACACCTTGTAACACAGCAAGAACCCTTTCTTTGCCAAGGCAATTGCACCAGTATTGTCACAAAAGATTTTCATTGGACCCGATGCACTAGGTATGACACCTAGATCGGATATGAACTCCTTCATCCAGACTCCTTCATTTGCTGCTTCCGAAGCAGCTATGTACTCCGCTTCACATGTAGATCCCGGCACGACGCTTTGTTTAGAACTGCACCAACTGATAGCTCCACCGTTCAATATAAACACGTATCCGGTTTGTGATTTAGAATCGTCCGGATCAGTGTCAAAGCTTGCATCAACGTAACCATTTATGATGAGATCTTTGTCACCTCCATATATGAGAAACATATCCTTAGTCCTTTTCACGTACTTTAGGATGTTCTTGACCGCTGTCCAGTGATCCATTCCAGGATTACTTTGGTACCTCCCTGCTAGACTTATAGCAAGGCACACATCAGGTCTGGTACACAGCATTGTATACATGATAGAGCCTATGGCTGAAGCATAGGGAACATCTTTCATTTTCTCTCTATCTTCTGCGGTGGTCGTACATTGAGTCTTACTCAACTTCACACCTTGTAACATAGGCAAGAACCCTTTCTTTGCCTGATCCATTCTGAACTTCTTCAAAACTTTGTCAAGGTATGTGCTTTGTGAAAGTCCATTTAAGCGTCTTGATCTATCTCTATAGATCTTAATGCCCAATATGTAAGCAGCTTCACCGAGGTCTTTCATTGAAAAACTCTTATTCAAAGATCCCTTTATGCTATCCAGAAATTCTATATCATTTCCAATCAATAATATGTCATCCACATATAATATCAGAAATGCTACAGATCTCCCACTCACTTTCTTGTAAATACAGGCTTCTCCAAAAGTCTGTACAAAACCAAATGCTTTGATCACACTATCAAAGCGTTTATTCCAACTCCGAGAGGCTTGCACCAGTCCATAAATGGATCGCTGGAGCTTGCACACTTTGTTAGCTCCCTTTGGATCGATAAAACCTTCTAGCTGCATCATATACAACTCTTCTTCCAGAAATCCATTCAGGAATGCAGTTTTAACATCCATTTGCCAAATTTCATAATCATAAAATGCGGCAATTGCTAACATGATTCGGACAGACTTAAGCATCGCTACGGGTGAGAAGGTCTCATCGTAGTCAATCCCTTGAACTTGTCGAAAACCTTTTGCAACAAGTCGAGCTTTGTAGACAGTAACATTACCGTCAGCGTCAGTCTTCTTCTTGAAGATCCATTTATTCTCAATTGCTTGCCGATCAACGGGCAAGTCAACCAAAGTCCACACTTTGTTCTCATACATGGATCCCATCTCAGATTTCATGGCTTCTAGCCATTTTGCGGAATCTGGGCTCACCATCGCTTCTTCATAGTTCGTAGGTTCATCATGATCTAGTAGCATGACTTCCAGAACAGGATTACCGTACCACTCTGGTGCGGATCTTATTCTGGTTGATCTATGAGGTTCGGTAGTAACTTGATCTGAAGTTTCATGATCATTATCATTAGCTTCCTCACTAATTGGTGTAGGTGTCACAGAAACCGGTTTCTGTGATGTACTACTTTGCAATAAGGGAGCAGGTACAGTTACTGTTGGGGAACGTAGCAGAATTTTAAAATTTTCTATGCATCACCAAGATCAATCTATGGAGTCATCTAGCAACGAGGGAGAGAGGAGTGCATCTACATACCCTTGTAGATCGCGCGCGGAAGCGTTCAAGAGAACGGGCTTGATGGAGTTGTACTCGACGTGATCCAAATCACCGATGACCAAGTGTCAAACGGATGGCACCTCCGCGTTCAACACACGTATGGTTGGGAAGACGTCTCCTCCAACTTGATCCAGCAAGGGGGAAGGAGAGGTTGATGAAGATCCAGCAGCACGACGGCGTGGTGGTGGAAGCAACGGTGATCTCGGCAGGGCTTCGCCAAGCGCAGGGAGATGGAGGAGTGTCACGGGAGGGAGAGGGAGAGCCCAGGGGCTTGGGTGCGGCTGCCCTCCCTTCCCCCCCCCCACTATATATAGGGTGCCTAGGGGGGCGCCGGCCCTAGGAGATCCAATCTCCTAGGGGGCGGCGGCTAAGGGGGTGCCTTGCCCCCAAGGCAAGGGTGGCGCCCCCCACCCCTAGGGTTTCCAACCCTAGGCGCAGGGGGAGGCCCAAGGGGGGCGCACCAGACCACTAGGGGCTGGTTCCCCTCCCACTTCAGCCCATGGGGCCCTCCGGGATAGGTGGCCCCACCCGGTGGACCCCCGGGACCCTTCCGGTGGTCCCGGTATAATACCGATTACCCCCGAAACTTTCCTATATATAAATCTTCACCTCCGGACCATTCCAGAACTCCTCGTGACGTCTGGGATCTCATCCGGGACTCCGAACAACTTTCGGGTTACCGTATGCTAATATCTCTACAACCCTAGCGTCACCGAACCTTAAGTGTGTAGACCCTACGGGTTCGGGAGACATGCAGACATGACCAAGACGCCTCTCCAGTCAATAACCAACAGCGGGATCTGGATAACCATGTTGGCTCCCACATGCTCCACGATGATCTCATCGGATGAACCACGATGTCAAGGATTCAATCAATCCGTATACAATTCCCTTTGTCAATCGGTACGTTACTTGCCCGAGACTCGATCGTCGGTATCCCAATACCTCGTTCAATCTCGTTACCGGCAAGTCACTTTACTCGTACCGTAATGCATGATCCCATGATCAACCACTTGGTCACATTGAGCTCATTATGATGATGCATTACCGAGTGGGCCCAGAGATACCTCTCCGTCATACGGAGTGACAAATCCCAGTCTTGATTCGTGCCAACCCAACAGACACTTTCGGAGATACCTGTAATGTACCTTTATAGTCACCCAGTTACGTTGTGACGTTTGGCACACCCAAGGCACTCCTACGGTATCCGGGAGTTGCACAATCTCATGGTCTAAGGAAATGATACTTGATATTCGAAAAAGCTACAACAAACGAACTACACGATCTTTAAGCTATGCTTAGGATTGGGTCTTGTCCATCACATCACTCTCCTAATGATGTGATCCCGTTATCAATGACATCCAATGTCCATAGTCAGGAAACCATGACTATCTTTTGATCAACGAGCTAGTCAACTAGAGGCCCACTAGGGACGTGTTGTGGTCTATATATTCACACATGTATTACGATTTCCGGATAACACAATTATAGCATGAATAATAGACAATTATCATGAACAAAGAAATATAATAATAACCATTTTATTATTGCCTGTAGGGCATATTTCCAACAGTTACCTCATCAAGTTCTACTTTCCTCCCACTCACTTCTTTCGAGAGAAACTCCTTCTCTAGAAAGGATCCATTCTTAGCAACGAAAGTCTTGCCTTTGGATCTGTGATAGAAGGTGTACCCAACAGTTTCCTTTGGGTATCCTATGAAGACACATTTCTCCGATTTGGGTTCGAGCTTATCAGGTTGAAGCTTTTTCACATAAGCATCGCAGCCCCAAACTTTCAGAAATGACAACTTTGGTTTCTTGCCAAACCATAGTTCATAAGGCGTCGTCTCAACGGATTTCGATGGTGCCCTATTTAACGTGAATGCAGCCATCTCTAAAGCATAACCCCAAAACGATAGCGGTAAATCTATAAGAGACATCATAGATCGTACCATATCTAGTAAGTATGATTACGACGTTCGGACACACCATTACGTTGTGGTGTTCCGGGTGGCGTGAGTTGCGAAACTATTCCGCATTGTTTCAAATGTAGACCAAACTCGTAACTCAAATATTCTCCTCCACGATCAGATCGTAAAAACTTTATTTTCTTGTTACGATGATTTTCAACTTCACTCTGAAATTCTTTGAACTTTTCAAATGTTTCAGACTTATGTTTCATTAAGTAGATATACCCATATCTGCTTAAATCATCTGTAAAGGTGAGAAAATAACGATATCCGCCACGAGCCTCAATATTCATCGGACCACATACATCTGTATGTATGATTTCCAACAAATCCGTTGCTCTCTCCATAGTACCGGAGAACGGCGTTTTGGTCATCTTGCCCATGAGGCACGGTTCGCAAGTACCAAGTGATTCATAATCAAGTGATTCCAAAAGTCCATCAGTATGGAGTTTCTTCATGCGCTTTACACCGATATGACCTAAACGGCAGTGCCACAAATAAGTTGCACTATCATTATCAACTCTGCATCTTTTGGTTTCAACATTATGAATATGTGTATCACTACTATCGAGATTCAACAAAAATAGACCACTCTTCAAGGGTGCATGACCATAAAAGATATTACTCATATAAATAGAACAACCATTATTCTCTGATTTAAATGAATAACCGTCTCGCGTCAAAAAAAGATCCAGATATAATGTTCATGCTCAACGCTGGCACCAAATAACAATTATTTAGGTCTAAAACTGATCCCGATGGTAGATGTAGAGGTAGCGTGCCGACCGCGATCACATCGACTTTGGAACCATTTCCCACGCGCATCGTCACCTCGTCATTTGCCAGTGTTCGCCTAATCCATAGTCCCTGTTTCGAGTTGCAAATGTTAGCAACAGAACCAGTATCAAATAGCCAGGTGCTACTGCGAGCTCTAGTAAGGTACACATCAATAACATGTATATCACATATACTTTGTTCACCTTGCCATCCTTCTTATCCGCCAAATACTTGGGGCAGTTCCGCTTCCAGTGTCCTGTCTGCTTGCAGTAGAAGCACTCAGTTTCAGGCTTAGGTCCAGATTTGGGTTTCTTCTCCTGAGCAGTAACTTGCTTACTGTTCTTCTTGAAGTTCCCCTTCTTCTTCCCTTTGCCCTTTTTCTTGAAACTGGCGGTCTTGTTAACCATCAATAGTTGATGCTCCTTCTTGATTTCTACCTCCGCAGCCTTTAGCATTGCGAAGAGCTCGGGAATTGCCTTATCCATCCCTTGCATGTTATAGTTCATCACGAAGCTCTTGTAGCTTGGTGACAGTGATTGAAGAACTCTGTCAATGACACTATCAACAGGAAGATTAACTCCCAGTTGAGTCAAGTGATTATGATACCCAGACATTTTGAGTATATGTTCACTGACAGAACTATTCTCCTCCATCTTGCAGCTATAGAGTTTATTGGAGACTTCATATCTCTCAATCCGGGCATTTGCTTGAAATATTAACTTCAACTCCTGGAACATATCATATGCTCCATGACGTTCAAAACATCGTTGAGGTCCCGATTCTAAGCCGTAAAGCATGGCACACTGAACCATCGAGTAGTCATCAGCTTTGCTCTGCCAGACGTTCATAACATCTGGTGTTGCTCCAGCAGCAGGCCTGGCACCTAGCGGTGCCTCCAGGACGTAATTCTTCTGTGCAGCAATGAGGATAATCCTCAAGTTACGGACCCAGTCCGTGTAATTGCTACCATCATCTTTCAACTTTGCTTTCTCAAGGAACGCATTAAAATTCAACGGAACAACAACACGGGCCATCTATCTACAATTAAACATAGACAAGCAAGATACTATCAGGTACTAAGTTCATGATAAATTTAAGTTCAATTAATCATATTACTTAAGAACTCCCACTTAGAAAGACATCCCTCTAATCTACTAAGTGATCACGTGATCCAAATCAACTAAACCATAACCGATCATCACGTGAAATGGAGTAGCTTTCAATGGTGAACATCAATATGTTGATCATATCTACTATATGATTCATGCTCGACCTTTCAGTCTCAGTGTTCCGAGGCCATATCTGCATATGCTAGGCTCGTCAAGTTTAACCTGAGTATTCTGCGTGTGCAAAACTGGCTTGCACCCGTTGTAGATGGACGTAGAGCTTATCACACCCGATCATCATGTGGTGTCTGGGCACGACGAACTTTGGCAACGGTGCATACTCAGGGAGAACACTTTTATCTTGAAATTTAGTGAGAGATCATCTTATAATGCTACCATCAATCAAAGCAAGATAAGATGCATAAAAGATAAACATCACATGCAATCAATATAAGTGATATGATATGGCCATCATCATCTTGTGCTTGTGATCTCCATCTTCGAAGCACCGTCATGATCACCATCGTCACCGGCACGACACCTTGATCATCATCGTAGCATCGTTGTCATCTCGCCAATCTTATGCTTCCACGACTATCGCTACCGCTTAGTGATAAAGTAAAGCATTACAGCGCAATTGCATTGCATACAATAAAGCGACAACCATATGGCTCCTGCCAGTTGCCGATAACTCGGTTACAAAACATGATCATCTCATACAATAAAATTTAGCATCATGTCTTGACCATATCACATCACAACATTCCCTGCAAAAACAAGTTAGACGTCCTCTACTTTGTTGCAAGTTTTACATGGCTGCTACGGGCTTAGCAAGAACCGTTCTTACCTACGCATCAAAACCACAATGATAGTTTGTCAAGTTGGTGCTATTTTAACCTTCGCAAGGACCGGGCGTAGCCACACTTGGTTCAACTAAAGATGGAGAAACTGACACCCACCAGCCACCTATGTGCAAAGCACGTCGGTAGAACCAGTCTCGCGTAAGCGTACGCGTAATGTCGGTCCGGGCCGCTTCATCCAACAATACCACCGAACCAAAGTATGACATGCTGGTAAGCAGTATGACTTATATCGCCCACAACTCACTTGTGTTCTACTCGTGCACAACATCAACGCATAAAACCTAGGCTCGGATGCCACTGTTGGGGAACGTAGTAATTTCAAAAAAATTCCTACACACACGCAAGATCATGGTGATGCATAGCAACGAGAGGGGAGAGTGTTGTCTACGTACCCTCGTAGACCAGCAACGGAAGCATTGACACAATGTAGAGGAAGTAGTCGTACGTCTTCCCGATCCGACCGATCCAAGTACCGAATGTACGGCACCTCCGAGTTCTGCACACATTCAGCTCGATGACGTCCCGCGAACTCCGATCCAGCAGAGCTTCACGGGAGAGTTCCGTCAGCATGACGG
Source organism: Triticum urartu (assembly GCF_056163025.1). Taxonomy (NCBI): domain Eukaryota; kingdom Viridiplantae; phylum Streptophyta; class Magnoliopsida; order Poales; family Poaceae; genus Triticum; species Triticum urartu. The sequence goes on from NC_141873.1 coordinate 429,610,084, forward strand.
TGTGGTGATGGTGATGATGTTGCTACCGACGCAGGGCTTCGCCTAAGCACCGCTATGATATGACCGAGGTGGAATATGGTGGAGGGGGCACCGCACACGGCTGGGAGAGATCAACTGATCAACTTGTGTGTCTAGAGGTGCCCCCTGCCCCTGTATATAAAGGAGCAAGGGGGGAGGCCGGCCGGCCCTCTATGGGCGCGCCAGGAGGAGGAGTCCTCCTCCTAGTAGGAGTAGGACTCCCCTTTCCTACTCCTACTAGGAGGAGGAAAGGAAGGAGGAGAAGGAGAAGGAAGGAGGAGAAGGAGAAGGAAGGAGAAGGAGGAAAGGGGGGCCGGCCCCCTAGTCCAATTCGGTTTGGGCTAGGGGGGCCGCGCGCCCTGCCTCCTCTCTTCCACCACTTGGCCCATGAGGCCCATTACTTCTTCCTCGTATTCCCGTAACTCCCCGGTACCCCCGAAAATACCCGAATCACTCGGAACCTTTCCGATATCCGAATATAGTCGTCCAATATATCGATATTTACGTCTCGACCATTTCGAGACTCCTCGTCATGTCCCCGATCTCATCCGGGACTCCGAACTACCTTCGTTACATCAAATCACATAAACTCATAATATAACTGTCATCGTAACCTTAAGCGTGCGGACCCTACGGGTTCGAGAACTATGTAGACATGACCGAGACACGTCTCCGGTCAATAACCAATACCGGAACCTGGATGCTCATATTGGCTCCTACATATTCTACGAGGATCTTTATCGGTCAGACTGCATAACAACATACGTTGTTCCCTTTGTCATCGGTATGTTACTTGCCCGAGATTCGATCGTCGGTATCTCAATACCTAGTTCAATCTCGTTAACGGCAAGTCTCTTTACTCGTTCCGTAATACATCATCCCGCAACTAACTCATTAGTTGCAATGCTTGCAAGGCTTATAGTGATGTGCATTACCGAGTGGGCCCAGAGATACCTCTCCGACAATCGGAGTGACAAATCCTAATCTCGAAATACGCCAACCCAACAAGTACCTTCGGAGACACCTCTAGAGCACCTTTATAATCACCCAGTTACGTTATGACGTTTGGTAGCACACAAAGTGTTCCTCGGTAAACGGGAGTTGCATAATCTCATAGTCATAGGAACATGTATAAGTCATGAAGAAAGCAATAGCAATAAACTAAACGATCAAGTGCTATGCTAACGGAATGGGTCAAGTCAATCACATCATTCTCCTAATGATGTGATCCCGTTAATCAAATGACAACTCTTTGTCTATGGCTAGGAAACATAACCATCTTTGATCAACGAGCTAGTCAAGTAGAGGCATACTAGTGACACTCTGTTTGTGTATGTATTCACACATGTATCATGTTTCCGGTTAATACAATTCTAGCATGAATAATAAAAATTTATCATGATATAAGGAAATAAATAATAACTTTATTATTGCCTCTAGGGCATATTTTCTTCATGAATATGGTTAGTTCATAATCTTTGCTGAAAATTTGAATGTTGGCTTTACATATTTACAACAACAAGAGCAAACAGAGTTTGTAAAAGTTTTTCTTTATCACTTTCAGTTTATCAACGGAATTGCATGAGGACAAGCAAAGGTTTAAGCTTGGGGGAGTTGATACGTCTCCATCGTATCTACTTTTCCAAACACTTTTGCCCTTGTTTTGGATTGTAACTTGCATGATTTGAATGGAACTAACCCGGACTGACGTTGTTTTCAGCAGAATTGCCATGGTGTTATTTTTGTGCAGAAACACAAGTTCTCGGAATGACCTGAAACTTCACGGAGATTATTTTTGGAAATAATAAAAAATATTTGCAAAAGAATCAAGGCCAGGGGGCCCACACCCTGTCCACGAGGGTGGGAGGCGCGCCTGCCCCCTAGGGCGCGCCCCCTGCCTCGTGGGCCCCCTGGAGCTCCACCGACCTGAACTCCAACTCTATATATTCACGTTCGGGGAGAAAAAAAATCAGAGAGAAGGATTCATCGCGTTTTATGATACGGAGCCGTCGCCAAGCCCTAATCTCTCTCGAGAGGGCTGATCTGGAGTCCGTTCGGGGCTCCGGAGAGGGGAATCTGTCGCCATCGTCATCATCAACCATCCTCCATCACCAATTTCATGATGCTCACCGCCGTGCGTGAGTAATTCCATCGTAGGCTTGCTGGACGGTGATGGGTTGGATGAGATTTATCATGTAATCGAGTTAGATTTGTTAGGGTTTGATCCCTAGTATCCACTATGTTCTGAGACTGATGTTGCTATGACTTTGCTATGCTTAATGCTTGTCACTAGGGCCCGAGTGCCATGATTTCAGATCTGGACCTATTATGTTTTCATGAATATATGTGAGTTCTTGATCCTATCTTGCAAGTCAATAGTCACCTACTATGTGTTATGATCCGGCAACTCCGAAGTGACAATAATTGGGACCACTCCCGGTGATGACCGTAGTTTGAGGAGTTCATGTATTCACTATGTGTTAATGCTTTGGTCCGGTACTCTATTAAAAGGAGGCCTTAATATCCCTTAGTTTCTGTTAGGACCCCGCTGCCACGGGAGGGTAGGACAAAAGATGCCATGCAAGTTCTTTTCCATAAGCACGTATGACTATATTCGGAATACATGCCTACATTACATTGATGAATTGGAGCTAGTTCTGTGTCACCCTATGTTATGATTGTTACATGATGAACCGCATCCGGCATAATTCTCCATCACTGATCCAATGCCTACGAGCTTTTCACATATTGTTTTCCGCTTATTTACTTTTCTATTGCTACTCTTACCACCACTACAAAACCCGAAAATATTACTTTTGCTACTGTTACCGTTAGTACCATGTTACTTTGCTACTAAATACTTTGCTGCAGATACTAAGTTATCCAGTTGTGGTTGAATTGACAACTCAGCTGCTAATACTTGAGAATATTCTTTGGCTTCCCTTGTGTCGAATCAATAAATTTGGGTTGAATACTCTACCCTTGAAAACTGTTGCGATCCCCTATATTTGTGGGTTATCAGTCCTCCCCCTGTTCTGTAACTAAAACATCAAGGTGATAACATGAATAACCGAGAATCTCAACTTTTATTGCGTTGTTCCAAAATAAGCCAATTCCACCACTCCTTCTCTGACTATCGACAACATAGGAATTATCATAGCCTATCGAGCTAGCCATAGCTTCTACCCTCCGACCATCTATATGTGTCTCAACGATACAAAGTAGGGTAGGGGTAAACTTCCTCGCGAATTTCGCGAAGGTCTTGAACTGCCGCAGGTTTACCCGCGCCACGGCAGTTCCAGCATAGCGCATTCATTGGGCTTGGTGGCGCTCCTCGATGGAGCCCGCCAAAGAAGTGACGATGTCGCCATGACCGACACCTTTCTCCAAATCCTCATCTGCTGCATCTATGTTTTTCTTGGCTCTCTCTGGGTCTTGCTTGCTACTCGAGCTCTGGGGTATAGACAGCGAAGAGGTTAGAGCTAACATCAACCCAGGACCAGACCTGTTTGCTTTGTTGTTCACCGAGTGCTTCATGTGTTGTGCCCTCTTTCTGTTGTTTTCAACATCGTCCATGACCGCATCAGTTTGAGAGCTCAAATTGTCTTTCCCATCATTACCATCATCCTGATCCGATCGGGGTTTGCTCCATGGCCACCACGGCCTCCCGCCGTCCTCCTCTTCTTCCACGGCCCCCTCCCGAACTTTGTCCTGTCCTCATCACCCACGAGGCCCTAAGATCCTTAAAGATCAACGCGGACGGAGGCTGTATACCATTACCATGCTCCTGGAATTGATGACCCAACATGCCACAGACTGCACACTAGTCCGGAAGTTTTTCATACCTAATCCTGTATATCTGGCGCTTCCCCTCTCTTATCATAGAAACTGCATTCTTCGGAGGCTTATCAACATTAATCCGGACCCAAACTCAATGGAAGTTGCCGACAAAGTCTTGCGATTGGGTTTCGGCGTAGATGACTTCGCCAACCTTTGCTGCTAAAGAAGGGATCAGATGAGCATACAGTGGAGGTACATCATGAATCTGTACCCAAATTTCTATAGTGTCAAGTTGCACTGTGGACGGCTTTGTCAATCCATCATACGGCTTGAGGATGACAGCATCTCCTCGAAAGTGCCAGGGGTCGTCCCTCGTTACTCTTTCCCAATCCCCCAAGCAGGAGAATTGCACAGTATAGAGATTATCCTCCAGGGGCTTGAACTGAACACCTTGGGCAAGATCCCACGCGGCTCTCATGTTTTTGAAGAACCAAAGCTGGTTGTATGTCTTGGGCGAGTGAACCCTAGCCAACGCTACCCACGTGGGAGACAGGGAAATCAGGTTCCCAATGGCACGGCGAAGGCGGAGACGGTCGCGGCCGTGCGTGGGTTGGGCGCCAAATGCTTTGGCGGCGCTGGAAGGAAACGCGGCCCACTGTGTTGTGAAGGAGCATCGAAAGGGGCCTATGTGCTTTTGCTGGACTAGACATACTGCCACCACAGACCAGATTTGGGCCCAATAATACATGGAAGCTTGTCTATTTGAAAGATAAATATACAAAAGTAAATTGAGTAAGACTTAAAATTTCGTTCCTCATGACCCGGTATTCCTAATACAAGAGCGTTTTCTACACTAGTGTAGTAGTGTCAAGCACACGTTTATATTATGGGACAAAGGGAGTAGTTTTCGAACTTCTCGTCTCAAAAGCAATAGAATTTCATATAGGTTTTGCTTCCAATGTTTTTCGGAAAGTAAGGTCTGGTGGCTTGCATTTCCGGAGCTGAAAAGAAAATCTAAAGCTATAGGTTTGCAACTACAAATGTTATATTGTTTGGTTTGTAGTTTCTTTTAGGGTGCTTTTTTGTAAATCAAACTGGTCCACGTCAATGAAAAAAGACGAAAAAGTTGTTCCTTCTGAGCCGTCAATCAAAAGCAGATCTGACTGTCACGAAGGCGACGCACGCAGAAATCTTAGCTCGACATGGCAATGGGTACCCGCTACCCGCAATCTTGACGGGTAAAACCCCTATTAGGGTAAGGGTTTGGAAAAGTTAAATACCCATGGATCTGTAAATGAAAAAAATGCACCCAGCAGGTAAGCCGGGCATGGGTACAGAAAGGGAATACCCATACCTGTGTACCCACCTACCCGTATATTACCACATCTAACATGTAGGTCCCCTAAAACCCTAGCCTAACAGCCACAACCCACACATAAAATACTCTCCCCTCACCCATCCATTGCGTCGTCACACTCATAGAACACAAACCCCATCTCCCCAACTCGTCTGGGCTGAAATGCTAAATATGCATGTTGAAATGTTGTGTTTTACATATTAAAATGCTGAAATTTATACATGGTAAAATGTGAATTGAAAGGTGAACGAGATTGGTAATTTTACCCACGGTTATTACGCGTGGCTGGCTATGGGTATGGAAACAACACAAAACCCGAGGTGCAGGCACAGGTATGGATTTAAGAGAAAAATATTGGGACGGATACGAGTTTGGGGGAGCATTACCCGCACGCCAACCGTACGGGTGCCATGTCGATTATCAGCCCAATGAATAGAAGCGCCCGTAGTTCAGGTAGACAGGTTGAAATTTTCTTTTCATGAACCCAAATCAAGCATTTTACACACATGAGTGCAAACTTGCATTGCACTTCTTACTCAACACATCTAAACAAAGAGCAAACTACAGCACAAAAGCAAACAAATAACGCGGCTTGTATATATGATCCAAACCAATGAAGCTGACAAACAAAAACAAGGGAAAGAAGGAAGGATCAGAGAGTGGTCTTGGACGCCCTCCTCACCAGCACAGCCCAGCACATGATCCTGTACACGAGGAAGAAGCCCAGCATGACACCCACATTGACCCACCTCATGCCCTCGTCGACCCCTCTCCCCCTCAGCACGTCGCCTCCGGTGCTCAAGCAAACGCCGTCACCGGTCATGGCGTCCCCTCCCACCCACGCCACGCACTTGTCCCTGGCGCCGCCCCCGTACTCGTTGATGAGCAGCAGGTCCAGCGGGTACCTGTACATGGACACGTAGTACATGAAGGCCCAGTACCTCGGGATGCTCTCCTTGGGTATGAAGTAGCCGGAGAAGAGGAAGAAGACGCCCAGGAAGATGCAGATGAGCGAGTTGCCGAGGATGAAGTCCGGGGACACGGCGCTGAGGAAGAGCACCAGGGAGCTGGCCATGAGCACGATGAGCCACACGGCGAGCACGAAGAACCCGAAGGCGGCCAGGGAGGCGCGGAGGCCCACCAGCCAGTACACGGGCGCCGAGAAGAGGACCGCCACGGCGAGCAGGCACGGCGCGAACACCAGCGCGTTGGCCACCACGTAGGAGGACAGGCGGTAGGCGCGGCGGGAGGCCTCGCGCATCAGCACGCGCCGCTCGTGGAGGAGGATGGGCAGCGCCTCCACGGTGGAGGAGAGGAGGAAGCTGAGGCTGAAGGCGAAGAGGCCCAGCCGGAGCGCCAGCCCGTCCGGGTCGGCGCGCACGCGGAAGAAGACGCTGCCGAGGCCCAGGCCGCCGACCACCGCCTGCGCCGCCCGCGCCGCGAAGAGCTGCTGCGTGCGGTACATGGTGCGCCAGCAGCGCACTGTCAGCGCCGCCACCTCCACGGCGCGGCTGCGGTACCCGTGCTCGGGCACCTGAAGGCTGCCGTTGGCGACGCCGGGGCTTTCCCTTTCCTCCTCGTACTGGTCGCTGTCCCTGAGCTCGGCGAACTTGGCGCGGTCCGCCTGGAGCTGCTCGGTGACCTCCATGGCCAGCTCCAGCGGGTTGAGCTGCGCGGGGATCTTGTGGCCCAGCCTCGCCAGCGCGTCCTCGAGCGACCTCAGCGAGCCGCAGTGCGCGACGGCGCCGCGGGAGAGCAGCAGCAGCGAGGAGATGTAGCCGAGCATGCGGTAGCTGGGCTGGTGGATGCTGAGCACCACCACCTGCCGCCGCGCGCGCGCCACCTCGTGCAGCAGCGCCAGCACGTCCACGGCCGACCGGCTGTCCAGCCCCGACGTGGGCTCGTCCAGCAGCAGCACCGGCGGGTCGTGCACCATGTCCACCGCGATGGACACCCGCTTGCGCTCGCCCCCGGACACCCCGCGGGACGGCGACATGGCCTCGCCGCCGCCGCCGCCGACGTAGCTGTCGGCCACCTCCGACAGCCTTAGCTCCTGCATGAGCGCCTCCACCCGCTCGTGCCGCTCCCGCGCGGTCACGGAGGAGCCGAGCCTGAAGCGCGCGGCGAAGAGGATGGTCTCGCGGACGGTGAGCAGCGGCAGGAGGTTGTCGTCCTGCGTCACGAAGCCGCACGTCCGGCGCAGCTGCGCGCGGGAGGTGACGGCGTGGCCGTTGATGCACACGGTGGGCGCCTTGGCGATCTCCGAGCCGGTGCCGCGGCCGGACAGGATGCGGAGGAGCGTCGACTTGCCGGCGCCGCTGGGGCCCACGACGGCCAGGATGTTTGAGCTGGACGCGATGAAGGAGACGGAGTTGAGGAGCCCCTCGGCGGCGGGGGGCGGGGCCGCGGAGAAGGAGGGCAAGAACCTCGGGAGGAGGGTGGCGTTGGCGCGGCGCGGCGCTGGGCAGGAGAGGTTGGTGACGGCGAGGGTGTACTCCGGAGGGGAGGGCGGGTAGAAGGAGAAGGACGGCGACGCGGAGTCCTGCGGCGACGACGAGGACGCCGACGTGGAGAGGAGGAGCGCCGGGTCCAGCTCCGACGACAGGTCCTGATCCATGGCTGCGGGCGAGGCGAGCCGCGAGTGCGCGTGAGAGGGGTCGATGTGTGGATTGCGGAAGCAGTAGATGAGCGGGAAACAGCTTGAGAAACTACAAATAGCCTCGACAATCAGCAGCTCTCTTAAGGAAGCGGTACTACTAGAAATCGGTTTTCTTGAACGTGTTGTGCACTTTTGCACGCACGCCACGATTCGCCATGGGTTGAGATTGTTCGTAGCTAGCTGATGCGCTTCTAGAACAGAGGCAATGGTGCTAGCTATTTCAGACCGATTGCAACTATAAATGTTAATTCTTGGTGGTACAAGGGGTTAAGATCTTCTAGTAGGTGATCGCCGGTCAAGGTGGACGCTAGGAATGGAAGGCAGAAGTGAGCAAAGAGTGACGGAAATGGTGTCTGTATGGGTGAGGGGGCGTTGCGACTTGTGAGCTACTGTGACCTAACTGAATGTTGGTGTCATTTGTGTTGTGTGCTGTGTCTTGGCGGTTGGACCTAACCGCGCGCGCTTAACCAAATCTAAATCGGCTCTTGTTTCTTGACGTGTGGTCGGGGCACATACTAGGAGACTTCTCTTCTTACTTGGACTCCTGGCTACACCCAGATTATGTTGTCGACGACAAGACACTCCGCAAAATCGCATAGCATCAGCGTATGCCAGCCATCGTCGGTAAAATGCAAGAGATGGGAAACATCGATCACCGCCAAACAAACCGTTCTCCATACCATGCCAGCTGAGGTGGACGAAACAAATGCACTCCTTTCCTCTCCACCGAGTTTTTTTCCCGAAGAATTTGGATAACTGGAAAGCACACCAGACATATGTGCAGTTTACAACAAAACTGGATGAAACAAAAAGCAGGCAGGCATGATGGTAGAAATTCAAAAATGACAAAAGGCACTCAGCACAATGAAAATAAAGCTTAACTCTTGCATGGCTAATTCGCATCTCAATCTACAATTAGCATCCGAAATGTTCTGCACCCGTTATCTCTGGCTCAGCTGTTGGACCTATATATTCGTGGATCAATGGAAAATTAGGAAGAACAAACTCTAAATTGGTGTGCTTGCTTATGCATTTACAGGGCAGATTAGCCGGCTGCCACGAACCATTTACATCACTTCTCCTTGAGCAATCTATTTTCCACACAAGAAAAAGGAGGAAGAGGGTGTAAAAGAAAATGCAAGCCCACATTTTCCAAACAGCAGCCCTCTTTCTTTCAGGCCCTAATTAACCTCGCAACCAAACACATGCTCTATGTCAGTGAGGTACATCACTATCAATACTGGCGAGAGATTTGTCCACCACACGAACGTTATACAGCTCGTATACCCTTGCCCGGTTCTCTTGCCACCATTGCTCTGCTTGCGTCTCGCTGAAACGCTTCCGGCTGCACACAGAAATAGAAACGAGTGAAAAGCTGCAAAGATCAAACTCCAGAAACTACAATAAGCTTTTAAATAGCACAAAATCTCAACAGAACATTAGTTTCTACCCTAATTCTTAGAAGTGCAGCTGTACTTTTTGGCTATACATATAGAGCCCACACCAAAGTTGATTCCCTTTTTTACCAAAAATAGCAAAAGATGATTGGCACATGCAAGGAAAAAGCACCTGCAGTCCTGCCCATGCTGCACCACATGCATTACTATTTTGGTAGATCAATTCCACTTTTCGAAATTTGAAAATGCTACTATAACTTTTGGACCAATCATTGGAATTACGATCATTTTCACCATTGGGCCTTCGATCTCATATTGATATGTTTCGATGAGCTTTTCTCCAGAAGCAACTTTGCTGCTATTAGAAACAACTTCCAGTGCTACGGGAAGCTACTCTGTGTTGTTGCCTTGCATGACGCCAGTTAGAACAATGTTTGCCCTGAGATGGCTACCATGGCTACCAGGTAGCCTAGTGTTTTTCTCTAAGTTGTCTACCATGACTAGTGAATAACCTAACATTATGCTAAGTTGCCTACAGTAATTTTTAGTACGGTATAAGCAACTTAGATAGAGGGCAAGGCAACTTAGCAACATCGCCAACTTTTAACAGTGCTATATGCAACTAATTAGCAATGGTAGGCAATTCAGCATTACCGGAAAACCATGGTATGCAACTTTCACAGTGATGGAACATCACCGGAAGACAACTTCATAAACTGTGAACTGCTTGGTTTCCTAGATAGGCAACTCAGAAACCATGGTAGACAGCTTCTACAATACTGCATGCAGCTAATTAGTAGCGACAGGCAACTTTCACAAAACAGGAAGTTGCTTCTTATAGCACTAAAGCACTAAAGTTGCTTCCTATAGTAGCACTAAAATTGTTTCTAGGAAAAGTCTGTCAAAAGGTACCAATATGGGATCTAGTTTCGGAGAGCAACTCGCAAGGAAACTATGGGTGAAAACGGATCTTAATTCCACGCTTGGTTCAAATGTTACAGCTTTTTAAAATAACTGTATTGAAATTAATTGGACAGGTTTTATACATGGGGTGTGTGTGTGTGTTTGTGTGTGGAAAAATATCCACTGGAGGACCAGACATGTTTTCCTTTTTTGTCAGGCGGGGGCCGGTACTTTCATTTTAAGTGGTGTTTGCTCGCGCTGTTTGCTCACGGCTACTAATGAGCCAACGGCTGCCACCTAGACACGTCCTAGTTTCTAAGCGGTAGAGTCGACTTCACGAAATCATTGCAATTTTTCTTCGATCCTTCATGTCCAGCAGACAAAAAATGTGTACGAAAATCAGTCCTATAAAAATACAAATACAAATTCTCATATCTAGAATTAGTTACTCCCTCTGTTCACTTTTGTAAGTCGTTTAGGACAGCTGAAATTGAACTGTTTTAGGTGCTGTCTTAAATGTCTAAAACGTCTTACAAAAGTGAACGGAGGGAGTATATAATTAATCTGTGAATAACTTCATAATTAAACAGGTTGTCATATAGCTACGCCTACACAGAACAACAATTTGTTCCAAATAACTAAAGAATCTTATACGATAGACCAGAAAAAAGGTCAGTTGCTATACTACCTCACATCAAATTAACAAAGTGCTGAACATTGTCTGACAGTCTACACTAATCAAATGTATAAATAATGTGCCCATAAACATCCAATAGACAAGTCCTTCAGCTGATTTATAGTTGCATTTTGAATGGGAATGAAGGAATTTACCTGAACCGTACCCTCCTAAGATCTCTAGCCCCTCCAGGTAGGGCAGTAAGGGTGATGTAGACCCCTGGTTCATCTTGCTCTACCCATTCAGACTCAGGCTTAGAGTCTGAATCGGGCTGTTTGGTTCCATTCTTGCCAACTTCCAGGTGAGTCTTATTTCTAACTGAACTTGGTCCATTAGAAACAATCAACCCATTAGACCCGTTCAAATATGGCTCTCCTGAATTTCTTGGGCTACCTAAATTCTCAGTTGCCATTGATATGTCATTAACAGGCACTCCAGAAAGTGGTGGCAGTCTACTGTGCTTAACTGCCCCTGCCCCTGCCCCTGCCCCTGCTCCTGCTCCTGCTCCTTCAGGTAGCTTCTCTGCCATACCCTTCAACTATGGTAGAAAAAATAATTGTTCGCATGTTAGACTGTATCATCATTCAAGTTTTAAAATAATCATGTCCTGTTGTTGTTTGTTAATAGAAAACATCCCCAAACCACTTATTTTGTCTGCGCCCTTTGCAACTCCACTAAAGTAGTATGGTTGCCTTATTTAGTTCCATAGTACATGAACATCATTTAGATAAGTCACAGGCTCAAAACCCAGAAGAGTTATGAGGTGCTTGGATCCGTCAAAGGAAGCAAACTGCCTTTGACCAATCTACAGATTTCTTGGTTTTTAGCCATTCAATTTCATCAGATTTGGTGGAAAAATGTACTTATATTGTTATTTTTTGGTTGTTTGTACAGTAGGTTCTGGCTGTAATATAAGAAAACAACATCCTCACAGATAAGGAATCTTACTTGTGCAGTGAGCGACTTGATTACTTCTTTTGCAGCTTTGCACTTCGCAGTTTCCTCCCCTGCAATGGAAATAGCTTCCTTTAACTGTTTAGTTGTTCTCTCCAATTCAACTTCCAGTAGATGGGACTTCCGGGTAAGATTTTCCACCTGAAACATTGAACTTGATTAGAACCTCCAGAAGTAAACAAACTCTCACAAGTTACTGTCATATATAATGGTCTATCAGTCTACAAAGAAAACTACTGTGATAATAATGGCAGTTCCATGAATATCTTTCTACCTTGCTCCTGTGACTGGACACTGAGCCAGTCATAAAAGAAAGAGAGCAGAAGGAAAAACAGTAGCGTGTACAAACTTCTTTACTGTCATGTGAGTTTATGCCAGATATTTTGAGTTTCCATTTAGGAGTTGATGGTTTCGTATGACTGCTTCATCGAGTTACAGTTGGAGAATGATAACCAATAATGCATAGAATCATACTACTTACTTATATGGACAAAAGTTAGAAATACCGATTGAATAGAGAGAACATCAAGATCTGTACCTGCGATCTCAAATGTATAACCTCTTGGCTTACACTATCCTTTATTGGCTTTGCACCATCTACAACAACTCTAGGAGATGTTAGACCACCCAAGGTAGGTGTTGGAGTTGTAGATCGAGGAGGGCTTGTTCTTCTTGAGACAGGTGACGTTGCCCTAGAAGCAATTCTTGATCCAGGAACCGACGCTGAGAAAAATTTCTTTGATGAGCCAAAAGATTTAGAAATGTTGAGCCCGCTCCAGTGAGAGCTGCCATTTGGAATAGGGGAAACACGGCTGCTATTAAATTCAAACTTCTTATTTTTCTTTGAATATCTGCTATCCATGTTCTTGAAGGATTCCATTGATGACAATCTAGACAATTGGACATTTGATCTTGTCTCCAAATCATCATTGATAGAATCATTGAACCCTTGTAAGATAGCTCCGCGCTTTGCTGAAGAATACCTATCTGTCTCAGGTCCCTTATTAAGTTTACCGTAGCAGCTATCACAGACACGGTAAGGCTTGTTTGGGTTTGGTGCTAATGAAGCCTTCAGAGATTTCTTACTGCTGCAGGAATGACAAAATACAAGAGCACAGTTGTAGCAATTATGCCGTTTTCTCCTCAAGTTAAACGGCAAGCGACATCCAGAACACATGGACTGATCAACTCCAGACACCCACTTGTGAATGCATATTGCTGCAGTGAAGTTAATTCCACAAACAACACTCCTGACTTGCTTATCTTTCAGAGCTTCAACTAGTGTAGGAGAATTCCTATCATCAGTATCACCATGTCCTAACCGGCCATTAGCACCTTTACCCCATGTATACACCTCTGTCCTGGAAGTCAAAACAGCAACATGATAAGCGCCACATGAAATCTCCTCCACAAAGTTTTTATGTAGCTTTCCTTCAACACGCGCAGGAACCATGCCATCTGCTTGTGGATTTCCAAGCTGACCATAGACAGAACTTCCCATTGTGTACACATGCCCTGAGGTTGTTAGTGCCACCGTGAAACAATGACCACAAGCTACTTGGCAAAAGTTAGGCTCAACCAAAGAAGCCACGCATGTTGGGACAAGTCTTGTTTCTTTGTCACCATGTCCCAAACGACCTTTATCACCATCACCCCATGTAAATATCTTGCCAGAAGAACAATTGCTGGAACTTGAATTCCCAACCATAACTTCAACAACGGCGGCTGTGTGCCACACACCACAAGCTGCCCGAACAGTCCGTAGCCCTTTCAGGGATTCCACCTCCCTTGGTACCGAAATACTCTGACGATCTCCATGACCTAGAACTCCAAAAGAGCCATCTCCAAATGTGAATAGCTGACCTGCAGATGTTACTACAGCCGTGTGCCAAGGGCCACATGAAATAGACGAAACATGTATGCCTTCTAATGGTCCATTGAGCCTTTTGGGCATCCAATGACTGACTTCATTCCCATGACCTGAAAGTCCAAAATTAAAGGTGCCATTTCCCCATGTGTACAAATCTCCAGAGAGCGTGACTGCGCAAGTATGGTACTCACCACATGCTACTAGCTCAATGTTCATATGAGCAAGAGCATCGATAAGTTTTGGCTGGGGCACGTCACAGTCCACACCATGACCAAGACGCCCACCTGACTCCTCACCCCAAGAGTAGACCTCTCCCTGCTTAGTGACAAGTGTAGCATGCCTTCCTCCACATGAAATGTTCTGCACATCAAGCCTTCCAGCAAACTCCAATGGCTTCGGTACAAGACAATCCATCTTTGCACCCGAGGAACTTCCAACCCTTGAATTGCCACCACCAAGAATTCCCTCTCCAGTTCCCTCTCCCCAAATGAAAACATCACCTAGAGCATCACCATCATCATGACCAGAACCATGACTTGATGAACTGACAGCACTTGATAAACTAACTCGGAAAGCATCCATTGAGATGCCCCTCGAGTTCCCATTTGTGTTATCTGAGTGCCCAGAAGACACAGAGTGAACTGATCCAACATTAGAATCCGATGGGAAGAAGGGTCTAGGTGGGGCTGCATATGATACAATGTCAGAGAAGGCCTTGTCCAAGCCAACCTTTGGTGGACTCCCATATGGACTCCGGAGTCGATAATTTTCGCTGCCATCCTGTTGCAGTTCAATTGTTAAAGATTGTTTTCTATAATAATTGATGTAGACAGCAGAAATAAAATGGGAATAGCATGATCTGCCATGCTTGAACACGGATATTATTTCATATATTTTGACTTCATGAAGGAAAAAATACTTTTATTTATTTTTATTTTGCTGCCACAAACCAGTATGTGATATAGAATGTACAGACCATAAAATACAACATGGGTATCATGGTTGCCAACTCAAGTTTGGTGGCCGTTCAAATCTCAAGCCAGAGGTTTCTCAGAAAAAGAGTCTTAAGCCAGTAGCATCAAACACAAAAATGGAAAAGATCAAAGTACATGAAGGAGGAAGAGTTTGGGTTGATCAGTGCAGCCTGACCGGCACACAACAAGAGAGTGTTGAGAAGATGGATGAGCTGGGTGGATGGCGGAAAATACCTTGTGGACACTATCATTGCTACTGAAAGGAGAACTCAAGGGAGAGCTCCTTCTCGTGTAAGTTCTTGGACTAGTTGTACCAGAGGAAAGCATATCACTTCTTGATTCTGTTCTCCATTTTCTTTGGTGACTACGTGATATCAGTGTTTTTAGCCCAGCAAACCACACTTCAGCTTCATCTTTATCTTTGCATATCTGTTTTTCATGACAAAACCAAATTACCAAATTGATTAGCTGGTGATATAGACTAACCAATGAATTTAGCATGCAACAAAGTTGGCAAACAAGCGAACATGTTACATCACACATGAATGACTGGAATGACTTACAATGTCCAATGATCTATCATGGGATATGAGAGAAAATGACTGGCATTCCTTCTCAGGTCGTGGATACCTCTGAAAAATCGCCTGTATCACAAAAAAAGTACTATATCAGGACAGCTTTGCAGCAATTCCGAATAGTAGAACCTCCTCGCTAAATATCTGAGTGCAGAAGATGATCTCGTAAGTGGACTTTGAGAAGTTTATTCAACTTAATTTTTGCAGGAAAGAATGATGTTATCTCTTCTTGCCATAAAGTTTTATCAATGTTGGATCATAAATGCTTTGTATCTATAGGAACTTCTTGTGAATTAGTGGAATCGAGCACAGTGAAAATAAATTAGCAGCAAGCTCTCTCTAAAACGAAGAAGAATCACATCATGGTAAAAGCTGAAGAAAGCCCCATGGAATATTCAGGAGCTAGCACCAGGAGTAAACGAGCAAAATGAAATATAGTTGCTTCAGCCAATATTATGAATCGTAACAGTAGAGCATGATATCCATCAAATCTGTCTCCCAAATTTGGGTTTTGTTGAAATAGCAACTCACAGTTCGCTGTCCAGGAATTATTCTAGACACATGACTCAATCTTAGTTGCTTCTCCTCTTTCCCTGAGAACCAAATCAATATAGATTCATCCTGGAGAAGCAAAAAGAGTGTCAAAGATATTCATAAATGAGATGGGGCAAACATAAAGGATTTGAAAATTCTGTGATGGAGCAAATTAATAAGCTCACATTGGAAAGCCTGAAGGGACAAAATTTTGGCTTCCCTCTACGTCCATACTTCAGCAGGTATGCTCCTTTCTTGAGAGCAGTGATGGCCTGCGGTAACAATGGGAACAAGGTTGTATCAAGCATCAGTAACTAGCGTCTAAAAATACTATCCTGCCAAATAGTGGTAATTTTATAGTATGTAAAGGAGAAGCCTTAAAACACCATTGAACAATCAAACGCGTTCAAATGTGCCCATTGACGTTTTCAATTTTAACTGGCATTTCAAGCGGTGCCATATAACGTAGAAACGGAAAAGGAACAACAAATTATGGGACTGCAATATAAATCAATAAAGATTGAGAGAGGATCAAACTAGTATTCAAACTTCTCGATACACAATAGAACAGATAAACAATGAACATGGAAGGATGTGCCAAGATGTCATTTTATCAATATATGCCACATGAACCAACAATTCCCACAAGAGATATGTGCTTTCAGTTGGTGAAAAAGCACAAAATGCCATAGGGGAAATTTGGCTTCACTCGACTATGCATGAGCGTGTGCGTGTTTGGTATATCGTAGGGTCAGAACAGCTGCATTTCGTATCCGTATTCTTCACTATGTCAGGCATATGGTCGGAGAATAAAGCAATCTCGATAAAGGGGCAAGGAATTTTACTAACCCCATCACGGGGCAATTATCTGTCAGAAATAAGCACATGCAGTACTGATCCAACTCATCGTTGCCCAACCTCTGAAAGGAAACTCACGTAACAGAGCTCAATACTTTGAGCACAACATAAATGAAGACACAAAAAAAAGTGAGGTGCAATTCTAAGTTCTAACATATTCCCTGTTGGATCAAAAGAGCTGCATATGAGCCAATTCGATGAGAAGCGTAGCAACTAGTAGCAAACAACCTAACAACCAGCTGCCAAAAAAGTGGTCACTGGCAAATCAATATCCCTTGGGACATCTGCAACCCAAGACGCCAAAAGTTACAGCTCTTAACTGTAGCACAGCTGAATCTCCATACTTAGTTCCCCGAATTACGGGCCGTTCAATCTCCGGGGACAGCTGCGGCCACCGGCGATGCAGAATTGAGCACCACAGACGCGAGCACACAAACACACGGACAACACAAATGCATCTACATCCAACTATCCGGGTCTCCCGACCGCGCGAGAAGCGGGAATTCCGCAGCGATTCGAGCGGGGGGGTCGGGGCCGCTCACCTGCTCGATGTCGCGCTCCACGGGCCCGGCCCTGCCGCCGCCGAGATCCGACGAGGCGTCCGACATCATCGGCGTCAGCCCACGGCCCTCCTCATCGCGCCCCGCCCCCCGGAGACCCGACGCCCACGGCCTGCCTACAGCGGCCCGCGCCAATGGGACCTCGGCTGGTGCACGCCCGAAGAAGCCGGAGCCGGCGGCCGCCCGGCGGCGAGGGTAGGCGGGATCCAGGCGCGGGGAGCGCGGGGAGGGGTTTGGGAGGGGAGGAGGCGGCTGGCGAGCTGGGGAGAGAGATCGAGCGGAAGTGGGGGAGGGCGAGGAATGGAGAGGGGGGGGAGGAAGGAGGGCGGAGGGGTGGTGTGGGAGGAGGAGGGCGGAGGCGTTGGTTTTTTTTGTTTTCCTTCTTCACTTTTCTCGCGGAGGCCTTTTTCCCCGGAGCTGCTGGTGCTAGGTTTGTTACGCGTGCGGCTCTGCCCCCTGCGCTCTGCGCTGTGATTGCTCGCTCGCTAGCTGGGGCTGGGCTGTTGTGCGGCGCTGCACTGCCTGCCTTTTAGGTTGAGGCCGCGGCGGCCGTCTGCACTGTGCTGGCTAGGCTACGGTGGTGGTGGTGGTACCGTGGTACGCGGGTACGGGCGGGGGGAGGTGGCGATGGGGCAGTGGTGGCACGGTGATTGGACGCCGTGGGGTTGAAATCCGTTGGCTGTGGGACGCACGAGGACACTGACACACTGCGAGGGGAATCTATTGGTGATTTTGCGGTGGATGTGCTTGATTCTCTGCGGCTGGCCGTCGACGTGGTTATTTACCCTACCGACGGGAAAACTCAGAAATAACCAACGCACGTAATCTTTTTAGAAACATGTGGTGCGACCAAGATAAGCATACCACCACGCGCACACTTAGAGCATCTACACCCGGGGTCTCAAATCTTATACACCCGCGCGGACGGCCCAATCTTATACACACACTTTGTTATTCTTAATATTCCTGAGGACGACAGTATGTCGATCATTCTTGGTATACCCTTTTTGAATACTGCAGGAACTGTTATTGATTGCAACAAAGGCAATGTCACGTTTCATGTTGTTAATGGTAATGAGCATACGGTACACTTTTCAAAGAAACAACCTCAAGTTCATAATATTAATTCTATTGGAAAAATTTCAACTATTACTATCGGAGGTTTTGAATTCCCTCTTTCTACTGTCAAAAAGAAATAGGACATTCTTATTGTTGGGGGCATGCATATCCTCGTTGAGGTAACCTAGTGTTATTCGAAAGTTCTTCGGTTTCATGTCATTAGAAAAAAGTTTGTTAATAAGACTTGATCAACCTTGTTAGTGAATTTCCTTTTGACGAGCATGAGATGGTGTGACACAATCTGATGATGAACATGAACCTAGTGATAATGTTAATGATGATGTTCATGTTGATGCTCAACCTAGTAATGATAATGATGTGGAGGTAGAACGTGATATTGATCTTGATAACCCATAATCAAAAAATCAACGTTATGATAAGAGAGACTTCGTTGCTAGGAAACATGGTAAAGAAAGAGAACCATGGGTTCATAAACCCATGCCCTTTCCTCCTAACCCATCAAAGAAAAAGGATGATGAGGATTTTGAGCGCTTTGCTGAAATGCTTAGACATGTCTTTTTGCGTATGCGTTTGACTGATATTCTGGAAATGTCTCCTTGTGCAAAGTACATGAAAGATATTGTTACAAATAAAAGAAAGATACCGAAAGCTGAAATTTTCATCATGCTTGCTAATTACACTTTTAAGGGTGGAATACCTAAGAAACTAGGAGATCCAAAAATACCAACTATACCATGCTCCATTAAAAGAAACTATGTTAAAACTGCTTTATGTGATTTGAGAGCCGGTGTTAGTGTTATGCATTTCTCTTTATATCGTAGACTTGAATTGAATAAGTTGACACCTACTGAAATCTCTTTGCAAATGACCGATAAATCAACTGTTATACCCATCAGTATTTGTGAAGATGTGCCTGCTGTGGTTGCAAACGTTACTATCTTAACGGACTTTGTTATTCTTGATATTTCCGAGGACGACAGTATGTCCTTGGTAGACCCTTTGAATACTGCACGGGCTGTTATTGATTGCAACAAAGACAATGTCACCTTTCATGTTAATGGTAATAAGCATACGGTACACTTTCCAAAGAAACAACCACAAGTTCATAGTATCAATTCTATTGGAAAATTTTCAACTATTACTATCGGGGGTTTTGAATTCCCTCTTCCTACTGTCAAAAAGAAATATGACATTCTTATTGTTGGGCACATGCATATCCCCGTTGAGGTAACCTAGTGTTATTCGAAAGTTCTCCGGTTTCATGTCATTCGAAAGAAGTTTGTTAATAAGACTTGATCACCCTTGTTAATGGATTCCTTTTGATGAGCATCAGATGGATGAATCTAGAAAGCACAACTTTCTATACCTACTTTTTACTTTCTGTTATTTAGATTAAATAAAGCAAAAATAGTATTATCCATCTGTTTTCTGAATTATCCGTGCAATAAAAAATGTCCCGAAAATAGAAGTTCTTTAAATGCCCTCAAAATTTAGTATGACTTTTTATAGAATATTTTATGATTTCTGGCAATGGGAATGCACCAGGGGGCTGCAGCAGTGGACCACAAGGGTGGAGGGCGCGCCCCCTGCCTTATGGGTCCCACATAGGCCCCCCTCACTTATTCCAGCACCCATCCACTTCGTCTTCCTCCAGAAAAAATCATCCTGTTGCTCAAACTCGTGTTCTTGCTCATCTTGCTGCCATTTTTTGATCTCCTTGTGCAAAGCTCCATTTGCAAAACTGTTTTGGGGGATTGTTCTTCGGTATGTGACTCCTCCAATGGTCCAATTAGTTTTTGTTCTAGTGCCTTATTTATTGCAAATTTTTGTTGTTATGGTGACCTTGTTCTTGAGCTTGCATGTCAAATTTATATGGTCCAAAGTAGTTTTGATGCATGATATAGCCTCTAGGAACTTGTAGGAGTAGTTGCTATTAATCTTGTTGAGTTTGGTTCACTTTTATTTTGAATCACTAAAATTCAGAAATTTTCAGAGGGAGAAAATGATGAGGAGATTGTTGAGAGGCTCTTCGAGCTGGGGTTCGAAGGAAAATGAAATGAGGAGAAGAAGAAGCCCAAGTACAAGCTTTTTCGCACCGCGGAGGTTCGGCCATGTGAATGGCCAAGTGATGCATTCTTGGAAGCGGCCGGAATTGATGACGATTTCTATTATTTGGCTGGGAATGCAGGCATCATCGACTTCCTCCATGATATGTGTGAACAATACCTCCTACTCACCAATCCCTTTGTGCAGAATTTTCACTTTCATGCTAGGACACCCACGATAGAGTTTTATTTATATGATGAGCATAAGGAGATGACGCTTTATGACTTTTGTGAGGTTTGCAAATTACCTTATGAGGGCAGCATCAATGAACCACGTCCTAGAGATGTGGAAGATTTTATTGATGAAGTTACCGTAGGGGAAAGGAGAAAGGTGTCGGAAGCGAGAGTGGCTAGTTTACGTTTTCCTGTTTTACGGTATTACTCATTATTTGCTGGGAGATGTTTAATTGGTCGTGGAGAGAGTGGAGGCCTTAGTGCCCCCGACCTCGCTATTTTGCGTCATGCTTTACTTCATGATAGAACTTTTAGTTTGGGCGCTATGGTTACTCGATGGTTGAGTTTAAACCGTTCAAAGGGTCCTATCTTTGAAGGTATCTTTGCCTCCCGCCTTGCTAAACGCTTAGAGATACCCATTAGGCACGATGAGAGAGAGAGGAGAAGTTGCTACCCACTATATACTTAGATTATGACAGTATGGTAGCACATGATTTTATTAGTAATGATAAGGACAAGAGACTCATCTATAACCTGGTATTTAGCGAGAAGACTTGTCAGATTATTACTTTGCCTGCACCTTCTTTGTTCGACATTCATTCAGGCAGGTACCTTGATACGTCCATTTCGCATCATGTTTTCTTACTATTATTCATAATGTTTTTATCCATAATAATGCTTTTTGGAGTAATTATAATGCCTTATTTGCAAGGAACACACCAAGAGGGAGAATTCCGGCAGCTGGAAATCTGGACTTGGAAAAGCTACGTCAGGCCACCTATTCTACGCAACTCCAAATGAGCTAAAACTTCACGAAGATTTTTTATGGATTATTTAAGAAATACTAGAGCCAATAAACACCAGAGGGGGCCACTAGGTGGGCACAACCCACCTGGGCGCGCCCTGGTGGGTTGTGGCCTCCTCGGCCCACCTCCGGTGTCCATCTTCTGGTATATAAGTCATTTTGACCTAGAAAAAATAAGGAGAGGACTTTCGGGACGAAGTGCCGCCGCCTCGAGGCGGAACTTGGGCAGGAGCACGTTTGCCCTCTAGCGGAGCGATTCCGCCGGGGGAACTTCCCTCCCGGAGGGGGAAATCATCGTCATCATCATCACCAACAACTCTCCCATCTTGGGGAGGGCAATCTCCATCAACATCTTCAACGACATCATCTCCTCTCAAACCCTAGTTCATCTCTTGTGTTCAATCTTGTTACCGGAACTATAGATTGGTGCCTATGGGTGACTAGTAGTGTTGATTACATCTTGTAGTTGATTACTATATGGTGTATTTGGTGGAAGATTATACGTTCAGATCCATTATGCTATTCAATACTCCTCTGATCATGAACATGTTTATCATTTGTGAGTAGTTACTTTTGTTCTTGAGGTCACGGGACAAATCATGTTGCAAGTAATCATGTGAACTTGATATGTGTTTGATATTTTGATAGTATGTATGTTGTTATTCCCTCAGTGGTGTCATGTGAACGTCGACTACATGACACTTCACCATATTTGGGCCTAAGGGAATGCATTGTGGAGTAGCAATTAGATGGTGGGTTGCGAGAGTGACACAAGCTTAAACCCCAGTTTATGCACTATTTCGTAAGGGACCGATTGGATCCAAAAGTTTAATGCTATGGTTAGAATTTATTCTTAATACTTTTCTCGTAGTTGCGGATGCTTGCGGGAGGGTTAATCATAAGTAGGAGGTTTGTTCAAGTAAGAACATCACCTAAGCACCGGTCCACCCACATATCAAATTATCAAAGTAGTGAACACAAATCAAACCAACATGATGAAAGTAACTAGATGAAATTCCCGTGTACCCTCAAGAATGCTTTGCTTATCATAAGAGACCGTTTTGTCCTGTCCTTTGCCTCAAAAGGATTGGGATACCTTGCTGCACTTTTGTTACTATTATCGTTACTTGCTTGTTACAAATTATCTTGCTATCAAACCACTCCGCTACTTACAATTTCAGCACTTGCAGACAATACCTTACCGGAAACTACTTGTCATTTCCTTCTGCTCCTTGTTGGATTCGACACTCTTACTTATAGAAAAGAGCTACAATTGATCCCCTATACTTGTGGGTCATCAAGGCTATTTTCTGGCGCCGTTGCCGGGGAGTGAAGCGCCTTTGGTAAGGAAACATTTATATAGTGTGCTGAAATTTATTGTCACTTGTTACTATGGAAAACAATCCTGTGAGGGGTTTGTTCGGGGTATCTTCACCTCGTACGGAACCATAATTAGCAACCCCTCAACCTACTGCACCTACTGAAAATATTGAATATGAAATTCCTTCGGGTATGATAGAACAACTGCTAGCTAATCCTTATGCAGGATATGGAACCGAACAGCCTGATATGCACTTGATATATGTGGAACAAATTTGTGGATTGTTTAAGCTTGCAGGTTTACCCAGGGATGAAGTGATGAAAAAGGTTTTCCCTTTATCTTTTAAGGGAAAAGCATTGGCATGGTATAAGCTATGTGATGATATTGGATCATGGAATTGGAATCGTTTGAAATTGAAGTTCCATCAAAAAAATTATCCTATGCATCTAGTTCATCGTGATCGGAATTATATATATAATTTTTGTCCTCGTGAAGGAGATAGTATCGCTCTAGCTTGGGGGAGGCTTAAGTCAATGTTATATTCATGCCCCAATCATGAGCTCTCAAGAGAAATTATTATCCAGAATTTTTATGCTCGGCTTTCTCGTGATGATCAAACCATGCTTGATACTTCTTGTGCTGGTTCATTTATGAAGAAGACAATTGAATTCCGATGGGATCTTTTGGAAAGAATTACACGCAACTTTGAAGATTGGGAACTCGATGAAGGTAAAGAGTCAGGTATTAAACTTAAGTATGATTGTGTTAAATCTTTTTATGGATACCAATGCTTTTCAAAAGTAGCACTAAATATGGACTTGACTTTGAGATAGTAGCCTCCTTTTGTGAATTATTTGCTACTCATGTTGAACTCCCTAAGGAGAAGTGGTTTAAATATCACCCACCTATTAAAGAAGAAATTAAAGAACCAGTACCAGTTAAAGTAGAAACTATACTTTATAATGTTGATCCAGTTGTTCCTTCTGCTTATATTGAGAAACCACCTTTCCTTGTTAGGATAAAGGAACATGCTAAAGTTTCAACTGTGGTTAACAAAAGCTATATTAGAACACCTAAACCTGATGAACAAATTAAAGTTGAACCTAGTATTGCTATGGTTAAAGATCTCCTGGAAGAAGATATGGATGGGCATGTTATTTACTTTTGTGAAGAAGCTGCTAGAATTGCTAAACCTGATATAAGAGATAAACATAGACCTGTTGTTGGCATGCCTGTTATTTCAGTTAAAATAGGAGATCACTGTTATCATGGTTTATGTGACATGGATGCTAGTGTGAGTGTTATTCCTTACACTTTATATGAAGAAATCATGAAAGACATAGCACCTGCTGAGATAGAAGACATAGATGTTACTATTAAACTTGATAATAGAGACACTATATCACCAATTGGGATTGTTAGAGATGTTGAAGTCTTGTGTGGGAAAATAAAATACCCTACTGATTTTCTTGTTCTTGGTTCCCCACAAGATGACTTTTGTCCCATTATCTTTGGTAGGCCTTTCTTGAATACAGTTAATGCTAAGATAGATTGTAAGAAACAAACTGTTGGTGTTAGCTTTGGTGATGAGTCTCATGAGTTTAATTTTTCCAAGTTTAGTAGAAATCATCATGAAAAAGAATTGCCTAGTAAGGATGAATTAATTGGTCTTGCTTCTATTGTTGTTCCACCTACTGATCCTTTAGAACAATATTTGCTAGACCATGAAAATGATTTACATATGCATGAAAGAAATGAAATAGATAAGGTTTTCTTTGAACAAGGTCCTCTGCTTAAACACAATCTGCCTATTGAAACTCTGGGAGGTCCTCCTCCACCTAAAGGTGATCATGTGTTTGAATTAAAACAATTGCCAGACACTATGAAATATGCTTATCTCGATGAAAAGAAGATATATCATGTTATTATTAGTGCTAACCTTTCAGGACATGAAGAAGAAAGATTATTAAAAGTTCTAAGGAAGCACCGGGCTGCTATTGGATATACTCTTGATGATTTAAAGGGCATTAGTCCCACTCTATGTCAGCACAAAATTAATATGGAACCTGATGCTAAACCTGTTGTTGATCACCAACGTCGGTTGAATCCAAAAATGAAGGAAGTGGTAAGAACGGAAACCTTAAAACTTCTGGAAGCAGGTATAATCTATCCTATAGCTGATAGTAGATGGGTAAGTCCTGTTCATTGTGTCCCTAAGAAAGGAGGTATTACTGTTGTTCCTAATGATAAGAATGAACTTATTCCACAAAGAGTTGTTACATGCTATAGAATGGTAATTGATTACATAAAATTAAACAAAGCAACTAGAAAAGATCATTACCCCTTGCCTTTTATTGATCAAATGCTTGAAAGATTATCTAAGCACACACACTTTTGCTTCCTAGATGGATACTTTGGCTTTTCACAAATACCTATTTCTCAACCTGATCAAGAAAAGACTACTTTTACTTGTCCCTTTGGAACTTATGCTTATAGACGTATGCCTTTTGGCTTATGTAATGCACCTGCTACCTTTCAAACATGTATGACTGCTATATTCTGTGACTTTTGTGAAAAGATTATTGAGGTTTTCATGGATGACTTTTTTGTTTATGGGAAGTCTTTTGATGATTGTTTAAGCAATCTTGAGCAAGTTTTGCAAAGATGTGAACAAACAAATCTTGTCTTGAATTGGGAGAAGTGCCACTTTATGGTTAATGAAGGCATTGTCTTGGGTCATAAAATTTCTGAAAGAGGTATTGAAGTGGACCATGTTGGGGAACGTAGTAATTTCAAAAATTTCCCTACGCACACGCAAGATCATGGTGATGCATAGCAACGAGAGGGGAGAGTGTTGTCAACGTACCCTTGTAGACCGAAAGCGGAAGCGTTAGCACAACGCGGTTGATGTAGTCGTACGTCTTCACGATCCGACCGATCAAGAACCGAACACACGACACCTCCGAGTTCAACACACGTTCAGCCCGATGACGTCCCTCAAACTCCGATCCAACCGAGTGTTGAGGGAGAGTTTTGTCAGCACGACGGCGTGGTGACGACGATGATGTTCTACCGACGCAGGGCTTCGCCTAAGCACCGCTACAGTATTATCGAGGTGGAATATGGTGGA
Organism: Triticum urartu; assembly: GCF_056163025.1. NCBI lineage: Eukaryota > Viridiplantae > Streptophyta > Magnoliopsida > Poales > Poaceae > Triticum > Triticum urartu. The sequence continues at coordinate 429,635,814 of NC_141873.1, forward strand.
AGGGGGCACCGCACACGGCTAAAAGATCAAATCAATTGTTGTATCTCTAGGGTGCCCCCCTTGCCCCTGTATATAAAGGAGCAAGGGAGGGAGAGGTGGCCATCCAGGGAAGAGGCGCGCCAGGAGGAGTCCTACTCCCACCGGGAGTAGGACTCCCTCCCTTTCCTTGTTGGATTAGGAGAAGGGGGAAAGAGAAGGAAGAGAGGAAGGAAAGGGGGAGGGGCGCGCGGCCCTGCCTTGGCCGCCTCTCCTCTTCTCCACTAAGGCCCACCATGGCCCATTAATCCCCCGGGGGGTTTCGGTAACCCTCCGGTACTCCGGTAAAATCCCGACTTCACCCGGAACACTTCCGATATCCAAATATAGGCTTCCAATATATCAATCTTCATGTATCGGCCATTTCGAGACTCCTCGTCATGTCCGTGATCACATCCAGGACTCCGAACAACCTTTGGTACATCAAAACTCATATAACTGTCATTGAAACTTTAAGCATGCGGACCCTACGGGTTCGAGAACTATGTAGACATGACCGAGACATGTCTCGGGTCAATAACCAATAGCGGAACCTGGATGCTCATATTGGCTCCCACATATTCTACAAAGATCTTTATCGGTCAGACCGCATAACAACATACATTGTTCCCTTTGTCATCGGTATGTTACTTGCCCGAGATTTGATCGTCGGTATCTCAATACCTAGTTCAATCTCGTTACCGGCAAGTCTCTTTACTCGTTCCGTAATACATCATCCCGCAACCAGTGGTGGACCCACCATTGGGGCGAGCTGGGGCGGCTGCCCCGGGTCGCCGGCGGCGAAAAATCGGCAACCCCTACATATCCTTCCTTCCTGTTTCCTCCGACGTGCGTCAGACAGGAACAAACAGCTAGGAGCAGCGATTCATGGTGGCGGCGGCGCTGTTATGCGTGACTGACTCAAAGGGGTACGAGCGTACGAGAGGGAAATAGATTTGGACTGGACTAGTGGACTGGGCTACATTTACTACAGGCCCAAATGCCTAAGCGATAGCTCTCCTCAAACAAAAAAAATCCCCAATTGGTGTGTTGCGCCGCTACTAGACTTATAGGTATACTACAATCACACGATCATATCAAAATGTACAGCCCCGAGTTATTTGTGCAAGGACACCTTAAAGGTATACTATAATCATATGATCATATCAAAATATACAATTGTTGTCACACTTGTGCTTATACATTCATAATTCTGTAGGTCTCATTTGAAAATATGGGATCTTATTGTGGCACGAAGTCGGCATTTCAAAGGACAAGAGTCCATGTTAGTAGTTTACTACTCCCTTCGATCCATATTTATTGTCGCCGAATTAGTAAAAAGTTGTACTAAATCAGTGACATTTAATATGGATCGGAGGGGTAGTTTTGAAGACCTTTTGTACTCCCTCCGTCCGGAATTACTTGTCGCAAAAATGGATAAAAGCGGATGTATCTAGAACTAAAATACTTCTAGATACATCCATTTCTTTGACAAGTATTTCCGGACGGAGGGAGTATGTTTTTGTTGTTGAATGTTATGAGTTCTGATTGAATAGAGTTGCATTTGTATCAGGAAAAAATTAGACGTTAAATGTTCGCCCCGGCTAACTTGAATTTCTGGGTCCGCCACTGCCCGCAACTAACTCATTAGTTGCAATGCTTGCAAGGCTTAAGTGATGTGCATTACTGAGTGGGCCCAGAGATACCTCTCCGACAATCGGAGTGACAAATCCTAATCTCGAAATACGCCAACCCAACAAGTACCTTCAGAGACACCTGTAGAGCACCTTTATAATCACCTAGTTACGTTGTGACGTTTGGTAGCACACAAAGTGTTCCTCCGGTAAACGGGAGTTGCATAATCTCATAGTCATAGGAACATGTATAAGTCATGAAGAAAGCAATAGCAACAAACTAAACGATCAAGTGCTAAGCTAACGGAATGGGTCAAGTCAATCACATCATTCTCCTAATGATGTGATCCCGTTAATCAAATGACAACTCATGTCTATGGTTAGGAAACATAACCATCTTTGATTAATGAGCTAGTCAAGTAGAGGCATACTAGTGACACTCTATTCGTTTATGTATTCACACATGTATTATGTTTCCGGTTAATATAATTCTAGCATGAATAATAAACATTTATCATGATATAAGGAAATAAACAATAACTTTATTATTGCCTCTAGGGAATATTTCCTTTAGTCTCCCACTTGCACTAGAGTCAATAATCTAGATTACACAGTAATGATTCTAACACCCATGGAGTCTTGGTGCTGATCATGTTTTGCCCATGGAAGAGGCTTAGTCAACGGGTCTGCAACATTCAGATCCGTATGTATCTTGCAAATTTCTATGTCTCCCACCTGGACTAGATCCCGAATGGAATTGAAGCATCTCTTGATGTGCTTGGTTCTCTTGTGAAATCTGGATTCCTTTGCCAAGGCAATTGCACCAGTATTGTCACAAAAGATTTTCATTGGACCCGATGCACTAGGTATGACACCTAGATCGGATATGAACTCCTTCATCTAGACTCCATCATTTGCTGCTTCCGAAGCAACTATGTACTCCGCTTCACACGTAGATCCCTCCACGACGCTTTGTTTAGAACTGCACCAACTGACAGCTCCACCGTTCAATGTAAACACGTATCCGGTTTGCGATTTAGAATCGTCTGGATCGGTGTCAAAGCTTGCATCAATGTAACCATTTACGATGAGCTCTTTGTCACCTCCATAAACGAGAAACATATCCTTAGTCCTTTTCAGGTATTTTAGGATGTTCTTGACCGTTGTCTAGTGATCCACTCCTGGATTACTTTGGTACCTCCCTGCTAGACTTATAGCAAGGCACACATCAGGTCTGGTACACAACATTGCATACATGATAGAGCCTATGGCTGAAGCATAGGGAACATCTTTCATTTTCTCTCTATCTTCTGCAGTGGTCGGGCATTGAGTCTTACTCAACTTCACACCTTGTAACACAGGCAAGAACCCTTTCTTTGCTTGATCCATTTTGAACTTCTTCAAAACTTTGTCAAGGTATGTGCTTTGTGAAAGTCCAATTAAGCGTCTTGATCTATCTCTATAGATCTTAATGCCCAATATATAAGCAGCTTCACCGAGGTCTTTCATTGAAAAACTCTTATTCAAGTATCCCTTTATGCTATCCAGAAATTCTATATCATTTCCAATCAGCAATATGTCATCCACATATAATATCAGAAATGCTACAGAGCTCCCACTCACTTTCTTGTAAATACAGGCTTCTCCAAAAGTCTCTATAAAACCAAATGCTTTGATCACACTATCAAAGCGTTTATTCCAACTCCGACAGGCTTGCACCAGTCCATAAATGGATCACTGGAGCTTGCACACTTTGTTAGTTCCCTTTGGATCGATAAAACCTTCAGGTTACATCATATACAACTCTTCTTCCAGAAATCCATTCAGGAACACAGTCTTTACATCCATTTGCCAAATTTCATAATCATAAAATGCGGCAATTGCTAACATGATTCGGACGGACTTAAGCATCGCTACGGGTGAGAAGGTCTCATCGTAGTCAACTCCTTGAACTTGTCGAAAACCTTTCACAACAAGTCGAGCTTTGTAGATAGTAACATTACCATCAGCTTCTGTCTTCTTCTTGAAGATCCATTTATTCCCGATGGCTTGCCGATCATTGGGCAAGTCAACCAAAGTCCACACTTTGTTCTCATACATGGATCCCATCTCAGATTTCATGGCTTCAAGCCATTTTGCGGAATCTGGGCTCATCATCGCTTCCTCATAGTTCGTAGGTTCGTCATGGTCAAGTAACATGATTTCCATAACTGGATTACCGTACCACTCTGGTGCGGATCTTTCTCTGGTTGACCTACGAGGTTCAGTAACAACTTGATCTGAAATTTCATGATCATCATGATTAACTTCCTCACTAATTGGTATAGACGTCACATGAACCAGTTTCTGTGATGAACTACTTTCCAATAAGGGAGCAGGTATAGTTACCTCATCAAGTTCTACTTTCCTCCCACTCACTTCTTTCGAGAGAAACTCCTTCTCTAGAAAGGATCCATTCTTAGCAACGAAAGTATTGCCTTCAGATCTGTGATAGAAGGTGTACCCAACAGTCTCCTTTGGGTATCGTATGAAGACACATTTCTCCGATTTGGGTTCGAGCTTATCAGGTTGAAGCTTTTTCACATAAGCATCGCAGCCCCAAACTTTAAGAAATGACAACTTTGGTTTCTTGCCAAACCATAGTTCATAAGGCGTCGTCTCAATGGATTTCGATGGTGCCCTATTTAACGTGAATGCGGCCGTTTCTAAAGCATAACCCCAAAATTATAGCGGTAAATCAGTAAGAGACATCATATATCGCACCATATCTAGTAAAGTACGATTACGACGTTCGGACACACCATTACGCTGTGGTGTTCCGAGTGGCGTGAGTTGCGAAACTATTCCGCATTGTTTCAAATGTAGACCAAACTCGTAACTCAATTATTCTCCTCCACGATCAGATCGTAGAAACTTTATTGTCTTGTTACGATGATTTTCCACTTCACTCTGAAATTCTTTGAACTTTTCAAATGTTTCAGACTTATGTTTCATTAAGTAGATATACCCATATCTGCTTAAATCATCTGTGAAGGTGAGAAAATAACGATACCCGCCGCGAGCCTCAATATTCATCGAACCACATACATTAGTATGTATGAATTCCAACAAATCTGTTGCTCGCTCCATAGTTCCGGAGAACGGCGTTTTAGTCATCTTGCCCATAAGGAACGGTTCGCAAGTACCAAGTGATTCATAATCAAGTGATTCCAAAAGTCCATAAGTATGGAGTTTCTTCATGCGCTTTATACCAATATGACCCAAACGGCAGTGTCACAAATAAGTTGCACTATCATTATCAACTCTACATCTTTTGGCTTCAACGTTATGAATATGTGTATCACTACTATCGAGATTCATTAAAAATAGACCACTCTTAAGGGGTGCATGACCATAAAAGATATTACTCATATAAATAGAACAACCATTATTCTCTGATTTAAATGAATAACCGTCTCGCATTAAACAAGATCCAGATATAATGTTCATGCTCAACGCTGGCGCCAAATAACAATTATTTAGGTCTAATACTAACCTCGAAGGTAGATGTGGAGGTAGCGTGCCGACGGCGATCACATCGACTTTGGAACCGTTTCCCAGGCGCATCGTCACCTCGTCCTTGGCCAGTGTTCGCTTAATCCGTAGTCCTTGTTTTGAGTTGCAAATATTAGCAACAGAACCAGTATCAAATACCCAGGTGCTACTGCGAGCTCTGGTGAGGTACACATCAATAACATGTATATCACATATACCTTTGTTCACCTTGCCATCCTTCTTATCCGCCAAATACTTGGGGCAGTTCCGCTTCAAGTGACCAGTATGTTTGCAGTAGAAGCACTCAGTCTCAGGCTTAGGTCCAGACTTGGGTTTCTTCTCCTGAGCAGCAACTTGCTTGCCGTTCTTCTTGAAGTTCCCCTTCTTCTTCCCTTTGCTCTTTTTCTTGAAACTGGCGGTCTTATTGACCATCAACACTTGATGCTCCTTCTTGATTTCTACCTCCACAGCCTTTAGCATCGCGAAGAGCTCGGGAATAGTCTTATTCATCCCTTGCATATTATAGTTCATCACGAAGCTTTTGTAGCTTGGTGGCAGTGATTGAAGAACTCTGTCAATGACACTATCAACAGGAAGATTAACTCCCAGTTGAGTTAAGTGATTATGATACCCAGACATTTTGAGTATATGCTCACTAACAAAACTATTCTCCTCCATCTTGCAGCTATAGAACTTATTGGAGACTTCATATCTCTCAATCCAGGCATTTGCTTGAAATATTAACTTCAACTCCTGGAACATCTCATATGCTCCATGACGTTCAAAACGTCGTTGAAGTCTCAGTTCTAACCCGTAAAGCATGGCACACTGAACTATCGAGTAGTCATCAGCTTTGCTCCGCCAAACGTTCTTAACATTGTCAGCAGCATCTGCAGCAGGCCTGGCACCCAGCGGTGCTTCCAGGACATAATTCTTCTGTGCAGCAATGAGGATAATCCTCAAGTTATGGACCCAGTCCGTGTAATTGCTACCATCATCTTTCAACTTTGCTTTCTCAAGGAACGCATTAAAATTCAACGGAACAACAACACGGGCCATCTATCTACAATCAACATAGATAAGCAAGATACTATCAGGTACTAAGTTCATGATAAATTTAAGTTCAATTAATCATATTACTTAAGAACTCCCACTTAGATAGACATCCCTCTAATCTTCTAAGTGATCACGTGATCCATATCAACTAAACCATAACCGATCATCACGTGAAACGGAGTAGCTTTCAATGGTGAACATCATTATGTTGATCATATCTACCATATGATTCATGCTCGACCTTTCAGTCTCAGTGTTCTGAGGCCATATCTGATATGCTAGGCTCGTCAAGTTTAACCTGAGTATTCTGCATGTGCAAAACTGGCTTGCACCCGTTGTAGATGGACGTAGAGCTTATCACACCCGATCATCACGTGGTGTCAGGGCACGACGGACTTTGGCAACGGTGCATACTCAGGGAGAACACTTTTATCTTGAAATTTAGTGAGAGATCATCTTATAATGCTACCGTCAATCAAAGCAAAATAAGATGCATAAAAGATAAACATCACATGCAATCAATATAAGTGATATGATATGGCCATCATCATCTTGTGCTTGTGATCTCCATCTCCGAAGCACCGTCATGATCACCATCATCACCGGCGCGACAGCTTGATCTCCATCGTAGCATCGTTGTCGTCTCGCCAATCTTATGCTTCTACGACTATCGCTACCGCTTGGTGATAAAGTAAAGCATTACAGGGCGATTGCATTGCATACAATAAAGCGACAACCATATGGCTCCTGCCAGTTGCCGATAACTCGGTTACAAAACATGATCATCTCATACAATAAAATTTAGCATCATGCCTTGACCATATCACATCACAACATGCCCTGCAAAAACAAGTTAGACGTCCTCTACTTTGTTGTTGCAAGTTTTACGTGGCTGCTATGGGCTTAGCAAGAACCGTTCTTACCTACGCATCAAAACCACAATGATAGTTTGTCAAGTTGGTGCTGTTTTAACCTTCGCAAGGACCGGGCGTAGCCACACTCGGTTCAACTAAAGTTGGAGAAACTGACACCCGCCAGCCACCTGTGTGCAAAGCACGTCGGTAGAACCAGTCTCGCGTAAGCGTACGCGTAATGTCGGTCCAGGCCGCTTCATCCAACAATACTGCCGAACCAAAGTATGACATGCTGGTAAGCAGTATGACTTATAACACCCACAACTGACTTGTGTTCTACTCATGCATATAACATCAATGCATAAAACCTGGCTCGGATGCCACTGTTGGGGAACGTAGTAATTTCAAAAATTTCCCTACGCACATGCAAGATCATGGTGATGCATAGCAACGAGAGGGGAGGGTGTTGTCCACGTACCCTTGTAGACCGAAAGAGGAAGCGTTAGCACAACGCGGTTGATGTAGTCGTACGTCTTCACGATCCGACCGATCAAGTACCAAACGCACGACACCTCCGAGTTCAGCACACGTTCAACCCGATGACGTCCCTCGAACTCCGATCCAGCCGAGTGTTGAGGGAGAGTTCCGTCAGCACGATGGCGTGGTGACGATGATGATGTTCTACCGATGCAGGGCTTCACCTAAGCACCGCTACAGTATTATCGAGGTGGACTATGGTGGAAGGGGGCACTGCACACGGCTAAAAGATCAAATCAATTGTTGTGTCTCTAGGGTGCCCCCTTGCCCCTGTATATAAAGGAGCAAGGGAGGGAGAGGTGGCCGGCCAGGGAAGAGGCGCGCCAGGAGGAGTCCTACTCCCACCGGGAGTAGGACTCCCTCCCTTTCCTTGTTGGATTATGAGAAGGGGGAAAGAGAAGGAAGAGAGGAAGGAAAGGGGGGGGGGCGCCGCCCCCCTCTCCTTGTCCTATTCGGACTAGGGAGGGGCTCGCGGCCGTGCCTTGGCCGCCTCTCCTCTTCTCCACTAAGGCCCACTATGGCCCATTAATCCCCCGGGGGGTTCCGGTAACCCTCCGGTACTCCGGTAAAATCCTGATTTCACCCGGAACACTTCCAATATCCAAATATAGGCTTCCAATATATCAATCTTCATGTCTCGACCATTTCGAGACCCCTCGTCATGTCCGTGATCACATCCAGGACTCTGAACAACCTTCGGTACATCAAAACTCATATAACTGTCATTGAAACTTCAAGCGTGCGGACCCTACGGGTTCGAGAACTATGTAGACATGACCGAGACATGTCTCATGTCAATAACCAATAGCGAAACCTGGATGCTCATATTGGCTCCCACATATTATACGAACATCTTTATCGGTCAGACCGCATAACAACATACGTTGTTCCCTTTGTCATCGGTATCACTACAAAAAAAATACACTTCCGTGATGATACGTGTTTGTCACAGTAGGTCCCATTTTCTGTCATGCATGTACATCCATGACAAATTTATGACAGAATCAAGAGAGTCATCCCTGTGCTGTCGTAGAAGTGTTCCATGACATTACCCAAATTATCATCACGGAAGTGTCCACTTCCATGACGAGAAATCGCGCGTCACAGAAGTGCTTTTGTCAAGGGTGACCGACACGTGGCATCCACCGTAACGGAACGCCATTAAGCTATTGGGTCGGGTTTTGGATCCGATCACTCGTTAACAGCCCCGACCAATGGGGATTTTCCACGTGTAAAATCATCATTGGCTGGAGGAAACACGTGTCGGCTCATCGCTGGGACAAGTGTCATCCACTCATTGGACAGAAGGCGCCTATGATACATCGACACGTGGCACGGCCCAACAGAGGCCCATTCCTGTGAAAAGGCTGGCCCGTTTGACTTGGTCAAAAGGTGGCAGGCCGGCCCATGGAAAGCCTGTTAACGGCCTATTCGCATATAGCCCATTTACAGCCTGCTAACCCAAGGCCCGTTATGCCCTATTCGAATTAGGCCCAGTAGCGTCATCTGGGCCATCCAATATGATTCCAGCCCATTTTCACTTCTGGCCCATGTATGGCCCATGATGTCCTTCGGCCCATATGAGGCCCTATGTAACTCTTGGCCTATTAACGGCCCGTGGTGAAACTGGCCCGTAATGAACAGTGTATCACTTTACACCCATTAACGGCCCGTGGTGAAACTGGCCCGTAAAGAACAGTGTATCACTTTATACCCATTAACGGCCCGTTATTCCGTTGGGCCGTTTCTAGCCCATGTTATCTTTCGGCCTTCTCAGAGCCCATTTATTCTTGGGCTATTTTCCAGCATTCTTTTACTTATGGCCCAGTACTATCATTTTCTGCTTGTGGGCCAAATTCAGCCCGTGGTTACAGTCGGCCCATTTGTGGTCCGTTAATACATTGGGCCATTTTCATAGCGTCATCAAATACAGCCTATTAACGATGGCCCGTTATGGTCGGCCCATGAATGGACGATTCCAACTCTAGCCCGTTTATGGCCAAAATGCGGTCTGTTTGGCCCATGTTTGGCCAATCGATCATACAGCCCGTATAAGGCCCATTGATGATACGGCCCGTAGAAGGCCCATTGTTTCTACGGCCCGTAGAAGGCCCATTGTTTCTACGGCCCGTAGAAGGCCCACTATTTCTACGGCCCGTAGAAGGCCCACTGTTTATACGGCCCATAGAAGGCCCACTGTTTCTACGGCCCGTAGGAGGCCCAGTGTCACTACAGTAAATACTAGCCCATGGTTATTGTGGCCTAGTTTTAAAAAATAGGTTATTGCAGCCACTAGCAAACCGCAGAAAAAGAACTGCATTGACTACAAGCAAACAAATAAACAAGACAATAAGGAAATAAATAAGCAAGCAACTTACACTAGGCTATCAAGGCTATTACACATATTACATCCACTGGGCATCAAAGTTCGCCACCAGTGCAAATATAGGGAACACAACAGCATATAAACGCCGCAGCAAAACAAGTCCAGAACTGAAACCACTTCAGAAGAGCTCAAGAAACAATATCCTGGGTACCCATAATGCTGGCAAGATGCTTAGCAAGCTTATTAAATTTCTCTTGTTTGGCGCTTAAGTCCTCCAGCGCTTGCTGTTGCACCAGAAAGTATGCATCTGAATTCTGCAGGGACTTCCTCAGTCCTTCGGCTTCCTGTCGCATAACATCTGATCGATTTCTTTCAACTTGAAGTTGAGACTCAAGAAGCCGAACTGATTCAGGCAACGAGTTTGAAGAGCTGGTGCCAGCAGTGGTAGCCAGTAACTCGAACACTACATCAAGACAGGACTTTGGGATTGTCTCAGTGTCTTCAATATAGTTTTTATCAGCTTTCTTGGAGACCAACAGGGATGTCTCACTATCTTGAACCTTATCTGCATTACTTCCTTTACCATTGCATAACAGGGTACTCTTCTCCAATATTTTATCCGCGTTCTAAAAGAGAAACAAACAAACACATCTCAGGTTTACAATGTAGTATATGAAACTCATTTTGGTAAACCAGTTCAGTAGTAAGGTGGATGATACATCTCCAACGTATCTACTTTTCCAAACTCTTTTGCCCTTGTTTTGGACTCTAACTTGTATGAGTTGAATGGAACTAACCTGAACTGACGCTGTTTTCAGCAGAATTGCCATGATGTTGTTTTATGTGCAGAAAACAAAAGTTCTCGGAATGACCTGAAACTCCACGGGATATCTTACAATAAATAATAAAAAATCCTCACCAAAGATGAAGACCAGGGGGCCCACACCCTTCTCACGAGGGTGGGGGCGCCCCCCTAGGGCGCGCCCCCTACCTCGTGGCCCCTTGGAAACCCCCCGACTCCAACTCCAACTCTATATAACTGCTTTCGAGGAGAAAAAATAAGAGAGAAGAAATCATCACGTTTTACGATACGGAGCCACCGCCAAGTCCTAAAACCTCTCGGGAGGGCTGATCTGGAGTCCGTTCAGGGCTCCGGAGAGGGGGGTTCGTCGTCGTCGTCATCATCAACTATCCTCCATCACCAATTTCATGATGCTCACCGCCGTGCGTGAGTAATTCCATCGTAGGCTTGCTGGACGGTGATGGGTTGGATGAGATTCACCATGTAATCGAGTTAGTTTTGTTAGGGTTTGATCCCTAGTATCCACTATGTTCTGAGATTGATGTTGCTATGACTTTGTTATGCTTAATGCTTGTCACTAGGGCCCGAGTGCCATGATTTCAGATCTGAACCTATTATGTTTTCATCAATATATGAGAGTTCTAGATCCTATCTTGCAAGTCTATAGTCACCTATTATGTGTTATGATCCGTTAACCCCGAAGTGACAATAATCGGGATATTTACCGGTGATGACCGTAGTTTGAGGAGTTCATGTATTCACTATGTGCTAATGCTTTGTTCCGGTTCTCTATTAAAAGGATGCCTTAATATCCCTTAGTTTCCATTAGGACCCCGCTGCCACGGGAGGGTAGGACAAAAGATGTCATGCAAGTTCTTTTCCATATGCACGTATGACTATATTCGGAATACATGCCTACATTACATTGACGAATTGGGGCTAGTTCTGTGTCACCCTATGTTATGACTGTTACATGATGAACCGCATCTGGCATAATTATCCATCATTGATCCAATGCCTATGAGCTTTCCATATACTGGTTTACGCTTATTTACTTTCCCGTTGCTATTGTTACAATCACTACAAAATACCAAAAACATTACTTTGCTTTCATTACTCTTTTGTTACCGTTACCATCACTATCATATTACTTTGCTACTAAACACTTTGCTGCAGATACTAAGTTTCCAGGTGTGGTTGAATTGACAACCCAGCTGCTAATACTTGAGAATATTCTTTGGCTCCCCTTGTGTCGAATCAATAAATTTGGGTTGAATACTCTACCCTCGAAAGCTGTTGCGATCCCCTATACTTGTGGGTTATCAAGACTAATTTCTGGCGCCGTTGCGGGGAGTATAGCTCTATTCTTTGAGTCACTTGGGATTTATATCTGCTGGACACTATGAAGAACTTGAGAGATCCAAAAAGTAAGATCTATCCCTCAACTATGAGGGGAGGTAAGGAACTGCCATCTAGCTCTACACTTGATTCACCTTCTGTTATGAGTAAGCTTGTGACACCTACACCTGCTTCTGCTATTCGTTCTGATATGTCGCATGTTATTGGTGATGCTACTTCTGCTATGCATGATACTTATGATGAAACTACCTCTATGCCTGATACTACTATGCCACTTAGTGATTTTCTCGAGGAACGACTTGCTAGGGCTAGAGAGATTGAAAATATTGAATTTGATTATGAAGATGAAAGTGATGATGAAGAATCACTTGTTATTCCCGAGGGTTATTTATTTGATCAAGATGCTTCTTTAGCTATTTTAGCCTGCAAAGATAGATATGAACTCAAAAGGCTATTAGCTAAATGGAATAAGCAATCTCCAAATGCTGGGATGAGACCTGACCCTGCTTTTGCTACTTCACCTATATGTGTTGCTGATAAGGATTATGAATTCTCTGTTGATCCTGATATAATTACTTTGGTTGAATCTGATCCTTTTCATGGTTATGAATCTGAAACTGTTGTAGCACATCTTACTAAATTAAATGATATAGCCACCCTGTTCACTAATGATGAGAGATCTCGCTACTTTTATATCCTTAAAATATTTCCGTTCTCATTAAAGGGTGATGCTAAGATATGGTTTAATTCTCTTGATCCTCGTTGTGTGCATAGTCCCCAGGATATGATTTACTACTTCTCTGCTAAATATTTCCCTGCGCATAAGAAACAAGCTGCTTTAAAGGAAATATACAACTTTGTGCAAATTAAAGAAGAGAGTCTCCCACAAGCTTGGGGGAGGCTTCTCAAGTTACTTAATGCTTTGCCTGATCATCCTCTTAAGAAAAATGAAATACTTGATATCTTTTATAATGGACTAACCGATGCTTCCAGAGATTACCTGGATAGTTGTGTTGGTTCTCTTTTTAGGAATAGAACACCGGATGAAGCTAAAATCTTATTGAATAATATGTTGACAAATGAAAATAATCGGGCACCTCCTGAGCCATCTCCTGCTCCAACTAATGATCCTATTCCTAAACCAACTCTGAAGAAGAGAGGTATTCTATTTCTCAGTCCTGAAGATATGCAAGAGGCAAATAAATCTATGAAAGAAAAAGGTATTAAAGCTGAAGATGTTAAAAATTTACCTCCTATTGAAGAAATACATGGTCTCAATTTACCGTCTGATGAAGAAATATATGTTCTTAATCCTTTATTTATTGAAGAACCTCCAAACCTCGATAACCCGACACAGGTAGTAAAGGTAAATTCTCTCTATAGATATGATAAATCTGAAATCCCTGCTACTAAAATTGCTAGTCAATGCTTGGATGAGTTTGATAAATTTATATTTAAGCAAGAAGACTTCAATGCTTATTTTGGTAGACAATTAAAACAAGATGCTGATATGATTAAATACTTGGGTGATTATATGGCTAATATTAGAGGTGAACTTAAACTTGTTAGCAAACATGCTTCTATGGTTACCACTCAAGTAGAACTAGTACTTAAAGCTCAAAAAGAATTGCTCAATGAGATGAATAGTAAGAAAAATAATTATGCTGTTAAAGTGGCTACTAGAACTCGTATAATGACTCAGGAACCTTTGTATCCTGAAGGCCACCCTAAGAGAATTGAGCAAGATTCTCAGAGAAATAAAATTGATGCACCTAGTTCTTCTAAAAAGAAGAAAAAGAAAAATGATAGAACCGTGCAAACTTCTAGTGAACCTATTGCTGAACCACCTGATAATCCAAATGATATCTCTATGTCTAATGCTGAAACACAATCTGGTAATGAACATGAACCTAATGAAAATGTTAATGATGATGTTCATAATAATGCTCAACCTAGTAATGATAATGATGTAGAAATTGAACTTGCTGTTGATCTTGATAACCCACAATCAAAGAATCAACATTATGATAAGAAAGACTTTGTTGCTGGGAAACATGGTAAAGAAAGAGAACCTTGGATTCAGAAACCCATGGCTTTTCCTCCCAAACCATCCAAGAAAAAGGATGATGAAGATTTTGAGCGCTTTGCTGAAATGATTAGACCTACCTTTTTACGTATGTGATTAACCGATATACTCAAAACAAATCCTTATGCTAAGTACATGAAGGATATTATTAGAAATAAAAGAAGGATACCGGAAGCTGAAATTTCCACCATGCTTGCTAATTATACTTTTAAAGGTGGAATACCAAAGAAACTTGGAGATCCAGGAGTACCTACTATACCATGCTCCATTAAAAGAAACTATGTTAAAACTGCTTTATGTGATCTTGGAGCCGGTGTTAGTGTTATGCCTCTCTCTTTATATCGCGGACTTGATTTGAATAAGTTGACACCTACTGAAATATCTTTGCAAATGGCTAATAAATCAACTGCTATACCTGTCGGTATTTGTGAGGATGTGCCTGTTGTAGTTGCAAACATTACTATTTTAACGGACTTTGTTATTCTTGATATTCCCGAGGACGATAGTATGTCTATTATTCTTGGAAGACCTTTTCTTAATACTGCAGGGGCTATTATTGATTGCAACAAAGGCAATGTCACTTTTCATGTTAATGGTAATGAGCATACGGTACACTTTCCGAGGAAACAACCTCAAGTTTATAGTATCAATTCTATCAGAAAAATTCCATCGATTATATTTGGAGGTTTTGAATTTCCTCTTCCTACTGTCAAGAAGAAATATGATATACTTATTATTGGGGATGTGCATATCCCTATTGAGGCAACCTAGTGTTATTCAAAATTTCTCCGGTTTCATGTTAATCGGAATAGGTTTGTTAACAAGACTTGATCAACCTTGTTAGTGGATTCCTTTTGACGAGCATGAGATGGATGAAACTAGAAGCACAACCTTCTATACCCTCTCTATACTTTCTGTTATTTAGTTGAAATAAAGTAAAACTAAATAATTTTCTGTCTATTATCTGATTATCCGTGCAATATAAAAATACCTCAAAAATAAAAGTTCTCCAAATGCCCTGAAAATTAAATATGATTTTTTAAGAATATTTGAGGATTTATGGAACAAAGAACACACCAGGGGGGCCAACCACCTTGCCACGAGGGTGGAGGGCGCGCCCACCCCCCTAGGGCGCCCCCCTGCCTCGTGGGCCCACGGTGGCACTCCTCCACTTATTATTCTAGCCACACACTTCATCTTCCTCCCCCAAACATGAAAAACCAACTCAAACCCGAGTCCAAGCTCATTTTGCTGCCATTTTCGATCTCCTTGCTCAAAGCACCTCTCACAAAACTGCTTGGGGAGATTGTTCCTTGGTATGTGACTCCTCCATTGGTCCAATTAGTTTTTGTTCTAGTGCTTTATTCATTGCAAATTTGTGTTGTTTAGGTGACCCTATTCTTGAGCTTGCATGTCAAATTTATATGGTCAAAAGTAGTTTTGATGCATGATATAGGCCCTAGGCACTTGTAGGAGTAGTTGCTATCAATATTATTGAGTTTGGTTTACTTTTATTTTGAAGTTACTAAAAATTTCAGAATTTTTCAGAAAATGATGAGGAGATTATTGAGGGGCTCATCGAGCCAAAGCTCGAAGGAAAAGGCACCGAAGCCTAAGTATAATTTGCCGCGCACCACAGAGGTTCGGGCGTGTGAATGGCCTTCTGAGGATTTCTTGAGAGCAGCCGAGATTTATGAAGATTTTCATGAGTTGGCTCATAATGCAGGGCTCACCGCTTTCCTCCACGACCAATGTGATCAGTATCTCTTACTCACAAATACCTTTGTGCAAAACTTTCATTTCCATTCTAGGAACTCGCCACCTACGGTGGAGTTTCATTTATATGATGAGCATAAGGAGATGTCACTTTATGATTTTTGTCGGATTTGTTTAGTCCCTTTTGGGGGCAAGACAGAAGAACCACATCATGATGATGTGGAGGGATTTATTAATACCATCACTGTAGGGGAAACTAGGAAGGTTTCCGATGCACGAATCACTAGCATACATTTTCCTGTCTTACGTTACTTTGCATTATTTGCTAGTCGTTGCTTAATTGGTCGCGGAAACTCTGGAAACCTTAGTATCCCTGATATTATTATTTTGCTCCAAGGTTTATACAGTGATAACACTTTTAGTATGGGCGGCATTATTGCTAGACGGTTAAGTATGAACCGTACTAAGGGTCCCATCTTTGGAGGCGTCTATGCCACACGCCTAGCTGCACATTTTAACATACCTATTAGGCATGCTGAGAAGGAGGAAAAAGTGCTGCCTCGTGTTTATTTAGATTATAAAAGTATGGTGGCACATGATTTTATTATTAAGAATAGGGCAGGAGAGCTTAAATATCAATTGTTCTTTAATAAACATCATCCTGAGACTATTACCTTGCTTGCTCCTGCTTTGTTTGATTTGACTGTAGGCAAGTACCTTGTTCCGTTGACGGCTATCCACGCCTACCGGAACCCTGCACCAGCCGAGGAGCCAGAACCGGAACCACAATTTGATCCTTCACGACAGTCTAACTATCAGTGGGATCCGGAGATGATTGCCAACCAGTGGCAATCGGAGCCTTCTTCTTCCTCATCACAGTACGACCCCAACAACTATTATTATGGATATCAGCCAGGCCAGCCGTGGACATAGACCAACTTAGGCCAAAAGCCTAAGCTTGGGGGAGTACGTATTTCTCACCGACATTACATTTATGTTCACACACACTCATTGCCAGATGTCGGTGCTCATACTTTTTCATTGTATCATCCATGCTAGTTTATTTTCTTTTATGCTTTCTTCTTGTGTGTTTGATAAACCTTAAGAAAAAACCAAAAAAATAGTTGTAGCTTTTAATTAATTTACTTTCCATGCTGTAGTAGTAATTAAAAAGAAAACCCAAAAATATTTCCTGTTCTTCTTTTGCTTGTTGGGAGCTTCCCCGTGTAAATAGTTTTATTTCTTTTCTTTTCTTTGGGGGTTAGTAGGAGAAGACCTTGATTAAATTGTTGAAGTGGCTCTTATATGCACTATTATTTATCTGACAAAAGAGCCCATATTGCCTTGTCTTCTCCTGTTTATTGAATGCTCGCAGATTCCAGCTTAGTCCAATGCACGTGCACTCTTATTATTATTCACATCGTTCGGTCGTGCAAGTGAAAGGCAATTATGATGATATATGATGGACTGACTGAGATGAGAAAAGCTGGTATGAACTCGACCTCTTTTGTTTTTGTAATATGATGAGTTCATCGTTCCTGGTTCAGCTTGTTATGAATAAACATGTTTGCAATGACAATTAGAGATCATAGTTTCTTGTGCCATGCTTGATTAGCTATGAGTTATAATGATTTACCTTGCGTGCCGACATGCTATTAAAATGGTTATGATGTTGTATGATAGGGTGGTATCCTCCTCTGAATGATTTAAGTGACTTGACTTGGCACATGTTCACACATGTAGTTGAAACAAATCAACATAGCCTTCATGTTATTTATGTTCATGGTGGATTATATCCTACTCATGCTTGCATCCAATGTTTATTAATTTTAATGCATGTACATGGCTGTTGTCGCTCTCTAGTTGGTCGCTTCCCAGTTTTTTGCTAGCCTTCACCTGTACTAAGCGAGAATACTACTTGTGCATCCAAACTCCTTAAACCCCAAAGTTATTCCACATGAGTCCACTATACCTTCCTATATGTGGTATCTACCTGCCGTTCCAAGTAAATTTGTATGTGCCAAACTCTAAACCTTCAAATAATCATCCTGTTTTGTATGCTCGAATAGCTCATGTATCAACTAGGGCTGTCTGTATATTCCATGTTAGGCGGGTTATTCTCAAGAGGAGTGGACTCCGCTCCTCACTCACGAGATAAAGGCCTGGTCACCGGGATGCCCAGTCCCATGCTTTATGCAAACTAAATCAAAATAATTGCAAACAAAACTCCCCCTAGGACCTGATGTATGTTGGAGGCACTCGTTGTTTCGAGCAGGCCATGGATTGATGTTTGTTGGTGGAGGGGGAGTATGAACATTACCATTTTTTTTGGGAACCACCTATAATGTGTGTAGCATGGAAGGTATCGCCATCTCTCGGTTGTTATGTTGACAATGAAAGTATACCACTCAAAATATTATTCAGCCCTATTTTAAAACCGAGCTCTGGCACCTCTACAAATCCCATACTTCCCTCTGCGAAGGGCATATCTATTTACTTTTATGTTGAGTCATCACCCTCTTATTAAAAAGCACAAGCTGGAGAGCGCAGCTGTCATTTGCATTCATTACTGTTAATTTATATTGGGTGTGACTATGATTGGATCTCTTTTATCATGAATTACAATGTCTAGTCAGTCCTTGATCTTTAAAGGTGCTCTGCATTTATGTTTTGCGGTCTCAGAAAGGGCTAGCGAGATACCATCTTGTTATATCATATTATGATTGTTTTGAGAAGTGTTGTCATCCGAGATTTATTATTATGGCTTGCTAGTTGATTATGTTATTGATATGAGTAATCATGAGACCTGAGAATTATTGCAAATGTGGTTAGTTGTAATCTTTGCTGAAAACTTGAATGCTAGCTTGACATATTTACAACAACAAGAGCAAACAGAGTTTGTAAAAGTTTTTCTTTATTTCTTTCAGTTTGTCAACTGAAATGCTTGAGGACAAGCAAGGGTTTAAGCTTGGGGGAGTTGATACGTCTCCAACGTATCTACTTTTCCAAACTCTTTTGCCCTTGTTTTGGACTCTAACTTGTATGATTTGAATGGAACTAACCCGGACTGACGCTGTTTTCAGCAGAATTGCCATGATGTTGTTTTATGTGCAGAAAACAAAAGTTCTCGGAATGACCTGAAACTCCATGGGATATCTTACAATAAATAATAAAAAATCCTCGCCAAAGATGAAGACTAGGGGGCCCACACCCTTCTCACGAGGGTGGGGGCCCCCCTAGGGCGCGCCCCCTACCTCGTGGGCCCCCTGGAAACCCCCCGACTCCAACTCCAACTCTATATAACTGCTTTCGGGGAGAAAAAAATAAGAGAGAAGAAATCATCACGTTTTACGATACGGAGCCGCCGCCAAGCCCTAAAACCTCTTGGGCGGGCTGATCTGGAGTCCGTCCGAGGCTCCGGAGAGGGGGATTCGTCGCTGTCGTCATCATCAACCATCCTCCATCACCAATTTCATGATGCTCACCACCATGCGTGAGTAATTCCATCTTAGGCTTGCTGGACAGTGATGGGTTGGATGAGATTCACCATGTAATCGAGTTAGTTTTGTTAGGGTTTGATCCCTAGTATCCACTATGTTCTGAGATTGATGTTGCTATGACTTTGCTATGCTTAATGCTTGTCACTAGGGCCCGAGTGCCATGATTTCAGATCTGAACCTATTATGTTTTCATCAATATATGAGAGTTCTAGATCCTATCTTGCAAGTCTATAGTCACCTATTATGTGTTATGATCCGTTAACCCCGAAGTGACAATAATCGGGATACTTACCGGTGATGACCGTAGTTTGAGGAGTTCATGTATTCACTATGTGCTAATGCTTTGTTTCGGTTCTCTATTAAAAGGAGGCGTTAATATCCCTTAGTTTACATTAGGACCCCGCTGCCACGGGAGGGTAGGACAAAAGATGTCATGCAAGTTCTTTTCCATAAGCACGTATGACTATATTCGGAATACATGCCTACATTACATTGACGAATTGGAGCTAGTTCTGTGTCACCCTATGTTATGACTGTTACATGATGAACCGCATCTGGCATAATTATCCATCATTGATCCAATGCCCACGAGCTTTCCATATACTGGTTTACGCTTATTTACTTTCCCGTTGCTATTGTTACAATCACTACAAAATACCAAAAACATTACTTTGCTTTCATTACTCTTTTGTTACCGTTACCATCACTATCATATTACTTTGCTACTAAACACTTTGCTGCAGATACTAAGTTTCCAGGTGTGGTTGAATTGACAACTCAGCTGCTAATACTTGAGAATATTCTTTGGCTCCCCTTGTGTCGAATCAATAAATTTGGGTTGAATACTCTACCCTCGAAAGCTGTTGCGATCCCCTACACTTGTGGGTTATCAGTGGACAGGATAACAGCATGAAACAAACATATATCTATGTAGTATGGTCACTGTATGGTCTATATCATTCTAGTTTATGTTGCCAAATTAAGATAGATACAGTTCGAATCATATCTATTTAAGACAAAGCAGCATAGACAGAATATAAGTGTGGGAAACTACACAACAATAACAACACTTGTAATGTGCATGGCATGAGAACATAACTGTTTATTCAATTGAAACTGAAATCAACATAGAGCAAGTTACAACAGCAAACAGCCAAACACATTGAAGAAACATGTGTAAAACATACCTATTGCGCCATTGGAGTTTCAATTGCATCCTTCTAATTTGAAATTAGTTGGTATCAGTAAATATAGTGATGTAAGAGCAAAGTAGTATGATGAAGGAAATATGCCCTAGAGGCAATAATAAAGTTATTATTTATTTCCTTGTATCATGATAAATGTTTATTATTCATGCTAGAATTGTATTAACCGGAAACATAATACATGTGTGAATACATAGACAAAAAAAGTGTCACTAGTATGCCTCTACTTGACTAGCTCGTTGATCAAAGATGCTTATGTTTCCTAACCATAGACATGAGTTGTTAATTGGTTAACGGGATCACATCATTAGGAGAATGATGTGATTGACTTGACCCATTCCATTAGCTTAGCACTTGATTGTTTAGTTTGTTGCTATTGCTTTCTTCATAACTTATATATGTTCCTATGACTATGAGATTATGCAACTCCGGTTTACCGGAGGAACACTTTGTGTGCTACCAAACGTCACAACGTAACTGGGTGATTATAAAGGTGCTCTATAGGTGTCTCCGAAGGTATTTGTTGGGTTGGCGTATTTCGAGATTAGGATTTGTCACTCCGATTGTCAGAGAGGTATCTCTGGGCCCTCTCGGTAATGCACATCACTCAAGCCTTGCAAGCATTGCAACTAATAAGTTAGTTGCGGGATGATGTATTATGGAACGAGTAAAGAGACTTGCCGGTAATGAGATTGAACTAGGTATTGAGATGCCGACGATCGAATCTCGGGCAAGAAACATACCGATGACAAAGGGAACAACGTATATTGTTATGTGGTATGACTGATAAAGATCTTCGTAGAATATGTAGGAGCCAATATGAGCATCCAGGTTCCACTATTGGTTATTGACCAGAGACATGTCTCGGTCATGTCTACATAGTTCTCTAACCCGTAGGGTCCGCACGCTTAAAGTTCGGTGACGATCGAAATTAGGGTTTTTTTGTTTTGATGTACCGAAGGTTGTTCGGTGTCCCGGATGTGATCACGGACATGACGATGAGTCTCGAAATGGTCGAGACATAAAGATTGATATATTGTAAGCCTATATTTGGATATCGGAAACGTTTCGGGTGAAATTGGGATTTTATCGGAGTACCGGGGGGTTATTGGGCCTACATGGGCCCTAAGGGAGAAGAGGAGGGCCGGCCAGGGCAGGCCACGCACCCCTCCCCCCTAGTCCGAATAGGACAAGGAAGGGGGGGGGCGCCCCCCTTTCCTCTTTCTCCCTTCCCCCTTCCTTTTCCAAACAAGGCAAGAGGGGGGAGTCCTACTCCCGGTGGGAGTAGGACTCCTCCAGGCGCACCTCTTGGGCCGGCCGCACCTCCCCCTCTCCCTCCTTTATATACGGGACCAAGGGGGCACCCCGTGACACACAAGTTGATCTTCGTGATCGTTCCTTAGCCGTGTGCGGTGCCCCCTTCCACCATATTCCACCTCGGTCATATCGTAGCGTGCTTAGGCGAAGCCATATCACGCTGTCGTGCTGACGAAACTCTCCCTCAACACTTTGCTGGATCGGAGCTCGAGGGACGTCACCGAGTTGAACATGTGCAGAACTCGGAGGTGCCGTACGTTTGGTACTTGGATCGGTCGGATCAGGAAGACGTACGACTACTTCCTCTACGTTGTGTCAACGCTTCCGTTGCCGGTCTACGAGGGTATGTAGACACCACTCTCCCCTCTCTTTTTGTTATGCATCACCATGATCTTGCGTGTGCGTAGGAAAATTTTGAAATTACTACGTTCCTCTACAGTGGCATCCGAGCGTAGGTTTTATGCGTTGATGTTATGCACGAGTAGAACACAAGTGAGTTGTGGGCGATATAAGTCATACTTCTTACCAGCATGTCATACTTTGGTTCGGCGGTATTGTTGGATGAAGCGGCCCGGACCGACATTACGCGTACGCTTACGCGAGACTAGTTCTACCGACGTGCTTTGCACACAGGTGGCTGGCGGGTGTCAGTTTCTCCAACTTTAGTTGAACCAAGTGTGGCTACGCCCGGTCCTTGCGAAGGATAAAACATCACCAACTTGACAAACTATCATTGTGGTTTTGATGCGTAGGTAAGAACGGTTCTTGCTAAGCCCGTAGCAGCCACGTAAAACTTGCAACAACAAAGTAGAGGACGTCTAACTTGTTTTTGCAGGGCATGTTGTGATGTGATATGGTCAAGACATGATGCTAAATTTTATTGTATGAGATGATCATGTTTTGTAACCGAGTTATCGGCAACTGGCAGGAGCCATATGGTTGTCGCTTTATTGTATGCAATACAATCGCGCTGTAATGCTTTACTTTATCACTAAGTGGTAGCGATAGTCGTGGAAGCATAAGATTGGCGAGACGACAATGATGCTATGATGGAGATCAAGGTGTCACGCTGGTGACGATGGTGATCATGACGGTACTTCGGAGATGGAGATCACAAGTACAAGATGATGATGGCCATATCATATCACTTATATTGATTGCATGTGATGTTTATCTTTTATGCATCTTATCTTGCTTTGATTGATGGTAGCATTATAAGATGATCCCTCACTAAATTATCAAAGTATAAGTGTTCTCCCTGAGTATGCACCGTTGCGAAAGTTCTTCGTGCTGAGACACCACGTGATGATCGGGTGTGATAGGCTCTACGTTCAAATACAACGGGTGCAAAACAGTTGCACACGTGGAATACTCAGGTTAAACTTGACGAGCCTAGCATAACAGATATGGCCTCGGAACACGGAGACCGAAAGGTCGAGCGTGAATCATATAGTAGATATGATCAACATACTGATGTTCACCATTGATACTACTCCATCTCACGTGATGATCGAACATGGTTTAGTTGATTTGGATCACATGATCACTTAGAAGATTAGAGGGATATCTTTCTAAGTGGGAGTTCTTCAGTAATATGATTAATTGAACTTAAATTTATCATGAACTTAGTACCTGATAGTATCTTACTTGTCTATGTTTGATTGTAGATAGATGGCTCGTGCTGTTGTTTCGTTGAATTTTAATGTGTTCCTTGAGAAAGCAAAGTTGAAAGATGATGGTAGAAATTACACGGACTGGGTCCGTAACTTGAGGATTATCCTCATTGCTGCACAAAAGAATTACGTCCTAGAAGCACCGCTAAGTGCCAAGCCTGTTGCAGGAGCGACACCAGATGTTATGAACGTCTGGCAGAGCAAAGCTGATGACTACTCGATAGTTCAGTGTGCCATGCTTTACGGCTTAGAACCGGGTCTTCAACGACGTTTTGAACGTCATGGAGCATATGAGATGTTCCAGGAGTTGAAGTTAATATTTCAAGCAAATGCCCGGATTGAGAGATATGAAGTCTCCAATAAATTCTATAGCTGCAAGATGGAGGAGAATAGTTCTGTCAGTGAACATATACTCAAAATGTCTGGGTATCATAATCACTTAACTCAACTGGGGGTTAATCTTCCTGTTGATAGTGTCATTGACAGAGTTCTTCAATCACTGCCACCAAGCTACAAAAGCTTCGTGATGAACTATAATATGCAAGGGATGAATAAGACTATTCTTGAGCTCTTCGCGATGCTAAAAGCCGCGGAGGTAGAAATCAAGAAGGAGCATCAAGTGTTGATGGTCAATAAGACCACCAGTTTCAAGAAAAAGGGCAAAGGGAAGAAGAAAGGGAACTTCAAGAAGAACAGCAAACAAGTTGCTGCTCAGGAGAAGAAACCCAAGTCTGGACCTAAGCCTGAGACTGAGTGCTTCTACTGCAAGCAGACTGGTCACTAGAAGCGGAACTGCCCCAAGTATTTGGCGGATAAGAAGGATGGCAAAGTGAACAAAGGTATATGTGATATACATGTTATTGATGTGTACCTTACTAATGCTCGCAGTAGCACCTGGGTATTTGATACTGGTTCTATTGCTAACATTTGCAAGTCGAAACAGGGGCTACGGATTAAGCGAAGATTGGCTAAGGACGAGGTGACGATGCGCGTGGGAAATGGTTCCAAAGTCGATGTGATCGCGGTCGGCACTGTCGGATTTCGGGTTCCGGCAGACCCTTGAGGTTCGAACACTGGGGTGCGCGCGGAGATTTCGCCTCCTACCTACCTGCACCCCTCCGCCTCGCTAAGATCTAAGCTATGGAAAGGACAGCACAAGAGACACAGGGTTTATACTGGTTTGGGCCACCGTTGTGGTGTAACACCCTACTCCAGTGTGTGGTGTGGTGGATTGCCTCTTGGGCTAATGATGATGAGCAATACAAGGAAGAACAACCTCGCGAGGGTCTGTTCTTGGCTGGGGCAATGAACTGCTGGGAGGAGTTCAGTCACCCTTCTCTCTCTCTCTCTTCTCGATTCTCTCTCTGATTTAGGTCTCCTCCCCCTACCCTAGGGGTGGCTAGTCCTATTTATAGAGGCCCTAGTCCTCTTCCCAAATATCGAGCGGGAAGGGAGCCAACAATGGCGGGCTAATTTGAAAGGGGACAGCTAGTACCAGCTATCCTGACAAAAGTAGTCTTCGCCTGCACAAAGCTCTGGTGGTGACGCCGTCTTGGGCTCCACGATGACCTCCGTATTGCAGTCCTCCTTGTCTTGGTCTTGATGCACCGAAATGGCAACCTTTGCCTGATGCCTCGGTACTCCGCGGCTGCGCTTGCCCCCTTTGCACCAAAGGGGAAAGGAGGACATTACGCGGCTGGCGCCCGCCTGGCGCCTTTGGTCGTCATGGCTTGCGTCACGGGCACCTCGTGAGGTACCCCACCTTGATCTCTCCGCCTCCTCGCGAGCCAGCCTGATGAGGCCGTGCCTGAGGAAGCTCCGTGTCGTCCGCCCCGCGAGGCTTGGCCCCTCGTGAGGATCTTGGGTCTGTGTTGATGAAGATGGGCCGTGCTGGGCCCCCCTTTGAGCCACGCCGCAGGCCGCAGGCAGGCAAGTCTGGGGACCCCCGTTCCCAGAACGCCGACAGTAGCCCCCGGGCCCAAGGCGCGCCCGGACTTGGTCGTGCAGGGAGGCGGAAAGGCAAGAGCGAAGCGCCGCGGGCCCTAACAGCCTGCGACCTTGGGTGCCGCGTGGCGGTTGATTGGACGTGGGCAGCACTGTTCCCCCACGCCCTCCTTATTTTGTGCCATGCTAGGCGGACTCGTAGTCGTACCCAACCGCTCCCCTTTCTGTTGCTCGAGCGCCCTCTGTCCTTCCTCCGCTCAAACTCCGGCTTCTGTTTTCAACCCAATCTCGAACCTTCCCTCCCCTTCCCATCGCCATGGCTCCGACGAAGAAGGGAAGAGGGAAGAAACCCGTGCCTCTGCCTTGCCCGCCGCCGTTGGCGGCCCCCGCCGAGGGCTTGGGCAAGGTCAGCTCGGCTCTGGCCACTATCTTCAACGAATACGGGAGGACGACGGCCTGGCCCGCGTCCCACTCCTCCATCGACAGGATAGTCACTGAGGTCCCCTATTTTGCCGCCGCCCTGTGGGCAGGTCTGGTTCCTCCCTTTTCTGATTTCTTCAATGCCGTGCTTTCCCACTATCAGATCCACATGATGCATCTGGGTCCTGAATCCATCACCCTCCTTTCGGTCTTCGCCTTTGTTTGTGAGGCTATGATGGGCATCCTTCCTTCGGTTGCCTTGCTGCGCCACTTCTTCTCGCCGCGCCTTGTCGACCCTACCCAATGCTGGGCGTGCATGAGCTTCGTTGCCGCGTCTGAGACAGCGGCCTCTGGGATTGACTTCAAGCTCCCTCTGCCCGCGGCTGGGTTCCGCGAGCGGTGGCTGTATGTGGATGCAGGGGTGCCGAGCCCCCTGCTATCGGAGCCAACTTCGCCTACTGTCCCCAATTTGGGCTGGGGCCAGGAGACGCTTGAGAGCCCCCGGCTCGTCTTCGTCTGGCACCACTTCGCGTTCTTGAGGTCGCTTGGCATGACAGCGCCCAAGGTGGTGAAGGAGTTCCTGCTACGCCGCGTTGCTCCTCTCCAATGCCACTCCCGCCGGATGTGGGCCTTCAGCGAGCGCGATGATCGTATGAGGCTCTAGGAAGAGGACCTGATGCCTGAAGTGCTGAGGACAGCGCTCTTGACCCTGACTGGGGACCCCAACCCTGGCAGCATCCAGCAAGAAGGGGCCTTGCTGTACCTTTGCCAGAGCAGGGGCGATTTTGTGAAGCAGATGCCTATCTTTGATGAGTGGGGGTCGTGCCCCGTCGGCCTCCAGGGGCCTCGCGAGAACCCAGTGATGGTGACTGCCCTTCCAGTCGGCCAAGGCGACTCTTGCTCAAGTGGCGGAGCAGGGAGGCATGAGGCGCCAGAGGCCGAGGGGGCTCCCGGCGGGGTGACAGCGCCGGGCGATGCTCATGAGGGAGCAGCTCTTGGGGCCCGTGCCACTGAGGCTGAGGGTGACAAGCAGCTGCCCTCAGCGCCTGCTACTGAGGCCCCTGAGGCTCCAGCTGCTTCTCTTGGCGAGGCGATTGGCAGCGCGCATCAGGCAGGCGCCCCTGACGCAGATCGCCTTGACGCTCCGTCTTCGTCGCAGGTTGATCCCTGCGCTCAACTCTTGGGCCGATTCCGCGTGGACTTTGAGGCCCTCCGGAAGAGAAGGGAGGCCCTGGGCGACGATTACCCTTGTCGCCTGCTGAAGCGTAGGAAGTACTTCGCCACTGATGAGTAAGCCTTCTCCTTTCCCAGCTCCCGATCCTTCTGTTGCTTTTACTGACCCTTGCTCCGCAGGCCCCTTCCAGCCGAGCTCGCGGAGACGGCTGAGGTGTCGTCCCCCTTGGCTTCGCCCCCTCCACCGTCCTCAAGCGCTCCGAGCAGCAGAGCCCTTGTTGTGAGGGCGATCGGAGAGGTGAACCGTCCTGAGGCGCATCGTGGCCCTGCGCACCTCGCGATCCTCCTTCGCGGGCCTTCTCGTGGCATAGCCAGCCTATCGTGGGTTTCTCACCTGGTCGTGGACTGCGATTGGCTGAGGCGCTTCCTGCACTCTTCATCTGGGGACGGGCTGGCTCCAGGCCGGGCTTCTGGCGTGGCGTGCCCGGCCGTCGTGAGGGTGCCAGCCCCCAGCCCCCTGCCCGGAGGGGGAGTGCTGATTCATGGCCCCCGGCGCTTGCTTGGGGCAGATGATGGTGTGGAAGACGTGCTCGAGCACGCCCGGGAGCGTCGCGCTCTTCGCCAAGGATTCCTTCGTAGGGCGGCTGACGCGGTGAGCCTGCTTGGTGAGGAGCTTGCTGATGAAGACGCGCGCCTTGAGGCCGAGGGCCTGCGCCTGGCTGCAGAGAAGCGCGAGCTGGAGGGCGCCATTGCCCTTGCGCGCCGTCAACGCGATCTTGACGACGTAGAGGCCAAGGCGTCGCTGGTGGCCTCTCGGGAGGCCTGATCTTGGGCCGCTGAGGAGGCCGGGAAGCTGACCGGCGGCGAAAGGCGGCGGAGGAGCGGGCTCGGGAGCTCCTGGCCTGGTGCCACTCACTGGAGGAGCAGGTGGAGCTGCGCGAGGCAGCCCTCGCGTCGATGAAGGTGGCCTCTGGCGACTCAGCAAAGCTCCAGAAGCGTGAGGAGGCGCTGACGCTGGAAGCCGCCGAACGTACCCGCGAGTACGAGCATCTGGAGATGAGGGAGCGCTTGGTGACGCAGGCGGAGGATGATGTCGCTGCACAGGAAGCCCGTGTCCTGGAGGAGGTCGGACGTCGGGTGGCGATGGCGCGTTTGAACCTCGAGCGCGAGTTCGAGGAGAAGCTGGGGTTGATCCGGGCCGAGGCTGAAGGCAGGACTGCTGCCTTGAGGGCCAAGCTGGAGGAAGCGACGCGACGAGCCGATGCTTTCCGGGCCGCCCTTGAGGTGGCGCAAGGTGAGTTAACCACCTCCCAGGCCGAGGTGCTCCTTCTTCGCCAGCGGGTGGAGGAGGCTGAGGTCGTTGCGCGCCAGAATGCGGATGAGATACGTCAGCGGCGGATCCTGGAGCATGAGCACGGCCCCGTGCTCACCACGCTCCGGGAGAGAGCCAACACAGCCTTGGGCAACATCTGCGAGGCGGCTGTTGGCGAGCCGCACGCAGTCAACTATGCCGGCAATCTTCAGTTCTTCATCGACGTGGTGACGCAGCTGGAGGCGCGGTCGGTTAGGGCTGACAGGTTGGTGGAGGAGAGGAGCCGCGCCCTGCTCGGGCGCGCCTTTTCCTGTGTCTTCAGCCATCTCCGGAACATGGATTCCCACTTCGATTTCGATGCCGCCATCGCCCCAGTCCCCCAGGCCGTCCGAGACGACCTGGCGCACTGGGTGGAAGACAATGTGGATGCTCTTATCAGGGCCTTCGCTTCAGACAACGACGGCGTGATCGTGGCTGCCGACGAGGGCGGTGTGGTGAACGGCCCTGACGCCGCTGGTGGCGACGCGGATAGCGATGGCGAGTTCAGCAACGCCAGCAACGGCTCGGGTGGTGCTCCTGAGGACGCATTGGGGGATTTATCTGACTGATTGTGCATCGTTCCTGCTTCCTTACCCTGCATGAATAGAACTCAGGTTTTGGCCTGATGGCTGTGAGAGCATTTTGGAGGGGGAGCCCCTCAAGTAAAACTTGTGTTCATCGTATTAGTAGACGCTACATTGCCCATGCGCCCGCGCCAAGTGGCTGGCTTAAGCGACGCGCTGGTCGGCTAGTTTACCTTTGTCCCGTGCTAGCCCTGAGGTAGCCTATGGGAGGTTGTGGTGTCTCGAGTGTTCCCTGATTGAATTCGTAGGATCTGCAGTAAAACCCCCTCTTGAGAGGACGCGGCGGCGGCAGTCTGGGCTGCACGCAAGCTAGGCCTGACCCGACTCGCGAGGGGCTCACGAGGGGAGGCAGCTTAGGCGAAGTGGTAACCAAAACGCGAGAAATTGCTCGAACGAGACTAAGCACCCCTTCCCCGAACACACGCAAATCTCAAATTCGAGTCCAACTTGAATCCAGCGGGGGAAAGTAACAACCAAAGGGAAAAGCAACGAAAGCAGACAAAAGGCCGCGTCCGGCACCTAATCTAGTCTTGGACGTCTTCTCACCAGCGCGGAGCTAAGTGCTGCCACTAGGCGTGGGAGGGAGCCCCAGGGCCTGAGGCCGACACCCCTGAGACTCCGGAGCATGTACAGCCCCACTCATTATTATGTGAGAGTGTCACGGGGCGGCGAGCTTCACAGGCACTGGGCCTTCTTCACAGGTACCGGCCTTGCTTCATATCACCAGACGAGGGCCCCGCCTTGCGCCACACTCTAGTGCCATCAACGACGACCGGAAACCAGGACGCCGCCGATGGGGTAGAGCGGTCTCCAGCGGTTCCCCCGACGACCACGGGTCCTCCGCCAGGGGCAGGCCCTGAGGCACCTCCCCAGCAGAGGGCCTACCTCCTGAGAACACCTTGCTCTGAACGCCGCAGTGGTGATGTCGGATCTCGGCCCCTCTCCTGCAGCCCCCTGCGCCCTCCTCCCGAGGGGTAGGAGACTGTAGGAGTGGGGCAGCTGCTCGCTGTGGCGACCTGCACCTCCTGCGATCCATGATTAGCGTATGCCTGCTCCTGAGGAATTAGCGGTACCCGATAATCGTTGCCTCCAGTGTGGCCAGTGGGACTGTCCCGGGACTCCTGGAAGAGCTCAGCTTCTCGCGCCTCGTCCCCCCAGCTTGGGCTGAGGAGCGAGCCTTGTTCACCCCCGTGAGGGTGTCCTTGGTCCATCATGAGGGGCACGTATTCTTCTGGTGCCGTCATCCCGAAGGCCATGCTGTAGTGCTCCGTGTGCCACGCAGCTCTGCTTGACGCGCCCACCGTGGGGTGGTAGCGTGGCTGTCCACTGGGGCCGTGGGTCGCGTCGAGTCCTTCTTCTTCGCGGACCGGGAGCGGGGGCAGCGCCGCCGCCGGTCCGGTGCCGACAGCTTCGCTAGCGTTGGAGCAGCATTGGAGCCCACGGGCGCGCGGAGAGCCCCCGCGCGGGCTGCCCTGGGCTTGAGATGAGAGCTGGGTGCAGAAGGGGTGAGCCCCCGAGGCGGCAAAGCCCAAGAGCTCTGCCACCCGCTCCAGCAGCACATCGCGGCCGCCCTCCAGCAGCCTGCACCGCAGCAGCTCTCGGGCCACCGTGAGCACAGCCCTCGAGTTCGCCTGCTCCCGGCGGGTGTATGGTGTCGTGGTCGCGGCGTGATTGGAGGCCCTTGCTGCCGATCACGCCTGCCACAGTATGAGAGCTGTCGAAGCCTGTCCGCGTCGCCCGCAGCCCGCAGCGCCCTGCGGACCGCGAGCTGCCTGGGGCACGGGGTCGCCCAAGGCGAGCGGCTCTGCGCGGGCGGGCGACGCCGCCCATGGATCTGGGTTGCCCGCCTGGTCGCCGGACATGGTGATGACGACGCGACGGGGCACGAAGCGGTAGAAGGTGGATTCCGGCGACCCCTACCTGGCGCGCCAAATGTCGGATTTCGGGTTCCGGCAGACCCTTGAGGTTTGAACACTGGGGTGCGCGTGGAGATTTTGCCTCCTACCTACCTGCACCCCTCCGCCTCGCTAAGATCTAAGCTATGGAAAGGACAACACATGAGACACAGGGTTTATACTAGTTCGGGCCACCGTTGTGGTGTAACACCCTACTCCAGTGTGTGGTGTGGTGGATTGCCTCTTGGGCTGATGATGATGAGCAATACAAGGAAGAACAGCCTCGTGAGGGTCTGTTCTTGGCTAGGGCGATGAACTGCTGGGAGGAGTTCAGTCACCCTTCTCTCTCTCTCTTCTCGATTCTCTCTCTGATTTCGGTCTCCTCCCCCTACCCTGGGGGTGGCTAGTCCTATTTATAGAGGCCCTGGTCCTCTTCCCAAATATCGAGCGGGAAGGGAGCCAACAATGGCGGGCTAATTTGAAAGGGGACAGCTAGTACCAGCTATCCTGACAAAAGTAGTCTTCGCCTGCACAAAGCTCTGGTGGTGACGCCGTCTTGGGCTCCACGATGACCTCCGTCTTGCAGTCCTCCTTGTCTTGGTCTTGATGCACCGAAATGGCAACCTTTGCCTGATGCCTCGGTACTCCGTGGCTGCGCTTGCCCCCTTTGCACCAAAGGGGAAAGGAGGACACTGCGCGGCTGGCGCCCGCCTGGCGCCTTTGGTCATCATGGCTTGCGTCACGGGCACCTCGTGAGGTACCCCGCCTTGATCTCTCGGCCTCCTCGCGAGCCAGCCCGATGAGGCCGTGCCTGAGGAAGCTCCATGTCGTCCGCCCCGCGAGGCTTGGCCCCTCTCAAGGATCTTGGGTCTGTGTTGATGAAGATGGGCCGTGCTGGGCCCCCCTTTGAGCCACGCTGCAGGCCGCAGGCAGGCAAGTCTGGGGACCCCCGTTCCCAGAACGCCGACAGGCACGCTACCTCTACATCTACCTTCGGGATTAGTATTAGACCTAAATAATTGTTATTTGGTGCCAGCATTGAGCATGAACATTATATCTGGATCTTGTTTGATGCGAGACGGTTATTCATTTAAATCAGAGAATAATGGTTGTTCTATTTATATGAGTAGTATCTTTTATGGTCATGCACCCTTGAAGAGTGGTCTATTTTTGATGAATCTCGATAGTAGTGATACACATATTCATAATGTTGAAATCAGAAGATGCAGAGTTGATAATGATAGTGCAACTTATTTGTGGCACTGCCGTTTAGGTCATATCGGTGTAAAGCGCATGAAGAAACTCCATACTGATGGACTTTTGGAACCACTTGATTATGAATCACTTGGTACTTGCGAACCGTGCCTCATGGGTAAGATGACTAAAACACCGTTCTTCGGTACTATGGAGAGAGCAACGGATTTGTTGGAAATCATACATACAGATGTATGTGGTCCAATGAATGTTGAGGCTCGTGGCGGATATCGTTATTTTCTCACCTTCACAGATGATTTAAGCAGATATGGGTATATCTACTTAATGAAACTAAGTCTGAAACATTTGAAAAGTTCAAAGAATTTCAGAGTGAAGTTGAAAATCATCGTAACAAGAAAATAAAGTTTCTGCGATCTAATCGTGGAGGAGAATATTTGAGTAACGAGTTTGGTCTACATTTGAAACAATGCGGAATAGTTTCGCAACTCACCCCACCCGGAACACCACAGCGTAATGGTGTGTCCGAACGTCGTAATCATACTTTATTAGATATGGTGTGAACTATGATGTCTCTTACTGATTTACCGCTATCGTTTTGGGGTTATGCTTTAGAGACGACTCCATTCACGTTAAATAGGACTCCATCGAAATCCGTTGAGATGACGCCTTGTGAACTATGGTTTGGCAAGAAACCAAAGTTGTCGTTACAGAAAGTTTGGGGCTGCATGCTTATGTGAAAAAGCTTCAACCTGATAAGCTCGAACCCAAATTGGAGAAATGTGTCTTCATAGGATACCCAAAGGAGACTATTGGGTACACCTTCTATCATAGATCCGAAGGCAAGACTTTTGTTGCTAAATTCGGAGTTTTTCTAGAGAAGGAGTTTCTCTCAAAAGAAGTGAGTGGGAGAAAAGTAGAACTTGATGAGGTAACTGTACCTGCTCCCTTATTGGAAAGTAGTACATCACAGAAACCGTTTTCTATGACACCTACACCAATTAGCGAGGAAACTAATGATAATGATCATGAAACTTCAGATCAAGTTACTACCGAACCTCGTAGATCAACCAGAGTAAGATCCGCACCAGAGTGGTACGGTAATCCTGTTCTGGAAGTCATGCTACTAGATCATGATGAACCTACGAACTATGTAGAAGCGATGGTGAGCCTAGATTCCGCAAAATGGCTAGAAGCCATGAAATCTGAGATGGGATCCATGTATGAGAACAAAGTGTGGACTTTGGTTGACTTGCCCATTGATCGGCAAGCAATTGAGAATAAATGGATCTTCAAGAAGAAGACTGACGCTAACGGTAATGTTACTATCTACAAAGCTCGACTTGTTGTGAAAGGTTTTCGACAAGTTCAAGGGAATGACTATGATGAGACCTTCTCACCCGTAGCGATGCTTAAGTCTGTCCGAATCATGTTAGCAATTGCCGCATTTTATGATTATGAAATTTGGCAAATGGATGTCAAAACTGCATTCCTGAATGGATTTCTGGAAGAAGAGTTGTATATGATGCAACCATAAGGTTTTGTCGATCCAAAGGGAGCTAACAAAGTGTGCAAGTTCCAGCGATCCATTTATGGACTGGTGCAAGCCTCTCGGAGTTGGAATAAACGCTTTGATAGTGTGATCAAAGCATTTGGTTTTATACAGACTTTTGGAGAAACCTGTATTTACAAGAAAGTGGGTGGGAGCTCTATGGCATTTCTGATATTATATGTGGATGACATATTATTGATTGGAAATAATATAGAATTTCTGGATAGCATAAAGGGATACTTGAATAAGATTTTTTCAATGAAAGACCTCGGTGAAGCTGCTTACATATTGGGCATTAAGATCTATAGAGATAGATCAAGACGCTTAATTGGACTTTCACAAAGCACATACCTTGACAAAGTTTTGAAGAAGTTCAAAATGGATCAAGCAAAGAAAGGGTTTTTGCCTGTGTTACAAGGTGTGAAGTTGAGTAAGACTCAATGTCCGACCACTGCAGAAGATAGAGAGAAAATGAAAGATGTTCCCTATGCTTCAGCCATAGGCTCTATCATGTATGCAATGTTGTGTACCAGACCTGATGTGGGCCTTGCTATAATTCTAGCAGGGAGGTACCAAAGTAATCCAGGAGTGGATCACTGGACAGCGGTCAAGAACATCCTGAAGTACCTGAAAAGAACTAAGGATATGTTTCTCATATATGGAGGTGACAAAGAGCTCATCGTAAATGGTTACATTGATGCAAGCTTTGACACTGATCCGGACGATTCTAAATCGCAAACCGGATACGTGTTTACATTAAACGGTGGAGCTGTCAGTTGGTGCAGTTCTAAACAAAGCGTCATGGCGGGATCTACATGTGAAGCGGAGTACATAGCTGCTTCGGAAGCAGCAAATGAAGGAGTCTGGATGAAGGAGTTCATATCCGATCTAGGTGTCATACCTAGTGCATCGGGTCCAATGGAAATCTTTTGTGACAATACTGGTGCAATTGCCTTGGCAAAGGAATCCAGATTTCACAAGAGAACCAAGCACATCAAGAGACGCTTCAATTCCATTCGGGATTTAGTCCAAGTGGGAGACATAGAAATTTGCAAGATAGATACGGATCTGAATGGTGCAGACCCGCTGACTAAGCCTCTTCCACGAGCAAAACATGATCAGCACCAAGGCTCCATGGGTGTTAGAATCATTACTGTGTAATCTAGATTATTGACTCTAGTGCAAGTGGGAGACTGACGGAAATATGCCCTAGAGGCAATAATAAAGTTATTATTTATTTCCTTGTATCATGATAAATGTTTATTATTCATGCTAGAATTGTATTAACCAGAAACATAATACATGTGTGAATACATAGACAAACAGAGTGTCACTAGTATGCCTCTACTTGACTAGCTCGTTGATCAAAGATGGTTATGTTTCCTAACCATAGACATGAGTTGTTAATTGGTTAATGGGATCACATCATTAGGAGAATGATGTGATTGACTTGACCCATTCCATTAGCTTAGCACTTGATCGTTTAGTTTGTTGCTATTGCTTTCTTCATAACTTATATATGTTCCTATGACTATGAGATTATGCAACTCCCGTTTATCGGAGGAACACTTTGTGTGCTACCAAAGGTCACAACATAACTGGGTGATTATAAAGGTGCTCTACAGGTGTCTCCGAAGGTATTTGTTGGGTTGGCGTATTTCGAGATTAGGATTTGTCACTCCGATTGTCGGAGAGGTATCTCTGGGCCCTCTCGGTAATGCACATCACTCAAGCCTTGCAAGCATTGCAACTAATAAGTTAGTTGCGGGATGATGTATTACAGAACGAGTAAAGAGACTTGCCGGTAACGAGATTGAACTAGGTATTGAGATACCGATGATCGAATCTCGGGCAAGTAACATACCGATGACAAAGAGAACAACATATATTGTTACGCGGTATGACCGATAAAGATCTTCGTAGAATATGTAGGAGCCAATATGAGCATCCAGGTTCTGCTATTGGTTATTGACCGGAGACATGTCTCTATCATGTCTACATAGTTCTCGAACCCGTAGGGTCCGCACGCTTAAAGTTCGGTGACGATCGAAATTAGTGTTTTTGTGTTTTGATGTACCGAAGGTTGTTCGGTGTCCCGTATGTGATCACGGACATGACGAGGAGTCTCGAAATGGTCGAGACATAAAGATTGATATATTGGAAGCCTATATTTGGATATCAGAAACGTTCTGGGTGAAATCGGGATTTTACCGGAGTACCGGGGGGTTACCGGAACCCCCCGGGGGGTTATTGGGCCTACATGGGCCCTAAGGGAGAAGAAGAGGGCCGGCCAGGGCAGGCCGCGCACCCCCTCCCCCTAGTCCGAATAGGACAAGGAAGGGGGGGGGGCGCCCCCCTTTCCTCTTTCTCCCTTCCCCCTTCCTTTTCCAAACAAGGCAAGAGGGGGGAGTCCTACTCCCGTTGGGAGTAGGACTCCTCCAGGCGCACCCCTTGGGCCGGCCGCACCTCCCCCTCTCCCTCCTTTATATACGGGAGCAAGGGGGCACCCCATGACACACAAGTTTATCTTCGTGATCGTTCCTTAGCCGTGTGCGGTGCCCCCTTCCACCATATTCCACCTCGGTCATATCGTAGCGGTGCTTAGGCAAAGCCCTGCGTCGGTAGAACATCATCACCGTAATCACGCCATCGTGCTGACGAAACTCTCCCTCAACACTTTGCTGGATCGGAGCTCAAGGGACGTCACCGAGTTGAACGTGTGCAGAACTCGGAGGCGCCGTACGTTCTGTACTTGGATCGGTCGGATCGGGAATACGTATGACTACTTCCTCTACGTTGTGTCAACGCTTCCGTTGCCGGTCTACGAGGGTACGCAGACAACACTCTCCCCTCTCGTTGCTATGCATCACCATGATCATGCGTGTGCGTAGGAAAATTTTGAAATTACTATGTTCCCCTACATATGAACCATAGCTACGGAACCTGACCTGAGAACAAGTATTCTTCTGCTTTAAGCGTTGACTTTGGGTTCGGAGTGGTGGTCCTCGTGATTTGGGCACTGCAGTTGCCTTACTAACTGCTCGTGTTTGGGTGCTCTGTGGTGGAGACGGTGTTGTGTCAACGGGAACTGGGTGTCTATCTGTTGGGGTTGGGGTTAGAAGGGGTGTAGCTGGTTCTCTGTCCAACTGGGTAGGGGTACAATCTGCATGAGTGTGGTTTATGTGTGGTGGGGCTGGTTCTTAGGCAAGTACAACCGTGGTTCTATCTGCATCGACAGGTAGCACAATCTTTTCTGAAGACCGTGTTTTTACTCCCACAGATACTTCCATCAGTCTCTCCAATTGAAATGGCTGATAAACAAGAAAAGTAATTGAATGTACAGACATTGTAAGATAGACAGGTGCAATGGATAGTAGGGAAGAAAACATGGCATGAAATAATTCACATTTATGTTGTCTAAGCAAACAGAATAGCAGGACATAATTTCACATATATGATGGCTAATTAAACAGGATAGCATGACACAATTTCACATGTATGATGGCTAACTAAACAGGATAGAATGACATACTTCAAAATATGATGACTATGTAAACAGGATGAGATGATATAACTGTATTATGTCTTTAGAAAATGGGCTGGCATGCCATAATTCAGATACATGCTGTCTATGTAAACATCATGGCATGACATAATTCAAATATATGATTTATATGCTAAGGAAGTGAGCAGAGGGCAATCGCATATATGATGTGTCAACTAAGGAGATGGCATTCAATATTGTGTATATGATGTAAAAACTAAGCATTGCAATACAACATATGCATTATATGAGTAATATAACCCTGCCAAGTTTGAGCATACACCTCAGGGGGATAATAGGACTGGTCATCTGCCTCTGAATCCTCCTGTGAAGAGCTATCTGTAACCAGCAAGATATCTGCTTCAGCAGGTAGCATTGTCTGCTCTGAAGACCTTGTTTTCACTCCAGATTTCTCCATCGCCAATTCAAATGGCTGATGCACAGGAAGAGCAGTTGAATATACAAACATTGTCGATAAAAGCAATGAGAAATACAAAAAAGGACGACATGATATAATTCACATATATGACGCTTGCCTAAACAACATGGCATTGCATAATTCACATACATAGTGCCTTGCAACAAGATAACATTGCATAATTCACATATATAATGTCTTGCAACAAGATGGCATTGCATAATTCACATATATGGTAATTAGACACTAAACAGGTGGCATTCACACAAAGCATGTCTAAACTAAGCAAATGACATAGCAATGCAAGATACCATACGCGCGATATGAGCAACATAACCCTGCCAAGTTAGGGCATGCACCTCGGGGGGGGGGGGGGGATATGATTGGTCATCTGTCTCTGAATCCTCCTCTGAGGAGCTATTGGTAACCAGCAAGACATGCGCTTCGTCAGATAGCATTGTCTGCTCTGAAGACCTTGTTTCCACTCCAGATTTTTCCATGACTGTGCCGAATGGCTGATGCACAGGAAGAGTAATTGAATGTACTAAAATTGTTGACAAATTTAACACGTAATAAAAAAATGATGGCATGATATAATTCACATATAAGATGATTGGCTAACCAGGGTGACATTGCAAAATTCACATATATGATGCCTGGCTAGACAAGATGGCATTGCATGATTCACATATATGATAAAGAAACTAAACAGATGTCATTGACACAAAGCATGTCTAAACTAAGCAGATGACATCTTTAATGTATACAGTAAGCAATGCAAGGCACCTTATGCATGATATTACCAACATCAGCATGCCAAGTTAGAGCGAAGACCTCATGGGGTAAATAGGAGTGGTCTTCTCCTTCTGAATCCCCCTCAGAACAGTTATCTTCCTCTTGATTACGACCCGAAATGGATGGAGGGGGGCTGCCTTTGCACCCACCATGGAACGACGTCTGCATGAAATTTTATTGCCACGCAAGGCTCGTCTCTTTTGCTCTACATGATCAGTTCCATTGTGTACAATAACTGGCATGCATAGGAATAAAACATAGTGAGATTATGTAAGGAGTGCATGTACAAATCCAGAGTGATGATAGCAAACTATGGATAGACCCAAAACCAATGATAGCAGGCGTATAATAGCTTTAGTTAAAAAATATAGATAATGGCTCCTTTAATGTTTGTTTGCACCCAACATGAAACTCATAGTAGACACCGGAGATTAACCAGATAGTAGACAGATAGTACTGATTGTTGCCCCAATATGTACCCCACAACCATTTAAAAACTCAAGTTTCAGCATTAGTTTGGACCTGACTCAGAGTCTAATAGGTGAACACGACGATAATGTAGCATGTCATCATATTAAGCGACGCATAACATAAGCAGACACGGAAGAGTGCGGCCTCTCTTGCGGACCCGTGTAGTCCTCAAGGTCATCTGCTCAGTTGATGATGGTAATGTAGTTGCCGTGGCTGCCGGCGGCGGGGAAGAAGATCTGAGGCGGCGAAAGACAGTTCGGAGAGCGGATCCCTGCTGTGGTGAACGCTTCCATCGTTGGAGCAGCTGAGCTGGGGTGGAACACAGCGCCGCAGGAGCAGGACAAACCACACAAGGTTTTCTTTGACACATATCTATAACAGAAGTAATTGAGTAAGGGCTTGTTTGAATTTGAGGATTCTAACAATGCAGGGATAGGAAATAGACAGGAATAGGATAGGAATGCATGTGCAAAATAGAGAATTTAAAAACACAGGATTTCTGCCAATCTGGGTGTTTGATTCACAACAATTGGAAGATCACAGGATGCAAAAAAGCATGGTGAGATTAAGTCAAACCATAAGAAAATGTACGGTTATAATGCTATTATGCTACTATCTCTTAGTCTTGTGCTTGATGAATAGGAATATGAAAAGGAGGAGAAGTGGAAATTAGAATTCCTACGGTTTTTCTTTCAAGGAGACACTAAAGGAACAAATCCTACAGTTTTCCTTTGCTCCATTTCTTTGCACCAAATTCATGAAAAGTAGTACCATAGGAAACTTTCCAATTCCGATGTTTTTCATTCACTTTTCCTTTCAGGCACTAGCGATTCTAGTAGGCAGGCTTGAGCAAGGAAAATCCTACACTAAAAAAATGGTTTTGTGCTACTTCTATTACTTTAGACCCAGGCCACTTCCATACTAGCTCAACTCCCGGGCCCATTGACAAATGCACAGCTCAAACGCGCAGAGATAAATAATGATGGCGTTCAAGAGAGTCCATCACGGATAGCTAAGTTGCCTGGTACCTCTCTGCTTGTCATATAGTAGGATAAAATAATCGTATTTCCCGTTACTACGAGTGCTCAGTGGACAATATATATAACATATGTAGGGTAAAAAAGAGATGCAACAAGTGTACAACCTCTTTGGCGAAGCCATGTCGATCTCAGCGTGATTGGGTTGGCCGGTGAGGATGCTCTGGCTGACTTGGCTGTCGGAGGAGGGGAAGAAGATCTTAGGTGTCTGTAGATGGAGCCCGAGGTACTGCTCTGCTGTGATGGAGGGTTTCCTCGTTGGAGCAGCTCCGGTGAGTTGTACGACGCCGAGGCTGAAGCAAGACAAGGGAGACAACAAACAACGTTAACCTGAGTGGAATTCTAATAGCATCTCCAATACATGACGTAAAATACATAACCACAAAGTGCTAGATGTAAAATACATCAGCCGCTCATCTCTGAACTTAACTGTCGAAACTGAATTTAACTGTCGAAACTGAACTTAACTGTCAAAACTGAACTTAACTGTCGAAACTGATTTTTGCTGTCGAAACTGAACGCACTAGCAAGGTGAGGCTACACGTCGGTCGACTGACTTTTTCATCTCTGGTCAGTCGATTTTGCAGCCGTTGGATACGAAATCAGGGGCCTGCGGTTCATTTTCATCCTCCACCCCCTGAGCCGCCAGCAACCACCGGCCAAACAGCAGGCCCCCGCCGCCAGCGGTCGGTGGTGCGCCGCCCCGCCCACCCCGAAAACACTCCCCACCGCCGGTCCGCCGCCGCCCCGGCCATCCCTCTAGCCCCCCCTGTGCCGAGCTTTTTCTCCGGCAATCCCCACACCACCGCCACACCAACGCCCCGCCACCGCCGGTGACCATCGCCCCCATCCTGAACCCTAAGATTGATAGTGGGGTACCTCTCCGGCGAGCCCCCTCCCCTCTGCGGCCGGTTCTTCCTTCACCCCGGCGAGCCCCCCCACCCCATGAAAATCGACTGACCCAAAAGTCGATTCAGTCTACTGAAGTGTAGCTAAATCGGAGCAGCACCACAAGCAAGAGCAAGAGCGAGAGCAGCAGCACGAGAAAGAGCAATAGCAAGAACAGACCAGGCAGGGGACCGAGAGCAAGAGCAGAGCAGCAGCGCGAGCGAGAGCTAAAGCAGCAGCAGCTCCTAATGATGTGGACGGCGCCGCCGAGGGAGCGACACCGTGGAGGAAGTGGCCGGCGACGCCGCCGTGGATGGAGCCGCGCCGTGTCGGCTCGGGACCGAACGCCGGCAGCACCATGAGATCGAATCAAGAAGAAAATGCGGCGATTAGTGTACAACCTCTTTGGTGGCGCCGATTAGGCCGCAACTTCATCTGAGGAAACGGTGATGATGATGCTCTTCCGGTGGTGCAGGTGAAGACGGCGGTGTGGGAATGGAGGTGGTGCGAAAGACGAGGGGAACATCGGGGCAGCTCCTT
Source organism: Triticum urartu (assembly GCF_056163025.1). NCBI lineage: Eukaryota > Viridiplantae > Streptophyta > Magnoliopsida > Poales > Poaceae > Triticum > Triticum urartu. Next base: position 429,677,252 of record NC_141873.1, read on the forward strand.
GGAGGTGGAGGACGGGGTGGCTGAACTGGCGGAACGATGAGATCGACGACGGATCCTCATCCGGTACGGTGGATGAGGGACGTCGATGTGTTGCTGTGGACGATGTCGTCAGGGAAGAGGCTCTGGCTGGGTGGCGGATGGAGCAGGGTGTGGGGTTTCGTCGCGGGTTTTCACGGCCTCGGTGTACGAATGGGTGGGCGGATGGGATGGCAGTGGGGAACCATGGCTTAGAGACGCGCTTGTCCGAAATGTGGGGTAAGTTACAAAAGTACCCCCACCGATTTGAGGCGATTCTTTCGGTTCAGGGGTACCACGGGCATTTCGCATGTCGGGATTTCACAGGAGGTGGGAGTTTTCATGCGCGTTGTAATTTCGAAATAGCAAGGCGCGGGTTGAGATGGAGGGAGTTGTCGGAGCACAACAAGACAAATATATATCTTAAATATTTCGGGCTAACAAGGCGCGGGTTGAAGAGGCGGGAGTTTCGCAGCACGATAGACAGAGACGCTAGCTTGAATTTTCGGCATAACAAGGCACGGCTTGAAATAGACAATTTGCACCTCAACACGCACAACACACACAAACACCATTTAGACTAGAGTAAGGTACATGTGCATTGCACGTATGAGATTTGGCAACCAAATTATGAATAAATACCACATTATAGCATGCAAGCTTTGAGTCATATATGCATGATGTAGATGTTCGTTTAATTCTTATAGTTCATTTCATTCAAAATCATCTAGTTTTTATAAGAAAGCTAATCTATTTTAAGATTCATGGAATTGTGCGTCGTAAGACATAAAGTAAAAACAAATAATGGCAAATCACGTAGAAAAAACATTTGGGCAATTCTGATACGGAAGATTCTAGAACAAATAAGAAGTTCTTGTGTTTTGATGTTTGTGCATTATGCTTAAGTTCAACCATGGAGTCTTCTAGATTATACATGTGGCGAAATCTGGTGGAATCTAGATGATATCCAACGGCCAGTAGTGCTTAAATTTGCCATCTTTGGACCATCGGATTCGCCTCATCCAACGACCATCTTTCAAAGTTATAGTTACCCGCACACAATATAAAAAATATAAAAAATAATATATATATATATAGGGGTATAGATATAGATATGTGATGCGAAAGCCGCCCATCATCTCCAATTAGAATAGTGTGTCCATGCACGGATGCGACGTGGCCAAATGATGCCTGCCATCGGTATCTCAAATTAAAATCAGTCTGACCTTGTTCAATGTGTATACATTACAATATGCTCGTTTCCAAACCACACCGCACAGATCTCCGTTATATTCATGCATGCATGGGTTTCAAACATCAGGATCTCTTATTCAAATATTTGAATTCAAGTTTACATTGATTATGACCTCACCTATTCTTTTACACCCACATAGTAGTCTTCTCTTTATAATTGTACCACTAACTTTCTCTCGTGCATGCATGCACACACACTACCAGTCGGCATTATCCATCGCATGCATGCAATCTTTTTCTTCAGGTCGGTCTCCCATGAAGGCACACACCCACACACATCCCCCTCTCCATCATATCGGGCATTCCTTATCTCTCACGCGTGCATGTGCAACGATCGATGTTCCTCTATGTATGTGTGTATATAGCTAGGTCTTTCATAGTTTTCCACACAAACCGATCAATCGATATATCCAGTGAGGTCTCACCCTCTTTCACACATCCACATCGATCAATCTATACCTCTCTATATAGGATTAACATATATAGCTAATACACCCACATTAATTATATATCCAACGTCCCCCTCTCATCATCCATGCCTTCCGCTTCATCTCTCAGACGCGTGCACAATGGTGAAGACAGGGGGCAGTAAGGGCCCTGCCCCCTCCCCCCTAACATCACTATATATCGAGGCTAATAAGAATGTGATCATTAGAAAATTGCTGCTAAAATGGTTTAAGTTCATGAATTGACCCTCCTCGTAAAGGATTAGCAATGCTTGGCCCCCTAGCTCATTTATTTTTCATGGCTCCGCCACTGTGTGCAACAGCGCACGTGTTCGCCCCCTCTCTCTAAATATCGATCTCGCACTTGTGCATTCCTTCATAGTCTCCCTTCACTCGGCCCCTCGCACCATCTTCTAGCCCCCACCGGATTTTGCCACATGTACAATCTAGCAAGCTCCATGGTTGAACTTAAGCATAATGAACAAAACTCAAAACAACAATGGTTCTCTTTTGTTCTAGAATCTTCCGTATCATAACTGTCCAAACTTTTTTTCTAGTTGAATTGCCATTATTTGTTTTTACTTTATGCTTTACAACGCACAATTCCATGAATCATAAAATAGATTAAGGGCTTCTTTGATTCAAAGGATTCTCAAAGGAATTTTGGAGGATTCTAATCATTAGGAATTTTTCCTATCTTGGTTGTTTGATTCGTAGGATTGTAAACCATAGGAATTTTTCCATATGATTCATTTGCACTAGATTTCATAGGAAACAACCCATCCACTCAAACCTCTTTGAAAGAATTCTGCGTTTTTTCTATGCACAATCAAACACTCGTACAATCCTGTAGGATTCAAGACGACATTCCACTATAATCCCATGTTTTTCCTATTCCCGCGTTCTTAGCTTTTTTATAAAAACTAATTGATTTTGAATGAGATGAACTATAAGAATTAAACGAAGGGCTACATCAGGCATATATGACTCAGAGCTTACATGCTATAGTGTGGTATTTATTCATAATTTGGTTGCAAAATCTGATGTGTGCAATGCACGTGTACCTTACTAGTACTTCGAGTATGTGCAAAACACGTAAAGTAGAATACCAATGGCATGCTACACAGTGTCTCTCTTACAGTTCATGAAGCCACGTGGCACATGTGGAGGCATTGTCGTGACCTCCTTGCGTGGATTGATCACAGTGACATGCTGCTGGTTCCAGAAGAATGTACTCGTCCTCCCTGAGCCATACTGGTGGTACATGCACAAAGCGAAGATGTGCACGCACGCCACGCACGCACTCATTCCCTCGCATGCACACACGGGTACATGGGCGGACACAATTTTGTACCAAGATCCACCCCATGTGATAATTTGACGTGTGTAAAGTCGTTCACTTCATTGATGGTCAATTAATACAGCGCATGCAAATTGAGTGGACGTGAGGGCGGAAGAAAGACATTATTACTCCACTGCGCGCATGCGAGTAGTTAAATCGTGGGTTGCTAGTAGTACTTCCATTGGTCTCCTTCGTATTTTGTGCCAATTTTTGACAGTAATATAATATTTACGCATTTGAGCAGTGTAGTACTTGAAATTTATGTTCCGCTAAACTCATCGGGAGCCGTTTCGGGCCTCGAAATCAAAACCATCAATTAATCTTTGCCTTGTTCCCATCACATTCGAAAGCCTGCTCACACTTACTAGTACGTACCAAACCTGAACGTGTTCCCACCATGCAGGTATTAGTACTAGTGCTAGTACTTAGGTTATGAAAAGGGGAACTACCTAACCGAAAATTACTCTACCTTTCCTCCTCATAAGTGCTTCTTCTTCGCCCGTCGTTGCCATGGCCGGTGAGCAGAGCTCTAGGTCGAGAACTACTCGTAACAAAGGAGCGACAACCAAGGCTGCGGAAAAAAAGAGAGGGCTCGCCGCCACGCAGAGACCTCGAAAGATCTCTCACGGGCAGATGATGGCTCCCAGGAGCGCCCTAGCCGCGGAGGCGAACATGCCGAGCCGGTGGAGCTAGAGTCGTTATCCCTCGACGACATGCCCGATCAGCTCAATAAGCACCTCAATAAGCAGAAGGAGTTCATCCAAGGCTTGATGGAGTTGCTGAAGGAGAGCCTCGACGACATGCCCGCTGAGCTCAATCAGCAGGGGGAGTTGACCGCCGGCTTGGTGATGCTGCTGAAGAAGAGCATTGCCTCGGAGAAGAAGGCGACCGCGAAATCCTACAACTTCAGGAGGACAAGGCGAAGCTCTGCCACGAGATCGACCTGTTGAAGGAGAAGAACGCCGACTGGAAGAAGCTGCATGAGAATAGTAGTTCCTCGATGAAGATGCTGCAGGCCCTCGTCATGGAACAAAAGGAGGAGTTGGCGAAGCTCCGCATCGAGCACCCGGCTGCTGTCAAGGTACGTAATGCAGCCGTGGAACAGATGATGAAGGCTCGTGTCAAGAAATCCCGCGTCATGGAAAGAATGAAGAAGATGGCGGAGGATACGCGCAAGGAGATGGAGGTCGTGGAGGAGATGAAGAAGCAGTTACGACTCCGCGGCGAATTATATCATTTGGGGTGATAATCTTCCTTCTTCTTTTGCTCTTGTGTTTCGTCTTTTGCTTCGGGTGTTTCGTCGCACGTGTCACGTTCTCTGCGAGGCATGAATAGAACAATGCTAACAATGAGATTACTAGCAAATTAGATCATTTTTATCGCCATATGGCACTGGGCTGCCGTGTTTCGTGCTCCTCCGTCGTAGTACTACTCCATTGGAAAACTTGAGTATACTGCACGGTTCTTTGCTCCTCCTCTATCAGGTCGTCGGCACATTTATACGAGCAGTCAAATCACAAGGCCCTGCCTTCCAGCAGTAATGAGCCGTCAAATCACAAAGGCCCTCGCCTCTCGTGAAACCGACCAAGCTAGACTGCCCCGCCCTCTAGCCTTTTAAACAATGTATACTTTTGTACAACAATAGTATCGATGGATTGCGCCATGGAGCAAAACTTGAAATTAAAAAAAGGTGGTACATATAGAGAGCGCTCGTCGCCAAATTATGCATATAGTACTATTAAAAAGGCTAATCACAATAATGGTATCCAGCACAACCCACCCCTCAAATAAAACTAAGAGGGTGCTTGGATACGTTTTAGTCCCATGACTAAAAGTAGTGGGACTAAAACATGCTAGCCTCACCCATGCTTGGATCCAAATACTAAAAAGGCTAAAATCAAGTTAATGAGCATTTATTATCCTCCAAACCCTCCAATCCAGAACTTGCCTGTGTTAAAGGAGAGGAGTTAAATGAGTAAAGAGAGGATTAATCCACATTTTAGTAGGGGTACCCCTGACTAAAAAAATTTAGTCTCAAGACTAGTTTTAGCCCCTCTTTAGTCAGGGGTGCTTGGAACTTTAGCCTCTTAAAGATACTATTTTTAGTCAGACTAAAATAAGTCCCTTGGATCCAAGCACCCTCTAAGCATCCTGGAATTCTTTGACAAAACTAAGCACCCTGAAATTCTTTGACAACTAAACTGCTGGCTATATGATGTTGGCTATATGATGTTGGCCATATATATTGTACGTATATAATGTGAAGAAACGAGTGGTAGTACTATACCAACTAAAAGATGAAATGTAAGAAATACTAGTATGTATGTACCGAAGAGTTAAAGTAACGAGAAGAAACATAACATAGTTCTGCTGGGGGCTCAGCACAACACACCCCTCAAATTAAATTAAGCACACCTGAAATTAAACTTTGCAACTATTCCGGTAGACACTGCATTAGAACCACCATGAGCAACGACACCGCCACCTTACTCGGAGTCCTCGTCTACGTCCTCGACTTCGTCCTTGTCCCTCCTCCTCTTGACCGATACTTCTTTGCTTGAACCGCACACTTGGCTGTTGCTCTTCATCCAACCCTTGTAGATATTGAAGCGAAGGTAGCCATCCATTGCAGCGTAGTGGATGTGGTTTATATCTAGTACATTCCGCTGCCATGCATGACGATGAAACGTGTATGGAGGTTTCTCCAGTTTACCGTACGAAGGATGAACCATGGCTCCTGCCAGGGTCAGCATTGAAGGCTGACGAGAGGACACCAACCGATTCTTTTGGAGGTCGAAGGGGTTGCCTAGAATGGGACCTATCCGACGCAGGACATCCCTGTCGTTCTTAAAGTCTATAGTAACAAATTTCACTGTTTTGTCCTTGAGGAAGTTCTTAAAATCCTGGCACTCAACGTCGGCATGGCATATGTGGTAGACCAAGCAAACGTTATGTACGCAAACCTGGATCACGACGGGCTTCTTCCTCTCTTCGTCCTTTAGATCCTTCTCTGGTCCTAGGACTGTGGTGTACTCAACATCTAGCCCAGCAACCCACTCATCATCCGAGTTTTCGAACATGCGTCTGAAGCGAGAAAGGCATCCTTTCACCGTCGCGGAAGAACGGGTGTAGATGACGTCGAACTCATCGCCGGTGATGGTTCTAACCTTGTACTCACTGCCAATCGTGGAGATTTGGGACGCCATGGATTTGGGAGGAGGGTTAGGATTAGTGGAACTGCCGTAATGTGAATGGACGGACCGACTAGGAGTGAACCACCATAGTATTGAAGGACGTGCGGGGACGAGTAGGAGCGAACTGCCAGCGTGCGAATGGCAGGGTAGTGGCTTTCCATTCTCCCATGATACGGGCTTCCGAGAGCCCTTGGATCTGAGATCGAACGGTTGCATGGCGTGATTCTAGACCTATGGGTGAATATCCTATCCTGGAGGGTTATTCTGCAAATTTTCAGCAACTTAGGATGCGACCGTTTGATCTCAGATCCAAGGGCTGCCAGCAGCCCGTATCATGGTCGCGCCTACCACGACCGTCGCGTCGCTCGCGCGGTTGCGCCCTTGGAGATTTAACATGGTGCGTTAGGCTATCTGATGTTGGCATGTCATACATAGTCATCACTTAGTCACTCATACTACAACAAGGTTGGCTATAAGGTTGGCTATAAGTGTATTTTTTTACTCCTCTGTATCTCTTTCTTCATACTCCCTCCGTCCCATAATATAAGAATGTTTTTGACACTAGTGTAGTGCCAAAAACATTCTTATATTATGGGACACAGGGAGTACTAGTATTTATTGCATTTGCCAAGGAGTGACCTCTTCCAATGAAATTGTATTGCTAAGTTTGCTTCATTTAATTAGCTATAGACTCAAAATTGTCTTTTCACCTAGGTACACACGCTTATCACCATTTCTTCCTTGGGTCACCAAACTAGTCTCTCTCTTCTTGATTAACTTGCCACATCAGACTTTATGCCTATGTGGCAAGCTTAAGCACCTGTAGGAGCAAGTAAAAGTAAGTACAATAGTGCGCTTTACATGGCATTTTTGCATATGTGGAGGAAAGAGAGGCAAGGAAAAAGTGGAGAAGTGGGCTCTCATGCAAGAGCCAACCTCTACTACATGGTGGAGCATTGGGAGAGGTACCTGTATGGAGGTGGTCAGGAATCGGGAGACTCACGCCGGTCATAGCGCCGCAGTTAAAATGATAATGGCAAGTCAAATCACGGGGCCCCACCTGTCCAACAGTAACTCGCTGTCAAATCACACAGCCCTACGTTTGTAGCAGCCTACTCCCTCGTCTTCTCGCGTCTCTGTCGAACCGACTAGGCGGAACTGCCCCGCCGCCTACCGCGTAGGAAAAGCCCATCCCTCGACTTTTAAATAGTATACACTATACTAATTTTGTATCCATGGATTGCGCCCGCGCCATGGAGCAAAGCGTCTAGAAAACAGAGGAGAGACGGTGTTCTTGCAATAGAGAAGAGGGAGAGGCGAGACGGTGGTTTTGGAACGGAGATGATGGAGAGGAGAGGAGGTGGTTTTGCAATGGAGAAGATCAGAAGAGGGAGAGGCGAGACGGTGGTTTTGGAATGGAGATGATGGAGAGGAGAGGAGGTGGTTTTGCAATGGAGAAGAGGGAGAGGAGTGTGCGGCAACGATTTAGGATTGGACGAGAGGGCCGGCGCGTTGTGACTGGATCAAAATCAAAATCAATTTACCCTTCAATTAAGAAAGCGACCCCGCATTAACTAGTCTCCCTTTTATTCTGGGTCATAATTGACCATGATTTTCGCACATAAAATATATGTTATACATTGCAAAAATAATATAATTCGAAAGTACATTCAGATACGAACCAAACGATACAATTTTTGGTGACACGCATTCACAGTTTTCTTGTCAAATACAGTACGTGGTCAAACTTTGACCCAAAATACGCAAAACAACAAAAAAATACTTCCAAGACCAGCGCCGCTCTTCCGCTCTTCTCCTCTTAAACCACCGCCGCTCCTCTCCTGTTCCAATCTAAATGCAGCGCCGCTCCTCTCCTCTTCCATTTCAAAACCACCGCCCCTCCTCTCCTGTTCCAGTCCAAAACCAGCGTCACTCCTCTCCCGTTCTAATCCAAAACCAGCGCTGCTCCTCTCCTCTTCCATTCAAAAACCACCGCCGGCGAGTGAAGGTGCTGTGGAGAAGTAGATCGTTAGAGGAGTACAACCGATACGTGAGGATCGCACACGGCGACCCTGTGAAGCTAGCTAGGATGTTGGAGATACAGTCTTGGTTTGACAACAAGGACCAACTAGCAAAGACGGCTACATCCATGGCCAAATATCTGCAACAGAGCGAAAAGGTGGCGATACCCTGGAGGGAGTCGCGCCGGAGTACATAGAGCTGCTCCTCTGGGCCATGGAGCAAACAGATTCACTGAATCCGATCGTGAGGGAGCTGTGGTGGGAGTATCGATCCCAGATGGAGCATCCACCAGAGATTGAAGGATCGAGCATCTACAAGGTGCCGTTTGTGAGGGTGTCCTGCCAGAGCGAGCCGGTGGAGTCTTCGTCGACCGAACCCAAGTGCAAGAGGAGAAAAGCAGTTGGCCCGACGACGCTTCCCCGCCATCGTCTCCCTCACCGTTCACATCGTCTCACGGGGCGGCTGTTTGCCGCCGAGGAATAGGAGGGGGCTGCACCCCCAGTCCAATAGTCGGGCAGGTTGTGAATTGTCAGGAGGAGCTTAGGGTTGTTAGTATTTGCAGGTTGTGAATTGTGTTTTGTGTTGTGTATTTTGAGAGTACTTTCAGATATGAATGTCTTTTGAATTTCAGATTTGCAGTATTGAGCATATGAAGTATTTTATGAATTCTAGATATCTATTTTTAGCACTTAAAAATGTAGTTTCATAGGAGTATAAAAGTGCATACAATGTGATTCTCAGAGAAGAAACTGCAAGTTTCAGTTTCAGATAAGAAACTGCAACTTTCAGAGGCAGAGCATTTATATTAACACGGCCTTTTCAAACAGGGCTAACATCATGTTGGAAGTTTTATTCATGGTCGAAAATGGAACTACCAGCCAGTTAACATCATGCTGATCAACATTCATGCATAGCACATCTTCATATGATGCACAGCCAAAATGCCCAGACAATGTCGAGTGTGCGAAACACAGAGAAAACGAGGGACGGAGTTTTGGCAAGTGTTGGACATGGTGTTGGGCTGCCCCGTCTAGGCTTTCATTTTTAACATGCGCAGCCCACGACCTCGGATGGGAGGTTCATAGGCCTATCGACCGGCCTATGGACCTCCCATCCGAGGTTTTATTTTTGGCAGCCCAATTTATGTATTTTTTAAAGAAAACGCAGAGGTCTGTTCTATTTTTCTATATAAGAATAGGAACCCAGGTCCAACTTATGTTTCCCTTCTAACTATATTATATATTTAAATTATTTTATATGTTGACTGTTTAGTTCACATAATTGGCAAATAGATGACCGCTCTCGTGATCCCCTTTGCCCCTGCCACCACCTCCACCCTCGCCGCCGCCCCCGCCACTACCTCCACCCTCGCCGCCGCCATAGATCTCGCCGCCACCCCCCACCTCTTGACTCCGGGCGCGCCTGCCCCCCTCAGCAAGTCCGCTCGCACGCCCCATGGAGTCGCCGGCCATATCCACGGTGGAATGGCTGGAAGACAGGCAGATGTACAAGATGCATCTCCCACATGTCTACAAAGCCTTCCCGCGGATGCTCCAGCCACTCAACTCCGTCGCGCTGGTGGTGCTGCGCGAGACTCGAGGGATGAGATGGAGGGAGCGGGCGATGCGGATCCGCGACGACGCGCTCTCCTGGACGTAGTGCATGTGCGAATGGAGGGAAGCAGAGGAGGAAGCTGCGAGGGAGGAAGCCGAGGAGGGACCGAATCCATTCTCTCACTCGCGCAGGTATGCTCGGATGTGCAAGGATCATGTGGATCGGGAGCTGCTGAATCTAGCCCTGCGGATCTACTTCGAAGGAGATTTCTCGGAGAAGCACATGATGCCCCACCCCAGGGAGCCGCTGATTGCGTTCGTTCGATGGGCGAAAGGAGAAGTGAATTCAGGAGATTCACGCCGTGCTGCGAGATGGGAATGCTTGTCTGGACTCATGCCCACCAGCACGCCATCGGAGCCGGAGCAGGTGGATCCCCTACCTTACCTCTCCCCCAAACCCGCAGAAGATTGAAATTAGGCTTGCAATCTGCTTCAATTGAGTCGTCTGGTGGTTATTTCTGCTTCTTGAGAGACAACATCTGGCTGGAGGATGAGAAGGAACCAGGAACTCCGATGAATTTCCCCTATCACAATGTGGGGGAGCGCCAGTTGGGCAGTGGTACGGCCCACCTCCACCCCAAATGGGGGCGCAATCTGGGCAGGCTCCTGTAATTTCCCAAGATCAATCTGCTGGTGGTTCTGACACTACAAAAAAAAGACACAGCCGTGACATTTTGGGCCGAACGAATTTTTTTTCTGTCATACATATGACACTGCTATGACGATAATTGTGACAAAACCCAGTATCATCATAGATGTGGTGGGCTCCTACTTCTATGACAAAAAATAATGACAGAAAATGGGCTTTTCGTCCTGGGCGGGCCGGAGACGCAGCTGCATGACATTCTTTGGGCCGTCCATGATGGAAAAAACCGTGGTAGAAGCGAGGGGGAGGAAAATTTCGGGGAGTTCCCGGTTACGGTGGGAGGTTGGGGGCCGAGCGATGCACGCTTCTCTCGTACACGTACGCGCGTGTGTGCGAGGCTTTGGCTCTAACTGAACCCGAGTGAGGCGTTGGGCTCTAACTGAACCCGAGTGATTGCACTGCAGGCTACGCGTTACTGAATCCGAGCGATCGATCGATGGCTGTTAACTGAACCCGATTGAGCAATTCCTTCGCTACTGCTGCTAACTGAAACCGATCGATGCTACCTCTGGATGAACAGTGAGCGTTGCGGGGGGGGGGGGGGGGGGGGTGGATGAACAGTTCCCGTTGGGGGTGGATGAACAGGACCCGTTGGTGTTGCCTCTGGATGAACAAGACCCCGATCGATCGAGCCGGTGGGGGCTGGATGAACAGGACCCCGTGGAGGGCTGGATGAACAGGACCACCCCGTGGAGGGCAGGATGAACAATAGACGGTGGAGGGCAGGATGAACAGTAGCCTGTGGAGGGGTGGTTGAACAGGAGCCTGTGGAGAGGGCTGGTTGAACAGTAGCCGGTGGAGTAGCGCGCGGTGGAGGCTGGATGAACAGGAGCCCGTGGATGAACAGTCGCAGGTGGAGGCTGGAGGAGGTCGATGGTGGATGAACAGTAGCTCGTGGAGGCTGGAGGGGGTCGACGGTGGAGATGAACAGTATCCCATGGAATCCCGTTTTGCGGTACGCCACACCCCTCCCGATGAACAGGACCCCCGTTTCGACCGTAGCGCTCCAACACAAGTCTGTTTCGTCCGTTTTGCGGTACGCCACACCGCTCCCAATCAACAGGACCCCTGTTTCGACCATAGGAGGTCCGTTTCCTCCGTTTTGCGGCACGCCAGACCCCTCCTGATGAACAGGATCCCGTTTCGCACGTGGCCGGTCGAACACAAGGCTGTTTCCTCAATTCTGCGGTACGCCAGGCCTCGTTTCCATCGCCTGTTCCGTCCAAGCCCTCCCAATGAACACGACGCATTCCGTTGCCTCCCCATGAACACGACGCATTCCGTTGCCTCCCCATGAACACGACGACGACGTTGTTTCTCCGTTCCGACCCAGCCATGTACACGAGCCCTGGCCGTACGTATGCGCGAGTAGGCGTTCGAGACCCCGCCCGTATGTACACATACGTGGCCGTATTTTCTTTCTTGCACCCTGGCCGCTGTATGTATGTGTACATGCTACATGCGCGCCTCTACTACGACACGTGCGCGCCTCTACATCGACCAGTATATATGTACGTACACGTTCGCGACCAGAATGACAACGCTACGTATGCTTCGACCAGGTGGGTCCTGATTGTCAGGCACTTCCTTGCGTGCGAAGATGTTGCTGGTGGGTCCCAGCAGTCAGGGGGGCGAAATACGGTGGCCTGTCTGGTGGGTCCCCGCTGTCAGGTGGAGGAATAATTATTTTGCATGTAATAAGGAGGCACTTCCTTGCTGCGGCCGTGGACCCAGCTGTTAGCCTCTCCACGTACAGTCCACGTCCGATGGAAGCCATTCCTTGACCATGTTGACCACGCCGCGCCGAGAGCACCAGGGCAGTGGATGACGGCGAGGCCTAGGAAGGGGATGACGTGGAGCCGGGGAAGACGTGACAGTGGATGCCCATGCGTAGAGGAGTACGAGGGTTCACTGGTTCACTGCGGTGTGAGGCTGCCATCGCCGGAGAATAACATGGGGTGTGGGTGAGTAGAGGGATGGCCTAGCCAGCGGTGGGAGTAGTAGGGGGCGGTGAGGCCTCCGCCGCATCGCAGCCGGCCACGGGAGGCAGGAGCACGAGGCACGACCGGCGCTGGTTTCAGCGGCTGGAGCAAGAAGACCAGAGGTTGAAGAAGCACTACGGCCGTTGGATGGACATCGTACGGTCACTGGAGCTAGAATCGTGCATATTGACTAAGTTGACAAAGCCCTCTGTCCCCGTCAACTTAGTAGGCCCACAAGTCAGCCTCCCACCAAGGTGGGTCCTAGCTAGCAGGGGGGTATTCATTTTTTGAGCGTAATAAGGAGGCACTTCCTTGCGTGCGAAGATATAGCTGGTGGGTCCGAGCTGTCAGCGGCGGTAACGTTTTTTCGTGAAATACAGAGGCCCTTTCGGTGGGTCCCTGATGTCAGGTGGACGAATCATTATTTTGCGTGTAATAAGGAGGCATTTCCTTGCTTGCGGCCGTGGACCCAGCTGTCGGCCTCTCCACATACAGTCCACTTTAGATGCATGTCGGTCGTTGACCATGTTGACCAGGCCGCGCCAAGAGCACCAGGGCGGTGGACGACAACGAGGCCTAGGAAGGGAACGACACAGAGGTAGGGAAGACTCGACAGTTGTTTCCCACACAGAGGGGAGTACGACTGTACGAGGGTTTACTGGTTCGTCTGCCGTCACCGGAGAATAACAGCAGGTGTGGTGAGTAGAGGGATGGATAGGCCAGCGATGGGAGTACGATGGGGCGGTGAGGCCTGCACGGCAGCATAGCCGGCCGCGGGGAGGAGGGAGCAGGTAGTCCCGCCGGCGTTTGTTTGAGTGGCTAGAGCAGGAAGAGCAGAGATTGAAGAAGCACGACGGCCGTTCGATGGACATCCAACAGTCACTGCTTGTGCGTCAACCTTTTTTTCTAGGAAAGCCTCAAATCTGTGGAAAACAGCATACTGCCCATCTGCCATTATTTCTAATAATTTACAGTGCATTTGCTAATTCTTAGGGTTTTTTTTGGAGCCCATATTCTTTTTGTTAGCATTACATCCCATATTGTGGCCACGGTTAAAAAATTAACGAAATTTTGCATATTTCGATGCGGTCCGAACTGTTTTTAATCCCGAAATTTTGACTCACATTCAAACTGATTTTAAAAATAAATGTATATCAATATAAAATCCAACAAATTCTCCACGCATAAAAATTAATGTAATTTAAAATCTCGAAATGAAAAAAAAGATATTTTAAACTAATTGCCGGTTTGATGTGTTTAAAAAATGTACAACCCATTTCTCATTACTGATGGGCCATTTTCTCGGCCAGCTGAATGAAGCTCTCCTCGTCTTGAAAGATTTGAAGCCCAACAGGCCTGACAAAGCGACTTACTTGGCAAATCACAAAAAAACTGGGCTGTGGCCATGGACCCAGCTGTCAGCCTCTCCACGTACAGTACTCTTCCGATGGAAGTCAGTCTTTGACCACATTGACCACGCCACGCCGAGAGCACCAAGGCGGTGGACGACGGCGAGGCCTAGGAAGGGGACGAAGCGGAGCCGGGGAAGACGTGGCAATGGATGCCCACGCGGAGAGGAGTACGAGGGTTCACTGGTTCGGCTGCGGCGTGAGGCTGCCGTCGCCGCAGAATAACAGGGGGTGTGGGTGAGTAGAGGGATAGCACGGGCCAGCGGTGGGAGTAGTAGGGGGCGCTGAGGCCTCCGCGGCATCACAGCCAGCCACGAGAGGCAGGAGCACGCGACACGACCGACGCAACTTTGGGCAGCTGGAGCAAGAAGACCAGAGGTTGAAGAAGCACTACGGCTGTTGGATGGACATCGTACGGTCACTGGATCTAGAATCGTTCATATTGACTAAGTTGACAAAGCCCTCTATCCTCGTCAACTTAGTAGGCCCACAAGTCAGCCTCCCACCAGGTTGGGTCCCAGCTAGCAGGGGGAGTATTCATTTTTCTGTGCGTAATAAGGAGGCACTTCTGGTGGGTCCGAGCTGACAGCGGGGGGGGGGGGACGTTTTTTTCGCGAAATACGGTGGTCCGTCCGGTGGGTCCCAGCAGTCAGGGGCAAACGTTTTTTCACGAAATACGACGGCCCGTCCGGTGGGTCCCAGTAGTCAGGGGAAACGTTTTTTCCGCGAAATACTGGTGGCCCGTCCGGTGGGCCCCTGCTGTCAGGTGGAGGAATAATTATTTTGCGTGTAATAAGGAGGCACTTCCTTGCGGCTGCCGTGGACCCAGCTGTCAGCCTCTCCACGTACAGTACTCTTCCGATGGAAGTCGGTCGTTGACCACGTTGACCACCCTGCGCCGAGAGCACCACGGCGGTGGATGACGGCGAGGCCTTGGAAGGGGACGACGTGGAGCCGGGGAAGACGCGGCAGTGGATGCCCACGCGGAGAGGAGTACGAGGGTTCACTGGTTCGGCTGCGGTGTGAGGCTGCCGTCGCCGTAGAATAACAGGGGGAGTGGGTGAGTGGAGGGATGGCCTGGCCAGCGGTGGGAGTAGTATGGGGACGGTGAGGCCTCCGAGGCAGCACAGCCGGCCACGGGAGGCCGGAGCATGCGGCACGACTGGCGCTACTTTGGGCGGCTAGGGCAAGAAGACCAGAGGTTGAAGAAGCACTACGACCGTTGGATGGACATCGTTGACCATGCCGCGCCGAGAGCACCAGGGCGGTGGACGACGGCGAGGCCTACGAAGGGAACGACACGGAGCCGGGGAAGACACGCCAGTGGCTGCCCATGCGGTGGAGAGTATAAGGGTTGACTGGTTCGGCTGTCGTCGCCGGAAAATAACAGGAGGCGTGGGTGAGTAGAGGGATAGACAGGCCAGTGATGCGAGTATGATGGGGCCGTGAGGCCTTCCCGGCAGCACTGCCGACCACGGGAGGCGGGATTAGGTGGTTCCGACGGTGCTGGTTTGGGCGGCTGTGGTAGGAAGATCAGAGACTGAAGAAGCACGATTGCCGTTAGATTGACATCTAACGGTCTGACGCTGGTAGAGTCGATTGTTGACTAAGTTTCTTTTTGAGAAACCTTGTGTACGCATGAACTTAGTAGGCCCACAAGTCAGCCTCCAAATCTGTGGCAGACAACATAAAGCCCATCTGCTATTTTTTATAATTTGCAGCCCATTTGCTAATTCTTAAGTAATTTATTACAGCCCATTTTCTGCCCAGGACCACGGTCAAAAAGTCCAACCTTATTTTGCATATTTTGGTGAAGTCCGAACTGTTGTAATCCCGAAATGATAAACATTTTTTAAGAACTTATTGATTTGCCAAAAAAATTGTTTTGTTTTTGTAAGCAAATAAGACGTGGGACAATTTAGTTGGTTTAAGGGAAAACCAGTGGTAAAAAAATCAGCGCTGGGTGGGAAAAACAACAAAAATAAGGATGTAAATATGAAAAAGGAATTTTATGTGTTTTCAATATAATGATACGTGTATATGAACTAGTAAAACTATAGGTAGAGATTAGAAAGCAGATGTAGGACATGCGTTTCAAGAGGAAAATAGAACTGGGCTGTGTGTTTGATTCAGTAAAAAACCTGCATGCGGATGTTGTAAGACAAAATATAACTAAAGCTGGCGGGCCAGAGGCCAGTAGATACCTGCTGGATCTTTGAGCCCCTTGTCCATGGGCTGGGCCTGTTAAAAACAAAACAACCCTGGGCAATCTATAGCCCAGTTGAAACTTGCTCGACCTGAAAAAACAATATACGTGCTCAATAAACGAGAGAATTCTGCAAGTACAGACTGATAACTGGGATGCAGCACAGATATTGTTTTTTATCGTGATAATAAGTGCATGCACTTGTTTCGAAAAAAAATGGAGAACTGGGAATTCGAACAGCGGGTGCTTATGCTACCCATCAAATAAAAATCAGGTGCCTGAAAATTCGTTTCGAAACAAATGATTCAGCTTTATATCCACGTCGACCCTCGGCATGATGGTTGGAAGCAAATGCAAGTTCATACCAAAAGATCGTTAACAACAATACCAACTTGCGGACGACAAGGTAGTACAACTACCAATACCAAACTAACTTATAATCTTTTTACTCATGGCCCTAGTGTTCGTCTGGTAGAAAATCTTGTAGAGGACCAGTTCCCGCTCCTTCTCTTGCTCCAGGTCCCCGAGGTGGTACTGGTGCATCACCCAGTTGGTACTCTGCTGGTCGAAGTTCTTGTTGGTGTGCAGCACCAGAACCTTTTTTGCTGCCCGTCTGCCGGCCGTTGACCATCATCGGCAAGGTATTGCCGGTCTTGTGCCACATCGCGTGCATGCCGCACTCTGACTGTATCTTGCAATGTGTCCACGCGCCCCTTTTGAATGCCCTGGAATTGCATGGAAGAAATGCTTCCTTAGGCCACTCAGTGTGATACCTGCAGTATTGTGGAATACAGGTTTTAGTGTACCTAGTTCGCATTTTCATAACATCTTTGGCATGTTGCAGTCACTTGTTTCACTTTTTATTAACTGTCAAATTGTAATTGCTTCACCAGGTCTATGTCTAAAAAGAAAAATAGAGCTATAAACAAAGGAATATGTTTGTGCAAGTAGACGGCCGATCGGTGTCTTACCTGGAAGTTTCTCAGGTTGGGTGTAACATATGCCGTGCTCGCTGTCGATGGTTGGTATGAACAAATCGATGAGAGACTGAAATCTCGCGCTGTCAGCACTCACTTTGGCCTCAAGGTGCTCGATCAGCTCCTGATCCGTGGGATCGAACTTGACGCCAGCCGGCAGCATGGGCCAATCCTTCTTCGACTTGCATCGATAATTCCAGTTATATGTGTTTTAAGTGAATGATGAAAGATTTCGACAGATAAGTGGTACTCCAAATCTGAAGTCCAGAATACCCGAACACGCCGCCGGGATTCTTGTGTCACCTCACTGCTCAGCGTGTTGTCACGTCAATTCAATGTGTGGACATGATGAATAATTTGACCGATGTATACTAGTACTGCTACTGTACTAGTTACTAGTTGTATTTAGTGTCACAATTTATACATAGGTTTAACTAACAAGTACGCACTTGAAGCCTAACTGATATATATATGGCTTCTGCACAGCATCTCCATCATCATTATCAGTACATCCTACGCAGGTGAGTTAGGATGCACTTGATCCCAGGAAGGTATCTATCCTTCAAACTAGAGGAGTGCTTCAAACTAACAACAATACATAATATCCAACAAAAGAGGGTCGTGCTACAGCAGCAGAATACATGGCTTAGTCTAGATATCAGCACGAATCAAGTTGTGCATATTTGTTGTTGGCATGAACCACATCGCCGCATGTCGGGTTTGCAAAAGCCATCCATCGCGTGGAAGCTTGATGCCTTTCACACACTAAAGATTATCTGGCAACAAGCTGTGTCGACGAATCTCTGGATATGGTGATTCATGAAACCCATGGTATGATGTGTAAACACAGCCCCCCTCGCGAATGGAAGTTGCATAGCACAGTAATCATCACCGGTGATATGATTGATGATTGGTTGGATGATCGGATAATTGAGCCCGAGGAACAAGGAGTGGTTGCCGAGGCTGCAAACCCGCCTCCAGTTGAATATGCCTGGCCCAACGGAGCTGGGATCTTTCTCGAACACGAAGCATCCATAGCCATCAATGTCACGAACGCCCCACGCATCGTACTGCATGTGGTTTGATGTAATGGTTTGGTCAATTTGGTACGTGCGAATGAGCATCAAATGACCGTCGTCAGCTGAACGAGCGATAAACCACCGCCCATCGGCTGGTATGATTCCAGGTCCTGGAATCATGAAGGCCAGCGCATTTGCGTCTGCTGCAACAATTCAAATTGGAGACCAAAAGGACAAAAATAAACAATCATGTTCAGAGTATGTATGGAATTAAGACTATTATAAAAGTGACACATATCATAGACAGAGAATTGCAATGCCGTGGTCATAATCATACCCCAAGTTAAAAAAATAAGCCAATGGCTTTCATATTCTAGCAATATGTCATGGTTCAAACATCATGTAACAATGAGAGGAAAACAGCTATGACAGCACCTACTCATATTCTACCATAGCACTTCCTACTAGTGTTCTCATATCAACTCTAAGCAATAACATGCGTTGTTATAAAAATCTTGTAAACAAGAGTAACATATAGTAATCATGATGTTATGCTCATAATATGTATTCTAACAATCATTAGATGCCAATTGTTCTCATATCAACTCTAACAATAACATGTGTGGTCATAAAAATCTAGGAAATGAGAGGAACATATAGCAATGATGTGGTTATAGATATGATATGCATTCTAAATTTGTAACAAATGAACAGGCGGTCGTATTCATAAGGTAAAGATGAGATGAGATAGAACAATTACACGACGATAGATTCCACCAATATAGGTAGCCAATATGTGCGTCGACCATGTAAATGATGCCATCGTGCACTATAGCATCAGACAGAAATGTTTCCTCAATAGGATTGATGATGAGCCATAACCATGTATGGCGACCGGATTCCAGATAGACTAATCCCTTGTTGAACAAGGCAATGAGCTTGTAATCCATGTAGTCTTCTGATGGTGTGGGCACTTCGCAGATTACAACTTTCTGCAAACAGAGGTCGAGCCAAAAGCTTGACGCGTCTCGTGCGTAGTAGGCAGGAGTGTCCGGCGGGCCGCGAGGCTCATTGGCGGCAGTATCCAACGATGGAAGGGTGATCTCTCACTGGGTGTAGATATCCACGAGACGCCACGGACTACCGGTGTGGTGGATGAGGACGATCCAGTTGGCCTTCATGCCCGCCCAGTAGTGGCCGCGCATGAAGGACAGGTGGACGGGTAGTGGTAGCATGTCGAGGGGCACCACGACAACCTCCGTAGGATCGTCAAGTTGGTGTCTGGGCCACCTGCGAGGATCGGGAATCAGCAAGCAGGGTGTCTTGAAAAGAGCCGGGAGGTTGCAGACGAGTAGATGGTACAAATACACCGAGCATGTGGCCAGACGGACGGTGCTGAGTAGGTCCATACGACTACAGATCTGCTCCAATAGAACATCGGGGAGGGAATTCCAATCGCGGCTCTGCGTGTCAGTCGGTTCCGCCATTGGGGTTTTCGGTGCTTGCGAGCCAGCGGGGAAGTGGATTCGGGCGGGCGAGTGAAGAAGCTTCTCCTCGTGTCGCCGAGCAGTGAGCGGGGGGATATGGTACGCGCGAGCTACCAAGGAAGATGGCGCGGGCGGGCGAGCAGTGAGCGGGGGTAAATGGTGTGTGGCCGACGATGGGGAAGAGAGGAGGAAGAAGAAGAGAGGAGGAACAAGAAGAGACTAGTTGAATAGTTCTCTCTGACTGAGATGGGGAATAAATGGATCGCGATGACTTCCTTTCTACAGTATCCCTATGCCTCTACGCTCACTTCATTCATTTTGCTCCGTACCTAGTCACTTGTTGAAATCTGTAGAAAGAGAAATACTCCGTATTTGGGAACAGAGGGAGGCTTTTACTCCATACTATTTGGGAACAGAGGGAGTATCATCATATGGAGGGAACAGAGGAAGCTTGAAATATGAACATGTCAATGGGAGGGAGTAAGCCCCATGCATGCATGCATGCATGCAACATGCAACACTCACACGTACACATGGACGCATGCAACACTCACGCACCCATGCGGCACACAGCACACGACGCAACACACATGCTCACGCTCAAGTGCTCAACCTACTCCCTACGTCCGTGAAAGACTGTACATTTAGAGATTTACACATTGACCAGGGCATAATTAACACCCAAAAGTAGCAGACTTATGTGTGCATGCGACCATTGAGATAAGAAGATTAAATGAAGGCCGTTGCATGCTGTAATTAAGGATAGACATGTAGCCTATACCTATAGCACAAGTTGGTGCATTAGTCAATCAATATCGATTTAGATTAAAGGCTAAACACATTGGAAGTGTAGATGTACATCATGTAGTACACTCTTTGTTGGAAGACCGAGGGAGGACACGTGCATGCACTCACATACACAGCCAGGGCGGTTCGCACGCAAGGGTTGGACTCGTGTCGCGCCTGCGTAAAGTTTTGTTTAATTGATTTCTTTGCTCCGCCAACTGACAGGTGGGACCCAGAAACCAGGTGACAATTTAACCAGTCAACAAAGTGCCACGTCGACTATGTGGCCGGTCCGTAGGGTGCAATACGGTGCTCTATGATGAGCTAGTGATCGCATAATTGCCGCAAAACTATATATAGTGACCGTAAAGAGCGTACGGTTACATACGTTGACCGCCAGTGTATTTTTCTCGTTTCAAATTAAGCCATATTAATCGGAAAGGACGTAGTATGGACTACTACTACTACTACTAGTACTAGTACTGCTTTGATGTGTCCCGTCAACTCGCTGAACGAGGAGAAGCTTTCTTACTATGCCTCTCCCTCGCCCACATGTGCGGTGGTTCGCAGGACGAGGAGAGGGTTTTGACTACAGCGCCCTCTCCCTCTCCCTCGCCCTCGCCCTCGCGGTGGACGTGCAGCAGTTCAATCGGTGTCAGATTGCCAGAAGCATATTGTACTGTAGTATCATCATTGTTGGACCTTCCGAAGAGCCGAAGAGCCAAGTGCAAGGTTCACACGAGTACGAACTGTTGAACCTCCCGAAGAGGCAAAGAGCCAAGCGCAAGGTTTTATAGGAGTTGTCGTCCTAGTAGGAGTGTACTAGTACAACTATAGCGAACGATGCTACTGTATGATGTCGCCACATCACGTATATCCAAAGCTGTGCCACCTTTTTTTCTCAAAGAGCGTGTTGGATCCCGTGCAACAACCACAAAAGTTGCACGTACACATAACACATTTACTAGTAATAAATTCTAAAGGACAAATGCCAGTATGCCACACAAGTTCATCTCCAACCCATGTGATAAATTTGTGCACGACTAGTCTACATATATTCACAGCGCTACCGTTCACAATTACCGTACTCCACTTACACGTTATAGATGGGCTACATGTCCTCCTCCAGGTTCCAGTCCCAGGTGTTCTTCATGGATGGCACGATCCATAGCGGTGGGCAACGGGAATCATTGTCGCAGCTTTCTAGTCCGGTTCGACACGACGGAGACTCATCCAAGCTGAAGCGGCATAAATCAGGGATAGCGTGTCCCAGCATGTCGTTCATTCGGCGGTGCGCACTGAAGACACAACCATGCTTCATGAACGGCAGGCCTTCCGTGTCGTGCACGGAAGGTGGCATCCGCTTCACAATGGGGTAGCTGTCCCCGATGAAAAGCGAGTACTCTCCAAGAGTGTTCCTCGGCACCCATGTAGCATCACGGGGGTCGAACTCGGCGCCGTTCATGTGGTACACGCGGCATCCCAGATCTGGACACATGGTGACGTACATAGTCAAGGTCCATGCATAATAATGTTGTGCTCAAATGTGGCAGTCAGTAATACTGTGCAGCAAATAGTACTACTCCGATATAGAGGAAGTAAAATAACTGGCTTATTATATATAGCCACTCTTGGCTACATGGATGAGATAGTAAGACATGGAAAAACAAAAATGGTGGCAGCTAGTGGGTTCAAGTCTTTAAGGGCCTAGCTAGCTATACACGTCCTCCAAGGTAAAAAGTACTCCTACTAGTACTACAAAGTATACTACTAGTACAACAATGAAAGAGAAGGCGAGAGGGTTAAAAATGGAATACCTGGGTAGATGGTGATGGTCCGATCGTGGTAGATTATGTGACCATGTTGCACATCAGTGGTACCATGGGTAACGACTGCTAAGATAGTTGATCCCAATATGCCAAAGTCAGCTACAAGGTTCCAGGTTAGACCGAATCGCGGATGCAAATGCACATCCAGGATCGACGATCTTATTTTGATCGGGGGATGACTGGTCCCTGCAAAATAATGGAGTACTGTTAGGGATGCAAATGATGGTTTGTGCATTCCATTTGTAATCTCCTGTACCGTAGGATGTCAACCAGATGAAATAAGTCCCCTAGCTTGTCACCGCGAAGATGCGACCTAGATGGCGCACGGCGTCTTCGAACGGGTAGGGGTACAAATCTGCCGCCGCCAACATGCGCCAGCCTCTGCCGTTACTGCCTCCTGCATTGATGGCAATCCTTATGTTGAACACCGCGATGAGATAGTAATCGTCGTAGCCGCATCGCTTTGTCGGCGGGTCCGCAATTGCTATATTCTTCAATCTCATGTAGGCATCATCATACGTATTCTTGCCCAGCCAGTCTGGAAGGCCGATCCCAATGGCGGAGAAGGGGTTTACCGGAACGACCGCACCGTTGTGGATGTTGTGCAAAATGATGGTGGTATCCGACCGGAGGTATGCAAGCCAATCTTCGTTGGCATTGACCCAGACCTATATATAAGACGGTGGGTAGCGGAGAAATTATGGGATGGAAATGGAATAACTAAGTACTACATGATCAAACTCCATTACTGGCCTGCTCATCGGACAAAATCCGACTACCTCTCAACGTCGGCAACTCTAGCGGAGTCAACGTGCAACCATGGCTAGGGAGCGGTGGACTATTCGAAGGATTGTCCCATAGAAGAACCTTCTCCTCGAGGATGCATGGAAGACCAACAAGCATGGCCTGTTTAAGCAGCGTCTTGAAAAAGTTGGTGCAGGAAGCACCGAGTCTTGCGGCGGTGAGGACGTCGGAGCGGCGTGCGATTTCTCCCACAGGATCGTCGTCCAAGGTCTCCCAGCCCCGACGAGGAGGAGAACCGCCTGGCGAATCCATGGGAGCAGCGACGAACTGCCTTCTCTTCGGGGGGAGGGGAACTGGTGAGGAGGAGATAAGAGCGTAGTAACCGCAGGGCCTCGTCCCTTCCAACTGTAGATCATTCCTCAGCGAAGGGGTGAGGCTATTATTTACTACTAGTACTCCCTCCGATTCTTTTTACTCTGCGCATAGGAGCAGACCCGGATACCAAGGCAGGGGCTTGCTGCATGCTTTCTGGACAGAAATACCCCTGGCGCATGGATGGAAGGAGTTAGCAGCTATAAATGCCCCATGCATCCCATTGGCTGTCCGCCCGCATTCTCCTCTCTCTGCATGCTGCATGGATGTCTCCCTCTCTCTCACATGACTGCATGCAGTGGCGCTGGCCTATGAGAAGCTCGCGTGGAGATAGCAATCTTCTCTCCAGAAGAGATTTTTTTGAAAGAAAGGGATTATGGAACGTTATGGGATTGCATTATACTGTAAATAATAGCACTAGTAAGAAATTTTTGGCACTAGGTAGTAGTTTTTGGCGTGGATTAAGAAATTTTGGGTATGTTTTTGCCATTTTTTGTACACGCCAACTAGTGTCAAAAAACGTCTTACATTATGTGACGGAGGAGTATGTACTCGTACTATAGTAGTACTAGTACTACTTTTCTCAACTAGTAGTGCGATGTACTGTACTTCTAGTCTAGTCTAGTATAGTGCACCAGTTTTGAACTCTTGAATCTCAGGGCCAAGGAGCTACAGTTGGAAGTGGAGGGTACTACTGTTCTCGAGAACCATCGATGTACTATCAATGTAGGGGAAGTACACCTGCGTAGTGGTCTAGTGGGTACTCTCGGTGCTCTATTCAGCCGCTCCTCTCACGCACACACTAGCAGCCTGTTTATCAGCAACGGTTACTGCGGGGCAGAACATTTGAGTTATTTGATACAACGAGACTAGGCTTTTCGCTTCCATTTGTGGAGGTGTAATGGATCTCGTCGAACTTTGTTAGTAGTTCCTTCTTTATGAATGAGATGAAGCAAAGCTTTTGCCTCCGTTTCAAAAAAAACACGGCAAGAGGAATTTCTTTTATAGTAGAGCCGATAATGGCGTGAAGTCCATGCATGCAACGCCACAAGCTACAGAGTAGTACTAGAGCACTTTACGTACAGAGCCATATTGCACAGTTCCCAATGCCCTGCTAGGCTTTTCCGGCTCCTCGGGCTTAATTGGGAGGCGCTAGTTTAAATATGCTACTAGCTGGAAGCCGCAAGCGAGGTGCGGCTAGGGCGAGCACGCGAGCCACGGAATGCTGGGAAGGAAAACCCGTTCACGTGGCTAGGCTGTCCAGTGCACCCAGATTGTGGGGCCGCATGTCCGTTTGACTTCAAAACTCAAAACTACCCGTGTAAAATATTGGCTCGCAGCGAAGTGTAGTAGTACTATTTTAAAAAAAAAGGCCGCCGTGCGTTCGGCCGGGATCGAACCCACAAAACGAGGTATACACTCCCACGACCACTAGTAGTACTCGTTGGAGTACAACGCAACCTAAAATCGCCTTTTGTCGCTAGTAGTACGTACATTGTTCCTTACAAGAAACCCCTAAGAGCATGGTTAATAGTATAGCTAGCTGTTGGCTATAAGCCAGTGCCATGTCATCTACAGCCCATCTTATAGCCAACATGTAGTAGTAGTTTATTTCTTATAGCCCGCTGACTCAGCTCTATTGTACTTGCTCTAATAATGCAAGAAACCACTAAAATGCCAAGAAACTACTAGCACTTGCATACGTGGCAGACTTAAGATAAGACTACCTTATCAACCATTGTACATGCTCTTACCAACAAAAATCCTCGAGTGACCTCCTACCTCCGGCCCGTCCACCTAGTCATCCTTGGCCATGGGACGCAGCTACCGCCGCCGGCAGAAGGCGAGGTCAAAACCGCCGGCGGTGCGGAGGCCATGTTGCGACAGCCCGGATGCTAGCTTTGTCCGGCGCTCGCGGCCGCTAGCTAGCCAAGATAGCTCCGTCCAGCTGCTTGTCTGCAAGGTTTGCTAGCTAGATTGGGAAGGCAGCGCGGCGGCTTGCTCGCACGCGCCGCGCTAAGGCCAGCCATCTGGCTCGAGCGAAGGCCAGTGCGGCGGCTTGCTCGCTCGTGAGTCACGCTTGGGCCAGCCTGCTAACCCATGCAGAGGCCAGCGTGGCATTCAGCCCGTCCGGCAGAGCGGCGGCCAACTAGCTCATCACCGGCGCCACCGACGAACACGCATCAGTACTGTTTGAAGTAATGTTCAGGAAAAATAATGATTTGAGGGGGAATAACAGGATAGAAGGTCAGATGGGGTTCCCTCGTGTCAACGATCAAACAAAATGTGTTGGTTTAAGCTGCCTCGTCAGCACGGACATGTGGGCCAACCCTGTCATAAATGGGTTTAAACGAACCTAATCGGTAGGAGTACTAGGTAGTTTTTGGCGTGGATTAAGAAATTTTGGGTATGTTTTTGCTATTTTTTGTACAATAGATTCCTCCTAGGGCTGGTTGAAAGTGGTAGTTTTTTGTTAAATACTCTGCATATTGTAAGTAGGAGTGAAAGTTAAGCTTTGGAATCCAATAAGCAAGGCTAGTTACATAGTGCATATGTGTACATGATTGAAAGTAAATATCAACCATGAGTGACTAATATCTTGATGGAAAACTCGAAACTATGGAATACTAGGAAAAGAAATGCATGGTTGGAAATACTAGCAATGTTCATGTCCGTTGCAACGAATCATAATTAGAATAATACTTATTCAAAAAATTGGTACAAAACACTCTAATTTTGATATACATATGTCACTAGAGATATATTATGTTTCAATTAGAATATATTCCTTGGGCTGTTTTGGTGAGGTCAGGGAGGGATGTGGTTAGTTTTAAGATACTAATTATGGGTTTTTCTACAAATTGGTAGACAAGTGGGATGTTGGTGAGAAAAGGCAACAACTTACCTCACAATCGTTAGATGTAGATCTAATGGTCAGAAACAACTGATGGCAGACACACCAGCATCACCAACTTAGTCTTGTGTAGGAGTACTAGCAAGATCCGTGCATTGCACGGAACATCAAGACACATTTTTTTTACAAAACACTTGTTGTGATTGACCCTTGCGGGAGTAATCCCATGTGTAAAAACTAATGATATCTCGAGAAATATGAGATAAGGTGAAGAGCAGTGGGGTGTGGTGGTGGTTGGTGGTCGAACTGAGCGGAGGCATGGGGATTGACAACGCCGGCAGCGGCCACCAGGCCAGTTTGTTCCAGAGGCTTCCTTTCTTAATTGCTCAACAATGAGGTTTGTTGGAGATAAGGATGAACGAGGGAAGGCCTTGTCTGCAAATGTGGAGAGGGGTGCGGGTATCTTTTAGTTTAATTTCTATCCGTCAGATATAGATCGGACGGTCTATATTGCAAGATGGCACATGTACCATCATCACCAACTCGGTTATTTATAAGAGAAGAAATATAAGTATGGAGATACAAACGTATTATCGATACTTGCTTCCGTAAACTAGCATCTACATTCTATTCAATGCCTCGGCATGTGGGGCCTTAGCACAATGACTTCTCGACTGTGTAAAACGAAGATTTTCCCGTCGTCGACAAGGAGGGGGTGACGGCGGCGCGCTTTTTGGCTTGCTCTAGTCCTAATAGTCATACTAGGTGGTCTAAGCATGTGTAGATTTATTCTTTTTCACGTCTCGTGTTCGCCGTACTGCCACGACTGTTCATGAATAGACGGTAAGTTATTCAAGGGGAAACCCTTGTTGAGCGTGTTTGCGAGAGAGAGAGAGAGAGAGCGTGTGTGATATGTTAGAGACTGAGGCAATGATAAAAGATTCTTTGTGTCTATGTGTGTGGAGGATAGAGAGAGACATGTACATGGGGCTTTGTGTTGTGTAACATGGAGACACATATACATAATTAGAGAGTGAGTGTGTGAGATACACATGCAGACATGAGGAGAGATGAGGATCTAGGTAAATGGGTGTTTGTGCGTGTCTGTGTGTTTGTGCACGCGTTTGTGTGTGAGAGGGAGAGAGTGTATGTGGAGTAGAGAGACCACTGATGATGTAAACCTAGTATAAGGGAAGGGGGAATGGTGTGACATGTGTAGTAGCGAGATAGCACGGGTGCGGGCGGGGGGAGCAGACTATTTGGAAGAGACATCGAGTGTGTGTGTGGGAGAGGGGTGTGAGAGCGAGAGAAAGAGAGAGCTAGCGACAGAGAGAGAGAGAGATAGAGAGGAAGAGAGGGGGCGAGAGGGGTCGTTTGTGTCCATAAATGGCGTATAGATAGGGAGAGAATGTTGATGTTGTCCGCAATTGGCCTATGAACGAAGACGCAAGGGAAGCGAGTCATCGTGTGTGTGATAGGGACTTCATAAGAGAGCTAGAATAGATTGTGTAGAGAACAATGTGCGAAATCGAGAACGATTATACATTAGGGAGGTATGCAAAGAGTCACGACATATATGTATACATGGAAGGAGCTGGGGCGGGTCTGCATGTGGGAGAGATAGAAAGAGGAGAGTGGTGCACAAGGAGACAAAGTGTGCTTGTTTGCAGCGGGGGTGGTGTGTGAGGTGAGTGCGCGAGAACCACATAACTAGGGAGATAGACGTTTGGGGGCGACGTTTTGTGTGTATGGGAAATATACACTCTACATAGTGCGTGTGCTTGGGTAAGAGAGATAGAGGGATACCTAGAGTGTGAGGGAAGAAATGTGTGCATGCCGGAGAGACAAAGTGATAGAGACCTATGTTGGGGTCCGGACTTTACAAGAGAGAGGGGTGTTAATGTGCTCGTGTGTTGGTGTTTGGGGGAGAGAACGACTTCTCTCTCTGTGTGTGTGTGTGTGTGGTGGGGGGGTGACTTCAGATAAAGAGTGAGGTGTCTATATTTGAGGGACTTTAGCATAATTGGATATTGTGCACTCATGGTTGATCAATTTGTTTCACAGTTTGTACTATGAGATAACGATACTTTTGAACATGCGTGATATATGAAAGTGCAACTATCCCTAGGTGGTTTTGGTAATTCATACAACATATAGCTCATTGAGCTAATGCTATTCCAAGATGACTATTTCAGGAAAGCTCAATGATTGGCATGGCATGGATGTGAAAGTGGAACCCTCAAAATGCTAAGGACAAAGGATTGGCTCAAGCTCAAAAGCTCAAGACTCTTCATTTTATATTTTAGTGATCCAAGATCACATTGAGTCTTTAGGAAAAGCCAATACTATCAAGGAGGGATGAGGTGTTGCTTAATGAGCCTCTTGCTTCATGTGCTTAATGATATGCTCCAAAACCCTCAACTACTTTCCCATATCCACATATGACCTAAACCCTAAGCCAAACTCGGTCATACCGATTCTTTCTATCCGGCGCCACCGAGTTTCACTTGTCATAAGCCACTGCCAAACCCTAGCAATTCGGTTCTACCGATAGGGATCTCGGTCTGACCGAGATGGGATTGCAAACTCTCTGTTTCCCTTTCGTAACTTTTCGGTCTCACCGAAAGAGCGAATCGGTCCCACCGAGATTGCAATGTAAATTCAGTGTTTCCTTTTTGTAACTTTTCGGTCTCACCGAAAGAGCAAATCGGTCCCACCGAGTTTGCCTGACCAACTCTCTGGTTAGCTAATTACGAAAATCGGTCTCACCGAGTTTGTGTAATCGGTCTCACCGAGATTACGTTATGCCCAAACCCTAACCATATCGGTCCTACCGAGTTGCATGTCAGTCCCACCGAAAATCTCTAACGGTCACTAGGTTTACCTTTTCGGTCCGACCGAGTTTGTTGATTTGGTCCCACCGAGATTGGAAAACTGTGTGTAACGGTTGGATTTTGTGTGGAGGCTATATATACCCCTCCACCTCCTCTTCATTCGTGGAGAGAGCCATCAGAACACATACACAATTCCAACTCATATGTTCTGAGAGAGAACCACCTACTCATGTGTTGAGACCAAGATATTCCATTCCTACCATATGAATCTTGATCTCTAGCCTTCCCAAGTTGCTTTCCACTCAAAACTTCTTTCCTCCAGATCCAAATCCTATGAGAGAGATTTGAGTGTTGGGGAGATTATCATTTGAAGCACAAGAGCAAGGAGTTCATTACCTACACACCATTTGTTACTTCTTGGAGAGTGGTGTCTCCTAGATTGGCTAGGTGTCACTTGGGAGCCTCCGACAAGATTGTGGAGTTGAACCAAGGAGTTTTTAAGGGCAAGGAGATCGCCTACTTCGTGAAGATCTACCGCTAGTGAGGCAAGTCCTTCGTGGGCGATGGCCATGGTGGGATAGACAAGGTTGCTTCTTCGTGGACCCTTTGTGGGTGGTTGCTTCTTTGTGGACCCTTCGTGGGTGGAGCCCTCCGTGGACTCGCGCAACCGTTACCCTTCATGGGTGGAGCCCTCCGTGGACTCGCGCAACCGTTACCCTTCGTGGATTGAAGTCTCCATCAACGTGGATGTAGGATAGCACCACCTATCCAAACCACGGGAAAAACATCCATGTCTCCAATTGCGTTTGAATTCTCCAAACCCTTCCCTTTACATTCTTGCAAGTTGCAAGCTTTACTTTCTGCTGCCAATATACTCTTTGCATGCTTGCTTGAATTGTGTGATGATTGCTTGACTTGTCCTACAATAGCTAAAATCTGCCAAGAACTAAAATTGGGAAAAGGTTAAGTTTTTATTTGGTCAAGTAGTCTAATCACCCCCCCTCTAGACATACTTTCGATCCTACAAGTGGTATTAGAGCTTTGGTCTCCATTTGCTTTGATCTCCATAGCTTTTGGTGGTCATAACCTTGGTTTCACAACCTAGGAGAGTATGGCGTCTACCGAGGGAAATTATCACCGTAGAGGTCCTTACTTTGATGGTACTAATTTTGCTAGTTGGAAGCATAAAATGAAAATGCATATTCTTGGACATAACCCCGCCGTTTGGGCTATTGTGTGTGTTGGTTTGCAAGGTGACTTCTTTGATGGGAAAGAACCAAACCGTGAAGCTACCGCGGATGAGTTGAAGATGTTGCAATACAATGCTCAAGCTTGTGATATTCTCTTCAATGGATTGTGCCCCGAAGAATTCAACAAAATCAGCCGTCTTGAGAATGCAAAGGAAATTTGGGACACTTTAATTGATATGCACGAAGGTACCGACTCCGTCAAGGAATCCAAGTTGGATGTGCTTCAAAGTCAACTTGACAAGTTCAAAATGAAGGATGGTGAAGGTGTCGCTGAAATGTACTCTAGGCTTGCTCTCATCACAAATGAGATTGCCGGCTTAGGAAGTGAAGAGATGATCGATAGATTCATCATCAAGAAGATTCTAAGAGCCTTGGATGGAAAATATGATACCGTGTGCACATTGATACAAATGATGCCCAATTACAAAGATCTCAAGCCAACGGAGGTGATTGGAAGAATTGTTGCTCATGAGATGTCACTTAAGGATAAAGAGGAACTTCACAACAAATCAAGTGGTGCCTAAAAAGCGTCATGTGAAGCCCCTACATCATCAAGTGAGAAACAAAACTTAAATGAAGAATTGAGCTTAATGGTGAAGAACTTCAACAAGTTCTACAAGAGTAGAAGCAAAGATAGAAGCTTCAAGTCAAGGTCCTACAATGACAAAAGATCTTCTAGTCGAGAGCGAAACTGCTACAGTTGTGGAAGACCCGGACACTATTCCAATGAGTGTACGGCTCCCTACAAGAGAAGAGAAGATTCTCCAAAAAGAAGAAGCAAAGAATCACCACCAAGAGAGAGAAGGAGTAGAGATGATCGTTATGAACGAAAATACTCACGGAAAAGCAAGGATTCGGAAAGGAAGGAAAAATCATCAAGGAGCTACACAAAACAAAGACATCAAGCTCATGTTGGTGAATGGGTATCCGGCTCCGACTCCGACAGCCACTCCGAGAGAAGTTATCACTCCGACTCCGAAGATACTCAAGATGAAGGTGTTGCCGGTCTAGCACTTGTGTCAACCAACTCCTACGACATATTTGACTCACCAAATGAAGGAATTGGAAGATGCTTCATGGCCAAAGGTCCTAAGGTAACACACCCCAAGTATGTTGATTTCAATAGTGATGAAGATGACTTGTTAGGTGATGATTTGATTGTTGACAACTCTAGTGATGAATACTATGATGAAACGTCAATTAATCATGCTAATCAAGATAAAACGAATGACAATGATAAGGAGAAGATTGAGGCTCTAACTAAAGAACTAAACACTCTTAAGTTAGCTCATGAAACTATCTTCGAAGATCATCGAGAACTTTTAAGAGCTCATGAGAAATTACGCCTTGAAAAGCTCAATCTTGAGCAAGAGCATGAGTTCTTAAAAGCAATCAATGATGATCTCCGCAAGAAAAGTTCTTCTTACATTGCCAAGCGTTTACTCTTATCCACTTACATGCCTCAAGTCAAGTCTAGTAACAAGAACAAGAAAGATTCTTCCTCTAGCAGTAACAATGATCATGCTAAATCCAATATTGTTGCTTCTAGTAGTTCTCTTGATTCCACTAATGATTCTCTTAGCCAAGTTACACTTGAGCAAGAAAATAGCTTATTGAAGGGAATTATAGAGAAAGGAGTGTACAAAAGCCTTGCCAGAAGTAAGCAATTCGAGGAAATTGTGCGCAAGCAAGGAATGCACCGGAAGAATCAAGGTGTTGGTTTTGAACGAAAGTTCAATGCCAATGGAGTTGAGTGGGAAGAAGATCAATACCCCAAGACAAAGTTTGTTCCTCAACAAGAGAAGTATGATACTTCTTTCAAGGGGACACAAGCTCAAGATGATCTTCCACCACAAGACTACAAGCAAAAAGGCAAGGACAAGCTTCAAGAGGAAATTGATGCATTTGCAGAAGCTCCTAAGACCTTAGTCAAGTGGATTCCCAAGACTACTTCAAGTTCCACTTCATCAAGTACGACTACAACTCCAAGGATTCCCATCAAGATGGTGTGGATCCAAAAGAAGAAGAACTAGAGAGTTCTTGAGGGTGACTCCGCCAACATACTTCACTCTTATCATTTTGGCAAGAAAAAGTGCAATCAACTTCCACATCTTGCACTAGTTCAAGGAGTCACAAACCCTCTTGTTGGTAAGACAAGGGACAAGGTAACCTAAAAGTTTTCATGGACATCATCTTGTGTGTGCATCACTCTATGTCTATGGATATCCTTGTTTGTTCCTTGTGGGACTAACCCATGTAGGTATTGAAAGTGCAATTCACTCAAATGGATAGCTCCAAGTGATCTACATCAACATTGAGCATCCACATCTTCAACATCTACATGAAGTCATCATCGACAAAACCCGAGGTTAGTTCATCCCTCTAAGGGGGGATATCACATCTAGGGGGAGCTTTACTCTAAGACTTGAGCTAAAGCAACTCTAAAGATGTGAACACAACAATGCTTTATGTAAAAGTGGTAACCCCACTTGAGCTTAAACGATGAGTATGACCTATGATCAAGTGTTCTCACTTGACTCCTAAGTCAATATACTCATATATAGATGACCTTGTCATCGCAAATTGCTTGATAGATGCTAGAATTGGTTGTGCAT
Organism: Triticum urartu; assembly: GCF_056163025.1. NCBI lineage: Eukaryota > Viridiplantae > Streptophyta > Magnoliopsida > Poales > Poaceae > Triticum > Triticum urartu. Next base: position 429,710,148 of record NC_141873.1, read on the forward strand.
GCCTTGTCACATATTTCATTTGCCATCTTATTGTGTGAGCCTGCTGGTTGCATATTTTTACTCATTCGAGGACATCCACTTGTTGTTTTGATTGTTTGGTTTTATTTCCTTTTGCCAAGTGGATGGACAAGAATGCCTAAGAACCTCCTCTAGCTATCTATGCTTTTCTCATCTCAAACTCTATTCATGCTACATCACAAAATTTGATCAAGTCAGATTCGAACCACTCTGTGTGAGGAGCGCTCGGAGTCCCCGATTCGTCATAGACTTAAACTTCCAAAACCTCTTTATGATTCTCGGTCTGACCGATACCCTACTTTCGGTCCTACCGAGATCATTAAGTTGATCTATGTTTTCGATCTCGGTGCAACCGATTTGAACCATTCGGTCACACCGAGTTGCAATAACTGTATACAGTTTTGCATGTCGGTGCCACCGAGTCATTCCACTCGGTCACACCGACAGGGTCGGGCTATATATAGTCACGGGCAAAAATTTGGAAATTTCTCCAAACCCCTTCGCCCGCGCGATAGCCTGCTCTGCCAACTTGGTCTCCGGATCGTCTCCTCGCCGCCAGCCGCCTCCAGTCGCTGGTCTCCATCGCCGTCAACGGAATTCAACCCCGCCGTTGCCGCCGTAGCGAGTCTCCGCCGAACTAGGGTATGGACTCGATCTTTGTGCTATTCCCCAATCCGATTCTTAGCACATTGTGATCATCATGATTCTTGCCACGTTTGATAGACTTCTATCCAGTCAATGAACTCGTAGATTAGGTTTGATTCGAAAATTCTAGGTTTAGGTTTCCGCCGAAACCTTCTCGGACCCACCGAGTTGAAAAACTTGGTCCCACCAATTTGGCTTATGCCATTGCACAAGTGAGACTCGGTCTGACCGAGAATTACTTATCGGTGTGACCGATTTTAGAACTCTGTGAAACCCTAGCAGTCTCGGTTCCACCGAACTGTGACTCGGTCCAACCGAGTTCACTAGTTTAGGTTCCAAAACTGCTTCGGTATCACCGAGTTTGAAAATCGGTAGATCTGAGATGATTTCAGTGGGAAACTAAAACTAAGTTTTTGAGTCATTCTTTTGCAAAAATCTCTGCATTTTGTGATGCTCATCTATTCTACCTCATCTATAAACTATTCACAGGGCCAGCAGTCAGAGTTTGCAACATGTCAGACCAAAGTGATAGCCAGAACATGTCAGAACATCAAGTGCAGATGAGTGAGGGCACTAGTCCCTCAAGTTCTTCAGATGATGGCAGCAGAAGTACTCCTAGCAATCTGCCTAAAGCTGCCACCAGACAGAGGAAGAAGAGAACTTCAGATTCTGAAGATGAGGATTATGTGGCAGAAGAGGAAGCAACTTCCAAGAGAGTTGAGCCAGCTCAAGGCACAAAGCCAGGCTTAAAGATCAAAAGGCCAGCAGGCAGGCAGCCTATGCCAAAGGCCAGAGCTTCAACCAAGATTTCTGAGAAGCCCACTCCCATAGAGCCAGTTGCTGCTGAAGGCAAGAAAAGGAAGGAAAGGGTCAAGAAGACCGTAGCCAAAGTGCTTGGAAAGGCTTCCATCATGGAAGAAGAGGAAGAAGAAGAGGGTGCGGCACCAGCACCTAAGGCACCTAAGCTTATGGGTGATGCTATAAGATCAGGGGCTGCCACATCTAAGCCCAAAGAAGCACCCAAAGCTGCCTCCAAGCCCAAGTCTGCACCAAAGAGAAATACAAGGAGCATACCTACAACTGAGAAGAACAAGGCCCCAGTGCCTGAAGCTGCAGAAGAAGATGATGAAGAGCAAGTACTCAGAAAACTCAAGCCCAAGATCCCAGACCACAACGATGCTCATCCTATGGCTGAGGATATGAAGCTCAGGAGAGACTCAGGGCTGAGGAAGTGGAGAGAAGCAGACCCGTATGCTTCAAGGAGAAGAACTGCTGTGGATTACAGGTTTCACACCAAGGAACAGCAGGACTTTTATGAGATAGTGCTGCTTGATAAGAAGCCCATAGTTTGTGATATGAGATGGGTCGATTGGCAATACATCAAGGACAACGAAGAGTACTACCCTGGAGTGCAGGACAGCTTCAAGGCATGTGGAGTAGAGGACTTTGTTGGGCAGAAGCTCACAAAGTGGAATGAGGAGCTTATCATGCAGTTCTACTCCACAGCACATTTTTATCCAGATGGTAGGATAACATGGATGTCTGAAGGTACGAGGTACCAATCTACAGTTGCTGAATGGGCTCAGCTGATTAATGCCCCAGAAGAGCAGGAAGATGACTTGGATATCTATGCCAAGAAGAAGATGGATCATAACTCAATGTCAAACATGTACAAGGAAATTCCCAATGAAGCACTTGACACTTTCAAGTTTGGCTCAGTGCACTATCTTCTGTCAGGGATGCCAACTATTAATTGGATTTTGAGGCACACTCTCTTGCCCAAGTCAGGTGATCACAAGATGATCAGAGGCCATGCAATCAATTTGCTTCATGTATTTGATGTACCTCAGAAATTCAAGGTCATGAGCCTCATAGTAGAGACAATCAAGAGGACAGTAGCAGACCAGAAGAGGAGCTGTGGATATGCCCCACAGATTCAGGAGTTCATCAACTCCAAGATGGGCACGGGCATATACTTATTGGACAAGGAACACCTGCCCATCCGTCCAGATTTTGAAGATAATCAAGTTGTTATGACTGAGAATGAACCATCATCTGCACAAGCACAAGCAAAGAAGGAGAAGGCAAGGAAGGAGAAAGCTGCCAAGATGCCAACTCAAGAGGAGGCATCTGAGTATTTCTTGAAAACCAAACAAGAGCAGCTTGGTTACCTAATTGCAACCACCCTGTGGATTGAGAAAGGACTAGCCACCCTAACTCAGAACCAGGCAAGCCTAGAGAGAATCATGGAACAGAAGTTCTATGACTTGGATGTCAAAGTAACAGAGATTCAGTCTGTAGTGGAACAACTTCAGGATGATATGCAGGAGAGGAAGGGCAAGACTACAACTGATGCATTTGCCAGAGTGCCAAGAGCTCAGAGATCATATGCAGTGCCAGTTGCTGACACCAGAGCCACCACTTCTGCACCAGCTACAGCTTCAGTTCCACCAGCTCCAGCATCTACTTCAGCCTCAACTCCGACCACGTCTACAGAAGGCTTCGTCCTTGGAGTGCTCCGGACTCCACCACCACCTGAAGATCAAGCCTGAGTGTCGATCTAGCACTATGCATTTTCTAGGAACTTTTTGGTAACTTGTTGCCAAAGGGGGAGAAAAATGTATAGATCATAGGCTTCGAGAGAGAGAGAGTGTGTGTTGCTTTTCTCTCTTGTTTTATTTGGTGGTTTTTCGAACTTTGTTTGCTTTTGAGTGCTTGAGATACTACGTCATTATCTGTGAGACATTGATGATCATGTGTTTGATCATAAACTACACTTAATGTTTGCTTAATATTATCATCTTATCTATCTTATGTGATCATTCACTATTCTTGGTGATGAGTGCATGTATTTCATTCTTATCATTTTAAGCGCTCCACCAAGATGTATGTGACATGGAGCTCTTACTTATCACATACTTCTCAAAGCGACGATATATTTCATGCTTATTATCATTTGTCGAAGCTTTGATCTATATGTTGTCATCAATTACCAAAAAGGGGGAGATTGAAAGTGCAACTATCCCTAGGTGGTTTTGGTAATTCATAACAACATATAGCTCATTGAGCTAATGCTATTCCAAGAGGACTATTTCAGGAAAGCTCAATGATTGGCATGGCATGGATGTGAAAGTGGAACCCTCAAAATGCTAAGGACAAAGGATTGGCTCAAGCTCAAAAGCTCAAGACTCTTCATTTTATATTTTAGTGAGCCAAGATCACATTGAGTCTTTAGGAAAAGCCAATACTATCAAGGAGGGATGAGGTGTTGCTTAATGAGCCTCTTGCTTCATGTGCTTAATGATATGCTCCAAAACCCTCAACTACTTTCCCATATCCACATATGACCTAAACCCTAAGCCAAACTCGGTCATACCGATTCTTTCTATCCGGCGCCACCGAGTTTCACTTGTCATAAGCCACTGCCAAACCCTAGCAATTCGGTTCTACCGATAGGGATCTCGGTCTCACCGAGATGGGATTGCAAACTCTCTGTTTCCCTTTCGTAACTTTTCAGTCTCACCGAAAGAGCGAATCGGTCCCATCGAGATTGCAATGTAAATTCAGTGTTTCCTTTTTGTAACTTTTCGGTCTCACCGAAAGAGCAAATCGGTCCCACCGAGTTTGCCTGACCAACTCTCTGGTTAGCTAATTACCAAAATCAGTCTCACCGAGTTTGTGTAATCGGTCTCACCGAGATTACGTTATGCCCAAACCCTAACCATATCGGTCCTACCGAGTTGCATGTCAGTCCCACCGAAAATCTCTAACGATCACTAGGTTTACCTTTTCGGTCCGACCGAGTTTGTTGATTCGGTCCCACCGAGATTGGAAAACTGTGTGTAACGGTTGGATTTTGTGTGGAGGCTATATATACCCCTCCACCTCCTCTTCATTCGTGGAGAGAGCCATCAGAACACATACACAATTCCAACTCATATGTTCTGAGAGAGAACCACCTACTCATGTGTTGAGACCAAGATATTCCATTCCTACCATATGAATCTTGATCTCTAGCCTTCCCAAGTTGCTTTCCACTCAAATCTTCTTTCCTCCAGATCCAAATCCTATGAGAGAGAGTTGAGTGTTGGGGAGATTATCATTTGAAGCACAAGAGCAAGGAGTTCATTACCTACACACCATTTGTTACTTCTTGGAGAGTGGTGTCTCCTAGATTGGCTAGGTGTCACTTGGGAGCCTCCGACAAGATTGTGGAGTTGAACCAAGGAGTTTGTAAGGGCAAGGAGATCGCCTACTTCGTGAAGATCTACCGCTAGTGAGGCAAGTCCTTCGTGGGCGATGGCCATGGTGGGATAGACAAGGTTGCTTCTTCGTGGACCCTTTGTGGGTGGTTGCTTCTTCGTGGACCCTTCATGGGTGGAGCCCTCCGTGGATTCGCGCAACCGTTACCCTTCGTGGACTCGCGCAACCGTTACCCTTCGTGGGTTGAAGTCTCCATCAACGTGGATGTAGGATAGCACCACCTATCTGAACCACGGGAAAAACATCCGTGTCTCCAATTGCGTTTGAATTCTCCAAACCCTTCCCTTTACATTCTTGCAAGTTGCATGCTTTACTTTCCGCTGCCAATATACTCTTTGCATGCTTGCTTGAATTGTGTGATGATTGCTTGACTTGTCCTACAATAGCTAAAATCTGCCAAGAACTAAAATTGGGAAAAGGTTAAGTTTTTATTTGGTCAAGTAGTCTAATCACCCCCCTCTAGACATACTTTCGATCCTACAATATACCTTGATGTACTAGAATTACAAACCTAAGATTGGAATTTTGGAATTCGACTCCATCATTAGCTTTTGTAATTCATTTAAACAGAGGTACATTTTTTATGCCGGGATTTCGTGATTTCAAATTCATATATCAAACCTACAGATATACACATACATGCATGTTCAAACTTTATAATCATCCACTTTATTCATACACATACACGTTTTTGCTTTTGTCATCATATTTAGGATAAACACATTTGGAATTTCATTTGAATTGGACCATATGATGGTATTTGCTTGTAGTAGCTCAATGATCCATATTTGAATTGAATGGAAAATCTAAGTTTTGAGTTGGAGACATTGATTTTCAAAACTTGCACATTTTTTTACGTGCAAAACAAACAAATTGTCGGCCATGATATCATAGTCGGCCGTATGAGAGCAGAATACTTATAATTTTAGGTGCCAAAAGCTTTCAAACTTCCTGCTCACATCGAAATATCACGCGCCCGAAAGTTTAGCCCTGTGATATTCCTGTTTTACCCCTACCACATGAACGGAAAAGGGCTGCTTTGGTAACTCCATTGTTTTCCCCTCTTTGCCCCCAACATTCTTCCCCAGAACCCCTCCCCGACCCCCCCAACCATGACAAGCTGCCGAATCTAGTCCTCCGCCGCAGCGGTGGACCTCACACCCCGCCGGATCTACCTTCCGCACCTTGGAACCCCCAACTGCCAACTCACCACTTCACCGGAGCCGCTTCAGCGACTGGCTTGTCCACCGCTCCAGATCTCCTTGACCGCCATCATGGTCCACCACACCGGATCTGCTTAACCGGCGCCCTCGTCCACCACAGTGTAGGCCCTTCACTGACTCCCTCGTCCGCCCCTTCGCTGGCCCTTCATACAAGCCCTCGTCCGCCGCAACAGATCCGCCTCACCGAAAGCACTGTACAACACGCCCGCCGAAGCCTTCGTCCACTGCACCGGACCTGCTCCACGGACGCCATATTCAACTCCACTGGCCCTGCTTTACCGACGCCGCAGCCTCATCAGGTTATTTCGATTTGTACTCCTTCGGTTTTTCTCTTTATCGTGCAACTGTTCACTTACCACAGATGAGCTTTCTTGTATGTCGACAGGCGCCACAACCGTAGCACCGGAGCCGCTTCAGCGACGGCGACAGCCGGCCCAAACTCAACCGCAACACGAGCACCATCGACGATCCTTAGCTATCAAGTATGACAATGATACCCATACGCCACCGAGAATCAGGTACTATTATCCAACGGCCGGCGTCTACGTTCACTTTCCTAGCATAAGCACCGCACCTTTGAATTTCTTCAGGGCATCATTCAGTTTTTCATGAGACGCGTTATTCTGCTTGCACCTGTAGGGCCATACTTCTGGCAGTGAACATGTTACATGTGCTAAATTACATACCAGTGCACATATAGTTAATATGCTTTAGTTTTGTTCTGATGCCACCTGTTGGTTCCATCAGACTGCTTAATGTTCTCTATGCTTAATTACACATCAGCAAACTAGCATGTGGTTCCGCTGCTTTTTGTTCGTTTTACCCTACATTTTCTGATGCTAGCTATTACATCACTGCTCCGAGCCTCTGTTCATTACTTGTTTGTGTGTTCTTGATCTTCCCAAGTTGCATGACTAATTTGATGCTTCTATTAATTATGGAGCTGCCAACCCCATCAAGAAAAATATTTGTTCTTTTGGGGCTGACACCTCGAACAAGCATAAAAATAGAGGGAAGCAGATATACTCCCTCCGATTCTATTTACTCTGCGCATAACTCTTGACCCACATACCAAGGAGGGCACTGGTTTAATTTTTCTGGACTAATTTGCCAATTAATTAGGGCAGAGGCGGATGGGGCGGGACACAAAAGGAAACCAGTGCTAGGAATCGGCAACGCGCAGACTAATACGAGAAAACTGAGAAAATGTTATACGCAAAGTAAAAAGAATCGGAGGGAGTATTGTCGTGTATGCGCACACCCTTCTTTCATTAGTTTAGATGAACCATTGATGATCAATTCGGACCAATGCATGAGATTAAATTAATTTTACCTAAATAGATGGTGCAGAATAAACTACAACAAGTAGATTTGTAACCACGGGATGCCGACGATATCTTCAAAGAACATTGCAACAACAGCTAGGCTTCACAGCAACATATGGTAATCCAGTGTGTTTTAGTACATGTGAAATGTAATGCGAGTGGGCTGCTTTCTTGGCTTGTGCCCTCAACGTGTAATCCTACCGAATTACAAATAGTTCAGTTGTCTGCTTTGCTGTATTGCTTGATTCGAATGCTTATTTGTTGTTATGCTATACCTGAGTTGGCCAATATGTCAGCAGTGCCTGCTGTACTATCGTAAAGAAATGCATGCCTATTTGATTTGAGTCCTTCACTTCTCCTCTCAACTTCATCACAAGACTGTCTTCGTAGTTTATATGAGGCCACACTGTTAAGTGCTTTCTCAGATTATTTCAACTGCTTAGATGCCTTGGCAACTTAAATATAGCGGTTGTACACTCCCTTTCAACTAGGGATGTCAACTGGGTCCGGTTTAATCCCGATTAAAGTCCACTAGTGGTATGATAGTTCAAAAGAGTTTTTGTTTTTTGAGGAAAATGAACTAGGGACGTAGCAAAAACTAACTAGATGGGACTGCCGTATTTCGTTTATTTGCCACTTACATCCCTAGTTTCATCTTACCATTTTAATTTCTTTTTGGCTGATGCTGCTTCGAACCATTTAAATATAGTTTCCCATGCTCGGCAATAATTCGTCCGTCGTTTACCATGTAAGCTTACTGCCTGGATCATACGATAACTATCTCTTACTGATGTCCAGCGGAAACCTTTCAGGATGCCGTTCACACTAGGACACAATGTACAACCCTAGAATCTATTTGTGGAAGCAGTGCGCCATCCATGTTACCAGATGGTAGCAGTTCAGAGGCAACACCGCCGGAGAGCAGTCTGAGCACAGATATTATAGTGCTTGAGGCTCTACTAGAGGCAGAAAGAGATGGTGTGGCTGCCATGAATGAGGTAATATTTGTCTTGAGGCTCGAAATTATGGAATTAGCGGCACGCATTATGCAAGCAACCGAAGAATTGGAGGAAGTAAGAATGTTGCATTTGAAGACGGAGGAGGTCTTGCTGTTTCTGCTATTTGAAGCCCAAGATAATCCCGGTTCTTCTTTAGATACCAGTTGAAATTTTCATTAGATTATTGTACTTGCATGTTGTGTCATGTCTCTGAATGGATTATGTTGCAAGACCCCCTATGTTGTCCATGTGTTGTAATGATCCGAATTTTTTAGGCGAGGTAATCCTCAGAACTTGTATGATTGACATAAGGTGAACTGTTTGTCGTGTGAGCATATTATATTGGATAAAATAACTATTTGACTCAGAGTGTATCCAACCTACTAAATTCGAAGATCACGACATTTCTAAATCATAATCATATATAAAGGTGGAATAAATCTTTGTTGTGGTTTTGAAGAAATAAATAACAAAACATATAATTATCTGTGGATATTCGTAATTGAATACAAATTGGATTTGAATTTAGTTTGCCAGGTCCCAGGGCAAACGTGAATGCTAATTCTCCCAAGTTTTGAACGAAGCGGCTAAACACCCACTATAATTTGTGGGCTGCTCGAAGAAAGTGTTTGCGAGATGGAAATTACTGTCTACCCCTAACACTTGACATCCTTATCGACATGATTTACACTGCTGTCAATAGGGGTAGACTAGTAACTTCAATCAGACGTGATACGACGGCCTCTGAGCCCATTCAGACACGGTGGGCGCCAAACATGGGCGGCAGAACACATTTGATTCAAGCTCGTCCGAAACAAATGTGTCTCTTCCTCCATTTCCCCATTCATACACGGTGGGCGGCAAAACAAACTCTCCTCGTCCGAAATCGATGTAGGCTTATATTTTAAATAGGGGCAGATGTGTAACTTCCATCAGACGTGACACAACCTCCCTACCTGTCAGCCCCGTTCATACACCGCGGGCGCCAACCGTGGGCGGCAAAACACCCTCTCCTCGCCCGAAATCGATGTAGACTAATATTTTAAATAGGGGCAGATGTGTAACTTCCATCAGATGTGACACAACCGCCCTACCTATCAGCCCCGTTCATACACCATGGGCGCCAACAGTGGGCGGCAAAACACCCTCTCCTCGCCCGAAATAGTTACCGGCAAATATTTGGGAGATGCGAGATTACCGTCCTTTCCCCAACCGACGCGATGTCTGAAATTTTAAACGGGGGATAAGTTCGTAACTTTCCCCCATTTCAGAGAAGCGCATCCCAAAGTTTGAGACCCCCCCTCCCCTCCATTTCCCCATTCATACACCGTCGGCGGCACGACAACCTCCGCACTGCGGCCAGCCTCCTCCGTCCGCCACCCCATCCTCCACCTTGCCGGAGCTGCTACCCCTACCCCGTCGTCCACTGCAAGAGATGGACGTCTCTCATCCACGGCGCTGGACCAGCATCCTTTCATTGCCTCCTCTCGCTTCATCGGCACCGTCGTCCACCTTGCCGTTGCCGCTCCTACGACCGCCTCGTCCACGGCAACAGGATATATCCCCCGAACCGGCCGTCTGCCGTCTAAAGTCTTATTCCCCGCCGCCGACAGCCATCGCACCCACAACACCCTCAACATATCAGCATAGGCCTACACGGCGTCGCAAGAGAGGTGGTGCTCTTCCATATGTGCTTAAGTTATTGATCTCACCCGGAAAATAGATCGTAATTTGTTTACTGTACTTTTCTTATCCGTACCAAATCGTAGTGGCTAGTTGAAAGCAAACATTGGTTGCGAAGTAGCTTTGTCCGGTTTGCACCTTCAGATCCGCCATGGCACAGGCACTATACTCGTAAAGCTTATGGTTTCCCCCTTTATATTCACTACCATCATCGTAGGTGCTTCATGTCGTGCTAGCACCGCTCCTCAAGACCTCAACCCAAAGCTTATGTGTTGAAATACGAATCTGATATGATGCTCATATCACTAAAACAGAGAATGTTTAATTGGTCACCTAATGTTCCTATATTCATTTTGAAAAGCATGTGCGCCACCCACTGGTCCAGCTAGTTCCACTTTCCTGATTTTTCTCTTGATGCTTAGGGTTTTCCCCTTTTATCTACTCTACTATGATCTGCGTAGGTTCTTTCTGTCGTACTAGCATTACTCCACCCTTCAAGCTAAACAACACAACACTCAGAATTCGAAAGCTTAGTTGTTCAAATATGATTGTGATATGATACTGATATTAGTTAATCGACACATTTAATTGGTTAGCTAAGGGTCCCACTTGAGTTTCCAAATGCATGTCGCAACATATAGAGAGACAGCATAATTGCATTTCTTTGTCACTTGTTGACCGTACTTTCTTGTCCATACCAAATCTTAGTTGTTATTTCAAAGCAAACATCGGTTGCTAACTACCCTTTGCGTGGTTTGCAGCTTCAGATCTGCCATCCCACTGCCACGGTCAACACAGTACTCATCATGCTTATGTTTTCCCCATTTTATGATGACCACAATCAGCCTACGTGGTTCGTGTCGTAATAGCACTGCTCCACCCATCGAGCTAAACAAGCTTAGTTGTACAAATTCATATCTGATATTATTGCTGATATTACTAAACTTGAGAGATGTTTAATTGGTTAGCTAAATGTTCCTACTTTAGTTTCGAAATGCATGTGAGCCACATATGGAGAGACCGGAAAGAATAGTATTTCTCTGTGCGCTCTGGTTCATCATGGGTGGCCAACCGACATTGTATTAAAAGACTTGTAATATCTTCAATCTGCTTGCTGTTCTGCTCTTCTTTAAGATGATACTCTTCTCTTGCAGTCGACTGGTCAGGTCGAGTTGTTCTCCCTTAGTATATTTTGAATCTGTCAGGTCAGGTCGACTTGTTCTTCTTTACTATATGTTGAAGCTATCATCTGCGAAGTGTCATCACTTCTGGAGCTCTCATATTTTGAGTAGTAGGACACATTATATTAATGCACACAACAAATTACAGCATGCATGGCATCTTTTAAAAGAATTGCAGAGATAGCACAAAGTGGTTTACAGGGAGGCAGTATTGGATTAGGATCACTTCTGCATTACAAAGAAAATCTCACTTGTTTTTATGTTTTCATGCATGTCAGATATTGAACATTATCAAAATGAATATGAGAATGGGCGCACGAGAGGAATATTGCGGAATGATCCACTGCCTAACAAACTTGGCATGGTGGAGGATGGCCTATCTTATTCACCCATCAAGGTGCTTGCTCTACCTTTGCAAAGTTGTATTGGTCGCACATATTTTGCTTCTGACCTCTTGCATTACTTCTACTTTGTTACACCATCTGCTTAGTTTAAGCATCATATATGAGTATATGCCATGCCTATCCATTTTCTGTACCTATTCATGTGTCGTCACACTATGTTTTTCCAGTCAAATGTTGTTCTTTCGTAATAGGTGTCCAAAAGGAAGAGGGTGAGTGCAGGTCATCAAGGAGTACAAACTAGGTATTTGGAAAAGGTAGTGATACGTGTTAAATCAGATAGATCAGCAGCCATAGAAAACACAGGCCCAACTGTACCACACTTTACCCCTACTCCAGTGGCCAAACCCTTGTTAGAACTGCTGGGAGCCCAGCGTCAGGTACTGTCTATGATATCAATTCAAAATTTGAACTCCTAAATTTCTGCTTGTGCCTTGCCTTCTCTCTTGTATGAAAACTAATTTCAGATGAATCTCCTTGCTCAAAGGATCATACGATCTCAAAACAATAATGGGCTCTGCATTGCTCTTGTCAGTATCTCTCTCCCTTTTGCCTTGTAACGCTGTACTTAATTAATTGCTATTTGATTATGTATCATCAGTCTGCACCTGAGCTTCATTATCCTCTATTTCTTCCAATATTATTTGATCTATATTTCCTCTATGCAAAGTGTAGAATAATGGCAACGCTTATAAAGAATTTTCTTTGGGGAATTTATTGAATTATCCTTCCATCAACATGGAGAAGGGCTTTGTCCAGCCCGTGTTAACATGTAATGTAAGTTCATCCTTCTCAAGCCTTCAAACTTTGTTCTAGTATAGATTTGGATAGGCATCATTCCCTCCACTGTTGTTTGCTTTGCTGTTTACATCTGATTGGATGTTTGCAACAACTACCAGTTTCAAATTGTAGTTGTAAAAACATGTTCCTTATGCAGAACAGATCCATTTATTTGCTTATATAATTGTGAAACTTGTTACGTGTCTCCTTGTTTCTCTTTCATACTCGTATCTCTTACGCCAGGCAGAACTTTAGGGAATATAGTGAGCCAAACCATCTTGAGGACAGCGAGATGACCCCAAGGTCCTGTCTTGATGAAGACAGTGAGTTGAAGCTACTCACTAGCAGGTGTGAGACAACCTCTGTGCAGTCGCTGCCTCAATCAGTTTGACTTCTTCAGTCTCAACTTAAAGCGGAAAGGCTTGCCTGAGCTCAGCTCCGACTTGAAGTCAAAGATGCAATGAAGATGTCAGAGGACTGCAGTGCGCACCATCATGCCTTAAATCTAGTGTTGATGCATCTATCGTTGACACAACTGAGGTCTACTCAGCTTCTTCAGCTGTTTGGGGGGGCCCGACCTGGCCAGGCCTAGTGCCTTCTGAAGTGCTCTCAGTTTTGTATATTCTTTTGTCGGTGCGATTATTTGCACTGGTGGCGAACTTTGATGCCCAGTGGATGTAATATGTGTGATAGCCGTGATAGCCTAGCGTAAGTTGCTTGCTTATTTATTTCCTTGTTGTCTTGTTTATTTCTTTGCTTCCAGTCATTGCAGTTCTTTTTCCGCGGTTTGCTAGTGGCTGTAATAACCTATTTTTTAAAACTAGGCCACAATAACCATGGGCTAATATTTACTGTAGTGACATTGGGCCTCCTACGGGCCGTAGAAACAATGGGCCTTCTACGGGCTGTAGAAACAATGGGCCTTCTACGGGCCGTAGAAACAATGGGCCTTCTACGGGCCGTATCATCAATGGGCCTTATATGGGCAGTATGATCGATGGCCAAACATGGGCCAATAACAGGCTGCATTATGGCCGTAAACGGGCTAGAGTTGGAATCATCCGTTCATGGGCCGACCATAACGGGCCATCGTTAATAGGCCGTATTTGATGACGCTATGAAAACGGCCCAACGTATTAACGGACCACAAATGGGCCGACTGTAACCACAGGCTGAATTTGGCCCACAAGCAGAAAATGGCAGTAACGGGCCGTAAGTAAACGAATGCTGGAAATGAGCCCAAGAATAAATGGGCTCTGAGAAGGCCGAAAGATAACATGGGCTGGAAACGGCCCAACGGAATAACGGGCCATTAATGGGTATAAAGTGCTACACTGTTCATTACGGGCCAGCTTCACCACAGGCCGTTAATGGGTGTAAAGTGATACACTGTTCATTACGGGCCAGTTTCACCACGGGCCGTTAATAGGCCAAGAGTTACATAGGGCCTCATATGGGCCGAAAGACGTCATGGGCCATACATGGGCCAGAAGTGAAAACGGGCTGGAATCATATTGGGTGGCCCAGATGACGCTACTGGGCCTAATTCGGATAGGGCGTAACGGGCCTTGGATTAGCAGGCTGTAAGTGGGCTATATGCGAACAGGCCGTTAACAGGCTTTACATGGGCCGGCCCGCCACCTTTTGACCAAGTCAAACGGGCCGGCCTTTTCACAGGAATGGGCCTCTGTTGGGCCGTGCCACGTGTCGACGTATCATAGGCGCCTATCTGACCCACTAACAAGCTGACACGTGTTTCGTCCGGCCAATAAGAATTTTACACGTGGAAATTTCCCATTGGTCGGGGCTGTTAACGGGTTATCGGATCCAAAACCCGACCCGATAGCTTAACGGCTTTCCGTTACGGTGGATGACACGTGTCGGTCACCCTTGACGAAAGCACTTCTGTGACGCGCGATTTATCGTCATGGAAGTGGACCCTTCCATGATGATAATTTTGGTAATGTCATGGAACACTTCTACGATAGCACAGGTATGACTATCTTGATTCTGTCATAAATTTGTCATGGATGTACATGCATGACAAAAAACACGACCTACTGTGACAAACACGTATCATCACGGAAGTGTATTTTTTGTGTAGCGTGACTCTTAGATCAGTGGGAAATCTCAAGGCAAGAATCAGCAAAAGAAGAGACAGGACATCCATAAAACTGGTCCTGCCCCTGCTTCGGGCCTTATGGCATACTCTGAGGTGATTTGCTACAACTGTGGGGAACCAGGGCATCATTCGGATAAATGTGTCAAGCCCAAGAGTTGTTTTATCTGCAAAATGGTTACCCATACAGTTGAGAATTGCCCTGTCAGAAGGAAAACCCATAGTTCTGCTAGATATGTTGGAAGTGCTGCTCCAGGATTAGGGTTCTACCACATAGACCCACCTGATGAAAATGCTCAGTATCATGGCTCCCTGAAGAATGTGGGGATTGTTCTGGTAGAAGTTGGTGAAGTGACCAAGCAGGAACGTGCCACTGAGTTTGCAGACATTTACAAAACCAACTGGCCCTGGCCAATCAATGCCCTAGATGAGTGGACATTCTTGGTCAAATTCCCTCCTAAAATAGATGCAGTTCAAGTTGCTGGATACCCCTGTTTTGGTCTCAAAAAAGAAAATGTTGTAGTCAATGTTGAAGTCTAGAAAGGCAAGATTTTTTTTTGACTGTGAACTGTGGGGCAAAACCCCCACAGCAGATCAAAACTTTATTGAAAAAATAACAGATACAACAAGTTGATTACAAGGAGTAACCAGGTTACAAGGAAGAAGAAAAAATAAAGCCCTACAAAACTAGCTTAGGGGGGAGGTAAGAGATCCATTTTAGTAGGTCATCCTTGTAAGCAGCTCTGATTCTGTGCTGCATGAGGCTAATATCCTGCCTAAAAGCAAACCTCCATTTGTTGAAACTGGCCCTCTCATTTCTGAACACTTTGGCATTTCTGATGATCCAAATATGCCAGCAAGCAATGAATACCACTTCAGAAAAGAAAGGCCTATCAAAACTTCTCCTTGCCTGAGTAACCAGCTCAATCATGGAGGTGCCAGCAGACCAATCAATCTGTAGATAATTCCAGACCCTTACACTGAAATTGCAATTGAAGAACAAGTGATCTCTGGTTTCCCTAGCCTGCAAAGGGCATAGCCTACAGTGGACTCCATCCTCCATGTGCCAGTGCCTTCTCTCAACCATATCCTTGGTGTTCAACCTGTCCAAGCAAAGACCTTGATCTTGAGAGTACAGGAGGATTTCCATATCCAACAGAGCAAAGGATTGAAGGACTCAAACTGAAAGGAGTGTGAGCAAAACATCTTGGGCTTGTAAAACTTGGAAGAGCCCTACCAGAACCAACAGTCCTACTAGAAAGGCAGGATTGAGGCTGAAGAGGACCTCCAGGAAACTTGGATCAAGATCAGGAAATTGAACCCCCAAGTGGTGTGACTGGACTATGCTGGATCAAATCACTTCCACTCCGGGGGTCTTACTGGATGTGGATTGGCAGCATAATTTCAAGTCATTCTATGAAACTGTTAGTGTCAAAATCTTATGCAAAGATCCCTCCAAAATCCCTACTGAAAGGCTTTTTGAAGTTGGGAACAAAATCTACAGGCTACTCATTGAGGTGGAGTCCTTAACCCCCACTGAAACTAGCACCTCCACCAACCTCTCTGCTGGTACATATGTCTCTGCAGCTGAAACTGGTACCAATCTTACTGAAGATGCTGAATCCAACAGGAGCTCTAGATCTGAATCAGATAAAGGGCCTGCTGCCAATTCTGGGGCCCCTAACATCAGAGGACAGTCTTTTGGCCACAATCAGATGCTTGGAGAAACTACACCCACTTCAGTCCTCAAGACACACCTCCCTGATTCTCCATACACTCCTCAACTCAGCATCCAGGAAAAGATCTTGAATTCTGTGCTTGATGAAACTGATGGATTCAACCTCCTCAGGGAAATGGAGCTCCTGAAAGATGATGATCTGATGGAATTAGAAGGTTCTGTAGATCTACAAGAGGATCAATAGGCACTTGTTAAAACAACTGAACTCCCAGACAATTTGGACTCAAAATACAACTCTGACTTCCCTGCCCTTCCTAAGGAGAAGCACCTTCCCAAATGGGGTCCTATTCAAGTCACCAGAACCAGTGCCAGGGTAGCTGGTGACAAGAGAACCATTATTGGAAAGGCTCAACAGCTCAAAGAGGTTCAGAACCTGGAAGTGCAAAAACCCCAGGGTATGAAACACACTTCCTTCTCCAACTTTAATGATCCTTCCTTCAATGCCATTGCTGCTAAGATTGGTGTAGATGTTACCTCTCTTAAACATGGCATTGAATGCTCTTCCTTTATTTACCCTAACCAAAACATATTTGAAGGCTCTGTTTGTGAGAATTTTTCTCTAGATGGTAGTTCTAGTTTAGACTGCATTCGATAAAGTTGACCTTGATTTCCTTATGAAACTCCTGGAGCTTAAAGGTTTTGGGGGTAAATGGACTAGTTGGATCCAGCAACTTACTCATGGGGGGTCTGTTGGGGTCAAGTTAAATAGCTGTGAAAGTGATTTTTTTCCTTGCTGGTAAAGGCCTTAGGCAAGGTGACCCCATCTCCCCGCTTTTGTTTAATTTAGTAGTGGACGTTCTTACTAAAATGCTGAGCAAAGCTGCTGATCATAGTCTGATTGCAGGGCTCTGTCCTGAGGTCTGCCCTGGTGGCATCATCTGCCTTCAATATGCAGATGATACCATCCTTTTCTTAGACAATGACTCCACACATGCTAGCAATCTAGAAATTATTCTAACCTGTTTTGAACAAGTCTCAGGCATGAGAATCAACTACTCTAAAAGTGAACTCATCCATATCAACATGGATGATCAGGAGTTAGCTGACTTCCTCTCTATTCTAGTCTGTAATAAAGGTAACTTCCCCATTAAGTACCTAGGTATCCCTCTCCACTATGATAAACTGAGGAGAGAGGATATCCAACCCCTTCTGGATAAAATCATTAAAAGGATTTTTGGGTGGAGGGGCAAACTTCTCTCTTACAGAGGTAGATTGATCCTCATACAAGCTTGTTTGGCTAGCATTCCAGTGCATCTCCTCTCCTTCTTCAAGTTCCCTAAATGGGCAGTGAACCTCATCAATTCTCAGATGTCTCATTACTTGTGGAATGATTTTGAGGGAAATAGGAAGCTACACATTGCTAATTGGGCCCTAGTCTTTGTGAAAAAAGATTTTGGAGGCCTAGGCATACCTAACCTCCAAGAAATTAACATCTGTCTTCTAGGGTCTTGGATTAAAAGATTCTATGAGGAAGACCTGAAACCCTGGAAGCTTCTTATTGCCCATAAATACCTAGGAAATAAACCTAATATTTTTGTCCCTTCCTCCAACCCTAAGACCTCTAGATTCTGGAAAGGATTAAAATCTATTATGCATGCTGTGAAATTTGGCTACAGATGGAACATAGGGGATGGGAGCAGAACCAGGTTCTGTGAAGATACTTGGTTTGGCACATCCCCCCTAGCAGTCCAATTTTGGCCTATTTACTCTGTCTGCAATGAGCTTAACAAAAGTGTCAATGAAGTTTGGGATGGTCAATGCCTAAAACTCTATTTTAGAAGGAACTTTAGTGATAGTCTCATGGAACAATGGTTCCAGTTGGAGGAAATTGCCAAAAGAATTACCTTTACTGCCAAGCTGGATGCCCTGATTTGGCAGCTGGACAATAAGGGGAAGTATTCCTCCAGCTCCCTCTATCATGTTATCAACTTTAGAGGGGTTCAACCCGTGTTTATCCCTGCTGTCTGGAAATTGAGAGTTCCCCCTAAAATTCATGTATTTCTCTGGCTTCTCTCCAAAAACAAATTGATGACTAGGGATAACCTTAGGAAGATACACATCATCAAACCCCTTGATTGTGTTTATTGCTTGGAACAAGAGTCTTGTTCTCACCTATTTTTTGAATGTATAGTTGCTAAACATCTCTGGGCCCACATTGAGGAATATTTCTCTAGTAAGATTGGCTCATCCTTCGAATCTGTCGCCAGATTCTGGATTGCTACCAAAAAGTGCTCACTTTTAAATACTGTTAGCTCAGTTGTCCTTTGGTGCCTCTGGAAATATAGAAATGCTATGATTTTCAGTAACACCTCCTGGATTTTCATTCCGCGGGTCTTGAGGTTGATCAGGAACATGGTGAGGAACTGGGCCATTCTCTCCTTTGGATCGGACAAGGACAAGTTGATGAGCTTCATGGAAACCCTAACAAGATCCCTCCAGAAACCGTTGGCGATCACTTGTGGCTGAAGAAGGCTCGACCTGCTCTGGGGCTGGACCCGTGGGCTCGTCTCAAGATCTCTGATGAAGATGATGGGCACCTGGCGCCGAAAAAGAGGGACATCCACCATGCTACGCCTTCCAGCCCGGTGTCTCTGCTTGCTTACTAGTCGCCACAGGCTGACACGGCCCCTCGGCTGAACACCATGAAGGCTTCGCTGGACCCTCCTTGTGTCATTTGAGTGCTCTATCCGCTCTGCCTTTGGCACCGCTCGGGTGATTCGTGTTATTCAGAGAACTTGTTCATCCACCCCCCTAGTTTGTAGCTTTTCAACCTTTGCTTTTGAACTGCTCTTTGAGCTGCTGTATCAGAATATGTTGTGGTTTCATTCTCAGCAATGGAACCGGGGAGATGCTCCCTGTTTTTCTAAAAAAATTATTTTATATGTTATTATATATTATTTTTATTGTTATCATATATTTAACATATACTTACATATGTAAGAAAACAATATCCCACATCTCATTAACTTATAAAAATAATTTCTTAACAAATAAAATCCTGGATTGTTTTGGCACGAAAATCCTAGTGATTGTGTACAAAAGCTTGGTAAGATTTAAGGACGAATGTAATAATATCACTTATTATTTAAATATATTTATAACAAAATGCTCAACCCCTTTTTATTTTTTGATAACATTGCTGGCCCAACCCAACATTATAATTAGAATCAGCCCAGCAAAATCGTGTATTTCGAGAAAGTGCAAATGGCCTGTAATTTTTTAGGAAATAAAATAAATGGGCCGCATGGACGCTACATTATTTGTTCACCCAGCCCAGCTAATGGTTGTAATTCAAAAAAAGATCAAATTGACTGTAAATTCTACCACGCAAAAAAAGACTGTAAATTCTGAAAAAATGGGTTGAATACGTGCCACATTTTTGGAGGCTGAAATGTGGGCCAATAGGTCGAAGCCAACGCAAGTTGTTGTCAATTTAGTCAACAAATGATTCTGACATGTTAGCCGTTGGATTTACATCCAACGACCGGCATCCATCTTCAATCTCTCGTCTTCTTCCTCCAGCGCCGCCGGGACCACCTCCCGCCTCCTGCTGCTAGCAGCTCTGCTTAGCACGCTTCGCTATGAAGCGCTACTCCACCGTTGGCCAGTCCATCCCTCCACCCCTCCACACCTCCTATTCTTCTTCACCGACTGCCAAACCACACCGCACTAGAACCAGTTAACCCTCGTACACCTCTCCGTCTGCGACTCTACTCCCGCGTCTTCCCATCTCTGGCTCGTTGCTGTCCGGGGCCTCGCCGTCGTCCACCACCTTGGATGCGCTCGGCGCGGCGTGGTAAACGTGGTCAATGAACGACACCATCGGAAGTAGACTGTGCGTGGAGAGGCTGGCAGCTGGGTCCACGACCGCACACAAGGAAATGCCTCCTTATTATGCGCAAAATAATGATTCCTCCACCTGACATCTGGGACCCACCGGAAGGGCCTCTGTATTTAGCAAAAATAACGTGCCCCCCGCTGACATGTCAGACCCACCAGCTATCTTCACACGCAAGGAAGTGCCTCCATATTACGCACACAAAAAATGAATTTCCCCCCTGCCAGCTGGAACCCAGCATAGTGGGAGGCTGACTTGTGGGCCTACCAAGTTGACGGGGACGGAGGGCTTTGTGAACTTAGTCAATATGAACGATTCTAGCTCATGTTACCGTACGATGTTCATCCAACAGCCGTAGTGCTTCTTCAACCTCTGGTCTTCTTTCTCCAGCCGCCCAAACCAGTGTCGCGTGCTCCTGCCTCCCGTGGCCGGCTGTGATGCCACGGAGGCCTCACCGCCCCCTACTACTCCCACTGCTAGCCAGGCCATCCCTCTACTCATCCACACCCCCTATTATTCTGCGGCGACAGCAGCCTCACACCGCAGCCGAACCAGTGAACCCTCATACTCCTCTTCGCGTGGGCATCCACTGCTGTGTCTTCCCCGGCTCTGAGTCGTCCCCTTCCTAGTCCTCGCCGTCGTCCACCGTCGTGGTGCTCTCGGCACGGTGTGGTCAACGTGGTCAAGGAACGACTTCCATCGGACGTGGACTGTACGTGGAGAGGCTGACGGCTGGGTCCACGGCCGCAGCAAGGAAGTACCTCCTTATTACGCGCAAAATAATGATTCCTCCACCTGACAGCGGGGACCCACAGGACAGGCCACCGTATTTCACAAAAAAATGTTTCCCCCTGACTGCTGGGACCCACCAGCTACATCTTCGCATGAAAGGAAGTGCATCCGGGCAAAAAAACGAATCGCCCCCCTGACAGCTGGGACCCACCAACTACATCTTTGCATGCAAGGAAGTGCCTGGCAGTCGGGACCCACCCGGTCGAAGCGTACGTAGCGTTGTCATTCTGGTCGCGAACGTGTATGTACATATATACTGGTGGATGTAGAGGCGCGCACGTGTCGTAGTAGAGGCGTGTACATGTCGTAGTAGAGGCGCGTACGTGTCGTAGTAGAGGCGTGCATGTAGCATGTACACATACATACAGCGGCCAAGGTGCAAGAAATAAAATACGGCCACGTATGTGTACATACGGGCGGGGTCTCGAACGCCTACTCGCGCATACATACGGCCAGGGCTCGTGTACATGGCTGGGTCGGAACGGAGAAACAACGTCGTCGTCGTGTTCCTGGGGAGGCAATAGGATGCTGGTGTTCATGGGGAGGCAACGGAATGCGTCGTGTTCATGGGGAGGCAACGGAACGCGTGGGAGCTAACCGGCTGGGTCGGAACGGAATGCGTGGTCGTGTTCATCGGGGAGGCTTGGACGGAACATGCGATGGAAACGAGGCCTGGCATACCGCAAAACGGAGGAAACGACCTTGTGTTCGACCGGCCACGTTTGAAATGGGATCTTGTTCATCAGGAGGGGTCTGGCGTACCGCAAAACAGAGGAAACGGACCTCCTACGGTCGAAACGGGGGTCCTGTTGATCGGGAGGGGTGTGGCGTACCGCAAAACGGAGGAAACGGACCTCCTACGGTCGAAACGGGGGTCCTGTTGATCGGGAGGGGTATGGCGTACCGCAAAACGGACGAAACGGACTTGTGTTGGAGCGCTACGGTCGAAACGGGGGTCCTGTTCATCGGGAGGGGTTTGGCGTACCACAAAACGGGACTCCACGGGATACTGTTCATCTCCATTGTCGACCTCCTCCAGCCTCCACGGGCTACCGTTGACCTCCTCTAGCCTCCACGGGTTCCTGTTCATCCAACCTCCACCGCACGCTACTCCACCGGCTACTGTTCAACCACCCCTCCACGGGCACCCCTCCACCGTCTACTGTTCATCCAACCCTCCACACCACGGGGTCCTGTTCAACCACCCCTCCACGGGCACCCCTCCACCGTCTACTGTTCATCCAGCCCTCCACCACACCACGGGGTCCTGTTCATCCAGAGGCAACGCCACCGCACACTGTTCATCCAAACCCCCCAGCAACGCTCACTGTTCATCCCAGAGGTAGCATCGATCGGCTTCAGTTAGCAGCAGTAGCGAAGGAATCGCTCGATCGGATTCAGTTAACATCCATCGATCGATCGCTCGGGTTTAGTAACGCGTAGCCTGCAGTGCAATCGTTCGGGTTCATTTAGAGCCCAACGCCTCGCTCGGGTTTAGTTAGAGCCAACGCCTCGCACACGCGCGCGTACGTGTACGAGAGAAACGCGCATCGCTCGGCCCCCGACCTCCCACCGTTCCCGGGAACTCCCCGAAATTTTCCTCCCCCTCGTTTCTACCACGGTTTTTTCCATCATGGACGGCCCAAAGAATGTCATGCAGCTGCATCTCCGGCCTGCCCAGGACGAAAAGCCTATTTTCTGTCATGGTTTTTTGTCATAGAAGTAGGAGCCCACCACATCTATGATGATACCGGGTTTTGTCACAATTATCGTCATATAAGTGTCATATGTATGACAGAAAAAAATTTCGTTCGGCCCAAAATGTCACGAATGTGTCTTTTTTTGTAGTGTATGTTACTTGCCCGAGATTTGATCGTCGGTATCTCAATACCTAGTTCAATCTCGTTACCGGCAAGTCTCTTTACTCGTTCCGTAATACATCATCCCGCAACTAACTCATTAGTTGCAATGCTTGCAAGGCTTAAGTGATGTGCATTACCGAGTGGGCCCAGAGATACCTCTCAGACAATCTGAGTGACAAATCCTAATCTCGAAATACGCCAGCCCAACAAGTACCTTCGGAGACACCTGTAGAGCACCTTTATTATCACCCAATTACATTGTGACGTTTGGTAGCACACAAAGTGTTCCTCCGGTAAACGGGAGTTGCACAATCTCATAGTCACAGGAACATGTATAAGTCATGAAGAAAGCAATAGCAACAAACTAAACGATCAAGTGCTAAGCTAACGGAATGGGTCAAGTCAATCACATCATTCTCCTAATGATGTGATCCCATTAATCAAATGACAACTCATGTCTATGGTTAGGAAACATAACCATCTTTGATCAACGAGCTAGTCAAGTAGAGGCATACTAGTGACATTCTGTTTGTTTATGTATTCACACATGTATTATGTTTCCGGTTAATACAATTCTAGCATGAATAATAAACATTTATCATGATATAAGGAAATAAATAATAACTTTATTATTGCCTCTAGGGCATATTTCCTTCAGACCAAGCTAAGGTTGATGCAATTGAGAAAATGCCATGTCCTAAGGATATCAAAGTTATTCGTAGTTTCCTAGGTCATGTTGGTTTCTATAGGAGATTTATCAAAGACTTTTCTGGAATTTCTAGGCCTCTTACTAATCTTTTGCAAAAGGATATTCCTTTTGGTTTTGATGATGGTTGTTTAGAAGCCTTTGAAACACTCAAGAAAGCCTTAATATTTGCACCTATTGTTCAACACCTGATTGGAACTTGCCTTTTGAAATTATGTGTGATGCTAGTGATTATGATGTTGGTGTTGTTCTAGGACAAAGAGTTGATAATAAACTTAATGTTATTTATTATGCTAGTAAAACTCTAGGTAGTGCTCAAATAAATTATGCTACTACTGAAAAGGAATTCTTAGCAGTGGTGTTTGCTTGTGATAAATTTAGATCTTATATTGTTGATTCCAAAGTAACTGTTCACATAGACCATGCTGCTATTACATATCTTATGGAAAAGAAATATGCTAAACTAGACTTATTCGTTGGGTTCTCTTGTTACAAGAATTTGATTTACATATCATTGATAGAAAAGGAGCTGAGAACGCCGTAGCTGATAATTTGTCTAGGCTTGAAAATGTGCTTGATGACCCACTACCTATTGATGATAGTTTTCTTGATGAGCAGTTAGCTGCAATAAATGTTGCTCATAGTACTCCTTGGTATGCTAACTATGCTAATTACATTGTTGCTATATATTTACCACCTAGCTTTACATACCAGCAAAAGAAAAAATTCTTCTATGATTTAAGATATTACTTTTGGGATGACCCACATCTTTATAAAGAAGGAGTAGATGGTATTATTAGACGTTGTGTACCTGAGCATGAACAGGGACAAATCCTATGGAAATGTCACTCCGAGGCTTATGGAGGGCATCATGCTGGAGATAGAACTGCTCACAAGGTATTGCAGTCTGTATTTTATTGGCCTACTATCTTCGAGGATGCCCGTAAGTTTGTCTCTTCTTGTGATGAATGTCAAAGAATAGGTAATATCGATAAGTGTCAAGAAATGCCTATGAATTATTCACTTGCTGTTGAACCATTTGATGTTTGGGGATTTGATTACATGGGACCTTTTCCTTCCTCTAATGGGTATACACATATTTTGGTTGTTGTTGATTATGTTACTAAATGGGTAGAAGCCGTTCCAACCAGTAGTGCTGATCACAACACCTCTATTAAAATGCTTAAGGAAGTTATTTTCTCAAGGCTTGGAGTCCCTAGATATTTAATGACTGATGGTGGTTCACACTTTATTCATGGTGCTTTTCGTAAGATGCTTGCTAAGTATGATGTTAACCATAGAATTGCATCACCCTATCATCCTCAGTCTAGTGGTCAAGTTGAACTTAGCAACAGAGAAATAAAATAAATTTTACAAAAGACTGTTAATTGGTCCACGAAGAATTGGTCTAAGAAATTCGATGATGCGCTTTGGGCTTATAGAACAACATATAAAAATCCTATGGGTGTGTCTCCTTGTAAAATGGTTTATGGAAAAGCTTGTCATTTGCCTCTTGAGTTTTAGAACATAAAGTATATTGGGCAGTTAAAGAACTCAACTATGATTTCAAACTTGCTGGTGAAAAGAGGTTATTTGAGATAAGCTCCTTAGATGAATGGAGAACCCAAGCTTATGAGAATGCAAAGTAATTCAAAGAAAAAGTTAAAAGATGGCACGACAAAAGAATTCGAAAGTGTGAGTTTAAAGTTGGAGAATATGTTCTTTTGTACAACTCTCGTTTTAGATTTTTTGCAGGAAAGCTCCTCTCGAAATGGGAAGGCCCATACATCATCGAGGAGGTTTACCGATCTGGAGCCATCAAAATAAATAACTCCGAAGGTACTAACCTGAAGGTTGTCAACGGGCAACGAATAAAGCATTATATCTTAGGTACGCCTATCAATGTTGAAAATAATATTATCCAAACTTTGACACCAGAAGAACACATAAAAGAGTCCTTCCAGAACACTCCAGAATTGTGAAAGTAAAGAGGTACGTGATACGGTAAGTAAACAGACTCCGAAAAATCCGTAAAAATATTTTTTATCAGTTTTGGAATATTTTAAAATTTTGGAAATAAATAAAATTCCAGGAAGCGTCCCCTGGTGGGCACAAGACACCAGGGCGCGCCAGGCACAGGTGGGTTGTGCCCACCTGGGACACCTTCCGTACTCCGTGTTTCTTCTGTATGCTTGTCCTCCAAGATAAAAAATCTATATATACTTCCCGAACCTGTTGATCACCGTATCATGAAGAAATCCTCTGTTCTCTTTCCTTGCTATTTTTGGTCAGATTTATCCAGCCAGGCATCATGTTTCTTGATCCTCCAAAAACATGGAAGGAGACGCTTGGCTGATGAAGATCGAGA
Source organism: Triticum urartu (assembly GCF_056163025.1). Classification (NCBI taxonomy): domain Eukaryota; kingdom Viridiplantae; phylum Streptophyta; class Magnoliopsida; order Poales; family Poaceae; genus Triticum; species Triticum urartu. The sequence continues at coordinate 429,736,088 of NC_141873.1, forward strand.
CAAAGCAGGAGGAGCCTACGGACGCCCTCAAGGGAGACAAGGGCAATAAAGCTACCTTGGATCCGCCCCCGGTGGCAGCACAAGAGCTGTTGGCCGAGGAGGAGGAAGAGGATATCCTTAAACCCTACCTTCCTCATCTTACTCCCGCTGAGATTGAGGCTTTTCGCATCATTGAAATAGTTCGCATACAAAATAAGTATCTTTCTCGCGAAAATATTCTGCATCAAGAGCATATCATCCATCTCAAGAGCGTCATCCGACGGCTGGAGAACCTCTTGATCCTTAAGGATAGGATCACTTCATCACCACCATCATCTTCTTCACCCAAAAAAAGAAAATTGAGTATCAGGTATGGGCACTCCCCTTGGCTTTTGCCAAGCTTGGGGGAGGTCCCCCGGTATCATATCATCCCACTATCTTTTTTGCTTTTACTTATTTTAGTTCAATCCTTTTGCTTTAGATGAATAAAAGTTTAGTTCGATCCTTTCTTCTTTGAGAGTTTGCTTAGTGATCTATCCTTTTAATCGTGTGCAAGTTTTATAATAAAGTTAGTTTGAGTTTTTGCTTTTTTTACTTTCATGTTGCAAATAAAGAAAATAAATACAGAAAGAAAAAGAGAAAGGAAATAAATGAAGAAAGGAAATAAATCAATAATATTATATACTAATCCTATGGTAGGTGATGGCACCACATAAGGAAAAGTATAAGAAGAAAATTTTATTAGAGATCGACAAACATAGCATTAGTCAATGATGCAACTCATGAAAGAATTAATAAGGGAAGAGAAGATTCACATACAGATATATTATCCTAGAAATCTTTTGTGATTGTGAGCCCTCATCAAAATAATATATGCCAAAATTGTTGACATTGGACAAGGAAGACAACTTAATGATTTATGTTTGTTTATATTCGCATAGAAGTCATATTCTCATAGATCCTTTAACATGTGATGCTTTCCCCCTATCTTTTCTAGCCAAAAATTCCGCACTAAGTAGAGATACTACTTGTGCATCCAAAAACCCTTAAATCCAAATCTTTTTCAAGTGTCCACCATACCTACCTAGCGATTGAGCAAGATCCCTCAAGTAAGTTGTCATCGGTGAAAAAAGGCAATAAAAATTGCTTCTAAAAGTGTGAGATCATTTAGTGTAAGAGAATTAAGCGTTGTACGAACTTGGATGACAAAGAATAAAAGCTACAGACTGCATAATAAAGGTTGTCTTCTTAAGGGGCAATACAACGTGACGTTCTCTTGCACTAAGGGATTGAGCATACAAACAAATAAGCGCATGGCAACCTATGCCTCCCTCTGCGAAGGGCCTATCTTTTACTTTTATGCAAAGAGTCAAATTTTTTCTCTCTATTCCTTTTATTTTTCTCTTTTGGCAAGCATCATGTGGTGAGGAAAGATCTAGGCACATATGTCCAGTTGAATATAGATGGCATGAGTTATTATCGTTGACATCACCCTTGAGGTGAGTATGTTGGGAGGCGAAACTATAAGCCCCTATATTTCTACGTGTCCGGTTGAAACATTTTGCTCATGGGTACGAGGTGAGCGTTAGCAATCATAGAAGACTATATGATGGTTGAGTATGTGGACTTGCCTAAAGGCTCCGACATGTGACCCTTCCTAAAAAGATGATGAATTGCAGTTGCAAAGTTGACTGAGAACATAGTTTGTTGGTTTTTAATAGAGTTTTTGCTTTATACTTTGATTGTGTGATGAACTATTACTTATTCATGAGAAGTATAAGATAAAAGTTCTATGATAAAAGTCCTATGTTTAATTTTGTTGCTGTTATAATAATCAACATGATGCTTCTATGTCCGTATTTTGTTTTCATCGACACCTCTCTCTCAAAGCATGTCGACATGTTTTTCGATTTTGGTTTTTTCTTGAGGACAAGCGAGGTCTAAGCTTGGGGGAGTTGATACGTCCATTTTGAATCATGTTTTCTTACTGTTATTTATAATGTTTTCTATCCATGCTTTTTGGAGTAATTATAATGCCTTTTCTCTCATAATTTGTGTAGCGACCAGACCTCAAACGGTCCAATCTCTATGCTCCGGTGTCATCCCTGGATCAGTAATGCTGACACCACACAGTACTTAAAGGATTTATAACAGAGTAGCAATCACACCCTTATTACATCGAGTGTCTCAATAGAGAACTTATTACAATAAATATGGCTTAAGGCCATCTAATAACGATAACAGCGGAAGGCTTAGAAGATAAGTGAGTCCATCAACTCCAACGGCATCACTGAGTATAGAACCACGTCCTAAAACTCCTTAATCATCGTCTGAAAAGTCTACAACATTAATGTTGCAGCCCGAAAACGGGTCAGCACATGGAATATGCTGGTAAGGTAACACATAGAGAGTAATGGAATGAAACAGCTATACTATATGCATATTTGGCTGGTGGAAAGCTCTATGGTTACAGTTTTGCGAAAAGTCAATTTTTCCCTACTGCAAAGGAATAAATTTATTTAACTATCATGGTGGTTGTTAAACATTGAGAATGGTTGACAGCATTCTCAATCCCAATTAAACATCATTAAACAAACCCGTCAAACTTAATTTTATAGTAACATGTTGAGATTCACATGATAATCCAAGTACTAGATACTCAAGATGTCCATAACCGGAAACACGGCTAACCATGATTAGTTTATACACTCTGCAGAGGTTTGCGCACTTTTCCCCACAAGGCTCGATCTCCTCCGTTGGATTTCTCGCACTACATGGTGTTTGAGAAACTGATGACCGAGACATAGTCTTTCAGAAGCGCTAGCACCTTACGATCGGGTAGACCGTACCACCTACATCCCCTACATCTGCTAATCTACCACTGTAAGAGTTCGCACGACTTAGTCAACTATGCTAGAGCCCATAATAGCTTGTGGCTGCACACGGAAGTTTCTAGCATGAAAAATCTCATGATCCCTTTGAGCCTGGGTGGCGGTCCAAAAGAAAACAGGCAATCCTGGAATACCCAGGTACCTCAATCCACCCAGATGTGTATTTAAGTTGCCACCTTAGATAAACCATTGATTTAAAAATCTCACATCTGTCATGGATATCACTCATCCAATCCACGTCTACTAGCATAGCATAGCAATAGTAAGCAAACGTAGAAGTAACTCCCAAAGGTTTGATAATAAACAGGTGATAGGTACTACCTCAACTACTTCCCAAACCCACAATTTAATTAGATCCTAATCATGCAATGTGTAGAGATTGATCTAATGCAATAAAACTGGGTAGTAGAAGGTATGATCAAAGTGTTACTTGCCTTGCTGATGATCCGGGAAACCTAGTGATTTGAAGTAACAAGCGGCGCACTCTGGGTACTCTATCGCAAACAAACAAGCATACAATAAGTACTCAACTAATGCACAGGTAAAACTTCAAATAAGAGAACTAACCAGAAAGTTCAACTTAAGAACTCCGGTTGGCAAAAAGAATCAAATCGAACGAAGCAACGAAAGACAAACGGCAAAAGAAATAGGCTTCGATTACTATTCTGGATCTAGGGCAATTTTTACAAAAACAAAAACTTGTTTAAGTTGGTTAAATGGAAAGAGGGTTTCGAGACAAAACTCCAGGCGCTTGAATCGCCTGATTCCGATAAACGAGCGAAAAGTTATACTAAAACGAAAATCGGATCAGAAATCGCAATCAGAAAAATCGCGGATTTAATCCGAGAAAAAGAACACGAGGAACAGTTTAACAAACGAACGTTCGTTAACTGGATATAAACGACGAACACGTTCGTTAAACGAACGAACGGGCGAATGCTCACTAAGTAGACTAAACCGAAAATAAAACCAATCTAATAAAAAACAAAAATCTAAAAAAATAAACCGTGGCTTTTTAAAAAACGGGCGGTTTTCTAAAGAAAATCGCCGGCTACGGCGGCTACCTCGGGCGGCGGGGCGGCTCCGGCGAGCGGGCGAGGCGGTGGCGGCGGCTCCGGCGAGCGGGCGAGGGCGACACGGCGCGTGGCAGCGGCGAGGCGGCGGGGCGACGCGGGGCGGCGCGGGCGGCGGCGGTGGCGGGGCGGTGGCTAGGGTTAGGGTTAGGGCGCGGGTGGGCTGGTGGGCTGCGGCGGGGCTCGAGCGGCGCTACTTAAAGGATGCCCCGGGCAGATTCCCGCTCGGGTACGGCCCGGAGTCGGTTCGGATTTTTTTTAAAATTAATTCCGCGCAGAAAAACAAATAAAAGAAATACTAAACCGACTCCAAAAATCCCGAAATAAATTTTCCCTGGCTTCTAAAATCAAGCCGCACAGGATGAACATTTATTTGGGGCCTAAATGCAATTTTGCAAAACACGCATTTTTCCTAAATTCAAATAAAATAGCAAATAAAATCTTATTTGATTTTTTATTAAATCCTCAATATTTCTTTATTTTGGGAAATTCATTTATTCCCTCTCTCATATTTTTGTAATAGAGATTATTGAAGATAAAATAAATAAAATCAAATGATCCTATTTTCAAAATTTGAGACAACTCAAATATGAAAAATAACGAAATCCCCAACTCTCTCCGAGGGTCCTTGAGTTGCGAAAAATTTCTAGGATCAACCAAAATGCAATAAATATGATATGCAATGATGATCTAGTGTATAACATTCCAAATTGAAAATTTGGGATGTTACAAACCTAACCCCCTTAAGATGAATCTCGCCCTCGAGATTCGGGTTGGCTAGAAAATAGGTGAGGGTAGTCCTTCAGCAAATCTTCCTCTCGTTCCCAAGTGGCTTCATCCTCCGTGTGGTGGCTCCACTGAACTTTACAAAACTTGATAACCTTGCTGCGGGTGACTCGACTGGCAAACTCTAGAATCTTAACTGGTTTCTCCTCATAGGTCAAATCACTGTCCAACTGAATTGCTTCCAGTGGTACCGTATCCCTCAGCGGTATGTCAGCCATCTCTGCGTGGCACTTCTTCAACTGGGATACATGAAACACGTCATGAACTCCTGACAGTCCTTCGGGTAATTCCAACTTGTAGGCTACTTCTCCCATACGTTCAAACACCTTGTATAGGCCTACAAAACGTGGCGCAGGGCGGCCGCGAGGCGGCGCGGGCGGCGGCGGCAGCGGTGCGGGGCGGCGACGGCTAGGGTTAGGGTTAGGGCGCGGGTGGGCTGGTGGGCTGCGGCGGGGCTCGAGCGGCGCTACTTAAAGGCTGCCCCGGGCGGAGTCCCGCTCGGGTATGGCTCGGAGTCGGTTCGGATTTTTTTTAAATTAATTCCGTGCAGAAAAACAAATAAAAGAAATACTAAACGGACTCCAAAAATCCCGAAATAAATTTTCCCCGGCTTCTAAAATCAAGCCGCACAGGATGAACATTTATTTGGGGCCTAAATGCAATTTTTAAAAACGCGCATTTTTCCTAAATTTAAATAAAATAGAAAATAAAACCAAATAAAATCTTATTTGATTTTTTTATTAAATCCTCAATATTTCTTTATTTTGGGAAAGTCATTTTATTCCCTCTCTCATATTTTTGTAATAGAGATTATTGAAGATAAAATAAATAAAATCAAATGATCCTATTTTCAAAATTTGAGACAACTCAAATATGAAAATAACGAAATCCCCAACTCTCTTGAGGGTCCTTGAGTTGCAAAAAATTTCTAGGATCAACCAAAATGCAATAAATATGACATGCAATGATGGTCTAGTGTATAACATTCCAAATTGAAAATTTGCGATGTTACAATTTGCAAGGAACACACCAAGAGGGAGAATTCCGGCAACTGGAAATCTGGACCTGGAAAAGCTACATCAGGCACCTATTCTGCACAACTCCAAATGAGCAGAAACTTCACGGAGATTTTTTATGGATTATTTAAGAAATACTAGAGCCAATAAACACCAGAGGGGGGCCACCAGGTGGGCACAACCCACCTGGGCGCGCCAGGCCCCCCCAGGCACGCCCTGGTGGGTTGTGGCCTCCTTGGCGCACCTCCAGTGCCCATCTTCTAGTATATAAGTCATTTTGATCTAGAAAAAATAAGGAGAGGACTTTCGGGACAAAGCACCGCCGCCTCGAGGTGGAACTTGGGCAGGACACTTTTGCCCTCCGGCAGAGCGATTACGCCGCGGGAACTTCCCTCCCGGAGGGGGAAATCATCATCGTCATCATCACCAACAACTCTCCCATCTTGGGGAGGGCAATATGCATCAACATCTTCAACAACACCATCTCCTCTCAAACCCTAGTTCATCTCTTGTGTTCAATCTTGTTACCGGAACTATAGATTGGTGCTTGTGGGTGACTAGTAGTTTTGATTACATCTTGTAGTTGATTACTATATGATTTATTTGGTGGAATATGATATGTTCAAATCCGTTATGCTATTTAATACTCCTATGATCATGAACATGTTTATCATTTGTGAGTAGTTACTTTTGTTCTTGAGGCCACGAGAGAAATCATGTTGCAGGTAATCATGTGAACTTGATATGTATTTGATATTTTGATAGTATGAATTTTGTTATTCCCTTAGTGGTGTCATGTGAACGTCTACTACATAACACTTCACCATATTTGGGCCTAAGGGAATGCATTGTGTAGTAGCAATTAGATGGTGGGTTGCGAGAGTAACAGAAGCTTAAACCCAAGTTTATGCGCTATTTCGTAAGGGACCGATTGGATCCAAAAGTTCAATTCTATGGTTAGAATTTATTCTTAATACTTTTCTCATAGTTGCGGATGCTTGCGGGGGGTTAATCATAAGTAGGAGGTTTTTCAAGTAAGAACAGCACCTAAGCACCGGTCCACCCACATATCAAATTATCAAAGTAGTGAACACAAATCAAACCAACGTGATGAAAGTGACTAGATGAAATTCCTGTGTACCCTCTATTGAATTCAGGTGGGCCATATATTTCAACACCCTCAAGAATGCTTTGCTTATCATAAGAGACCGTTTTGGCCTGTCCTTTGCCTCAAAAGGATTGGGCTACCTTGCTGCACTTTTGTTACTATTATCGTTACTTGCTCGTTACAAATTATCTTGCTATCAAAACACTCCACTACTTACAATTTCAGCACTAGCAGACAATAACTTACCGGAAACTACTTGTCATTTCCTTCTACTCCTCGTTGGGTTCGACACTCTTACTTATCGAAAAGAGCTACAATTGATCCCCTATACTTGTGGGTCATCATACCTCATCATGCTCGCGAACATTTATGCATACTGGGAGCGTACGCGATCCCCAGTTCCTGAGCCAGAGCCATCACCTGATCCATATCAGCAGTCTATTTATCAGTGGGAGCCGTAGGAGCTCGCCAACCGGTGGAACCCCAAGGATCCTCCTTAGTACACCGGAGAGGGCTACTTTGATCCATGGGCTTAGACCAACTTAGGCCAAAAGCCTAAGCTTGGGGAGTACGTATTTCTCACCGACATTACATTCATGTTCACACACTCATTCTAGTTGTTAGTGTTCATACTTTCTATTGTACTATCCATGCTAGTTTATTTTATTTTTCCCGCTTTCTTCTTGTGCGTGTGAAAAGCTTTGAGAAAAACAAAAAAAATATTAGTTGTAGCTTCTGTTTAGTTTCCTTTCCATGTTCATTTAGTTGTAGTATTAAAAGAAAACCCAAAACGATTTCTTGTTCTTCTTTTGCTTGCTGGGAGCTTTCCCATGTAAATAGTTTTTCTCGTTCTTGTTTTTGCTTTCTTCAGAAAAACAAAAACTCCAAAAACATTTTAGTGTGTTTCTTTGAAATTCTTTTCTTTTCTTTGGTGGTCAAAAGGAGAAGACCACGATGAAAATGTTGAGTGGTCCTCATATACCCACTCTGCCATGACGTGACAACATAAAGTAAATTCATTTTTCATTTTGGGACTGGGCATCCCTAATACCTTTGTCGTACTATCGTGCAATGACAAGTGAATAAACACTCATCTTGAGAATAACACATCTAGCATGGAAAAATATCGGCCACCCCCTATCGTTTCATGAGCAGTATGAGCACACAAAAGAGAAATTTATTTTGAAGATTAGGCATGGCACATACAAATTTGCTTAGAACGGCACGAAAATACCGCATATAGGTAGGTATAGTGGACTCATATGGCAAAACTAGGTTTAAGGATTTTGGATGCACAAGTAGTAATCCCACTTAGTACAAGTGAAGGCTAGAAAAAGATTGAGAAGCATCCAACCAAGAAACGAAAAATCACATAAGAGAGCATTAAGCATAACTAACACCGAATAATGCACCACAAGTAGGATATAATTTCATTGAATAACTATTGACTTTCGTGATTGTATAGGGAATCACAAACCTTAACATCAATATTCTTACTAAACCATAATTACTCATCAACATGACTCACATATCACTATCATCATATCGCAAAACTATTACAAAGAATCAAGTTTATTTTGTCCAATGATCTTCATGAAAGTTTTTGTTATATACCTCTTGAATATCTATCACTTTGGGAGAAATTTCATATGTTGCTTTTGATAGCTCAAACAGATCTAAGTGAAGAACATGAGCATAAAATTTGCTTTTCTCAAAATAATATAAGTGAAGGGTGAAAGAATTTCTTCAAAATTTTACTAACTTTCAAATAAATCTAAGTGAAGCATGAGAGCATTTCTTCAAAAATAATAAAGCACACCGTGCTCAAAAAGATATAAGTGAAGCACTTGAGCAATTCCATAGCTCAAGAAATTTAAGTGAAGCACATAGAGCAATTCTAACAAATCATAGCATAATTTTGGCTCTCTCAAATAGGTGTGTTCAGCAAGGATAGATGACACAAACTAAAAAGTAAAGCAAGCAAAGACTCATATAATACAAGATGCTCCAAGCAAAACTCAAGATATATGACGACTAAAAATATAGCTCCAAGTAAAATACTAATGGTCGTTAGAAGAAAGAGGGGATGCCACTCGGGGCATCCCCAAGCTTAGTCGCTTGTTCCTCTTTGGATAATAACTTGGGGTGCCATGGGCATACCCAAGCTTAGGCTCTTCTTACTCCTTATTCCTTCATCCATCGCGATCTCACCCAAAACTTGAAAACTTCAATCACGGAAAACTCAACAAAACCTTCGCGAGATCCGTTAGTATAACAAAGCAAATCACTACTCTAAGTACTATTGCAAACTCATTCATATTTTATTTTTGCATTATATCTACTGTATTCCAACTTTACCATGGCTTATACCCTCCAATACAAGTCATGGATTCATCAAAATAAGCAAACAACACAAAGAAAAGAGAATCTGTCAAAAACAGAACAGTCTGTAGCAATCTGGAAACTTTGAATACTTCTGCAACTCCAAAAATTCTAAAACATTAGGACAACGTAGGAAATTTGTATATCAATCTTGTGTACAAAAATCAAGATTTTATCGCGCTTCTATGATTTTTATTAATTCTATGACTGGCGAACAAAGTTTCTGTTTTTTCAACAAGATCGAAGCAACTATCACCCAACATGATCCCGTAGGCTTTGCTTGGCACAAACACTAATTAAAACATAAAAAAACAATCATAATAGTAGAATAATTGTGCAAACACTCAAGAACCGAAAGAAACAGGCAGAAATAAATTTTATTCATTGGGTTGCCTCCCAACAAGCGCTATCATTTTATGCCCCTAGCTAGGCATAATGCATAGATCTAAGCATTGTCATATTTATTTCTAGATCCATAAGATGCCCTCATGATTGATTCATATGGTGGGTTAATCTTGTTCTAGGGAAGTGTTCCATTCCCTTTCTTAGTGGAAATTGAAATTTAATATTGCCTTCTTTCATATCAATCACGACACCAATGCTACGTAAAAACGGTCTACCAAGTTTAGTTGGACAAGACGAATTGCAATCAATATCAGGAACAATAAAATATATGGGCACATAATTCCTATTTGCAAGAATAATAACATCATTAATTCTTCCCAGGCTTTTTAATAGTAGAATCCACTAAGTGCAAATTTAAAGAACACTCTTCAATATTGGTAAGACCAAGCACATCACATAAAAATTTCATAATTGTAGAAACACTAGCACCCAAATCACATAAAGCAAAACACTCATAGTTTTTAATCCTGACTTTAATGGTGGGTTCCCATTCATCATGTAATTTTCTAGGAAATGAGATCTCTAATTCCAACTTTTCTTCCAAAGCTTTCATCATGGCATCTACGATATGTTTAGTAAAAGCTTTATTTTGTTCATTAGAATGGGGTGAATTTACCATGGATTGCAACAAAGAAATACAATCAATCAAAGAAAAAATATCATAATTAAAGTCTTTGTAATCCAAAAGAGTGAGCACATCACTAGTTAAAGTCTTGACCTCTCCAAACCCACTTTTATCAAAATTTTCAACAAGATTTTCACCCTCCGAATTATCGGGACGCCTTCTAGCTAAACTTGACTCCTCTTCAATCCCTTTATCATCAATCTTAATTTTAGTAAACAAGGAATCAATAGAAGAAACACCAATCATTTTAAGATCTTCATCATTTTTATGAAAGCAATCACTAGAAAACGCCTTTTCTAAAAATTCTCTTTTAGCTCTAAGCATAGAGGTTCTTTTATTATTTTCATCCTTAGAAAACGCCTTTACTTGATTCATCAACCTTAGGCACACAAATTTTGAACTTGAGATTTTCTACATCATGAAAAATTCTATCAATGCTTCTAGACATATCATCAATCTTATTCAACTTTTCTTCTATCATAGTATTAAAATTCTTTTGAGCATTGATAAATTCTTTAATATTATTCTCAAGATCAGAGGTGTTCCTATTATATTATAAGAAGGATTACCATAGGAATTACCATAATTATCAGAGGAATTTCCAAGAAAAGGTCTAGCATTAAAATTACCTCTATAAACATTGTTATTGAAATTATTTTGCGAGACAAAATTCACATCTACGGAATCACTATTTTTCTCAATCAAAGTAGAAAAAGGCGCATCATAAAGATCAATAGGAGCACTTTTATTAGCAACCAATTTCATAAGATCATCAACTTTTTCACTCAATGTACTAATTTCTTCAACCAAATTAATTTTCTTACTAGTAGGTGCTCTTTCGATATGCCATTGTGAATAATTTGCCATAATATTGTCTAACAATTTAGTAGCTTCACCCAAAGCAATTTCCATAAAAGTACCACCTGCGATAGAATCAAAAAGATTTTTAGAACAAAATTCAATCCTGCATAAAAACTTTGTAAGATCATCCAAAGATTTAAACCATGTGTAGGAAAATTTCTTAACATCAATTTCTTCTTTCCCAAGATTGCGCAACATGTTCATGCTCAGGTTGCTTAAAATTCATGATTTGAGTCCTAAGGGAAATAATCTTTGCAGGGCGGAAAATACTTAGTAATAAAAGCATCTTTGCACTTATCCCAAGAATCGATACTATTGCGAGGCAAAGAAGGAAACCAAATTTTTGCATGATCTCGCAAAGAAAACGGGAATAATTTCAACCTCAAAATATCATTGTCCACATCTTTTTTATTTTGCATATCGCATAATTCTACGAATGTGTTCAGATGGGACGCGACATCCTCATTAGGAGTACCGAAAAAACTGATCTTTCATAACAAGATTCAACAAAGAGGCATTAATATCACAAGACTCCGCACTAGTGGCGGGAGGAGCAATCGGGGTGCTAATAAAATCATTATTATTGGTATTGGAAAAGTCACACAACTTGGTGTTCTCTTGAGCCATCGTGGCTACGCAAACAATGTTGCACACAAAACAGATCTGACGAGAAAGCGGCGAATGAAAAAGAGGGTGAATAAAACCACGATTTTTTGTGAAATGGGGGAGATGAAAATGAGAGGCAAATGGAAAATAAAGTAAATTGCAAGGAGATCAGATTCGTGATTAGGAACCTGATAGATGTTGATGATGTATCCCCGACAACGGTGCCAGAAATTCCTTTCGATGCGGCTTGAACTACGTCGGTATTTCCCCAAAGAGGAAGGGATGATGTAGCACAGCTACAGTAGGTATTTCCCTCAGTGATGAGACCAAGGTTATCAAACCAGTAGGAGAACCAGGCAACACTATGTAAACGGTACCTACACACAAAGAACAAATACTTGCAGCCCAACGCGTAAGAGGGGTTGTCAATCCCTCCCGGGTAAAAGATAGATTTGTTATGTAGTAGATTGGATAAATAGATCTCACAATAAGGCAAAATAAAATAAAGAAAGAAAAAGTGCAGCAAGGTATTTTTGGGTTTTTGGAACAATAGATCTGAAAATAAAAGCGAATAAAAATAGATCTCGAAGGCAAATATGATAAAGAATATACCAAGGGGACGTAGATTTCACTAGTGGCTTCTCTCAAGAAAAATAGCATAAGGTGGGCAGACAAATTACTGTTGGGCAATTGATAGAACTTCAAATAATTATGAAAATATCCAGGCAATGATCATTATATAGGCATCACGTCCAAGATTAGTAGACCGACTCCTGTCTACATCTATTATATTATTCCACACATTGACCGCTATCCAACATGCACCTAGTGTATTAAGTTCATGAAGAAACAGAGTAATGCAATAAGAACGATGACATGATGTAGACAAGATCTATTCATATAGGAATAGACCCCATCTTGTTATCCTTAATAGCAACGATACATACGTGTCATGTCCCCTTCTATCACTGGGATTGAGCACCATAAGATCGAACCCATCACAAAGCACCTCTTCCCATGGTAAGAAAAATCGATCTAGTCGGCCTAACTAAACCAAAGATTCAAAGAAGAAATACGAGACTATAAGTAATCATGCATATAAGAGATCAAAACTCAAATAACTTTCATGGATAAAATAGATCTTATCATAAACTCAAAGTTCATCGGATCCCAACAAACACACCGCAAAAAGAGTTACATCAAATAGATCTCCAAGAGGCAATTGTATTGAGAATTAAAAGAGAGAGAGAGAGGAAGCCATCTAGCTACTAACTACGGACCCGAAGGTCTACAATGAACTACTCACGCATCATCGGAGAGGCACCAATGAGGATGATGAACCCCTCTGTGATGGTGTCTAGATTGGATCTGGTGTTTCTGGAACTTGCGGCGGCTCGAATTGTGTTTCGTCGACTCCCCTAGGGTTTTAGATTTCGGGGTATTTATAGAGCAAATAGGCGGTGCGGGAGGCGGCCGAGGTGGGCACAACCCACCAGGGGCGCCTAGGCCCCCAGGCATGGCCAGGTGGGTTGTGCTCCCCTCGAAGCCCCCCTATGGTACTTCTTTGGCCCATCGTGTGTCTTCTGGTCCAGAAAAAATCTCCAAAAAGTTTTGCTGCATTTGGACTCCTTTTGGTATTGATTTTCTGCGAAGTAAAAAAACAAGCAAAAAATAGCAACTGGCACTGGGCACTATGTCAGTAGGTTAGTCCTATAAATGATATAAAGTTCGTATAAAACGATTGTAAAACATCCAAGAATGATAATATAACAGCATGGAACAATAAAAAATTATAGATACGTTGGAGACGTATCAGGTAGTCGTACTCACTACTCGTTCATATGTTCCTACTCTTGCACCAATTAACCTACCCATGTTATTTTACTCTGGATGACTAAGAAGAAATCTCGTCGTGCTAGTAGTAGTCAGACCCAGAATAAATGATGACCGTGGTGGTGATAATCCTCCACCGCCACCCTATGTCAAAGCTATGATGCAACAGTTTGAGCTGAAATGACAGTTTATAGGGAGCTTAGTGGACCGCATGGGAAGTAACAATGCTCGTGTGGAGGCTGGCTCGATCTCACTTCAGGAGTTCGTGCGCCTCAACCCTTCCATTTTCTGCTACTCCACCAAACCCATGGATGACAATGATTGGCTTCGTGACATCCTGTTTGAGATGGAGTCAACTAATGTTGCCCCTGCCAGTTGTGTCACCTTTGTAGCATTTCACGTGAAGGGTCCAGCTCCTCAATGGTGGGAAAGCCATAGACGTACGGTGTCCATTGGAAAAGCCACCACTTGGCTTGAATTCTAGACTGTCTTACGTGCACGTCACATTCCTCAACGACTGGTGGACAAAAAATGGAGTCAACTAATGTTGCCCCTGCCAGTTGTGTCACCTTTGTAGCATTTCACGTGAAGGGTCCAGCTCCTCAATGGTGGGAAAGCCATAGACGTACGATGTCCATTGGAAAAGCCACCACTTGGCTTGAATTCTAGACTGTCTTACGTGCACGTCACATTGCTCAACGACTGGTGGACAAAAATAAGGAGTTCTGCAACCTCTCTTAGGGCAATATGATAGTGGATGAATATGAGAGGGAATTCCACAACATGTCTCGCTACGCTGAAGATGACGTCTCCACTGACGCACGCAAGCAGGAGAAGTTTCGTGAAGGACCGGAACCATATCTGAAGCACACCCTTAGTTGTTGGGGAACGCAGTATTTCAAAAAAAATCCTACGACCACGCAAGATCTATCTAGGAGATGCATAGAAATGAGAGGGAGAGTGTGTCTACGTACCCTCGTAGACCGAAAGCGACGCAGTTGATGTAGTCGAACGTCTTCGCGATCCAACTGATCAAGTACCGAACGCATGGAACCTCCGCGATCTGCACACGTTCAGCTCGGTGACGTCCCTCGGACTCTTGATCCAGTTGAGGCCGAGGGAGAGTTTTGTCAAAACAACGGCGTGGTGACGGTGATGATGAAGTTATCGGCGCACGGCTTCGCTTAAGCACTACGACAATATGACCGAGGTGTAAAACTGTGGAGGGGGGAACCACACATGGCTAAGAGATTGTCTGTTGTGCCTTTGGGGTGCCCCCTGCCCCCGTATATAAAGGAGGGGAGGAGGAGGCCGGCCAACAAGGGGTGCGCCAGGGAGAAGAGAGTCCTACTAGGACTCCAGTCCTATTAGGATTCGACCCACCCTTTTTTTCCTTCTACCGGAGGGGGAAAAGGGGAAGGAGAGGGAGTAGGAGAAGGGAAGGGGGGTGGCGCCCCCTTCCCAAGTCCAATTCGGCCTCCTCCCTTGTGGGGGGCGCACCAGCCCCTTGTGGGCTGGTTAGCCTCCCTCCTATGGCCCATAAGGTCCATATCTTTCCCCGGGGGTTCTGGTAACCTCCCGGTACTCCGAAAAAATGCCCGAACCACTCGGAACCATTCCGATGTCCAAATGCAACCTTCCAATATCTGAATCTTTACCTCTCGACCATTTCGAGACTCCTTGTCATGTCTGTGATCTCATCCGGGACTCGAACAACCTTCGGTCATCAAATCACATAAACTCATAATACAAATCATCATCGAACGTTAAGCGTGCAGACCCTACGGGTTCGAGAACTATGTAGACATGACCGAGACACATCTCTGGTCAATAACCAATAGCAGAACCTGGATGCTCATATTGGCCCCTACATATTCTACGAAGATCTTTATCGGTCAAACCGCATAACAACATACGTTGTTCCTTTGTCATCGATATGTTACTTGCCTGAGATTTGATCGTCGGTATCATCATACCTAGTTCAATCTCATTACCGGCAAGTCTGTTTACTCGTTCCGTAATGCATCATCCCGCAACTAACTCATTAGTCACATTGCTTGCAAGGCTTATAGTGATGTGCATGAAGGAAATATGCCCTAGAGGCAATAATAAAGTTATTGTTTATTTCCTTATTTCATGATAAATGTTTATTATTCATGCTAGAATTGTATTAACCGGAAACATAATATATGTGTGAATACATAGACAAACAGAGTGTCACTAGTATGCCTCTACTTGACTAGCTCGTTAGTCAAAGATGGTTATGTTTCCTAACCATAGACATGAGTTGTCATTTGATAAATGGGATTACATCATTAGGATAATGATGTGATTGACTTGACCCATTCCGTTAGCTTAGCACTTGATCATTTTAGTTTACTGCTATTGCTTTCTTCATGACTTATACATGTTCCTATGACTATGAGATTATGCAACTCTCGATTACCGGATGAACACTTTGTGCGCTACCAAACGTCACAACATAACTGGGTGATTATAAAGGTGCTCTACAGGTGTTTCTGATGGTACTTGTTGAGTTGGCATAGATTGAGATTAGGATTTGTCACTCTGATTGTCGGAGAGGTATCTCTGGGCCCTCTCGGTAATGCACATCACTATAAGCCTTGCAAGCAATGCAACTAATGAGTTAGTTGCAGGATGATACATTACGAAACAAGTAAAGAGACTTGCCAGTAACAAGATTGAGCTAGGTATTGAGATACCGACGATCGAATCTCGGGCAAGTAAAATACTGATGACAAAGGGAACAACGTATGTTGTTATGCGGTTTGACCGATAAAGATCTTCGTAGAATATGTAGTAACCAATATGAACATCCAGGTTCCACTGTTGGTTATTGACCGGAGACGTGTCTCGGTCATGTCTACATAGTTCTCGAACCCGTAGGGTCCGCACGCTTAATGTTCAGTGACGATCGGTATTATGAGTTTATGTGATTTGATGTACTGATTATAGTTTGGAGTCCCGGATATGATCACGGACATGACGAGGAGTCTCGAAATGGTCGAGACATAAACATCGATATATTGGACGACTATATTCGGATACCGGAAGTGTTCCGGGTGATTTTGAAGAAAACCGGAGTGCCAGAGGGTTACCGGAACCCCCCGGGAGAAGTAATGGGCCACATGGGCCTTAGTGGAGAGAGAGAGGGCCGGCCAGGGTAGGCCGCCCCATCCCCCTCTGGTCCGAATTGGACTAGGGAAGGGGGGTGGCACCCCCCTTTCCTTCTCCCTCTCCTCCTTCCTTTCCCCGTCCTAGTAGGAGTAGGAAAGGGGAGTCCTACTCCTACTAGGAGGAGGACTCCTCCTCCTGGCGCGCCCTGCAAGGGCCGGCCGGCCTCCCCCTTGCTCCTTTATATACGGGGGCAGGGAGCACCCTAGGACACACAAGTTGATTGTTCCAAGCCGTGTGTGGTGCCCCCTCCACCATAATCCACCTCGATCATATCGTAGTGGTGCTTAGGCAAAGCCCTGCGTCGGTAGCAACATCATCACCATCATCACGCCGTCGTGCTGACAGAACTCTCCTGTGAAGCTCTGCTGGATCGGAGTTCGTGGGACGTCATTGAGCTGAACATGTGCTGAACTCGGAGGTGCCGTACGTTTAGTACTTGGATCGGTCGGATTGTGAAGACGTACGACTACATCAACCGCGTTCTCATAACGCTTCTGCTTACGGTCTACGAGGGTACGTGGACGATACACTTCCCTCTTGTTGCTATGCATCACCATGATCTTGCGTGTGCGTAGGAAGATTTTGAAATTACTACGTTCCCCAACAGTGCATTACCGAGAGGGCCCAAAGATACCTCTCTGATACACTGAGTGACAAATCCTAATCTCGATCTATGCCAACTCAACAAACACCATCGGAGACACCTGTAGAGCATCTTTATAATCGCTCAGTTATGTTGTGACGTTTGATAGCACACAAGGTGTTCCTCCGGTATTCGAGAGTTGCATAATCTCATAGTCATAGGAACATGTATAAGTTATGGAGAAAGCGATAGAAGTAAACTAAACGATCGAAGTGCTAAGCTAATGGATGGTTCTTGTCCATCACATCATTCTCTAATGATGTGATCCCGTTCATCAAATGACAACACATGTCCATGGCTAGGAAACTTAACCATCTTTGATTAACGAGCTAGTCAAGTAGAGGCATACTAGGGACACTCTGTTTTGTCTATGTATTCACACATGTACTAAGTTTCCGGCTAATACAATTCTAGCATGAATAATAAACATTTATCATGATATAAGGAAATATAAACAACAACTTTATTATTGCCTCTAGGGCATATTTCCTTCAGTCTCCCACTTGCACTAGAGTCAATAATCTAGTTCACATCGCCATGTGATTTAACACAAATATTTCACATCACCATGTGATTAGTTCACATCGCCATGTGACTAATACCCAAAGGGTTTTACTAGAGTCAATAATCTAGTTCACATCGCTATGTGATTAACACCCAAAGAATACTAAGGTGTGATCATGTTTTGCTTGTGAGAGAAGCTTAGTCAATGGGCTGTCACATTCAGAGCCATATGCATTTTGCAAATTTTCTATGTCTACAATGCTCTACATGGAGCTACTCTAGCTAATTGCTCCCACTTTGAATATGTATCCAGATTGAGACTCAGAGTCATCCGGATCGGTGTCAAAAGCTTGCATCGATGTAACTCTTTACGACAAACTCTTTTATCACCCCCATAACCAAGGAATATTTCCTTAGTCCTCTAAGGATAATTTTGACCGTTGTCCAGTGATCTACTCCTATATCACTATTGTACTCCCTTTCCAAAATCATGATAAGGTATACAATAGGTCTAGTACACAGCATAGCATACTTTATAGAACCTATGACTGAGGCATAGGGAATGACTTTTCATTCTCTTTCTATTTTCTCCCATGGTCGGGTTTTGAGTCTTTACTCAACTTTACACCTTGCAATATAGGCAAGAACTCCTTCTTTGACTGTTCCATTTTGAACTACTTCAAAAAACTTGTCAAGGTATGTACTCATTGAAAAATCTTATCAAGTGTCTTGATCTATCTCTATAGATCTTGGTGCCCAATATGTAAGCAGCTTCACCGATGTCTTTCTTTGAAAAAATCCTTTCAAACACTCCTTTATGCTTTCCCGAAAATTCTACATCATTTCTGATCAACAATATGTCATTCACATATGCTTATTAGAAAGGCTGTAGTACTCCCACTCACTTTCTTGTAAATACAGGCTTCACCACAAGTCTATATAAAACTATATGCTTTGATCGACTTATCAAAGTGTATATTCCAACTCCGAGATGCTTGCACTAGTCCATAGATGGATCACTGGAGCTTGCACATTTTGTTAGGACCTTTAGGATTGACAAAACCTTCTTGTTGTATCATATACAACTCTTCTTTAATAAATCCATTAAGGAATGCCGTTTTGATATCCATTTGTCAGATTTCATAAAATGTGGCAATTGTTAACATGATTCCGACAGACATTAAGCATCGATACGAGTGAGAAAATCTCATCGTAGTCAACATCTTGAATTTGTCAGAAACTCTTTTCGACAAGTCGAGCTTTGTAGATAGTAACATTACCATCAGCGTCAGTCTTCTTCTTGAAGATCCATTTATTCTCTATGGCTTGCCGATCAACGGGCAAGCAACCAAAGTCCATAATTTGTTCTCATACATGGATCCCATCTCAGATTTCATGGCCTCAAGCCATTTCGCAGAATATGGGCTCATCGTCACTTCCTCATAGTTTGTAGGTTCATCATGGTCCAGTAACATGACTTCCAGAACAGGATTACCGTACCACGCTGGTGCGGATCTTACTCTGGTTGACCTACTAGGTTCGGTAGTGACTTGATCAGAAGTTTCATGAACATCATCATTAGCTTCCTCACTAATTGGTGTAGGAATCACTAGAACTGATTTCTGTGATGAGTACTTTCCAAAAAGGGAGCAGGTAAAATTACCTCATCAAGTTCTACTTTCCTCCCACTCACTTATTTTGAGAGAAACTACTTCTCTAGAAAGGATCCATTCTTCGCAACGAATATCTTGCCTTCGGATCTATGATAGAAGGTGTACACAACAGTCTCCTTTGAGTATGCTATGAAGACACATTTCTCCGATTTGGGTTTGAGCTTATCAGGCTGAAACTTTTTCACATAAGCATTGCAACCCCAAACTTTAAGAAACTACAGCTTAGGTTTCTAGCTAAACCACAGTTCATATGGTGTCATCTCAATGGATTTTTAGACGCTGCCCTATTTAACGTGAATGCAGCTGTCTCTAATGCATAACCCCAAAACGATAGTGGTAAATCGGTAAGAGACATCATAGATCGCACCATATCTAATAAAGTACGGTTACAATGTTCAGACACACCATTACACTGTGGTGTTCCAGGTGGCGTGAGTTGCGAAACTATTCCACATTGTTTCAAATGAAGACCAAACTCATAACTCAAATATTCTTCTCCATGATCAGATCGTAGAAACTTTATTTTCTTGTTACAATGATTTTCCACTTCACTCTAAAATTCTTTGAACTTTTCAAATGTTTCATACTTATGTTTCATCAAGTAGATATACCTATATCTGCTAAAATCATCTATGAAGGTAAGAAAATAACGATACCCGCCGCAAGCCTCAACACTCATCGGACCGCATACATCAATATGTATTATTTCCAATAAGTCAGTTGCTCGCTCCATTGTTCTGGAGAACGGGGTCTTAGTCATCTTGCCCATGAGGCATGGTTCGCAAGCATCAAGTGATTCATAATCAAGTGATTCCAAAAGTCCCTCGGCATGGAGTTTCTTCATGCGCTTTACACCAATATGACCTAAACGGCAGCGCCACATATAAGTTGCATTATCATCATTAACTTTGCATCTTTTGGCTTCAATATTATGAATATGTGTATCACTATGGTCGAGATTCAATAAACCATTTATATTGAGTGTATGACCATTGAAGGTTTTATTCATGTAAGTAGAACAACAATTATTCTTTGACTTAAATGAATAATCGTATTGCAATAAACATGATCCAATCATATTCATGCTCAATACAAATACCAAATAACATTGATTTTAGGTTCAACACTAATCCCGAAGGTAAAGGGAGTGTGCGATGGTGATCTTATCAACCTTGGAATCACTTCCAACTTATATCATCACCTCGCCCTTAACTAGTCTCTGTTTATTTTGCAACTCCCGTTTCGAGTTACTACTCTTAGCAACTGAACCAGTATCAAATACTGAGGGATTACTATAAACACTAGTAAAGTACACATCAATAATATGTATATCAAATATACCTTTGTTCACTTTGCCATCCTTCTTATCCGCCAAGTATCTAGGACAGTTCCACTTCCAGTGACCATTTCTTTTGAAGTAGAAGCACTCAGTTTCAGGCTTGGGTCTATCTTTGGGCTTCTTCATGGGAGTGGCATCTTACTTGCCATTCTTCTTGAAGTTCCCCTTCTTTCCCTTGCCCTTTTACTCGAAACTAGTGGTCCTGTCAACCATCAACACTTGATGCTTTTCTTGATTTCTACCTTCGCTGATTTCAGCATCGCGAAGAGCTCAGGAATTGTCTTGTTCATCCCTTGCATATTATAGTTCATCACGAAGTTCTAGTAACTTGGTGATAGTGACTAGAGAACTTTTTCAATCACTATCTTATCTGGAAGATTAACTCCCACTTGATTCAAGCGATTGTAGTACTCAGACATTCTAAGCATATGCTCACTGGTTGAGCTATTCTCCTCCATCTTGTAGGAAAAATACTAGTCAGAGGTCTCATACCTCTCGACTCGGGCATGACTCTGAAATACAAATTTCAGCTCTTGGAACATCTTATATGCTCCGTGTCGTTCAAAACGTTTTTGAAGTCCCGGTTCTAAGCCGTAAAGCATGGTGCACTAAACTATCAAGTAGTCATCATACCGAGCTTGCCAAACATTCATAACGTCTGCATCTTCTCCTACAATAGGTCCGTCACCTAGCGGTGCATCAAGGACATAATACTTCTGTGCAGCAATGAGGATAATCCTAAGATCACGGAGCTAGTCTGCATCATTGCTACTAACATCTTTCAACTTATTTTTCTCTAGAAACATATTGAAAATAAAATAGGGGTGCTATACGCGAGCTATTGATCTACAACAACATAGATATGCAAAATAATATCAGGTACTAAGTTCATGATAAATTAAAGTTCAATTAATCATATTATTTAAGAACTCTGACTTAGATAGACATCCCTCTAATCATCTAAGTGATCACGTGATCCATGTCAACTAAACCATGTCCGATCATCACGTGAGATGGAGAAGTTTTCAATGGTGAACATCACTATGTTGATCATATCTACTATATGATTCACGCTCGATCTTTCGGTCTTAGTGTTCCGAGGCCATATCTGCATATGCTAGGCTTGTCAAGTTTAACCCGGGTATTCTGCGTGTGCAAAACTGGCTTGCACCCGTTGCATGTGAACGTAGAGCTTATCACACCCGATCATCACGTGGTGTCTCCGCACGACGAACTATAGCAACGGTGCATACTCAGGGAGAACACTTGTACCTTGAAATTTAGTGAGAGATCATCTTATAATGCTACCACCGTACTAAGCAAAATAAGATGCATAAAGTATAAACATCAGATGTAATCAAATAAGTGATATGATATGGCCATCATCATCTTGTGCCTTTGATCTCCATCTCCAAAGCACCGTCATGATCACCATCGTCACCGGCTTGACACCTTGATCTCCATCGAAGCATCGTTGTCGTCTCGCCAACTATTGCTTCTATGACTATCGCTACCGCTTAGTGATAAAGTAAAGCAATTACATGGCGATTGCATTTCATAAAATAAAGCGACAACCATATGGCTCCTGCCAGTTGCCGATAACTGTTACAAAACATGATCATCTCATACAACAATTTATATATCATCACGTCTTGACCATATCACATCACAGCAAGCCCTGCAAAAACAAGTTAGATGTCCTCTAATTTGTTCTTGCAAGTTTTACGTGGCTGCTACGGGCTTCTAGCAAGAACATTTCTTACATACACATCAAAACCACAATGATTTTTCGTCAAGTGTGTTGTTTTAACCTTCAACAAGGACCGGGCATAGTCAAACTCGATTCAACAAAAGTTGGAGAAATAGACACCCACTAGCCACCTGTGTGCGAAGCACAGCAGTAGAACCAGTCTCATGAACGCGGTCATGTAATGTCGGTCTGGGACGCTTCATCCAACGATACCGCAGAATCAAAGTATGACATGCTGGTAAGCAGTATGACTATTATCGCCCATAACTCTTTGTGTTCTACTCGTGCATATAACATCTATGCATAGACTTGGCTCGGATGCCACTGTTAGGGAACGCAGTATTTCAAAAAAAATCCTACGATCACGCAAGATCTATCTAGGAGATGCATAGCAACGAGAGGGGAGAGTGTGTCTACGTACCCTCGTACACCAAAAGCGGAAGCGTTAAGTAACGCAGTTGATGTAGTCGAACGTCTTCACGATCCAACCGATCAAGTACCGAACACACGACACCTCCGCGATCTGCACACGTTCAGCTCGACGACGTCCCTCGAACTCTTGATCCAGTTGAGGCCGAGGGAGAGTTTTGTCAACACGACGACGTGGTGACGGTGATGATGAAGTTACCGGCGTAGGGCTTCGCCTAAGCACTACGACAATATGACCGAGGTGTAAAACTGTGGAGGGGGGCACCGCACATGGCTAAGAGATTGTCTGTTGTGCCTTTGGGGTGCCCCCTGCCCCCATATATAAAGGAGGGGAGGAGGAGGCCGGCCAACAACGCGCGCGCCAGGGAGAGGGGAGTCCTACTAGGATTCGGCCCCACCCTTTTTTCCTTCTATCGGAGGGGGGAAAAGGGAAGGAGAGGAAGTAGGAGAAGGAAAGGGGGGTCGTGTCGTGGATCTAAGACTGACAGTAGAATGGGGGGTAAGTATGAGGAGGCAAGATCCTAGCTATGGAGGAGTTGTACGCACGAGTTTTATGAGTTCAGGCCCTTCTTGGAGGAAGTAACAGCCCTACGTCTCGGTGCCCTGAGTCGGTCGACTGGATTATATGAGTGTGTGTTTACAAAAGTGCGAACCCTTGTCCCAGAGGAGGAGGGTGGCTTATATAGAGTGCGCCAGGACCCCAGCTCCCCTCCGTTACACAGGGTTCAATGTTCATAAAGGAGGGGCGTTACTGGTAACGCCTGCAGTAAAGTGTTATAAATGCCCATAAAGCTATGGTTTAAGTCTTGACCGTTGCAGAGTGGAGAGTTTCTCATCTTCTGGTGGTCGAGTGTCTTCAAGGTGGTCGAGTGAGCGCATCTTCATGGTCGAGTGGGCGATGGTTTCTCTTCGACTGCTTCTGATTCTTTGCAGAGATGTCCTTGGGGAGGGTATGTCGGACAGGTCCATGACCCTACCCTAGGTACATAGCTTCATCATTAGCTCCCGAATGGATCAGGGTTTGAGTGGGGAAGGAGTTGGGAACACTTCCGACCCATTCTTTGTGTTACGAGTATATCCTGTTCTGGAACAATGAGTTGAGGTGACGACGTCGACTCCTTTCTCAGTCGCCGTGGTCCATTCTTGGTTTTTGTGGAGTGAATTTTCATGGTAGAATTCCGAATGATGATGCAGAGGATGTTTGTCTTCAGTCTGACAGGTTGTTCTGCTCTCCGCGGATCTCGCGGGATTCGAATTTTGGGAAGCGCGCCAGACGGACAGAAACGAGGTTATCGGGACAGATTAGGCAAGTCTCCTCGATCCCCGCGCCACCTTTTTCGCCACGTATTGTGCGCGTGACTGTTGCGGGATTTTTTTAGATCGCCTGGGTCCACCCGTCAGTCACTCGGATGACGACCTTATAAAAGGCCTCGGACCAGCCCCGTGCCCCGTGCGCTCCCATTCTCTCTTCTTCTCTCAATCTCTCCGCCACGCTTGCTTCCACCCTCATCGCCGGACCTTTACTCGAGCTCGACCCGCCACCATGGGGAAGGAGAGGATGGTGGCGCTGGAATGCGCGAAGAAGGCGACAGCGAAGGCGAAGGGCAAGCAGACCAGCCGGGGCGGATCCTCGTCGAGATCCGGCCTACCGGCGGGCTGGGTCCAGGGCGACTGGATCCGCTCGACAATCACCCAGGACGACCTCGATGACCTGGTGGAGGGGGGACTGATCCCCGACAAGTCAGCATGGCTCCCAGGGGATGAAACCGAGCCGCGGCCAAGGGAGGGTGAGTGTGTTCTCCTCGCCACTCACGTAGATCACGGATTCTCGCTGCCCCCCCATCCTTTCTTCCGGGGTTTTCTGAACTTCTTTGGGGCTCAACTCCACCATTTCACCCCAAACACTATGGTATATCTGGCCGCTTTTGTGTCGATGTGCGAAAACTTCTTGGGTTGTCGACCGCACTGGGGCCTTTTCAAACACATCTTCACCTACCGATCCCAGTCGGTCAAAAAGGCCAAGTCGAGTGATGAGAGGACACAAGTGATCTAGATGTGCGGGAGTCTGGGGATCCAGATGAGGAGCAAGAGTACTTTCCCAGCCATGATTCTTCCCGACTCGGTCCGGGGCTGGCAGTCAACTTGGTTCTACTGCAAGGATCAGCCGATCCCTGGCCAGTCGACTGGACTTCCTCCTTTTTCTTTGGCTCGAGTGGAGAAGCCCAGCCCCTGAAGGTAGTTCCAGAAGAGAAGGCGCGGGTCAAGGTGCTGGTCGAGCGGGTCGTCCAGCTTGTCCGTGATGGGGTGACCGGGATGGACCTGCTGGAGGTCTTTCTCGGTTGACGCATCCAACCTCTTCAGGCGCGCGATCATCCGATGTGGATGTATTCTGGGCTCGAGGATTCCCCTCAGATCCACCCGGAGGACGTCGGCGAGGACACCTTGGAGAAGTGGTTGATGGGGATCACCAGCAACAAAGACAACCCTCGGGGGTCTAGGAGGGTGATTCCATTTGACAACTTGCACCAGCCGGAGCAGGTATAATTCTGTCTTATCGAGTATCTTTTCGATTCACTGAGTAACATCTTGTTTATGGTGGATTGAATTTCCTTTGATCATTGTCCTTTCAAGCCCTCATCGACATGTACTCAATGCCCAACGGAGTGCAGGACCAAGAGGCTGAGGAAGAAGGGAGCGGTGGCGAGAGCAGCGAGGAGCATTCGAAGGCCGAGGAAGACGAGGAGAGCGACGAATCGACTAGTGACGAAGAAGTCGACTCGCCTCCTCGCAGGGAGAGGATATCCAAACAAGACCACGACCCGGCGAGTGCTCCGGACTTAGTGGCCACGCCGACTGGTCAGACTTCAAAGCGTCCTATGACATCTTCCCCAACGCCGGCTGAAAAGGCTCCAAAGCAGTCCAAAGTTACGCCGCCTCCAGCGCCGAAAGCCACCTCTTCCAAACTGCCAAAAGCTTTGCCTAGGATCAAAGTGACCGTTCCTACTATCTCCGGGTAACCATCTGACTTGTCTTTTTTGTCGACTCGATTAACCAGACGTAACCGATTGAATACAGGTCTTTGCAGTGCTGCTACGTCAGGAACCTCTTCTTTCCAGTACCGAGATGAGGAAATGGAAGACGTTGTAACCTCCAACCTAGGTATAAACTCTTGTGATCTTGTTCTGGATTCTTTGGTCGACTACGTTCGTGTGGTTCACTTGGGGTCGAATGATCTGCCTTGCAGCTCCACCCAACATCATTGATCTTCCAGATGACGATGAAGATGTGGCTCCTAAGCCCAGGAAGACCCAGAAGGTAGTAGCTGGCAGGGTGGCTCGGCAAGAACCAACTCGAACACCTCCCGTTCGTCAAGCTGAAGACGCGGGCAGGGCCTCTGTGACGTTCGCTGCACCCTTGTCGAGTGGGCCTCCCGCACCGTCGACTGCACCTGTGGTTCCTTCAACTGTCCAACTCCACGCCACAGAGCTCCAAGCCACCGCACCTGGGTCGTCTGCACACTTTTTCACCAGCTACCCCGTCCCAGACAACCAGTCGGAAGCGGCTGCAGAAGCCATTCAATAGGCTGGCATGATGATGGAGCGGGTGAATATGGTGCACGAGAATAGCCAGGCTGCCTACGACGCCAGTGCCGCCCTTCGGGCCAATGTCCAGGTGAGTAAACTTTCCGACAGTTTTTGTTCTCGAAAAATCTTCTTCTGCACAATCTCTTGTTGTTTGCTTCGAATTAGAGCACCCACTGGGTGTTTTGTTGTTTTTGGCAGTTTCGCTCTTCCACTCGGTCTGGGCGAGTGGGATCAGAACCGGTGGGGGCACGCTAAGTGCACCCACTGGGTGTAGTCCCCGAGACCACGGTCGACTACTGGCAGTCGGCTGGGGTCTGAGTTCTTCGTTCTTTTCTTTCTACTCCTTACACTCGACTCTGGCGGGCCGGTCGAGTAAGATCCGAACCGGTGGGGGCACACCAAGTGCACCCACTGGGTGTAGTCCCCGAGACCATAGTCGACTGCTGACAGTCGACTAGGGTCTTAACAGCTTGCTACCCCCCCCTTTTTTAACCTGGTCCGGGCGGACCGGACGAGTTGAGTCTTAGTCAGTGAGGGCATGCCAAGTGCACCCGCTGGGTGTAGCCCCTGAGACCGCAGTCGACTGTGTGCAGTCGGCTGGGGTCTAAATGGACTTCTTTAAGTTTTATTCACTCAGAAGTGAACCACCTTTGATCCTATCGATTGATCTGTCTTTTGCCTTCTGCAGAAGTCTTGTACTCTTATTTCCAAGTTTGTTGAACTCGAGGAGAAGCAGTGGCAACTCAACTTAGACTTGGAATTGGCTCAGCAAAATCTTAAAAAAGCTCAAGACGAGGCCGCTGGTATGGAAGGTAACTGATTGTCGACTGACTCTCAATATATCTCTTTGATCTCTTCTTTGACTCGATTGCTTCTTTTGCAGAGAAAATGAAGTTGTCTCAGGAGAAGAAAGACCCGGACCTCGCTGCCGTGTAGAAAGCAACGCAAGACAAAACCGCTCTCGCAGGCAAGAAGCTTGCTTCAATCGGAACGCTTGAAGGAGAGGTGAACAAACTGAAATCTTGTCTTAATGAAGCTAACCGCGAAGTGACCAGTCTGAAGAAGGACAAGGTCGTCCTGAATGAAAAGTTGGAGTCTGCAATCCGCAAGAGGAATGACACAGAATCTTATCTGAGGACTCTCGCCAAGAAGCTTTATCTCGCGCTGGAAGGTATTTCCTTTAATCCGACTGTGTTGATGCTTGCGATCGGATCTTGCTCGGTCGATTGACTAACTTTTGGCTGCAGAACTCTGCCAAGACTTCAACGAAGAAACTGGAAGGGTCGAGACGGGTCTGGACCCTATCGCTTCCCCAGTCTACGACGAAACTGCGATGAACGTGCTCCGACTGGAGTCCCGTATCGCCAGCGCCGCAAGCTCCCTCGCACGCCTGAAGGAGGTTGTCTCTCGAATCGACTCATCGCTTTGGCCGGGGGCAATGCTTCAGAATGACCTGGAATGCTTGATGACTCGACTGAACGAGATCCCTGACCGAGTGAAAGAATGGAAGAAATCCTCTGCCCGGTGCGGTGCTGACGTTGCACTGTCCTTGGTGCGGGTCCATTGCAAGGAGGCTCGTGAAGATAAGCTGGCTGCGATCAAAGTCACTAACACCAAAAAGCACGACTTCCAGTCCTTCATGGAGACTTTCATCGCTGCCGCCACTCGGATTGCTGATGGGATCGACCTGGACTCATTCGTGGAGCCTGCCAGCCCTCCTCCGACCGAGTGAACAGACTCATGAAACCTGAATACGCTTTAATTTGCCTCGGAATGCCGAGTGATTGCTGTAACCGTTGAACTCCTTCGGGCTTGATGCCCAAGTACTTTTGATTTGCTGCTCGGAATCTTTAGGATTTATCTGAATTTTGTTTATTTCTAAATGTGCTTGTGTTTGTCCTTGAATGGACTTTACTCACTGCTTTGAACAGTCTTTGCGCTGGAGACGCAGCAGCTCCGAAGGACAAGGTTGTAGTCGACCTGCACCTCGTCGTCCTTGCAGATAGGGATGGACCGGACGTAGTATTTGTGCCGCAGCTCCGAATGAGAAGGTTGCAGTCGACCTGCACCTCGTCATCCTTGCGGGTAGGGATGGACCGGACGTTGTACTTGTGCCGCAGCTCCGAAGGAGAAGGTTGCAGTCGACCTGCACCTCGTCATTCTTGCGGATAGGGATGGACCGGATGTTGTATTTGTACCGCAGCTCCGAAGGAGAAGGTTGCAGCCGATCTGCACCCCGTGGTCCTTGCGGGTAGGGATGGACCGGACATTGTACTTGTGCCGCAGCTCCGAAGGAGAAGGTTGTAGTTGACCTGCACCTCGTCATCCTTGCGGATAGGGATATGTTTCAAACTTAGGCGAGTACTGGACTGTAGCTAAGTCTCCTAGTGAGAGGACTTAGGCGAGTGCTGGACTGCAGCTAAGCCCCCGAGTGGGAGGGTCGCTCTCCACTCGGTAGGATTTTTTCAAACTTAGGCTAGTACCGGACTGCAGCTAAGCCTCCTAGTGAGAGAACTTAGGCGAGTGCTGGACTGCAGCTAAGCCCCCGAGTGGGAGGGTTGCTCTCCACTCGGTAGGATTTTTTCAAACTTAGGCTAGTATCGGACTAAAGCTAAGCCTCCTAGTGAGAGAACTTAGGCGAGTGCTAGACTGTAGCTAAGCCCCCGAGTGGGAGGGTTGCTCTCCACTCGGTAGGATTTTTTCAAACTTAGGCGAGTACTGGACTGCAGCTAAGTCTCCTAGTGGGAGGACTTAGGCGAGTGCTGGACTACAGCTAAGCCCTCGAGTCGAAGGGTTGCTCTCCACTCGGTAGGATTTTTTCAAACTTAGGCGAGTACTGGACTGCAGCTAAGTCTCCTAGTGGGAGGACTTAGGCGAGTGCTGGACTGCAGCTAAGCCCCCGAGTGGGAGGATTGCTCTCCACTCGGTAGGATTTTTTCAAACTTAGACTAGTACCGGACTGCAGCTAATCCTACTAGTGAGAGAACTTAGGCGAGTGCTGGACTGCAGCTAAGCCCCCGAGTGGGAGGGTTGCTCTCCACTCGGTAGGATTTTTTCAAACTTAGGCTAGTACCGGACTGCAGCTAAGCCTCCTAGTGAGAGAACTTAGGCGAGTGCTGGACTGCAGCTAAGCCCCCGAGTGGGAGGGTTGCTCTCCACTCGGTAGGATTTTTTCAAACTTAGGCTAGTACCGGACTGCAGCTAAGCCTCCTAGTGAGAGAACTTAGGCGAGTGCTGGACTGCAGCTAAGCCCCCGAGTGGGAGGGTTGCTCTCCAGTCGGTAGGATTTTTTCAAACTTAGGCTAGTATCGGACTGCAGCTAAGCCTCCTAGTGAGAGAACTTAGGCGAGTGCTGGACTACAGCTAAGCCCCCGAGTGGGAGGGTTGCTCTCCACTCGGTAGGATTTTTTCAAACTTAGGCTAGTACCGGACTGCAACTAAGCCTCCTAGTGAGAAAACTTAGGCGAGTGTTGGACTGCAGCTAAGCCCCCGAGTGGGATGATTGCTCTCCACTCGGTAGGATTTTTTCAAACTTAGGCGAGTACCGGACTGCAGCTAAGTCTCCTAGTGAGAGAACATAGGCGAGTGCTGGACTGCAGCTAAGCCCCCGAGTGGGAGGATTGCTCTCCACTTGGTAGGATTTTTTCGAACTTAGGCGAAACGGAGTCGCGACTAAGCCCACCCACTGGGGGATTTCAAAAGTAAATAAGAACAACACAATCGAATGAGAGAACCGTAAGCTCTTATCTTTGATAAACGAATTACAAAAGGTGTTTCTCATTACATTTTATTCGAACGAGTGCTTAAGTATAAAAGGGGCGGAGCAGCTCCGCGTTCCAAGCCCGTGGCTCGTCTTTCTGATGCTCAATACTGTATAGATGGTATGCTCCATTGTGGAGAACTTTGGTGATGATGAAGGGGCCCTCCCAAGTCGGGGCAAGCTTGTGTGGTTTCTGTTGATCCACTCGAAGAACTAGGTCTCCTTCTTGAAAGGCTCAACCCCTCACATTTCTGGCGTGGAATCGACGCAAGTCTTGCTGGTAGATGGTCGACCAGATCAAGGCCATCTCTCTTTTCTCCTCCAAGAGATCGACTGAATCTTGCCGGGCCTGCTCTGCTTCCTATTCGGAGAAGAGCTCGACTCGGGGTGCGTTGTGGAGCAGGTCACTTGGCAAAACTGCTTCGGCTCCGTAAACCAAAAACAAAGGAGTTCGTCCGGTCGACCGATTAGGAGTTGTCCTCAAGCCCCACAGAACTAACGGAAGTTCATCAACCCAAGCGCCTGCTGCGTGTTTGAGATCATGCATCAGTCGGGGTTTCAATCCTTTGAGAATTAGGCCATTGGCTCTTTCTGCTTGTCCGTTTGACTACGGGTGAGCGACCGAAGCATAGTCGACTCGAGTGCCCTGAGAGGTGCAGAAAGATCTGAATTCATCGGAGTCGAAGTTCGACCCGTTGTCCGTGATGATGCTGTGTGGGACTCCATATCTGAACGTCAATTCTCTGATAAAACTGACAGCAGTGCTAGCATCAAGGTTCTTGATAGGTTTAGCTTCGATCCATTTGGTAAACTTGTCGACTGCAACGAGCACATGAGTGAAGCCGCTCCAGCCAGTTCTCAGTGGCCCAACCATATCCAGTCCCCAAACAACAAAGGGCCAGATGAGGGGGATGGTCTTCAGAGCAGACGCTGGCTTGCGGGACATGTCGGAGTAAAACTGGCAGCCTTCACATCTATCGACTATATCTTTTGCCATTTCATTTGCTCATGGCCAATAGAATCCAGCTCGGTATGCTTTAGCCACGATGGCCCGGGAGGACGCATGATGACCACAGGTCCCCGAGTGGATGTCATTGAGGATCATTCGACCTTCTTCTGGTGTTATGCATTTCTGACCGACTCCAGTCACGCTTTCCCTGAACAGCTGCCCTCTTATCACAGTAAAGGCCTTGGATCAACGGACAATCTGTCGAACCTCTTCTTCATCCTCTGGGAGTTCTTTCCTGAGGATGTACGCAATGTAGGGCACCGTCCAGTCGGGAGTAATGGCTATAACCTCCATGATCAGGTCGACCACGGCTGGGACCTCGACTTCAGTTGGATCTGTGGCGCTCTTAGGTTGCGGGGGCTCTTTGGTAAAAGGATCTTCCTGAACTGTCGGCGAGTGGATATGCTCCAGAAATACATTGCTGGGAATGGCTTCTCTCTTGGAACCTATCTTTGCCAAATCGTCGGCTGCTTGATTTTTTAGCCGGGATATGTGGTGGAGTTCTAATCCCTCAAACTTCTTCTCGAGCTTTCTCACTGCGTTGTAGTAACCAGTCATGGCTGGGCTTCTGACGTCCCACTCCTTCATCACTTGATTAACTACCAAATCTGAGTCGCCATAGACCATGAGGCGACGGACCCGAGTGAAATGGCCATGCACAACCCATACAGGAGTGCTTCATATTCTGCTTCGTTGTTGGAGGAATCAAAGTGAATCTGGAGGACATATCTGAGCCTGTCTCCTCGGGGGGATACCAGAACTACTCTAGCACCAGAACCGTTCAGCATCTTGGATCCGTCAAAGAACATGGTCCAGTGTTCAGAGTGAACTTGAGTCGGCAGTTGCTGTTCGATCCACTTGGCGAGGAAATCTGCTATTGCTTGGGACTTGATAGCTTTCTTTGCCTCAAACTTGATATCTAGGGGAAGGAGTTCAATCGCTCATTTCGCCACTTGACCAGTTGCATCTCCGTTGTGCAGAATCTCTGACAATGGAGCGTTGCTGACGATTGTAACAGAGTGATCTGAGAAATAGTGTGCAACCTTCTTCGTGGTCATGTAAATCCCATAGACAAGCTTCTGATAATGAGGATATCTCTGCTTTGACGGGGTCAGGACTTCAGAAATATAATAAACTGGGCGTTGAACCTTATAAGCTTTTCCTTCTTCCCGCTCGACCGTAAGTACTGTACTGACAACTTGTCCAGTGGCTACTATATAAAGCAGTAGAGGCTCTTTGCTGATTGGAGCAGCAAGCACCGGCTAGGTGGAAAGCAGGGCTTTTAACTCTGCAAACGCTGCATCAGCTTCTGGGGTCCACTCGAACTTGTCTGATTTCTTCATCAGTCGGTAAAGAGGCAGCGCCTTTTCACCAAGGCGAGAAATGAATCGACTTAGGGCAGCCAAGGAACCAGTAAGCTTCTGGACATCGTGCACACGCACAGGGCGCTTCATTCGGAGTATAGCGCCTACTTTCTCTGGGTTAGCATCGATTCCTCGTTCAGAAACAAGAAAACCGAGTAACTTTCCGCTTGGAACTCCAAACGTGCACTTTGATGGATTGAGCTTGATATCATACCTTCTGAGGTTGGCAAAGGTTTCAGCAAGGTCAGTCAGTAGGTCGGAGCCTTTACGTGACTTGACCACAATGTCATCCATGTATGCTTCCACATTCCGACTGATCTGAGTGAGCAGGCACTTCTAAATCATCCGCATGAATGTGGCTCTGGCATTTTTCAAACCGAATGGCATTGTGACATAACAGAAGCACCCAAACGGGGTGATAAACGTTGTTTTTATTTCGTCGGGTCCATATAGACGGATCTGGTGGTACCCAGAGTAGGCGTCCAAAAAGGACAAACGCTCGCACCTTGCAGTCGAGTCGACTATCTGGTCGATGCGAGGGAGAGGAAAGTGATCTTTCGGGCAGGCCTGATTGATATGCTTGAAATCAATGAACATGCGAAGTGAGTCATCTTTCTTTGGGACCATGACAACATTGGCTAACCACTCGGAGTGGTAAATCTCTCGGATAAACTCAGCTGCCAAAAGCCGAGCCACTTCTTCCCCGATTGCCTTTCTTTTCTGGACGGTGGACCGTTGAAGATGTTCTTTGACTGGTTTCACCTTCGGTTCGACTCGCAAATGATGCTCAGCCAGTTCCCTGGGAACACCCGGCATGTCAGAATGCTTCCATGCAAAGATGTCCCAGTTCTCACGGAGGAACTGGATGAGCGCTTCTTCCTATTTGGAGTCGAGTGAGGTTGAAATGTGAGTCGGAGCAGCACTGGGATCTGTCGGGTGAATATGAATCGACTTTGTTTCACCAGACGACTGGAATGCTGAATCTGTGGATGGCTTCTTGGCTCGCAGCAAGTCACTCAGATCTGCATTTTTCTGGTATTCTTGCAATTCTACTACAGCCATCTGGGCATCGGCGATCTTTGAGCCCTTCTGGAAGCACTCTTCTGCCTTCTTCCGATTACCAGAGATAGTAATCACTCCTCTGGGACCTGGCATCTTCAGTTTGAGGTACACATAACATGGTCGAGCCATAAATCGTGCATAAGCTGGCCTGCCTAGAATTGCATGATAAGCACTCTGGAAATCCACAACTTCAAACGTCAACTTTTCTTTGCGGTAATTTTTGGAATCACAGAAAACCACGTCGAGTGCAATCTGACCGAGGGATGCGGCCTTCTTGCCTGGAATGATCCCATGGAAACTCATATGGCTTTTACTGAGCCTGGACATTGGAATGCCCATTCCTTTCAATGTTTCTGCATACAGTATGTTCAGACCACTGCCACCGTCCATCAGGACCTTTGTCAGTCGAGTGCCTTCGACCACCGGGTCGACCACCAGTGCTTGCCTCCCAGGGGTGGCGATGTGCGCTGGATGATCAGACTGGTCGAATGTAATGGCAGTCTATGACCACTTCAAGTAACTGGGTGTCGCCGGAGCGACCATGTTCACTTCCCTATTGATAACTTTCAATCGACTTTTGCTCTCGACACCAGCAAAAATCATCAGAGTGGAATTCACGTGGGGATAACCATCGTCATCCTCTTCCTCATCCTCATCCTTGTCTGTCTCCTTCTCTTTTTCCTTGGGTTGTTTCTCTCGGAACTGCTGGATTAGGAGCCGACACTGCCGAGTGGTGTGCTTCGGGTAAATGAAATTACCTTCTTCATCTTTTTTGGTGTGGATATGGCACGGCAGATCCAACACGTCATTTCCATCTTGATCTTTTACTTTCTTGGGGTTCCACGGCCCTTTGGGCTTCCCCTTGAACTTTCCTTGAACCACAGCTAAGGCTTCACCCGGAGTAGCTGGCTCGGCCTTGCGCTTCTGTTTCCGACCGGAGTTTCCTCCTCCGACTTCATGGGCGACTGCTTTGTGCTTGCCGCTCCGGAGCCGCTCTTCTTCTTCACCATTGGCATACTTGGTGGCAATTTCCATCATCCGAGCCAGAGTCATATTCCCTGTCCGGCCAAATTTCATATTCAACTCTCGATACCTGACGCCTTCCTTAAAGGCACAAATTGCCTGATGATCTAACACATCTTCTACTGTGTGGTGCAGGGTGATCCATCTCTGGATATAATCCCTCAAAGTTTCATTCGGTTTTTGAACACAACACTGCAACTCTGTCAAACCTGCCGGCCGTTTGCACGTGCCCTCGAATGTTCTGACAAACACTCGGGTGAGATCTTCCCAAGTATAGATGCTGCCAGGTGCTAACTGTTTCAGCCACGCTCTAGCCGAGCCCTCTAACATCAGAGGAAGGTGTTTCATGGCCACTTCATCATCACCGCCACCAATCTGGACAGCCACTCGGTAGTCTTCAAGCCAAGTGTCAGGCTTGGACTCCCCGGCGAACTTACTAACTCCAGACGCCAACCTGAAGTTGGGGGGAATCGCCGCAGCTCTGATAGCTCTGCTGAAGCACTCTGAACCAGAGACATGCACCCTGTTGCTGGTTTGTGGACCTCCATCATGGCCCTCCCGGTGAGCTCTGTTTCTGTCGACCAAGCCCTGCACGAGAATAGATCTCACATCAAAGCCTGGCTCCCTGGGGTCGATTGGAATACCTCGCCCGACACTGTGAGGATGTCTGTCTTCATGCTGCCAAGGCGCGTATGACCCGCTCCTCAAGAGAGGCATGGGCACTCGACGGCGATCATCACGATCGACTCGACGATCATACTGCTCTCGGTTTCTATACTGATCTTGTCGATCCCCACGTCCCTCACGCCTCGGAGGCAATCTTGGGCTATGGGCCGACTGAACTATGTCTGCCATCACGGATCTGCTGTGGATCCTATTCCGCGACTGAGATAGAACTGTATTCTGCTCTCCCGCCGCCCGAAGCAAGGCTCGGATCTGCACCAGACCTCGACCAGCTTCTGACTGGGAGGGTTGGATCGACTCCGCTATCCGGGCAGTAGCAGCTGGATTCTAGATCGGGGTTCGGCATACCTGAGTTGGAGGTGGAAAAAGTTGGCGCCAACTGGATTCAGGAGCACGTTGTCGAGCGCGATCATCGAGTGCGCGCTGGAGGTTCTCCAATCGAGTGCGCTCAGCCAGATTGGCCAAGCGCGCCTGCTCCAAGGCCTGGGCCTCGGGGGTTTCTCCAACTATAGGAGTGTGCAGGGAATCCATGTTCCGGCGACGAAGTTCTTCCCTCTGCTGCGAGGAGAGAGGTTCGGGGCGGTACTCCTCGTGAACGCGCGACGGATCGCCGTTCCCGTCACCTCCATCTTCACGATTGAAGCCAGGAGGACTGGGTGGTCCATTGACCAGCAGGACTTCCGCCGCCAAGTCACTGCTGCCGCACTCGGATGCGGTCTCTACGGAGCCAGTCGACAGATCGAACATGTCGTAGAGAGATTCGTCGGGCTCGATCGCCGTGACTTGAGGGGTGGCCCATTGGCGGGCCACCGCATGCTTCACCCACCGCTGAAGCCTCGACCGACCGGTGCGCTTGCTCCGGCGGGTCGCAGGGAGGGGGAAAGCTGCTGGAGTCAACTGGTACTGGGTCGACAGTTGCCGCAGGAGGACGCCGTGGACACGCGCGAAAGTGCACCGCCCCGCGGGTGGGGAGCGCGTCGGCGTCGAGTGGTGCCTCCTGGAGCCAAGCGGAGTTGTCGGCGACAAACATGAGCGCGTCGAGACGGATCTCGCGGCCCTCAGCCAAACCTCCGCCTGGAACCATGATGAAGGGGATCGGAAAAATTGCAACTTCTCCAATAAGTCGCTAAGACACCTTCCCCACGGTGGGCGCCAACTGTCGTGGATCTAAGACTGACAGTAGAATGGGGGGTAAGTATGAGGAGGCAAGATCCTAGCTATGGAGGAGTTGTACGCACGAGTTTTACGAGTTCATGCCCTTCTCGGAGGAAGTAACAGCCCTACGTCTCGGTGCCCTGAGGCGGTCAACTTGATTATATGAGTGTGTGTTTACAAAAGTGCGAACCCTTGTCCCAGAGGAGGAGGGTGGCTTATATAGAGTGCGCCAGGACCCCATCTCCCCTCCGTTACACAGGGTTCAATGTTCATAAAGGAGGGGCGTTACTGGTAACGCCCGCAGTAAAGTGTTATAAATGCCCATAAAGCTATGGTTTAAGTCTTGACCGTTGCAGAGTGGAGAGTTTCTCATCTTCTGGTGGTCGAGTGTCTTCAAGGTGGTCGAGTGAGCGCATCTTCATGGTCGAGTGGACGATGGTTTCTCTTCGACTTCTTCTGATTCTTTGCAGAGATGTCCTTGGGGAGGGTATGTCGGACAGGTCCATGACCCTACCCTAGGTACATAGCTTCATCAGGTGGTGCCCCCCTCCCAAGTCCAATTCGGCCTCCTCCCTTGTGGGGGGCGCACTAGCCCCTTGTGGGCTGGTTAGCCTCCCTCCTATGGCCCATAAGGCCCATATCTTTCCCCGGGGGTTCCGGTAACCTCCCGGTACTCCGACAAAACGTTCGAACCACTCAGAACCATTCCGATGTCCAAATGCAACCTTCCAATATATGAATCTTTACCTCTCGACCATTTTGAGACTCCCCGTCATGTTCTGATCTCATCCGGGACTCCAAACGACCTTCAATCATCAAATCACATAAACTCATAATACAAATCATCATCGAACGTTAAGCGTGCGGACCCTATGGGTTCAAGAACTATGTAGACATGACCAAGACACATCTCTGGTCAATAACTAATAGCGGAACCTGGATGCTCATATTGGCTCCTACATATTCTACGAAGATCTTTATCGGTCAAACCGCATGACAACATACATTGTTCCCTTTGTCATCGGTATGTTACTTGCCCAAGATTCGATTGTCGGTATCATCATACCTAGTTCAATCTCGTTACCGGCAAGTCTCTTTACTCGTTCCGTAATGTATCATCCCGCAACTAACTCATTAGTCACATTGCTTGCAAGGCTTATAGTGATGTGCATTATCGAGAGGGCCCAGAGATACCTCTCCGATACACGGAGTGACAAATCCTAATCTTGATTTATGCCAACTTAACAAACACCATCGGAGACACCTGTAGAGCATCTTTATAATCACCCAGTTACATTGTGATGTTTGATAGCACACAAGGTATTCCTCTGGTATTCGGGAGTTGCATAATCTCTTAGTCATAGGAACATGTATAAGTTATGAAGAAAGCAATAGCAATAAACTAAACGATCATAGTGCTAAGCTAACGGATGGTTCTTGTCCATAACATCATTCTCTAATGATGTGACCCCGTTCATCAAATGAAAACACATGTCCATGGCTAGGAAACTTTAACCATCTTTGATCAACGAGCTAGTCAAGTAGAGGTATACTAGGGACACTCTGTTTTGTCTATGTATTCACACATGTACTAAGTTTCCGGTTAATATAATTCTAGCATGAATAATAAACATTTATCATGATATAAGGAAATATAAATAACAACTTTATTATTGCCTCTAGGGCATATTTCCTTCATTAGTCTCCATGAATTCACAGACTTTGCAACGCTTATCAGTAAAGCTATTCAGGCCAAAACTAGTCAGGCTGAGTTCCAGGAGTCGCTCAAGTGTACTCGTGACATCGGCTCATCTTCGAGCCCACCTGCTCAGAAGCACAGAGTGTGGATTCCAGATAATGTCCATCACCGACCTGCCCCTGCGCCGAGGCCTTCTTATGTTGCACCACGTCTCCCCCCACCGCCGAAGCAACTCAAAGTTCAAGGTGGACAGAAACGTGTTGAGTATAATGTATATTAGGAAGTATATGATAGACTAGGATTTGTTCCTGCCTTGTCCTATACTCCAAGTTGATCATTGCACTCCTATATATATGCCCACGAGGCTCAAGCAATACAACGAACCATTCCACCGAATCCCTCTCTCCCTTCTAACATGGTATCAGTTTTCGGGTTCTAAACCCTAGCCGGCGCCGCTTCCGCACCCGCATGTCGCCCCCGGGGCGGTCGGCCTCCATGACTGCCGCCGGGGGCCGCGCCGCCCATACCTAGGGTTCGTCTGCCGGTCGTGTTGACCGGCTACCCTAGAGAGTCTTTTTCCCGAGCCCTTGCTCCGGGATTTTTCGCTCTCTCGCCGGTCGTTTTGATCGGTGTTTTTACTTTTTGGTTTTCCAATCTATGCTTGATCGGTTTGCGTCGCCCGCCGCTGCCGTCAACCACCGTGCGCCTCTACTCCGACACCGGCGCGACCGGCAGGCCTCTTCACCGACTCGGCGGCCACGCGCGACAGGCGGCCCCTAGCGGTCGTCGTCCGTGCGTCTACCCGCCCGTCGCCCCGACCCGGCGTTCTCGCGCGACAGGCGGCCCCTCATGGCCGTAGTCTGCGCGTCGGCCCGCTCATCGACCTATGCAGGCTGTCACCGCCCTGTCCCCGAGTTCAGTGCGCCCCTCCACCGATCGAGCAACGGGCTGCCGTTGCGCCGCCCCATCGGGCCGCAGCACGGCCACCCCGTGGTTCTCCCCGTGGCTGCACCGATCTGCGCGACCGCTGCGTCGCCCCTTCGGGCCGTAGTGCCGCGGCCCGCGGTCAACCGCGGCACCGAGGTCGTCCGCTCCAGGCCATCCCCGAGGTTGCATCGACCCTCGCGCTGCCGCTGCGTAGCCCCATCGGGCCGTAGCGAGCGTGGCACGCGAACCCTGCAAACCGCCCCGAGGTCTTCCCCGCCGTCGCCCCGACCTGCCCGCCGCCGTTGTGTCGCCCCTTCGGGCCGTAGCGCTGTGGCCCGTGGTCCACCTCTGTCCACGCGCGTCGACTTGAAGTGGTATGCAATGCGCAGCCTCCTGGCCCGCGAACGCAACCGTCGGCGCCGATCTTCGTCATGCTGTCGGGTTCTTGCTCGCCTACTTCGAGCACCGCCGCCTCCTGAGGCCGCCGCTCTTCTTCCCAGTCCACTGCGACTTCCTCGACACCGGCTACCCCGACTCGACATCGACCACGGCATTCTTCGCACGGCTCCACCACCCTACGCTCTCGGCTACCTCGACAAATGGCACAAAGGGCTGCCGCCTTGATTGAGCAACCTTGTCGGCGTCCACTCTAGCCACGAATTTCGTGATGCAACGACCGTTACGACTATGGGAGGGGGGGTGTCCGTCGGCTTGCCTTCAGATTCTTCTCCAGTCTCACGGTCTGTGTCGCTGCTGTTGTGACTGCGGGGGATGTTGAGTATAATGTATATTAGGAAGTATATGATAGACTAGGATTTGTTCTTGCTTTGTCTTATACTCCAAGTTGATCATTGCACTCCTATATATATGGGCGATGCTAGGCGCCGGTGCGCCGGCCGAACGTTTCGGCCGGTCGCACCCTAGCCGTCAGATCGACCCGTCCCGAGCTGTTGGATCCTTATCCAACCAGGTCGTCTTCTTCCTATCGCGAGCGCGTAACGAGCGTCGTCTTCCTCTCGTGAACCCCGTCTCGCCGGCCGCATGCGTTCCCCCTCGTTTACGCCCCTCCCTCGCTTGCCCTCCTCGTCCCTAGTCGCCGTCCTCGCCGGACGTCTTTCCTGGCCGCCCTGGTCACCGGTCCCAGTCCTCGGTGGCCATCCTCATCACCGGCTTAGCCCCATGCAATAGCCCACCCCTGTGGTTGTAGCTTCCATGGCCACCGTTGCAGCTCCGGTGGCGATGACCGGAGCTCACCGTGTGCTCGCCGCGTGCTCATATCCAGCTTGCAACAAAAAATCGAGCGCCAGGGGAGATGCCCAGTGCTGCAACTGACGATGGAAAAAGCTACAATCACTGACGAAAAAAGCTTCAACCGGCTATGAAAAAAGTTTCAACTCGTACCACGGAAAACTATGAACGACCAAAGAAAAGCTACAATCGGCGATGAAAAAAGCTTCATCCGACGACAAAAAAAGCTTCAACCGGCTATGAAAAAAGTCTCAACTCGTATGACGGAAAACTATGAACGACCAAAGAAAAGCTACAACCGGCGATGAAAAAAGCTTCATCCGACGATGAAAAAAGCTTCAACCGTGGAGCCGTAAGCCATGGACGACAAACGAAAAGCTACAACCGGCGGTTACAAAAGCTACAACCGGCATTGAAAAAAGCTTCAAACTAATTGTCTTAGCTGTGAATCCCGCGATGACGATGACGTCGTTTTGCTGCAACCATAGTTGGTTTTGCTACAAACGGCGTTGGAATTCGCTACAACCATTTTCACAGCTACTTGATGCTGCTCCGTCGAGCTCCCACGCCTTCCCATGGCCATCGTCGCCGCGGTGCCGTTCCGGGAGGAAAAAGGTTCAACGGTTGCAGCTCCGCGCGTGGTGGGTTGCAACTCAGACGTGGTCGGGTCCGACGAGGGCAGGCAGAGCTCCGGTGGCGCGGATCCAAGCAGATTTGGCCGAGGGCAGCCGGACCGGCTGATTCCCATGGCGGCGGCGCCCTAGGAGGCCTTCGGCCGACGAAGGTTGACCATGACAGCAGGGAGAGAGAGATGAGCGACGGGAAGAAGAGAAACAAAAGGGAGAAGACGCATGTGAGCGGGGCCCCCATCCTACGTGTCGCTAGGTGAGTCGCTCGATAAGTTCGCGTGTGGACGCGACCGGCCGAAACTAGGGGCCCCCATCCTACGTGTCGCTAGGTGAGTCGCTCGATAAGTTCGCGTGTGGACGCGACCGGCCGAAGTTTCGGCCGGTGCCCGGTCTTGAAACGTTTCCCTATATATATATATATGACCATGAGGCTCAAGTAATAGAATAAACTATTGCACCAAATCCCTTTCTCCCTTCTAACAAAACGCACACAATGAAACCACAATGCAAAAGAGCGTATACGGTGAGCTGAAGCCACGGATAAATGCCTCGTACGTACGTACGTACGTACTGTTGCCTGTTCTACATGGACCCTGGCTGCTTTTCAACCCCGCGCTCATCGTCGCTCCACGTACATTAGCTTTTGGAGGCCGGCGCCTAATGCCAATAATTCACGTAGTCACCCTGTGCGGCAGTACCGCAATGTAGCTAGCTAGCGAGCTGCACGGTGGCCATGCACGC
Organism: Triticum urartu; assembly: GCF_056163025.1. Taxonomy (NCBI): domain Eukaryota; kingdom Viridiplantae; phylum Streptophyta; class Magnoliopsida; order Poales; family Poaceae; genus Triticum; species Triticum urartu. Next base: position 429,778,074 of record NC_141873.1, read on the forward strand.
AGCACAGGAGCAAGCAGGCAGGCAGGCAGGTCCATTGCTAGCCTAGCGAGCCTCGCTGCGCGCGTAGGTTGGCAAGACATCAACCGAACACATCTCAATTAAAAAGGAGACCACAGGATTAGGATAGGGACGCGCGCCCGCATCACCTGTCATTCCGTTCCATCCCGTCCAAGCTTGATCCTTACGCCAGGCATCGCCGTGGAGCAACAGGGATTTTATTTCCGCGTCACATGTGGCGATCTTTATCGCATAGGAAATGGAACTGGTTGCGCGTTGTTGTCACCGGTGGCCAGGGGGGCGCCCCGGGCGGCCATCCGTGTCCGCCCAACCAAGCGGCTACAGTCCGAGGTTCGATCGGCCCACAGCGCAGCCCGGCCGATCACTGGTGCCATGGAATCGAAACTCCAATTGGTGTGGGGGTGGGGTGGGGTAGGGTGGGGGGACCCTCCCAACAGCAAGGGCGTTCGTGCGCGCACCAACCAATTACTCCACGGTACATTTATCTATGTGTGTGCACATACGCGTCGCTTTTGCAACTTGCGACGGGCGGCTGCTAGTAGAAAACTGCTCCTCATGGGAAAAAGGCCTTGGATGGAACACGATGATGCAGGAAATAATAACAAGTCGGACGGTCAGTCGATGCATGCATGATGCGTTGCGGCCTGTGTGGCGTGTGCTGGAGGTGGTCACTGCTCACTCATTCGTGGCCGCCCGCTGGCTGGCAAAAGCGGCAACTTTGCGGCCGAACCCAGGCCAGTAACAAAACGCAAGGACCCAAATTGCCCAGCGTTTCAGAGTGATCTGGATGAGCTGGGAGGGACAGTACGCTGAATCTCCGGGATGTTTATCCGGCCGTGCGACGAAAACTGGCTCACGCCGAGGCAAGCAGAACGGGTGCAACTGCTCCGTCCCCTTTCCGGGGCTCTGCCGTAGCCCCAGGTCATCGGGCCGTGCTGGCTGGTCGGTCGCTACGGGTGAGCTAATTAATCCCAGCAGCGATGCCAAGCTTAACCGGCGCCACAAGTACAGATAACCGTACCCATGATTGCACCTTTGGCCGTTGATAGCAGAGCCGGTACAGTACAGGCTCCAGTACCACGATAACAACGGCTGATTGCGTTCGATCATCGGGTCGTCTTAATAAAGCTAATCGACCAGTTGGTGTTTGTCGGTACAGGCGAGGCGACAAGGCAAGCCGGCACACGAGAGCTATTGTCGCTCGTCACAGGCATGCAGAGGCAGAGGAGAGGTGCAATCTATCCAGCTTTCCAACGCTGGGAAAGCGAGAGGGTATCTGGAAGAGGCGTTGCAGCAACCGAGCTTCACTGCTCTCTTTTTTTGAACATTTTAAAATTCAGGGTTTTGAAGTTTCAAAAAAATGTGAAATTTTTCCCGGGGATACATATACACATTCTGATTACACGCATCAAGTTTCGGTAGAAACCTCATTTTGTTTTGGGCTATAGGAAAATAAATAAATTTCTGACAGTATATAGGATAAAAAGGGTGCCATTTATGTCAGAAATTTCTCTTTTTTGTATTTCCTAAAATAAAAATTATTTCTTTTCCAGATTTTTACCAGGTCTTAGGAATATGTGTATGTATCCACGTATTTTTTTAAAGATTTTTTTGCGTATCAAAAGTGTGGTTTTTAAAAATTTCAAATACCAAGAGCAGTGAAGCTCGGTAGCTGCAAGCACTTTTCGGAGGGTATCTGGAACTCTGGATGGGTCTGGTGGGCGCGTAGGACGTGAGTTGCTGCGTGAACGCAAAGCAACTCGATCGGCCATTCAGTTCAGGAATATATACGGTCGCGTCTGGTCTTGTCTGTTGATGCTGGCAAATGTGTGCTCGTCTACTAGACGCATGTCCGGGTGCTTCTTGTCCGTATGTGTATCAATGGTTCCATGGACGTAGCGAGGGCAGAGATCACATCAGCCGTTCCATCCACCCCCTGTCGTTTCCTCGCCGTTGAATTCCGATTGCGACTCGCGAGTGTAAGAGCAACTGTGGCAGATGTCATATAATAGCATCTCTAACAAATTCCGTAAGGCCAACTTCACCACATGACCTCAAACGGACGTCCGCTTTGTCCAAATTTCGTCCGTTTGGGGTGGAATTTAGGGTCGTGTCCGGGCGTGTCTTGGGATGCGGTGGCCGTGCGCCCAGCGCGCGGCTGCATCCATTTGCCCTATTCTATCCGTGTCTATTTAAAAAATCAAAAAAACGTTTCAAATGCCAAGCCCTAGTTCAGGCTAGCGGCCTACACGTCCATCGCCGCCATCAATCAGCGACCGGCAACACAGCCAGTCTTCAAAATGAATAGTTGTCCTCGCCGGCAACGCAGACAGCGGCCGGCAACACAGCCGGCCACCAAAATGAATGTTTTCTCGCCGGCACACAGCCAGCGGCCCAGCGGGCGGGCGGCACCCATGCCAGCCTCCAAAAAGAACGGCCACGGCCGATCAGACGACCTAGTTCAGGCCTTCGGCTTCGAGCATCTCCTTCTGCTTGGCCTCGAATCAGACCCTCGTCTTGGCGCTCATCTTCGACAAGTCCACGCTCATGATCGCAAGGGCCACCTCCTTCGCTTTGGTGGCGGCGGTCGTGGCCTCGATGTCGAGCTGCCTCTGCCTGGCCTTGACGTTGTAGGCCTCGATGTCGAGCTGCCTTTGCCGGGCCGCCTCCTTCATCTCAAGCTTCTTTCTTTGAAGGTCTAGGTATTGCTTCATTTGCTCCTCCTTGCTTTGCCGCTTCTTCTCGTCCCTCACATCCTTTTGGGACATCATGCCATGCAAAGTGTCATGCAATGCCATGGATGAGGCATCACGTATGTCATCAACCTTGGAGTTGGTCTTGCCCCTCGGCCTCTTCAAGGCCTCGCCATCTCCACCTCCGGCGTACTTGGCCGTCTTTAGTCCTCTCTTCCTTTGTAGTTCACGGTATTGGTCCTTGAACTTAGGGCAATTGTTGATGACCGTCCAACAATGCGTAAGAGTGAATGGCTTGTCATTGTGCCAGGCCTTGAATGCCTCCAAAGATTGAAATGCCTAAATCACATTATCAACAACAAGTGAACATGCAAATATATACACGGCCGAAGTGTCATGGCCGTAGCAAGGAAAGGGCTAGGAAGAGGAGAGCATACCATGTCCCAAACGCCGAGACCACTCATGGGCCGTGCTTCAACGCTCTCAAATGCGGCGCAATACTTGTTGCACTCTTGTTGGATGAACAACCATCTCTTTTGAATCGAGCCGATGCCACGGTTGCTTGTAAATTGGTAGGGCTCAAACATCTTCCTTTCATGGAATGTTTTGTGGACTCTCGTCCAAAAAACAATGCCCTTTTGTTGCGCGCCGGTCCTCGGATCTTGGCTAATCTCCATCCAAGCTTGGCAAATCAACTTGTCCTCATCTTGTGTGTATGAACCCGTGCGAATGCTCTTCCTCTTCTTTTTTGCTTCCGCTCTTTGGGTGAGCTCGTTGATGAACAATGGCCCGCCACTAATATCAACATCATTGCCTTCTTCTTCATCACCGTCACCTTCGACATAGATGTCATCGTCTTCATGCCATGAGTCACCATGGTCGTAGTCAGCACGGTCGTCGGCCTCTTCATCGGGCACGTACTGGGCGCGGCCATCCTGACTTTGGTTCTCCTCGGGGTCGTAGGCATGGCCATGCCCACCCTCGAAGATCACGTCCTCCATGTACTGGTTGTAGAAGGGGTCGTCGACCGTTGGCGTTGGTGTTGGCGTTCCGTCAAACAAGACGCGGGGGGCCGGCATGGTGCCCGTGAACGGTGCCCGTGCTTGCTTCTTTGCATCTCGACGGACGCCCGGCCGCCGCTGCTGGACCCAGGCGTGACGTTGAGGTCGATGACGGCCGCGGGACGCGGTGTGGACGGCGCGAACAAGCCCATGTCCGGCGACCCCGAGAAACGGGTCTGGCCGTCGTGCCTTGGCGGAGGAAAGCCGGGCGACATGGGCGCGGTCCGCGACGTCGGCAACTGGCAGTGCGGAGGCCAGGCGACCGATGATCCTGTGCTCGCGGGGCCGGCGGCCGCTGCAGGGAACCCGGCCAGATGGCCCATGCCAAGCATGAGGTGTTGGGGAACGTAGTAATTTCAAAAATTTCCTATGCACACGCAAGATCATGGTGATGCATAGCAACGAGAGGGGAGAGTGTTGTCTACGTACCCTCGTAGACCGGCAACGGAAGCGTTGACACAACGTAGAGGAAGTAGTCGTACGTCTTCCCGATCCGACCGATCCAAGTACCGAACGTACGGCACCTCTGAGTTCTGCACACGTTCAACTCGGTGACGTCCCTCGAGCTCCGATTCAGCAAAACGTTGAGGGAGAGTTTCGTCAGCACGACGGCGTGATGACGGTGATGATGTTCTACCGACGCAGGGCTTCGCCTAAGCACCGCTACGATATGACCGAGGTGGAATATGGTGGAAGGGGGCACCACACACGGCTAAGGAACGATCACAAAGATCAACTTGTGTGTCATGGGGTGCCCCCTTGCCCCCGTATATAAAGGAGGGAGAGGGGGAGGTGCGGCCGGCCCTAGGGGTGCGCCTGGAGGAGTCCTACTCCCACCGGGAGTAGGACTCCCCCTTCTTGCCATGTTCGAAAAGGAAGGGGGAAGGGAGAAAGAGGAAAGGGGGGCGCCGCCCCCCTTCCTTGTCCTATTCGGACTAGGGGGGGAGGGGGCGCCACGGCCTGCCCTGGTCGGCCCTCCTCTTCTCCCTTATGGCCCATGTAGGCCCAATAACCCCCCCCCCCCCCGGGGGGGGGGGGTTCCGGTAACCCCCCGGTACTCTGGTAAAATCCCGATTTCACCCGAAACGTTTCCGATATCCAAATATAGGCTTCCAATATATCAATCTTTATGTATCGACCATTTTGAGACTCCTCGTCATGTCCGTGATCACATCCGGGACTCCGAACAACCTTCGGTACATCAAAACACAAAAACCCTAATTACGATCGTCACCGAACTTTAAGCGTGCGGACCCTACGGGTTCGAGAACTATGTAGACATGACCGAGACACGTCTCCGGTCAATAACCAATAGTGGAACCTGGATGCTCATATTGGCTCCTACATATTCTACGAAGATCTTTATCGGTCAGACCGCATAACAACATACGTTGTTCCCTTTGTCATCGGTATGTTACTTGCCCGAGATTCGATCGTCGGTATCTTAATACCTAGTTCAATCTCGTTACCGGCAAGTCTCTTTACTCGTTCCATAATACATCATCCCGCAACTAACTTATTAGTTGCAATGCTTGCAAGGCTTGAGTGATGTGCATTACCGAGAGGGCCCAGAGATACCTCTCCGACAATCGGAGTGACAAATCCTAATCTCAAAATACGCCAACCCAACAAGTACCTTTGGAGACACCTGTAGAGCACCTTTATAATCACCCAGTTACGTTGTGACGTTTGGTAGCACACAAAGTGTTCCTCCGATAAGCGGGAGTTGCATAATCTCATAGTCATAGGAACATGTATAAGTTATGAAGAAAGCAATAGCAACAAATTAAACGATCAAGTGCTAAGCTAACGGAATGGGTCAAGTCAATCACATCATTCTCCTAATGATGTGATCCCGTTAATCAAATGACAACTCATGTCTATGGTTAGGAAACATAACCATCTTCGATCAACGAGCTAGTCAAGTAGAGGCATACTAGTGACACTCTGTTTGTCTATGTATTCACACATGTATTATGTTTCCGGTTAATACAATTCTAGCATGAATAATAAACATTTATCATGATATAAGGAAATAAATAATAACTTTATTATTGCCTCTAGGGCATATTTCCTTCAGTCTCCGACTTGCACTAGAGTCAATAATCTAGATTACACAGTAATGATTCTAACACCCATGGAGCCTTGGTGTTGATCATGTTTTGCTCGTGGAAGAGGCTTAGTCAGCGGGTCTGCAACATTCAGATCCGTATGTATCTTGCAAATTTCTATGTCTCCCACTTGGACTAAATCCCGAATGGAATTGAAGCGTCTCTTGATGTGCTTGGTTCTCTTGTGAAATCTAGATTCCTTCGCCAAGGCAATTGCACCAGTATTGTCACAAAAGATTTTCATTGGACCCGATGCACTAGGTATGACAGCTAGATCGGATATGAAATCCTTCATCCAGACTCCTTCATTTGCTGCTTCCGAAGCAGCTATGTACTCCGCTTCACATGTAGATCCCGCTACGACGCTTTGTTTAGAACTGCACCAACTGACAGCTCCACCGTTCAGTATAAACACGTATCTGGTTTGCGATTTAGAATCGTCCGGATCAGTGTCAAAGCTTGCATCAACGTAACCATTTACGATGAGCTCTTTGTCACCTCCATATACGAGAAACATATCCTTAGTCCTTTTCAGGTATTTCAGGATGTTCTTGACCGCTGTCCAGTGATCCACTCCTGGATTACTTTGGTACCTCCCTGCTAGACTTATAGCAAGGCACACATCAGGTCTGGTACACAACATTGCATACATGATAGAGCCTATGGCTGAAGCATAGGGAACATCTGTCATTTTCTCTCTATCTTCTACGGTGGTCGGACATTGAGTCTTACTCAACTTCACACCTTGTAACACAGGCAAGAACCCTTTCTTTGCTTGATCCATTTTGAACTTCTTCAAAACTTTGTCAAGGTATGTGCTTTGTGAAAATCCAATTAAGTGCCTTGATCTATCTCTATAGATCTTAATGCCCAATATGTAAGCAGCTTCACCAAGGTCTTTCATTGAAAAACTCTTATTCAAGTATCCCTTTATGCTATCAGAAATTCTATATCATTTCCAATCAATAATATGTCATCCACATATAATATCAGAAATGCTATAGAGCTCCCACTCACTTTCTTGTAAATACAGGCTTCTCCAAAAGTCTGTACAAAACCAAATGCTTTGAACACACTATCAAAGCGTTTATTCCAACTCCGAGAGGCTTGCACCAGTCCATAAATGGATCGCTGGAGCTTGCACACTTTGTTAGCTCCCTTTGGATCGATAAAACCTTCTGGTTGCATCGTATATAACTCTTCTTCCAGAAATCCATTCAGGAATGCAGTTTTGACATCCATTTGCCAAATCTCATAATCATAAAATGCGACAATTGCTAACGTGATTCAGACAGACTTAAGCATCGCTACGGGTAAGAAGGTCTCATCGTAGTCAATCCCTTGAACTTGTCGAAAACCTTTCGCAACAAGTCGAGCTTTGTAGACAGTAACATTACCGTCAGCGTCAGTCTTCTTCTTGAAGATCCATTTATTCTCAATTGCTTGCCGATCAACGGGCAAGTCAACCAAAGTCCACACTTTGTTCTCATACATGGATCCCATCTCAGATTTCATGGCTTCTAACCACTTTGCGGAATATGGGCTCACCATCGCTTCTTCATAGTTCATAGGTTCATCATGATCTAGTAGCATGACTTCCAGAACAGGATTACCGTACCACTCTGGTGCGGATCTTACTCTGGTTGATCTACGAGGTTCGGTAGTAACTTGATCTGAAGTTTCATGATCATTATCATTAGCTTCCTCACTAATTGGTGTAGGTGTCACTGAAACCGGTTTCTGTGATGTACTACTTTCCAATAAGGGAGCAGGTACAGTTACCTCATCAAGTTCTACTTTTCTCCCACTCACTTCTTTCGAGAGAAACTCCTTCTCTAGAAAGGATCCATTCTTAGCAACGAAAGTCTTGCCTTCGGATCTGTGATAGAAGGTGTACCCAACAGTTTCCTTTGGGTATCCTATGAAGACACATTTCTCCAATTTGGGTTCGACCTTATCAGGTTGAAGCTTTTTCACATAAGCATCGCAGCCCCAAACTTTTCAGAAACGACAACTTTGGTTTCTTGCCAAACCACAGTTCATAAGGTGTCGTCTCAACGGATTTCGATGGTGCCCTATTTAACGTGAATGCGGCCGTCTCTAAAGCATAACCCCAAAACGATAGCGGTAAATCTGTAAGAGACATCATAGATCGCACCATATCTAGTAAAGTACGATTTCGACGTTTGGACACACCATTACGCTGTGGTGTTCCGGGTGGCGTGAGTTGCGAAACTATTCTGCATTGTTTCAAATGTAGACCAAACTCGTAACTCAAATATTCTCCTCCACGATCAGATCGTAGAAACTTTATTTTCTTGTTACGATGATTTTCAACTTCACTCTGAAATTCTTTGAACTTTTCAAATGTTTCAGACTTATGTTTCATTAAGTAGATATACCCATATCTGCTTAAATCATCTGTGAAGGTGAGAAAATAACGATATCCGCCACGAGCCTCAATATTCATCGGACCACATACATCTGTATGTATGATCTCCAACAAATCCGTTGCTCTCTCCATAGTACCGGAGAACGGCGTTTTAGTCATCTTGCCCATGAGGCACGGTTCGCAAGTACCAAGTGATTCATAATCAAGTGATTCTAAAAGTCCATCAGTATGGAGTTTCTTCATGCGCTTTACACCGATATGACCTAAACAGCAGTGCCACAAATAAGTTGCACTATCATTTTCGACTCTGCATCTTTTGGCTTCAACATTATGAATATGTGTATCACTACTATCGAGATTCATCAAAAAGAGACCACTCTTCAAGGGTGCATGACCATAAAAGATATTACTCATATAAATAGAACAACCATTATTCTCTGATTTAAATGAATAACCATCTCGCATCAAACAAGATCCAGATATAATGTTCATGCTCAACGCTGGCACCAAATAACAATTATTTAGGTCTAAAACTAATCCCGAAGGTAGATGTAGAGGTAGCGCGCCGACCGCGATCACATCGACTTTGGAACCATTTCCCACGTGCATCGTCACCTCGTCCTTTGCCAGTGTTCGCTTAATCCATAGTCCCTGTTTCAAGTTGCAAATGTTAGCAACAGAACCAGTATCAAATACCCAGGTGCTACTGCGAGCTCTAGTAAGGTACACATCAATAACATGTATATCACATATACCTTTGTTCACCTTGCCATCCTTCTTATCCGCCAAATACTTGGGGCAGTTCCGCTTCCGGTGTCCAGTCTGCTTGTAGTAGAAGCACTCAGTTTCAGGCTTAGGTCCAGATTTGGGTTTCTTCTCCTGAGCAGTAACTTGCTTACTGTTCTTCTTGAAGTTCCCCTTCTTCTTCCCTTTGCCCTTTTTCTTGAAACTGGCGGTCTTGTTGACCATCAACACTTGATGCTCCTTCTTGATTTCTACCTCCACAGCCTTTAGCATTGAGAAGAGCTCGGGAATTGTCTTATCCATCCCTTGCATGTTATAGTTCATCACGAAGCTCTTGTAGCTTGGTGACAGTGATTGAAGAACGCTGTCAATGACACTATCAACAGGAAGATTAACTCCCAGTTGAGTCAAGTGATTATGATACCCGGACATTTTGAGTATATGTTCACTGACAGAACTATTCTCCTCCATCTTGCAGCTATAGAATTTATTGGAGACTTCATATCTCTCAATCCGGGCATTTGCTTGAAATATTAACTTCAACTCCTGGAACATCTCATATGCTCCATGACGTTCAAAACGTCGTTGAAGTCCCGATTCTAAGCCGTAAAGCATGGCCCACTGAACTATCGAGTAGTCATCATTTTGCTCTGCCAGACGTTCATAACATCTGGTGTTTGCTCTAGCAGCAGGCCTGGCACCTAGTGGTGCTTCCAGGACGTAATTCTTCTGTGCATCAATGAGGATAATACTCAAGTTACGGACCCAGTCCGTGTAATTGCTACCATCATCTTTCAACTTTGCTTTCTCAAGGAACGCATTAAAATTCAATGGAACAACAACACGGGCCATCTATCTACAATCAAACATAGACAAGCAAGATACTATCAGGTACTAAGTTCATGATAAATTTAAGTTCAATTAATCATATTACTTAAGAACTCCCACTTAGAAAGACATCCCTCTAATCTTCTAAGTGATCACGTGATCCAAATCAACTAAACCATAACCGATCATCACGTGAAATGGAGTAGCTTTCAATGGTGAACATCAATATGTTGATCATATCTACTATATGATTCACGCTCAACCTTTCGGTCTCAGTGTTCTGAGGCCATATCTGCATATGCTAGGCTCATCAAGGTTAACCTGAGTATTCTGCGTGTGCAAAACTTGCTTGCACCCGTTGTGGATGGACGTAGAGCTTATCACACCCGATCATCACGTGGTGTCTGGGCACGATGAACTTTGGCAACGGTGCATACTCAGGGAGAACACTTTTATCTTGAAATTTAGTGAGAGATCATCTTATAATGCTACCGTCAATCAAAGCAAGATAAGATGCATAAAAGATAAACATCACATGCAATCAATATAAGTGATATGATATGGCCATCATCATCTTGTGCTTGTGATCTCCATCTCCGAAGCACCGTCATGATCACCATCGTCACCGGCGCGACACCTTGATCACCATCGTAGCATCGTTGTCGTCTCGCCAATCTTATGCTTCCACGACTATCGCTACCGCTTAGTGATAAAGTATAGCATTACAGCGCAATTGCATTGCATACAATAAAGCGACAACCATATGGCTCCTGCCAGTTGCGGATAACTCGGTTACAAAACATGATCATCTCATACAATAAAATTTAGCATCATGTCTTGACCATATCACATCACAACATGCCCTGCAAAAACAAGTTAGACGTCCTCTACTTTGTTGTTGCAAGTTTTACGTGGTTGCTACGGGCTTAGCAAGAACCTTTCTTACCTACGCATCAAAACCACAACGATAGTTTGTCAAGTTGGTGCTGTTTTAACCTTCGCAAGGACCGGGCGTATCCACACTTGGTTCAACTAAAGTTGGAGAAACTGACACCCGCCAGCCACCTGTGTGCAAAGCACGTTGGTAGACCAGTCTCGCGTAAGCGTACGCGTAATGTCGGTCCGGGCCGCTTCATCCAACAATACCGCCGAACCAAAGTATGACATGCTGGTAAGCAGTATGACTTATATCGCCCACAACTCACTTGTGTTCTACTCGTGCACACCATCAACGCATAAAACCTAGGCTCGGATCATGGTGATGCATAGCAACGAGAGGGGAGAGTGTTGTCTACTTACCCTCGTAGACCGGCAACGGAAGCGTTGACACAACGTAGAGGAAGTAGTCGTACGTCTTCCCGATCCGACCGATCCAAGTACCGAACGTAAGCACCTCCGAGTTCTGCACACGTTCAACTCGGTGACGTCCCTCGAGCTCCGATCCAGCAAAACGTTGAGGGAGAGTTTTGTCAGCACGATGGCGTGATGACGGTGATGATGTTCTACCGACGCAGGGCTTCGCCTAAGCACCACTACGATATGACCGAGGTGGAATATGGTGGAAGGGGGCACCGCACACGGCTAAGGAACGATCACGAAGATCAACTTGTGTGTCATGGGGTGCCCCCTTGCCCCCGTATATAAAGGAGGGAGAGGGGGAGGTGCGGCCGACCCTAGGTGTGCGCCTGGAGGAGTCCTACTCCCACCGGGAGTAGGACTCCCCCCTCTTGCCTTGTTGGAAAAGGAAGGGGAAGGGAGAAAGAGGAAAGGGGGGCGCCGCCCCCCCTTCCTTGTCCTATTCAGACTAGGGGGGGAGGGGGCGCGTGGCCTGCCCTGGCCGGCCCTCCTCTTCTCCCTTATGGCCCATGTAGGCCCAATAACCCCCCTGGTGGGGGGGGGGGGTTCCGGTAACCCCCGGTATTCCGGTAAAATCCTGATTTCACCCGAAACGTTTCCGATATCCAAATATAGGCTTCCAATATATCAATCTTTATGTCCCGACCATTTTGAGACTCCTCGTCATGTACGTGATCACATCCGGGACTCCGAACAACCTTTGGTACATCAAAACACAAAAACCCTAATTACGATCGTCACCGAACTTTAAGCGTGCGGACCCTATGGGTTCGAGAACTATGTAGACATGACCGAGACACGTCTTCGGTCAATAACCAATAGCGGAACCTGGATGCTCATATTGGCTCCTACATATTCTACGAAGATCTTTATCGGTCAGACCGCATAACAACATACACTGTTCCCTTTGTCATCGGTATGTTACTTGCCCGAGATTCGATCGTCGGTATCTTAATACCTAGTTCAATCTCGTTACCGACAAGTCTCTTTACTCGTTCCGTAATACATCATCCCGCAACTAACTTATTAGTTGCAATGCTTGCAAGGCTTGAGTGATGTGCATTACCAAGAGGGCCCAGAGATACCTCTCCGACAATCGGAGTGACAACTCCTAATCTCGAAATACGCTAACCCAACAAGTAGCTTCGGAGACACCTGTAGAGCACCTTTATAATCACCCTGTTACGTTGTGACGTTTGGTAGCACACAAAGTGTTTCTCCGGTAAACGAGAGTTGCATAATCTCATAGTCATAGGAACATGTATAAGTTATGAAGAAAGCAATAGCAACAAACTAAACGATCAAGTGCTAAGCTAATGGAATGGGTCAAGTCAATCACATCATTCTCCTAATGATGTGATCCCGTTAATCAAATGACAACTCATGTCTATGGTTAGGGAACATAACCATCTTCGATCAACGAGCTAGTCAAGTAGAGGCATACTAGTGACACTCTGTTTGTTTATGTATTCACACATGTATTATGTTTCTGGTTAATACAATTCTAGCATGAATAATAAATATTTATCATGATATAAGGAAATAAATAATAACTTTATTATTGCCTCTAGGGCTATTTCCTTCATGAGGATGGCATGCGCTTTGTTGAGGAGGTCCTCCTTCTCGTCGGCAGAGGCCTTGCGCCGTGCGGCCTCCAGCTCCTCGCGTTGGGCGGCGAACTTGGCCGCGGCGGCATTGACCTTGACGGCCGCTCTCCGTTCCCTCCTCTTCGCCGATTCCACGTCCAACTTGGTGATCTCCTCCGGTGTGCACTCCGACGTGGCTTCCTTGGCGCCTTGGTCGCCTTCTTCTTCACCATTGTGGGTGGGTTGACGGCTAGGCCACCGGAATTCGGCGGGGCGTCGGCCATGGACGGGGGAGAGAGGGGGTGGGCGGGAGGGACGTGGGAGGGTTTGTGGAAAATGGCACCAAATGGGCGTGGGGGGGGGGGAGGTTTGGTTTCTCCCACCGACATGCGGGCCAGGGGAGGACAAGCGCGTGCGTCCCGCCCATCCGCGCGCTGTCCGTTTCACCCCAAAACCGGCGCAAACTTGGGCCGCGGATGGGTCGAAAGCGGACACAAAGCGGACAAAGGTCTGTTTACAGTCGCGCGCTGGGCCGTCTGGTTTGTTCGTTTTACCCCAAACGGACGAGGCTGGATAGGACAGGTTCGCGCGGTGGAGTTGGCCTAAACTGGGGGTTCGCGAGTGTAAGAGCAACTGTAGCAGATGCCATATAACAACATCTCTAGTAGACCCCGCAAACCGATGGTTCGCGACTGTAAGAGCAACTATAGCAGATGTCATATAACAGCATCTCTAGCAGAACCCGCAAATCGGGGCATCCGGCAAAACAACTGCCGGTTTGCGGGGCGGAGACAGTTTTGCTGGTCCATGTACATCCCTGAAAATAGGCCATCTTGAATTTTTCTGTGTGATCCCGAATCCACGGTCACATTTCCTTTATATTTACGGGATTTCCCGAAATTTTACCGACTCCCATTTTCTTTGGCGCGAGCCAACTCCCGCCCACTTCCGTTCCCGCCTCCCGCGCCGCCGATGCCTCCGAGCTCGCCGTCCGGACTCGCGGCACTGGAATTCGGCCGGATGGAGTACCAGCCGCCCCGGGGTGCCCCATATCATGAGCCGTCGCTCCGTCCGCCCGCGCCTCCCACGGCCGACCATGCTGGCGCCACCCCACCTACCCTGTCGTTGCCATCAAGAGAAAGCGGCAGGGAACCACCTCGTCCAAGGTGGCGCCTCCCGCAGAACCACCAACTTTCAGCCCTGCTCCGGTGACACCCGTCAAGGTCGCATGTCCGGGTGCTTCTTGTCCGTATGTTTATCCAGGAATTCCGTGTATCCATGGTTGCATGGACGTAGCGAGGGCAGAGCTCACATCAGCTGTTCCATCCACCCCCTGTTGTTTCCTCGCTGGTGTATTCCGATCGCGACTCGCGAGTGTAAGAGTAACTCTAGAAGATGCTGCAAAATCGTTGAACGGTTCGCCCTAAAACAATTTTGTGGGACGGATTGCCCTAGTGGAGAACATATCTTGCAAAAGCGCACATGAAAATTAGAAACTTAAATAAAAGCTGCATTCCCGCGAACACACCGGAGATATGCTTATCACTGAGGAAATCAGATAATACCTCTCTGCAGGAGCCCTCCCCGCACCGGGCTTTCGGCCACGGCGTAACCAAGGTACTCTCAAGCGTCGTCAGTCACTCGGACCATGGCGGCCACTGATCATGTCCCTGGCAGATCGCAACTTTGATGTGGGCCAAGACTTTGTATCAGACGTCTAGAAGAAGTGGGGTGTTCAGATCAACTTTGAAGAAGGAAGGGATCGAGAAGAATTTCTCCTGGTTGCAGAACTCACCCGATCTCAAATTCGCCTTACAGAAGAATCTTTGGCTACCATACTTCTCTCTTGCTTTGGAGGTAGAGCATCTCTTTTCAAGATCAAGCGGCTACAAAATTGGTCTTTCAAATTCTCGGTCTCATCAAAAGAAGTGGGTTTCTCTATCCTTAAAGGAGGTAACATCTCACTACCACTGCTCAATATCAATTTCCTTCTCTGGGGTGAGGGAGGCCCAGATTCTCAATGGGAATTAGATCAATATCTTCAGGAGAAAGAGGATGAGTGGACTCACGTTTTTCGTAAACATCCTCGCAAATCCTACCTTCAGGCTCTTAGATCACCTGCAATATAATTCGGATCAGCTCAACTTTTTCCTAGATCTCCAACTACCCACGCCAATACGCACAGTCCCGCTCCATCATCGGGACACAATCACGTGCATGGCCAACCTGCATTGAACTCTTCATTTACTGGTGCAGGGATGGGATCTTCGGGTTTTCAAACAGATGGGCGAAACCCATTTTGTGTCAGTTGCCTCCTCCATGGCCATTTACGGCCCAGATGCACCAATAGAATTAAATGTAGGGACTGCAAGCGATGGGGTCATATTGCCCGCGACTTTTTCACTACTAGGCCCAACTACAATCATGAGCCCAGCCCAGCTCCTTCGTAGACGCCTCACATTTCGAGGCAAGTAGCCATTTTTCCCGCAACGGTGACTACACTAGCCATCAATCAAGCGGCAAACTAGAGAAATCTCGTTAATTCTTCCCCACCACCACCCCTGGTAGGTAGATACCATTCCTATGCCTCCAAATTTCCACCCTTCGTCGTCTCCGTGCTGCCACCATCGCCCCTGTTACATCCGGGAGAGTCTCCCAGTGACCATCAACTCCAACCGCTCGCCCACCATGGCCTCATTTCCATTTGACCCGACGCCATTGCTCCCTGCAAACCACCAGAGCATCCAGGTGGACGGAAGACCTACTATGGTTCGTGTGCTGGACGGGGTTGCATCGCTGACGCACGAAGATTGGGCCATTGCAACGATTGTCCCAATGACAAATCTGCCAGTCGAGTTCAACACTGTGAGAGAGGTATTGTCCAATTTCCTCAATGATAATCATATGAGTTTCTCTGAGATCACCCCATGCCCGTTTGGAGAAGTCTCCATCAAGCTAAACAGTGTGTTTGATAGAGACAATCTAGTCACTAACAACCCCCATCAATTCACTGATGTTCATGTGAAATTCGAGAAACACAATAGAGGGTTGAACTGGAGGAAACTAGTTTTAAACACAGAGGTTTGGATCTTGCTATGTAGATATCCATTTGATATAAGAAATAATCAGGAAATCAACAATGCAGTAAGTAAATTTGGGAAATTTGTGATGTGGGACTGATTTAGAAGTACTCAAGCTAATCAGATGGTTAAGGTGAAAGTGGAGGAGCTGCATGATATTCCTACCAGTATTGTCTTTGAAGATGGTGATGATTTCCAAACAGATTCTCTCACTGTTCATGTAGTCATGCCGCAACAACAGATCTTCGGCATGGAAGCTCCGGATGAAGACCATGTTCTTGTCCATGGCAACCCGCACCCAGTCTCGCAAGTAGCAAATTTTCATCCAAATCAGCCATAACCACTTCTTGGGCCCAATACAACAATATGAACATGAGGGCGAATAGGGAAACAATGACCTTTAGCAACCACCACATCTTGATCTTCAGCTTGCCATAAACCCATTATTCAATAATGGTAATCCAGACGAGGAAGAAGAGGAAGTGATGGAGGACCTCCCATGATGGGGGCACTGGTGTCGGGGAAACGACACCTATGGGATCACGTGGATCCCTTCTACGGTTTGGCAGGGAAGAGGGGTGCACAAAGAGCAGATCTAACGATCAGCACGAGGGATTTTTACCCAGGTTTGGGCCGTTGAGAAGCATAAAACACTAGTCATGCTTTTAGTGTATATTAAGTGTTCTTGAGCTTCGGCTAGCTGCTACGCATGCAAACTGGGCCGGAAAGTCCAAAAGTCCCCTCCTCCATTGCCTTGGGCCTCCTTTTATACCAAGGGGCTACCACAGTGGCGTACAGGCATACATGAGGTGTAAAGTAGCTACAGTGTGCATGCTTATCACTGACATCTTAGGACAAACACATTAAATGCGCTGGTTACGTGCCCCTAACTTTATCAGGGATGGAAATAGAGCCCGTCCCGTCCGTCGCCGCCTCACCCCGTCTTGACACACACCCAGGATGACGAGGCATGCAATGCCAAGCTGACTGGCTAGCCGCTGCGCTAGAGCGGTGGCAGGATCTTCATGAAGATCTGCATGCCACCACGCAGGTGCTTGCCTGGCTGGCAGGCTGGTTGCTGTGCTGGAGCAGTGACAGGGCGGCGGAACCTTGCCGCGCGCGAGTCTTGCCGTTACCTTGCAAATCTTGCTGGGGGGCCTCGCAAGCGTCCCTGGCAAGAGCCTTGCTGGGAACTTTGCCTTCTGGTCTTCACAAAGATCTGCACGCCACCATGCAGACGCCCTTGGATCTTGGTGTTGACATTGTCGATGGTGTCAGAGCTCTCAACCTCAAGGGTGATGGTCTTGCTGGTGCTTTGTGATACGTCTCCAATGTATCTATAATTTTTGATTGTTCCATGCTATATTATATTCTGTTTTGGACATTATTGGGCTTTATTATACACTTTTATATTATTTTTGGGACTAACCTACTAACTGGAGGCCCAACCCAGAATTGCTGTTTTTTTGCCTATTTCAGAGTTTCACAGAAAAAGAATATCAAACGGAGTCCAAACGGAACGAAACCTTCGGGAATGTGATTTTTGGAACGAACGTGATCCAGAGGACTTGGACCCTATGTCAAGAAAGCTACCAGGAAGGCATGAGGTAGGGGGGCGCGCCTACCCCCCTAGGCGCGCCCTCCACCCTCGTGGGGCCCATGTTGCTCCACCGACGTACTCCTTCCTCCTATATATACCTACGTACCCCCAAACTACCAGATACGGAGCCAAAAATCAAATTCCACCGCCGCAACCTTGTGTACCCATGAGATCCCATCTTGGGGCCTTTTCCGGAGCTCCACCGGAGGGGGCATCGATCACGGAGGGCTTCTACATCAACACCATAGCCTCTCTGATGATGTGTGAGTAGTTTACTTCAGACCTTCGGGTCCATAGTTATTAGCTAGATGACTTCTTCTCTCTTTTTGGATCTCAATACAATGTTCCCCCCTCTCTTGTGGAGATCTATTCGATGTAATCTTCTTTTGCGGTGTGTTTGTTGAGACCGATGAATTGTGGGTTTATGATCAAGTTTATCTATGAACAATATTTGAATCTTCTCTGAATTCTTTTATGTATGATTGGTTATCTTTGCAAGCCTCTTTGAATTATCAGTTTGGTTTGGCCTACTAGATTGATCTTTCTTGCAATGGGAGAAGTGCTTAGCTTTGGGTTCAATCTTGCGGTGTCCTTTCCCAGTGAAAGTAGGGGCAGCAAGGCACGTATTGTATTGTTGCCATCGAGGATAACAAGATGGGGTTTTCATCATATTGCATGAGTTTATCCCTCTACATCATGTCATATTGCTTAAGGCGTTACTCTGTTCTTATGAACTTAATACTCTAGATGCATGCTGGATAGCGGTCGATGTGTGGAGTAATAGTAGTAGATGCAGGCAGGAGTCGGTCTACTTGTCTCGGACGTGATGCCTATATACATGATCATACCTAGATATTCTCATAACTATGCTCAATTTTGTCAATTGCTCAACAGTAATTTGTTTACCCACCATAATACTTATGCTCTCGAGAGAAGCCACTAGTGAAACCTATGGCCCCCGGGTCTATTTTCCATCATCTTAATCTTCCGTCAACAAGCTATTTCTTTTGCCGTTTTTCTTTTGCTTAATTTACTTTGCATCTTTATCATAAAAATACCATAAATATTATCTTATCATATCTATCAGATCTCACTTTCGTAAGTGACCGTGAAGGGATTGAAAACCCCTTTATTGCGTTGGTTGTGAGGATTTTATTTGTTTGTGTAGGTGCGAGGGACTCGTGCGTGGCCTCCTACTGGATTGATACCTTGGTTCTTAAAAACCGAGGGAAATACTTACGCTACTTTGCTGCATCACCCTTTCCTCTTCAAGGGAAAACCAACGCAGTGCTCAAGAGGTAGCAAGAAGGATTTCTGGCGCCGTTGCCGGGGAGTCTGCGCAAAAGTCAACATACCAAGTACCCATCACAAACCCTTATCTCCCGCATTACATTATTTGCCATTTGCCTCTCGTTTTCCTCTCCCCCACTTCACCCTTGCCGTTTTATTCGCCCTCTCTTCCCGTTCGCCTTCCTCCTTCTTTTTGCCCCTTGCACTTTCTGCTGTTATGTCTGAAATTGGGGAAATTATTGTCGATATGGACAATAATAATATCATGGAAAATTCTGATGCTCTTGCTGAAGATCCCCCTATCTTACATACAAAAAAAATTCCGAATTGGTAGTGGTAATATTATTGGAAATGGAGTTATCCAAGATTTCTTTACTTGTGTCGGTGCTTTGCCTTCTATGGGTAGTTCTATTCTTCATAAAACTAGTAGTCTTGTGGACGCTATCGCCATGCTTGTAGTTGAACTTGAAAGACAATTTATGCACTTTGCATCCTTGCATACAAAGGATTTTCCTAGAATTTTCTAATATTGAGCATTCTTCTGTTAAGCGTGCCGCTACTATCTTTTTGGCTCATGAGTTTAGATTTATAATGAAAGAGGCCAAAGAAATCTTTGCGCATTATAGGGTGGACGCTGGCCGTCGTCCCATAGTGGCTATCCTTTTTATCAAGAAGAAATAATGCATTTTCAATCTCTAGACTATGTTGCTTTCAATGAAAATCTTAGAAAAAGGGTTCCTACCAATGTTCTAGTTGATAGAATTTCTGAACTTAATAATGATTTGGCTATTCGAAATAATGAGCTAGGGTATTCCCTCGAGTATAGGCTCACAAAGTTCTGTCAAAAGAATGCTTAAAATGATGAATTGATTGTGCAATACGAAGGGCCGAAGGAGGAACCTATACCTCCTAAAGTTGATCTTGGGGACTTTTGTCCCATTAAATTTAGCCTGTTTGATTACTTTTGTTTGCCTCAAAGAAAACTTGCTGCCGAACGTAGATAATATGAAATGAGTTTTAATGATCTATCCTATTATTATGGCGATACCTAGATCTATCTTCGCTTTTATGCCTAGCTAGGGGCGTTAAACGATAGCGCTTGTTGGGAGGAAACCCAATTTTATTTTTATTCCTTGCTTTTTGCTCCTGTTTAGTAATAAATAATTGATCTAGCCTCTATTTTGGTTGTGTTTTTTGTGTTTAATTAGTGTTTGTGCCAAGTAGAACCGTTGGGACGATTTGGGGAAAGTCTTTTTAATCTTGCTGTAAAAAATAGAAACTTTAGCGCTTACGAGAACTGCTGACATTTTTATTCGGAAGGTGATATTTAGTTAATTATTTTTGAAGCTGATTAATAGATAAATTCCTCACGTCCAGCAATTTATTTTAGAATTTTTGGGATTCCAGAACTTGCGTTAGCTACAGATTACTACAGACTGTTCTGTTTTTGACAGATTCTGTTTTCCGTGTGTTGTTTGCTTATTTTGATGAATCTATGGCTAGTAAAAAAATTATAAACCATAGATAAGTTGCAATACAGTAGGTTTAACACCAATATATATAAATAATGAGTTCATTACAGTACCTTGAAGTGGTGTTTTGTTTTCTTTCGCTAACGGAGCTCACGAGATTTTCTACTTTAAGTTTTGTGTTGTGAAGTTTTCAAGTTTTGGGTAAAAGATTTGATGGATTATGGAACAAGGAGTGGCAAGAACCTAAGCTTGGGGATTCCCATGGCACCCCAAGATAATTTAAGGACACCTAAAAGCCAAAGCTTGGGGATGCCCCGGAAGGCATCCCCTCTTTCGTCTACTTCCATCGGTAACTTTACTTGGAGCTATATTTTTATTCACGACATGATATGTGTTATGCTTGGAGCGTCTTGTATTATTTGAGTCTTTATTTGTTAGTTTACCACAATCATCCTTGCTGTACACACATTTTGAGAGAGACTCACATGATTTGAAAATTATTAGAATACTCTATGTGCTTCACTTATATCTTTCGAGCTATATAGTTTTTGCTCTAGTGCTTCACTTATATCTTTTAGAGCACGGTGGTGGATTTGTTTTATAGAAACAATTGTTCTCTCATGATTCACTTAGATTATTTTGAGAGTCCTACAAAACAGCGTGGTAATTTGTTTTAATCATGATAGGCATTCAAGATTAGTAAAAAAATAATTTTCTTATGAAGTGTGTTGAATACTATGAGAAGTTTGATACTTGATAATTGTTTTGAGATATGGAGATGGTGACATTAGAGTCATGCTAGTTGAGTAGTTTTAAATTTGAGAAATACTTGTGTTAAAGTTTGTGATTCCTGTAGCATGCACGTATGGTGAACCGTTATGTGATGAAGTCGGAGCATGATTTATTTATTGATTGTCTTCCTTATGAGTGGCGGTCGGGGACGAGCGATGGTCTTTTCCTACCAATCTATCCCCCTAAGAGCATGCGCGTAATACTTTGCTTCGATAACTTGTAGATTTTTGTAATAAGTATATGAGTTCTTTATGAATAATGTTGAGTCCATGGATTATACGCACTTTCTTCCTTCCACCATTGCTAGCCTCTCTAATACCGCGCACTTTTCGCCGGTATCATAAACCCACGAAATACCTTCCTCAAAACAGCCACCATACCTACCTATCATGGCATTTGCATAGCCATTCCGAGATATATTGCCATGCAACTTACCACCGTTCTGTTTATTATGACACGCACCATCATTGTCATATTTCTTTGTATGATCATGTAGTTGACATTGTATTTGTGGCAAAGCCGCCATTCATAATTCTTTCATACATGTCACTCTTGATTCATTGTATATCCCGGTACACCGCCGGAGGCATTCACATAGAGTCATATTTTGTTCTAAGTATTGAGTTGTAATTGTTGAGTTGTAAGTAAATAAAAGTGTGATGATCATCATTTTTAGAGCATTGTCCCAAGTGAGGAAATGATGATGGAGACTATGATTTCCCCACAAGTCGGGATGAGACTCCGGACTAAATAAAAAAAAGAGGCCATAAAAAAGAGAGATAAAAGGCCCAAATAAAAAAAATAAAAAATGAGAGAAAAAGAGAGAAGGGACAATGCTACTATCCTTTTACCACACTTGTGCTTCAAAGTAGCAGCATGATCTTCATGATAGAGAGTCTCCTATGATATCACTTTCATATACTAGTGGGAATTTTTCATTATAGAACTTGGCTTGTATATTCCAATGATGGGCTTCCTAAAAATGTCCTAGGTCTTCGTGAGCAAGCGAGTTGGATGCACACCCACTTAGTTCCTTTTGTTGAGCTTTCATATACTCATAGCTCTAGTGCATCTGTTGCATGGCAATCCCTACTCACTCACATTGATATCTATTAATGGGCATCTCCATAGCCCGTTGATACGCCTAGTTGATGTGAGACTATCTTCTCCCTTTTTGTCTTCTCCACAACCACCATTCTATTCCACATATAGTGCTATGTCCATGGCTCACGCTGATGTATTGCATGAAGGTTGAAAAAGTTTGAGAACACCAAAAGTATGAAACAATTGCTTGGCTTGTCATCGGGGTTGTGCATCATTTAAATACTTTGTGTGGTGAAGATAGAGCATAGCCAGACTATATGATTTTGTAGGGATAACTTTCTTTGGCCATGTTATTTTGAGAAGACATTATTGCTTAGTTAGTATGCTTGAAGTATTATTATTTTTATGTCAATATTAAACTTTTGTCTTGAATCTTTCGGATCTGAATATTCATACCACAATTAAGAGAATTACATTGAAATTATGCCAAGTAGCATTCCACATCAAAAATTCTGTTTTTATCATTTACCTACTCGAGGACGAGCAGGAATTAAGCTTGGGGATGCTTGATACGTCTCCAACGTATCTATAATTTTTTATTGTTCCATGCTATATTATATTCTGTTTTGGACATTATTGGGCTTTATTATACACTTTTATATTATTTTTGGGACTAACCTACTAACCGGAGGCCCAGCCCAGAATTGCTGTTTTTTTGCCTATTTCAGAGTTTCGCAGAAAAAAAATATCGAACGGAGTCCAAACGGAATGAAACCTTCGGGAACGTGATTTTTGGAACGAACGTGATCCAGAGGACTTGGACCCTACGTCAAGAAAGCTACGAGGAAGGCACGAGGTAGGAGGGCGCGCCTACCCCCCAGGCGCGCCATCCACCCTCGTGGGGCCCATGTTGCTCCACCGACGTACTCCTTCCTCCTATATATACCTACGTACCCCCAAACTACCAGATACGGAGTCAAAAACCTAATTCCACCGCCGCAACCTTCTGTACCCGTGAGATCCCATCTTGGGGCCTTTTCCGGAGCTCCGCTAGAGGGGGCATCGATCACAGAGGGCTTCTACATCAACACCATAGCCTCTCTGATGATGTGTGAGTAGTTTACTTCAGACCTTCGGGTCCATAGTTATTAGCTAGATGGCTTCTTCTCTCTTTTTGGATCTCAATACAATGTTCTCCCCCTCTCTTGTGGAGACCTATTCGATGTAATCTTGTTTTGCGGTGTGTTT
Source organism: Triticum urartu (assembly GCF_056163025.1). Taxonomy (NCBI): domain Eukaryota; kingdom Viridiplantae; phylum Streptophyta; class Magnoliopsida; order Poales; family Poaceae; genus Triticum; species Triticum urartu. The sequence continues at coordinate 429,801,389 of NC_141873.1, forward strand.
GTTGAGACCGATGAATTGTGGGTTTATGATCAAGTTTATCTATGAACAATATTTGAATCTTCTCTGAATTCTTTTATGTATGATTGGTTATCTTTGCAAGTCTCATCGAATTATCAGTTTGGTTTGGCCTACTAGATTGATCTTTCTTGCAATGGGAGAACTGCTTAGCTTTGGGTTCAATCTTGCGGTGTCCTTTCCCAGTGACAGTAGGGGCAGCAAGGCACGTATTGTATTGTTGCCATCGAGGATAACAAGATGAGGTTTATAACATATTGCATGAGTTTATTCCTCTACATCATGTCATCTTACTTAATGCATTACTTTGTTCTTTTGAACTTAATACTCTAGATGCATGCTGGATAGCGGTCGATGTGTGGAGTAATAGTAATAGATGGAGGCATGAGTCGGTCTACTTGTCTCGGACATGATGCCTATATACATGATCATACCTAGATATTCTCATAACTATGCTCAATTTTGTCAATTGCTCAACAGTAATTTGTTTACCCACCGTAATACTTATGCTCTCGAGAGAAGCCACTAGTGAAACCTATGGCCCCGGGTCTATTTTCCATCATATTAATATTCCGTCAACAAGCTATTTCTTCTGCCGTTTGTATTTTGCTTAATTTACTTTGCATCTTTATCATAAAAATAGCAAAAATATTATCTTATCATATCTATCAGATCTCACTTTCGTAAGTGACCGTGAAGGGATTGACAACCCCTTTATTGCGTTGGTTGTGAGGATTTTATTTGTTTGTGTAGGTGCGAGGGACTCGTGCGTGGCCTCCTACTGGATTGATACCTTGGTTCTCAAAAACTGCGGGAAATACTTATGCTACTTTGCTGCATCACCCTTTCCTCTTCAAGGGAAAACCAACGCAGTGCTCAAGAGGTAGCACTTTGCAAACTATCCCGAGAAGGATCTTGCCGGGGCTTCCCGAGCCATCCCAGCAAGTATCTTGTCGGGGGTCCAGCTTGTCTTCTGCTCTCTGATTATTGGCTCGGATGCCGTCTTGGTCGCCTTGTATTTCACCTCTAGCTGCCCCCGTCAAGCCTTGCTGCAGGTGCGGCTGCAACTGCCCGTGCACAAGTAAGGGGTACCAAAGGGCACAAACTTTAGTACACCGATAGGAGCCCCCGGGCTTGGGCCACACACATGGGTGCGATGCGTTGTTGGGCTAGGCCCAAATAGTGCGCGGGCACATGTGGCAGGGGTTAACCGCTGTAATCATCTCGTCTACTGCGCTTCCCCATGATCTGCATTGAGTGCGCGACGTGGGGGTCGTGCGTGGAACGGTCGCAGTAGCAGCCCACCTGCGAAACGCCTTCACATCGAACAGTAAAGAGGCAACCCCGCGTCTTCCCCATAAAAAGAGGAATCCGTAGGGTCACTGCTCATTTACCCCTTCGCACTTTCCAATCTAGGAACCACCGTTATCTTCCTCCTTGAGCCCGAAACAGACCCTCCTCATCCATTCGCCGCCCCTGCGCTCTTACCATCCTCGTCCTCCCGCTCCTCTGCAGCCTCTCATGGCGCCCAAGTCGAGCAAGGGCAAGGAGGCGCCCAAGGTGAGCGATCCCAAAGAGGTGCCGGAGAGCGAGTTGGTGAAGATGTGAAGGGAGAACGTCGTCTTTGCCCCGATGCTCGATGCATGTGCTCTAAAGGAGCGGTATCTGTGCATGTGGGGGAGAGCGACGATGGGGCACCCTGCTACCCGCGTCATCCCAGCTTCTCACACCGAGCCCACCCCAGATAAATTCCCTTTCTTTGTCAATTACTTCTACTGCGGGCTCTGCCCCCCATTTTCAGATTTATTCATTGATATCATGTACACATTCGGTTTCCATATCTTGGACTTCACGCCGAATGTTGTGGCGTGTACGACCACCTTCGCCCACCTATGTGAGAACTTCGTTGGGGTGGTCCCCGATACGGCTCTCTTTCGACATTACTTCGTCCCCCGCATCCAGCCAAGAGGGGCCCTTTCTGGCTGCGTCACCTGAATCCTAAGGGCATTGAGCATGAAGACGTACCCAGATGGGGCCCACTGCGAGAAGTGAGACGAATGGCAGGGCAAGTGGTTCTGGATTGTGGAGAAGGACTCGTAGCCGTTCTGTATGCCCCGACAGACGAAACTGGTCTGTGGCGACGATTGGGGCGACCTCGACCCTCAAGACGGGAAGCTCACAGTTGCAACCACCAGGATCCATTGCCTCAAGGCTGCCGGGCTCACAATCGAGATGATTGGGGTCGACTTCCTCCGCCGCCGCATCGCCCCTCTGCATACCAAGTGGAGGCTACCTTGGAAGTACCGGAACCCGGCAGACATCATGAGGCTACGCCCCGGCCTGAACAACAACCTGACGGTCATGCAGCATGCGGCTCTCTGCCAAAAGTTGTTCCACCTCAAGGCCGACAAGGCCGACAAGTCGCTCAGGTTGCCGACGGGCGTGATCCCCTTGTGAAACAACTCCGCCCTGACCTCAATCATCGCCGTGATGCCGGTATTCAACGCCCATGGCCTGGATCAGACCTGGGCCGAGCCAGAGGCGGAGCGGGTGCAAGAGTTCTTTGACAACTTGTCGGAGAGGGCCATCCGAGAAGAAACGAATCTCATCCGCCCCACCACCGATGAAGAAGTGGCGTACATCGCCAGCAGGGCAGAGGAGGCAACCCTTGCCAAGGAGGCCAGCAACATTGGCTTTGTGGAAGATGAAGCCAACACATAGGTGGATTTTGCCAAGAGAGGGGAGCCTGCCGGAGAGCACTGTGGCGCCGCTGCCGGGGGCCCTTCTGTTGGAGAGACAGTCAAACAGACTACTGAAGAGGCAGCTGAAGAGGTGTCGCACGAGGAGCCCCCACTCCCGGGGAAGAAGAAATGTGTCCTTCTGCAGGTCAGCTCTTCATGCGAAGAGGTCCCCGTAAGGGGGTGTCCGGCAAGGCCGTGCAGCGGCAAGAGGTCCAGCCGCAACATGTGCACCGGACGAGGCACACGACCGCAACAGCAAAGGAATCAGCAGCTGCCGCCTCTGCCACGGCCTGAACAAGGCCGTGTCACCTGCTCTAATTTGAACCGTTGTGATTCCTCTGAATATTCGGCTAAGCTACATCACATCGCGCCACCAAAACAAGCCACATGGTTCAACTGCATGCGGGATTACGCCGGTGTAGTGGTTGGTCCTGATCAATTTCACCCAGGGTATATCATGGTGGTTGTAGAATTTATGCATGAATTTTAACAACATGGCGTCGTTCTGGATACGTAGATTCGACACTCCTAGCCCTCCGTGCCTTTTGGGTCGACATATCATATCCCAGGCTGCCAAAGAGTTACACTTGACTCCGGAATCAGTTTTCTTGCGCCATAAGCATTGGCGTCTAATCTTGTCCAACTGTTCCACAATCTTGGGGGGCAATATGACTGTCCCCATAGCAAAGATGGCCAGTGAGGTGATGAGTGAATTGGCAAGGGCTAGCTTCCCAGCATATGACATAAGCAGCATTCTTGCTGTAATTTTGCGCTCTGCCCTGCATACCATTAGGGTGAGGTCTTGTACCGATGGTCTGGTGGTTCCAAGAGGCAACCCTAGGTAAGTAAATGGCATGGTCGCTATGCTGCACCCAAAGATGGACGCGAGCCTTTGAGTGAGGTCTGGAGCTGCATTGATGGGAACAATCATGGACTTCTGAAAATTGATGCGAAGACCAATCGAGTCAGCGTAGTCAGTGAGTATTTTCTTCATTTGAGCCGCCTGCAGGGGACATTCTGGCATGATGATTAGGGTATCATCCACGTACTGGATCACTGGATAGTCCGTGGTGCTACTATCATTGATCAGGTGCGTTATCAACTGTTTGCTTGTTGCATCATTGATGACAGCTTGAAGAAGTTCTGCCGCAAGCACAAAGATCAGAGGGGACATAGGGTCCCCTTGACGAACACCACAATTGCAGGGAATTGACGTCTAGGAACTCCATTCAGTAAGATTGATGATTTCCCAGATGAAAAGATGCATCTAATCCATTGGATCTATTTGGCATCAAATCCCATTTGTTGCATGATTTGGATCATGGCCTCATGATCAATAGTATCAAACACTTTGGCAAAGTAAAGTTTAAGCAAGATGATTTATTTTTTGGATTCCTGACACCGGTGGATAAACTCGAAGGCCCAAGCAAGGCAGTCATGGATAGACTTGAGTATCGTTGAATTTGGAATCGATGAACTCGGAAATTTGTTGAACATCCGGTTATCTCAAACATTTACATTTGAAATATTGCTGTACTATGGATATTTGAAAGTTATTAATGGATGAATTGTGCTATTTCCTATGCTTATTGTTGCAGACTTAAAAAAAACAATATGACGAACATTTAGGGGACATGGTTGGATGTCCGGCTTCCATATCCGTGTCTGCGGGCCAATCCATGAACAAATAGTGTGTCCAGTTGAAGGGTCGGCATTGGAGATGCCCTACGCTACTTAAAAACGTCTCCAACACAAAACCTCAAATAGGAAAATTCATTTACTCATAAACACATTCAAATATGGAATCTATGAACATTGTAATAGTATTCCATGGTCAAGCTTTCCTGAATGAAGAATGAAAACATCAAAATATGCCATATGGCATGTCGGCAAACACATGGCATGCACAACTTGGGACATCGGTGGGGGAGGGTACCCATGCAATGGAGGAACCAAGCGAGATCCAAGAAAGGTGGCTTAGCGGTGGCACGACAAGATGAAGCGGCGAAACTCCAACAAAGGACAAAGGATAAAATGTACTCCCTTCGTAACACAATATAAGACGTTTTTTGACACTCACATGGAATCTAAAAACGTCTTATAAAATGTTATAGGGGGTGTATAAAAAAAGATAAAAAGTAAAACAAGGAAGGGTGCGGATGACATATTTCGATTTGGGGCCAGACTCATAACAAGGGATTCCGTTGGATGAAAAATTCAATCCATGACGGTGCGACACATACATATGTCAGATGGAAGTGTTTCTACTCCTCGTGAGAGGAGCCGCGTGGTTTATACTGACCGTGGACATGAACAACCCCTGTTGTGGTTTACAAGGAAGATACCGTTCACTAGGATTCGGTAGTTACAGAGACAGATACATGAGGGAGAGATAGAGATAGGATGTTGAGGTTACAATGTTTAAACTCATATCTATCTTACACCCTCCCTTAATCTAAACTATCCTATGTTAAGATTTCTCTTGAATTCTTCAAATGGCCTGACTGATAAAGCTTTAGTGAAACCATCTGGTACCTGATCTTTGGATGGAATAAACCTGATGTATAGCTTCTTCTCTGCAACTCTTTCTTGTACAAAATGAAAATTAATCTCAATATGTTTAGTTCTGCCATGAAAGACTGGGTTAGCAGAGAGATAGGTTGCTCCCAAATTGTCACAACACAAACATGAGGTACGATGTTGTATAACACCCAATTAATTAAGCAGTGTGATGACCCACAAGTATAGGGGATCAGTTGTAGCTCTTTTCAATAAGTAAGAGTGTCAAACCCAACAAGGAGCAACAGTAAATGACAAGTGGTTTTCAGTAAGGTAATGCGTGCAAGTGCTGAAATTGTAAGTAACTGAGTAGTTTGATAGCAAGATAATTTGTAACGGGCAAGTAGCGATAGTAGTAACAAAAGTGCAACAAGATAGCCCAATCCTTTTGAGGCAAAGGACAGACCAAAACGGTCTCTTATGATAAGCAAAGCGTTCTTGAGAGTACACAGGATTTTCATCTAGTCACTTTCATGATGTTGGTTTAATTCGTGTTCAGTACTTTGATAATTTGATATGTGGGTGGACCGGTGCTTAGGTGTTGCTCTTACTTGAACAAACCTCCTACTTATGATTAACCCTCCCGCAAGCATCCGCAACTACGAGAAGATTATTAAGAATAAATATGATAATCAAAGCGTTCTTAAGGGTACACGGGATTTTCATCTAGTCACTTTCATCATGTTGGTTTAATTCATGTTTGATACTTTGATAATTTGATATGTGGGTGGACCGGTGCTTAGGTGCTGTTCTTACTTAAACAAACCTCCTACTTATGATTAACCCTCCCGCAAGCATCTGCAACTACGAGAAAAGTATTAAGAATAAATTCTAACCATAGCATTAAACTTTTGGATCCAATCGGTCCCTTATGGAATAGCGCATAAACTGGGGTTTAAGCTTCTGTCACTCTCGCAACCCATCATCTAATTGCTACTACACAATTCATTCCCTTAGGCCCAAATATGGTGAAGTTTCATGTAGTCGACGTTCACATGACAACACCAAGGGAATCACACCATACATAATATCAAAATATCGAACACATATCAAGTTCACATGATTACTTGCAACATGACTTCTCCCGTGACCTCAAGAACAAAAGTAACTACTCACAAATGATAATCATGCTCAAGATCAGAGGGGTATTAAATAGAATATTGGATCTAAACATATAATCTTCCACCAAATAAACCATATAGTAATCAACTACAAGATGTAATCAACACTACTAGTTGATACGTCTCCAACATATCTATAATTTTTAATTGTTCCATGCTGTTATATTAATAATCTTGGATGTTTTATAATCATTTTATAGTAATTTTATATCATTTTTGGTACAAACCTATTGACATAGTGCCAAATGCTAGTTGCTGTTTTTTCCATGTTTTTTACATCACAGAAAATCAATATCAAACGTAGTCCAGATGCCCCGAAACTTTAAGGAGAATTTTTATGGGCCAGAAGGAACACAACGGGCCCTGGCTGTGCCTGGGGGGGGGGTGCCACGAGGGGGGCACAACCCACCAGGGCGCGCCAGGAAGCCTTGGCATGCCCTGGTGGGTTGTGCCCACCTCGGGTGCCCCTTGGACCACCTCTTTGCTCTATAAATACCCCAATATTTGAGAAACCCTAGAGGTGTCGACGAAATATTCATCCAGCCGCCGCAGAGTCTAGAACCACCAGATCCAATCTAGACACCATCTCGGATGGGGTTCACCACCTCCATTGGTGCCTCTCCGATGATGCATGAGTAGTTCTTTGTAGACCTTCAGGTCTATAGTTAGTAGCTAGATGGCTTCATCTCTCTTTCTCTCTCTCTCTCTATTCTCAATACAATGGTCTCTTGGAGATCCATATGATGTAACTCTTTTGCGGGGTGTTTGTTGGGATCCGATGAACTTTGAGTTTCTGACCAGATCTATCTTTTTATATCCATGAAAGTTATTTGAGTTTCTTTGATCTCTTATATGCATGATTGCTTATAGCCTCGTATTTCTTCTCTGATATTTGGGTTTTGTTTGGCCAACTTGATCTATTTATCTTGCAATGGGAAGAGGTGCTTTGTAGTGGGTTCGATCTTACGGTGCTTGATCCCAGTGACAGAAAGGGAAACGACACATATGTATCGTTGCTACTAAGGATAAAACAATGGGGTCTATCTCTACATAGATAGATCTTGTCTACATCATGACATCGTTCTTATTGCATTACTCCATTTCTCCATGAACTTAATACACTAGCACTACAAAAAAAAAGACACATCCGTGACATTTTGGGCTGAACAATTTTTTTCTGTCATACTTATGACACTTCTATGACAATAATTGTGACCAAACTCGGTATCATCATAGATGTGGTGGGGTCCTACTTCTATGACAAAAATCATGACAGAAAATGGGCTTTTCGTCCTGGGCAGGCCGGAGACGCAGCTGCATCACATTCTTTGGGCCATCCATGACGGAAAAAAACCGTGGTAGAAGAGAGGGCGAGGAAAATATCGGGGAGTTCCCGGTTACGGTGGCTGGTCGAGGGCCGAGCGATGCATGTTTCTCTCGTACGTACGCGCGTGTGTGCAAGGCGTTGCGGTCTAACTGAACCCGAGCGAGGCGTTGGGCTCTAACAGAACCCGAGCGATTGCACTGTAGGCTACGTGTTACTGAACCCGAGCAATGATCGATGGTTGTTAACTGAACCCGATCGAGCGATTCCTTTGCTACTTCTACTAACTGAAGCCGATTGATGCTGCCTCTGGATGAACAGTGATCGTTATTGGGGGGTTTGGATGAACAGTTCCTGGTGGGGGTTGGATGAACAGGAACCCGCGGTAGTAGAGGCCATTACCGCTAGATGAAAAGTACCCCGATCCATCGAGCCAGTGGATGAACATGACCCCGTGGAGGGTTGGATGAACAGGACCCCATATATGGTGGTTGAACAGTAGCCGGTGGAGGGCTGGTTGAACAGTAGCCCGTGGAGGGCTGGATGAACAGTAGCCCATGGAGGGGTGGTTGAATAGGACCCCCGTGGAGAGGGCTGGTTGAATAGTAGCCGGTGGAGGAGCACGCGGTGGAGGCTGGATGAACAGGAGCTCGTTGATGCACAGTCACAGGTGGAGGCTGGAGGAGGTCGACGGTGGATGAACAGTAGCCCATGGAGGCTGGAGGAGTTCGACGGTGGAGATGAACAATATCCCGTGGAGTCCTGTTTTGCGGTACGCCACACCCCTCCCGATGAACAGGACCCCAGTTTCGACCGTAGCGCTCCAACACAAGTCCGTTTCCTCTGTTTTGTGGTACGTCACACCCCTCCCGGTCAATAAGACCCCGTTTCGACTGTAGGAGTGATAACCCACAAGTATAGGGGATCAATTGTAGCCTCTTTCGATAAGTAAGAGTGTCGAACCCAACGAGGAGCTAAAGGTAGAACAAATATTCCCTCAAGTTCTATCGACCACCGATACAACTCTACGCACGCTTAACGTTTGCTTTACCTAGAACAAGTATGAAACTAGAAGTACTTTGTAGGTGTTTTTGGATAGGTTTGCAAGAATATAAAGTGCACGTAAAAAAATTAGGGGTTGTTTAGGTAAAGAAGCAATGAAGTTAGTATAGCGAGTGTGGAAAAGTGGTGGTAGGAGTTGCGAAATTGTCCCTAAGCAATTGACTACTTTACTAGACCGATAACAAGTTTTATGTGGGAGAGGCCACTGCTAGCATGTCATCCCTGCCTTGGAATTCTATGCACTTATGATTGGAACTATTAGCAAGCGTCCGCAACTACTAACATTCATTAACGTAAAACCCAACCATAACATTAAGATATATTGGCCCCCCTTCAATCCCGTATGCATCAATTTCTATGCTAGGTTGAAGCTTCTGTCACTCTTTCCCTCCAATACGTAGTCCTATCAACATACAACTAACCCTATGGTGTGATCCACGCGCACGCTCATATGATGGGAACCAAAGGACATCAACATAACCACAAGCAAATTAAATCAATCATAGCAATTCATCAACCACTGATAGGACAACGAAAATCTACCCAGACATCATAGGATGGCAACACATCATTGGATAATAATATGAAGCATAAAGCACCATGTTCAAGTAGAGGGTACAGCGGGTTGCAGGAGAGTGGACCGCTGTAGATAGAGGGGGAAAGGTGATGGAGATGTTGGTGAAGATGCCGTATGTGTTGGTGAAGATTGCGGTGATGATGATGGCCCCCGGCGGCGTTCTGGCGCCACTGGAAGCGAGGAGGAGAGAGCCCCCCTCCTTCTTCTTCTTCCTTGACCTTCTCCCTAGATGGGAGAAGGGTTTCCCCTCTGGTCCATGGTCTCCATGGCGTGGGAGGGGCGAGAGCCCCAACGAGATTGGATCTGTCTCTCTGTCTCTCTCTATTTCCGCGTTCTCTAATTATGCCCTTTCACCGTTTCTTAAATTCCCAGAGATCTGTAACTCCGATTGGGCTGAATTTTGGACACGATCTCTATACGGATATTAGATTTCTTGCGGCGAAAGAAGGGAATCAACTGCCTTACGGGGTGGCCACCAGGGCACAGGGCGCGCCTGACCCCCTGGGGCGCGCCCCCTGCCTCGTGGCCCCCTCGGGCATCGTCTCGTGTTGATTTTCTTCCCAAAAATCACATATATTCCAAAAAATCTCTGTTAGTTTTTATCCCGTTTGGACTCCGTTTGATAAGGATTTACTGCGAAACAAAAAACATGCAACAAACAGCAACTGACACTAGGCACTGGATCAATATGTTAGTCCCAAAAATAGTATAAAAAGTTGCCAAAAGTATACGAAAGTTGTAGAATATTGGCATGGAACAATAAAACATTATAGATACAATGAAGACGTATCAGCATCCCCAAGCTTAATTCCTGCTCGTCCTCGAGTAGGTAAATGATAAAAAAGATATTTTTTGATGTGGAATGCTACCTAGCATAATCTTGATCATGTAATCTAATCATGGCATGAATATTAAGACACGAGTGATTCAAACGAATAGTCTATCATTTGACATTAACACAATAATACTTCAAGCATACTAATAAAGCAATCTTGTCTTTTCAAAATAACATGGCCAAAGGAAGTTATCCCTACGAAATCATATGGTCTGGCTATACTCCATCTTCACCACACAAAATATTCAAATCATGAACAACCCCGATGACAAGCCAAGGAATTATTTCATACTTTTGACGTTCTCAAACCTTTTCAACTTTCACGCAATACATGAGCATGAGCCATGGACATAGCACTATGGGTGGAATAGAATATGATGGTGGAGTTTGTGTGGAGAAGACAAAAAAAACGAGAAAGTCTCACATCGATGCGGCTAACCAACGGGCTATGGATATGCCCATCAATTGATGTCAATGTGAGGAGTAGGGATTTCCATGCAACAGATGCACTAAGAGCTATAAGTGTATGAAAGCTCAAACTGAAACTAAGTGGGTGTGCATCCAACTTGCTTGCTCATGAAGACCTCGGGCATTTGATGAAGCCCATCATCGAAATATACAAGCCAAGTTCTATAATGAAAATTCCCACTAGTATATGAAAGTGATAACTCAATGAGACTCTCTATATGAAGAACATGGTGCTACTTTGAAGCACAAGTGTGGTAAAAGGATAGTAACATTGTCCCTTCTCTCTTTTTCTCTCATTTTTTTGTTTTTTTGTGTGCTTATTTGGCCTTTTTTTATTTGGGCTTCTTTGGCATCTTTCATTTTGGTAACCTCACATGGGACAATGTTCTAATAATGATGATCATCACACTTTTATTTACTTACAACTCAATATTAAAACTCGATACTAGAATAAAGGCATGATTCTATATGAATGCCTCCAGCGGTGTATCGAGATGTGCAATGATCTAGCGTAGCAATGACATCAAAAAACGGACAAGCCATGAAAACATCATGCTAGCTATCTTATGATCTTGCAAAGCAATATGACAATAAATACTCAAGTCATGTATATGATGATGATGGAAGTTGCATGGCAATATATCTCAGAATGGCTATGGAAATTCCATAATAGGTATGTATGGTGGCTGTTTTGAGGAAGATATGAGGAGGCTTATGTGTGATAGAGCGTATCGTATCACGGGGTTTGGATGCACCGGCGAAGTTTGCACCAACTCTCGAGGTGAGAAAGGGCAATGCATGGTACCCAAGAGGCTAGCAATGAAGAAAGGGTGAGAGTGCGTATAATCCATGGACTCAACATTAGTCATAAAAAACTCACATACTTATTGCAAAAATATATTAGTCATCGAAAAAAGTACTACACGCATGCTCCTAGGGGATAGATTGGTAGGAAAAGACCATTGCTCGTCCCCGACCGCCACTCATAAGGAATACAATCTATAAATACCTCATGCTCCGACTTCATCACATAACGGTTCACCATACGTGCATGCTACGGGAATCATGAACTTCAACACAAGTATTTCTACAATCCACAACTACCCATAACGGTTCACCATACGTGCATGCTATGGGAATCATGAACTTCAACACAAGTATTTCTACAATCCACAACTACCCACTAGCATGACTCTAATATCACCATCTTTATATCGCAAAACTATTCCAAGGAATCAAACATATCATATTCAGTGATCTACAAGTTTTATGTAGGATTTTATGACTAACCATGTGAATGACCAGTTCCTGTCATCTCTCTGAATAGATATAAGTGAAGCAAGAGAGTTTAATTCTTTCTACAAAAGTTATGAGAAAGGGCAATGCATGGTACCGAAGAGGCTAGCAATGAAGAAAGGGTGAGAGTGCGTATAATCCATGGACTCAACATTAGTCATAAAAAACTCACATACTTATTGCAAAAATATATTAGTCATCGAAAAAAGTACTACACGCATGCTCCTAGGGGATAGATTCGTAGGAAAAGACCATTGCTCGTCCCCGACCGCCACTCATAAGGAAGACAATCTATAAATACCTCATGCTCCGACTTCATCACATAACGGTTCACCATACGTGCATGCTACGGGAATCATGAACTTCAACACAAGTATTTCTACAATCCACAACTACCCACTAGCATGACTCTAATATCACCATCTTTATATCGCAAAACTATTCCAAGGAATCAAACATACCATATTCAGTGATCTACAAGTTTTATGTAGGATTTTATGACTAACCATGTGAATGACCAGTTCCTGTCATCTCTCTGAATAGATATAAGTGAAGCAAGAGAGTTTAATTCTTTCTACAAAAGATATGCCCACGCTCTAGCAAATATAAGTGAAGCAAAAGAGCATTCTAAAAATGGCGGTTTTCTATGTGTAGGGAAACAGGCAATCCAAACTTCAAATGATATAAGTGAAGCACATGAAGCATTTTGTAAAGCCATACTCAAAAGATATAAGTGAAGTGCATTGAGAATTCTGTAAATCAACAAAGACTATCTCATACCAGCATGGTGCATAAAATAAAAGTGGAAACTAAATGCAAAAGACGCTCCAAGATTTACGCATATCATGTGACGAATAAAAATATAGCTCCAAGTGAAATTACCGATGATTGTTAGAAGAAAGAGGGGATGCCTTCCGGGGCATCCCCAAGCTTGGTTTCTTGGGAGTCCTTGAATATTTACTTGGGGTTCCCTAGGCACCCCCAAGCATAGGCTCTTGCCACTCCTTATTCCTTCATCCATCGTGATCTCTCCAAAACTTGAAAACTTCAATCACACAAAACTCAACAGAAAGCTCGGTAAGATCCGTTAGTATAATAAAGCAAATCACTACCCTAATTACTATTGTAAACCAATTCATATTTTGTTTTTTCATTGTAGCTACTGTAATATAACTTTTTCATGGCTTAATCCACTGATAGAAATTGATAGTTTCATCAAAACAAGCAAACTGTGCATCAAAAACAGAATCAGCCTTAAACAGGACAGTCTGTAGTAATCTGAACATTCACCATATCTCTGGTACTTCGAAAATTCTGCAAAAATTAGGAAAAATAAAAAGGTTGTATAGAAGGAGAGTGCAAAAAGTTTCAGAACCATTTGACGTTCCAGTAAAAAATGTAACATCGCGCACTACAGCCAAAGTTTCTGTCCTGCACCGTACAAACCAACAAGCATTGTAAACATTCTAAAGGCAAACCTTGGCACATTATTTTTATAATACAAAGGAGTTGTACAAGGGGATAATTATTTTTTTTGAAAAGTTTCTATAATCAAGGGTCTCAAAGTTTCCATGGGCATGAACAAAGTTCAAGGCTAGCTCCCATTTTAACAATGCTCGTCTTTCTCACTTTCGCTTTTCTTTTCGAAAAAGTTTTAGGTTCCCCTCTTTATTTTTTTGTTTTTAAACTTTATAAAAGAACTCAATAGAAATAAATGACTCTCTAAAACTTCCGGGTTGTCTCCCTGGCAGTGCTTTCTTTAAAGCCATTAAGCTAGACATATAGTGCTCAAGTAATGAATCCACCCGGATCCCAAGGTATATCAAAGACAATTTGAATCAACAATGATTTGTAATTTAGTAGTGATCAGAAAGTAACATATATCATGTAATGACGAAATCTAACTCTCTTCCTATGCATCGTCATGTCATAAAAGAATAATTCATGCACACAAAGTAAAGGCCAATGCATAGTATAAACAGTTTCTTGCATTTTTTTCGTGTTGGAAACATAAAGAGGCGGAGATGTAGTTCATCTCTCATAATAATTGCAAGTAGGAGCAGCAAGAACATGCATATTATATCTATCAAAATCATCATGTGTAGTAGTGAAACGCAACCCATCAATATAATCCTTAATAAGGGCAAACTTCTCTGATATAGTGTAGTCGGGAGAATTCAGAAAGATAATGGGACTATCATGTGTGGATGCAATAGCAACAATTTCATGTTTAACATAAGGAACTATAGAAAGTTCATCTCCATAAGCATAATTCATATTGGCATCTTGGCCTCAAGCATAGCAAGCATCATCAAAAAGGGATATTTCAAAAGAATCAACGGGATCATAACAATCATCATAGCATTCATCCTTTGGTAAGCACGGAGGGAAATTAAACAATGTATGAGTTGAAGAGTTATTCTCATTAGAAGGTGGGCACGGGTAGCTAATCCGATCTTCCTCCTTTTGTTCTTCGCTCTCCTCATCATCTTTTTCATCTAATGAGCTCACAGTTTCTTCTTCCATAGACTCCTGCAAAATACTAGTATCTTCTTGGACAATGGAGGAGTCCTCAATATATGGTTTAACATAGGCATTAGAAGCATAATTATCATAACAATATTTAAGTATGGCAAATTTTTCAGATTTGTAAAGAGTAGCATCATACTTTTCAATCAAAGAATCAATTTCATAAGCACCCTTAAAAGCAACAAATTCTTCAATTTGTTGAACATCATAGTAATTATAAACACTCTTAGCATACGAAGATACGATTCCATTATCACTAAACTCACATTGGTAAGGAAGGTGTTTCTTAGGGTTTTCAGAACAACAACTAACATCATATATTTCACATAAATTCCAAGCATAGCATTGCAAACGATGGATTTGATCCAGTAAAAGTTTCCCTTTTTGAGATAAGCAGTGTCGCACATAACAAGCATGTTCATCTAAAGATTTGCCCTCAACTAAGCTAGTTGGGGTTTTAGCACGAGCACACAGGGATCAAAGATGATCCAAGTAAAAAGCTTCAGTAGTGTGATATATTTTGAGTGGTTCTTTAACCATTGGTTCAGTAGGTACAACTAATGTTTTTGGTATTTTGCGTTTCCTACCCATAACTAAAGATAGAAAACAACTAAGAACAACAAATAAAAATTACTTAGTGATAAAGCAAACAAGCACACACGAGTATATTCACCCCACGCAATTGCTCTCTGGCAATGGCACTAGAAAAATGTCTTGATAGCCCACAAGTATAGGGGATCAATTGTAGCCTCTTTCGATAAGTAAGAGTGTCGAACCCAACGAGGAGCTAAAGGTAGAACAAATTTTCCCTCAAGTTCTATCGACCACCGATACAACTCTATGCACGCTTAACGTTTGCTTTACCTAGAACAAGTATGAAACTAGAAGTACTTTGTAGGTGTTTTTGGATAGGTTTGCGAGAATATAAAGTGCACGTAAATAAAAAGTAGGGGCTGTTTAGGTAAAGAAGCAATAATGTTAGTATAGCGACTGTGAAAAAGTGGTGGTAGGAGTTGCGAAATTGTCCCTATGCAACTGCCTACTTTACTAGACTGATAGCAAGTTTTTTGTGGGAGAGGCCACTGCTAGTATGTCAACCCTGACTTGGAATTCTATGCACTTATGATTGGAACTATTAGCAAGCGTCCGCAACTACTAATGTTCATTAAGGTAAAACCCAACCGTAGCATTAAGATATATTGGTCCCCCTTCAATCTCGTATGCATCAATTTCTATGCTAGGTTGAAGCTTCTGTCACTCTTGCCCTCCAATACATAGTCCTATCAACATACAACTAACCCTATGGTGTGATCCACGCGCGCGCTCATATGATGGGAACCAAAGGACAACAACATAACCACAAGCAAATTAAATCAATCTTAGCAATTCATCAACCACCGATAGGACAACGAAAATCTACTCAGACATCATAGGATGGCAACACATCATTGGATAATAATATGAAGCATAAAGCACCATGTTCAAGTAGAGGGTACAGAGGGTTGCGGGAGAGTGGACCGCTGTAGATAGAGGGGGAAGGTGATGGAGATGTTGGTGAAGATGGCGTAGGTGTTGGTGAAGATTGCGGTGATGATGATGGCCCCCGACGGCGTTTCGGTGCCACCAGAAGCGAGGGGGAGAGAGCCCCCCTCCTTCTTCTTATTCCTTGACCTTCTCCCTAGATAGGAGAAGGGTTTCCCCTCTGGTCCATGGTATCCATGGCGTGGGAGGGGCGAGGGCCCCTCCGAGATTGTATCTGTCTCTCTGCCTCTCTCTGTTTCTGCGTTCTCTAATTCTGCCCTTTCACAGTTTCTTAAATTCCCAGAGATCTGTAACTCCGATTGGGCTGAATTTTGGACACGACCTCTATCCGGATATTAGCTTTCTTGCAGCGAAATAAGGGCATCAACCGCCTTACGGGGTGGCCATGAGGGCCCAAGGCACGCATGACCCCCTGGGGCGTGATAACCCACAAGTATAGGGGATCGCAACAGCTTTCGAGGGTAGAGTATTCAACCCAAATTTATTGATTCAACACAATGGGAGCCAAAGAATATTCTCAAGTATTAGCAGCTAAGTTGTCAATTCAACCACACCTGGAAACTTAGTATCTGCAGCAAAGTGTTTAGTATCAAAGTAATATGATAGTGATGGTAACGGTAACAAAAGAGTAACGAAAGCAAAGTAATGTTTTTGGTATTTTGTAGTGATTGTAACAATAGCAACGGGAAAGTAAATAAGCGTAAACCAGTATATGGAAAGCTCGTAGGCATCGGATCAGTGATGGATAATTATGCCAGATGTGGTTCATCATGTAACAGTCATAATATAGGGTGACACAGAACTAGCTCCAATTCATCAATGTAATGTAGGCATGTATTCCGAATATAGTCATACGTGCTTATGGAAAAGAACTTGCATGACATCTTTTGTCCTACCCTCCCGTGGCAGTGGGGTCCTAATGGAAACTAAGGGATATTAAGGCCTCCTTTTAATAGAGAACCGGAACAAAGCATTAGCACATAGTGAATACATGAACTCCTCAAACTACGGTCATCACCGGTAAGTATCCCGATTATTGTCACTTCGGGGTTAACGGATCATAACACATAATAGGTGACTATAGACTTGCAAGATAGGATCAAGAACTCTCATATATTGATGAAAACATAATAGGTCCAGATCTAAAATCATGGCACTCGGGCCCTAGTGACAATCATTAAGCATAGCAAAGTTATAGCAACATCAATCTTAGAACATAGTGGATACTAGGGATCAAACCCTAACAAAACTAACTCGATTACATGGTAAATCTCATCCAACCCAACATCGTCTAGCAAGCCTACAATGGAATTACTCACGCACGGCGGTGAGCATCATGAAGTTGGTGATGGAGGATGGTTGATGATGACGACGGCGATGAATCCCCCTCTCCGGAGCCCCGAACGGACTCCAGATCAGCCCTCTCGAGATGTTTTAGGGCTTGGCGGTGGCTCCGTATAGTAAAACGTGATGAATTCTTCTCTCCTATTTTTTTTCTCCCCGAAAGCAAATATATAGTGTTGGATTTGGAGTCAGGAGGTCTCCAGGGGCCCACGAGGTAGGGGGTGCACCCTAGGGGTGGCGCGCCTAACACCCTCGTGGACAGGGTGTGGCCCCCCTGGTGTCGTGTCAAAACCGGCGGATCTCGGGTAGGGGGTCCCGAACTGTGTGTCTAAGGCGGATGGTAACAGGAGGCAGGGGACACGATGTTTTACCCAGGTTCGAGCCCTCTTGATGGAGGTAATACCCTACGTCCTGCTTGATTGATATTGATGATATGAGTATTACAAGAGTCGTTCTACCACGAGATCGTAGAGGCTAAAACCCTAGAATCTAGCCTATGGTATGATTGTTGTATATCTATCGACTAGCGTGGCCTCGGTTTTCTATAATGCACCAGAGGCCTAGGATAACAAGAGTCCTAGCCGAATATGCCGGTGGGGAGGAGTCCTTGTCTTGATCGCCAAGTCTTGTGGAATCTTCCTTGTATGCGGCAGCTGTCCGAACTGGCCCATGAGTATGCGGCCATGGGGGTCCTCGGCCCAATCCTACTGATCGGGAGACGATGTGATGAGTACCCCCTAGTCCAGGACACCGTCAGTAGCCCCCTGAACTGGTCTTCAAGTTAGGAACGCTCCTCGATTCTTCCGAACTGTTCTTCATCTTCGGTCGTCGGTCTTGAAAACTGGTTCAACAAATCTTCTCATCTTCGATCTTGAGGATCGCCGAAATGCATTCGACGAGTTTACACGTCAGGTATCCGAGGAGCCCCTTTAAGTTTCTGGCCTTTATCAATGCCTTGTTATTTTTATGCCACACCTCGGGTTTGAAATTGTTGCCGGGCGGCAGCGTCCTCTTGCGTCCGAGCTCCAACGCCGAACTGCATTCGAGGTATCTTTTGCAGCCGAGCACCAACGCCGGACCGCTTCCCAGCTCTAACGCCGGAATGTATTTGAGCTCCAACGCCGGACTATGTATCCGAGCTCCAACGCCGGATTGTATCCGAGCTCCAACGCCGGACTATGTATCCGAGGTCCAACGCCGGACTGTATCCGAGGTGTCGTAAATCACCTTGGTTCAAAGAAGTTTGAAGGAGTTTAGCCGAGCTTAATGCCGGAAATGCCCTCTATGGAGTCAGCCACTAGCGCCCGAGCTTTATGCCAGACTACTTCTGAGGTGGTGCACCACCCCGAATGTGGGCCGATTTTTTGTCAATATGTTTCAGTGGTGCAATTTATTCTCTGCCGAGATATATAGCTAGTAGCCCTCAAGGTGTGTATCAGTCTAAAACCCGAGACACACATGAAGGATGACATAAGATCGCTGATCCCAGTAGCCACTGAGACTCAGGTTGATTTGGAAAATCGGTCTGAGGATCAAGTCCTAGCTCGGCAGAATACTTCGGGACACAAAAAGTGGCGTGCTCAGTCCTCGAGACTCAGGTTGGGTGCGGCCGACCAACCTGAGGATCAAAATCTCCTCGGAAACTGTATTACACTTAAAATTTTCTACATTGGACAGGCAATGCAGTAGCCCCCGAGACACTGGTCGGGTGGCAACACCAGATCAGGGGATTGATGTGCCCCTTTAATATTTGTAAATAATAAGCCCAAAGCCCAGTAGCCCCCGAGCCTTAATGTGGGCACGGGTGGCCGAATTAAGGATTGATATCCATAGTAAAAGCACAAATTATGTGTAATGACTCTATGTATCCAAGTACTTTACGTCATTAACGCTCGGATCCGCATTGTACAAAACTTTGTTGACCGACCATTGGCTTCCACCTCCTCGGCCAATAGCCGAGGAGTGTTTGTCCTACTTTATAAAGCCTTTATGAGGGCAAAGATTTACAACAAACAAGGCAATCTGGCCATACGGTTTTATAAACAAAGGTACGCAGAGAGATATATTATATTACTGTTTAACAGAAGAAATGTCTTCCAAAGAAAATAGTCCCGCTATCGGTTCCTTTCTTTGGGTTGTCATGCTAAGCATGATCATGAAACCTCAGATCCAATGTAAGAGCAAAATATCGAGGATTTTGTTTGGGAGGCCAGTTAATAGCCCCCGGTAGTGTTCGATGATAGTCGAGGTCAAGCCACAAACACTTCGGCCATTGTTATGAGTGGCCCGTCATTTAACACAATCATCGGATCGCTGACCAGTTTACGCTTATTGTGACAGTCAGTTTTCGGCTTTCTCCACTAAGGTGCTTAGCCATGTGAGCTGGAAGCACAATCGCAGTGGTTCTCCCTTTGCACGCCTAGCCGAACAAAGCGGAATGTAGGAAGCAAGTGCAGGAGCCGGGCAACCCAACTATTGGCCGAAGACACAATTCGAAACCGATGCATATATAGCGATATCCGAGAATATTTTTGCCGAATCTATAAAGGTGTCGGCATTGCACTGCGAGACTTGTGCTGAAAACACACAAATAGTTTAAAAGTGCCATAAGCTTGGAAAACCAAAAAAAACGTCAGTAAAAACTTGACGTCCGAACAAGATTAAGTGTTCGGTGCCAATCCGAAAATTGGTCTTAGAAAAAAGAGTGCTTCTGTCGTGCTTTAACATTACACATCCGATCTCAAGACTTCAAGTGGGTCAGCCTACGGCTACAGCCTCCTATCCCGAAGGCGGAGTGCTTCTCGTTAGACCAGTTTAGCGAACTAAACTCGAGCGGTCACTAGAGAGAAAATGGGTTATCTGGCTATTGACCACACACTCACGTCGAAAAAGGAGCGATAGAAAAAGACTTTGCAACGACCAAGAAGAAAACACATTTACTATAAAATAGCTCATATAAATTTTAAGAGCCCCCAAGTGACTTGGGTAAAAGATTTTATGTATAATGATTGTATGTACCAAAGTACTTATATCATATCTTTGTTCAACCGAACTTTAAACACGTCTTAACCGACCGTCGGCTTCTCCCTCTTCGGTCAAGGACCGAAAAGTGTTATGTACTCCACCTGTCGAGAATATCGACAGTGTTTCCGATAACCAGGCAACCGGGCCATAAGGCTGTAACATACAAAGCGTGCTCAGGGAACTTATGCTATATTAGAAACGAAGTGTAAGAAGCATCTTCGAAGAAAATAGTACCCCCACCGATACCTTTCTTCGGTGCTCATTATTACTATGAGACTTGTGCAATAGATTTTTTGTACTCATGAGTTCCGTTGTGTGCCAACCATGATTGAAAACAATAAGAGCGCTAGCTTTCGGCTTCACCCAGTCTGAGGTCAGAGCTCGGAGGACCCGGTCGTGACAATCGCAGAGGTGCTGCCTTTACTCCCTAGCCGAACAATCGGGAACGTAGGGGTAAGCACAGGAGCTACGCAACCCATCTTGCAAATCGCTTAAGTCAATATGGTGCATATTGTGGCGTAATACATGAACAAGGAACGAAGCCGTACAAGTATAATCATATGCAAGAGGAAAAGCTTCATAAAGGAAGCCCCCAAATAAACGGGGTATTTGAATATGTGTGTCACAAACAAAGTTTGGACAAGGAAATTTTTTACAAGCAACTTTTTTCCAAAAAAGTATAATGCTTGGTCGAACCGAACACAAGTTAAAAATTAAAACTTTGAGCATGAAAGCGACTTAGCTGGTTAATGTGTTCGGCATTGATGACGCGGTCCGAGCTTGATGCGGACGAGGTTCCATCCCCCAAGCCGGTCCTGAGGTGGCAGAGCGGAGAGCTCGACACGCCGAAGTGGTGACATAGCACGGTCAATGCGGACCGACAGAATGATGCCGAAATCCCCGGATCATTTTCCTCTACACAAAAAATAGTGCAAACCGGAGATAATAATAATAATGATAATAAAAAAA
This sequence comes from Triticum urartu, assembly GCF_056163025.1. Taxonomy (NCBI): domain Eukaryota; kingdom Viridiplantae; phylum Streptophyta; class Magnoliopsida; order Poales; family Poaceae; genus Triticum; species Triticum urartu. Next base: position 429,822,795 of record NC_141873.1, read on the forward strand.
TGTTGCATAATAAATAATTTATGCAAAGTAAGTAATAAAAGAAATATGACCTGGCACCGAAGTCAATGTCGATGCAGGGCATCGGCGTGATGCAGTGAGGGCATGACAAAGCCTGAATTTGCAGGGCGGTCCGGGCTCCGGATGCGGCGTTCGCCGGACTATGTATGGCAACTGACCGAACCGCCACGCGACCATTTTTAATGTGGCCGCTATTTGATAGACCTGTGTACAGATGATGGAACAAACCAGAGTAATAATTCCTTAAGAAAAAATAAACCCAACAAGCAAAAATAGTTAGGATTAATAGCACCTGGTTTATTTGTTGTAGCATTCCGAAGAAAAGCGACTCCCAAAATCAGGAATCGATCCGCACACCCATTGCCTGATGGGTGATAAAGCGATGGCCTGGCGATGCTAGCAAAGGTTGGCTCACCGAGGAAAAGCCCGTGGTCCAGCTAATGCGATGAAGCTGGTCGGCTGGTGACGCCGAAGTCTCCGAAGTAAGTTGATGAAGAGATGGTGAAGCCCTCGGTCTAGCCGAGGAGACGGAGCAGGTCGGTAAGAAGACGTTGCAGCTGCCGTGTTAGCCGAGGTGTTGAAGCAGTTTGGCGTGACGGACATCGGCTTAAAGAAAGCAACAGTGCGGCCATGCCAACGCAGGTCGTAACTTGTGACGCGGACAATGCCGGTTTGATAAAGTGACCATGCGACGATGCCTGTGTTCCTGATCCGTGTAACCCGTGGGGCGGCGATGTTGGTGATGATTTATCCTTCGCGATGCCGAACTCTTGTTTGGCTTGCCGAGATGATGATCGAAGGAATTGAGCTCGGCTCAATAAAGCGGCGACGTGTCTAGCGCAGGTCGGCAGCCGTGGAGCAATATTGCCGGACTGGTTTGACACCAGCATGATGTTGAAGATCATGTTTAAAATATTTTAAAGTTAGTGGGATGTGTTCGGGAACAAAACACAATTCTCCATACAAAACTTCCTTCAAAAAGGATGTCCGAAATCCCGTTCATAAAAAAGACGAACTCGGGTCGGATTCATTTTCGCGCAGAAAACAGGTCCGAAAAGTGATGCACCAATCGGAACGTTCCCGGAGTTTGGAAGGTCGGATCGAGCTGAAAGTTTGAGAGGTGGTAGATATAGGAATTACGCAGCCGATCAACGGTTGGATCTTCCAAAGGACGTCCGGTCTAGAAGCTGGACACCACGCCCTAAACTCATCCAGATTCCCGTCCAGATTTGACAGGGCTCCGCTATATCGTGGATTGCCAGAGATTCCTCCATCGGAACTCGCCAAAATTTTACAGGGTTGTTGTAGACTCAATTCCGCACAATTTCACCAAAGCAATCGTTAAAAAGACACTTGAGGAGGCGATGGCGGTGGACACAAGTTTGCTTTCCAGAAAAACAGCACGGTCGCCCGAGGGCAATGTTGACGTTGAGCCCCCGGGCTCCCTGGATGATTCCTCCATGATCTTGATAGAGACCAGAGTTGATGTTTATAAAGGCCCGCATCCGAACATGATGATCGGAGGTAGGGTGCAGTCCTTGGTCGAACCAAGGTGACCAGTCAAGCTGGTGACGAAGATGCCGAAGTCGCAATTGATCTGCAGGCGAGCCATCAACCTTTTGCCGTACACACAGCGGAACTCTCAATGAAAGCACCAATGTCGGTGTCAAAACCGGCGAATCTCGGGTAGGGGGTCCCAAACTGTGTGTCTAAGGCGGATGGTAACAGGAGGCAGGGGACACGATGTTTTACCCAGGTTCGGGCCCTCTTGATGGAGGTAATACCCTATGTCCTGCTTGATTGATATTGATGACATGAGTATTACAAGAGTTGATGTACCATGAGATCGTAGAGGCTAAAACCCTAGAAGCTAGCCTATGGTATGATTGTTGTATATCTATCGACTAGCCTGACCTCGGTTTATATAATGCACCAGAGGCCTAGGATAACAAGAGTCCTAGCCGAATATGCCAGTGGGGAGGAGTCCTTGTCTTGATCGCCAAATCTTGTGGAATCTTCCTTCACTAGTAGAAAACGGACCATTAGTACCGGTTTGTAAGGGTCTTTAGTGCCGGTTATGGAACCGGCACTAAAGTTTCGGCACTAAAGGCCCCCCCCTTTAGTACCGGTTCGGCACGAACCGGCGCTAAAGTGCCACCACGTGGCGTGAGCTCGCGCCCTGGTACGGGGGACCTTTAGTACCGGTTGGTGTTACCAACCGGTACTAAAGGTTTTTTTTTAATTTTTTTTTGAAAATTTTGGAAAAAAATTGATTTTTTTTATTTTTAATTTTTCTGAATTATTTGATAATTTAGGCTCTGATCACCTCTCTTAACTGCTCAAGTGTGGATCACTCATTCCAAATCATCTAACTTCCCGACCGGTCACCCATCCCTCTCACTACTCCAGCCCAAGCACGCTTAACTTTCAGGTTCTATTCTCCTTCGTTTCTGAGTCTGCACCTGTTGTTTTCCTGACAATAGTAAGATGTCAATCCTATTAACCCTCAGGAGTTTAGCTTGAGCATGAAATCACACATTTCACCGTTTGAGTTTGAAACTATTATTCTAAAAAACAGTAAATATTTAGTAACGCTAATATTTCTTGAATAAGTTTGACCATAGTTTGACCACAGTTTGACCATAGTTTGACCAGATTTGACCAAAATTCAAAAAATTGAAATAATTATTTAGTAACACTAATATTCTTGAATAATTATGTAGTAACACTAATATTTCTTGAATAAGTAGTTTGACCATAGTTTGACCACAGTTTGACCAGATTTGAACAAAATTCAAAAAAACTGAGATACTTATTTAGTAACACTAATATTATTGCATAATTATTTAGTAACACTATATTTCTTGAATCAGTTGTTTGACCGGTTTGACAAGATTTAACCAAAATTCAAAAAAACATAAATTAGAGCATATCTTTTTTTCCTTTTACAATTTGTCATTTCAAAAATTGTCCTAAACCCTAAACCCGGGACTTAAAACGTCGGAAACTCTATGCTAAACAGTAAAACCTAAGGGTTTAGACCATAAAACCTAACCCTAAACACTGAAACATCTAAACTCTAGCACTAAACGCTAAAAACGTCCAAAAAACGTCTAAAACGCCCAAAAACTCTATTTTCCCTTTGGAATTTTGTGATTTGAAAAAATTGTCGAAACGGAAAACTGGTTGTTTCAGCGGATCAATCTTTTTGTTCTACAAATTTTGATATATTATATGTATTTTTCTGAATTAGGATGATTTAGTTATGATTTTTTTCAAGTTTGAAAATTGCCCTATAGTGCCGGTTTGTGTCTCCAACTGGTACTATAGGTCAGACCCCGTTAGTACCGGTTCATGGCACGAACCGGTGCTAAAGGTTAGACCTTTAGTACCGGTTCGTGCCACGAACCGGTACTAAAGGTGATCGTGGGGCCCCGGCCTGACGCCAGCCTGCCACCACCCCTTTAGTACCGGTTCGTGCCACGAACCGGTACTAAAGGTTGAACACGAACCGGCATTAATGCAAATCCGTTCGAACCGGCACTAATGGTACCATTAGTACCGGCTCAAATACAAACCGGCACTAATGTGCTTCACGTTTGACCCTTTTTCTACTAGTGCTTGTATGCAACAGCTGTCCGAACTGGCCTATGAGTATGCGGCCATGGGGGTCCTCAGCCCAATCCAACTGATTAGGAGACGATGTGATGAGTACCCCCTAGTCCAGGACACCGTCACCTGATCTTCATCTTTGGCGAGGATTATTTATTATTTATTGTAAGATATTCCATGGAGTTTCAGGTCATTCCGAGAACTTTTGTTTTCTGCACATAAAACAACATCATGACAATTTTGCTGAAACAACGTCAGTCCGGGTTAGTTCCATTCAAATCATACAAGTTAGAGTCCAAAACAAGAGCAAAAGTGTTTGGAAAAGTAGATACGACGGAGACGTATCAACTCCTCCAAGCTTAAACCCTTGCTTGTCCTCAAGCAATTCAGTTGACAAACTGAAAGAAATAAAGAAAACTTTTACAGACTCTGTTTGCTCTTGTTGTTATAAATATGTCAAGCTAGCATTCGAGTTTTCAGCAAAGATTATAACTAACCACATTTGCAATAATTCTCAGGTCTCATGATTACCCATATTAATAGCATAATTAACTAGCAAGCCATAATAATAAATTTCGGACGACAACACTTTCTCAAAAGAATCATAATATGATATAATAAGATGGTATCTCGCTAGCCCTTTCTAAGACCGCAAAACATAAATGCAGAGCACCTTTAAAGATCAAGGACTGACTAGACATTGTAATTCATGGTAAAAGAGATCCAATCATAGTCACACCCAATATAAATTAATAGTGATGAATGCAAATGACAGCTGCGCTCTCCAGCTAGTGCTTTTAATAAGAGGGTGATGACTCAACATAAAAGTAAATAGATAGGCCCTTCACAGAGGGAAGCAGGGATTTGTAGAGGTGCCAGAGCTCGGTTTTGAAATATAGGTGAATAATATTTTGAGCGGTATACTTTCATTGTCAACATAACAAGCAAGAGATGACGATATCTTCCATGCTACACACATTATAGGCGGTTCCCAAACAGAATGGTAAAATTTATGCTCCCCCTCCACCAACAAACATCAATCCATGGCTTGCTCGAAACAACGAGTGCCTCCAACTAACAACAGTCCCAGGGGGAGTTTTGTTTTGCAATTATTTTGATTTAGTTTGCATAAAGCATGGGACTGGGCATCCCGATGACCAGCCATTTTCTCGTGAGTGAGGAGCGGAGTCCACTCCTCTTGAGAATAACGCGCCTAGCATGAAAGATACAGACAGCCCTAGTTGATACATGAGCTATTCGAGCATACAAAACAGGATGATTATTTGAAGGTTTAGAGTTTGGCACATACAAATTTACTTGGAACGATAGGTAGATACCGCATATAGGATGGTATAGTGGACTCATCTGGAATAAGTTTGGGGTTTAAGGGATTGGATGCACAAGCAGTATTCCCGCGTAGTACAGGTGAAGGCTAACAAAAGACTGGGAAGTGACCAACTAGAGAGTGACAACAGCCATGTACATGCATTAAAATTAATAAACATTGGATGCAAGCATGAGTAGGATATAATCCACCATGAACATAAATATCATGAAGGCTATGTTGATTTGTTTCAACTACATGCGTGAACATGTGCCAAGTCAAGTCACTTAAATCATTCAAAGGAGGATACCACCCCATCATACCACATCATAACCATCTCAATAGCATGTTGGCACGCAAGGTAAACCATTATAACTCATAGCTAATCAAGCATGGCACAAGCCACTATGATCTCTAATTATCATTACGAACGTGTTTATTCATAACAAGCTGAATCAAGAACGATGAACTCATCATATTTACAAAAACAAAAGAGGTCGAGTTCATACCAGCTTTTCTCATCTCAGTCAGTCCATCATATATCATCATAATTGCCTTTCACTTGCACGACCAAACGATGTGAATAATAATAAGAGTGCACGTGCATTGGACTAAGCTGGAATCTGAGAGCATTCAATAAACATGAGAAGACAAAGCAATATGGGCTCTTGGTTAAATCAACAATAAAGCATATAAGAGCCACTTCAACAATTTAATCATGGTCTTCTCCTACTGACCCCCAAAGAAAAGAAAAGAAATAAAACTATTTACACGGGAAAGCTCCCAACAAGCAAACGAAGAACAGGAAATCTTTTTGGGTTTTCTTTTTAATACTACTACAAGCGTGGAAATTAAATTGATTAAAAGCTACAGCTAATTTTTTGGTTTTTCTTAAGGTTTATTAAACACACAGGAAAAAAGCATAAAAGGAAATAAACTAGCATGGATGATACAATGAATAAGTATGAGCACCGACATCTAGCAATGAGTGTGTGTGTGTGAACATAAATGTAATGTCGGTGAGAAATACGTACTCCCCCAAGCTTAGGCTTTTGGCCTAAGTTGGTCTATGGCCACGGCTGGCCTGGCTGATATCCATAATAATAGTTGTCGGGGTCGTACTGTGATGCAGCGGCTATTGCCTCCTGAGCTGCAGTGTGGCGACGAGCGGCCTCCGCCCCCCTCTCGTACTCATCTGCCTCCTCTCTGGTAATAGTATATCCTCCTCTTGCCTGATAATCAAAGAAAGCAGGAGCAGGGAGAGTAATACGGACATCAAGACGTCTGTCAAAGATTAGTCGGTACTGGAGAGGTGATTCGTTCCTCTCGACAAAATGGTGGTGAACCATAGCATTAAAATCTAGATAGGCAGGAGGTAATTCAATATCATCTTCGCGTACATCTATACCAAGAAAATTAGCTACTCGAGTTGCATAAATTCCACCAAAGAAATCTCCATTAAGTCTATTAAGATGCAACCTACATGCAACAATGGCTCCCAAATTATATGATTTGTCTCCTAACACAGCACTCCTAAGAATACTGAGGTCAGGGACACACACGTGACATGCCTCATCTTTACCATTTATGCATCTACCTATGAAGAGAGCAAATTAATGTATAGCAGGAAAGTGGATGCTCCCTATGGTAGCTTGTCTAATATCTCTAGATTCTCTCACAGTTATATTAGCCAGAAAATCTCTAAATTCAGATTTGCGAGGATCCCTTATACTACCCCATTGTGGAAGTTTGCATGCATTGGTAAAATCCTCTAAGTCCATGGTATAAGATTTATCATAAAGATCAAACATGAAAGTTGGAGAATTACGTGAAGTGGAAAATTCAAACCTCCTCACAATGGAACTAGTGAGGTTATAACACCGACTGCACTTCTCTTCCTCGAAGCTCACAAGATCAGCGTTATGCAAATATGCGTTGGATTCTTCTTTTATTCCCGCTCGATCCATAAAATTTTCAGAAGGCCACTCACAAGGACGCACTGGAGCGTCTCTTGGTGGCTCTTCATCAGCATCACGCATTGCAAGCCTGGGTCCTTGCTTCTTTGAAGAACCACCTTGGAACATCTTCCTAAGCATTTTTCTTCCTCTGAAAAATTCTATTTTTTTTAGTAACTTCAAAATAAAAGTAAACCAAACTCAATAATATTGATAGCAACCACTCCTACAAGTGCCTAGGGCCTATATCATGCATCAAAACTACTTTTGACCATATAAATTTGACATGCAAGCTCAAGAACAGGGTGACCTAAGCAGCAAAAATTTGCAATGAATAAAGCACTAGAACAAAAACTAATTGGACCAATGGAGGAGTCACATACCAAGGAACAATCTCCCCAAGCAGTTTTGGGAGAGGTGCTTTGAGCAAGGAGATCGAAAATGGCAGCAAAGAGGGCTGGAACTCATGCTTGAGTTGGTTTTTCATGTTTGTGGGAGGAAGAAGAAGAGGATGGGTGAAGTAATAAGTGGAGGAGGGCCACCGTGGGCCCACGAGGCAGGGGGCACGCCCACCCACACCATCGTGGCAAGGTGGTTGGCCCCCGTGGTGTGTTCTTTGTTCCATAAATCCTCAAATATTCTAGAAAAAACATATTTAATTTTCAGGGCATTTGGAGAACTTTTATTTTCGAGGTATTTTTATATTGCACGGATAATCAGATAACAGACAGAAAATTATTTATTTTTAATTTATTTCAACTAAATAACATAAAGTATAGAGAGGGCACAGAAGGTTGTGCTTCTAGTTTCATCCATCTCATGCTCATCAAAAGGAATCCACTAACAAGGTTGATCAAGTCTTGTTAACAAACCTATTACGATCTAAAGAGAGAGGCATAACACTAACACCGGCTCCAAGATCACATAAAGCAGTTTTAACATAGTTTCTTTTAATGGAGCATGGTATAGTAGGTACTCCTGGATCTCCAAGTTTCTTTGGTATTCCACCTTTAAAAGTATAATTAGCAAGCATGGTGGAAATTTCAGCTTCCGGTATCCTTCTTTTATTTGTAATAATATCTTTCATGTACTTAGCATAAGGATTTGTTTTGAGTATATCGGTTAATCGCATACGTAAAAAGATAGGTCTAATCATTTCAGCAAAGCGCTCAAAATCTTCATCATCCTTTTTCTTGGATGGTTTGGGAGGAAAAGCCATGGATTTCTGAATCCAAGGTTCTCTTTCTTTACCATGTTTCCTAGCAACAAAGTCTTTCTTATCATAACATTGATTCTTTGATTGTGGGTTATCAAGATCAACTGAAGGTTCAATTTCTACATCATTATCATTACTAGGTTGAGCATCATAATGAACATCATCATTAACATTTTCATTAGGTTCATGTTCATTGCCAGATTGTGTTTCAGCATCAGACATAGAGATATCATTTGGATTATCAGGTGGTTCAGCAATAGGTTCACTAGAGGTTTGCACAGTTCTATCATTTTTCTTTTTCTTCTTTTTAGAAGAACTAGGTGCATCAATATTATTTCTCTAAGAATCTTGTTCAATTCTCTTAGGGTAGCCTTCAGGATACAAAGGTTCCTGAGTCATTCTACCAGTTCTAGTAGCCACTTTAACATCATAATTATTTTTCTTACTATTCATCTCTTTGAGCAATTCCTTTTGAGCTTTAAGTACTTGTTCTACTTGAGTGGTAACCATAGAAGCATGTTTGCTAACAAGTTTAAGTTCACCTCTAATATTAGCCATATAATCACCCAAGTATTTAATCATATCAGCATCTTGTTTTAATCGTCTACCAAAATAAGCATTGAAGTCTTCTTGCTTAATCATAAAATTATCAAACTCATCCAAGCATTGACTAGCAATTTTAGCAGGAGGGGTTTCAGCTTTATCATATCTATAGAGAGAATTTACCTTTACTACCTCTGTCGGGTTATCGAGGTCTGGAGGTTCTTCAATAAATAAAGGATTAAGATCATATGTTTCTTCAATAGGCGGTAAATTAAGACCATGTATTTCTTCAATAGGAGGTAAATTCTTAACATCTTCAGCTTTAATACCTTTTTCTTTCATAGATTTCTTTGCCTCTTGCATATCTTCGGGACTGAGAAATAGAACACCTCTCTTCTTCGAAGTTGGTTGAGGAATAGGATCATTAATTGGAGCAGGAGCTGGCTCAGGAGGTTCCCAATTATTTTCATTTGTCAACATATTGTTCAATAAGATTTCAACTTCATCCGTTGTTCTTTCCCTAAAAAGAGAACCAACACAACTATCCAGGTAATCTCTGGAAGCATCGGTGTGACGCCCCAAGACCGGAGCTTCAGATGCCTTCCAGGGTTTCCAAGATTCGTTGTGTGATTTGTTTCGTCTGTTGCATTCATCTTTGCATCATGTGCATTGCATCATGTCATCATGCAACCCGTTTTAAAACTCAACTAAATAAATTGCATAGATCGTTGATCTATTTAAATTGAGGGAACTCACATGGTGGTTTTCTTTAAAACATACCCTCCCAATATTTAGGGAGCTATTTTAAAGTATTCCATTAATTTGGAATTATCCGCAACCCACTTGCATGTTAAATCCTTGACCTTTCCTTCTTCCGATTTACGACTCTCAAACTTTGTCGATAATTCTTTTACTTTTTTCCGGAGCTCTATCAAAATTCTCAACATTTTTGGGCACTCCTAAAACCTATCCTAGTTCAAACCTTTTGAATTAAATTCAATTTTTTTTGAATTTATTCTTTCAATCTTGGTCTTTCCTAATTTCTTGGATTAACACATTTTTGTGTGAGTCCAAGAAATTTAACCTCTTGCTCAAATTCGTTCACTAACCCTCTCTTTATTTTTTCTTCTATCTTTTTTTCTTTTCTCTTCATGGTAAAGAGAAGAGGAAAGGAGAGAGGAGCCCAGCCAGGCCTCTGGCCACTTGGGCCTCCTAGCAGAAGCCCGCCTAAGGTCCAGCCGCCGGCCTCTCTAGGGCAGCCCCTACCTCTCTACTGGGCCGGCCCAAGGCCAAAGCCCACCTAACCTAACCTAACCCTAGGCCCGACCACTCCCTCTCCATCTCTCCCTGCATCCCTCCTCCTAGCGCCGCCAGAAGCCCATGCCCGACGCTCGTTCCTACTCCTCTCGCTCGTCTCCCTCTCCTCATCTCGCGCCGCCGCCCATGCGCAGGAGAGCGATCCCGATCCCGCAGCGAAGCCCCTCGAGCACCCAACTCCAACGCCCCTACCTCGCTTCGCCTCTACTTCCGTCAACGTACGGACCACGCCGCCGCGCCTGAACCATCCTGATGCCGCGATCCCACCTCGCTGTTCGACGACCGGCGCCGCCGTCGGTGCCCCAGGGGCCATCACCATGCCCTGCTCCCGGACATCCTCGACGCCGGCCTCTCCTTCCTCCCGCGCCACCACCGAATGGCCATCTCCACCTGCGCCCTTCGCCCGCAAGGCCATGGCCAGGCCACTCTGGCCAGTCTCCTGCCGCGAGCTCCTCGAGGACCACGTCGCCACTCCAGCCAGTCTCCTACCGTCGCCCTGCGCTGTTCATTGCCGTCTTCCCCAGTTCCTGCGAGGCCCTGCGTCCCCGGACTCATCCCTACCGCTAGGTCGCCGGGATGCCCCGCCACAGAACAACAACACCATCGCAGCCCTGCGCCACCTCGCGAGGGACGGCCTCTTCCCTGCTCGCGGGAACCTTGCTCTGCTCCGGCCCCGACCTCCGCCCGTGACAGTTGCTGCTGCCGCGACTCGAGCTGCTGCTCCCCGTTTCTCCAACTACCGTCGCCTCTTTGCCATGACTGTCGCCGAAGACCCAGGTAGCAAAAAAACGTCAAGTACCTCCGACCGAAGACCAAGTACCCTTTGGAACGCCAAGTACCACGACGTAAGGTGCCCGAACGTCCACCACAACAGCGCCAAGTTCCACCACCGACGACCATTTTGGACACGTCAAGACCCGGACCGACAAGTACCGTGACACCGAAGACCTTTGATGCGTCAAGTCCCTTTTCAAAAGTGTACCAGTACCGCCACATTCGGAATCGCTAAGAACGACAAGTACCTTGATGCCCGATGCATAGGACAACTACCGTCGTTGACGACCTGGGTACCACTACCGTCGACCCTCGAAGACCCCATGGACGTCAAGTTCCATGTCGCGACCCCGAACATCTATGGACGTGTACGACCACCGTTGCCCGAAGAACCGCGAGTCACAAGCGTCGTGAACAACTACCATCGCCGAGATCGCGAGAACCTCTACTTCCTCCTTGAAACGTGAACGACTATCGTCGACCCCAAGTGACTAGGTTTCGTCAAGTCCTTCTACAAAAACGTGTACCACTACCGTCGCGAGTACCTCTACTGTCGTCGTGTACCGCCTACTTCCACTACCGTCACGACAACAACTACTTCCTCTACGAACTCAAACCGCTCGAGAATGCTCCCTTGGAAGGTATAACCACCGAGACGACGGTCGTGAACGAATGTTGAGTGATGTATGAGATGCTTGTGGTTGCACCGTATCCGAGTTGTTCTTTGCGAGCTCCTTGTTGCCTTGCCGTCGACATGTGGGAACCCGGTATTCGGGAGCACCCCATAATCTTGGATGTCACACTCACACCAACTTCCTTTTGCACCGATATCCCCGTGGGCTACCGGATAACCGATATGTTGCTGTGGCATCATTTCGGATTCGTTGCCGTGGCACCATTTCGTTTTTGCCACGATGACAAATGCCTCATATCTTATCATGTCAACGTTTTCATAAATACTGCATAAAACTTGCACATGTCATTCGCATCATGATAATAACATTTAGATGTTTAAAATTGTTGTTGCACCAAATTGATAATTGCATATGGGGATTTACCGGATTTGTTGTTTGTTATATCCGGCCCCATTTAAATTGTTTAGATAGTATAGTTTTGTTATGCTCCACCTCTTGCCATGTTAACCAACATTTTATATTGTTGAGTACATAAACAAGAGAGAACTAAATAATTTATGTGGTGTTCTGTCAATATGCAACTCGTTGCATATTGAGCTCCACTTAACTTGTAGTTTTGTTTGTGCCCTTTGCCATGCCATGCTTCATTAAACCAGACATGCATCATACTTGGTTGTGCATCACGCCATTTTATGTGATGGTTGTTTATTATGTTGCTTGCTTCTTTCCGGGTTGCCTCTCTCGTTAGCTTCAGTTTCGTTCCGAAGTTGTGAAGATCCGTTCGGCTACGTCCGTTTGTCTTCTTCATGGACTCGTTCTTCTTCCTTGCGGGATATCAGGCAAGATGACCATACCCTCAAAATCAATTCTATCTTTGCTTGCTAGTTGCTCGCTCTATTGCTATGCCTATGCTACGATACCTACCACTTGCTATATCATGCCTCCCATATTGGTAAGCCAAGCCTCTAACCCACTTTGTCCTAGCAAACCGTTGTTTGGCTATGTTACCGCTTTGCTCAGCCCCTCTTATAGTGTTGCTAGTTGCAGGTGAAGATTGGAGTTTGTTCCTTGTTGGAACATGGATATTTGTTGGGATATCACAATATCTATTATTTAATTAATGCATCTATATACTTGGTAAAGGGTGGAAGGCTCGGCCTTATGCCTGGTGTTTTGTTCCACTCTTGCCGCCCTAGTTTCCGTCATACCGGTGTTATATTCCTTGATTTTGTGTTCCTTATGCGGTTGGGTTATAATGGGAACCCCTTGATAGTTCGCCTTGAATAAAACTCCTCCAGCAAGGCCCAAGCTTGGTTTTACCATTTTCCACCTAGCCTTTTCTTTTCCCTTGGGTTTCCGGAGCCCGAGGGTCATCTTTATTTTAACCCCCCCGGGCCAGTGCTCCTCTGAGTGTTGGTCCAACCTGTCAGCTGCCGGTGGCTACCAGGGGCAACTCTGGGCTGGCCTACCAGAACCTTTGACATTCTGGTGTGCCCTGAGAACGAGATATGTGCAGCTCCTATCGGGATTTGTCGGCACATTCAGGCGGCTTTGCTAGTCTTGTTTTACCATTGTCGAAATGTCTTGTAACCGGGATTCCGAGTCTGATCAGGTCTTCCTGGGAGAAGGAATATCCTTCGTTGACCGTGAGAGCTTGTTATGGCTAAGTTGGGACACCCCTGCAGGGTTTTGAACTTTTGAAAGCCGTGCTCGCGGTTATGGACAGATGGGAATTTGTTAATGTATGGTTGTAGAAAACTTGACACTTAACTTAATTATAATGCATCAACCGCGTGTGTAGCCGTGATGGTCTCTTTCCGGCGGAGTCCGGGAAGTGAACACGGCGTTGGAGTTATGCTTGAACGTAAGTAGTTTCAGGATCACTTCTTGATCACTTCTAGTTCACGACCATGCTTTGCCTTCTCTTCTCGCTCTCTTTTGCGTAAGTTAGCCACCACATATGTTAGTGCTTGCTGCAACTCCACCTCATACCTTTACCCTACCCATAAGCTTAAATAGTCTTGATCGCGAGGGTGTGAGATTGCTGAGTCCCCGTGACTCACAGATTACTTCCAAACTAGTTTGCAGGTGCTAATGATACCGTGCAGGTGACGCAACCGAGCTCAAGGAGGAGCCCGATGAAGATCTCGTTCTTTGTGTTGTTTCGTTTCCAGTTGATCAGTAGTGGAGCCCAGTCGGGGCGATCGGGGATCTAGCATTAGGGGTGGTCTTCTTTTATTTTGGTTCCGTAGTAGGACCTTGTTTGTATGTGTATGATGTAATGGTATATTCATGTATTGTGTGAAGTGGCGATTGTAAGCCAACTCTGTACCTCTTTCTTATTCAGTACATGGGATGTGTAAAGATTACCCCACTTGCGACATGCCTACAATGCGTTTATGCCTCTAAGTCGTGCTCCGACACGTGGGAGATATAGCCGCATCGTGGGTGTTACAAGTTGGTATCAGAGCCTTCCCCGACTTAGGAGCCCCCTGCTTGATCGAATCGCTGGTGTTGTTGAGTCTAGAAAAATGTTTTGAGTCTTTTAGGATTATATATATATATATCGGAGAGTAGGATTCTTTTTACTCCTCAGTCCCTTCATCGCTCTGGTGAGGCATCCTGACGTAGAGTTTTGACTCTTCTCTTCTCAAATTTCACTAAAAAAATTTAGGATCACGCGGGTATCTTGGAATCGTTCTGATGGTTTTGTGACGAGAACATTGTTCTTGGTGCCTCTTCACATTTAGGTGTTGAAGCAGTGTCCCGGGGAGTTGAGCTCCGAGGTGTTGTCGTCACAATTTTATCGTTGCAGTTCTGGAATACCTGAGTTTCGCCAACATTGAAAATCTCTTTTATGCAGTTGTTGGTGAGATAACCTCGACGCCACCCAGTACTGGGGCGGGAGTTCGGGAGTATTTCCATAACTCGTATAACGGATGCTTTTCGAAGGTTGAGGTAAATGATTTCCGAAGGTTTCTTGGTTATGCGTTGAAGGATGGATACAGCTGGATGTAGGATTTGCTAGTTTTGGGTGAGATATTATGCTTCCCCTGTATCCCCGACACCTGATTGCATAACCGGAAAGTTTCGGGAGTTTATAAGTGGGAATTCAAGTAGCTCCTAGGATATCTTTCCGACAGATGCATGATATGAGATTGGGGTCCGACGTCTAGTGGTCTTCCTATCCACGGTTGGTTTTTACAGTGGTCTCGTTGTGTCTTAAAGAGTCCTTGGCTATGCTGACTCGGGGACGCTTCGTATGTCATGTGCAATGCCTTGCACATGATGGTGCTGTACGATCGAGCCCGTGTGGGCCCCACCATGAAAACTTCGGACGAAATCTCTATCATATGTTTGTTCCGGCTTATTTTGCAAGCCAATCCTTGTTTTTGTTTTGAGTTCTGGTATTCGAGTTGCTTCGAAGTCAAGTGTCGATTCCATACCTTCCCTAAGTGGTGTTCTCATATTTTTATGTGGATGCTAATCCTTGATGATCATCGAGATTGTCACGTCAATTCTTTCCAACCGGTGCGATTCTCTTCAAGATGATTCTATCATTTTTCCTATTTGCAAGATCCAATCTTAGATTTCGTCAACGTTGTTTGTTTCATCCGTCTCCAAGTTGCCTTTGTTTTCCCGCACACCCACCTTTTTTTAAGGATTCAAATTTCTTATTCAACTATCCATTTTATTGATGGTAGTCTCTTCATCCTTTTTCAATCAATGTTCTTACCCGGTGATTCTCATGAAGATGCTCTACAAGTTCGTCATTCTTCGTTTCTTTTATCTTCTCTGGTGGATTCAAGTCAAGCTTTGTTGATCATATCCCTTTTCCTCGTTTCAAATACCTTCTCATACCGGCGCACCTCATAATAATTCACTTCTCGCTATTCATTTGTTCGGGAGTGCTGAAGATTTCTCAGAAGGCTCGTCTTGTCTTTCAAGATCCGTTCAACCTGTTTCGAGGTTGTTATCTCATTCAAGCCGTTGAATTCAACCAGTGCATTCTCTCTTTTAAATCCTTCAACGGTATTTATTTTGAGTGGGCCCTAATCCACAGGTCTTTTCCTAGGATCTTACTTGACTCCTCTATTTTCCCGGAGTTATTCTCAAATGCATTTCAAAGTCTGATGTAAGAATGAATTATCATTAGTCATATGTTCTTCTCTAAGATCTTTCAAATTCTTTTCGTTGTTGGTTCAACCTTTCTAATTTCCATTCCGGAGTGCCTCAACAACTCAAGGTGGGGTTTCTCATCGTCATTCTCTGCATTTGAAGACCGAAGAAGTGTTTCCTCTAAATCTTGGTCCGTTCTCTTGAAGATTCATGGTTCTAGCCTTTTGCCATCCTCTCATAATTATTTTCGATTGTGAGATATTCTTTTCACCCATCCGGAGCAATTCAAGAGTATTTTTCACTTTGATTCTCCGGAGGCCATCATCTCAGAATTATTCATTTTAGCTTTCAGCTCTCATTCTCCAAATCTTACTGGTGCATCATTCAAATATTCTCTATTAAGTTCGTGATCTATTTGTCCTTGTGTATCAAATCCCCTCGTGTATCTTCGTTCAATTGCTATTTCTTACCGGTGATTCACCCCTTTATTTTGTTTGTTTTTCAATTCTTACGGTGGTTCATTCAAGATTCCTTTTCTCTTGGTAGCATACCGATTTATACGTTGTTTTCAATCCTAACAGTGGTTCGTTGAAGACCTTCTCAAGTTTGCGCTATATCTATCTTAATCCTTTCTATGAGAATAAGTAGTATGCCAAATCTGTTGCTTGTCATCAACTTAAATTGGTGAAGGATAAGCATAATGTAATTCTTATTCTTGTTTCATCGAGTAAATTCAAATTCATTATTCCGGAGGTTCATCAAAATTCTTGATCTCAATTATTCATCTTTCTTTTCCTGGAGTTCCAAGCCCTCTCAATTTTCTCGTCATGAAGATCCATCTAATCATTGCAAGTCTTCACCTTGTGTTTTCAACTCCTCTTTCCTTTCGATTTATCATTCTTTTATTACCGGAGTTCTTCATGGAGGCTCTACATGTTGGTTCATCAAGGACGTAATTCCTTCTCGAAGTGTTCATCGAGATTCTTTTCAGAGGAGCTCAAGCATTCTTCATCTTGCATTCCGAAGTGCAATTCATTCTATCTTATCTTTTGAGGTGGTGTTATGTCACTGTTGATAATTTTCCCTTCGTGTTTCATGATTCACATGTTTTCAAGAGTGACATATCTAAATCCATAGTTTTTTTCTCTTCTCTCAAGACTTCTTCTCAACCAATCAATATCTTCTTTGGGATTATCTTGGGTTATATTTCACCAAAAGCCTTCCCTAAGGATTGTTGCTATTTATGGTGCTTATAAATGAACCAAGTTCTTCATTTATCCTCCCGGTGAAATAGTTTCTCGTCTCCTTGTTCTTATCAATCCAATCTTTTTCCGTGAGTGGCAGGTTGTCACCTCATAATTTTGAGATGTATTCCATAAGACCATATCAAGTTTATGTTTTTCATTGTGGATAATCCAACAACTCCACTCCAGCATTTGTTGTAAGCATGCTCTCTCAAGATCTTGCTCCCCTCCGTCCATTCCATTACATTCTTTCATTTCTTCCGGAGGCTTTGTGATATTGCTCTTTTCAGTCATCATCTCGAATTGTGAAGATCATGATCTTTTCATGCTTATCCTTTTAACCGGAGTGTGTGCCCGCTGCTCAAGTTCTTTCATTTTATCAAGTCTTTCATCTCTTTTCAACCGGAGTGCTACCCGAATCGGTTCTTTCTTTTCCTTTTTCTTAACGGAGTGCTTTCAACTTCGTTCATCACCATTGCTTTCTTTCTTTCAATTTGCTCAACCTCGCAAGGTTCTTTGGTTTCACTCGTTTGTCAAAGAAGCAACTTAGTTTTACCTCTTCTCTTTCTCTTCCGTTCTGCCCTCCGGTGACATTCTCGATCTCGGGACGAGATCCTCTCATAGTGGTGGAGTGTTGTGACGCCCAAGACCGGAGCTTTAGATGCCTTCCAGGGTTTCCAAGATTCGTTGTGTGATTTGTTTCGTCTGTTTCATTCATCTTTGCATCATGTGCATTGCATCATGTCATCATGCAACCCGTTTTAAAACTCAACTAAATAAATTGCATAGATCATTGATCTATTTAAATCAAGGGAACTCACATGGTGGTTTCTCTTTAAAACATACCCTCCCAATATTTAGGGAGCTATTTTAAAGTATTCAATTAATTTGGAATTATCCGCAACCCACTTGCATGTTAAATCCTTGACCTTTCCTTCTTCCGATTTTCGACTCTCAAACTTTGTCGATAATTCTTTTACCTTTTTTCCGGAGCTCTACCAAAATTCTCAACATTTTTGGGCACTCCTAAAACCTATCCTAGTTCAAACCTTTTGAATTAAATTCAAAGAAATTTGAATTTATTCTTTCAATCTTGGTCTTTCCTAATTCCTTGGATCAACACATTTTCGTGTGAGTCCAAGAAATTTAACCTCTTGCTCAAATTCGTTCACTAACCCTCTCTTTATTTTTTTCTTCTATCTTTTTTTTCTTTTCTCTTCATGCTAAAGAGAAGAGGGAAGGAGAGAGGAGCCCAGCCAGGCCTCTGGCCACTTGGGCCTCCTAGCAGAAGCCCGCCTAAGGTCCAGCCGCCGGCCTCTCCAGGGCAGCCGCTCCCTCTCTACTGGGTCGGCCCGAGGCCAAAGCCCACCTAACCTAACCTAACCCTAGGCCCGACCACTCTCTCTCCATCTCTCCCTGCATCCCTCCTCCTAGCACCGCCAGAAGCCCACGCCCGACGCTCGTTCCTACTCCTCTCGCTCATCTCCCTCTCCTCATCTCGCGCCACCGCCCACGCTCTGGAGAGCGATCCCGATCCCGCAGAGAAGCCCCTCGAGCACCCAACTCCAACGCCCCTACCTCGCTTCGCCTCTACTTCCGTCAACATACGGACCACGCCACCGCGCCTGAACCATCCTGATGCCGCGATCCTGCCTCGCTGTTCGATGACCGGCGCCGCCGTCGGCGCCCCAGGGGCCATCACCATGCCCTGCTCCCGGACATCCTCGACGTCGGCCTCTCCTTCCTCCCGCGCCACCACCGAATGGCCATCTCCACCTGTGCCCTTCGCCCGCAAGGCCATGGCCAGGCCACTCCGGCCAGTCTCCTGCCGCGAGCTCCGCGAGGACCACGTCGCCACTCCGGCCAGTCTCCTACCGCCGCCCTACGCCGTTCATTGCCGTCTTCCCCAGTTCCGGCGAGGCCCTACGTCCCCGGACTCGTCCCTACCTCCAGGTCACCGGGATGCCCCACCACAGAACACCAACACCATCGCAGCCCTGCGCCACCTCACGAGGGACGGCCTCTTGGCTGTCCGCGGGAACCTTGCTCTGCTCCGGCCCTGACCTCCGCCCGTGACAGTTGCTGCTGCCGCGACTCGAGCTGCTGCTCCCTGCTTCTCCAACTACCGTCACCTCTTTGCCATGACCGTCGCCGAAGACCCGGGTAGCAAAAAAACGTCAAGTACCTCGGACTGAAGACCAAGTACCCTTTGGAACGCCAAGTACCACGACGTATTGTAACACCCTCGATGCAACTATAGCTCCCACGTGTCGAGGCATGACTTAGAGATATAATCGCATTGAAGGCATATGTCACAAGTTAGGCAATCTTCACAACATCTCATGTAATATAAATAATAAAGGGGAGATAACATAGTTGGCTTACACTCGCCACGTCAATCAAGTACATAAATAACATTACATCATCCAAACACTCATGGCCCGACTACGGTGCCAAAATAAAAGATAACCCAACATGCGACACGGTCCCGATCACCCCCAACTGAGCACCACTACTGATCATCAGGAAAGGAAACATTGTATCGTTATGAGTCTTCGTCGAACTCCCACTTGAGCTCAAACGCGTCTCCTGGAGCGGAATCATCAGGCCCTGCATCTGGTGTAATAGTAATCTATGAGCCACAGGGACTTAGCAATCTCGCACCCTCGCGATCAAGACTATTTAAGCTTATAGGTAAGGCAAGGTAAATATGTGGAGCTGGAGCAAGCGACTAGCAAGTATGGTGGCTATCCTGTTCGCAAAAGAGAGCGAGAAGAGGAGGCAAAGCACGAGCGAGAAACTAGAGAACAACCTGCGCAAGCATTACCCCAACACCGTGTCCACTTCCCGGACTCCGCCGAGAAGAGGCCATCACGGTAACACACTCAGTTGATTCATTTTAATTAAGTTAAGGTTCAAGTTATCTACAACCGGACATTAACAAATTCCCATCTGCCCATAACCGCGGGCACGGCTTTAGAAAGTTCAAATCCCTATAGGGGAGTCCCAACTTAGCCCATGACAAGCTCTCACGGTCAACGAAGGAATAGACCTCCTCCCAAGACGTTCCAATCAGACTCGGTATCTCGGTTCTTCAAGACAACTCCGACAATGGTAAAACAAGTCCAGCAACACCACCCGCTGTGCCGACAAATCCCGACAGGAGCTGCACATATCTCGTTCTCAGGGCACACCAGATAAGCTAAGAGTACGGGAGCCAACGTAACCCAAGTTGCCAAGGGACGGCCCCGCACGGTGCTCTAGGTTGAACCCAACACTCAGAGGAGCACTGGCCCAGGGCGTTTAAAATAAGATGACCCTTGAGTCCGCGAAACCCAAGGGAAAAGGCTAGGTGGCAAATGGTAAAACCAAGGTTGGGCATTGCTGGAGGAGTTTTATTCAAGGCGGACTGTCAAGGGGTTCCCATTATAACCCAACCGCGTAAGGAACGCAAAATCCGAGAACATAACACCGATATGACGGAAACTAGGGCGGCAAGAGTGGACAAAACACTAGGCGAGAGGCCGAGCCTTCCACCCTTTTCCAAGTATATAGATGCATTAAGATAACAAGGTAATATAGTGATATCCCAACAAGTAAATAAACGTTCCAACAAGGAACGGTCTCCAATCTTCACCTGCAACTAGCAACGCTATAAGAGGGGCTGAGCAAAGCGGCAACATAGCCAATCAACGGTTTGCTAGGACATGGTGGGTTAGAGGTTTGACATGGCAATTTGGGAGGCTTGAAAGCAAATGGTAGGCATGGTAGCATTGGCATAGCAAAAGAGCGAGCAAACTAGCATAGCAAAGATAGTAGTGATTTCGAGGGTATGATCATCTTGCCTGCACAGTTGTCAGAGTTGACTGGATCCTCGAAAGCAAACTCAACGGGCTCCTCGTTAGCGAACTCGTCTCCCGGCTCTACCCAAACAAGACAAACAAGCGACAAGGACACAATCAACCGCGTGCAAGGAACAAACAATATGATGCAAGGATGATATGCTATGCGGGATGCGATGCGGGATGCATATGCAAGATATGACAGGAAATGCAAGAACCTGGCCTCAAATTAGAAATCCAAGTGTGCCACTGGAAAGATGAGATGAAATCGCTTGAAAACGATATAAAGAACGCCGGAATCGGAGTTACGGTTTGGAAATGGCAAGCGATTCAAATATGACACCGATCTGCGATTTACAGCAAGTAGCCATCTAAATGCAATGAAATGAACATGTTTACAAGCTCGATGCACTCAATATGGAGCAAGTCATGATAAGCTAAGCATAAAACCATCAATAATACACAAAATGCAAGCTAGACACGGCAAGAACAATAGCATAGAATGCACGGATCAACTACAACATCATCGGCAAAATTGCAAACAAGTTGACAATCTGCCCAGATTCACAAAGTAGCAAAAGTAGAGCTCGATTGACTCAAGCTAGGGTGCTCCATAATTGCAAACAAAGACATGGATGGATAGAGCACTACAAGATTAACAAAACATCCTTGCTGTTCATCCTCAAAAGAGGCACGAATCACTAGGAAACAACATGAACATATGGCCATATGAGATAAACAGCTCAAGGACTTAGTAGAATTGCTAAGTCCCTGAAAACAGAATTACCAAGTGCACCACTTTGCAAGCTTGTGCTAGTCACCACACACATCACAAAAATACAAGGGTTGCACCTCTGGAAAGATGACAAAACCCTTAACAAAACATATGTAGAACTCAGGGGCATAGCATGCACATAATAATCATGGAAAAAATGACAAAAAGCTAAATGGAGTAGCAGATCTGACAATAATCTCAAGTAGCCCTCTTCTAACAGCATTTCGGGCATCAAGATGAACTCAAATGAAAATGATGCAATGGAATGAAATGATGTACTCTCTGAGATGAACATTTTGATATGCTATATCCGTTAATCAGAGCCACAGATGCAAAGTTACGAGGCTATGAACATGGGCATATGAATTAGGGACTTGGGGAAAAAAACACGGGGTCAACCCTGATATTCCAGATCTGGATCGGGGGCACAATCCGAGGAGATTCCGGCGAGCACTATTCACCGGCAGCGGGGACGACACCGGAGGAGGTCGCCGGAGGAGGGGGATACGTGGAGGAGGCCGGCCGGGGTGAGGTCGTCGGCGGGCGGCTCCCACGGCACGGGGCGCCGGTGCGGAGGCGGCGGGCGGTGAGCGGCGAGCGGCCGGGCGGCGGGTGGCGCCGTGTCGGCGCGGCGGCGAGCTCCGGCCGGGCGGGGTCGGGCGGCCGCGAGGAGGCGAGAGGCGGCGGCTCGGCGGCGGATGGGCCTCGGGGGCCCGATCTGGGCCTCCCGGGCCGGCGGCGGCGACGAAGTGGGGCGGCTGCGTGGACCAATGGCGGGACGCCACGTGGCGGCGGTGGGGGCAGGTTGGACGTGTCCGTCGGCGCGCGATGAGGGTGGATCTAGGGTTTCGTTCGTGATTTCGAGTGGGGGTCTTTAAATAGGCATAGAGGGAGCTAGGAGAGTCCAAATGAGGTGCGGTTTTCGGCCACGCGATCATGATCGAACGCTCTAGATGATGGAGAAGGTTTAGGTGTGTTTTGGGCCAAATTGGAGGGGTGTTGGGCTGCAACACACACGAGGCCTTTTTCGGTCCCTCGGTTAACCGTTGGAGTATCAAACGAAGTCCAAATGATACGAAACTTGACAGGCGGTCTACCGGTAGTAAACCAAGGCCGCTTGGCAAGTCTCGGTCCAATCCGGAAATGTTTAATCCCCACACACGAAAGAAAGCTAGAAATGACCACCGGAGGAGAACGGAGCGCTGGAATGCAAAACGGACAACGGGGAAAAAGCTCGAATGCATGAGACGAACACGTATGCAAATGCAATGCACATGATGACATGATATGAGATGCATGACAACGATAACAACACACGGAGAAAAAAACCCAAACCCGAGAAAATAAATTAACTTAACACCGGAAACGGCAAGAGTTGGAGTTCAATTTGGGAAAGTTACATCCGGGGTGTTACACGTATGGTGCCTGAACGTCCACCACAACAGCGCCAAGTTCTACCACCGATGACCATTTTGGATACGTCAAGACCCGGACCGACAACTACCGTGGCACCGAATACCTTTGATGCGTCAAGTACCTTTTCAAAAGTGTACCACTACCGCCGTCTTCGGAATTTCTAAGAACGACAAGTACCTTGATGCCCGATGCATAGAACAACTACCGTCGTCGACGACCCGAGTACCACTACCGTCGACCCTCGAAGACCCCGTGGACGTTAAGTTCCATGTCGCGACCCCGAACATCTATGGACGTGTATGACTACTGTTGCCCGAAGAACCGCGAGTCACAAGCGCCATGAATAACTACCGTCGCCGAGATCGCGAGAACCTCTACTTCCTCCTCGAAACGTGAACGACTATCGTTGACCCCAAGTGACTAGGATTCATCAAGTCCTTCTACGAAAACGTGTACCACTACCATCGCGAGTACCTCTACCGTCGTCGTGTACCCCCTACTTGCACTACCATCACGAAAACAACTACTTCCTCTACGAACTCGAACCGCTCGAGAATGCTCCCTTGGAAGGTATAACCACTGAGACGATGGTCATGAACGAATGTTGAGTGATGTATGAGATGCTCATGGTTGCACCGTGTCTGAGTTGTTCTTTGCGAGCTCCTCGTTGCCTTGCCGTCGACATGTGGGAACCAGGTATTCGGGAGCACCCCATCATCTTGCATGTCACACTCACACCAACTTCCTTTTGCACCGGTATCCCCGTGGGCTACCGGATAACCGATATGTTGCCGTGGCATCATTTCGGATTCGTCACCGTGGCACCCTTTCGTTTTTGCCACGATGACAAATGCCTCATATCTTATCATGTCAACGTTTTCATAAATACTGGATAAAACATGCACATGTCATTCGCATCATGATAATAACATTTAGATGTTTAAAATTGTTGTTGCACCAAATTGATAATTGCATATGGGGATTTACCGGATTTGTTGTTTATTATATCCGGCCCCATTTAAATTGTTTAGATAGTATAGTTTTGTTATGCTCCACCTCTTGCCATGTTAACCAACATTTTATATTGTTGAGTACATAAACGAGAGAGAACTAAATAATTGATGTGGTGTTCCGTCAATGTGCAACTCGTTGCATATTGAGCTCCACTTAACTTGCAGTTTTGTTTGTGCCCTTTGCCATGCAATGCTTCATTAAACCAGACATGCATCATACTTGGTTGTGCATCATGCCATGTTATGTGATGGTTGTTTATTATGTTGCTTGCTTATTTCCGGGTTTCCTCTCTCGTTAGCTTCGGTTTCGTTCCGAAGTTGTGAGGATCCGTTCGCTTGTTCTTCTTCCTTGCGGGATCTCAGGCAAGATGACCATACCCACGAAATCACTTCTATCTTTGCTTGCTAGTTGCTCACTCTATTGCTATGCCTATGCTGCGATACCTACCACTTGCTATATCATGCCTCCCATATTGCTAAGCCAAGCCTCTAACCCACTTTGTCCTAGCAAACCGTTGTTTGGCTATGTTACCGCTTTGCTCAGCCCCTCTTATAGCGTTGCTAGTTGCAGGTGAAGATTGGAGTTTGTTCCTTGTTGGAACATGGATATTTGTTGGGATATCACAATATCTATTATTTAATTAATGCATCTATATACTTGGTAAAGGTGGAAGGCTCGGCCTTATGCCTGGTGTTTTGTTCCACTCTTGCCGCCCTAGTTTCCGTCATACCGGTGTTATGTTCCTTGATTTTGCGTTCCTTACGCGGTTGGGTTATAATGGGAACCCCTTGATAGTTCGCCTTGAATAAAACTCCTCCAGCAAGGCCCAAGCTTGGTTTTACCATTTGCCACCTAGCCTTTTCTTTTCCCTTGGGTTTCCGGAGCCCGAGGGTCATCTTTATTTTAACCCCCCCGGGCCAGTGCTCCTCTGAGTGTTGGTCCAACCTGTCAGCTGCCGGTGGCTACCAGGGGCAACTCTGGGCTGGCCTACCAGAACCTTTGACATTCCGGTGTGCCCTGAGAATGAGATATGTGCAGCTCCTATCGGGATTTGTCGGCACATTCAGGCGGCTTTGCTGGTCTTGTTTTACCATTGTCGAAATGTCTTGTAACTGGGATTCCGAGTCTGATTGGGTCTTCCTGGGAGAAGGAATATCCTTCGTTGACCGTGAGAGCTTGTTATGGCTAAGTTGGGACACCCCTACAGGGTTTTGAACTTTTGAAAGCCGTGCCCACGGTTATGGACAGATGGGAATTTGTTAATGTCTGGTTGTAGAAAACTTGACACTTAACTTAATTAAAATGCATCAACCGAGTGTGTAGCCGTGATGGTCTCTTTCCGGCGGAGTCCGGGAAGTGAACACAGCGTTGGAGTTATGCTTGAACGTAAGTAGTTTCAGGATCACTTCTTGATCACTTCTAGTTCACGACCGTGCTTTGCCTTCTCTTCTCGCTCTCTTTTGCGTAAGTTAGCCACCACATATGTTAGTGCTTGCTGCAACTCCACCTCATACCTTTACCCTACCCATAAGCTTAAATAGTCTTGATCGCGAGGGTGTGAGATTGCTGAGTCCCCGTGACTCACAGATTACTTCCAAACTAGTTTGCAGGTGCCAATGATACCGTGCAGGTGACGCAAACCGAGCTCAAGGAGCTCGTTCTTTGTGTTGTTTCGTTTCCAGTTGATCAGTAGTGGAGCCCAGTCGGGGCGATCGGGGATCTAGCATTAGGGGTGGTCTTCTTTTATTTTGGTTCCGTAGTCGGACCTTGTTTGTATCTGGATGATGTAAAGCTATATTCATGTATTGTGTGAAGTGGCGATTGTAAGCCAACTCTGTACCTCTTTCTTATTCAGTACATGGGATGTGTAAAGATTACCCCTCTTGCGACATGCCTACAATGCGGTTATGCCTCTAAGTCGTGCTCCGACATGTGGGAGATATAGCCGCATCGTGGGTGTTACAATCGGTTAGTCCATTATAAAAGATATCAAGTATTTCATTTTTCTTAAGAGGATGATCAGGCAAAGCATTAAGTAACTTGAGAAGCCTCCCCCAAGCTTGTGGGAGACTCTCTTCTTTAATTTGCACAAAGTTGTATATTTCCTTTAAAGCAACTTGTTTCTTATGAGCAGGGAAATATTTAGCAGAGAAGTAGTAAATCATATCCTGGGGCTACGCACACAACCAGGATCAAGATAATTAAACCATATCTTAGCATCACCCTTTAGTGAGAACGGAAATATTTTGAGGATATAAAAGTAGCGAGATCTCTCATCATTAGTGAACAGGGTGGCTATATCATTTAATTTAGTAAGATGTGCCACAACAGTTTCAGATTCATAGCCATGAAAAAGATCAGATTTAACCAAAGTTATTATATCAGGCTCATCAGAGAATTCACAATCCTTATCAGTAACACAGATAGGTGAAGTAGCAAAAGTAGGGTCAGGTTTCATCCTAGCATTTAGAGATTGCTTATTCCATTTAGCTATTAACCTTTTGAGTTCATATCTATCTTTGCAAGCTAAAATAGCTAAAGAAGCTTCTTGATCAAATAAATAACCCTCAGGAATAACAAGTGATTCTTCATCATCACTTTCATCATCATAATCAGATTCAATATTTTCAATCTCTCTAGCCCTAGCAAGTCGTTCCTCAAGAAAATCACCAAGTGGCACAGTAGTATCAAGCATAGAAGTAGTTTCATCATAAGTATCATGTATAGCAGAAGTAGCATCATCAATAACATGCGACATATCAGAACGAATAGCAGAAGCAAGTTTAGGTGTCGCAAGCTTACTCCTAACAGAAGGTGAATCAAGTGCAGAGCTAGATGGCAGTTCCTTACCTCCCCTCGTAGTTGAGGGATAAATTGTTGTCTTAGCGTCTTTCAAATTCTTCATAGTGTCCAGCAGATATAAATCCCAAGTGACTCAAAGAATAGAGCTATGCTCCCCGGCAACGGCGCCAGAAATTAGTCTTGATAACCCACAAGTATAGGGGATCGCAACAGCTTTCGAGGGTAGAGTATTCAACCCAAATTTATTGATTCGACACAAGGGGAGCCAAAGAATATTCTCAAGTATTAGCAGCTGAGTTGTCAATTCAACCACACCTAGAAACTAAGTATTTGCAGCAAAGTGTTTAGTAGCAAAGTAATACGATAGTGATGGTAACGGTAACAAAAGAGTAATGAAAGCAAAGTAATGTTTTTTGGGTATTTTGTAGTAATTGTAACAATAGCAATGGGAAAGTAAATAAGCGTAAACCAGTATATGGAAAGCTCGTAGGCATCGGATCAGTGATGGATAATTATGCCGGATGTGGTTCATCATGTAACAGTCATAACATAGGGTGACACAGAACTAGCTCCAATTCATCAATGTAATGTAGGCATGTATTACGAATATAGTCATACGTGCTTATGGAAAAGAACTTGCATGACATCTTTTGTCCTACCCTCCCATGGCAGCGGGGTCCTAATGGAAACTAAGGGATATTAAGGCCTCCTTTTAATAGAGAACCTGAACAAAGCATTAGCACATAGTGAATACATGAACTCCTCAAACTACGGTCATCACCTGTAAGTATCCCGATTATTGTCACTTCGGGGTTAACGGATCATAACACATAATAGGTGACTATAGACTTGCAAGATAGGATCAAGAACTCTCATATATTGATGAAAACATAATAGGATCAGATCTAAAATCATGGCACTCGGGCCCTAGTGACAAGCATTAAGCATAGCAAAGTCATAGCAACATCAGTCTCAGAACATAGTGGATACTAGGGATCAAATCCTAACAAAACTAACTCGATTACATGGTAAATCTCATCCAACCCATCACCGTCCAGCAAGCCTACGATGGAATTACTCACGCACGGAGGTGAGCATCATGAAATTGGTGATGGAGGATGGTTGATGATGACGACAGCGACGAATCCCCCTCTCCGGAGCCCCGAACGGACTCTAGATGAGCCCTCCCGAGAGGTTTTAGGGCTTGGCGGCGGCTCCGTATCGTAAAACGCGGTGAATTCTTCTCTCCTATTTTTTCCCCGAAAGCAAATATATAGAGTTGGAGTTGGAGTCGGGAGGTCTCCAGTGGGCCCACGAGGTAGGGGGCGCGCCCTAGGGGGGGGGGAGGGGGCGCCCCACCCTCGTGGACAGGGTGTGGGCCCCCTGGTCTTCATCTTTGGCGAGGATTTTTTTATTATTTACTGTAAGATATTCCGTGGAGTTTCAGGTCATTCCGAGAACTTTTGTTTTTTGCACATAAAACAACATCATGGCAATTCTGCTGAAAATAGCGTCAGTCCGGGTTAGTTCCATTCAAATCATACAAGTTAGAGTCCAAAACAAGGGCAAAAGTGTTTGGAAAAGTAGATACGACGGAGACATATCAGGGCGCGCCCCCTGCCTCGTGCCCCCCTCGGGCATCGTCTCGCGTTGATTTTTCTTCCCAAAAATCACATATATTCCAAAAAAATCTCCGTAAGTTTTTATCCCGTTTGGACTCCGTTTGATATGGATTTACTGCGAAACAAAAAACATGCAACAAACAGGAACTAGCACTGGGCACTGGATCAATATGTTAGTCCCAAAAATAGTATGAAAAGTTGCCAAAAGTATATGAAAGTTGTAGAATATTGGCATGGAACAATTGAAAATTATAGATATGACAGAGACGTATCAAGGAGGTCCAAGAGAAGTTCGTTTCCTCCGTTTTGCGGCACGCCAGACCCCTCCCGATGAACAGGGCCCCGTTTCGATTGTGGCCGGTCGAACACAAGGCCGTTTCCTCTGTTCTATGGTACGCCAGGCCTCGTTTCCATCGGCTGTTCCGTCCAAGCCGGTTGGCTCCCGATGAATGATGTGTCTCCAACGTATCTATAATGTTTTATTGTTCCATGCTATTATATTATCTGTTTTGGATGTTTATGGGCTTTATTATACACTTATATATTGTTTTTTAGACTAACCTACTAACCCAAGGCCCAGTACAAATTACTGTTTTTTGCCTATTTCAGTGTTTCGCAGAAAAGGAATATCAAACGGAATCCAAATGGAATGAAACCTTAGGGAGATTTATTTTTGGAACAAACATGATCCAGGGGACTTGGAGTGGACGTCAAGAAAGAAACGCGGGAGCCACGAGGCAGGGAGGCGCGCTTGCCCCCCTGGGCGCGCCCCCACCCTTGTGGGCCCCTTGCAGCTCCACCGACCTACTTCTTCCTCATATATATACCCCGAAAACATCCAGGAGCACCAAGATGGGATCTCTCTCTCTATATATATACCCCGAAAACATCCAGGAGAACCACAAAACCCTATTTCCATCGCTGCAACCTTCTGTACCCAAGAGATCCCATCTTGGGGCCTTTTTCGGAGCTCCGCCGGATGGGGAATTGATCATAGAGGGCTTCTACATCAACACCATAGCCTCTCCGATGATGTGTGAGTAGTTTACCACAGAACTTTGGGTCCACAGTTATTAGCTAGATGGCTTCTTCTCTCTCTTTGGATCTCAATACAAAGTTCTCCTCGGTCTTCTTGGAGATCTATTCGATGTAACTCTTTTTGCGGTGTGTTTGTCGAGATCCGATGAATTGTGGGTTTATGATCAAGTTTATCTATGAACAATATTTGATTCTTCTCTGAAATATTTTATGTATGATTGGTTATCTTTGCAAGTCTCTTCGAATTATGAGTTTGGTTTGGCCTACTATATTGATCTTTCTCACAATGGGAGAAGTGCTTAGCTTTGGGTTCAATCTTGCGGTGTCCTTTCCCAGTGACAGCAGGGGCAGCAAGGGGTTGTATTGTTGCCATCAAGGATAAAAAGATGGGGTTTATATCATATTGCTTGAGTTTATCCCTCTACATCGTGTCATCTTGCCTAATGCATTACTCGGTTCTTATGAACTTAATACTCTAGATGCATGTTGGATAGCGGTCGATGTGTGGAGTAATAGTAGTAGATGCAGAATCGTTTGAGTCTACTTGTCGCGGACGTGATGCCTATATACATGATCATGCCTAGATATTCTCATAATTATGCACTTTTATATCAATTGCTCGATAGTAATTCGTTCACTCACCGTAATACTTATGCTATATTTAGAGAATCCACTAGTGAAACCTATGGCCCTCGGGTCTATCTTTTATCATATAAGTTTCCAGTCTATTTTATTTCACAATCTTTACTTTCAATCTATATCATAAAAATACCAAAAATATTTATTTATCTTATTATCTATATCAGATCTCACTCTGGTAAGTGACCGTGAAGGGATTGACAACCCCTTTATCGCGTTGGTTGCGAGGTTCTTATTTGTTTGTGCAGTTATGAGGGACTTGCGTGTAGTCTCCTACTGGATTGATACCTTGGTTCTCAAAAACTGAGGGAAATACTTACGCTACTTTGCCGCATCACCCTTTCCTCTTTAAGGGAAAACCAACGCAATGCTCAAGAGGTAGCAAGAAGGATTTCTGGCGCCGTGGCCGGGGAGATCTACGCACAAGTAAAGACATACCAAGTACCTATCATAAACTCTTATCCCTCGCATTACATTATTTGCCATTTGCCTCTCGTTTTCCTCTCCCCCACTTCACCCTTGCCGTTTTATTCGCCCTCTTTTCCGTTCGCCTCTTTTTCGCTTGCTTCTTGTGTGCTTTTGTGTTGGATTGTTTGTCACGATGGCTCAAGATAATACTAAATTGTGTGACTTTTCTAATACCAACAATAATGATTTCATTAGCACTCCAAATTGCTCCCCTTACCGATGCTGAATCTTGTGAAATTAATACTGCTTTGCTGAATCTTGTCATGAAAGATGCGTTTTTTGGCCTTCCTATTGAAGATGCCGCTACACATCTAAAAAACTTTGTTGATTTGTGTGATATGCAAAAGAAGAAAGATGTGGATAATGATATTGTTAAATTAAAGCTATTCCCGTTTTTGCTTAGAGATCGTGCTAAAACTTAGTTTTCTTCTTTGCCTAAAAATAGTATTGATTCATGGAATAAGTGCAAAGATGCTTTTATCTCTAAGTATTTTCCTCCTGCTAAGATCATCTCTCTTAGAAATGATATTATGAACTTTAAACAACTAGATCATGATCATGTTGCACAATCTTGGGAGAGGATGAAATTAATGATTCGCAATTGCCCTACTCATGGTTTGAATTTATGGATGATCATACAATTTTTTTATGTTGGATTGAATTTTGCTTCTAGAAATCTTTTAGATTCGTCCGCGGGAGGCACTTTTATGGAAATCACTTTAGGAGAAGCTACCAAATTACTAGATAATATTATGCTTAATTATTCTCAATGGCACACCGAAAGTCTACTAGTAAAAAGGTTCATGCTATAG
This sequence comes from Triticum urartu, assembly GCF_056163025.1. Lineage (NCBI taxonomy): Eukaryota > Viridiplantae > Streptophyta > Magnoliopsida > Poales > Poaceae > Triticum > Triticum urartu. Next base: position 429,853,980 of record NC_141873.1, read on the forward strand.
ATGAAATTAATGTTTTGAGTGGAAAGATGGATGAACTTATGAAATTGTTTGCTAATAAGAGTGTTTCTTATGATCCTAATGATATGCCTTTGTCTACTTTGATTGAGGATAATAATGAATCTATGGTTGTGAATTTTGTTGGTAGGAACAATTTTGGTAACAACGCATATAGAGGTAATTTTAATCCTAGGCCTTTTCCTAGTAATTCATCTAATAATTACGGTAATTCCTACGACAATTCTTATGGAAATTATAATAAGATGCCCTCTGATTTTGAATCTAGTATTAAAGAATTTATTAGTTCGCAAAAGAGTTTCAATGCTTTGATTGAAGAAAAATTGTCTAAGATTGATGAGTTGGCTAGGAACGTTGATAGAATTTCTCTTGATGTTGATTCTTTGAAACTTAGATCTATTCCACATAAGCATGATATCAATGAGTCTCTCAAAGCCATGAGAATTTCCATTGATGCGTGCAAAGAAAGAATCGCTAGGATGCGTGCTAAAAAAGATTTCTTTTTAAAGGCGTGTTCTTCTAGTTCTGATGATAATAAGGATGAAGATCTAAAAGTGATTGATGTGTCTCCTATTAAATATTTGTTTTGCAATATGAATCTTGATAATGATGGGACTTGAGATGAGTCAACTTCAGTTAAAAGGCATCCCAATGATTCGGAGTTTTTAGATCTTGATGCAAAAATTAATAGAAGTGGGATTGGAGAGGTCAAAACTTTACATAGAAATGAACCCACTATTTTGGATTTCAGGGAATTTAATTATGATAATTTCTCTTTGATAGATTGTATTTCCTTGTTGCAATCCTTGCTAAATTCTCCACATGCTTATAATCAAAATAAAGCTTTTACCAAACATATCGTTGATGCTTTAATGCAATCTTATGAAGAAAATCTTGAATTGGAAGTTTATATCGCTAGAAAACTTCATAATGAGTGGGAACCTACTATTGAAATTAAAGTAAAATATCATGAATGCTATGCTTTATGTGATTTGGGTGCTAGCGTTTCCACGATTCCAAAAACTTCGTGTGATGTGTTAGGTTTCCGTGAATTTGATGATTGTTCTTTAAATTTGCACCTCGCGGATTCCACTATTAAGAAACCTATGGGAATAATTAATGATGTTCTTATTGTTGCAAATAGGAATTATGTGCCTGTAGATTTCATTGTTCTTGATATTCATTGCAATCCTTCATGTCCCATTATTCTTGGTAGACCTTTCCTTAGAACGATTGGTGCAATTATTGATATGAAAGAAACATTAGATTCCAATTTCCATTAAGGAAAGGCATGGAACACTTTCCTAGAAAGAAAATTAAATTACATTATGAATATATTATGAGAGCCACCTATGTATTGCATACCAAAGATGATAGTACCTAGATCTATTCTTGTTTTTATGCCTAGCTAGGGCGTTAAACGATAGCGCTTGTTGGGAGGCAACTCAATTTTATTTTTGTTTCTTGATTTTTGGTTCTGTTTAGTAATAAATAATTCATCTAGACTCTGTTTATATGTGGTTTTATGCTTTTAATTAGTGTTTGTTCCAAGTAGAACCTTTGGGAAGATTTGGGGAAAGTCTTTGCGATCTTGCTGTAAAAAACAGAAACTTTAGCGCTCACGAGATTTGCTGCCATTTTTTACTGGAGAGTGAGATTAGGTTATTATTTTTGAAGATGATTAATAGATAAATTCCTCACGTCCAGAAATTTATTTCAGAATTTTTGGGGTTACAGAAGTATTCTAAACCTACAGATTACTACAGACTATTCTGTTTTTGACAGATTCTGTTTTTCGTGTGTTGTTTGCTTATTTTGATGAATCTATGCCTAGTATCGGAGGGTATGAACCATAGAGAAGTTGGAATAAAGTTGGTTTAACACCAATATAAATAAAGGATGAGGTAATTACAGTACCTTAAGTGGTTGTTTGTTTTCTTATACTAATGGAGCTCATGAGATTTTCTGTTGAGTTTTGTGTTGTGAAGTTTTCAAGTTTTGGGTAAAGATTTGATGGATTATGGAATAAGGAGTGGCAAGAGCCTAAGCTTGGGGATGCCCAAGGCACCCGAAGGTAAAATTCAAGGACAACCAAAAGCCTAAGCTTGGGGATGCCCCGGAAGGCATCCCCTCTTTCGTCTTCTTTCGTTGGCAACTTTACTTGAGGCTATATTTTTATTCACCACATGATATGTGTTTTGCTTGGAGTGTCATGTATGATTTGAGTCTTTGCTTTTTAGTTTGCCACAATCATCCTTTCTGTACACACCTTTTGGGAGAGACACACATAAATTAGAATTTATTAGAGTGCTCTATGTGCTTCACTTATATCTTTTGAGCTACATAATTTTGCTCTAGTCCTTCACTTATATATTTTTAGAGCACGGTGGTGGTTCTATTTTATAGAAATTATTGATCTCTCATGATTCACTTATATTATTTTGAGAGTCTTTTAGAACAGCATGGTAATTTTCTTTGGTTATAAAATTAGTCCTAATATGATAGGCATCCAAGATGGGTATAATAAAAACTATCATAAAAAGTGCATTGAATACTATGAGAAGTTTGATACTTGATGATTGTTTTGAGATATGAAGATGGTGATATTAGAGTCATGCTAGTTGAGTAGTTGTAAATTTGAGAAATACTTGTTCTAAAGTTTGTGATTCCCGTAGCATGCACATATGGTGAACCGTTATGTGATGAAGTCGGAGCATGATTTATTTTTTGATTGCCCTCATGAGTGGCGGTCGGGGACTAGTGATGGTCTTTTCCTACCAATCTATCCCCCTAGGAGCATGAGCGTAGTACTTTGTTTTGATAACTAATTAATTTTTGCAATAAGTATGTGAGTTCTTTATGACTAATGTTGAGTACATGGATTATACACACTCTCACCCTTCCAACATTGCTAGCCTCTCTAGTACCGCACAACTTTTGCCGATACCTTAAACCCACCATATACCTTCCTCAAAACAGCCACCGTACCTACCTATTATGGAATTTCCATAGCCATTCTGAGATATATTGCCATGCAACTTTCCACCGTTCTGTTTGTTATGACACACTTCATCATTGTCATATTGCTTTGCATGATCATGTAGCTGACATCGTATTTGTGGCCAAGCCACTGTTCATAATTCTTTTATACATGTCGCTCATGAGTCATTGCACATCCCGGTACACCGCCGGAGGCATTCACATAGAGTCATATTTTGTTCTAAGAATTGAGTTGTAATTTTTTGAGTTGTAAGTAAATAAAGTGTGATGATCATCATTATTAGAGCATTGTCCCATGTGAGGAAAGGATGATGGAGACTATGATTCCCCCACAAGTCGGGATGAGACTCCGGAAAAAAATAAAAAGGGGGAAGAAAAAAATAAAGAGGCCATAAAAAAAAGAGAAGGCCCAAATAAAAAAAGAGAAAAAGAGAGAAGGGACAATGTTACTAACCTTTTACCACACTTGTGCTTCAAAGTAGCACCATGATCTTCATGATAGAGAGTCTCCTATGTTGTCACTTTTATATACTAGTGGGAATTTTACATTATAGAACTTGGCTTGTATATATTCCAATGATGGGCTTCCTCAAAATGCCCTAGGTCTTCATGGGCAAGCAAGTTGGATGCACACCCACTTAGTTTCTTTTGTTGAGCTTTCATACACTTATAGCTCTAGTGCATCCGTTGCATGGCAATTCCTACTTGTCAGCGTTCTGGAAACGGGGGTCCCCAGACTTGCCTGCATGTGGCCCACGGCGTGGCTCTGCGAGCGGGCCCGTACTGCCCATCTTCACCAACAAGCAATCAAGACCCTCCCGACGGGCCAAGCCTCGTGAGGCGGACGACATGAGACCTCCTCAGGAGCGCCCTCACCAGGTTGGCTCGCGAGGGGGGGGGGAGAGTTCAAGGTGAGGCAAACCTCGCGAGGTTCCAGTGACGTGAGCCATGATGATCGAGATCAGGCGGGCGCCAGCGCGCACAATGTCCTTGTTTCCTCTTTGGTGCTAAGGAGGCAAGTGCAAATGCGGAGTACCGAGGCGTCAAGCAAAGGTTTCCATATCGGTGCAACGAGACCAAGACCAGAAGGACGGCAAGATGGAGGTCACCGTGGAGCCAAAGACGGCGTCACCACCACAGCCTTTGGTAGGCGAAGACTGCTTTTGTCAGGATAAGCTGTACTAGCTGTCCCCTTTCGAATTGGCTGTTGGTGGCTCCCTTCCGCTCAATATTTGGGGAGAGAACCAGGACCTCTATATATAGTACAAGCCACCATAGTAAGAACACCCCCCGACGGATTGAGAGAGAGATCGACTTAGATAGATCGAGAGAGACCAAAACAACCACAAGTTCACCGAGCACAAGAACACCTCTCCTCAGGAGGCTGTTCTTCCCCTTGTACTGTTCATCCTCAGCCCAAGAGGCAATCCACCACCACCACACTGGTGTAGGGTATTACACCGGAACGGTGGCCCGAATGAGTATAAATATTGTGTCCTTCGTGTTGCGAGTTCGTCGAGTTAGTCCTTGAGATCTAGCGAAGTTAGGACGTGGATCGGTAGGGGGAGATCTTCGCACGCACCCCAGTGTTCGAACCTTGAGGGTTTTGCCAGAACCCGTGATCCGACATTTGGCGCGCCAGGTAGGGGTGCGCCGAAGCTTCCCTTCCGTCGCTCCGCATCCCGTTGCTCCATCGTCTCGATGTCTGACGTTCGCCACACTCGCGCTGAGCGCTGGGCTGGACTCACCGCCCGCGTTGCTCAGACGGCTCCTGTCAGTGGGCCACCCCGTCGTTCTCCGTCACCCGCTGTCAACGCCGCCACCGGCCCGGTGGGGAACGAGCAGCAAGCATCCTCGCCGCAACCCTCGTTGCGGCGGGACGGCCACACCGCCAGTCCATCACTGACCCCGGTCAGCTCGTCATCCCACGCTCGTCGCGCTCCCGTGGACGCGCATGCCGCTCTGTGCATGGCGCGTGAGCTCCTACGCTACTGCCCCATCGATGACCTCTACAAGGACTAGCTCGACCGCATCGCCGAGCTCGTCAGCGCCGCAGGGGGCTCTCTTGCGCCGTCCCTCTTGCTGCCTTGCCCCCCGCCAGCCGCGAGCGGCATGGCCCACGGAGCGCCTCCACCACCTCTGCCCCAAGACGGAGTCCTGGCGCCCAGGCGCGCGGCCCCATAGCGCGACCAGTTGCGTCCGGCGCCCGCGCGAGAAGAGAGAAGCTGCCAAGAAGTCCCACGGCCGCGAGAGAACACCCTCATGCTCCTTGCGCCACCATGGCAAGACTGCGTGCCGCCAGTGGCGGCGGTGCGCGGACCCCATCAAGGACAAGTTCTCCACCAGCGCAGAGTCTCGGTGACCACGGCAGGTTGCCGCGCCTTCACCCCCGAGCTGTGTAGCGTCGCTTGGCCGGGCAAGTTCAAACTTGATCTACCTCCTCGCTATGACGGCACCCCCGACCCCGCGGAGTTCCTGCAGCTCTACGAGCTGAGCATCGAGGCGACCAAGGGCGACGAGAAAGTCATGGCTAACTGGTTCCCCATGGCTCTCAAGGATGGTGTCCGCTCCTGGCTCCTAAACCTGCCTTTAGGCTCGATCTCCTCCTGGGACGAGATGCGCGACCGTTTCATTGCCAACTTCCAGGGCACTCGCGACCGCCCACCGGCTGCGGGTGACCTACGTCGCGTCAAGCAACAACCAGGAGAGACCCTCCATAAGTACATCCAGCGCTTCAACAATGTTCACCTCAAGATCCCCAAGGTGACGGACGAGGCCATCATATCCGCTTTCTTCGATGGCGTCCGCGACGTCAAGATGAAGGAGGAACTCGCCATCCATGAGGAGTTGTGCACATCTCTGGAGCTGTTCAACATGGCGACCAAGTGCGCACGAGCTGAGGAGGGGCGCCTCTCCCTCCTCAAGCTCCCGGCTGCGGACCCGGAGGAGAAGAAAGCCAAGGCCAAAGACGTGAAGCGCAAGGGAGCGGCCGTGCTTGTGGCGGAGCCCGACACAAAGTGTGGCAGGGACCAGCCTGAGTCATCCAAGAGCAGCCAATGGTTCTGCGCCTTCCATAACCTGAATAGCCACAACACCAGTGACTGTCAAGAGCTCAGAGCCATTCGTGAAGGACGCTTCGGTTGACGCCCCGAGCGCAATGATCGGGGCTACGGCTGAGGAGGAGGACGTGGTGGCGAATGCTGGGATGATCGTGGCCCGCGCCAGGAGTGGCGCGACCGGCCTCACGAGGATCGCTGGCAGGATCAGCCTCATGAGGGCGCCTGGAGGGACCAGCCTCGTGAGGATCGTCCTCAGGGCAACGCCGGTCTCCCTCCACTACCGCCACCACCAAGAAGGAATGACGACCACCACCAAGACGAGGGGGCTGGGGGCTTGCAAGAGCCGCGTGCCATCACCTGCATCTTAGGAGGAGCTCAAGCCCCAGCCTCACAGCGCATCTTCAAATAGTTCGCTCGCGAAGTGAATGGAATCCTCCCCAAGCTCGAGGCCATGCGCCCGCTCAGATGGTCCAAGTGCGCCATCACGTTCAACTCGGTAGATCGGCTCAAGTGCGCCGTGATACGTCTCCAACGTATCTATAATTTTTGATTGCTTCATGCTATTATATTATCTGTTTTGGATGTTAATGGGCTTTATTTTACACTTTTATATCATTTTTGGGACTAACCTATTAACCGGAGGCCCAGCCCAAATTGCTATTTTTTTGCCTATTTCGGTGTTTTGCAGAAAAGGAATATCAAACGAAGTCCAAACGGAATGAAACCTTCGGGAACGTGATTTTCTCAACAAACATGATCCAGGAGACTTGGAGTGGGCGTCAAGAAACAATCGAGGAGGCGACGAGGCAGGGGGCGTGCCTACCCCCCTGGGCGCGCCCTCCACCCTCGTGGCCCCCTTGTTGCTCCACCGACCTACTTCTTCCTCCTATATAAGTCCATGTACCCGCAAACATCCAGGAGCACCATGAAAACCTAATTCCACCGCTGCAACCTTCTGTACCCGAGAGATCCCATCTTGGGGCCTTTTCGGAGCTCCGCCGGAGGGGGCATTGATCACGGAGGGCCTCTACATCAGACCTTCGGGTCCATAGCTAGTAGCTAGATGGCTTCTTCTCTCTCTTTGGATCTCAATACAAAGTTCTCCTTGATTCTCTTAGAGATCTATTAGATGTAATCTTCTTTTGCGGTGTGTTTGTTGAGATCCGATGAATTGTGGGTTTGTGATCCAGATTATCTATGAACAATATTTGATTCATCTCTGAATTCTTTTATGTATGATTGGTTTATCTTTGCAAGTCTCTTCAAATTATTGGTTTGGTTTGGCCTACTAAATTGATCTTTCTTGCAGTGGGAGAAGTGCTTAGCTTTAGGTTCAATCTTACTCTGCTCGATCCCAGTGACAGTTGGGGAAACAACATGTATTGTATTGTTTCCATCGAGGATAAAAAGATGGGGTTTATATCATATTGCATGAGTTTATCCCTCTACATCATGTCATCTTGCTTAAGGCGTTACTCTGTTCTTATAAACATAATACTCTAGATGCATGCTAGATAGCGGTCGATGTGTGGAGTAATAGTAGTAGATGCAGGCAGGAGTCGGTCTACTTGTCGCGGGCGTGATGCCTATATACATGATCATGCCTAGATATTCTCATAATTATTCGCTTTTCTATCAATTGCTCGACAGTAATTTGTTTACCCACGGTAATACTTATGCTATCTTGAGAGAAGCCACTAGTGAAACCTATGGCCCCAGGGTCTATTTTCCATCATACAAGTTTTCCATCTATTTTATTTTGCAATCTGTACTTTCAATCTATATCATAAAAATACCAAAAATATTTATCTTATTATTATTATTATCTCTATCAGATCTCACTCTTTCAAGTGGTCGTGAAGGGATTAACAACCCCTTTATCGCGTTGGTTGAGAGGTTCTTATTTGTTTGTGTAGGTACGAGGTGACTCACGCGTGGTCTCCTACTGGATTGATACCTTGGTTCTCAAAAACTGAGGGAAATACTTATGCTGCTTTACTGCATCACCCTTTCCTCTTCAAGGGAAAACCAACGCAGTGCTTAAGAGGTAGCAAGAAGGATTTCTGGCGCCGTTGCCGGGGAGACCTAGGCCAAGTCAAGACATACCAAGTAACCATCACAACTCTTATCCTTCGCATTACATTATTTGCTATTTGCCTCTCGTTTTCCTCTCCCCCACTTCACCCTTGCTGTTTTATTCGCCCTCTTTTCCTTTCACCCTCTCTTTCCATTTGCCTTTTCTTGTCATGTTTGCTTGTGTGTTGGATTGCTCACTTGTCACAATGGCTCAAGATAATACTAAATTGTGTGACTTTGCCAATACCAATAATAATGATTTTATTGGCACTCTGATTGCTCCCCTTACCGATGCTGAATCTTGTGAAATTAATACTGCTTTGCTGAATCTTGTCATGAAAGATCCATTTTCTGGCCTTCCTAGTGAAGATGCCACTACACATCTAAAAAACTTTGTTGATTTGTGTGATATGCAAAAGAAGAAAGATGTGGATAATGATATTGTTAAACTTAAGCTATTTCCGTTTTTGCTTAGAGATCGTGCTAAAGCTTGGTTTTCGTCTTTGCCTAAAAATAGTATTGATTCATGGAATAAGTGCAACGATGCTTTTATCTCTATGTATTTTTCCTCCCGCTAAGATCATCTCTCTTAGAAACGATATTATGAATTTTAAGCAACTTGATCATGAACATGTTGCACAATTGTGGAGAGGATGAAAGTAATGATACATAATTGCCCTACACATGGTTTGAATTTATGGATGATTATACAAAATTTTTATGCCGGATTGAATTTTGCTTCTAGAAATCTTTTAGATTCGGCCACGGGAGGCACTTTTATGGAAATCACTTTAGGAGAAGCTACCAAACTCCTAGATAATATTATGGTTAATTATTCTCAATGGCACACTGAAAGATCTACTAGTAAAAAAGTGCATGCAATTGAAGAGATTAATGTTTTGAGTGGAAAGATGGATGAACTTATGAAATTGTTTGCTAATAAGAGTGCTCCTACTGATCCTAATGATATCCATTTGTCTACTTTGATTGAGAATAATAATGAATCTATGGATGTGAATTTTGTTGGTAGGAACAATTTTGGTAATAACGCGTATAGAGGTAATTTTAATCCTAGGCCATTTCCTAGTAATTCCTCTAATAATTATGTTAATTCCTACAACAATTCTTATGGAAATTATAATAAGATGCCCTCTGATTTTGGAGTAGTAAAGAATTTATTACTTCGCAAAAGAGTTTCAATGCTTTGATTGAAGAAAAATTTCTTAAGATTGATGAGTTGGCTAGGAACGTGGATATAATTTCTCTTTATATTGATTCTTTGAAACTTAGATCTATTCCACCTAAGCATGATATCAATGAGTCTCTCAAAGCCATGAGAATTTCCATTGATTAGTACAAAGAAAGAACCGCTAGGATGTGTGCTAAGAAAGATTGCTTTGTGAAAGCGTGTTCTTCTAGTTTTCATGATAATAAGGATGAAGATCTAAAAGTGATTCATGTGTCCCATATTAAATCTTTATTTTGCAATATGAATCTTGATAAAGATGGGACTGGATATGAATCAACTTTAGTTAAAAGGCGTCCCAAAAATTCGGAGTTTTTAGATCTTGATGCAAAAATTGTTAAAAGTGGGATTGAAGAGGTTAAAACTTTAGATAGCAATGAACCAACTATCTTGGATTTCAAGTAATTTAATTATGATAATTGCTCTTTGATAGATTTTATTTAATTGTTCCAATCTGTGCTAAATTCTCCTCATGCTTATAGTCAAAATAAAGCTTTTACTAAACATATCGTTGATGCTTTGATGCAATCTTATGAAGAAAAAATTTGAGTTGGAAGTTTCTATTCCTAGAAAAATTTATGATGAGTGGGAACCTACAAAAAAAATTATATATCATGAGTGTTATGCTTTGTGTGATTTGGGTGCTAGTGTTTCCACGATTCCAAAAACTTTGTGTGATTTGCTAGGTTCCCGTGATTTTGATGATTGTTCTTTAAACTTGCATCTTGCAGATTCCACCATTAAGAAACCTATGGGAAGAATTAATGATGTTCTCATTGTTACAAATAGGAACTATGTGCCCGTAGATTTCATTGTTCTTGATATAGATTGCAATCCTTCATGTCCTATCGTTCTTGGTAGACCTTTCCTTAGAACGATTGGTGCAATTATTGATATGAAGGAAGGGAATATTAAATTCCAATTTCCATCAAGGAAAGGCATGGAACACTTCCCTATAAATAAAGTTAAATTACCATATGAATCTATTATGAGATCCACTTATGGATTTCCTACCAAAGATGGCAATACCTAGATCTATCTTCGGTTTTATGCCTAGCTAGGGGCGTTAAACGATAGCGCTTGTTGGGAGGCAACCCAATTTTATTTTTATTCCTTGCTTTTTGCTCCTCTTTAGTAATGAATAATTTATCTAGCCTCTGTTTTGGTTGTGTTTTTTTGTGTTTAATTAGTGTTTGTGCCAAGTAGAGCCGTTGGGAAGACTTGGGGAAACTCTCTTTGATCTTGCTGTAAAAAACAGAAACTTTAGCCCTCACGAGAATTGCTGCCATTTTTATTTAGAAAGTGATATTTAGTTAATTATTGTTCCAGATGATTAGTAGATAAATTCCTGACGTCCAGCAATTTATTTTAGAATTTTGGGGGTTCCAGAAGTTTGCGTTAGCTACAGATTACTACAGACTGTTCTGTTTTTGACAGATTCTGTTTTTCGTGTGTTGTTTGCTTATTTTGATGAATCTATGGCTAGTAAAAGAGTTTACAAACCTTAGAGAAGTTGGAATAAAGTACGTTTAACCCCAATATAAATCAAGAATTAGTTCATTACAGTACCTTGAAGTGGTGTTTTGTTTTCTTTCGCTAACGGAGCTCACGAGATTTTCTATTTTGAGTTTTGTGTTGTGAAGTTTTCATGTTTTGGGTAAAGATTTGATGGATTATGGAACAAGGAGCGTCAAGAGCCTAAGATTGGGGATGCCCATGTCACCCCAAGGTAAAATTCAAGGACACCAAAAAGCCTAAGCTTGGGGATGCCCCGGAAGGCATCCCCTCTTTCGTATTCGTCTATCGGTAACTTTACTTGGAGCTATATTTTTATTCACCACATCATATGTTTTTTGCTTGGAGCGTCTTGTATGATTTGAGTCTTTGTTTTTTAGTTTACCACAATCATACTTGCTGTACACACCCTTTGAGAGAGACACACATGAATTGGAATTTATTAGAATACTCTATGTGCTTCACTTATATCTTTTGAACTATATAGTTTTTGCTCTAGTGCTTCACTTATATCTTTTATAGCACGGCGGTGGTTCTATTTTACAGAAATAATTTATCTCTCATGCTTCACTTATTTTATTTTGAGAGTCCTTTAGAACAACATGGAAATTTGCTTTTAGGAATAATATAAAAAAACTTTCATAGAAGTGCATTGAATACTATGAGAAGTTTGATACTTGATAATTGTTTTGAGATATGGAGATGGTGATATTAGAGTCATGCTAGTTGAGTAGTTGTGTATTTGAGAAATACTTGTGCTGAAGTTTGTGATTTCCGTAGCATGCACATATGGTGAACCTTTATGTGATGAAGTCGGAGCATGATTTATTTATTGATTGTCTTCCTTATGTTTGGCGGTCGGGGACAAGCGATGGTCTTTTCCTACCAATCTATCCCCCTAGGAGCATGCGCTTAATACTTTGTTTCGATAACTAATAGATTTTTGCAATAAGTATGTGAGTTATTTATGACTAATGTTGAGTCCATGGATTATACGCACTCTCACCCTTCCACCATTGCTAGCCTCTCTAGTATCGCACAACTTTCGCCGGTACCATAAACCCACCATATACCTTCCTCAAAACAGCCACCATACCTACCTATTATGGCATTTCCATAGCCATTCCGAGATATATTGCCATGCAACTTTCCACTGTTCCGTTATTATGACACGCTTCATGATTGTCATATTGCTTGCATGATCATGTAGTTGACATCGTATTTGTGGCAAAGCCAACGCTCATAATTCTTCATACATGTCACTCATGCATCATTGCACATCCCGGTACACCACCGGAGGCATTCACATAGAGTGATATTTTGTTCTAAGTATTGAGTTGTAATTCTTGAGTTGTAAGTAAATTAAAGTGTGATGGTCATCATTATTAGAGCATTGTCCCAGTGAGGAAAGGATGATGGAGACTATGATTCCCCCACAAGTCGGGATGAGACTCCGGACGAAAAATAAAAAAAGGGGAAAGAAAAAGAAAAGAGGCCAAAAAGAAAAGGAAAAAGAAAGAAGGCCCAAGTAATAATAATAATAACAATAACAATAATAATAATATATAATGAGAGAAAAAGAGAGAAGGGACAATGTTACTATCCTTTTTCCACACTTGTGCTTCAAAGTAGCACCATGATCTTCATGATAGAGAGTCTCCTTTGTTATCACTTTTATATACTAGCGGGAATTTTTCATTATAGAACTTGGCTTGTATATTCCAATGATGTGCTTCCTCAAAATTTCCCTAGGTCTTCATGAGCAAGCAAGTTGGATGCACACCCACTTAGTTCTTTTGTTGAGCTTTCATACACTTATAGCTCTAGTGCATCCGATGCATGGCAATCCCTACTCACTTACATTGATATCTATTTATGGGCATCTCCATAGCCCGTTGATACGCCTAGTTGATGTGAGACTATATTCTCCTTTTTGTCTTCTCCACAACCACCATTCTATTCCACATATAGTGCTATATCCATGGATCACGCTCATATATTGCGTGAAGATTGAAAAAGTTTGAGAACATCAAAAGTATGAAACAATTGCTTGGCTTGTCATCAGGGTCGTGCATGATTTAAATATTTTGTCTGGTGAAAATAGAGCATAGCTAGACTATATGATTTTGTAGGGATAACTTTCTTTTGCCATGTTATTTTGAGAAGAGATGATTGCTTAGTTAGTATACTTGAAGTATTATTATTTTTATGTCAATATTAAACTTTTATCTTGAATTTTTCGGATCTGAACATTCATGCCACAATAAAGAAAAATTACATTGAGAAATATGTTAGAAAGCATTCCACATCAAAAATTCTTTTTTACCATTTACCTACTCGAGGACGAGCAGTAATTAAGCTTGGGGATGCTTGATACGTCTCCAACGTATCTATAACTTTTGATTGCTCCATGCTATTATATTATCTGTTTTGGATGTTAATGGGCTTTAATTTACACTTTTATATCATTTTTGGGACTAACCTATTAACCGGAGGCCCAACCCAAATTGCTATTTTTTGCCTATTTCAGTGTTTCGCAGAAAAGGAATATCAAACGAAGTCCAAATGGAATGAAAACTTTGGGAACGTGGTTTTCTCAACAAACGTGATCCAGGAGACTTGGAGTGGGCGTCAAGAAACAATCGAGGAGGCCACGAGGCAGGGGGGCACGCCCTCCACCCTCATGGGCCCCTCGTTGCTCCACCGACCTACTTCTTCCTCCTATATAAGTCCACGTACCCCGCAAACATCCAGGAGCACCATGAAAACCTAATTCTACTGCCGCAACCTTCTGTACCCGAGAGATCCCATCTTGGGGCCTTTTTCGGAGCTCCGCCGGAGGGGTCATTGATCACCGAGGGCCTCTACATCAACTCCATGGCCTCTTCGGTGATGTGTGAGTAGTTTACCTCAGACCTTCGGGTCCATAGCTAGTAGCTAGATGGCTTCTTCTCTCTCTTTGGATATCAATACAAATTTATCCTTGGTACTCTTGGAGATCTATTTGATGTAATCTTCTTTTGTGGTGTGTTTGTCGAGATCCGATGAATTGTGGGTTTATGATCCAGATTATCTATGACCAATATTTGATTCTTCTCTGAATTCTTTTATGTATGTTTGGTTTATGTTTGCAAGTCTCTTCGAATTATCAGTTTGGTTTGGCCTACTAGATTGATCTTTCTTGCAATGGGAGAGGTGCTTAGCTTTGGGTTCAATCTTACGGTGCTCGATCCCAGTGACAGTAGGGGAAACAACACATATTGTATTGTTGCCATCGAGGATAAAAATATGGGGTTTATATCATATTGCATGGGTTTATCCCTCGACATCATGTCATCTTGCTTAAGGCGTTACTCTGTTCTTATGAACTTAATACTCTAGATGCATGTTGGATAGCAGTCGATGTGTGGAGTAATAGTAGTAGATGCAGGCAGGAGTTGGTCTACTTGTCGCGGACGTGATGCCTATATACATGATCATGCCTAGATATTCTCTTAATTATTCGCTTTTCTATCAATTGCTCGACAGTAATTTGTTTACCCACTGTAATACTTATGCTATCTTGAGAGAAGCCACTAGTGAAACCTATGGCCCCGGGTCTATTTTCCATCATACAAGTTTCCCATCTATTTTATTTTGCAATCTTTACTTTCAATCTATATCATAGAAATACCAAAAATATTTATCTTATGATTATCTCTATCAGATTTCACTCTTGCAAGTGTTCGTGAAGGGATTGACAACCCCTTTATCGCATTGGTTGCGAGGTTCTTATTTGTTTGTGTAGGTACGAGGTGACTCGTGCGTGGTCTCCTACTGGATTGATATGTTGGTTCTCAAAAACTGTGGGAAATACTGTCATAGCCCTAGACTTGATTTTAATTAGGTCCCTCAGCATCCATGCATCATGTCTAAATTCCAGTGAAATTTGAATTGAGGGAATTCTCAAGCCTCGGAAAAATCCTTTTTAAAAAGGGGTAAGAACCCTTAAACTTGCATTGAGTGAAACCAAAATGGCCTTCATTAATGTTTGATAAGTTTGGCAAGGGTTTGGATCCAAACCAAAAATGTAGAACATTTTTAAGGAATTATTTTGGCACTGAATTTAAATCATTATTGTGTTTGAATTTGGAATTATATTCATAATATATGGGATATATTTTCAAATAACTTTGAAATGTTTCATGTGCTGTTGGAAAAGTCCATCTAGCAACATAAATTATTCAGAGGATATTTGGCACTGTTTTGAATTCGTTTAAATTTGGAAACAGTGGCAAAGTAAAAAAAACAGAAAGAAGAATAATAAAAGGCGGAAGATTACCTAGGCCACTGCTGGCCTCGCACTGTGCCGGCCTAGCCGACTGGCCAGTGCCAGTCACCCCCTACCTCGCGCCAGAAGGCAGGGGCGCGTGCTCGTCATGCGCTGGCCACGCGCCGGGCCACCTCCTGGTTCCCACCGCTGCCCCGATGCGCCTGTGAGCGCCATGCATCCCCCCGGACCTCTCCCACTCCTCCCCGCGTTTCACCTCCTCTCCCTCGCTCTCTCCCGCGATGGCCGACGCGGCCATGTACGCGCCGCCCTGAACCACCACGGGCATAGCCACCCCCTTGCCTCCTCTTCATGACCACGACCTCCTCTGTACTCCTCTACGCCTCTCCGTCGAGCCACGCTTCATCGGAGGCCCTGAGATGTCGCCATCAACGCTGTTTTGACCTCTGCACCGACGGCCGCCGTCGCACGATTCGCCGCCTCCGGAGCGTCCCCTAGCCTGCTGACCACCCCCTCGAACCCGCTGTGAACTCCTGCTCCTTCCCCCTTGCTCACCCCCTCCGTTCTCGTGTGTTAGCCGCCACCCCGTGAAACCGAGCTCTGGCCATCGCCATGGCCAGCGAGCCTCGTGCTCCTGAGCTCCTCCGCTCGCCCCAGTAGCACTGAGGGAGTCTAGGATTAGGGGTCTCCAGACAGCCGGACTATATCCTTTGGCCGGACTATTGGACTATGAAGATACAAGTTTGAAGACTTCGTCTCGTGTCCGGATGGGACTCGACTTGGCGTGGAAGGCAAGCTAGGCAATACAGATATGTATATCTCCTCTTTTGTCACTGACCTTGTGTAACCCTAGCCCTCTCCGGTGTCTATATAAACCGGAGGGTTTTAGTCCGTAGGACACAATAACATACAATCATACCATAGGCTAGCTTCTAGGGTTTAGCCTCTCTGATCTCGTGGTAGATCTACTCTTGTACTACCCATATCACCAATATTAATCAAGCAGGACGTAGGGTTTTACCTCCATCAAGAGGGCCCGAACCTGGGTAAAACATCGTGTTCCCTGCCTCCTGTTACCATCCGCCTTAGACGCACATTTCGGGACCCCCTACCCGAGATCCGCCGGTTTTGACACCGACATTGGTGCTTTCATTGAGAGTTCCTATGTCGTCGCCGTTAGGCTTGATGGCTCCTACTATCATCGATAGCGATGCAGTCCAGGGTGAGACTTTTCTACCCGGACAGATCTTTGTGTTCGGCGGCTTCGCACTGTGGGCCAACTCGCTTGGCCATCTGGAGCAGATCGAAAGTTACGCCCCTGGCCACCAGGTCAGGTTTAGAAGCTTAAACTACACAGCCGATATCCGTGGAGACTTGATCTTCGACGGATTCGAGCCCCTGCCTTGTGCGTCACGCGGTCATGATGAGTACGATTTAGCTCTGCCATCGGACAATGTTCAAGAAATCACACCAGCAGCCGCTCCGACCCTTAATTCGGAGCCAATTGCGCCTCCCATGGACAGGTGGATAGACCCCGCCACAAAGGCCGCATCCCCAACGGTGATCGAGCCGAATATCGATCTTACCCTTCACGAGAGCCGTGTTGTTAAACTGCCAGATACTTCTCCGGCCACGGACTCCGAACTGCCTGTGCCCGTTCCTATCGAATCTGGTTGGGCGCCAATCATGGAGTTTACCTCCGCAGATATCTTTCAGCACTCGCCCTTCGGCGACATACTGAATTCATTAAAGTCTCTCTCCTTATCAGGAGAGTCCTGGCCGAAATTTGTCCGGCAGGATTGGGATGCAGATGACGAAGAAATTCGCCGCCCACCCAACACCCACTTAGTAGCCAGTGTCGATGACTTAACCGACATGCTCGACTCCGACTCCGAAGAAATCCATGGTATGGACGACGATGCAGGAGATGAACAGGAACCACTGCCCACAGGGCACTGGACGCCCACTTCATCACATGACGTATACATGGTGGACACACCAAAATAAGACGACGAGGAGGAACGGAAGGACGCAACGAAGGGTTGTCCCTCGAGAAGCAGTCAAAGCGGCGACATAAGCGCCGCTCCAAATCCCGCCTCGGTAGAAACAACGATCATCGCCGGACCATCCCTGAGTGAACCATCGCTGAACCACGGCAACACGGAGAATCAAACTGAACAACCCGACTCTGTCAAAGATAATAGTCCGGACGACATCACACCGGACAGACACCCGGAGCAACAGAATGCCCATCAAAGTCTCATTGCCACCGCGAGGAGTCTAAAAAAGCAGAAGCAAAGGCTCAAGGCTGTGCAAGACACACTCAGAATTAGATGGAGTAAAGTGCTCAACACAGTAGCGAAGTACGGCGGTAATCACCCCACCAAGAGCTGCCCGAAGCGGAAGTTGCTACCTGAATTCGATGAGGAGGCCTTAGATCCCCCGCAACCAAAAATTAAAACGGCCATCTGGCCAGATATACGACCTCACAGCCAACATAGAGCGGCAAACAATGCCGCACGTAAGCCAATAGGCGATCCACGCGAGGGCTCGCATCGAAAGGATGGCGCAACCAGATCCATCTATGGACCACGCAAGCGCGCTCCAGCATACGATGCAACACAACAAACATCGGAACAACACGGTACACCCAGATACAGGGGTGCCGCACACCCCCTATGTTTCACCAACGAGGTGTTGGAGCATGAATTTCCAGAGGGATTCAAACCCGTAAACATAGAGGCATACGACGGAACAACAGACCCAGGGGTCTGGATTGAGGACTATATCCTCCATATCCATATGGCTCGAGGAGCTGATCTCCACGCCATTAAGTATTTACCCCTCAAACACAAAGGGCCAGCTCGGCACTGGCTTAAAAGCCTCCCCGAAAGCTCCATTGGAAGCTGGGAAGAGCTCGAAGACGCTTTTCGGGCAAATTTTCAAGGGACTTATGTCCGACCTCCGGACGCGGACGATTTGAGTCATATAACTCAACAGCCCAGAGAGTCATCCCGAAAGCTTTGGAACATGTTTCTTACTAAAAAGAACCAAATAGTCGACTCTACGGACGCCGAAGCCTTGGCAGCTTTTAAGCATAGCGTCCGTGACGAATGGCTTGCCAGACACCTCGGCCAAGAAAAGCCGAGAACAATGGCAGCATTAACAAGCCTCATGACCCGCTTTTGCGCGGGTGAGGACAGCTGGCTAGCCAGATGCAGCACCAGCGACCCAAGTACATCTGAAGTTAGAGATGGAAATGGGAAATCACGACGCAGCAAAAATAATACGCGTCGGAATAAAGAAGACGGCCCGAAGAGCACGGCAGTAAACGCCGGATTCAGAAGCTCTCGGCCAGGTCAGCAAAAGCCGCCCTCTAAAGGCAGCAGAGACGAACTGTCCAACTTAAACAAAATTCTGGACCAAATATGTCAGATCCATAGCACCCCTGGTAAACCCGCTAATCATACCCACAAAGAATGTTGGGCCTTCAAGCAGTCCGGCAAGCTCAACGCCGTACACAAGTGGGAGCATACACCAAGCGAAGACGAGGATGAGCCTCTCAAGCAAGACACTGGGGAACAAAAGAAATTTCCACCAGAAGTCAAAATAGTGAATGTGTTACACGTGATCAAGGGGAGAAACAAAGCAACACTCCCAGAGAAATATGCCCAAGGGCCTATCACCGCGGAGTCCTGCCACTGGTCGTCTCAACTGATCACTTTCG
Source organism: Triticum urartu (assembly GCF_056163025.1). NCBI lineage: Eukaryota > Viridiplantae > Streptophyta > Magnoliopsida > Poales > Poaceae > Triticum > Triticum urartu. The sequence continues at coordinate 429,872,888 of NC_141873.1, forward strand.
ACTATCGGGATTACCCAGCAAGTATCCGGCATGCAGGATGGGCTGCCTTGGTATTAGACCCAATAATTGACGGATACCATTTCACACAAGTCCTGATGGACAGTGGCAGTAGTCTAAACCTGATATATCAGGACACAATCCGCAAAATGGGGATAGACCCAATGAAAATTTGCCACAACAATACCTTTAAAGGAGTAACGCCAGGCCCAGGGGCTCATTGCACAGGCTCCCTGCTACTAGAGGTTATATTCGGCTTCCTCGATAACTTCCGTAGCGAAAATTTAACATTCCACATTGCTCCGTTCCAAAGTGGCTATCAAGCACTACTTGGACGCAAAGCTTTCGCTCGCTTTAATGCAATACCGCATTACGCTTCCCTCACGCTTAAGATGCCCGGTCCACGTGGCATCATTATAGTGAATGGAAATATTGAGCGATCCTTGCGCGCCGAAGAGAGTGCGGCTGCCTTGGCAGCCGCACACTAAAAACGGCCTCACCAACTAAAGCATTTGATAGGTCGTCAAGACCATGGACACGGTTAGACGAGTCCGGCGCAGCTATATGTAATTCACACAGGTTTGATAGGCCACAACCCTATTACAAATACAAGGGGCTCAACGTGCGCAGACAAGTGGAAATTTTTACTCATCTTGAATTGTACATGGTTTCTTTAAACCTACCTTTTTGCACGACAACTTTTCACCTAAGTTTCTCTCTTTTACAGATGACCATCGTGCTGCACCCGTCTAGGATACGGCACAACGGAGACACAGGCGCAGACGTGCAGCAGGGACCCGTTCCAAGGATTCTTTTTAGATTAAGACCCTGCGTAAACCTTTTTTACTGTCTCTTCTTGATACACATCCCTCGGATTCTCAGTACAATTGAGAAGGATGTTGGCGTCTTGGCATGTGGCCACCTCAGAATAATGCACGTACCTGGACACCAGGAGGATCTTACAAAGGGCACTGTTTAGGCCCGGTTTAGACCATAAAGACCGAATACCTTAGGGAGTGTTCGGCGTCGCGAGTTTGGCCTTATATGCATCAGCTCCGAATCATGTCTTTGGTCAAATGTTGGGTTTGCCCGGCTCCTGTGTTTTGCTGCCTTACGTTCCGCTCTATCGGCTAATGCGGCACCAGGAGAACTGCTGCGATTGTGCCCTGGTTCATCCGGACGAGCACCTCAGTAGAGAAAGCCGAAAACTAACTGTCATGATATAGTGTGAGACTGGTCAACCACTCGATGACCTATCAGAATGTTAGAATTCCTCCGCCTTAACGAAGGGCCGTTTCCCGGCCAGGCATGTACGCACCCCGAATTCAGATGAGTGCGGAGCCACTAGGGGATATATAGTAGCCCCACAGTTGAACTCCTATGGCTAAGTCAAAGTGTTAAAGCATTATAGTCCGGTTGCCTAGTTCGCTGCGCCATCACCTCCTTATTAGGACCAAGACATTGGATTAAGTATGAATACGCGTCTTCTGCGAACACCCCCACATTATATGTGTGGGGGCTGAAGCCAACGACTGCAATCTTTCAGGTTATACGCATGTACACATAAACGGCCGCACAGGAGGCATCATATTACTTTCGGGAAAAAGTATAAATACAGCCTTGATCAATTTCATAAAAACATTGTTTTTACAATGGGAATACATGTCACTCAAACATAATATTCTTCGAGCACTGGGCCTCTATCAAACGAGCACCCTCAAGAACTTCTTCAAAATAGTGCTCGGCAGCCACTCGGCCTATGGCCGAACCCTGCGCCGCAACAGTGGTAGCATCCATCTCCACCCAGTATGCTTTGACACGGGAAAGGGCCATCCACGAGCCTTCTATACACGCCGACCTCTTCATCGCATTGATGCGCGACACCGCTCCAAGGAACTGCTGCACTAAGCTGAAATAGCTGTTCGGCTTCGGTTTTTCCGGCCACAGATGAGCTACGACGGACCTCATGGCGAGTCCGGAAAATCTATTGAGTTCGGCCCATTCGGCTAGCCGATCAGTCAAGGGAAGCGGATGCTCTGGAACATTAAATTGCGACCAGAATAGCTTGTCCACTTCACGATCTGTTTGATCTCGGAAGTATTCGGCTGCATCGACAGCACTCGCCGTCAAATCCAAATATGCGTCTGCCGAACTCCACAGGCCGATCCAGAGGGGCATACTGCAGATCTCCGAACTTCCTCCGCCGCAAAAAGGGCTTCCCAGCCACAATATCACCAGCTTCACGCAGCTCTTCCTTCTTTGCCCTCATGGCAGAGCGGGTGTCTTTGGCCGCCATCATGGCCTTTTCGAGGTCCGTCGCCTTCTCTCGGTATTGTTCTTCAAGGAACCGGCAACTGTCGGCAGTGTCTTTTAACTTTACAGCCATCTTGGCCATCTTTTCTTTGCTCTCGCAATGCCCGGCCTTCTCGGCTCTTAACTCTTCGGCCTCCTTTAAAGCGGCCGCATTACTAATCCTTGTTTGTTCGTTGGCTCGGGCAAGTTCCGCCCGAAGGGTCTCCACGGCGGCAGCTCCATTTGCAGTCAACATATTAAAGATACTGGTATCATGGTGCTCTTACTATGTGACATTGATCGGAAAAACATTACTTACCCTGTGCCTCGTCAAGCCGCTTGTTAACAAGCTCGATGTCGGCATCTGCCGCATCCAGTTGCCGCTTTAGTTCGGCAAACTCATTAGTCCAGCCAGCCACCGGAGCTCCCATCACCTCCACATGAAGCGGTATGGTTATTACCTGGGACTACGATCCTCTGTTCGCCACCGTTCTCGACAACGACCAGAGTCTCAGGGGCTACTATCTACATAGGGCACACCTAAAAATGTGAGGTACTCTCAAAAAGTATATCATTTCACGTACCTCAAAGCCCGTCAGTATACTCATAAAGGCTTCATGCAATCCGCTTTCCGGGGACAAAATTCTTTACATCACTGTACCCATCAACGTACGGTGTTCTTCTGAGATGGCCGCTCGCTCTAATAGCTCCCTCAGTACGTCCGACCGCATACCAGACAGTGCCAGACTCTTTTGTTTGCTCTCTTCAAGAGCCGGACGCTGGGGACTTCGGGTGACTATAGGATTATCTTCTGGCTTCACCGGATCCGGAGAGGCCCTCCACAACGACAATTCAAGGTTGCCCGCTTCTTGAGCGGGGGAGTCCGGGGGGGCGTTTCGCTCTCCATCATCTTCGGAAGAAGATCCCCCGAAGACGAGCTCTTCTGAGAAGGGCTAAGATCCGAACTGCAAGATAAACACTTTGGTTATTTTCCTCAGAGGTAAGGTAGTATATCTCCACTATTAAAGTACTTTTTGATTACTTACAGCTCGTTGGAGGGCTGATCCTCATGCGGACTTTGTGCGGCAAAAGCACCCTCCAAGGCAGGACCCTTTGGTGGAGACTTCTTCTCCCATTTGGAAGCCTCGGTTTCTGGATCTTCAGAGGCAGTCCTCTTCCTTCCCCGAAGCGAGAGAAGGTCAGATTCTTCCCCTTGGTTATCCTCCTTCACGGTGGCGCTCATTCCCTTGGTTGGAATTGGTAGCGATGGGGGCCCGCTTTCGACCTCATTATGCCCCCCTTTATCTTCCTTCGAGGGCTCCGGGCAAGGTGCTAGCTCGAGCATCTTTTCCAGTACTGGATTCTCCAAACCCTCGGGAAGGGGGGCCAAACACCGAATCATCTTCGCCCTTGTTAGCCAGTCCTGGTCAAATAGGGATTTCTCAGAATGACGTCATGGTAAATGAAAGACGGTGTGTTCGTCTAAAGGATTACTTACTTGGTCGGCGGTACGGTTGCTGCTCAGGCCCACATCCTCGATAGTATCCGGACACTCTATTTGGGGTCCAAAGAATGATTTGTACATCTCCTCGTGCGTGAGCCCAAGGAAATTCTAAATAGTGTGCGACCCTTCTGGGTTGAACTCCCACATGTGGAGGGGTCGGTGTTTGCAAGGCTGGATTCGACGAACCAGCATGACTTGCACCATCGTAACCAGACTGAAATCTCCTTCGAAGAGATCTTGAATGTGGCTCTGAAGTATAGGCATGTCCTTGGCTGGACCCCAGCTCAGTCCTCTACTAATCCATGACATCAGTTGTGGTGGAGGGCCCGAGCGGAAAGCAGGGGCAGCCACCCACTTGGCACTTCTGGGAGCTGTGATGTAAAACCACTCCCATTGCCATAATCCGGACACCCCTGGAAAGGAACCTTTTGGCCACGGAGCACCTGCTATCTTGCTTATTAATGCGCCTCTGCACGCTGCATACTGCCCCTTGACCATCTTTGGCTTCACGTCAAAGGTCTTGAGCCACAGGCCGAAGTGAGGGGTAATGCGGAGGAAGGCCTCACACACGACAATGAATGTCGAGATGTGGAGGAAGGAGTCCGGGGCTAGATCATGGAAATCTAGCCCGTAATAGAACATCAAACCCCTAACAAAGGGATCCAGGGTGAGGCCTAGGCCTCGGAGGAAGTGGGAGATGAACACAACATTCTCGTTGGGTTCGGGGGTAGGGATGACCTGCCCTTGGGCAGGCAGCCGATGCGAAACCTCGGCGGTCAGGTATCTGGCCTCCCTCAACTTCTTGATATCCTCTTCTGTAACGGAGGAGGGCATCCACCGGCCTTAAAGGCTAGATCCGGACATGATTGAAGGTCCGAAGCACCTGACCTGGGCTTTGGGTGTTAGAACTCGAGGCGGGGGAAGGATTCGATTGAGCATGGGAGGGAAAAAAGTAAAATCCTTGTCCCTTTATAAAGAGGGTGAATATCAAGCATCCTCTCCGTAGCCATTTGGGACTTGCCTATAATCTAGGAGTCCTAGACACGGTTGGGTTACCCACAACCCTATTGATGAGAATCCCATAATTAGGGGAACACAATCTCTGCTTTGACAAGACGTGTCAAGAAACCGCCTCGCGTTATGTGTGGAGCTGGTTAAAGAAAAACTGTTCGAATAATCACCAAGCCATGGCATGATGTCATGTTGCCAAAACGTGTCAGCAGATTAAGATTTGTGGAAATATTATTCTCTATACGGTGGTATGTGGAATTTATTTTGCAGGGTGGGACACTATCCTGGTATTCAAACTCTTCTGTGATATGTTCGGAGGAGGAACCCGCCTTGCAATGCCGAGGACAACACTGTGCGCCAGACTCATCATCATTGAAGCCTGGTTCAGGGGCTACTGAAGGAGTCCGGGATTAGGGGTCTCCGGGCAGCTGGACTATATCCTTTGGCCGGACTATTGGACTATGAAGATACAAGATTGAAGACTTCGTCTCGTGTCCGGATGGGACTCTACTTGGTGTGGAAGGCAAACTAGGCAATACGAATATGTATATCTCCTCTTTTGTAACCGATATTGTGTAACCCTAGCCCTCTCCGGTGTCTATATAAACCGGAGGGTTTTAGTCCATAGGACACAATAACATACAATCATACCATAGGCTAGCTTCTAGGGTTTAGCCTCTCTGATCTCGTGGTAGATCTACTCTTGTACTACCCATATCATCAATATTAATCAAGCAGGACGTAGGGTTTTACCTCCATCAAGAGGGCCCGAACCTGGGTAAAACATCCCTGCCTCCTATTACCATCCGCCTTAGACGCACAGTTCGGGACCCCCTACCCGAGATACACCGGTTTTGACACCGACAAGCACCCTCCTGCTCACCGTGCTTCCAGGATCCGAACGCACGCACTGGCTCCTCACACCGTGCTCCGTAGCCCCATGCCCGCACACCTCCGAGCTCCGGCCGCCGCCTCGCTCGCTGTCATTACTGTTTCCGACCACCTCAACCCCTCCCGCTTGCGTAGATGGATGCGACCGAGCAACCGCAACGCGTAGATGCCCTCCGCCGCGCGAATGGTCGCCGAAATAGAGATTCCGACAAGCCACTGCCGTCCTATAAGGTCGCCGGTGACTTGATCCGGTGGTGCTGATGTGGCAGTGGTTAGATTAGGGCCTAATCACTTCTTAGTTAACCTCTTAGTCAATGACAAGTGGGCCCCGCCCTGCTAACAGCTTTAATTTATGTTAATTATAACCCTGCTAGTCAACTGAGTCAATGTCACGCGGGCCCACGGGTCAGGTTTGACCTGAGAAGCCCTGTTGACCTGCTGAAGTCAGCATGAGGACATGCTGACGCAATAAATGATTTTTTGGATTGTTTCTATTTTGGAAATTCCAGAAAATTAGCAAAACTTCAAAAAATCATAGAAATTAATCTATAACTCCAAATGAAATAAGTTATATATGAAAAATGATCAGAAAAATCCAATCTATCCATCTGTATCATTTTCATGCATGTTAGAACAACTTATAGTTGCTGAATAGGGCAAATCATATGTTTGGCATTTGAATATCCACATATGGAGTTTGAATTTGAATCTTGGGTTCAAATCAACTTCATTTAACCTGTTGCTAGTTGCATTAGCTCAATCAACAGCATATTGCCATGTCATGATCATGCATCGTATTGTGCATTGCATTGATTGTGTTTCCTCTCTGTTGCTGGTATTTGTTCCCCGTGAGTAGACATTGATCCGGCGATGTGATCGATGACACCGATGAAGAACTATACTATCTTCAGAAGTGCCAGGCAAGCAAAAACCCCTTGTTCATTCCGATACAATCCCAGTCTCTCGCTCCTGCTCTCTTTTACTGCATTAGGACAACACCGATTCAACTATTACATGTTGCGGTAGTTGAACCCCTTTCCTCTGCATGACCTGTCATTGCCACAGTAAATAGATGAAACCCACTAGCATGAGTAGGAGTTGTTTGAGCCCTGATGTGCCTACTCATTCATGCTTGTTTGTCATGCCTGCTACTGCTTAGAGTTGAGTCACGTCTGACTCATCGGGGATGAATTGGAATGGTGATGAACATGTCCTACCATTGAGAGCTAAGTGTGTGAACACGATTTGGTAAAGGTAGCGGTGAGAGGCCATGTAGGAGTACATGGTGGGTTGTCTCTGTCGGCGTTCTGGGAACGGGGGTCCCCAGACATGCCTGCCTACGGCCAGCGGCGTGGCTCAGGTGGGGGCCCAGCGCGACCCATCTTCATCAGCCCAAGCTCAAGACCCTCGCGAGGGGCCAAGCCTCGTGGGGCGGACGACAGGAAGCTTCCTCAAGAGCGGCCTCATCGGGCAGGCTCGCGAGGAGGCGGAGAGATCAATGCAAGGGTACCTCGCGAGGATCCCATGACGCAAGCCATGACGATCAAGGTCAGGAGGGCGCCAGGCGGGCGCCGGCCTGCGCAGGTGTCGGGACCCCGATCCTAAGTCACACCGATCTAGCATGTAACACTTCATATCACTTTGCGGCCTCACGCATGGTATTCCCATGGGTGCCACCTTACCTGGCCCGGGACCATTTGCGCCTTTTGGCTCACGTATATGATAGTGTCGCTAGCATCCATATGACAGAGAACCCGGGCCGACATGACTAGTCGTGAACCCAAAGTAGCACTAACTTACAGGGACAGGCATACATGAATCAACCTCGAGCATGTCGGTCAACAGCGTATGAATCCGGGCTGTAGCACTGGGCTAACAGGACTCCGGGAATCCGGGCTGTAGCAGGCTAGGCAGGACTCCGGATGTTACCGCGTGACATTTCCCCAAAGGGATAGACACAGGAACGAAGTGAATCACATGCCGGCCAGTCAAGTGTTCCGGAGCAGTAGTGCTAGGCTAGCAGGACTCCGGTGAACCGGGCTGTAGCGGACTACTATGGCACATGGAAGCACAAGACTACATTTGCCCATAAGAGAGGCTACCAGAGGTAAACAACTAGGTTGACGGATCCCACACATAGCAATACACGTTACACGTACGCATAACATGCAAGTATGTGCTGTACAACATGGCATCACAACATAACTCAAACTCATATAGATAAAGGCCCAAAAGAGCCACATAGCATCAATACAAACAGGGGTCTCATGACCCATCATTCAGAGCATACAAGAAACGGAAGCATTACATGTCTGAGTACAGACACCTACAAAAGGAAAAGACTAGGAAGCCTGACTAAACACGACCCTCCCAAGGGTACAAGATCGTAGCTGGGATACAAACTACTCGTCGAAGTCACTAGCGTAACCAACTGCAAAACATAAATAAGCAAACGTGAGTACAAAGGTACTCAACAAGTCTTACATCAGAACTATCTACATATGCAACATTATCAACAAAGGGGGTGGTGGTGTTTAACAGCAGCAAGCCAGCTTTGACTCAATGGCTAATCTATACTACGAGTATCAGAAACTTCTTTGAGGTGAGAAGACGCACACGAGTCCACATATTCACCATATCAATACTACACTATGGATCCGTTCCCGTCTCCCTACGAGAAGTCCATCCATAGCACTCACGCTTATCTTGCAGATTTCAGAGTATCCACTTCAAGTTGTCTATGTACTACATAAGTCCTCCAAGTTCATATCCGAGGAAAACGGCTATTCGAATAGATAATATTGACCCTGCAGGGGTGTACTTCTTCACACACGCTCTCGCCACTTATAGCCCTGTACACGTCATGTACCTCAGCAACCTTCAAGCGGAAGCCGGGTGAGGGTGTCGGCCACGACCTGACTAACCACACGAGTCTCTCATCCAGGTTTATCGCCTATTCGGGTTCCATCCGCAAGGAGATCCGGCCGGGGTGTCGCTCACGGCCCCAAACGATGTGTGCAGGGTTCCCAAGCCCACCATCCGGGTGCCACTTGGTACACCATGCCATGGTGCCTAGTCTGTCCCAAGCCCGTACCATCGGACACCACCTAGTAGACAAGTAGCACAACCTACAAAAGCCAGAAACTAGTTGCAACTCCTGGACAGAGATCAAGCGGATTAATAAGCCGAGAGGGGCCGGATAACCAGAACCCAATGTGTGGTAGTAACTGGACTTGGATAACACACACAGAACTCAGTGCTTAAGGACGGTTCCAATGAGACAACCCACCATGTACTCCTACATGGCCTCTCATCGCTACCTTTACCAAAATGTGTTCACACACGTAGCCTTTACCGGTAGGACATGTTCACCACTCCGATTCATTACCGATGAATCAGACCTGACACAACTCTAAGCATAGCTGGCATAAAGAAAACAAGCATGCATGAGTAGGCACATCAAGGCTCAAGCAACTCCTACTCATGCTAGTGGGTTTCAGCTATTTACTGTGGAAATGATAGGTCATGCAAAGGAATGGATTCAGCTACCGCAGCAGAAAGTAGCAGTTTGAATCGTTGTTGTCCTAATGCAATAAAAGGAGCACGAGCGAGAGAGTGGGATTTATCGAGATGCTCAAGGGGGTTTGCTTGCCTGATAGATCCACGAAGAAGCACTGCTCCTCAGACAGGTACTCGGGACACCTTCCGGAGTAGAACCTATCGAGAGGGGATGGTGCCGGCAATCAATAAACATCCATATGCAACAATATGATGCATGAAAATGACATTTCAAAGATGCTATGATTTGCCCTAATGCATCTAGCATCAATTTGGTTGAAGTCCATATGAACCAAGGGTTCATATGCAAACCCCAATTTAAGTATATAACATGCCATTATTACATTTTCACTTATACAGCAAGTATAAGTTGGTTTTTCATGCATGAAACTGGCATAAATGGATTCCTTGCATTTTTCTGATAATTTTTCATATATAATTTATTTGATTTGGAGTTACGGTTGAATTACTATGAATTTTAGAAGTTTTAACTATTTTCTGGAATTCTCTGAATTATTTAAAATCCAGAAATCAATTACTGCATCAGCGTGACGTCACAGAGGCGTCAGCAGGTCAACGGCTCGGTCCAGGTCAAACCTGGACGGTGGGGCCCGCGTGTTAGTGTCACACGGCTAATCCTATTTTAGTTAACCCTAAACTAGGTAATTAGATGGGGCTGGCCTCACATGTCAATGGCCCAGGGGAGGTCAAACCCCTGGTCAATAGGCCCAACACGCCGGCGGCTCGTCGCCGGTGACAGAACGCACGGCGGAGGCTCGGGTTTCGCCCTCAGGCGACCAAAAGGACGGCGGAGGGGTTCTGCGTGGAGCTGGGCATGCGCCGCATCCAGGGAAGCACACGAGAGGGGCTGGGGTGGCTGGAGTCGACGGCACCGACGAGCGGAGCGACAACGGAGTTCGGGCGCACTCGTGAACGGGGCTGCGGTGGCCGTGGAGTGGCGTGCTTAGCTCCTACGGCACCTACGCGGCGCGGTGAGCACGTGGGTGTGCTCGGTTGGGAGCTACGGCGGCTGTGGCCATGGCAGCGAGAAGCTCGGGCGGCGGCGTGGTTCGGTCTCTGGCGGAGCGACGGCTACAATGTGCAAATGGAGCGCAAAGGAGGGGGGTTCGGGTCAGTGGCTCACGGCGAGTCGGACGAGCAGGTCGGTGAGGCCGGAGGAGCGTCGGAGCGAGCGGGGCGGCGAGGCGGATCTCCGGCGACCCAAGGAGGATGAAGGGGTCGGGGACGATGCTTCGAGGCGTCCGGTGCCGCGTGGCCCGGCGGAGAGGACTAGGGCGACGAGGCGGACCTCATGGGCACGTCGGAGAGGCGAGGGGAAGGCGGTGGTCGCGGTGGCGCACGGCGGTGCTCTCCGCCGTGCTCGGGACAGAGGGGGAGAGTGAGACAGAGGATGGGGAGGAGCTCGGGGAGAATGGAGAGAGACCAGGGGGGGCTCGGTGGAGCTCTCGGGGGTGGACAGCATCGAGGAGGGAGAGGAGGCAGCAAGCAGCTGCCTGGCGGGCATGCACGCTCGCCGTGCTCCCTTTCGCCGCTGCCTCCTGGTGAGGGAGACGACTGGCAACGGCCAGTTGGCCGGGCCACTGCTGGGCCGTGGTGTGGCGCCAGGTAAGTCAGGTAAATCCTTTTCCTGTTTTCTTTTTCTATTTCTGACATTTGTTTTGTATCCAAAAGAAATTTTAAAACACTTTCATAAATGCTAAAAATATTTGTGGCATCTAGATATAATATTCCAGAGGCCCTCACCAATTCCCAACATTTTTGGAGCCATTAAAATATTTATATAATTTAAACAGCTCCGAATCAAATATTTATGCATTGATTCAAAAATCCAAAATGTGTAGCAAAAATGTGCATCACCTCTGGTTGTTGTTCCCAACATTATCCAAAGAGCATGAACATTTTTGAATAGCATTTTGGGTTCATTGAAAATCCATTTTAAAGTTGAACCTATTTGAATTTGCTTTGGTGCTAGGGTTTGAAACATCCCCATTTCAATTTCATTTGAAATTTAAACATGATGCACAAAGCAAGCCTAGGACCATACCAGAACTAGGGATGTGACAACTCGCCCCCACTCGGAAAAATCTCGTCCCGAGATTCAGGAGTTGGCGGAAAGAAAGCGGGGTACTCAAGTCGAAGACGATCTTCTCGCTCCCAAGTAGCTTCTCTCTCGGAATGATGAGACCATTGAACCTTGAGAAACTTGATGTTATGACGTCGAGTGACACGCTCTGCTTGATCCAGAATGCGAACGGGGTACTCTCGATGAGTAAGGTTATCTTGGAGATCAAGCGTTTCATGGTCCACTCTGCGGATGGGATTCGAGAAGCAACGCCCGAGTTGAGAGACGTGGAAGACATCATGAACTCGAGAAAGATGTGGGGGTAGTTCCAACTGGTAGGCAACCTCTCCTCGTTTAGCGAGAATGCGAAAAGGACCGATGTAACGAGGAGCCAACTTGCCCTTGATACCGAAACGATGGGTACCCTTCAAAGGAGTAACCCGAAGGTAAGCCTTGTCTCCAACTTCATAAGCCACTTACTTATGACGACGGTCATACTGGCTCTTTTGACGAGATTGGGCTGTTTTCAAATTCTCTCGAATGATGCGAACTTGCTCTTCTGCCTCCTGGATCATATCCGGTCCAAAGAATTGTCTTTCACCAGTTTCTGACCAGTTCAAAGGTGTTCGACATCTTTGTCCATACAGAATCTCGAAGGGTGCTTTCTTAAGACTGGATTGGTAGCTATTGTTATAAGCAAACTCGGCAAAGGGAAGACATTTCTCCCAATCCATACCTAATGAGATAACGCAAGCTCTAAGCATGTCTTCGAGAATTTGGTTGACCCTTTCCACCTGACCACTTGACTGAGGGTGGAAAGCGGTACTGAAGGAGAGATGGGTGCCCATGGCAGTTTGGAAACTTTCCCAGAAATGAGAGGTGAAAAGACTGCCACGGTTTGAATTGATCTCTAGTGGAACACCATGGAGTGACACTATTCAGGAGATATATAAGTCAGCAAGCTGACTAGCAGTGATACTCTCTCGAATAGGTAGGAAGTGAGCCACTTTGGAGAGACGGTCAACGACTACGAAGATAGCATTATTTCCTTTCTTGGTCCTGGGAAAGCCGGTGATGAAGTCCATACCAACTTTGTCCCATTTCCACTCGGGAATAACTAAAGATTGAAGGGTGCCAGTAGGTCTTTGATGCTCTGCCTTAACGCGATGACAAACGTCACAGTTGGCAATATACTGAGCGATTTCTCTCTTCATCCTAGTCCACCAGAACCTCTGGCGTAGGTCCTGATACATCTTCGTACTACCGGGATGAATCGTGAGAGGGGATTCATGGGCCTCCTTAAGGATCATTTGCTGCATCTGTTGACATTTGGGAACCACCAAACGGTTTCCAAAGTAAACAACACCTCGTTCATCCATAGAGAAACAGTTGGCAACTCTCTTGGAAATATTCTTCTTGATCCGAGAGATTCCCGTATCATGCCTCTGAGCCTCTATGATCTGATCCGTAAGGGTAGGTTTCGCTACCAAGGTAGAAAGGGAAACATGAGGAGCTATGTGAAGGTTAGCTTACAGAATTCCTCATGGAGGGGTGGTTGACATTGTTGCAACATGAGGTTGTTGCAATAGGATTTACGACTTAAAGCATCAGCCATGACATTGGCTTTGCCTGGGGTGTAGGTGATTCCTAAGTCGTAATCCGAGATCAACTCCAACCAACGTCTCTATCTGAGATTCAGATCCGGTTGGGTGAAGATATACTTGAGACTCTTATGGTCAGTGTAGATTTCGCAACGGTTACCAAGAAGGTAATGTCGCCAAGTCTTAAGTGCATAAACTACGGCTGCAAGCTCCAGATCATGTGTAGGATAATTTTCCCCATGTGGATGCAACTGTCGAGATGCATAGGCAATCACATGACGATCCTGCATAAGAATGCAACCTAGTCCTTGACGGGAAGCGTCGCAATAGATAACAAAGTCTTTAGTGAAATCCGGTGGCACGAGTATGGGCGCAGAAGTCAGGCGTCTTTTCTGTTCCTGAAAACTGTGCTCACACTGTGGGGTCCACTCAAACCTTTTATCTTTCTTGAGAAGCTCCGTGAGGGGTTTGGCCACTTTGGAGAAGTTTTCAACGAAGTGGCGACAATAACTGGCTAGACCAAGGAAACTCCTAACTTGTTTGACCGTTTCGGGTGGAGTCCAATCGAGAACGGCTTTGACTCTCTCGGGATTGACAGCAATGCCCTTACCAGAGATCACGTGGCCCAGATAGGTCACTTCTGGCAACCAAAATTCACACTTGGAGAACTTGGCATAAAGGCGGTGCTCTCTGAGTTTTCCTAACACGAGCCTAAGATGTTCGGCATGCTCTTCCTTGTTCCTCGAGTAAATAAGAATATCATCAAGATAAAGCACGACGAACTTATCTAAGTACTCCATAAAGATCGAGTTCATCAAGTGGGAGAAAGTAGCTGGAGCATTGGTTAGGCCGAAAGACATCACGGTGTACTCGTATTGACCATAACGAGTGACAAAGGCCGTTTTGGGGATGTCCCCATTTCTGATTTTGATTTGGTGGTAGCATAACCTCAAATCCGTCTTGGAAAAGACTGAGGATCCAGCGAGCTGATCATACAGGTCGTTGATCCTGGGGAGCGGATACTTGTTCTTTATCGTGACCAAATTAACGGGATGATAATCTACAACCATCCGATCCGTACCATCCTTCTTCTTGACGAAGAGGACAGGACAAGCCCAAGGAGAAGAACTGGGACGGATGAAACCCTTTTGCAAGGACTCATCAAGTTTTTTCTTAAGCTCGGCTAACTCCAAAGGTGCCATCTTATATGGTCTCCTAGAGATTGGAACAGTCCCTGGGATAAGTTCTATGAAAAACTCTACATCTCTGTCAGGTGGGACACCTGGCAGTTCTTCTGGAAAAACATCCGGGAAGTCACGGACTATCGGAATATCTTCAAGGTCTGGAAGAGGGCTGGCATTAAGAGAATAGAGTTGATGCCTTGCAACTCTAGTGGAGACAGTGACTATTTTGCCAGATGGATGTGTAAGTTGAACAGTTCTGGTGTAACAATCGATCTTGGCATGATGAGCTGTCATCCAGTCCATACCCAAGATGATGTTAATATCTGCGGAGTTGAGAGATATCAAAGAAGCAAGGAATACCAGTCTGTCAACAAGGATTTCATTACCATGTCTTACCTTGGAGGTTTGCCATTTGGAACCAGGAATCTGGATTATTAGTGGAGTCGGCATATCACAAAATGACATGTCGTGCAACCGAGCGTATCCTTCGGATATGAAGGAGTGGGATGCTCCAGTATCGAACAGAACTGAAGCTGGGTGACAATTGACAAGAAGCATACCCAGTACGACGTCGGGATCATCTTGAGCTTCTGTAGCTGAGACATGGTGCACACATGCTCGTTTAATGGAGGCTGGCTTGGTACTGATCATCTTGACTGATGTCTTTTCACGGCCAACAGACCTCTCAGACTGGGGTGGAGTATAACTGGACTGAGGGCAGTCACGTGCATAGTGCCCTGGTTCTCTGCAGGTGAAGCAAGTTCCTGAGGTAGGACGTGGACCTACATTGGCAAGTGGTCCACTAATAGGCCTGGGTGGAGCACGTTGCTGAGTTGGGTGAGGCGCCACATAGGATGGCCTCGGTGAATATCGAGGTGGAAGAGCTGAGTTCGGAATCCAAATCCGTCGCTTCTGAGAGCTAGAGCGGGAGGAAGAACCCAGATCACGGTTGTGCTTTTGAGACTCCTCGTAAGTGAGTTGAGCTGTCTCTGCATTAATGGCCTTGTTCACAAGAGCCTGGAAAGTATCACAGTGATGCAGGTGGAGATCATGACGCAACTTAGGGTTGAGACCCTTTCGGAACCTAGCCTGCTTCTTAGTGTCCGTGGACACTTCTTCTGTAGCATAGCGGGTGAGGCTTCCAAACTCTCTACTGTAAGCATCAACAAGCAGCTTAACCTGGGTAAAACTACAGAACTCTTCCCTCTTGCGGTCAATGAGAGCCTGAGGAATGTGGTGCTCACGAAAAGCCACGGTGAAATCTTTCCATGTAGGAAACTGGCCAGCTAGAAGCATAGCCTCATAGCTCTGCCACCAAATACTAGCAGGACCTTCCAGGTGATAGGTAGCATAGGTGACCTTGTCACCTTCAGCTACGTTCGCAGGATGCAACTTGTGAGTGATGCTTCGGAGCCAGTCATCCGCATCGAATGGCTCAATGGGGTGATGGAAGGTGGGTGGTTTCAGACCAATGAAGTCGGTGATGGAAACCAACTTCTTATGCTGATGTGCGGAGTTCTGCTCAATCTGTGCCAGCAAGCGGTTAGTCTCACGCTTGTTCCTCTCGGATGCTAACAAGAACTCTGCCATCAAAGGCTGGTCAGGAGGATCCTCGTCCCTACCATCTCCGTGGTTCTTGCTATGAGCAACTGAACCTCGGTTAGCAGACGACATCCTAGCACAGAAACCAAGGAAACAAAGATGGAATTAGCATCGACATAGGGATGCGGAATGTAATGCAAAAGCATTGGAAATTCTTGAAATCCTAGGACAATTTCGGCAGCATAACGGCTGTAAATGGTCAAAAGGATTTTGAGACATTCATCAAAGGAATAGAATAATCAATCAGCATCATAATATCAAGGTTCTGGGTCAAACTGAGGGCACACGAAAGTAGTAGAACTGTACGGAGACACAACCCAACAATCCTAAGACTTTACGGTTTAGTAACACGTCATCCTGAGAGATAGAGGAGAAGCCTAGGCCTTAACCCTCGTAGAAAAGAAGAGGCTGACTCAGAAAGAATGACATGAGGTAAAGGAGTAAAAAGAGCCTTACGTTCCCTTCCACAATCAATTCCCTTATATAACTAAAGCATTTCTAGACTCAACTTCGACAAGTTTGGCTTGGTAATCCTACAGTCAGTCAGGCTCTGATACCAACTTCGACAAGTCACACCGATCTAGCATGTAACACTTCATATCACTTTGCGGCCTCACGCACGGTATTCCCACGGTTGCCACCTTACCTGGCCCGGGACCGTTTGCGCCTTTTGGCTCACGTATATGATAGTGTCGCTAGCATCCATATGACAGAGAACCCGGGCCGACATGACTAGTCGTGAACCCGAAGTAGCACTAACTTACAGGGACAGGCATACATGAATCAACCTCGAGCATGTCGGTCAACAGCGTATGAATCCGGGCTGTAGCACTGGGCTAACAGGACTTCGGGAACCCGGGCTGTAGCAGGCTAGGCAGGACTCCGGATGTTACCGTGTGACATTTCCCCGAAGGGACAGACACAGGAACGAAGTGAATCACATGCCGGCCAGTCAAGTGTTCCGGAGCAGTAGTGCTGGGCTAGCAGGACTTCGGTGAACCGGGCTATAGCGTACTACTATGGCACATGGAAGCACAAGACTACATTTCCCCATAAGAGAGGCTACCAGAGGTAAACAACTAGGTTGACGGATCCCACACATAGCAATACACGTTACACGTACGCATAACATGCAAGTATGTGCTGTACAACATGGCATCACAACATAACTCAAACTCATATAGATAAAGGCCCAGAAGAGCCACATAGCATCAATACAAATAGGGGTCTCATGACCCATCATTCAGAGCATACAAGCAACGGAAGCATTACATGTCTGAGTACAGACAACTACAAAAGGAAAATACTAGGAAGCCTGACTAAACACAACCCTCCCAAGGGTACAAGATCGTAGCTGGGATACAAGCTACTCGTCGAAGTCACTAGCGTAACCAACTGCAAAACATAAATAAGCAAACGTGAGTACAAAGGTACTCAATAAGTCTTACATCAGAACTGTCTACATATGCAACATTATCAACAAAGGGGGTGGTGGTGTTTAACAGTAGCAAGCCAGCTTTGACTCAATGGCTAATCTATACTACGAGTATCAGAAACTTCTTTGAGGTGAGAAGACGCACACGAGTCCACATATTCACCATATAAATACTCCACTATGGATCCGTTCCCGTCTCCCTACGAGAAGGCCATCCATAGCAGTCACGCTTATCTTGCAGATTTTAGAGTATCCACTTCAAGTTGTCTATGTACTACATAAGTCCTCCAAGTTTCCATATCCGAGGAAAACGGCTATTCGAATAGATAATATTGACCCTGCAGGGGTGTACTTCTTCACACACGCTCTCGCCACTTATAGCCCTGTACACGTCATGTACCTCGGCAACCTTCAAGCGGAAGCCGGGCGAGGGTGTCAGCCACGACCTGACTAACCACACGAGTCTCTCATCCAGGTTTATCGCCTATTCGGGTTCCATCCGCAAGGAGATCCGGCCGGGGTGTCGCTCACGGCCCCAAATGATGTGTGCAGGGTTCCCAAGCCCACCATCCGGGTGCCACTTGGAACACCGTGCCACGGTGCCTAGTCTGTCCCAAGCCCGTCCCGTCGGACACCACCTGGTAGACAAGTAGCACTACCTACAAAAGCCAGAAACTAGTTGCAACTCCTGGACAGAGATCAAGCGGATTAATAAGCCGAGAGGGGCCGGATAACCGGAACCCAATGTGTGGTAGTAACTGGACTTGGATAACATACACATAACTCAGTGCTTAAGGACGGTTCCAATGAGACAACCCACCATGTACTCCTACATGGCCTCTCATCGCTACCTTTACCAAAACGTGTTCACACACGTAGCCTTTACCGGTAGGACATGTTCACCACTCCGATTCATTAGCGATGAATCAGACCTAACACAACTCTAAGCATAGCTGGCATAAAGAAAACAAGCATGGATGAATAGGCACATCAAGGCTCAAGCAACTCCTACTCATGCTAGTGGGTTTCAGCTATTTACTGTGGAAATGACAGGTCATGCAAAGGAATGGGTTCAGCTACCGCAGCAGAAAGTAGCAGTTTGAATCGTTGTTGTCCTAATGCAGTAAAAGGAGCAGGAGCAAGAGAGTGGGATTTATCGAGATGCTCAAGGGGGTTTGCTTGCCTGATAGATCCACGAAGAAGCACTGCTCCTCAGACAGGTACTCGGGACACCTTCCGGAGTAGAACCTATCGAGAGGGGACGGTGCCGGCAATCAATAAACATCCATATGCAACAATATGATGCATGAAAATGACGTTTCAAAGATGCTATGATTTGCCCTAATGCATCTAGCATCAATTTGGTTGAAGTCCATATGAACCAAGGGTTCATATGCAAACCCCAATTTAAGTATATAACATGCCATTATTACATTTTCACTTATACAGCAAGTATAAGTTGGTTTTTCATGCATGAAACTGGCATAAATGGATTCCTTGCATTTTTCTGATAATTTTTCATATATAATTTATTTGATTTGGAGCTACGGTTGAATTACTATGAATTTTAGAAGTTTTAACTATTTTCTGGAATTCTCTGAATTATTTAAAATCCAGAAATCAATTACTGCGTCAGCATGACGTCACAGAGACGTCAGCAGGTCAACGGCTCGGTCCAGGTCAAACCTGGACGGTGGGGCCCGCGTGTTAGTGTCACAGGGCTAATCCTATTTTAGTTAACCCTAAACTAGGTAATTAGATGGGGCTGGCCCCACATGTCAATGGCCCAGGGGAGGTCAAACCCCTGGTCAACAGGCCCAACACGCCGGCGGCTCGTCGCCAGTGACAACACGCACGACGGAGGCTCGGGTTTCGCCCTCAGGCGACCAAAAGGACGGCGGAGGGGTTCTGCGTGGAGCTGGGCGTGCGCTGCATCCAGGGAAGCACACGAGAGGGGCTGGGGTGGCCGGAGTTGACAGCACCGACGAGCGGAGCGATACCGGAGTTTGGGCGCACTCGGGAACGGGGCTGCGGTGGCCGTGGAGTGGCGTGCTTAGCTCCTACGGCACCTACGCGGCGCGGTGAACACGTGGGTGTGCTCGGTTGGGAGCTACGACGGCTGTGGCCATGGCGGCGAGAAGCTCGGGTAGCGGCGTGGTTCGGTCTCCGGTGGAGCGACGGCTACAACGTGCAAACGGAGCGCAAAGGAGGGGGGTTCGGGTCAGTGGCTCACGGCGAGTCGGACGAGCAGGTCGGTGAGGCCGGAGGAGCGTCAGAGCGAGCGGGGCGGCGAGGCGGATCTCCGGCGATCCGAGGAGGATGAAGGGGTCGGGGACGATGCTTCGAGGCGTCCGGTGCCGCGTGGCCCGGCGGAGAGGACTAGGGCGACGAGGCGGACCTCGTGGGCACGTCGGAGAGGCAAGGGGAAGGCGGTGGTCGCGGTGGCGCACGGCGGTGCTCTCCGCTGCGCTCGGGACAGAGGGGGAGTGTGAGACAGAGGATGGGGAGGAGCTCGGGGAGAATGGAGAGAGACCAGGGGGCTCGGTGGAGCTCTCGGGGGTGGACAACACCGAGGAGGGAGAGGAGGCAGCAAGCAGCTGCCTGGCGGGCATGCACGCTCGCCGTGCTCCCTTTCGCCGCTGCCTCCTGGCGAGGGAGACGACTGGCAACGGCCAGTTGGACGGGCCACTGCTGGGCCGTGGTGGGGCGCCAGGTAAGTCAGGTAAATCCTTTTCCTGTTTTCTTTTTCTATTTCTGACATTTGTTTTGTATCCAAAAGAAATGTTAAAACACTTTCATAAATGCTAAAAATATTTGTGGCATCTAGATATAATATTCCAGAGGCCCTCACCAATTCCCAACATTTTTGGAGCCATTAAAATATTTATATAATTTAAACAGCTCTGAATCAAATATTTATGCATTGATTCAAAAATCCAAAATGTGTAGCAAAAATGTGCATCACCTCTGGTTGTTGTTCCCAACATTATCCAAAAAGCATGAACTTTTTTGAGTAGCATTTTGGGTTCATTGAAAATCCATTTTAAAGTTGAACCTATTTGATTTTGCTTTGGTGCTAGGGTTTGAAACATCCCCATTTCAATTTCATTTGAAATTTAAACATGATGCACAAAGCAAGCCTAGGACCATACCAGAACTAGGGATGTGACAGCAGGGTCCTTGTTTCCCCTTTGGTGCAAAGGGGCCAAGCACAGGCCAAGGTATCAGGCAAAGGTTACCATTCCGGTGCAACGAGACCAAGACCAGCCGGACGGCCGGACGGAGGTCACCATGGAGCCCAAGACGGCGTCATCACCAGTGATTTTGGCAGCCGAAGACCACCTTTGGTCAGGATAACTTGTACTAGATGTTCCCCTTCAAAATGGCCAATTGTTGGCGCCCTTCCTGCTCAATTATTCGGGGAGAGGCCCAGGGCCTCTATAAATAGAGCTAGCCTCCACAAAGAGACGAGGAGTAGCAGCAGAGAGATAGAGAGAAGAGTGAGAAGAACCAAGTAGAGACTAAGTAGAACACACCGCGCCAGCTCAAGAACACCCCTCGCGAGGCTGTTCTTCCCTTGTACTGTCCATCATCAGCCCAAGAGGCAATCCACCACACCACACACTGGAGTAGGGTATTACACCACAACGGTGGCCCAAACCAGTATAAACCTCGTGTCTCTTGTGTTATTCATCGTTTTCATCTTAGTTCGCACGAGAGGATCGGACGTATATCGGTAGGGGAGAGATCTCAGCGCACACCCCAGTGTTCGAACCTCAAGGGTCTGCCGGAACCCGAAATCCGACATTTGGCGCGCCAGGTAGGGGTGCGTCGGAATCTTTCTTCCGCTGTTCGCGTGAGATCTTCCGTCGTGTCCATGGCTGACGCTCGTCAGGCTCGCGCCGAGCGCCGGGCTGCTCGCGCAACTCGCGTCGCCCAGACGGCGCCCGTCGGCGGCCCCCTCGTTGTTCCCCGTCGCCCGCTGCCAACGCCGCCACCGGCCCGGCGGGGAACGAGCAGCAGGCCTCGTCCCAGCATCCTTCCGTGCGGCGGGATGGCCGCACCGCCACCCCGTCGCTGACTCCAGCTGGCTCGTCGTCCCATGCCCATCGCGCACCCATGGATGCGCACGCCTCACTGCTCTTGGCGCGGGAGCTCCTGCACTATCGCCCCGTCGACGACCTCTACGAGGACTGGCTCGCCCGCTTCACCGAGCTCGTCAGTGCCGCAGGGGGCTCCCCCTTACGGTCCCTCTCGCTGCTTCGCCCTCCGTCCCGTGCAGGGGCGAGGATCAGGTGGCGCTTCCGCCCCCTCCTCCCCAAGAAGGTGCCTTGGCTCCAAGGCGCACAGCCCCAGGGCGGGACCCTCCACGTCCGGCGCCTGCACAGCAAGAAGGGAGCTGCCAAGAGATCCCACGTCCCTGGGAAGGTGCTCGCGCGCTCCCAGCGCAGGCACGCCAAGATCGCGCCCCAGCGCCTCCACAACGAAACCCTGCGCTGCTCCCAGTGGCGGCACGTGGTGACCCGCAAGAACAAGTCCAGCACCAGCAAAGGGCGCTGGTGGCCACGGCGGGCTGCCTCGCCTTCACCCCCAAGCTGCGCGGTGTCACATGGCCAGGCAAGTTCAAGCCTGACCTCCCTCCCCGCTACGATGGCACAGCGGACCCTGTGGAGTTCCTGCAGCTCTATGAGCTGGGCATCGTAGCCGCCAACGGAGACGAAAAGGTCATGGAAAATTTGTTCCCCATGGCGCTCAAGGACGGCGCCCGCACCTGGCTCCTGAACCTGGCTCCTGGCACGATCTCCTCCTGGAGTAAGATGCGCACCCGCTTCATCGCCAACTTCCAAGGCACTCGCGACTGGCCCCCGGCCGTGAGAGACCTGCACCGCATCAAGTGACAGCCAGGAGAAACCCTGCAGAAGTACATCCAGCGCTTCAACTACGCTCGCCTCAAGATCCCCAAGGCGACTGAAGAAGCTATCATCTCAGCCTTCTCCGACGGTGTGCGCGACGTCAAGATGAAGGAAGAACTAGCAATCCATGAAGACCTGTGTACATCCCTGGAGCTGTTCAACTTGGCGACCAAGTGCGCCAGGGCTGAGGAAGGGCGTCTCTCCCTCCTCGAGCTCCTGGCAGCCGACCCGGAAGAAAAGAAGCTCAAGGCCAAAGATGTGAAGCGCAAGGGGGCTGCTGTGCTAGCAGCAGAACCGGACACCAAGGGAGGCAGGGATCAGCCTGAGTCATCCAAGGGCGGACTGTATTGCGTGTACCACGACCTCCACACCCACAACACCAACAAATGTCAAGAGCTCAGAGCCGTGCAAGATGGGCGAATCGGCCGACGCCTAGAGCACAACGACAGGGGCTATGGCCGAGGAGGAGGAAGAGGTGGCAGACGACGGGAAGATCGTGGCCTTCGCCAGGGATGGCGTGACCGCCCTCGCGAGGACCGCTGGCAGGACCAGCCTCGCGAGGGAGGCTGGAGGGACCAGCCTCGTGAGGGCCACCCGCACGGCAACGCTGGCCTCCCTCCTCTGCCGCCTCCACCAAGGAGGAACGAAGACCAACACCAAGACGATGGGGCTGGGGGCTTCCAAGAGCCGCGTGCAATTGCCTGCATCTTGGGTGGCGCCCAGGCCCCAGCCTCACAGCGCATCTTCAAGCAGTTTGCTCGCGAGGTGAATGCAGTCCTTCCCAAGATTGAGGCCACGGGCCCTCTCAGGTGGTCTTCGTGCGCGATCACATTCTGTTCCGCAGACCAGCTCAAGTGTGCGGTGACGGCCCGAATCCTCCTGATGCTTTGCTCCCCAATCATTAGCAACGTGCAGGTCACCAGGACCCTCATCGATGGCGGGGCAGGACTCAGCGTCCTATCCGTCGAGACGTTCGACAACCTCCAAGTGCTGTACGACCAGCTTCAGCCAACCAAGCCTTTCTCAGGAGTCACCGATGGTTCCACTGTTCCAATTGGGCAGGTTCACCTTCCGGTCACCTTCGAGCAACGCAACAACTACCGCACCGAGCTCATCGACTTCGACGTCACTCACATCCGCCTGCCGTACAACGATCCTCAAGTACCCAGCCCTAGCCAAGTTTATGGCAGTAAATCACCATGGTTACAATGTCCTCAAGATGCCAGGAAGCAGTGGAGTCATCACCGTACCCTGTGAAGAAAGGGACGCAGTGTGCTCGCTTGAGCATGCATTCCAAGCCGTAGCAATCGAAGACCCAGATCATAGGAGTGGGAGGCCTCCCGAGGCGACCCTCAAGAAGAAGAAGACCTCACCTGGCACGATCCACAAGGAGGGAGGCACCTTCGGAGGTATTGCGTCAGGATTCGCGCCCGATCAGGGAGCGCCACCCTCTCACGCATAGGAAGGCGTGCCCGGCGCCCTCCTCAGGCAGGGCTTGGGGGCTCTCTCTTGGAGAGCCACCGACCTTGCCAAGGTCGTGGGGGAGGTGCTCGGGCACCACTTGGAGGGGTGCTTTCAAGCACGCTTCCCTCAGGAAGGTACAAGTCAAAGGAGACCAAACCCTCAGGAGTTCATCGCAAGGAACACCCATGAGCTACAAGAGTCCAGAGTCATGCGCGGCAGCCGCCGCTTACTTGCCGTGCCCCCACATCCAGACGAGGAAGGAGGACTGCGCGTCTGCGTCGACGTACCAGGGCTCAACCGAGCTGTGTCCCAGGAGCGCCTATGGCCTTCGGTCGTAGGGCGCTGCGAGGGACCACCCCACAGCTACTTTCTCATGCCCTTCGGCCTGCCAAGCACGGTCGCCGCACATCAGCGTCTGTTGAGGAGCATTCTGGAGGCTCAGGAGGTTAGGCATCGCATGGTCCTGGCGGAGGTGGCGATGGTCCCCGAAGACCTGCACGCGCCACCGGAGCCTGCCGAGGCCCCTGCGCCTGGGGGCTCATGAGGGCCGACGTCTTCACTGGGCATCGCTCACTTCCTCAGCATCACTTCATCTTCAACAGCACCAGGTGACATCATTCAGAGTTCTACTTTCAGCTGGGAGCGCCCACACGGCTGCACCATTCCCAGGCCGCGTGGGTCCGTCCCCGCGGCGTGTATCCGTTTTGGTTATGCTCTTTATTTACCTTGTTGGGGGTGCCCCAGCGCCCCTGGGGCTGCATCATCCCCGCGCCGCTCGGGCCCGACCCAGCGGCGGTTGCTTTTACCTGCGCTTGCTTGAAATTGGATTTCCTCCTATGTGCTTAACATACCTGACCTAATCACCTGCTCGATCGATGCCTACCTGAAGAGCCGCTCGCTCTGGCATGGCGCGTGCGCACGGGTCCGTCCCTACAGCATTGATAAACCTGAGTGGTCGAGCTCTGGCCGCGGCAGCCCCGCATGGCGCCACCTCACCAGGCCCTTAGTGCCCTAACCGCTCCCTCGAAGTGACCATAGGTTGGCCGGCGACCATAACGACAGGCCTTGTTTCTCCTCATGATTGGTGTGCAGGACCTACTCCAGGAGCAACGTTGGGGGCATCGTGAGCTCTCGCTCCCCTCTTCGGTACGGACCGCTTGCACGTTCAAGGGGGGTACCTGAGCATCATGACTCATGGGCTCCTACTGGCTCTCCAGCCCTCACCCCTGGCCTTGACCCATGGCATCACGACCTGTCATACCAGCGGCGGCTGAGCTCGCTCGAGGGCCGGGACCTGAGAACGTAGAGCGTTAAGGAAAGTGCAGGGGAGTGGGAAGAAGCTCGTGAGGGCCTAACCCAGCAGTACCTCGGCCACCGCCTCTCGGGTCGGGCGCCCCTCCGAGGAACTACATCAGACGCACAAGATAAGTCGCGCCCTCACAAGAGCTAGACCAACGCAGCGCTAAATCCCCGCCTGGTGCAACTCTATCATGACGACGCTACCTTCCTTTCTCGCCCAGAAAGGATTGCTTGAGCGCTAAAGGGGACCTCCCGAGCATCGCGACTCGGGGGCTCTTACCGGACCTCGGACCGCTCACCTCATGGCCTTGACCATGGCATCGCGACCTGGCATTCCAGCGACGGCTGAAGCTTGCCTGGGGACTGGGACCTGTCAGCGTAGAGCGCCAAGTCCTTGTGAGGATAGAAAGGGGGAGCTTAGCCGGAACAGAATGGACACCTCACGCCAATTCATATTAAGGATATAGTATTTACAAAAGGCACGGCAGACGCCTTACATACCCCCGTGAGGTGTTGCTTTGATTCCTCGTAGGGAACAAAAGGTGCTAACCCTAAGGAATGCTACTTGCTAGCACCTCCCCAGGCGACGCCATCATCAACAGTGGGCTGCCCAGTGACGGCGCCAATCCCATCCAGATCAGTGGCGTCGGCGGCCCGATGCAGCTGCCCCACTCCGAGCGCAGCGCGAGCTCGGAGGCTCGTAACTATCATCGCTCGTCTCCGGGGTCGCGAGGAGTTCGGGGGAGCCACTGAAGCCCTCGGTCCCTAGGATGCTGCTTGAGGAGTTGCAGGAGGACCAACGGGCGGGCCTGGTCCTCGCCAGTTCGTCACCCCTGCCGCTTCCCTTAGGGCAGCATTCCAGCCGGCGTCCTTCTGCATCAAAGACCTTGAAGAACATCAAGGAGGCGCCGTCGTATTCAAGATGGATCACAAAGGCGCCGTCCGTGCAACAGACCCGGGCAATCTCACCCCAGCCCAGGGTCATGAAGACCTTGCCCGGAGCGACGACCGCGACCTCCGCTCCGGTTGCGGGGGTGCCACAGTCGGCGTGCTGCAGCCAGAGCTCCAGGGCCTCGCTCGGCGGCATCTCGAAGGCGAAGGAGGGAGGAAGGCGGATCCACGAAGTTGGAGGCATGGCGGCGTGGAGCACAAGCTCGCGAGAGGAGCGCTTCGCGTGGACTCCGTGGGGGACGACGCGCAGTAGTGTGACTCGCCGGCGTCGGCGGCGATGCTGTCGGTGTTGCTCGGCGCCCTCCCCCCTGGGGCCTACGACACGGGCATACAAGGGCAGCGGAAACCCAGGCGGTGGCCACTCGTACCACGGCCTCGACACCTCCTGCCAGGCGCCTTCGTCCCGGCGAAAGAGGATTGGCCGCTTCTTCGGCGGGAGGGGGTCAGGACCCTCTCTGGGGGCCTTTCCCTTCTCCTCAGCTGAAAACCGACGGATCGGTGCCATTGGTGCAAGAGGTAGCAAGGATGAGGAAGAAGAAGAGGAGCAGTAACGGAAAGGGGTGAACTGGCGGAGCTCATGCAGCCCCGTACATATAGTCGGCGAAGGCCAACCGCCGAGCACCATGACCTCAGGTAATCATGACCCGTATCTCTGCATGCAGGAACTTGTCAAGTCGTGTGGTTGTCGAGGCATCGGGGGAAGTGCAGACGCCCACGTCCAATCAACCGCCACGCGGCACCCAAGGCCGCAGGCTGTTAGGGCCCGCGGCGCTTCGCGCTTGCCCCTTCGCTTCTCTGCTAAGCCAAGCCCGCGCGCTCCTTGGGCCCGGGGGCTACTGTCGGCGTTCTGGGAACGGGGGTCCCCAGACTTGCCTGCCTGCGGCCTGCGGCGTGGCTCAGGTGGGGGCCCAGCGCGGCCTATCTTCATCAGCCCAAGCTCAAGATCCTCGCGAGGGGTCAAGCCTCGCGGGGTGGACGACAAGAAGCTTCCTCAAGAGCAGCCTCATCAGGCAGGCTCGCGAGGAGGCGGAGAGATCAATGCAAGGGTACCTCGTGAGGATCCCATGCCACAGGCCATGACGATCAAGGCCAGGCGCGCGCCAGGCAGGCGCCGGCCTGCGCAGGGTCCTTGTTTCCCCTTTGGTGCAAAGGGGGCAAGCATAGGCCAAGGTATCAGGCAAAGGTTATCATTCCGGCGCAACGAGACCAAGACCAGCCGGACGGCCGGACGGAGGTCACCGTGGAGCCCAAAACGGCGTCATCACCAGTGATTTTGGCAGCCGAAGACCACCTTTGGTCAGGATAACTTGTACTAGATGTTCCCCTTCAAAATGGCCAATTGTTGGCGCCCTTCCCGCTCAATTATTCGGGGAGAGGCCCAGGGCCTCTATAAATAGAGCTAGCCTCCACAAAGAGACGAGGAGTAGTAGCAGAGAGATAGAGAGAAGAGTGAGAAGAACCCAGTAGAGACTAAGTAGAACACACCGCGCCAGCTCAAGAACACCCCTCGCGAGGCTGTTCTTCCCTTGTACTGTCCACCATCAGCCCTAGAGGCAATCCACCACACCACACACTGGAGTAGGGTATTACACCAAAACGGTGGCCCGAACCAGTATAAACCTCGTGTCTCTTGTGTTGTTCATCGTTTTCATCTTAGTTCGCATGAGAGGATCAGACGTAGATCGGTAGGGGAGAGATCTCCGCGCGCACCCCAGTGTTCGAACCTCAAGGGTCTACCGGAACCCGAAATCCGACAGTCTCATTGCAGCCTTCCTCAGGAACTAAGTTCTGTGTTTGTGATCCATGAACAGTTACTACCACACATTGGGTTCCGGGCGCTCCAAGATCTCTCGACTTATTAATCATCTCGATCTATGTCCAGGAGTTGCAACTAGTTTCTGGTGTTTGTAGGTAGTGTTAGTAGTCTACCAAGTGGCACCCGGTATAGGTGGGCTTGGGATAGACTAGCCACAGTGGCCCGGTGTACCAAGTGGCACCCAGATGGTGGGCTTGGGAACCCTGCTCACATCGTTTGGGGCCG
Organism: Triticum urartu; assembly: GCF_056163025.1. NCBI lineage: Eukaryota > Viridiplantae > Streptophyta > Magnoliopsida > Poales > Poaceae > Triticum > Triticum urartu. Next base: position 429,900,714 of record NC_141873.1, read on the forward strand.
TGAGCGACACCCCGGTCGGATCTCCTTGCGGATGGAACCCGAATAGGCCATAAACCTGGACGAGAGACTTGTGTGATTAGTTAGGTCGTGGCCGACTCCCTCACCAGGCTTCCGCTTGAAGGTTGCCGAGATACACGTCGTGTAGATGGTGGTAAGTGGCGAGTGCGTGTGTGAAGAAGTACACCCCTGCAGGGTTATCATTATCTATTCGAATAGCCGTATTCCTTGGATATGGAAACTTCGACCCCTTGCATAGTTCATAGAGAAGTGAAAGTGGATACTCTAAAATGCGCAAGGTAAGTGTGAGTGCTATGGATGGCGTTCTCGCAGGGAGACGGGAGTGGATCCATAGTGGTGTATTGGTATGGTGAATTTGTGGACTCATGTACGCCACCTCAAAAGAGTTACTTGCAGTCATAGTTCAGGTTAGCCACTGAGTCAAAGCTGGCTTGCTGCAGTCAAACTCCACAACCCCTTTTGATACTGATGCATATGTAGATAGTTCTGATGTACGTCTTGCTGGGTACATTTGTACTCACGTTTGCCTATTTTATGTTTTTGCAGAGAGACGTCGGTCTCACTAGTAGTTCTGCGTGGACTTCGACGTTTAGCATGTTACCTCAGCTACGATCTTGTACCCTTGGGAGGGTCTTGTAGATAGTCAGGCTTCTCAGCCTTCTTCATTTGTAGTTGTCTGTACTCATACAAGTTAAGCTTCCGCATGTGCTTGTTGCTTTTATGCTCTGTATGTGGGGTCATGAGACCCATGTTTGTAATATCTCGCTCCTCGGAGCCTAATGAATAAATACTCTGAGTCATTGAGTCTTGTTGTGATGCCATGTTGTATTTGCACATATCGAGCATATTGTGTGTATGATTGAAATGCTTGGTAGGTGTGGGATCCGACAACCTAGTTGTTTATCCTTGGTAGCCTCTCTTATGGGGAAATGTAGTCTTGTGCTTCCATGAGCCATAGTAATCCGCTACAGCCCGGTTCACCGGAGTCCTGCTAGCCCAGTTACTACTGCTCCGGAACACTTAGACTGGCCGGCATGTGATCCACTTTGTTCCTGTGTCTGTTCCTCTGGGGAAATGTCACGCGGTGATTCCGGAGTCCTACTAGCCTGCTACAGCCCGGGTTCCCGGAGTCCTGTTAGCCCAGTTGCTACAGCCCGAATTCACACGTTGATGACCGACACGTTCGAGACTGGGTCATGTATGCATGTCCCCGTAAGTTAGTGCTACTTTGTGTTCACGACTAGTCATGTCAGCCCGGGTTCTCTGTCATATGGACGCTAGCGACACTATCATATACGTGAGCCAAAAGGCGCAAACGGTCCCGGGCCATGGTAAGGCGACACCCGTGGGAATACCGTGCGTGAGGCCGCAAAGTGATATGAGGTGTTACCGGCTAGATCAATGTGACCCAGAATCAGGGTCCTGACAGCTTTGGTATCAGAGCCAGGTTGCCTGTAGGATTACCAAGCCAAACTGGTCGAAGTGGAGTCCAGAAATGCTTTAGTTATATAAGGGAATTGATTGTGGATGGGAATGTAAGGTTCTTTTTACTCCTTATCCTCATGACCTTCTGATCTGAGTCATCTTATCTTTTCTACGGGGTTAAGAACTAGGCTTCTCTTCTATCTCTCAGGATGACGTGTTACTAAACTGTAGTTGCCTAGGATTGTTGGATTTAAGCCCCAATTCAGTTTCTACTACTTCCGTGTGTTCATAGTTGGTCTCGGAACCTTGATATTGTGTTGATAAGTGGTTATGCCACCAATTTGCAGGTTGTCTCAAATCTTTTTAAGCATTTACAGCCGTTATGCTATCCGAGTCATCCCAGGTTTCTAAAGAGTCTGATGCATCTGCAAATCCCTTCTTCCCGTTCCTGATGTCCTTTTGGGCCGGATTAAGCACACTAATCGGTGAGTTGAGGTACTCTATTGCCTCGACATATATGTTGGAGCTGTTATTATGACACTAGGGTATCTTAGAGTTAGTAATCTAGCCATGTTTGGTGTTCCCAGTGTGATGATTCTGGCCACCATTCTCGAAAGCATCTCGTGATGTTATTTAGTTAGTAGGTATTCTACTCCTAGGTTTTGAACCCGAGATTCACCCTACTTCATGTTGTTAGTATTTGCTAGTTCCCTTAAGATATTAGTAACCTTGTGATAGTCCTCGGGGTCTGTGGTATATCGTTCTTCCAATACCATGAGCCAATATGGCAGAAGTTATTTGAACGAAAAGATCACAATCAGAGTACTCTTGAGGAGTTCTCCATTCGTAATTGTGACTCTGCCAGTCCTACCTCTCTGCATGGGTTATGCAGAAGAAACATGTTGAACTTGGTTCGATATACTAATCTATGCATCCACAAATCAGAAAGTTATATGTTCCTTGAGTTGACCCTCCTCAGCTGTATTCCGACCCTAGTCTATCAATTGATAGTCAGGAATAGTTGTGCATTCGTGTTCATCGATGCCTATTATTCTTGTGGTCCGTCAAGCCATTCTATTCCAGAATGACTAGGAGAAACAAACTCCAGTACCTCGTCCACATCTAGGATTGGGTCAAAACAATTGTATTCCGTAGATCAAAATTCCAATCCATCTTTTGCTCTGCTCTACCTTGGGGTGTTACCATCTTTATGTCAGGAGTGTCATGAGAATTGCACCACCTCTTATGAATTCTTGATGCAATAATACTTCTTGCCATCATTGTTCATTCCTCGGTTCCGTGTTATTGTAACCGGAATGCCGACAAGTGTACTGTGATGTGTGAAATCAATACTCCTAGCAACCAGTTACTTGGTAGTAAATGGACAATATTCTCATTCTTAGCATGTTGGTTATTGAATCATCATTCTAAGATAGATTGTGCTACCTAGACCATTTTCCCGGCGTACCCTTCGATCTTTGAGCTAGGGTTGAATCCCTTGCTTTTCTGATCATGTCGTCCTGCCCTGAAAAGCGAGATTGTTCTCGAGCTTAGTAACATATCGGTGGTTCGTGATTTTCCGAATATCTTCTCGGAAGTGTTACCAGGTTGTCACCTGACCGCTATGTTGAGTTCATGATCAAGTTGGTTTCTTGTAAACCACTCCTTCTCCAAGAATCCGTGTTGGATACCCCTGAGCTAGTTGGTTAAGCTAAACAACAACTTGGAGAGTTGGAAGATAAAATCTTAACAAATTTTGTTCGTTTCAAAGGGATATCTTTGTGTGGTGTGTTAGTTGAAGAAAGATGATATCTTCATCGATTGATCCCTGTGATCAGTTGTTGGACCTATTGTCTTATCAAAACTTTGACTTGAGTATGGGCTATCGTCAAGTCAAATCAGAACCAACGATGTTCATAATGTTGTCTTACTCGTGGTTGATCCCTCGAGCATACATCATTACATCTTTTGATCTGAACAATGCTGTCACCGTGTTCACATAATGGTGGAAGTCCAGTGATATGGAAATTTCGATGAGTTGCTGTTGAGCCCATCAGCAACATTTTGTCTCCCCTATGATTCATGTTGAACATTACACTAGTATTGGAAACTTTGTAAGCATTGCCTTCATGTTCTGCTCATGAGGTATACGTTTGGATGAAAGGAGTGACTTCCTCTAATTCACGTGCATTTGATGAAAGTTGCCGCCGTGAATTCGAGAAATCTTGTTTTTTTGCCTCCTCTGGAATCATCCCAAGTTAGTCATGCATATGTGCGAAGTATTATGTGGTTTGGAGACTTGCAACCTCCATTCTATATGTATTCCTAGCACACCAAGCCACTGCCTAATTTGCTCGCGGGAAAGGAGTTGCTATGCGAATACTAGTTTGTGCACAAGATTCCAATATCCTCGATGATGGTTCCCGACCCGAACTCGGTAGTGTTTTATTGTAAGACTTCCATGTGGTCATGCTTGTCTAGGACAATGTGTTCACATGCGTTCAGCAGAAACAGCTCATGTTTTGGAGCTTACTACCATAGTTCATTTCCTGAGAATCTCGCAACATCATCTCGTCGGGTTGTGTTGCAAACTTTCTTTTCCAGACACGTTGTCTGAATTATTCCGTTACCAACCAGATCTGAATCTTAGGCAGATATGATGGTTGGAACTTCTTCTAAGAGCTATGATATGGGTTCCAGTGAGGTGGACACACCTAGTTGGAAGCACTGTTATTGTAGTATCTGGATTAAGCCATTTGGTCACTTCCCATGAGGATTTCGCATGACTTATTCTAGAAGTTGTTCCTTATGGATTTTGTGCTCACGAAGTCCGACCTTTACTGGATGGCCATGTTGATGCTTTTAAGCATGACCGTGGTAGCTAGAACATCAAGGAGAACATTATAAGCAGAGTGCTAAATGTCTGTCGGTCGATCATCCAGGTTCTGTTCCTTGGCATTGCTAAGGACAAATCTGAGAAAGTGTTGTCTTCCTTTGCATCTGCATCGTCCATCACTATTCATCACGGTAGTATGATGTGTTTCCAGGATCCGTGGCATGGATGTTGGTAGCACCTTGATGAATATGGAAATGCTCAAGTTCTTGAGAGCACGCTCAGACACTAGGTTATATCTTCGGTATCAGTCGGATTGTGCCTTCCATTTGCCGATTGTTCTATAACCATAGTTCCATTCCAAAACTGAGTATGCCATTTCTTTGAATTCCTTCAAACAACCGTTTGTGAATTGCCATTAGCCTGGTATGAAGAGCTTCAATGATCCTTTCCGATAGAGTTTCTTTCTGTCATCAACGTGTTGGATGAAGATCTCGAAAGCAAAGACATCAAGATCAATTTGATGCAATGAATCAACACCTTCAAGAATGCAGTGGATCATGAAGATTGTGTTAGCTTTGTGTCCCCTTTGTCTTCTTACCTCACGTCTTGAATCTCGGGATGAGATTCCTGTTTAGTTGGGGTGAGTTGTTACAGCCCTAGACTTGATTGTAATTAGGTTCATCAGCATCCATGCATCATGTCTAAATTCCAGTGAAATTTGAATTGAGGGAATTCTCAAGCCTCGGAAAAATCCTTTTAAAAAAAGGGGCAAGAACCCTTAAACTTGCATTCAGTGAAAACAAAATGGCCTTCATTAATGTTTGATAATTTTGGCAAGGGTTTGGATCCAAACCAAAAATATTGAACATTTTTAAGGAATTATTTTGGCACTGAATTTAAATCATTATTGTATTTGAATTTGGAATTATATTCATAATATATGGGATATATTTTCAAATAACTTTGAAATGTTTCATGTGTTGTTGGAAAAGTCCATCTAGCTACATAAATTATTCAGAGGATATTTGGCACTGTTTTGAATTCGTTTAAATTTGAAAACAGTGGCAAAGTAAAAAAACAGAAAGAATAATAATAAAAGGCAGAAGCTTACCTGGGCCACTGCTGGCCTGGCACTGTGCCGGCCCAGCCGACTGGCCAGCGCCAGTCACCCCCTACCTCGCGCCAGAAGGCAGGGGCGCGTGCTCATCGTGCGCTGGCCACGCGCCGGGCCACCTCCTGGTTCCCACCGCTGCCCCAACGCGCCTGTAAGCGCCACGCATCCCCCCAGACCTCTCCCACTCCTCCCCGTGTTTTCCCTCCTCTCCCTCGCTCTCTCCCGCGATGGACAATGCAGCAATGGAAGCACCGCCCTGAACCACCACGGCCATAGCCACCCCCTCGCCTCCTTTTCATGACCACGACCTCCTCTGTACTCCTCTATGCCTCTCCGTCGAGCCATGCTTCGCCGAAGGCCCTGAGACGTCGCCATCGACGCCGTTTCGACCTCTGCACCGACGGCCGTCGTCGCATGATTCGCCGCCTCCGGAGCGTCCCTGAGCCTGCTGACCACCCCCTCAAACCTGCTATGAGCTCCTGCTCCTCCCCCCTTGCTCACCCCCTCCGTTCTGGTCCGTTAGCCGCCGCCCCGCGAAACCGAGCTCTGGCCATCGCCATGGCCAGCGAGCCTGATGCTCCTGAGCTCCTCCGCTCACCCAGTAGCACCCTCCTGCTCACCGTGCTTCCAGGATCCGAACGCACGCACCGGCTCCTCACGCCGTGCTCCGTAGCCCCGCGCCCGCACACCTCCGAGCTCCGGCCGCCGCCTAGCTCGCCGCCATTGCTATTTTCGACGACCTCAGTCCCTCCCGCTTGCGTATATGGATGCGGCCGAGCACCCCGCAATGCATAGGTTCCCTCCGCCGCGTGAATGGTCGCCGAAATAGAGATTCCGACAAGCCACCGCCGTCCTGTAAGGTTGCCGGCGACTTGATCCAGTGGTGCTAACGTGGCAGTGGTTAGATTAGGGCCTAATCACTTCTTAGTTAACCTCTTAGTCAATGACAGTGGGCCGCTCCCTGCTAACAGCTCTAATTTAGGTTAATTATAACCCTGCTAGTCAACTGAGTCAATGCCACGCAGGCCCCACGGGTCAGGTCTGACCTGAGCAACCCCGTTGACCTGCTGAAGTCAGCATGAGGTCATGCTGATGCAATAAATGATTTTCTGGATTATTTCTATTTTGGAAATTCCAAAAAATTAGCAAAACTTCAAAAAATCATAGAAATTAATCTATAACTCCAAATGAAATAAGTTATAGATGGAAAATGATCAGAAATATCCAATCTATCCATCTGTATCATTTTCATGCATGTTAGAAGAACTTATAGGTGCTGAATAGGGCAAATCATATGTTTGGCATTTGAATATCCACATATGGAGTTTGAATTTGAATCTTGGGTTCAAACCAACTTCATTTAACCTGTTGCTAGTTGCATTAGCTCAATCAACAGCATATTGCCATGTCATGATCATGCATCATATTGTGCATTGCATTGATTGTGTTTCCTCTCTGTTGCCGATATTTGTTCCCCCGCAGTAGATGTTGATCCGGCGATGTGATCGATGACACCGATGAAGAACTATACTATCTTCAGAAGTGCCAGGCAAGTAAAACCCCCTTGTTCATTCCGATACAATCCCACTCTCTCGCTCCTCCTCTCTTTTACTACATTAAGACAACACCGATTCAACTGTTACATGCTGCAGTTGTTGAACCCCTTTCCTATGCATGACCTGTCATTACCACAGTAAGTAGATGAAACCCACTAGCATGAGTAGGAGTTGTTTGAGCCTTGATGTGCCTACTCATTCATGATTGTTTGTCATGCCTGCTACTGCTTAGAGTTGAGTCAGGTCCAATTCATCGGGGATGAATTGGAATGGTGATGAACATGTCCTACCGTTGAGAGCTAAGTGTGTGAACACGATTTGGTAAAGGTAGCAGTGAGAGGCCATGTAGGAGTACATGGCGGGTTGTCTAATTGTAGTCGTCCTCAGGAACTGAGTTCTGTGTTTGTGATCCATGAACAGTTACTACCACACATTGGGCTCCGGGCGCTCCAAGCTCTCTCGACTTATTAATCAACTCGATCTCTGTCCAGGAGTTGCAACTAGTTTCTCGTGTTTGTAGGTAGTGTTAGTAGTCTACCAAGTGGCACCCGATACAGATGGGCTTGGGACAGACTAGGCACAGTGGCCCAGTGTACCAAGTGGCACCCGGATGGTGGGCTTGGGAACCCTGCTCACATCGTTTGGGGTCGTGAGCGACACCCCGGCCGGATCTCCTTGCGGATGGAATCCGAATTGGCGATAAACCTGGACGAGAGACTTGTGTGATTAGTCAGGTCGTGGCCGACTCCCTCACCAGGCTTCCGCTTGAAGGTTGCCGAGATACACGTCGTGTACATGGTGGTAAGTGGCGAGAGCGTGAGTGAAGAAGTACACCCCTGCAGGGTTATCATTATCTATTTGAATAGCCGGATTCCTCGGATATGGAAACTTGGACCCCTCACATAGTTCATAGACAAGTGAAAGTGGATACTCTAAAATGCGCAAGATAAGTGTGAGTGCTATGGATGGCGTTCTCACTCATGAGTTTGTGGACTCGTGTGCGCCACCTCAAAAGAGTTACTTGCAGTCGTAGTTCAGATTAGCCACTGAGTGAAAACTGGCTTGCTACAGTCAAACTCCACCACCCTAATGCATATGTAGATAGTTCTGATGTAAGTCTTGCTGGGTACATTTGTACTCATGTTTGCCTATTTTATGTTTTTGCAGAGAGACGTAAGTCTCACTAGTTGTTTCGCGTGGACTTCGACGTTTAGCATGTTACCTCAGCTACGATCTTGTACCCTTGGGAGGGTCTTGTAGATAGTCAGCCTTCTCAGCCTTCTTCATTTGTAGTTGTCTGTTGTCGGATTTCGGGTTCCGGCAGACCCTTGAGGTTCGAACACTGGGGTGCGCACGGAGATTTCGCCTCCTACCTGCCTGCACCCCTCCGCCTTGCTAGGATCTAAATTAAGGAAAGAACAACACAAGAGACATAGGATTTATACTGGTTCGGGCCACCGTTGTGGTGTAATACCCTACTCCAGTATGTGGTGTGGTGGATTGCCTCTTGGGCTGATGATGATGAACAATACAAGGAAGAACAGCCTCGCGAGGGTCTGTTCTTGGCTGGGGCGATGAACTGTTGGGAGGAGATCAGTCGCCCTTCTCTCTCTGTCTATCTGATCTAAACCCCTCTCTCAAGATTCTCCTTCTCTGAACCCCTTAGCTCTCTTTCTCTGTGTGTTTCCCTGTCCTACGGGTGGCTGATCCTATTTATAGAGCCCCTGGTCCTCTTCCCAAATATCGAGCGGGAAGGGAGCCAACAATGGCGGGCTAATTTGAAGGGGGACAACTAGCACTAGCTATCTTGACAAAAGTAGTCTTCGCCTGCGCAAAGCTCTGGTGATGACGCCGTCTTGGGCTCCACGGTGACCTTCGTCTCGTAGTCCTCCTGGTCTTGGTCTCGTTGCACTGAAATGGCAACCTTTGCCTGATGCCTCGGTACTCCGCGGCTGCGCTTGCCCCCTTTGCACCAAAGAGGAAAGGAGGACATTGCGCGGGCTGGCACCCGCCTGGCGCCCTTCGCCGTCATGGCTTGCGTCACGGGCACCTCGTGAGGTACCCCGCCTTGATCTCTCCGCCTCCTCATGAGCCAGCCTGACGAGGCCGTGCCTGAGGAACCTCCGCGTCGTCCGCCCCGCGAGGCTTGGCCCCTCGCGAGGGTCTCGGGTTTGTGTTAGTGAAGATGGGCCACGCTGGGCCCCCCTTTGAGCCACGCCCCAGGCCGCAGGTAGGCAAGTCTGGGGACCCCCATTCCCAGAACGCTGACAGTAGCCCCTGGGCCCAAGGCGCGCCCGAACTTGGCCGTGCAGGGAGGCGGAAGGGCAAGAGCGAAGCGCCGCGGGCCCTAACAGTCTGTGGCCTTGGGCGCCGCGTGGCGGTTGATTGGACGTGGACGCCTTAGCAACCGTGCGAGTTGATTAAGGAGCGGCACCCACCTAGGCTTTGCTCCTTGCTTTCCCCGGTTGCTGCTCAGATCCCATTTCTTGCGCCTCTCCTTCCTTCCTCCAAAATTTCCAGATCCGCTCCGACCGTGTGACCTAGGAAGCCATGGCGCCTCGCTAGCCCCCGGCCGTAGCTTGGTACTCGTCCGCCCTGGACCCGCCGAACGTGTCGGAGGCGAGCCTTGCCCCGTTGTGCCGGATGGCGACGGCGCGGGGCGTCAACAAGGCGAAGGTGTTTGAAGCCGGCTCCGCCACCCCTAAGGGTCAAGGGAGCACCTTCTATCCGCTCTTCGTATGTGCCATTGGTGCTGGCCTGGTGCCTCCCTTCTCCGAGTTCTTCTTCTCTGTCCTCCGCCACTATAAGCTGCAAGCCCTGCATCTCCACCCCAACTCCGTCCTTCTCTTGGCAATCTTCGCCTATTACTGCGAGGCTCACGTAGGGGTGCAGCCCTCAGTGGCCTTGCTGCGCCACTACTCCTACCTCCGGACCTCTCGCGGTACTGCTTCCGCGTGCGCGAGCTTCGTCGTGTACGGTGGCGCCATTGCCATTTCGAACCCCGGGAAAAGGATTGAGGGCTTCAGGAGCAAGTGGGTCTTGGTGGATGCTGGGCGCATCCACCCTCGGCTGATCTTGCCAATAGAGCAGCCCACGAGCTCTAGCAATTGGGGTCGAGCGGAGCTCACGGACCCCCGCGCGAAGCTGATGTTGGAGAAGATGGACGCGGATCTGAGGCCGGCCAATATGGCGGCGGCGAAGCTGACCGGCGCATCGCTGCTGAGGGAATTCCTGGAGCACCAGCTGGCTCCGCTTCGGCAGTACTCACTTCCGATGTGGTGGCCCCGTCCGAGCCCCGCGGCCTTAGCCGACGGTGATCTGGCTGCTGTCCTCCAATCTCTGGTCGGGCGATGTGGCGAGGTCGGTGGGCGCTCCTACGCCCTTGTTCCTTCGCGACAACTAGGAGCAGGTAGTGGAGTCCATGCCCGTCTTCAACGGGGATGGGCCCGTGTCCATGGAAACTCCCGAGGAACTGGTGGACGTGCCCTCCGACGACTCCGGCGAAGAGGAGGAAGGAGGGGATCGGGGAAAAGGGCCTGACTCCGAGGCGATTGACAGAGAGTCGAGGGCTCCCCTCCCCCGGCGCAGGTCCCGTGTTCTGCACCTCTCTCCAAGCGGTGACGACGAGGATGACGATGAAGATGATGACGAGCAGGACGGCGGGAGCTCACCCCCGATCCCGAAGAAGGACAGGACCGGGCTGATCTCCCGAGGGTCTGCCCCGGCCCCAGGGAGGACCGCAGATGCACCTTCCGCCTCCAAGCTTCCCGAGGTTGACCCTTCCAGCCGGCTGTCAGGCTTCAAATTTGGCCGGAGGCTGCTTGAGCTCGATGGCAACGACCCGTAAGCATTCGATTCCTGTCTTTATCTCTTGCTCTGCTTCTGAGGCTTGACGTCCGCATCTCTTGGATAGGCTGGCGCTCGCAGCAAAGAAGCCGAAGGGGGCTCCCGAGGTTCCATCCGTGGCAGCGCTCCTGCCCGCGAAGGAGGGTGACCGCGACGCACAGGCTTCTCCTGCCCGGTCGTCCTCGCGAGGCCTGGCTAAGCCGGCTGGGGCGAGCTCAGCCCCCACGGCCCAAGTGGCTCCCAAGGTGCTCTCACCTGTCGCCGCCACCACAGCTGTCGAGGCGCGGCAGACTCCGCCTCAGGATGCTGCGGCCGCGCCGCCGCCTTCTCCTCCTACTCCACCGGCTGCTGTCTCTCCAACTCCTTCTGCCGTTCTAGATTGTGCTGTTGCTGAGCTGGACCGACTGCGGCAGGACCTTCTTGGCGCTGACCCCTGCTTGGTGGCCGGGCGCTTGGAGCTGGCTTCAGGATGGGTTCGCTCCGGCGCTTCGATTCGGGCGGCGCTAGTCCAGGCCTCGATAGCGTGCGACGAGGAGAAGCAGGCCGTCCTTGAGGCGAAGGCTGCTCGTGACGCAGCCCTGGGGGAGGTGGTCGACGTCCGTGGACGTTGCAAGGCGCTGGAGGGCGAACTGCAGATTTGCAGGATGAGCTCGCGAACGAGGTCCGCCTTCGCCAAGAGCAGGAAGAAGGCGTGAAGGCTCGCGAGGCGGCTCTCGAGGAGAGGGAGGTCAAGCTCAAGAAACACCGCGACCGCCTAGGCGCGCTGGAGCAGGAGTTGGGGGTGAGGAAGGCCAAGCTGGACGACGAGGCCCTGGTTCTTGCCGAGGACCGCGTGGCCTTCACGGAGATGGAGGCGAGGGCTCGCTCCTCACTGAGGATGCTTTACGACAGCGGCCTGGAGAGCCCAGTGGCTGGCTCCGAGGACGGCCCCGCCAAGCTGCTTCCCTTCCTTGTTCACGCTCTTGAAGATGTTGCCCTTGGCCTTGGCCCCACGGCCGAGGCCGAGGCGCGTGTCCTATCTTCTGCAGCACTGACGCGGGTCCTCACCCACCTCTACCTTCGCGATCCCAGTGTCGACCTCGACAGCCTGCTGGAGCCGGTGAGCGGCGAGGGTGCCGCTGCCGCTGCTGAGGCCGTGAAGGGTCGCGTAGAGGCCCTGCTGGGGAAGTTCTGGGCCTTCGGCACCAAGCCGAAGCAAGGCGCTGCCGACTCCACCGCTCCGTGAGGCGTGCCCAATCCGCGCTGCTCCACCGCCGACAAGTGACTCCGTCGCGCCTCCTGTCCTGCTTTTAATTCCTGCACATGTACCATGCCTCAGGGAGGCATTTAAACTTGCGTTTGGCATCGAGATAACAATGTGGACTGTAATATTTGCTTTTGAATTCCTTGATATTTGCGCTTTTCCTTCCTACTTGCTTATGTTCTACGCCGGCAGAGCCCGGCCCCGCGCATGCCTCACCCAGCGTTGGTCCCGACCGGAAACCAGGACGGGGCCAAGGAGTGAGGGGCCACGTGACAAGTTAGGCTCCTGAGTCGCGATGCTCAGGAGTCCCCCTTGGAGCACGAACAACAAGTAGGTAGGTGTGATGCGGGTGGATCTACCGTTCTACGTCTGCAGGGCCCGGCCGCGCGCGTGCCTCACCCAGCGTTGGTCCCGACCGGAAACCAGGACGGGGCCACGGAGTGAGGGGCTACGTGACCAGTTAGGCTCCTGAGTCGCGATGCTCAGGAGTCCCCCTTGACGCTCAAACGGCCTTCGTACCTTGGCTCCGCTCGGGGAGAGACGCGCGGCGAACCAGGCCCGGGGGGACCTGGCTGGGCGGCGTGCGTCTGGGTGTGACCCGTGCCCAGCCCCCGTGCCCAGCCCCCTCACGCGGCACTCCCGAGGGGAGGCGTTACAATGAGGCTAGACACTGAGCTCTGGGCTCCCTGAGGTTGATGCGGCCCAGGGGCCACCCTCAGTTGTTTATCACCAGCGCGGAGCATAGCGCTACCGTATGTGTACGGGCATAGCCGCTCCTCAGCAGTGTCGTCAGCCAGCGCGGAGCATGGTGCTTCCACTGGTACGTGGGAGGGGGCCCCCCTCCAGGAGGATCCCCCGGGGCGTGTACAGCCCCGCCCTAACACGTGGCTGGCACGGTAGGGCCTGGCGAGGTGTATCTGGGCACCCGTGAGCCAGCGCGGGACTCACGGGGCCTACCTCTAGGCGGGTTGCGCCTGGCACTGGGCCTTATCTTGTGATGCGTTCCTGCAAATTTGGTTAGATGTCGGCACTCTACGTCCTCGGGTCCCGGCCCTCGAGCTGGTCTTAGCCGTCGCTGGTATGCCACGTCGCGATGCCATGGACAAGGCTAGAGGGTGAGGGCTGGAGAGCCAGTGAGAGCCCTGAGTCGCGATGCTCAGGTACCCCCCTTTAACGTGCAAGTGGTCGGCATGGAGAAGAAAAGGTGCCGTGGACCGGCATCAAATAATCAAGCATGGTGGGTCTAACGCATAATCGGAAATAAACGCAAACGGGATACATGCCACTGGGGCTGGCCCGAGCGGCTTGGGGATCATGCAGCCTGAGGGGCGCCCCCAACAAGGTAAGCTAACAACATGGAATAAAAAATGGATACACGCCGCAGGGACGGACCCACGCGGCCTGGGAATAATGCAGCCATGGGGGGGCGCTCCCAACTGGAAGTAAAACTAGAAAGGTGTTACCCGATGATGTTGAGGACGAAGGAGCATTGATGTAGCAGGCTCGGTGGGCTGCGGGAGCCGATCCTCACGAGCCCCCAGGCCCAGGGGCCTCGGGAGGCTCGGAGGCGCTGGCGGCTCCTCATGGGCCATCTCCATCCCTGCCAGTGCAGCGGAACGCCTGGCCTATCGTGCCTCTGTGATGCCCCTCATGAGGCGCTGGTACGCGTCAGCCGCGCTCGGCAAGCCGTAAGACATGCGAACGTAGCTGTGGGGTGGGCCTCCGCAGTGCCCCACTTGCGAGGGCCAGAGGCGCTCCGAAGAGGCGACTCGGTTGAGCCCTGGTATGTTGATGCAAACGCGCAGCCCACCATCCTCGCCTGGATGGGGAGCCACTGCTGGCAGGCGGCGGCCGCCTTTCATGACTCTTGACTGCTGTAGCTCCTGAATGGCCTTGCTGACGAACTCCTGAGGGTCTGGATCACCTTGCCTTGCTCCTTCTTGAGGGAAACGTGCTTCGAAACACGCCTCCATGTGGTGCCCAAGCGCCTCCCTCGTGACCCTAGCTAGGTCAGTGGCCCTCCAGGGGAGAGCCCCCGAGCCCTGCGTGAGGAGGGCGCTGGGCGCGCTTTCCTATGTGATGGAAGGAGGTTCCCCCTGGGCAGGCACGGACCTGAGCGGCCTGCCTCCTGAGTGGTCGGGCCGGACGATGTCTTCTTCTTAGGGGTGGTCTCGGGAGGCCTCCTGCTTCCACGATCCGGGTCTTCCAGCGACGCGGCCTGAAAGGCTCGTTCCAGGGAACACACCGCGTCCTTCTCTTCACAGGGCACCGTGATGACTCCACCACTTCCTGGCATCTTGAGGACGTTGTAGCCGTGGTGAGTTATGGCCATGAACTTGGCCAGCGCTGGGTACCCAAGGATGGCATTGTACGGCAGGCGAATGTGGGCGACGTCGAAGTCGATGAGCTCGGTGCGGTAGTTGTCGCGTGCCCCGAAGGTGACAGGGAGGCGGACCTTCCCAATCGGGACCGTGGAGCCGTCGGTGATACCGGAGAAAGGCTTGGTTGGCTGAAGCTGGCTGTAGGGCACTTGGAGGTTGTTGAATGTTTCCATGGACAGGACGCTGAGCCCCGCCCTGCCATCGATGAGGGTCTTGGTGACCACCACGTTGCTGATGATTGGGGAACAAAGCATCGGGAGGACTCCAGCTGTAGCCGCACACTTGAGCTGATCTGCCGAGCTGAACGTGATGGCGCACGCCGACCACCTGAGAGGGCGCGTGGTTCGAGCCTGGGGAGGACTGCGTTCACCTCGCGGGCGAACTGCTTGAAGATGCGCTGAGAGGCTGGGGCTTGTGCCCCGCCCAGGATGCAGGCGATTGCGCGCGGCTCCTGGAAGCCCCCAGCCCCCTCGTCCTGGTGGCGGTCCTCGTTTCTCCTTGGCTGTGGCGGCAGCGGTGGGAGGCCTGCGTTGCCTTGCGGGCGATCCTCGCGAGGCTGATCCCTCCAGTCCCCCTCGCGAGGCTGATCCCTCCAGCCTCCCTCGCGAGGCGGGTCTTGCCAGCGATCCTCGCAAGGTTGGTCGCGCCACCCTTGGCGCGGGCCACGGTCTTCCCAGCGTCCTGCGTTCCTTCCTCCTCCTCGGCCGTAGCTCCGGTCACTGCGGTCAGGGCGACGGCCGATCCTTCCTTCTCGCACGGCTCGGAGCTCTTGACATTCATTGGTGTTGTGGGTGTGGAGGTCGTGGTACACACAGTACCGGCCGCCCTTGGAAGGTTCGGGCTGATCTCTGCCTCGCTTGGTGTCTGGTTCTGCCGCGAGCACGGCAGCCCCCTTGCGCTTCACATCCTTAGCCTTGGGCTTCTTCTCTTCTGGGTCCGCGGCAGGCATCTCGAGGAGGGAGAGACGCCCTTCCTCGGCCCTAGCGCACTTGGTTGCCAGGTTGAACAGCTCCAAGGAAGTGCACAGGTCTTCATGCATCGCCAGCTCCTCCTTCATCTTGACGTCGCGCACGACGTCGGAGAAGGCCAAGATGATGGCCTCCTCGGTCACCTTGGGAATCTTGAGGTGCGCGTTGTTGAAGCGCTGGATGTACTTCTGCATGGTCTCCCCGGTCTGTTGCTTGATGCGGCGCATGTCGCTTACGGCGGGTGGCCGGTCGCGAGTGCCTTGGAAGTTGGCGATGAAGCGGGTGCGCATCTCGTCCCAGGAGGAGATTGTGCCTGGAGCCAGGTTCAGGAGCTAGGTGCGGGCCCCATCCTTGAGTGCCATGGGGAACGAGTTCGCCATGACCTTCTCGTCTCCGTTGGCAGCTTCGATGCCCAGCTCGTAGAGCTGGAGGAACTCCGCAGGGTCAGCCGTGCCGTCGTAGCAAGGAGGCAAGTCCGGCTTGAACTTGCCGGGCCACGCGACGCTGCGTAGCTCGGCGGTGAAGGCGCGGCAGCCTGCTGTGGCCACGGGAGGTCTTGGATGCCAGGGAGCTTGGTCTTGCATATGCCCACGCGCTGCAGCTGGGAGCAGCGCGGGGTCTTGACGGGCGGGAGCAGGAGCATGGTCGCAACGTGCTGGAGCAGGGAGCGCCCTGGCAGCTTCTTGCGGGCGAGGGACTTCTTGACAGCTCTGCTCTTGCTGCGCTGGCGCCTGACGGAGCGGGTTCCGCCCAGGGGCCACACGCCTTGGATCCATGGCGCCTTCCTGAGGAGGAGGCAGTCGGGGCGCCGCCGGAGCTTCATTGCCCGCGCGGGGCAGGGTGCAGTGCAGCGGAACGGTCGGCGCAGGAGAGCACCCTGCGGCGCAGACGAGCTCGGCGACGCAGTCGAGCCATTCTTCGTAGACGTCGTCGACAGGGCGGTAGCGCAGGAGCTCGTTCGCCGCGATGAGTGCAGCTCGAGCCTCCAGGGGCGCGCGGAGCGCGCGGGACGAAGAACCAGCTGGGGTGAGCGAGGGAGTTGCGGTGCGGCCGTCTTGCCGCACGGACGGATGCTGGGACGATGCTTGCCGCTCGTCCCCCGCCGGGCCGGTGGCGGCGTTGACGGCAGGTGACGGGGAACGGCGAGGGCACCCGCCGACAGGGGCCGTCTGGGCGACGCGGGAAGCGAGCGCGGCCCAGCGCTCGGCGCGGGCCCGACGAGCGTCAGACATGGGCGTGATGGTTGGAGGAGAACGGGGTGGTGGAAGACGAATCCCGGCGCACCCCTACCTGGCGCGCCAAATGTCGGATTTCGGGTTCCGGCAGACCCTTGAGGTTCGAACACTGGGGTGCGCGCGGAGATTTCGCCTCCTACCTGCCTGCACCCCTCCGCCTTGCTAGGATCTAAATTAAGGAAAGAACAACACAAGAGACACATGATTTATACTGGTTCGGGCCACCGTTGTGGTGTAATACCCTACTCCAGTGTGTGGTGTGGTGGATTGCCTCTTGGGCTGATGATGATGAACAATATAAGGAAGAACAACCTCGCGAGGGTCTGTTCTTGGCTGGGGCGATGAACTGTTGGGAGGAGCTCAGTCGCCCTTCTCTCTCTCACTATCTGATCTAAACCCCTCTCTCAAGAGCCTCCTTCTTCGAACCCCTCAGCTCTCTGTCTCTGTGTGTTTCCCTGTCCTGCGGGTGGCTGATCCTATTTATAGAGGCCCTAGTCCTCTTCCAAAATATCGAGAGGGAAGGGAGCCAACAATGGCAGGCTAATTTGAAGGGGGACAACTAGCACTAGCTATCCTGACAAAAGTAGTCTTCGCCTGCGCAAAGCTCTGGTGATGACGCCGTCTTGGGCTCCAGGGTGACCTCCGTCTCGTAGTCCTCCTGGTCTTGGTCTCGTTGCACCGAAATGGCAACCTTTGCCTGATGCCTCGGTACTCCGCGGCTGCGCTTGCCCCCTTTGCACCAAAGAGGAAAGGAGGACACTGCGCGGGCTGGCACCCGCCTGGCGCCCTTAGCCGTCATGGCTTGCGTCACAGGCACCTCGTGAGGTACCCCGCCTTGATCTCTCCGCCTCCTCGTGAGACAGCCTGACGAGGCCGTGCCTGAGGAAGCTCTGCGTCGTCCGCCCCGCGAGGCTTGGCCCCTCGCGAGGGTCTCGGGTTTGTGTTGGTGATGATGGGCCGCGCTGGGCCCTCCTTTGAGCCACGCCATAGGCCGCAGGCAAGCAAGTCTCGGGACCCCCATTCCCAGAATGCCGACATCTGTACTCAGACAAGTTAAGCTTCCGCATGTGCTTGTTGCTTGTATGCTCTGTATGTGGGGTCATGAGACCCATGTTTGTAATATCTCGCTCCTCGGAGCCTAATGAATAAATACTCGGAGTCGTAGAGTCTTGTTGTGATGCCATGTTGTATTTGCACATATCGAGCATATTGTGTGTATGATTGAAATGCTTGGTAGGTGTGGGATCCGACAACCTAGTTGTTTATCCTTGGTAGCCTCTCTTATGGGGAAATCTAGTCTTGTGCTTCCATGAGCCATAGTAGTCCGCTACAGCCCGGTTCACCGGAGTCCTGCTAGCCTAGTTACTACTGCTCCAGAACACTTAGACTAGCCGGCATGTGATCCACTTTGTTCCTGTGTCTGTCCCTCCGGGCAAATGTCACGCGGTGATTCCGGAGTCCGGCTATCCTGCTACAGCCCAGGTTCCCGGAGTCCTGTTAGCCCAGTTGCTATAGCCCGGATTCACACGTTGATGACCGACACGTTCGAGACTGGGTCATGTATGCCTGTCCCCGTAAGTTAGTGCCACTTTGGGTTCACGACTAGTCATGTCGGCCTGGGTTCTCTGTCATATGGATGCTAGCGACACTATCATATACGTGAGCCAAAAGGCGCAAACGGTCCCGGGCCATGGTAAGGCGACACCCGTGGGAATATCGTGCGTGAGGCCGCAAGGTGATATGAGGTGTTACCGGCTAGATCGATGTGACCTAGAATCGCGGTCCTGACAAATACTTACACTGCTTTACTGCATCACCCTTTCCTCTTCAAGGGAAAACCAACGCAGTGCTCAAGAGATAGCACGCGGCTACCATCGGTGTCCTCCAAGTGCGGTATGATCAGCTTCAGCCCACCAAGCTTTTCTCAGGGGTGACCGACGGCTCCACCACCCCGATCGGGCAGGTCCGCCTCCCCGTCACCTTCGGGCAACGCGACAACTACCGCACCGAGCTCATCGACTTCAACATCGCCCACACAGTTCTGCCATACAATGCCATCCTCGGGTATCCGGCCCTAGCCTAGTTCATGGCCGTGACGCACCACGGCTACAACGTCCTCAAGATGCCAGGAAGCGGCGGGATGATCACAGTCCCCTGCGAAGAAAGGGATGCGGTGTGCTCCCTCGAGCGCGCCTTCCAAGTAGCTTCAATCGAAGACCCCGACAATAATGGAGCTCGGTACCCTCCTGAGGTCGTCCCCAAGAAGAAGAAGCAGCTACTCCGTGTCGGACCTCGGGAGGGCAGCGCCGCAGGTGGCACCTTGTCAGGATCAGCGCCCACACCTGGGGTGCCTCCCTCTGTCACATAGGAAGGCGCGCCCGGTGTCGGTGTCAAAACCAGCGGATCTTGGGTAGGGGGTACTGAACTGTGCGTCTAAGGCGGATGGTAACAGGAGGCGGGGGACACAATGTTTACCCAGGTTCAGGCCCTCTTGATGGAGGTAATACCCTACTTCCTGCTTGATTGATCTTGATGATATGAGTATTACAAGAGTTGATCTACCATGAGATTGTAGAGGCTAAGCCCTAGAAGGTAGCCTATGATTATGATTGTTGTCATCCTACGGACTAAACCCTCCGGTTTATATAGACACCGGAGGGGGCTAGGGTTACACAGAGTCGGTTACAAGGGAGGAGATCTACATATCCGAATTGCCAAGCTTGCCCTCCACGCAAAGGAGAGTCCCACCCGAACACGGGACTAAGTCTTCAATCTTGTATCTTCATAGTCCAATAGTCCGGCTATCCGGGGACCCCCTAATCCAGGACTCCCTCAGTAGCCCCTGAACCAGGCTTCAATGATGATGAGTCCGGCGCGCAGATCGTCTTCGGCATTGCAAGGCGGGTTCTTCTCCAAATATTCCATAGAAGATTTCGAACACAAGGATAGTGTCCGGCTCTGCAAAACAAATTCCACATACCACCGTAGAGACTATAATATCCCACAAATCTAATCTGCTGACAAATTTCATAGCGCGACATCACGCCATGGCCCGGTCATTATTCGAACCGTTTTTCTCAACCAGTTACTGCACATATTGCGAGGCGGTTTTCTTGGCACGTCTTGTCGAAGCAGAGATTGTGTCCCCTTATCACGGGATTATCATCAATAGAGGTATGGGTAACCCAACCACGCCATCAATCATGGCGCTTGGGGAATAAGCGAGTTTACCAGGCAAGTGGGGAGGCACAGAATCCCTGTTGCCTTTATAAGGGGATAAGGACTCCCTTTTGCACCCAAGTTTTATTCTTCCTAGTCCATTCCCCTTCACCCGAGCTCCAGTGCCCGAGCGTTTGTCTTCTCCGCCCACAAAGGCCTTCTGAAAATGTCCGGATCCGGAGCAGGAGGCAAGTGGATGGCCTCTACTATCCGGGAGAAGGATATCAAAAAGCTTCGGGAGGCCGGGTATCTGGCCAAAAAAATAGGCCACCATCTCCCGACGGCGGGACAGATCGTTCCCACTCCGGAACCCCAAGAGAGGGTTGTATTCCTCACTCATTTTTTCCGCGGGCTAGGGTTTTCCCTCCACCCGTTCATTCGCGACATCATGTATTATTACGGTATCAATTTTCATGATCTATCCCCCACTTCCTTCATCAACATGTCGACATTCATCATCGTGTGCGAGGCTTTTCTCCGCATCTCGCCACACTTCGGCTTATGGATGAAGAACTTTAATGTGAAGCCCAAGGTGGTGAGCGGAGAGCATGCCGAGTGCAAGGGCGCCATGGTGAGCAAGATGCCCAACGTCACATGGCCAACAGGTACTATTAATGATTCCCCGTCAAAGAGTGGCAACAACAGTGGTTTTACATTACTAAGCCGCGCGGCAGGGAATGGGCCGCTGCTCCAGAGTTCCGATCCAGAGCCCCTCTGGGCTTATGTCCTAGCCCAAGAAGGTCTTGAACTGGTCTTCGTCCGACGAACTATCTGTGCTCCAGACACGCGTTAAAGATATGGAAGACAAGAACATCGAACTTGTCAATGTAGTCCAGGTGATGTTTGTTCGCCGGATCCTGCCTTGTCAGCACTGCACTTGCAATCTATGTGAATTCGATCTGGCCAAGCACCAGACCCTGCGAAAGCTCTTTGGCTCCTCGCACGAAGACATCTGGAAGCTGCTTTTCAAGGCCAGCAATCATGGTCGGACTCGGCCGAGGACCGCGGGTATCAATTGTCCCGCCCTGCAAGCTTGGTAAGTTTTTATGCGTTTTACCCGCATAACCCAAGGGAAATGCTTAATGTGTTTTCCTCAACTCCCCTAGGGCTGGCCGAAGAAGGCGGTGTGGATCCACTGTCCGGCCCTGTTGCCCGAAGAACCGGCCGGCCCACTTCTGACGAAGATGCTGGTCCCGGCGTCGTACAAGGCACCAAAGAAGAAGACCGAGAAGGTGGCCAAAGACCCAGGGCGGCCTTCGTCGCCGCGGCACATCGGGCACAATATTCGAAGGCTCCAACATCCATTCTGCCTCCGAAGAGGATGAGGAGGAGGAGAAAGACGAATCCCTAGTGGGGGGAAGAAAGAAGAGGGCGGCCTCCATACACTTGGAGGCCGAGTCGCCTAAAAGGGGAAAAGCTCCTCTTCCGGAAGAGTCCACTGCCGCCGCAGACAACAGCCCGGCGTGGGATCCCAGGGCCCCGCCCCTGGTGAACTCGTGAGTATAAAATCCGAACACATTTATGCATCCAGACTCATCATGGCATAATATTTTAACTTGAGCTATATTTTTTGTAGTCCGGCGAGGTCCCGCACCGAACGATCCTCATCAAAGGATTTGCTGAGCTCGGATGCTATAGAGAGTGGGACGCCCCCGAAGGCCCCTTCCCCCAAATATGTGCATAACACCGATGCTTCGTCCTAGAGGACCTCGGCCAAGGAGGGGGGAAGAGATCATGAAAGCGGCGCCTGGAGGACAAACTTCGGGTGCTGGAGACATGGGGGAGAAGATTCCCATGGGAGTCGACGGCGGGAGCCATCTTGAATTCGGCTCCCTGCCGAACGCAATTCCGGAGACCAATACGGCTCCAGAATCAAGCAGGCGGCCTCCCTCGGCTGGAGGGGGCGTGCATGTTCCACCGACAATCTCTATCCAGCCAGAGGTGCCGGATGTTTTGTTGGCGGCGCTGAAAAGCGCCTCCATCGTCGATGAACACCGTGCCCTGATGGGTGCACTGATTAAGGAGATTCAGTCTGCTAAGAGTGGACTGAATGAAGCCTGTGTCAGCCTTATAAGAGGCTTTGAGGTATGTTTTATGAGGTTTTGAAGAGTGTCATAGTATGGATAGTAGCCCCTGATACACTGTTTGGTGCAAGAAAGGACCGGACAGAGGATCAATTTTATGTTCGCAGGAAGACTCACTTGATGACATCTATCTCTCTTCTTTTATAAGCAGGTGTCTACAGCGGCTGCTGCCTCTCATACTGCGGAGGTCTCCGGACTGAATCAAAGTCTGGAGCGGGCCAAAGAAGAACTTGGCCAGTTGAAAAGGCAGTTGGAAGATAAACATGGTATGCGCAAGCCTTGTTCATGTTCAGTGCAAACAAATTTCCAGTATGATTAAAATATGTTTCATTAGTTGCGCCAGGGGCGATGACCGAAGTCGAGGCTCTGAGGAAGGCTATTGCGGAGGCCGAGGAAAAGGCAGCCGCAGAGCAGGCTCTTCGTGAGAAGCACGAGGCCAGGGTTATTGAAGCTGAGCAGGAGCTTCAAGAGCCCGTGAAGAAATGCGAGACCTTGGAGCAGAGTTTAATGGAGAAAGAATACGAACTCGCAAGGGCTCATCAGGCCGCGCGCGATGCCCAGGGGGAAACCCAAGGCGCCCTATAGGAGATCCAAGAGGCGAGGACGATCGCGGAGGGTAAGGCTTTTTTCCATGTAAAGCAAGTATTTGAGGAGAAAATCATGTTTCTAATTTTGAGTTCGGATTTCTCCAGGGGTATTTGCGGACCTGCCCCGTAGCATATCAGATGCCACCCAATTCTACCGAGCCGGAGAAGGGAACACTGTGGATAAGCTCTTCTGGTCGCAATATCTGGCACCGCATTATCCGATGCCTTTTGACGACCAACTAAAACAGCTGATCAAACTGCATAGGGTGGCCGACCTAACCATGAAGGATTTGATTATCCGGCTATGGCCCGCCGAGCCGATTCCAGGCAGCTACTTCGGGCTCGTGAAGCGGCTTGTGAGTTCCTGCCCTCGACTTGACGTCATCAAGCGGTCGGTCTGTATAGAGGGTGCGCGAATGGCCTTCGCTCGCGCAAAGGTGCACTAGGGGAAGATGGATGCTGAAAAGTTGATGACCGAGGGGCCGCCAAAGGGGAAGGAGCACCGCAAGCCCGAATTATATTATGAAAGTGTCCTGAAAGGATCCTACCTAGCGACGGAGCAATGCACCAAGGACATTATATTTCCATGAATACAATCATGTTGTCCTTTGTAATGTTGAACAAGGTCATTTCTATTATTTATTGCCTGTTATATAAAAGTTTATCCTCCTACGCGGCCGTTTTATATATTAATCCTGAGAGTTGACCAGTCGTCGGCTTCTGCCCCCACATAGGAAGTACGGGGGTGTTCGGGATAAACCTGATCACTCTTTATCCTAGTTTTGGGTCCTTCGAAGGAGGTGTTCAGCACAACGAACTAGGCAATCAGACTATAGGGCTTTATCACTCTCACTTAGCCATATGAGCTTTATAAAAGGAAGGTAGGCGCAACCCCTGGTGTTCGGAAGACCGCATGAGGGGCTATATAAGCACCTGATCGGAAGAAAAGCCGATTCAACGCACGCTGCATTGGTTATGGCATTATGCGTGAGGAATCCTTTAAGATTTTACAACCTCTCGAACAGCTGACCAGCTCTCGCCGTATCATGACAATCAGTTTTTGGATTTCTCTACTGAGGTGCTCGTCCGGAAGAACGAGGACAGAATTGCAGTAGTTCTCCCTGTGCCGCCTTAGCCGATATAGCGGAATGTAAGGCAGCAAAACATGGAAGCCGGCCAAACCCAACATTTGACCCAAGACATGATTTGGAGCTGATGCATATAATGCTATAAGTTCGGGGTGCCGAATTTCCATGAAGGTGTTCGGACTTTATTGCCGTATTATGGGTAAAACGAAGCCCCTAGCATATTTAAAGCATATCGTGGTGTACGGATGCCACTTGTCAAAAGAATTTCAATAAGAAATAACATCAGTTATAGCGTTATATAAATCCACATGTTGTATTTGAATAGTACGTCGATGCGTATGAGTACAGGTAATGTGATAAAAAAGAAATATGACTGTGGAACCTGCTGAGACTAGGGGGAGAAGTTGTGTGCGGATCCGGAGTATCGTCGGATGGTCATCGCGGGGAATGTCTAAGGATTCCCTTGCGCGTTCGAGCTGCTTCCATATCACCAGTCCTGGTCTGCAGAAAGTTAAACCTGCAAACAAAATGTGAGAAATTCTTGTGTGCCGCAGACCGGTTGAGCCGCGGTATGTGGCCTGTCCCGGCCTTCGCCGGAGTGTTTAATTGAGCTCTGGACAAGCCAGGCTATCCTGCCGCGAAGTAGTTCAAAGTCCTTTGGCAGTGTCCGGAAGTCGGGCCGTCTACTCGAGGTTCGGTTGGAAGGTGCCACTTGTAGCTTCTGCTGTTAAAGCAGCGGTGTACTCCTTGGTGCCGAGGTAAAGTTCGGCCTTGCCATTAACCGTGATGACGCCGTGCGGACCGGGCATCTTGAGCTTACGGTATGCATAATGTGGCACCGCGTTGAATCGGGCGAACGCGGTTCGTTCGAGCAGTGCTTGATAATCACTGCAAAAGGGGACGATATCTAAGATTAACTCTTTGGCACGGTAATTTTCTGGTGATCCAAAGACTACCTCAAGGGAAATGGAGCCTGTACAACTGGCCTCCACACCTGGTATAATACCTCTGAAGGTGGTTTTAGTGGGCTTGATCACCGAATGATCGATGCCCATCTTGCGCACTGTGTCCTGGTAAAGCAGGTTTAGACTGCTACCTCCATCCATAAGGACTCATGTGAGGTGGAACCCGTCAATTATTGGGTCGGGGACTAGTGCGGCTGGATTGCCCTGATTGGTGTTAACCGGGCAATCCATGCGGTTGAAGATGATTTGCCCTAGTTTATATTGTGGGACGACTCGTTCCGTTAAGTCTACATCCCTAAGGGTGTGCATCTGGTCCGGGTTGGGAGTGTAGGTGCCGTTTACCACGTTCACCGTTTGGATTTGCGGGGGAAATTTCTTTTGCCCTCCTGTACTCGGTGATCTGGGATCCTCGTCGCCATCGTCGCTTTGAGACCCCTTATCTTTGTTTTGGCGCCTGACCTGCCGGCTTGTTTGAAGACCCAGCATTCTCTGTTGGTATGATTGGCTGGTGTTCCTGAGGTGCCATGAATTTGGCATGGGCGGTCGAGTATGCGGTCCAGGTTGGATGGACCCGAATTGTCATTTTTGAGTGGCCCATTCCGCTGACTGGACTTAGAGCCCCTAAGTCCGACATTGACTGCCGTATCTTTGGCGTTTTCACCATTTTGCAGCGCTTGTGTTTGTTGCATCGGGGTTTGCCGTTGCTATCTCTGGCTTCTGATGTGCCAGGGTTGCTTGTTGTGTTGTTGCTACGGGCCAACCAGCTATCTTCGCCCGCGCAAAAGCGGGTCATGAGTGTCGTGGGGGCTGCCATGGATTTTGGCTTCTCTTGGCCGAGATGTCGGGCGAGCCACTCATCACGGATGTTATGTTTAAAGTCCGCTAGGGCTTCGGCATCCAGACAGTCGAAAATTTGGTTCTTTTTAATTAGGAACCGAGTCCAGAATTTCCTGGCTGACTCTCCGGGCTACTGTGTAATGTGACTTAAATCGTCAGCATCCGGTGGCCGCACATAAGTGCCCTGGAAGTTGTCCAGGAATGCGTCTGCCAGGTTCTCCCAGCTTCCGATGGAGTTTGCCGGCAAGCTATTCAGCCAATGCCGAGCCGGCCCCTTGAGTTTTAGCGGGAGATACTTGATGGCGTGTAGATCATCCCCGCGAGCCATGTGAATGTGGAGGAAGAAATCCTCTATCCATACCGCGGGGTCTGTAGTGTCGTCATATGATTCAATGTTCACGGGTTTAAACCCTTCTGGGAATTAATGATCCATTACTTCATCAGTGAAGCGTAGGGGGTGTGCGGCGCCTCTGTGCCGGGTTATATCATGACGTAGTTCATACGAGTCTTGTCTGCTGTGTTCGGCCCAGCCGGATTTGCTTTTAGTATATCCGGCATGATGGTTGTCGTCACGCGTTGGGGCGTGCCCCCGTGATCCGTAGACCGATCTTTTATGTCCCGATTTGTTTTCCAATACTTCTCGCAGGTCCTGTGTGTTACCCCGGGCCTTGGTATTTTTTTTTGACTGGCGACGGGGTGCGGGCTGGACTTCGGCCTGATATGCCGCTTTGTCTCGGCCACGAGGTGGTCGGTTAGCCGCATCATACGCTGGGAGCATAGGCTTTAATGCTTCCTCCTCGAGTTGGGGTAGCAACCTGCGTTTTGGGTAACTTTTGGTTGGGCACTCGAGTTCATATTCCTTGGCTGCCGGCACCTCGGTCCATCTATCCGCTAGCAGATCTTGACCAGCTTGAAGCTGCTGTTGCTTTTTCTTCAAGCTTTTTGCTGTGGCCATAAGCCGGCGCTTGAAGCGCTCCTGCTCGACGGGATCCTCAGGCACGATAAATTCTTTGTCGCCGAGGCTCACCTCATCCTCGGAGAGGGGCATGTAATTGTCATCCTCTGATTCTCCATCTGCCGCTTGTTCCTTATGGCTAGCTTTCCCATCCTCCCGCTCGAAGCCTGGCTGGTGGGGATTGTCTTCGTTTTCGGCACTCACTACAAAAAAATACACTTCTGTGATGATACGTGTTTGTCACAGTAGGTCACTTTTTTGTCATGCATGTACATCCATGACAAATTTATGACAAAATCAAGATAGTCATACCTGTGCTGTCATAGAAGTGTTCCATGACATTACCAAAATTGTCATCACGGAAGTGTCCACTTCCATGATGATAAATCGCGCGTCACAGAAGTGCTTTCGTCAAGGGTGACCGACACGTGGCATCCACCGTAACGGAACGCCGTTAAGCTATTGGGTCGGGTTTTGGATCCGATAACCCGTTAACAGCCCCAACCAATGGGGATTTTCCACGTGTAAAATCATCATTGGCTAGAGGAAACACGTGTCGGCTCATCGTCGGGACAGATGTCATCCACTCACTGGACAGAAGGCGCCTATGATAAGTCGACACGTGGCACGGCCCAACAAGTTTAAATGGGCAGGCCCAACTAGAGGCCCACATGATTTTGCGGACCATAATGGGCCGGCCCAGCTAAAGGCCCATGAAATTTTGCCGACCATAATGGGCTGGCCCATTTAAAGGCCCACAAGATTTTGTGGGCCATAATGGGCTGGCCCAGGTAAAGGCCCACAAGATTTTTTGTGCCATAATGGGCCTGCCCAGGTAAAGGCCCACAAGATTCTTGCAGGTCATAATGGGCCGGCCCAGCTAAAGGCCCACGAGATTTCGCCAACATTAATGGGCCGGCCCAACTGTAGGCCCACTAGATTTTGAGGACCCTAGTAGGCTGGCCCATTAACTGGCTGCCAAGTTTTGGGCCAAATGTCGGCCCATATTTGATCCGGTACATTAATGGCCTGCCACGCTCCGGGCCTAATAGTGGCCCATATGAGATCCGGCCCGTTAAAAGCCTACCACGTTCTGGGCCAAATTACGACCCAGATCAGGTCCGGCCCTTTAAGAGGCTTGGGGCTCAATTATGGCCCATATCAGATTCGGCCCGTCAACTGGACACTATGCTTTTGGGCTCACTTGCTAAAGGCCCACTTAGTAATTCGGCCTGATGTTAGTTTTGGCCTGTTAAGGGCCCGTTTAACATTTCAGCCCTATATTAATTTCGGCATGTTAAAAGCCCGTCATATAGTTGGGCCTAACTACGGCCCGGTTTGCATCCGGCCTGCTCGCAGCCGATATCTGATTGGGCCAAACAAAGACCCAGACAATTTTCGCCTGTTAAAATCCCATGATTTGATTTGCACAATCATGGGCCGGGGTTCATTTCGGGCTGCTGCGTAACTATTAGGAATTAAGAACAAACCTACTCTATACAATAAAGAAATTATGGCATAGTAACTAAGAATAAACCTACACTACACAATAAAGGATTTATGGTATATTACATCCACTGGGCATCAAAGTTCGCCACCAGTGATCATAAAGCGCAACGAAGAAGCAGATTACAAAAACTAGGCACCATTGCAGCGTAACAAAATAATACTGAACCGAGACCACTTCCAAGACAGTTCAAGAAAGGTTAGCCTTGCGGGGGAACTGCTGTGCAAGCTGCTGAGCAAGGCTGTGAGACCGGCTTAGCATGTCGGTCATAGCTTCCAGGTGTAGCTGTTTAGCGATGAGGTTCTCATTGGTGTTCTCTGCAATCTTTCTTAGAGATAGGACTTCAAGTCGAAGTTGAGTTGCAGAATGCCTTTCTGCTAGAACTTGGGACTGAAGAAGTCGAACTGATTCAGACAACGAATTCTGTGAGCTTGTCTGACTGTTAGTCTCAAGTAACTTGAACACTGCATCAAGACAAGACTTTGGGGTTGTCTCGCTATCTTCAAGATGTTTTGCCTTCTTTGCTGCAATATATGTTGGGTTTGTCTCACAGCCTTCAACAGACTTGTTCATGCCATCAGGCATATCACCCTGAAACAAAGTAGAGAGATGACAGGTTTTGCACGTGTATAAACAAAGATGATAACTGTTCTGTCAATTCTATCCAATTTCAAATTAGAAGAGTATGTTCAAAATATCAATAGCATAATTTGGCATTGTTCATAATGCAGGGAGCTTCACCACACTACTAGATTACCATGTCAACATAACAAGCATAGATGAAGGGCAAAGAAAATCATTGTATCTATTTTGGATAATGTGCATGGCATGTTGTTCATATCACCAGCCACATCAGTAGATAAAACAGGAGATGACAATTGCTTCACCACACACTGAATTATAGATCCACAAAAACAAGCATGCATATAGGGAGTATTAAGTAATGTGCATGGTATGAATAAGGAATTTGGTTTTACACGTAAAACTTAGAACTTATGGTTCTTACGAACATGCATTTTGGTAGAAACAGCAAACTAAACAGCAGTAAACGATAGGGAGTATGAGCAAATTAAATAGCAGTTGAGGATTAAGGCTTTAGAAGGACTGACTTACATTAACAGTTAACACCGGATTTATAATGCCCTTCTCCATGGCAAGGGAAGGATAACTCAAGAATTTCAGCACAGAATCTTCTTCATAAGCATTGCCTGTACTCTACATTTTGTAGAGAGTCATTATAAATATGATAATACTCGAAGGGATAGAGGATAATGAAGATAAGATGCAGATTGATGCTACATAATCAACTACCAATCCCTGGAAGTACAAGCGTTACAGGACAAAATGTACTGACAAGGGCAATGGGCTACACTTCTGCACTGGCATTGTCTGTGTTTTCTACTTGTTGGTAAGATTAAATATAGATCTGATCTTTTTTAGTAAATGGTGGGCGAGGGAGATAAGATGCAGAATGCTACAAAATGAACCAATCCCTCTTCCCATGATACAAGAATGTTTTGAACACTAGTGTACTGTACAAAACGTTCTTATATTATGGGACAGAGGGAGTAGCTGTTAATGTAAGTACAGTGATAGACCACGTTCAGTCCTTACTAGAGGACTACAGAGCTAAACCTCTTCAAAAGCATTGGGTTGATTCTAAATTTATGTAAGAGTCCATACGGATCTTATAATGTCCACCAAATGGACGATGACGAGGCTAACATGTGCAGTGATGCTACATAATCAAACAGCTATGTAAGTAACTATGGTCATACAAGGCAAGAGGTACTCACAAGAGCAATGTAGTGTGCAGTATAGTTGCGAGATTCTGTGGTCCCTTGAGAACGAATGTTCTTCTGCTAACAGTTTTCATACAAGTGAGACATTAAGGCAAATGCAGAAATCTAGTTCAAATTGTGATGTGATATCCTAGACAGTACCTTACGCTGCAGCCGAGACCAATGTGTAACAAATTATTCCAATCACTGTCGGATAAATGTAGCACCGGAGACTTTACAGAAATTTCGTTCAGAGGCTTGCCATCGAAGTGTGCTTGCCTCAGGTAGGAATGATACTTCATCAACGAGTGCTTGAAAAGTGCAACAAACCCTTGCTCGTCATCACAATCCAGTTTGCGCCTCGCCTATTTAAAAGAATGAAATCTTGTGTCTTCTGTCAGCAGAAACATATGCAGTAATGACCATGAATAACATTAGTACATTACTTACGCGTAAGTTGCGGAGGAAGACTGGAAATTGTTCTGTGTCTGCGGTATAATCTTTCCATGAAGGAAAGATGCGCACAAAGTTCCTAACAACAACATAAGCTTCGTCTTCTAAACTGGGAAGAAATGGAACAGGGGTCCTATTTGCTGCAATTGGGGCTCTCTTAGTTCGAAAAGTGATTTGGCAACTGGATTTGGTGTACTCTTTGCTGGAATGGGGGTTTTGCGTCGTACAGCTGGTGCTATGTCAACTGGCATAATTGTACTGTTTGCTGCAGTTGGGGTCTGCTGAGTTGGGCATCAGAAATGACCAGTGTAGTAGGGCTAGAGTCTGCTAGAGTTGGGGTATTTTGTGGGTCAGGTGATATTGCAACTACACCTAATGGGCTATTTGATTTATCAGGTGCCACTACCTTTTCCAAATACTTTGCTTGTGCTCCTCCACGATCAGCAATCGCCCTCTTCCTTTTGAACGTCTAATACACAAGAACAACATTTGAATGGATAAATATGGTATGATGACAGATGGAATATGTACTGAAAATGGATAGGCAGGGCGTATTCACATACACGATGTGTAAACCATGCTAATGGCAGTTCAACAAACTAGAAGCAATGCAAAGCATCAGTTGCAAGATATGTGCGAGCAATGTAACCTTGGAAAGTTAGAGCAAGTACCTTGATGGGTGAATAAGATATGGCATCTTCCTCTGACTCCTCCACTAGGGAGCTACATTGACTTAGGTCTCCCTCTAGCTCAGAATCACTGTTAGGATCATATTCTGAGCATGAATCTGTAGGTGGAGAGTATTTGCATTTCATTGCATCCAGACGTGATTTCAGTCCCTTAATGCCAAGTTTGACAGCCATGGCATTGTTCTGCTTTATTCTTTTCATGCGCGCAAGCTCATAATCATTATGATGCTGTTCAGAATCTGAGATTCATGAAAACATAAAAAGTAGTCAGATTATCTATGGAATGCATTGCGGTTTCAACTCGGAGAGTGTCTCCCTATAAACCCCTGCATATGCAAAGTTCACCTCCCCAACCGTGCTGACCAGACCACACACAGAGATACACACCCGAGCGGCGAACATGCATTTTCGAAACTAATTTGGGAACATTTAGCTGACCAATTAAACAACTCTGTTTTAATAAGATCATATTCGTATTTGAACAACTAAGCTTGTTTAGCTTGATGTGTGGAGCAGTGTTATTATGACACGAAGCATGTATTCTGATCATAGAGTGATCATAAAAGGGGGAAACTCTAAGCATATATTTTTTAGCAAAAGAGGGTTTCCCCTCTGATTTCTATTAAAGAAACCACCACGGAACCAACATGATCAATTAAACCCTAAGCATGATCAATTAAATCGTATTATGGTTGTGCCATGGCAGATTTGAAGCTGCAAATCGGAGAAATGATATTTAGCATCCATTGTTTGCTTCGAACTAAGAACTAAATTCTAAGAGCTGAAAAGAAAGTAGAGTAACCAAGTTAAGATCTATTTTCTGGTTGAGATTAAAAAGTTGAGGAGATATGAAGTACCACCTCTTTTGCGGCGCCGTGTAGGCATCGGGGGTGCGATGGCTGTCGGTGGCATTGAAGCAGATCTGCGACGGTAGACGGGTGCATCGAGGGATAAGTCCCGTTGCGGTGGAAGAGAAGGTCGTGTGAGCGGCCCCGGCAAAGAGGACGACGACGCCGATGAAGCGAGAGGATGCGATGCAAGGCTATTGGTCCGTCGCCGTGGATGAGAAATGTCCATCTCTAGCAGTGGACGACGTGGTCTTGGTAGGCGCTCCGGCATGGTGGAGGACAGTGGTGATGGATGTGGTGGAGGACAGCGGCGATGGATGGGGTGGCGGATGGAGGCTGGTGTGGGAATGGAGTGTTCTAGCGCGGACGGCGTATGAATGGGAAAATGGAGGGAGAGGTATGAGGAACCATGTTTTTGGGACGCGCCTGTCTAAAATATGGGAAAGTTACGAACTTATCCCCCATTTCAAATTTGGACGTCTCGTCGGTTGGGGATAGGACAGTAATCTCGCATCTCCTAAATATTTGCCGGTAACTATTTCAGCCGAGGAGAGGGTGTTTTGCCGCCCACGGTTGGCGCCCACGGTGTATGAACGGGGCTGACAGGTAGGGCGGTTGTGTCACATCTGATGGAAGTTACACATCTTCTCCTATTTAAAATATTAGCCTACATCTATTTCGTACGAGGAGAGGGTGTTTTGCCACCCACCTTGCATGAATGGGGAATGGAGGGAGAAACGGAGGTCTTTCGGACGAGCTTGAATCAAATGAGTTTTTCCGCCCATGTTTGACGCCCACCGTATCGGAATGGGCTCAGAGGCGGTCGTGTCATGTCTAATTGAGGTTACTAACCTACCCCTATTTAGAGCAGTGGAAATCGGGTCGATGGATTGTCCATGTAATGGGTAGACAGTAATTTCCATCTTCCAAACACTTGGCTTCGGACAGCCGATGTGGGAGTGGACATTTTGCTATTTCTTTCAAATTTTGGGACAATAAGCATCCACGTTAACCTTGGCAACTAAATTCGAATCCATTTTGTAATCCTATATGAATCTTTATAAATCATTCTATATGTTTTTATATATCTTCAAAAGGACGACAAAGATGTATTCCACTGTCATATATGAATATGGTTTACAAATGCCGATACTCAAATTAAGAAACTAGAATCCAGTTTAAGGTGAATTCGAATATTTGGAACACTTCATGTCCAACTCAAATGTCACACGCAGCATAATGTGTACTCCCATTTAGATATGTACACAAGCGATGTATCAAGATTCACCGAGTCAATCAACCAAGAATGTACGAAACTAACAGACATATAAACACTTATAGAGTATATGGATCAATAATATCAACTAACATACATAAGCCAGGACGCTGTACTTTTTTTTGGCTACAACAACATCCTTTTTTTAGCCAGCATCTTGGCCCTTTCCGATGCGTGCCACTTATGGTCCATCTATACTACTATTGCTGAATGCACATTCAGTACGATTGGCATATTTGTAGGTCTGGCACAGCAATCCAAATGAAATGTCTCCGAGTCTTATCAATTAATACAGACTTGTGCTCAAATTAAATTACAAACAAAAAAACAAAAAAAAAATTATTGCATAATCTCCAAAACAAATGGTTTGATTGATTACATGAACAGACAACACAAAGGTTATTCAACTATGGAAAGAACATTTCACCTATGATTTACCAAGTAGGAATTTAATTTCCTTTTTTCCTTCAGGACCTTAACAATCTGGTCAGTCTCAGCTTGCTTCGTTTTGCAATCCACCAAATATTTAATGGTTGTCTTGAGTACTGCTTGTGATTGTGTTGTTTGCTTCCTCAACATGTCAACTTCATCTCTAAGTGCAGAAGCAGAATCTCTTTCTACCACTAGTTTAGCCTCTAGAGCATCAATAGTTGGCAATTCATAATGCACGATTGGGCCGGTGCCACTGCTGTGGGATGATGCAACGTCCATGGGGACCTTGCTCTTTGATCTTAGGCTAACCTGTTTTGCCATTAAAGTTCCGATTGGATTCAGAAAAGTTGAAGTTAGCAAAACATCTCAACTGGGAGTTATAACAGCAAACCAGTTAAACAAACAAGGAATTAAAGAGTTTCAATTGGATGCTAAAAAGTAGTTATTAACATCATTGTAACCCGCTGTTGCAGCAACAAAGCAGTTAAAAAAACAAGTAGATATTTAAGTTAAGGCAAACAAGTAATTCTTAATAGTAAGTATCAAACACATAGATAGGCGGAGTCTACAATATGATTAACAGGCTGTGCCATTATGTAATCAGTAGCAAACTAAATTAAGCCAAGCAACGTAATTGAACAATTTTGCAATAAGTGGCTAACTAAAATTCCGAGAAGCGGGTAATGAACTTACGCTAGTTCTTTGTACAGGCACACTGCAACTTCTTTTTCGCTTACAAGGTTGTACGAAGGACTCCATGGCATCAATTGCTTGCATACGCAGTCCCAATACTTTTTTCTTCCCACACTACATGGGTAAGTCGAATGGTTAATCTGGTAATATGGTGCGTCCTTGATATGTTATATGAGTACTTGTAGTCAGACTAGTTGTAGCCAAACACATCACACTGGCTTTTACTGTATATTTCATGCGATTACTTTTGGCATATCGAGATCTAAGCAATCTACAATAGGATGAAAAGACTAGCATCCTTCACATTATCGGCGAACTCAGTTCATAGAAACAAGCAATTCAACCATTCTGTGGGTAAATCAAAAGCGCCACTGGAATATTTTTCACTATCCAATCATACACGCAAAAAGGGGTGACGCCACCATAGGGGCTGGTATGGGCGGCCGCCTCAGGTGGCTGGAAAGTGTGCACCTAGTTTGAGTCGTCCAGGTTGGCCCACGCTAGTTTTGTTCATCCCAACGCACGAGGAGGCAATGTAAAAAATGAAGAAAAATGTTTCAATTTGGATGGGCCAATAACATAAGTGCAAGGCAGGCCCTATAGCAGGCTCGCGGCCCAAACGAGCGCCTCCCATATCAATCGACAGCAGGAAAAATCCCAATTCTTTCGCTCCACCCTCAAGTCTGGTTCGCTCCTAACCTAGCAGCCGCTGGACAGACCGACACAGCACTTACTCGCGCCCTCGTTGGAGGGCGGTCGCTGGGCTTCAAGCGAATGGAAGGACAAGAAGATGAAGATCCAACCCTGGGTGTAGCCTGCGTCGGAGGCAGCGGCGGTAGCACGGGCATGGCATCGAGCTTGCGCAAATGGACAGTCGCAGTTTGCAAGAGTAGCATGCGCAACGAGCAGGTACATCACATCCCTGATTATATCTAATTCAACTCTTCAATTTCTGGCCAATAGGTAAACCTGACGGTGTTGTAAAACTGCTTGTATGTAGGAAATCTATGAGAAAATGAAACCAATTTCTACTTATTTTATAACTCCCCCAATCAATACTAAACTGACTGAATCTGATGTATCTAATCAAGTTTCCGGTCCAAACATACAAGCTCATGTTGTTCTTGAGCCTGAAGTGTCTAATGAACAGACTGCTAATGAAGGATTTGATGCAAACATTTTACATGCTCCTGGTGATGAACATATAGTGTCTAATGAGGGATCTAATGCAAGCATTTTGCAAGCTCATTGAAGGATTTAGTGTCTAATGATGATCTAGTATGTTGAGAGAGAGAGAGAGATTTGTAGGCATTGATGACAAGCAAATTATAGTGCATTTTCATAGCTTGAGGAAACATCGAGGCCATCTACCAGAAAGTCTCCATATCATGACAACATAGCATAAATACTTTTCTAATCTGTTGTTTGAAACTATTGCATACTTGTAAAGGATACATATATTGACATGCAATTTGTGCACTGGTTATACATGCAATTACACTTCAATATTTTCAGCCAGAGAACGAATAATTCAAGCAGGTACATACCATGTTTGTAGTCCTTTTATACCATGTTGCATTTTGTGTTTTTTGGTGCTTGCATCATTTAGTGTTTATAATCTGAACTACTTTGGATCATTAGCTGGTTTTCAAAGTGCATGTAGCTTCACATTTCTCAAGTTATGTTGATTTCCAGAGTGCAAGTGCCTTTGTATTTTTTAAGTTAAATGTTCTCCCCTGGTAACTTGAATTCGTGGATCAGCCACTGCACACAAATCATACACGAATTCCAGTATGAATTAAATGAAATGCAGGGACTTACGCTAGCTCGTTGTACAGGCTCACTGCAGCTCTGCTTGCGCTTGGGATGTTCCATGTATAAGTCCACATTACCACTTGCTTGGATGTGCAGGCCTTGTGCTCCTTGCATCCCCCTCTGCATTTTTGACACGGCGAATGGTTGATCAAATAAGAGGAATCGACCTTGATGTTGTATCGGAGGACAGATACTTACAAGGTTATACGGGTGTGCAGAATGTGTACTAGATCCCGTAGCGCCGTCATGCTTCACTAAAATACGGATTTGCTTGTTTCAGATGATATCTCTAGAAGAAATAAGAGTTAAGGTCAGAGTTGCATAGGCGTGTAAGCTAAGAGAGCAGTGAAAGGATATCAAAACATCGTCGGAAAAGTGCACAAGGGAGTGATGTGTGGATACCTAGTTCGGGCTGGCGTTTGGGCATGCTCGCCTAGCTAGAGTGCGGTCACTTTAGAGCCGTTGAGGGTGATGCGCTGGCGTTGGCTGGCCGCGCACGGATGCAGATCTTGAGTGGCAGCGGAGCGCTACGATGCGGTGGACGAGACCGTTGGTGAAGCCCCAACGGCCTCGGGGGGCGGAGGTGCGACGATGTGCTCGGTGAAGTAGCCCCGATGAGCTGAGAGACGGCGTCGGTGAAGCGCACCTGATGCGGTGGAACTCGGTGTCTGTGAGGCACGTCGGTTGCGGCAGCCGACGTTGTCGGTGGACCACCCGGTGCGGTGGATGAGGGTGTAGATGAGGTAGCACCGGTGCGGTGGTGAAGCGCGACCGTCGTCTTCGTCGTCGTCGTCCGGCACAGAGGTGGGGAACAATGGCGAAAGAGACGAGACGAGGGGCGATTCGTTGGTTGGCGGCGAATTAGGGATTTGAGCAATCTGGGCGCGGAAGGGGATGGTGGAGAAGAGAGAATTTTCAGGGCTGGAATTGGGGCCACCAGATATTTCAATCCGAAACGTGGAAGCGCGAACTTATATTGTCGTTGTCCTTTTTTGGGGGGGAGGGGGGATGGGTGGCTGGGTGCTACGCGTCCGTCCGACACACGCGACCACCCCGACAAGACTATGCTTCGCTGCCTTAAGGCACCTGCCTTTGTGTCCATGACATATGGGCCCAATAGGTGGCTGGCCCACATGTCACTGACCCAAAGGCAGTTGCCTTTAAGGCACCGAAGCAGCGTCCACCCCGACACGACCTTGGTTTGCCTGGTGCGCCTACATTTGAGAATGCAAATGAATCTTCTTTCATTTGCAAACGAATCTGTATTTATTACCATGCCCATGTTTTCCTTGCAATAATTAGTCATTCGAAACGAGATACTCCATCCGTTCACTTTTGTAAGTCGTTTCAGACAACTTAAAATGAACTATTTTGCACATTGTCTGAAATGTCTTCAAGGTCTTATAAAAGTGAACAGAGGGAGTACTATAAATTAATTAATGAGGAGTTATTTGAAAAAAATCGAAAGGGTACCCACGCTAACGTGGATTAGAGTGTGTGTCACATAATTAGTTATTTGAATTAGAGTGTGTGTCACGTAGTTAGTTATTTGAATTAGAGTGTGTGTCACGTAGCGATCTCCAATTCTAACGTGGATTTCGCATTTCACTGTATCCATGCTACTTTTTTTAATACAAATTCATATGTATATGATGAACACCATGGCAGTGAGAAAACTTTTGGATGGATTCAAACATATGACCTACAAAATAGCACAACAAACTGAGTCAATGTCAACTTTTCGAAACTTAGTATGGCACAAATTCGAAATAATTACCCGTATGCCTAGTCCTCGGTTCAAATCTTACAATGCACACCGAATTGAAACATCGATATTAAGTCTCGTACTATGTACATTCAAATGTTGTTTTCAGCTCCCCCCCCCCCCCCGCCCTGCACAAACCCTACATACTTCCTGTATCGGTCAATCTTCCTCTCCTAACCACCTTAGGAAGCTATCGGTTTCCAACACACGTTCATTCTTTCTCTCCATGTTTCGATCTCATAGTCTGTCAACTACACAACCCCTTTTTCCACTCTATTACCAAATGTATTTACCTCACACACCCGCCATTGCACCCCATGCCGAGCTCTCTCTCTCCCCCCTCTCCCTCTCACCCTCTCACGCTAAATACATGCATTGCCTATCTAGCCCCCCAACCTCTCGTGCATGCGCACGCACACACATTGTATATCTAGGTCACTCCCTCGAGACTGTCTCACTCTTTATTCCACACGGCGGGCCACACTCGCTCAATCTCGCTCTCTTTATCTGAGTCTCGTTTAACCTCGTTTTCTTTGACACACAAATGATATATCTCCCTATTCGGGCCTCGATCGACACACTCTATACTCTCTCACGCAGATTGTCTATCTAGGTCAGTCCATCCAAGCCACCACCACTCTTTCGACCTCATGGTGGGCCACGCTCACTCAATCTCTCTCTCTCTCTCTCTCTGTATGTCTCGATTGACCTCGCTCTTTCTCGGACAAAAATGATATATCACCATGTTGAGCCCAATTCGACCTATTCACATTGTATACTCTCCCACGCACATCGTCTATCTAGGTCACTCTCTCCAACCCATCTCACTCTTTCGATCGCACGGCGACCCTATGTGATCGGTTGACCTTGCTTCCTCTCACGCACAAAATATATCTACACGTCTGTGACTGGATCATCTCTCAAGCTCTATCTTGCAGCCCTGACCCTTGCCAAAAAGCTCAATCGGACAATATCTCTCCAGAGCATATATATTTGTTCAATGAATGTCGGACCACACTCACTTTGTCTCTCTATCTATATGTCTCTCGATCGACCTCCCTTTCTCACACCGTATCTTCCACGCGTTGAAGCTACTACCTCTCCATGCCTCGCAAAGCCGGAGCTATTTACATTGTGAGGGGCACTCCAACCTTGGATTAATTTGTGTAGGCATTTATTCCGGTCGGTTTAGATTATATTTTCGTAGCATTCGGCCCACAACTACTCCAATCACCGTAGCGGGTAATTAAGCTACGGGGAGCACCTACTATGAGCACCGGGGAGCCGTTGGATTGAAGATGCAGCGGCACACACGAGGCCTGAATGTTTTATTTGCAAAAAAACCTTTGGAGAGTTAGGAAATTGCGCATAATTACAAAGACTACTCCCAAGCCATTGGATCTCACTTCCAACGGTGTAAAAACTCGTATCACCATAGTATCTAAGCTGCAGGGTGGATGTGATATTCTATGCCGCTGTCATTTTTGTTCGTAAACTTGCAAAAAAACATGTAACTCGTGTCGTTACTTGTCTAACCACGCAAAGTGTTTGTTCAAAAAAACCATCCTACACTGAAATATCGGAACAACACATGGGGGTCCCACTTGTCATTAATCAAATTTGGACCTAAAACTAGCAAATCTGAAAGACGAGATTCGAACTGGCAACCTGGACTACAAAGCATAAGTCGATAGCCTAAAAAAACGAACGGTTGTTGGCTTTGTCCCATAACTTGATTTTATACAGTACTTGCGTTGAGTAGAGTAGAGGGAGTGCCTTGTCAACACGTGCATAACCGTTATCTCACTTACTGGTGGGTCCCAGGTCTGCGATCTCAATCTCTCTTCTCTCCATCGTCTAACCTTTGCACGGGCACACGAAGAGCGGCGCTAGGTTGGCGTGGTGTTATTAAAACTAAAAAAACTTGGAAAATAGAAGAATCGCCTAGAATAAGAGACATTGTGGCTAGTCAAGACGGAGCTAACTACATCTATCCTCCGTGCCACGTTTGCATGATGAAGCTGTGTGGCTAGTGGGGTGTTTTCAACCGACTGGCTGGGTCCCGAGGTCGAACCAAAGGTACTACGTCTGATACAGCATATTTTTACACGCACATTTTTCCTCTGTGCCGAGACATGGCACACCCTACCGCGCGGTTTTGGGGTCCTCCCGGGTGGTGCACGCATATATTCTTCCTGACGTGGGATGCCCTACCGCGCGTTTTCTGGGTCCTCCTTGGTTGTAGCGCCGAAGCAAGTAAATGAGTCGTCAAATCACGAAAGACCACCTTTCTCGCCGAGTACATCAGTGAAGCACCGTGGCTAGCTAGTTGGGCTAGTTCAACCAATTAGCTAGGCCGCCGCGACATTTGTTTTTTCACCCCTTTTTTTATCTACTTGCCGGCAGGTAAATTTAAATATCCAACGCAGCGTTGCTCTGGTGTTTGGGTGCGGCAGGATTTTTAATTTTTTGATTGACGGGAGCAGGCGCAGCAGGATTTTTAATTTTTTGATTGACGGGAGCAGGCGCGGCAGAAATTAGTCACGATGACTCCGCCTATACCCACTGCCCCCTGATGTGAGAAGTCATCGACTGGTGTTTTACCGTGGTGAAAACCAAAAGATTCCCCGCTCCCTCTGCCTTCCCGTAGATTGCATTGCCTTTCAGCCGTTTCGCCCCCTTTGCTTCCTCTCCCCATTGCTTCTACCTGGTGCCATGGCGGCGCAGCAGATCACGGAGTCCAAGGTGAGGCTCCTAACACAGGAGCTCCATGCCAAGATGCAGAGCTCAGGGCCAAGGGCATGGAGCTCCGTGAGCTCAAGGAGGAGAGGAGTGCCATGCTCCTCCGTTATGTGCAGGAGTTCACGAAGCTTCAAAAGCGGCAGGCGTCCACCACAAAGATGCTCGAGGCGTCGGCGGCGTTGCTGCAGAAAGCGGGAGATATGATAGGCCATCAGGGGAGCCGGCTGGAGCGCGAGCGGGCCGATCATGAAGAGGTCCAGGATCGCCTCAGCCACTTGGTGAACCAAGTCGCCACGCACGTGTTGCGGCTGCGCGATGCCTACCGTCGTGCCAGCGCGACGATGCCGGCTGTGGGGCTAAACCCTCTGCATGAGCATGTCCATGTCTCGGTGCAACATGACCGTTGGATCAAACTCAGACGGTGCAGATCAGTCACTGTAGCGCAAAGCGTGTGGGTGTGTTTGGTTGCATTCTCATCTCAATATAGTTGTTTCCTCTTCGTATATTTTTGTCAACCTACTAGTGTGGACTCATGTACCCTTCATGCACTCTGCCAAACACCCAAAAGTGGGTCGATCAGGGAACTTTTGCTCCCATCCTGTGCACCCTTCATACACCCTGCCTAACACTATTCGTGCTTCATGTGGTTCATGTTTCGTGGAGTACTGTAGCACCGTACTCTCCGTGCGCTGTGGACCTAGTTCTATTAACATTGATCTCACCGTCCATTCTCGACCGAACAGTCGAAAAAGCGGTACTATGTTACATATAGGAGTAGTTGACATGCGCACAACATCATTTGTTATCGTCATATCTTACTACACTAGCAACAAGATTGTGTAGTAGTGACGTATGAACCACTGCACATGCCTAGTAGTAGCAGCACTGTGTATGTTCAAGTGGCTGCCGTGTTTCGCACTCCTCCGTCGTAAGAGTGGAAACGCTTGCTGTAATCATTTTTTTCTTCTGAAAAATAGTGGACACGCTCTACCGTGCGGATCCTCCTCCAGCCATGCACTAAATTACTCACTTTCGCCGACGTGTGGGACAGCCAGCATCGGGGTCCACCAGCCATGCACTAAATTACTCTGTAGTAGAGTGACGGTAGACTACCCCGATCGAAGCGCCGTAGTAATGCCCAATGAACCGTCAAATCAAAAAAAAAACCTCCTTTTCAGCAGTAAGTTGGACGGACGAAGCAACCATCATTTCACTCTTCTCTCTCAGCTTCGTCTCTACCCAACCCTCGCTTCTGTCTCATCTTTTTCCTCATTTCCTCAAGAAAACCCCGACCTGCTTCTGCCATTGTTCTTCTCTCCCAAAGAAGGAAAGGTGAGCGCATCAATGGTGTTGATTCTGGCCAAGGCCCGGTCTTGCAACCCTGAGACTGATCCTATAACTCCCTCTCTTTTCTTACTTTGGGTTTGTGATTATGGTTTATTTTCTTTTATTTCTATTTAAAAGTTTCTTGATGGACGCTGGAGCACCGGCCGAAGTGATGTCTATGGCTCCGGCCAAAACCGTCGAGGCTCATGGTACGAAGAAGCGCAAGCACCCCGCCGAGACTACCGCAGACAAGCTCAAAGCCATCGCCCTGTCCAAGCCCCCCCTCTCCGGGATCCCTCATTAAGCAAGTCCAAGTAATATCTCTTCTTGACGATCTTTTTCTCGATCTTGATCGTGTTTTTTCATCTAACACGCAGTACTAGTACTAGTAGTACAACTTTCTGGGTGATCTTGCATGTGATTTTTGTGTGCCAAATGACGGTTCTAAATTCCTCTTTTGACCAAAACATGCGAGAGGTTGACACTGATTTCTTATAGATTACTTTCAACTAGTACTTTATGAACATCAATGCTACCTTTTAAGAGGGTATATTTGCCTCAGTAACTTGTGTTATGGATATTGCATGTAATCCCTCTGCTCTCATGCCTTTGAAGACATGTTCTAGTGTCTTTGTTCACTCATTTCTGTGCGTATATGTAGTCATATATGGAGTATAATATCGAAAATCATGTTATATTTCTGAACGGAGGTAGTAATAAAATATGGTTTCTGTTTGAATTAGAACCAGGTCCACGGTGGAGATGAAGTTCTCAAAGTCATGCCGTGTGAACTGGAAGACCTGATGATGAGTTCTACTGCTGAACTATCCAGTTGCTGTGTCCTTGTCGCCACATGTCCTGAACTAGTGTTTTCCTGTAGCATTGTTGTCAGGCATGTTCTCGAGGCTGTACTTGACCAGAACAATTTCCTGGTTGTGCCTTCGATTACGAAGGGTGTGGTTCTTGTAAAGCTTCCCAACAAATCTGATGTGGCCTGTCTTCATCATCATGTTTATGAGTGGAAAGACCACTCTGTTAGGTTCTCCAAGGTTGACAAGATGGTGATGGTGCGTGTAGACA
Organism: Triticum urartu; assembly: GCF_056163025.1. Lineage (NCBI taxonomy): Eukaryota > Viridiplantae > Streptophyta > Magnoliopsida > Poales > Poaceae > Triticum > Triticum urartu. The sequence goes on from NC_141873.1 coordinate 429,943,478, forward strand.
TCTCACACGAAGTCCATGGCCTAGTCAGTTGTGCGGGGTTCATCCTGTTGGTCGGTGGCAAAAAATAGTCTGCAGAGTTTAGTTAGTGCAACTTTGCTTGTCTGTAGTAAGTACTATTGTTCAGTACTTGATTTGTGTTTGTGAACCCTGTATTGTTTATTAGTATCCATATTTTGGTGTGTGGTCAGTCCTGAGAACGGTCTATGTTAATGTCTGTCCACTCAATTTAGTCTGTATATTATGAAGTATCCATATCATATTTTTTGTGAGGACGGTCTATCAATTATGGTTACACTCCAATATCTGTATGCATTGCAGGGTTTATTGCACCCACCAGGATTTCCAGCCCCATGGATGTTCGGTCCATACGATTTGTCACGACCTTTGGACTGTCCTGCTTGTGGGAGTAGGCGGGCCCCCTGCATGCCACGCGTAGTTGAACGATCAATCTTCTGTTTAGTACTTCAACATAGTGATTTCCTGGTAAGGATTCACTCGTGTCACATCAAGTAAATCTTATTGATTTAATGTCTAAATCTTATTGATTTAATGTCATGTTTTCTTTGTTTTCCTGCAATTTTACGATGCAGGTTTTGCCATATGATATTCATCACAGAATAAACCGTTTGGTTTGCTCTACGATGGCTATTTTTGAAGGTTTCACTTCTTATGTCATGTCAGTTACAAAGGCACTGTCCATCACTTATATTACTGGAAAAAATTGGATTAGTCTGTTGTCTGAGTACAAGCTGAATCCCTATGATGAACTGCAGTTTGGTTTAACAAAAACGCCACAATTAGTCCTTCTCGCGTTTAAAAGAAATGAAGAAAAATACTGGATCACGGTCATGGATCCTAGTCAAGTTAGAAAGCTGATCATAGTAGACCAGACACGATCGCCGCTGTCTCGCATAGATCAAGCACCGACAGTTGCTCTAGCACTGACAGCGGCAGTAGCTCAGTCTGATCCAGCTGAGGATTGGGCACCGACCGCGTCAGCGGATCAGTCTGATCTACCGGAGGATCGGGCATCGACACCGGCACCTACTCCGACACTGGCACCAGCTCTACAAGGAGCACCATCTCCGACAGCAGCAGCGGCTTCGGCACCTGCACCAACACTTGCACTTGCATCTGCTCCGGCCCGCGCAGTTGCACCGGCAACAGACTGGGATGCAGTTCGCACTTCATATACCAAAGTCGTTACAAAAACCGACATGTCCACCTTCTTGGTAAGCATTGGCCACCCAAGTGCTTCATTCTTTTTCCTTTCCATGTTATTTCACATGATTCACTGTGTTGATCTAACTGTTTGGGTATGTCTTCTTGTTTGCAAACAGAGAATTCCTAGAGCAACGAGGGAGTCGTTCAACAATCCGGGCAACCGCGGCAAAGTTTCTCTTACCATGTGTAGCCTTGGTGTGAATGAACCTGCTCAATATATCATAAGTACAAAGGATGGTCGCATGATGGTTGATGCTAAAGGATGGTCAAGGTTCAAATCTAAATCATATCTTGCGGTAGAGGATGATGTCAAAATCGAACTTTCTCGGCAAGGAGAGCTGGTCCAAATCAACTTTGAAATTCTTCAGTAGCAGCACGCAACTGCCTAACTGATCTATCCTCCGAGAGATTTTGATGTAATAATCTGGCATGGTGAAACAAGTGTCATGTGTGTATAAGTAGTACGATAGTATTATTTATCACATGGTATATCGTTGATAGAATTGCAACTCTGATTGCTGGTTAGGAACTGTTGTTCGATTTCATTCCAACAGCTGTCGTGCTTTATTCAATTTTGTGTATTCGCCTTGCGACAGCATCTAAAACCAGCGCCGTACCGATCGCTTGCAATATGAAAAGCGCTAAGGTAGAACACATGGGCCCCCAAACATGCAGGGTTGGCCTGCGGCCCAAAGTCCAGAACCTGGTTTCGAGAAGCACTAGCTCAGTGCAGAAGTGGCGTCCTCCTCCTGCTGTGGGTTGGGGGAAGATGAATGTTGATGCTGCGTTATCTCGCAATGGTGAAAGGGGAGCCCTGGCAGCTGTGAGTCGGGATCATATAGGCTTGTTCCTTGGAGCATCGGCACTGGTGTGCAAAAGTGTTACTGATCCAGAGATCCTAGAGGCAATGGCATGTTGCGAGGGGCTATCTCTAGCTCTTGACTTAAACCTGCAACAAGTTCAGATTAGCACCGATTTTTCAGCAACAGTCAAGCATATTGGAGAGGCATACTTGGGGCCCAACAAAGTTATTATGGACGAGATCAAGATGAAGAAGAATATGTTCCAAACCATGGAGATCATACATGAAAAATGCGAGTGTAATGTTGAAGCGCATGTGCTTGCAAAAGCTGCTACTTCTTTGCCCTGTGGACGCCATCTTTGGCTCACAGGAACCCCTGAAATTATTTGTATACCTATGACTGTTAATCTTCAATAAAGCAGCTTTTATCCCTAAAAAAACATCTGAGTATTATATTCTCAGCTGAACCCCCATAATGCCCGTGCGTTGCAGAGGGAGTATTTTTCTCGGCAAGGTGAGCCTGTGATATAAAAGATTTGTATATTTCTTTACAGAGGGAGTATCTCTCTGCCAAAAAATATATTTATGTGTAACTAGTTACTCATGTCTTTCTACTTCCTTTCGCTGATATGTGGGGCAACCGGCAACAGGGTCCATGTGCCATATGCACAAATTAGAGTGCACAACTTCATGGTAGACACAGCCCGGTCGTAGCGCTGCAGTAATGCCCAATGAGCCGTCAAATCACAACCCCCTTTCCAGCTTTAGCAGTAAGCTGGATGGACGAAGCGGCAATATTTCACGGGGCCTGAATCCCTTTCTCCCTCGTCTGCCTGCTCAGAGAAAACCCTCTCTCGACGATTGCATAGGGTTTTCTCATGGAGAACCAGGTACGAATTCTTCATCCATCCCCGATAAACCCAAGTCCCTTGGTCGCAGGAAATCCTAGGATGGCAGCCGCCGCCGTTGATGCATTTTTCTTCGTACTGAATCTAGTGTGTTTCATTTACAGTGCCCAAAGTGCAAGTACCCTACAGGTTTCTATGCCCTCGGCGAGACGCCACACTTGTTCCTTCTCATCCTAACACAACATTTTGAAACACACACAATATGCTCCTAGAATCCTCTTTTCTATCCGGGAGGGTGGGGGTTTTTTGAACATGCTGTGTTCTCATATTATTTTCCTGCAGTGTATTATTTGCTCTGCCAGAACACATGTACTCAAGATGCTCGGCCTTGCCATAACTGAATACACTAGTTTAATGGTCACAGTGAAGATAAGCCATGGATATAAGTTCCGAGTTGGGTTCATGAACCAAGAAGATCGCTGCTTTTTTTATGGCCGAACTTGGACAAACTTTCTCAAGTGTTACAGACTGAAAGTTGGCGCACGAATGTTGATGGAAATAGCAGAACCTGGTCTCATCTTCACTGCGATCTTCCACTGTAACATCCCAAATTTTCAATTTTGAATGTTATACATTAGATCATCATTGCATATCATATTTTGTTTTGCTTTTGGTTTGATCCTAGAAATTTCTACGCAACTCAAGGACCCACAGAGAGAGTTGGGAAATTCTTTATTTTCATATTTGAGTTTTCTCAAATTTTGAGAATAGGATCATTTGATTTTTATTATTTTATCATCAATTATTTCTATTACAAAAATATGAGAGAGGGAATAAAATGACTTTCCCAAAATAAAGAAATATTGAGGATTTAATAATAAAATCAACTAAGATTTTATTTCGGAGTTTTTGTTATTTTATTTGAATTTAGGAAAAATGTGCGTTTTTCAAAATTGCATTTAGGCCCGAAATAAATGTTCACCTTGTGCGGATTCATTTTAGAAGCTCGGGAAAAATTATTTCGGGATTTTTGGAGTCCGTTTAGTATTTATTTTTATTTTTCTTCTGCGCATAATTATTTAAAAAAACGAACCGACATACGGGCCGTGTCCGACCGGGACTCCGGCCCGCTAGGCTTTATAAGACGGGGGGAGCCAGCCGAGGCCCAGCCGCGCCCCCGAACCCTAGCCACCCGACGTCGTCGCCAGTGCCGCCGCCACCGCGCCTCGCCGCCCACGCCGCCCTGCCGCCGCCGCAGACGCCGCCTCGCCGCCCGCGCCGCCGCGCCGCCTCGCCGCCGCGCCGCCCCGCCACCCGCGCCGCCCCGCTGCCCCGCCGCCGCTTGCCGGACGCCGCCGACTTGCCACCGAGGTCGCCTCGATTTCTGCGCCGGTTTTTTTATTTTTTTTCTCGAAAAACCGTTCGGTTTTTCGTCGGTTTTTTTAGTTTCGGTTTTTCTAAATAGATCGGCTTTTCCGATTTGTTTAATTAGCGAGCGTTCGTCCGTTCGTTCGTTCTAGCGAACGTTCGTCGTTTTCCTTTTTCTCGGATTAAATCCGCGATTTTTCTGTTCGCGATTTCTGATCCGATTTTCTTTTTAGTATAACTTTTCGCTCGTTTATCGGAATCAGGCGATTCAAGCGCCTGGAGTTTCGTCTTAAAACCCTCTATCCGTTTAACCAACTTAAACAAGTTTTTGCTACTGTAAAATTTGACTTAGATCCAGATTAGTAGAACGAAGTTGTTTTCTTTCATCATTTGACTTTTGTTGCTTCGTTCGATTTGATTCTTTTGCCAACCGGAGTTCTTAATTTGAACCTTCTGGTTAGATCTCTTATTTGAGTTTTACCTGTGCATTAGATGAGTACTTATTGTATGCTTGTTTGTTTGTCTGCGATAGAATACCCGGAGTGCGCCGCTTGCTACTTCGAATCGCTAGGTTTCTCGGATCATCAGCAAGGCAAGTAACACCTTGATCATACCTTTTCTACTACCCAGTTTTATTGCATTAGATCAATCCTCAAACATTGCATGGTTAGGATCTAATTAAATTGTGGGATGGGAAGTAGTTGAGGTAGTACCTATTACCTGTTTATTTTCAAACCTTTGGGAGTTACTTCTACATTTGCTTATTATGCCATGCAATGCTAGTAGACGTGGATTGGGTGAGTGATATCCATGACATATGTGAGTTTGTTAATTAAAGGTTTATCTAAGGTGGCAACTTAAACACACATCTGGGTGGATTGAGGCACCTGGGTAGTCCAGGACTTGTCTGTTTTCTTTTGGACCGCCACCCAGGCTCAAAGGGATCATGAGATTATTCATACTAGAAACTTCCGTGTGCAGCCACAAGCTATTATGGGCTCTAGCATAGTTGACTAAGTCGAGCGAACTCTTACAGTGGTAGACTAGCAGATGTAGGGGATGTAGGTGGTACGGTCTACCCGATCGTAAGGTGCTAGCGCTTCTGAAAGACTATGTCTCAGTCATCCGTTTCTCAAACACCATGTAGTGCGAGAAACCAAACGGAGGCGATCGAGTCTTGTGGGGAAAAGTGCACAAACCTCTGCAGAGTGTATTAAACTAATCATGGTTAGCCGTGTCCCCGGTTATGGACGTTTTGAGTATCTAGTACCTGGATTATCATGTGAATCTCAACATGTTACTCTAAATTAATTTTATTGGGTTTTTTTGATAATGATGATGTTTAATTGGGATTGAGGATGCTGTCAACCATTCTCAATGTTTAACAACTACCATGATAGTTAAATAAATTTATTCCTTTGTAGTAGGGAAAATTGGCTTTACGCAAAACAGTAACCATAGAGCTTTCCACCAGCCAAATATGCATATAGTATAGTTGTTTCATTCCATTACTCTCTATGTGTTACCTTGCCAGCATATTCCATGTGCTGACCCATTTCGGGCTGCAACGTTAATGTTGCAGAATTTGCAGATGACGATTAAGGAGTTTTAGGTCGTGGTTCTATACTCAGTGATGCCGTTGGAGTTGATGGAGTCACTTATCTTCCAAGCCTTCCGCTGTTATCGTTATTAGATGGCCTTAAGCCATATTTATTGTAATAAGTTCTCTATGGAGACACTCAATGTAATAAGTGTGTGATTGCTACTCTGTTATAAATCCTCCGAGTACTGTGTGGTGTCAGCATTACTGATCCAGGGATGACACCGGAGCACAGAGATCAGACTGTTTGAGGTCTGGTCGCTACAGAGATGGTATCAGAGCACACGCTGACTGTAGGACACGACCACTAAGCTAAAGACCTAGATTACTATTCATTCTCTTCTTTTCTGACCCCTCATCTTTTCTACTCTTTAGGATGGCGGGTGCAAGGAACAAGTTCACGCAACCGGATGACGATACACCCTTTGGACGTCACTTGAAGGAAGTCACTAGATACCTGAACATAGGAATACCAAGCTTCACCGGAACCTACAACGCCACTCTACCTGAAGAAGAGCGCTGGATGATTCAAGTTCAAGTTCTAGGAAGGACGTTCATGCCAGTCACTGAGCCCATAGAGTTTTCTTTTGATGCACCAACTTGGAGTCTAGAAAAGAGCATGGCAGCTCACATCGCCAAGGGACGCATTGGAGAAGTCTACCGCAATGATCTCAAGGATACTATCTACCAGATTTGTGGGCGCCGAGATGAGCATTGGGAGATGATCAGCACTAGGAAGGATAGATCAATTGCAGCTTTTATCCAGGAGTTAAACCAGCACATTCGATGACAGGAGAACCAGATGTGCGCCGACATGATAGACCTGAAGAAGGCAAGGACAAGAATCAAGGAACTGGAGGAAGAACTCAAGGCTACACGTGAAAATTATGAAGAAGAAATTGAAGTATTAGTGGACAAGAATGCCGACCTAACAAAGAAGATCGGGATATTTATGGGAGGCCCTACACCATTAGATGAAGACGAAGAACCCAAGGAGATTTGCCCGGAAGACTACATCATCATCGACGACACCGACTCAGACCAAGATGATAGCGATGATGACTATGTTGATGAAGCCAGAGCAGATATCATGGAGTCTGCAACCGAAGAATATTCCTAGTAGACCACCCCATCAGTAGTAGTAGTCCACCATGTAAATATAGTAGTCCGAGCACTTTTGCGATAGTTAGATCAATTGTATGCCCTTGTTTGATTGATTGAATGAAGTGAATTGTTTGCTTTTTCCTCATATGCATATGGGTAGTGTTTTCTCTTTAGACCCCCTCTATTCTTAAATCTCATCTTTTCTAAACCCTCAGATGCCTCCGAGACGTGACCCCGGATTTACCTTTCCACCGGAGCTCACCCAGTTGATCCAGCAGCAGAACACATTGATGAAGTTGCTAGTCCAGAATCACAATCCGGGGAACAACAACAACAACCCACCACCACCACCTGTTGATCACTTAGCCTGTTTTCTTAGGCTGAATCCGCCGGTGTTTTCCAGTAGCACCGAGCCGATAGTAGCAGATGATTGGCTCCGCAAGACAGCTAGAGAGTTTACCACAGCAGGATGCACGGATGCGAAGAAGGTGAAGTTTGCCGCACATCAGCTTGAAGGACCCGCAACATCATGGTGGGAGAATTTCACAGCCACTTTCCCTGTCGACACTGTCACATGGGACCAGTTTCAGCAGGCTTTTCATACTGCCCATGTTTCAGCAGGAGCTATGGCCATGAAGAAGCATGAGTTTCGCAACTTGCGCCAAGGAGGACGGACAGTTGGCCAGTATGTGGAGGACTTTAGTAAATTAGCACGTTATGCCCCAGATGACGTTGCTACGGATGCAGCTAAGCAGGAGAAGTTTCTGGAAGGACTGAATGATGAGTTGAGCATGTAGTTGATGGTAGCAACCTTCAACAACTACCAGGAGTTGGTAGACCGTGCTCTTATGATTGAAGGCAAGTAGCAGCAAATTGAGAACCACAAGAGGAAGTATGGACAAGGAAAGTACAATTCAGGAGCTCAGCAAAAGCCCCGTTTTACCCCTAGACCGGGAGGACATTTTTAGCATACCCATGGAGGAGGTAGCTCGCACAATCACAATGGCCCCAGGAATGGTAATGGGAATGGAGGAAGCAACGGCCAGAATCGCACCAACCCATCAAGCCCAGCCAAGAAAGACCTGAGCCAAGTCACTTGCTTTAAGTGTTCGAAGACCGGACATTATGCCAATGAATGTCCTGAATTACAAAATGGGAATAGCAATGGAAGCTCTGGGAAGAAGTCGAACCCTTTCAACAGGGGACAGGTGAACCACGTTAGTGTGGAGGAGGTTGAAGCTCAGCCTGATGCAGTAATAGGTAAGTTTTTGGTTAAGTCATTTACTGCACTCGTTCTTTTTGATACTGGTGCATAGCATTCATACATATCAAGGGGATTTGTGGATAAGTATAAATTGCCAACCCAAGCCCTTAGGTCACCCATGTTAGTAACTTCGCTTGGAGCAGAATACATGGCTAGTCTATGGTGTGATCGGTTACCATTAAGGATTGGTAACTATGTTTTTGCCTCAGACCTAATAGTATTGGAATCCCAAGGATTGGATGTGATATTAGGCATGGATTGGTTATCAAAGTATGAAGGGAATATTGAATGTGCTAGTAAGTCAATTTTGCTTACCACCCCAGAAGGGAGAAGGATCAAGTATGTATCCCGACATGTGCCAAAGAGGACTCAAGTAAATTGCTTAGCAGGAGTAGTTGAGGAAGAAGTACTAGTGGTAAGGGATTTCCCTGAAGTAGTTCCAGAAGAGTTGCCGGGCATGCCACCGGATAGAGATATTGAGTTTTTGATTGAGTTATTGCCAGGCACAGGGCCAATATCAAAGAGACCATACAGGATGCCTGCAAAGGATTTGGTGGAAATTAAGAAGCAGATTAAGGAGTTACTGGATAAAGGATATATTCGGCCAAGTTCTTCGCCTTGGGGATCGCCAGTACTTCTAGTGGAGAAGAAGGATGGATCATTAAGGATGGTTGTTGATTATCGAGGATTGAATGAAGTAACGATCAAGAACAAGTACCCACTACCAATGATCAATGATCTGTTTGATCGATTGCAAGGAGCTAAGGTATTTTCCAAGATCGATCTGCGATCAGGATACCACCAGTTGAAGATTCGAGAACAGGATATTCCTAAGACAGCTTTTACCACCAGGTATGGGCTGTACGAGTATGCCGTTATGTCATTTGGTCTGACTAACGCACCTGCATATTTTATGAACATGATGAACAAAGTGTTTATGGAGTTCTTGGATAAGTTCGTCGTAGTGTTCATTGATGATATCCTGGTTTACTCGAAGAATGAAGAAGAGCATAAGGAACATTTGTGATTGGTACTTGAGAAGCTCAGAGAACATCAGTTGTATGGCAAGTTCAGCAAATGTGAGTTTTGGTTGAAGGAAGTAGGATTCCTCGGACACGTTATATCCGGAGAAGGAATAGCAGTTGATCCCACTAAAGTTGATACCGTGACCAGGTGGGAAGCACCAACCATGGTTTGGGAAATACGGAGTTTTCTGGGACTCGTAGGATACTACCGGAGATTTATTGAGAATTTCTCAAAGATTGCAAAGCCTATGACGCAGTTGTTGAAGAAAGATACCAAGTTCATATGGACTGAGGAATGTGAGGCTAGTTTCCAGGAGTTGAAGAAACGTTTGGTTACTTCACCAGTGCTGGTTTTGCCAGATCATACCAAGGACTATGAGGTGTATTGCGACGCTTCACGTCGAGGACTTGGAGCAGTGCTTATGTAGGAAGGGAGAGTTGTTTCATATGCCTCAAGACAACTGAAACCTCATGAGTTGAATTATGCTACGCATGATTTGGAATTAGCAGCCGTAGTGCATGCATTGAAAACATGGAGACATTTCCTCATTGGAAACCATTGTGAGGTGTACACAGACCATAAGAGTTTGAAGTATATTTTCACACAGAAGGAGTTGAATCTCAGACAAAGGAGATGGTTGGAGCTCATCAAGGATTATGATATGAGATTGCATTACCATCCCGAAAAGGCTAATGTAGTAGCTGACGCATTGAGCCATAAGAGCCATGTCAATACATTAATGACGGGAGATATACCAAGGGAGTTAGAAGAAAATCTTCGTGAACTATGTTTGGAAATAGTTCCGAGAGACTATGTAGCAGCATTGGAGATTCAGTCAACTTTGATGGATAGAATCAGAGAAGCTCAGAAGACTGACAAGGAGATTGCCTCTATAAATGAGAAAATAAGCGAAGGAAAGGCTAAAGGATTTCGTGAAGATGAGCACGACACCCTATGGTTTGAAGACCGTGTTTATGTGCCCAATGACCCAGAGATTAGGAAGCTAATTCTGCAAGAGGCACACGATTCACCATATTCGATTCACCTAGGAAATACCAAGATGTATTTGGATTTGAAAGATATTTTCTGGTGGACCGGAATGAAGAAGGATATTGCGGAGTATCTAGCAGTTTGTGATGTGTGTCAGAGAGTAAAGGCAGAGCATCAGAAGCCAGCAGGATTGTTACAACCATTGCCGATACCCGAATGGAAGTGGGATAAGTTAGGCATGGATTTTATCACGGGATTACCCAGGACTCATTCAGGCTATGACTCGATTTGGGTTGTAGTTGATTGGTTGACGAAAGTAGCTCACTTCATCTCGGTAAAGACCACTTACACCAGTGCTAAGTTGGCAAAGATATACCTGACCAGGATCGTATGTTTGCATGGAGTTCCGAGGAGTATCGTATTAGATAGAGGAACCCAGTTTACCTCAAAGTTCTAGAAGCAATTGCATGAAACTCTGGGTACTAGGCTAGAATTCAGTACAGCTTTTCATCCACAGACAGATGGACAGACCGAGAGAATCAATCAGATTTTGGAGGATATGCTGAGAGCTTGTGCGCTAGATTACGGATCTAGTTGGGACGACAATTTGCCATATGCAGAGTTCTCTTACAACAACAGTTACCAAACCAGTTTAAAGATGGCCCCTTTCGAAGCTTTGTACGGAAGGAGGTGCAGGACACCATTGTCGTGGGACGAAGTTGGAGACCGCTAGTTATTTGGACTTGATTTGATTAAACAGTCTGAACAGAAGGTGAAATTGATTCGCGATAGGCTCAACGTAGCTCAGTCCAGACAGAAGAGTTATGCAGATTCTAAACGCAAGGAGACTATTTACGAAGTTGGAGATAGAGCTTATCTTCGAGTATCTCCACTTCGGGGAACAAAGAGTTTTGTGGTTAAAGGAAAGTTAGCGCCACGATTTGTAGGACCATATCGAGTTTTGGAGCGTATGGGAGAAGTGGCCTACAAGTTGGAATTGCCCGAAGGATTGTCAGGAGTTCATGATGTGCTCCACGTTTCTCAGTTGAAGAAGTGTCACGCGAAGATGGCTGACATACCCTTGAGAGACACAGTGCCATTGGAAACAATTCAGTTGGATAACGATTTGACCTACGAGGAGAAACCAATTAAGATTCTCGAGTTTGCCAGTCAAGTCACTCGCAGCAAGATTATTAAGTTTTGCAAAGTTCAGTGGAGCCACCACACAGAAGATGAAGCCACCTGGGAACGAGAGGAAGATTTGCTCAATGACCACCCTCACCTATTTTCTAGCCAACCCGAATCTCGAGGACGAGATTCATCTTAAGGGGGGTAGGTTTGTAACATCCCAAATTTTCAATTTGGAATGTTATACATTAGATCATCATTTCATATCATATTTTGTTTTGCTTTTGGTTTGATCCAAGAAATTTCTACACAACTCAAGGACCCATGGAGAGAGTTGGGAAATTCTTTATTTTCATATTTGAGTTTTCTCAAATTTTGAGAATAGGATCATTTGATTTTTATTATTTTATCATCAATTATTTCTATTACAAAAATATGAGAGAGGGAATAAAATGACTTTCCCAAAATAAAGAAATATTGAGGATTTAATAATAAAATCAAATAAGATATTATTTCGGAGTTTTTGTTATTTTATTTGAATTTAGGAAAAATGTGCGTTTTTCAAAATTGCATTTAGGCCCCAAATAAATGTTCACCTTGTGGGGCTTGATTTTAGAAGCCAGGGAAAATTTATTTCGGGATTTTTGGAGTCCGTTTAGTATTTCTTTTTATTTTTCTTCTACGCGTAATTATTTAAAAAAACGAACCGATCTTCGGGCCGTGTCCGACCGGGACTCCGGCCCGCTAGGCTTTATAAGCCGGGGGGAGCTAGCCGAGGCCCAGCCGCGCCCCCGAACCCTAGCCGCCCGACGCCGCCGCCAGCGCCGCCGCCGCCGCCGCACCTCGCCACCCGCGCCACCCCGCCGCCGCCGACGCCGCCTCGCCGCCCGTGCCGTCGCGCCGCCCCGCCGCCCCGCCGCCGCCGCTGCCGCTCGCCGGACGTCGCCGACTCGCCACCGAGGTCGCCTCGATTTCCGTGCCATTTTTTTATTTTTTTCTCGAAAAACCGTTTGGTTTTTCGTCGGTTTTTTTAGTTTCGGTTTTTTAAATAGATCGGTTTTTCCGATTTGTTTAATTAGCGAGCGTTCGTCCGTTCATTCGTTCTAGCGAACGTTCGTCGTTTTTCTTTTTCTCGAATTAAATCCGCGATTTTTCTGATCACGATTTCTGATCCGATTTTCTTTTTAGTATAACTTTTCGCTCGTTTATCGGAATCAGGCGATTCAAGCGCCTGGAGTTTCGTCTCGAAACCCTCTATCCGTTTAACCAACTTAAACAAGTTTTTGCTACTGTAAAATTTGACTTAGATCTATATTAGTAGAACGAAGTTGTTTTCTTTCGCCGTTTGACTTTCGTTGCTTCGTTCGATTTGATTCTTTTGCCAACCGGAGTTCTTAATTTGAACCTTCTGGTTAGATCTCTTATTTGAGTTTTACCTGTGCATTAGATGAGTACTTATTGTATGCTTGTTTGTTTGTCTGCGATAGAATACCCGAAGTGCGCCGCTTGCTACTTCGAATCGCTAGGTTTCTCGGATCATCAGCAAGGCAAGTAACACCTTGATCATACCTTTTCTACTACCCAGTTTTATTGCATTAGATCAATCCTCAAACATTGCATGGTTAGGATCTAATTAAATTGTGGGATGGGAAGTAGTTGAGGTAGTACCTATTACCTGTTTATTTTCAAACCTTTGGGAGTTACTTCTACGTTTGCTTATTATGCCATGCTATGCTAGTAGACGTGGATTGGGTGAGTGATATCCATGACAGATGTGAGTTTGTTAATTAAAGGTTTATCTAAGGTGGCAACTTAAACACACATCTGGGTGGATTGAGGCACCTGGGTAGTCCAGGACTTGCCTGTTTTCTTTTGGACCGCCACCCAGGCTCAAAGGGATCATGAGATTATTCATACTAGAAACTTCCGTGTGCAGCCACAAGCTATTATGGGCTCTAGCATAGTTGACTAAGTCGAGCGAACTCTTACAGTGGTAGACTAGCAGATGTAGGGGATGTAGGTGGTACGGTCTACCCGATCGTAAGGTGCTAGCGCTTCTGAAACACTATGTCTCGGTCATCCGTTTCTCAAACACCATGTAGTGCAAGAAACCAAACGGAGGCGATCGAGTCTTGTGGGGAAAAGTGCGCAAACCTCTGCAGAGTGTATTAAACTAATCATGGTTAGCCTTGTCCCCGGTTATGGACGTTTTTAGTATCTAGTACCTGGATTATCATGTGAATCTCAACATGTTACTCTAAATTAATTTTGTTGGTTTTTTTTGATAATGATGATGTTTAATTGTGATTGAGGATGCTGTCAACCATTCTCAATGTTTAACAACTACCATGATAGTTAAATAAATTTATTCCTTTGTAGTAGGGAAAAATTGTCTTTACGCAAAATAGTAACCATAGAGCTTTCCACCAGCCAAATATGCATATAGTATAGCTGTTTCATTCCATTACTCTCTATGTGTTACCTTGCCAGCATATTCCATGTGCTGACCCGTTCCGGGCTGCAACGTTAATGTTGCAGACTTTTTAGACGATGATTAAGGAGTTTTAGGTCGTGGTTCTATACTCAGTGATGCCGTTGGAGTTGATGGACTCACTTATCTTCCAAGCCTTCCGTTGTTATCGTTATTAGATGGCCTTAAGCCATATTTATTGTAATAAGTTCTCTATGGAGACACTCGATGTAATAAGTGTGTGATTGCTACTCTGTTATAAATCCTCCGAGTACTGTGTGGTGTCAGCATTACTGATCCAGGGATGACACCGGAGCACAGAGATCAGACTGTTTGAGGTCTGGTCGCTACATCCACCCCGACGTCGTTCCAATTGTTCATCCATGTTAGTTTTTTATCTAGTTCTTGCTTGTTCCCTCGATTACTTCTTAATCCACCTATTCTGTCTAACTAATCATAATTTAACTTTAGAAGTAGCAATGAATCTCTCATGAAGATGCTACTTCTAACTAATATTTTCTTATAATTGGTGGCACGTGTAGGTTTTTTCAGAGTAAAGAAGTCTGCTCGTTTGTTACTCTGTAATAACTCGGCTGTTACTAATGGCACTGAAGTTGACTGGATCGACATCCACAAGTTCCTACACTTTATTGATCGTCTTGAGGTCCTTGTGGGGCGTTTCAATGGTGGAAGGCCACGTGGGATATGTGTGCCACTACTGCACTCGTTGAACAGGTCCAACTGTGTCAAGAAACTTATGGTATGAGCTATTTTCTGTTACATATGTTGTTCATAAACTATTGCTTATACACTGTTTTACAGTTGTGATCTTCTTGAAACAGGAACTGTCGAGTTCTATTGTTCCTATACAGATACCTGACCATGGTCGGGTCAGACTTGCGCTTGGTCACAACATGATGTTTATGTTGACCTACTCAATTCCCCTTGGAGGTGAAAAGATACTTATTCATGGGTGGTCTCAAATAATGAAGGCCCGTCCATCTTGGAGAATAGGACAGAAGATTATGTTCATGCTTTTCCATGGCTCTAAAGCGAATATCCTGTTTATTGACCATGTTGCGAGATGAAGCCGCTTTCAGAACGTTGTGGATGCGTTGGGTGGCGCCTGGGCCTTGTCCTGGGGCTTGGCGGCCTCACCCTTGGTTAACTGTAGGCAAAGTAGCACTGTTCGAGGCGTGCTTTGTACGGTTGAACCTGTATAAGTACTCCTACTGTTTTCAGCTTTGGTTGTTAAGTGCCCCTGCTGGTTTCAGTTAAGGTTGTTAAGTACTACAGTCTGTCGTGTTTCTTCAGTCCTGTCTTCCTCCAGCCGCCAAAACCAACCCAGCGCCGGCGGGGCTGCCTGCTTCCGCCTCCCACGGCTGGCTGCGCCTCAGCGCATGCATCGCCGCCCCACTGTCTCCTAAATTGTTAATGCCGACGTCCTCCGCGCGCTTTGCTGCGCTCGCCACGGCGCCGCCCTCTCGCGTTGTCAACATGGTCAACAAACAACAGGAATCAGCAGAAGTACGTGGAGAGGATGATAGTAGGGGCCCACCACGTCAGCGTATGGAAAAAAATGCTTCCTCCTAGTGTTTTCCTGACATCTGGGACCCACGACATTGGGAGCGTATATAGTCAATAGACAAGAGAACAACACAAGATCGGCTGACACCTGGGACGTAGCTACTCGAGCCGTATTTTTTTTGTTTGGTATTGTTGAGACGGAGCAGGGTTTGAACTAGGCTGTGGCCCGTCTAGCCCTGGCTTATATTTTATGTTCACCATGTGACCTGACCAGCTATTTTTTCTTTGTGAAAATGAGCCAAGTTTATTTTTCCTGAAGAATACCCAATCCAGGCCTACTTATTTTTCTACGCCCTGATGGGCTGCAACTCTTTCAAGACGCCTGCAAATCTTGAAAGTAATATGAAATGGGTTGTAAATATAAAAACAGATGACAAATTGGCAATTACTTTACAATTTCTGAATTTTATTACATTTTTAGATTCCTATTTCACTGGGCATTAACCTAATGTAAATATATCTTCAAAGTACTTTAAATATGGCTGGACATTTCGGTATTAAAAATAGTTTGGAACCCACAGAAATATGCGAAATTGGCCCTGGCCAACCAAAAAACGACTGTAATAAATTGCATAAGAAGTTGCCATGAGCTATATATAAATTATTAAAAAAAAGAGGGAGTGGTCTGACTTGTGGGCCTGTTTAGTTGACGCGTATGCAAGTTTTTTTTAGTTATTATATACGTCAACAAACGATTCTAGCAGACGTAACCGTTGGATGTCAATCCAACGGCCATCGTGTTTCTTCAATCTCTGATCTTCTTGCTCCAGCCGCCAAAGCAGCACTGGCGGGACCGCCTACTCCTGCCTCCCGTGGCCGGCTATGCTGTCGCGCAGGCCTCAGTGCCCCCTACTACTCCCACCGCTGGCCAGGGCATCCCTCTACTCACCCACACGCCCTGTTATTCTGCGGCGACGGCAGCCGAACCGGTGAATGCTCGTACTCCTCTCCGCGTGGGCATCCACTGTCGCGTCTTCCCCGGCTCCGCGTCGTCCCCTTCCTATGCCTCGCCGTCGTCCACCGCCGTGGTGCTCTCGGCGTGGCGTGGTCAATGTGGTCAACGATCGACTTCCATCGGAAGAGTACTATACGTGGAGAGGCTGACAGCTGGGTCCACGGCAGCCGCAAGGAAGTGCCTCCTTATTACGCGCAAAATAATTATTCCTCTACCTGACAGCGGGGACCCACCGGACGGGCCACCAGTATTTTGCGAAAAAAATAGTTTCCCCCTGACTGCTGGGACCCACCGGACGGGCCATCGTATTTCATGAAAAAAAAAACGTTCCCCCCGCTGTCATCTCGGACCCACCGGAAGTGCCTCCTTATTATGCACAAAAAATGAATACTCCCCCGGCTAGCTGGGACCCACCTTGGTGGGAGGCTGACTTGTGGGCCTACTAAGTTGACGGGGACGAAGGGCTTTGTCAACTTAGTCAATATGAACGATTCTAGCTCCAGTGACCGTACGATGTCCATCCAACGGCCGTAGTGCTTGTTCCACCTCTGGTCTTCTTGCTCCAGCCACCCAAAGAAGCGTCGGTCATGCCGCATGCTCCTGCCTCCCGTGGTCGGTTGTGCTGCCGCGGAGGCCTCACCACCCCCTACTATTCCCACCGCTGGCCAGGCCCTGCGGCGACGGCAACCTCACACCGCAGCCGAACCAGTGAACCCTCGTACTCCTCTCCGTGCGGGCTTCCACTGCCGCGTCTTCCCCGGCTCCGCGTCGTCCCCTTCCTAGGCCTCGTCGTCGTCCACCGCCATGGTGCTCTTGGCGCGGCGTGGTCAATGTGGTCAACGACCGACTTCCATCGGAAGAGTACTATGCAAGGAGACGCTGACAGCTGGGTCCACGGCCGCAGCAAGGAAGTGCCTCCTTATTACGCACAAAATAATTATTCCTCCACCTGACAGCGGGGACCCACCGGACGGGCCACCGTATTTCGTGAAAAAAACGTTTTCCCCTGACTGCTAGGACCCACCAGCTACATCTTCACACGCAAGGAAGTGTCTGACAGTCGGGCCCACCTGGTCGAAGCGTACGTAGCATTGTCATTCTAGTTGCGAACGTGTACGTACATATATACTGGTCGATGTAGAGGCGCGCACGTAGCATGTACTCGTATGTACAGCAGCTAGGGTGCAAGAAAGAAAATACGGCCATGTATGTGTACATACGGGCAGGGTCTCGAACGCCTACTCGCCCATACGTACGGCCAGGGCTCGTGTACATGGCTGGGTCAGAACGGAGAAACAGCGTTGTCGTCATGTTCATGGGGAGGCAACGGAATGCGTTGTGTTCATGGGGAGGCAATGGAATGTGTCCTGTTCATCGGGAGGGCTTGGACGGAACATGCAATGGAAACGAGGCATGGCGTACCGCAGAATGGAGGAAATGGCCTCGTGTTCGACCGGCCACGTTCGAAACGAGATCCTATTCATCGGGAGGGGTCTGGCGTACCGCAAAACGGAGGAAAGGACCTCCTACGGTCGAAATGGGGGTCCTGTTGATCGGGAGGGGTGTGGCGTACCGCAAAACAGACGAAACGGACTTGTGTTCATCCAGCCCCAACCGGCTCGATCGATCGGGGTCCTGTTCATCCAGAGACAACACCACGGGGTCCTGTTCATCCACGCCCACCAGGAACTGTTCATCCACCCCCCCCCCCCCCCCCCCCGCAACGCTCACTGTTCATCCAGAGGCAGCATCGATCGGCTTCAGTTAGCAGCAGTAGCGAAGGAATCGCTCGATCAGGTTCAGTTAACAGCCATCGATCGATCACTCGGGTTCAGTAATGCGTAGCCTGCAGTGCAATCGCTCGGGTTCAGTTAGATCCCAACGCCTCGCTCAGGTTTAGTTAGAGCCAACGCCTCGCACACACGCGCGTACGTGTACGAGAGAAACGCGCATCGCTTGGCCCCCGACCTCCCACTGTAACTGGGAACTCCCCGAAATTTTCCTCGCCCTCGCTTCTACTACGGTTTTTTCCGTCATGGACGGCCCAAAGAATGTCAAGCAGCTGCATCTCCGGCCCGCCCAGGACGAAAAGCCCATTTTCTGTCATGTTTTTTTGTCATAGAAGTAGGATCCCCCCACATCTATGATGATACCGGCCCAAAATGTATGACAGAAAATGGGCATAGAAGTGTCATATGTATGACAGAAAAAAATTCCGTTCGTCCCAAAATGTCACGGATGTGTCTTTTCTTGTAGTGACTATCTGCAGCGTTATTGTCTCTTGTGCCGGTATTGCTGCTTTTGCTATGGCGGGGCTTAGAGCGGCACCGATGACGCCGGTGCTTAGATTGCTTCTCGGGGGATTATCCTTCGTTGCCTTATTGCCATCGCTTTCTTTGGGGGTGTCTACCATGTATATATCATATGATGATGTGGCTGTCCAACACCCTGTGGGCGGTGGTTCCTGTTCTTCTCCTGCATCGTCGTCCATACCGTCGATGTCTTCGGAGTCGAAATCAAGCATGTCGGTTAAGTCGTCGACAGTGGCTATTAAGTGGGTGGTGCGTGGGGAACGAATTTCTTCATCATCCACTTCCCACTCAAGCCAGACATAGTTTGGCCAAGGGCCTCCTGAGAAGGAGAGAGACCTTAATGAATTTAGCACATTGCCCAAGGGCGAGTGCTGAAAGATATCCACGGAGGAAAACTCCATGACCGGGGCCCAATCAAATTCGATAGGCACGGACGCAGGAGGTTCGGAGCCCGTTGCCGGGGACGAATCCAAGGATCCGGCAACACAGGTCTCGTAGGAGGTGAAGTCAGTATTCGGCTCTATCACCGCTGAGTGTGCAGCCTCCGTGGCGGGGTCCATCCACCCGTCCTCGAACGGCATGATCTGCTTCGGATTGAAGGCCGGAGTAGCCGCAGGTGCGATCTTCCGAACACCGTCCGGCGGCAGAGCTAAGGCATGCTTGTCGCGACTGTGCGGCGCACCTGACATGGGCTCGAGTCCGTCGAAGATCAAGTCTCCGCGGATGTCGGCAGTATAGTTCAAGCTTCCAAACCTGATCTGATGGCCAGGGGCGTAGCTCTCGATCTGCTCCAGATGGCCAAGCGAGTTGGCCCGTAGTACGAAGCCGCCGAATAGGAAGATCTGTCCGGGGAGAAAAACCTCACCCTGGATCGCATCATTGCCGATGATCGAAGGAGCCATCAAGCCTTATGGTGATGACATAGTGGAACTCTCAATGAAAGCACCAATGTCGGTGACAAAACCGGCGGATCTCGGGTAGGGGGTCTCGAACTATGCGTCTAAGGCGGATGGTAATAGGAGGCGGGGGACACAATGTTTACCCAGGTTCGGGCCCTCTCGATGGAGGTAATACCCTACTTCCTGCTTGATTGATCTTGATGATATGAGTATTACAAGAGTTGATCTACCATGAGATCGTAGAGGCTAAACCCTAGAAGCTAGCCTATGATTATGATTGTTGTCGTCCTACGGACTAAACCCTCTAGTTTATATAGACACCGGAGGGGGCTAGGGTTACACAGAGTCGGTTACAAGGGAGGAGATCTACATATCCGAATTGCCAAGCTTGCCTTCCACGCAAAGGAGAGTCTCATCCAGACACGGGACGAAGTCTTCAATCTTGTATCTTCATAGTCCAACAGTCCGGCCAAAGGATATAGTCCGGTTGTCCGGGGACCCCCTAATTCAGGACTCCCTCACCCGGTGCCCTCCTCGGGCAGGGCTCCGGGGCTCTCTTCTGGAGGGCCTTAGACCTTACCAACGTCACGAGGGAGGTGCTCGGGCACCACCTGGAGGCGTGTTTCGCGGCACGTCTCCTTCAGGAGGATGCTGGGCAAGGAGCACCCGGCACTCAGGAGTTCATCACCAAGGTATCTCAGGAGCTTGAGGAAGCAAGAGCAATGCGCGGCGGCCGCCGCCCACCATGCGCTGCTCCCCACCCAGACGAGCGTGGTGAGCTCCGCGTCTGCATCGACATACCAGGGCTCAACCGAGCCGCATCTTAGGAGCGCTTCTGGCCTTCGCGTGTTAGGCGCTGCGAAGGTCCACCTCATAGCTACGTTCGTATGCCATTCGGCCTGCCAAGCATGGCTGCTGCCTTCCAGTGCAACCTGCGAAGCGTCATGGCGGGTCAGGAGGCTAGGCACCATGCAGTCCTGGCGGAGATGGAGACGGCCCTCAAGGAACCGCCTGGACCCCTAGAGCCTCCCGAGGCTCAGGGCCCCGGTGGCTCGTGAGGAGCAACCCCTTCGCCGCGTACCTTCAGCTGCCTCAACACCCCTTCATCAACGGAACCAGGTGACATTTTCCAAGTTCATTTAGCTGGGAGCGCCCCAGGGCTGCATTATTCCCAGGCCATGTGGGTCCGTCCCTGTGGCATGTATCCTTTCTTTTAATGTCTTTAGCTTACCTTGCTGGGGGCGCCCCTCGGGCTACATCATCCCCAAGCCGCTTGGGCCGGACCTAGTGGCGTGTACCGTTCATGCATTTACCTGAGGTAGTTTGCCTTCCATGCGTAATCTATCTATGATTATCACCTGCTTGATTGTTGCCCATCACGGGAGCCGCGCGCCGGTCGTCTTTCTTTAGGACCTTTCACGTGAGAGGGTTGGGCACGGCGTCTGTGCTCGGGCTTGTCCCTGCAGCGTCGATAAATCCAACGTCTGAGCTCTGTCTGGCGGGCCGGCCCCATTCACGTCACCTCCTGGGGTCGTTGGTGTCTGGATTTCTCACGCGATAACCTCGGGAGATTCGTTCGGCGCAGGTTGTCTGACCACCTTGCAGGACCAAGACAATGAACAAGAATCAAGACCAGGCGCAACCCGCCTTGAGGTAGGGCCTCGTGAGTCCCGCGCTGGCTCACGAGTGCCCAGACACACCTCGTCTAGCCCTGTCGTGCAAGCCACGTGTCAGGGCAGGGTTGTACACGCCCCGGGGGCTCTCCGCAGTAGGGAGTCCCCTCCCGTGTACCGGAGGCGGACCGGCAATCATCATGGCAGCTCGAGCCCTTTCTCGCGCTAACTTGCAGAGCCTCCCGAGGACAATGGTGGGCCGTACCATGGACTCTCCCTCTTCTCTTGTGTGATTCGCTTGCAAGTTAAAAGGGGGCTCCTGAGCATCGTGACTCAGGAGCTCTTACTGGCTCACCAGCCCTCACCCCCTTGCCTTGCCCATGGCATCGCGACCTGGCATACCAGCAGCGGCTGAGCTCGCTCGAGGGCCGGGACCTGAGGACGCAGAGCACTTAGGAGAACAAATAGAAGAGGGGGAGGCTCGCACGGGCCTTACCTAGCTACTCCACAGTGGCCGACGCACAAGCCCAATGCAACTTGAGGAACCGACTCCAGACAACCAAGATAAGTTCCCGCACGGAATCCATCAGTCGCTACGGCACAAGACCCTCGCTCACGGTAGCCCTGCTGCAACAACGTTTCTTCCCTTTCCCATCCTAAGACAGCCGCTTGCGCGCTAAAGGGGACCTCTTGAGCATCGTGCCTCAGGAGCTCTTACTGGACCTCGGGCCGCTCACCTCCTGGCCTTGACCACGCCACGCGACCTGGCATACCAGCGACGGCTGCAGCCTGCCTGGGGACAGGGACCTGTCAGCGTAGAGCACCAAGCTGCCGTGGGATTGGAAAGGGGAGGCCGAGCCTCGGCAGGATATGCGCACACAAATTTTCATAACGAGGGCAATATTGACAAAAGGCATTACACATGCCTTACACGCCCCCATGGGGTTCATTTCGATTCCTCACAGGGAACAAAAGGGAACGAATTCCTAAGGATTTCTATCTACACGCACCGGATGTCGCCAACGCCATCATCAACAGTGGGCCATGTAAGGCCGGCACCAACCCCATCCAGATCAGCGAAGACGGCGGCTGGACACCGCAGCCCTGCTACGAGCTCGGCGGGAGCTCGGGGGCACGTAGCTGTCGTTGCTCGTCTCCGGAGACTCCACGAGCTCGGGAGAGTCGCTGGACCACCAGGAGTCGCCGTTGTCGCTGGAGGAGCTGCAGGTGAAGCCTGCGGCAGGCCCTGCGGCAGCCGCTGCACCGTCCTGGCGACCTCCTTCAGGGCAGCACTCCAGGGGGCGGCCTTCCTCGTCGAAGACCTTGAAGAGCAGCACAGAGGTGCCATCGTACTCGAAGTGGATCGCGAGGGCACCCTCCGTGCAGCAGACTCGGGCAATCTCGCCCCAGCCTCGGGTCATGAAGATCCTCCCAGAGGCGACGGCTTCAATCTCCGCTCCAGTCGCCGGGGTGTCGCAGTCGGCGTGCTGCAGCCAGCGCTCAAGAGGTCCCCTCGGTGGCGAATAACTGTGGGAGGCGAATCCAAGTGTTTGGTGGCTTCACCGCCCACAAAACGAACTCGCACGAGGAGTCCGCATCGTGGACCCCTGGGGAGATGGCGTGCGCCTCCGCAACTCGGCGGCCACGGCCCTGGTGCGGGCGGTGACGCTCATCGCTCCCTCCTACGGAATCATAGGCGTGATCATACAAGGGCAGCGGGTACCCAGGAGGCGGCCTTTAGTACCACGGCCGCGACACCACCGGCATCACGACCATCTCGCAGCGATGAGACCTCCTCTTCTTCGGCGGGAGCAGCTTGGGCTCGTCGAGGGGAGCCTTGCCCTTCTCTACAGCCGAAAACATCCGAATCGGCGCCATGACTGCACCAGCAAGGAGCGGAGCAAGGAAGAAGAAGAAGCAGGAGAGACAGGAGATGGGGGCTCCACGCCCACCTCCCATTTATAGCGAAGGGGAGGCCAACCGCCGGCCTTCACGATCTAAGGTAATAATGATCCTTTTCCTTGCATGTCACAGGGACTTGTCAAGTCGGGCAGTTGCCGAGTGTCGGTGTCAAAACCGGCGGATCTCGGGTAGGGGGTCCCGAACTGTGCGTCTAAGGCGGATGGTAACAGGAGGCAGGGAACACGATGTTTTACCCAGGTTCGGGCCCTCTTGATGGAGGTAAAACCCTACGTCCTGCTTGATTTATTCTTGATGATATGGGTATTACAAGAGTTGATCTACCACGAGATCAGAGAGGCTAAACCCTAGAAGCTAGCCTATGGTATGATTGTATATTGTGTACGGACTAAAACCCTCTGGTTTATATAGACACTGGAAAGGGCTAGGGTTACACAGGGTCGGTTACAAAGGAGGAGATACACATATTCGTATTGCCTAGCTTGCCTTCCACGCCAAGTAAAGTCCCATCCGAACACGAGACGAAGTCTTCAATCTTGTGTCTTCATAGTCCAACAGTCCGGCCAAAGGATATAATCTGGCTGTCCGGAGACCCCCTAATCCAGGTCTCCCTCAGTAGCCCCTGAACCAGGCTTTCAATGACGATGAGTCCGGCGCGCAGTATTGTCTGCGGCATTGCAAGGCGGGTTCCTCCTCCGAATACACCACGGAAGAATTTGAATACAAGGATAGTGTCTGACCCTGCAAAATAAGTTCCGCATACCACCATAGAGAGAATAATATTTCCACAAATCCAATTTGCTGACTTGTTTTGGCAACATGACATTATGCCATGGCCCGGTGATTATTCGAACCGTTTCCTTTAACTAGCTCTGCACATAACGCGAGGCAGTTTTTTGACACGTCTTGTCAAAGCAGAGATCGTGTCCCCCTTATTACGGGATTCTCATCAATACGGGCGTGGGTAACCCAACCGCGCCATCGATTACGGAGCTTGGGGGATAAGCGAGTTTTACCAGGCTAGTAGGGACGCATAGTTTCGTCCGCCCATATAAAGGGATAAGAATTCACCTTTTCATCCATGCCTTCTTCCTCTTTTGCTCATCCATTTTCGCGCACTCGAGCTCCAGTGCCCAAGTCTGCACTTCCCACCTCAACCTTCTCCAACCATGTCCGGAGCGGGAGGCAGGTGGATGGTCTCCTCCGTCATGGAGGGACACATCAAGAAGCTGAGGAGAGCCGGATACCTTCCCGACGACATCGCGCACCGGCTCCCAGAGGAGGGGCAGACTGGGATTCCCTCTCCACCCATTCGTCCGGGGGCTCATGTTCTACTACGGCCTGGATTTCCACGATCTGGCCCCGAACTTCATCCTCAACATCTTGGCATTTATCGTCGTGTGCGAGGCCTTCCTCCGCATCAAGCCCCACTTCGGCTTATGGCTGAAGACCTTCAATGTCAAGCCGAAGGTAGTGAGCGGCCGCCAGGCGGAGTGCGGAGGTGCCATGGTGGGTAAGATGCCCAACGTCACATGGCTCGAGGGCTCCTTCGTGGAGACCGTAAAGGGGTGGCAATCGGGGTGGTTCTACATCATAGAGCCGCGTGACCCTAAATGGGCAGCGGCCCCCGAGTTCCGATCTGGCATCCCCACGCGGCTCACCTCCTGGCAAGAGAAGGGCCTGTCCTGGGGTAGTTCCAGAGAGCTAACCGGACTCCAAACATGTATTCAAAACATGGTGAACAAGAAGATCAAACTCGTCAACGTAGTCCAGGTCATGCTCATCCACCGGATCCTTCCGTACCAACAATGGGCTTTCAACTTGTGGGAGTTCGACCCGGCCCAGCACCGAACTCTGAACAGGCTCTTCGACACAACTCACGAGGATGCCTGGAAGGTGCTATTCAAGGGTGTCGAGGTTCCCCCTCCCACTACTGAGGATCGCGGATTCTGCGTGAAGCGCCAAGCCAGCGCGGTAAGCTGTTTTACCTCTCACGGGATACTTGTTTTTCATAGTTTGACTCTATGTGGGATCTAAGCTCCCGTACCTTTGACAGGACTGGCAGGAGACGGTCGGACAGATCGATTGTCCGGCTCCTTTGCCTGAAGGCCCAGCAGACGCTCTCCCGACGAAGATGCTGACTCTGGCTCCTTACAAGGTGCCGGAGAAGACCAAGAAGGCCAAGGGAACCCGAAAGAGCTCCCGACGCCAGGCGTCATCGGACTCATCGTCTGATAACTCTGCAACACACTCCTCCCCCGAAGACGAGGAGGAAGAAGAAGATGCTCCCCCTTCAGTTGGGGGAGACAAGAAAAGGAAGGCTGCCCCAACTGGGGAGGCCGAAGGGTCCAAGAAGGGAAGGACTCTCCTTCCGGACAGTTCCACCACCGCCGCCGAAGGCGAAGACGAGTGGCTGCTCAGGGCCATGCCCCTGGCGAAGTCGTAAGTATTCGGATACCAGAGTAACTCATATCATTCCTTTGTCGCACTGCTTCCCCTAATGCCGAATATGATTATGCAGGCCTCCACGAGCCCGTATCGATGTATCGTCGGACGGCTCCCTGGGCTTGTCAAATATGGATAGCGATCCACTTCCGACCGCCACCTCCCCTTGCCCTGCGGACGACGCTGGGGTATTGTCCAAGAAGCACCGGGTCGAGGGGAGACAGTCCCGGAGGCGCCTCAAGGAGACCTTCCGGACTCTGGGAGCAGAGGGAACAAGGCCCCTGAGAGCTCCGATTTCGGCCCTCAGCGGAACACCGCGCCGGAACCTCCAGTGGTTCCGGACTTGGGCAGGCGGCCTCCTTCCAAGAGGGGCAAGACGTCTGTGCCGGTGAACTCTATCCATCCAGAGGCACCGGACAATCTGCTGGGAGCGCTTCGCAGCGCTTCCATCAACGAGGAGCACCGTACTATTAAGAGTGCAGTGTTCCAGAAGGTTCAGTCTGCCAAGAGCAGATTGAGTGAAGCCTGTGCCAGCCTTCTAACAAGCTTTGAGGTAAGTGTTTAAAATAAAGGAAAAATATTACCGCATAGACAGTAGCCCCTGATGCTCTGCTCGGTGTTCACAAAGAAAAGCCGAACAGAGGGTCAAACAATATCGCAGGAGTCTAATATAAGTATGTCAATATGCGTATGCAGGCTTCGCTGCTGGCATCTGCCGCATTGACTGCGGAGGTCGCCGCACTAAAGCAGGACCTTAAAGGGTCCAAGGACGAGCTCGGCCTTGCCAAGAGGCAGCTCGAAGAGAACAAAGGTAAGTAGTACCTAGTCTATGGATATGTATAAAAAGAATGTGATTGCAAAATGACAGGATCATCATGAATTTGCCAGGGGCCACGACCGAAGTGGCGACCCTAAAGCAAGCGCTGTCCGAGGCCGAAGATAAAGCGGCCAAGGAGCGCACCGAGCGGGAAAGGCAAGAGGCTCGGGTGGGCGAGGTGCGCCAAGAGCTCCAGGCTCTCGTGACGAAGCACGAGGCGTTGGAGCTTGACTCGAAGACGCGAGAGTCTGAGCTTGCCGCAGCCCTCGAGAGCACAAAGAGTGCCAAGGCCGAAGCCCAAAAGGCCCTCCAGGAGATTGACGCGATGAAGAAAATAGCGGCGGGTAAGGCATTCTATATGCAAAGCAAGCATGTGAAACTAAATTACCTATTACTTACCCGAATCCGGAGCTCTCCAGGAGCATTCAAGATTTGCCCCGTAGTGTATCGGATGCCGCATAGTTTTACCAGGCCGAGGAGGGAAGCTCAACGGAGAAGATGTTCTGGTCTCAGTATACTGGGACCGAACACCCGGTGCCTATGTGCGACCAGCTGAAGCAGCTGGTCGAGCTACACAAGGTGGCCGAACAGGCCATGAAGGGCTTTATAGTCCGGATGTGGCCTGGCGATGCCCTTTCGAACAGCTACTTCGGCCTGGTGAGGCGTCTTGTGGATGCCTGCCCACGGCTGGAAGTCGTCAAGCGGTCCATCTACATCGAAGGTGCACGTCGGGCTTTCGCCCGTGTGAAGGTGCAATGGGCCAAGCTAGACGCCGTGAAGCTGATCAAGGAAGGACTGCCGCAGGTCAAGGAGCATCGCACCCCCGAAATTTATTATGAGGGTGTCCTTAAGGGTGCCCGTCTTGTAGCGGACGAATGTCCAAAGGATGTAATATTTGAGTAAACTTGCTCGTGTGATCCTGTATGATGAAAACTTGTTTCATTAGCGCTATGCAACGCTTGTTTGAATTTAAAATATTATCTTCTGTTTGGCTGTTTATCCAATCTGAGAGATGTCTAGTCCTCGGCTTCTGCCCCCATGCCGCGAGTGCTGGGGTGTTCGGGATAAACTTGAGCACTCTTGTTCCCATTTTTGGGTCCTTCCAGGGAGGTGCTCAGCACAGCAAACAAGGAAACCGGACTAATAATGCTTTATCACTCTCACTTAGCCATAGAATTCTATAATTTTAAATTTCGGCGAAGCCCCTGGTATTCGGAAGGCCAAATTCGGGGCGTGATACACGCCTTTAAGCCGGACAGGACCGGCTCCTCGCTCTAAGCGGCATAAGTCTTTAGGGACTCGAAACCTCGCCGAACAGCGACCAGTCTCTCGCCTTATCATGACAGTCAGTTTTAGCTTTCTCTACTGAGGTGCTTAGCCTAGCAGAACCAGGGCACAATCGCAGTAGTTCTCCTAGTGCTACCTTAGCCGATAGAGCGGAACATAAGGTACCAAAACATAGGAGCTGGGCAAACCCAACATTTGACCAAAGACATGATTCGGAGCTGATGCATATAATGCTATAAGTTCGGGGTGCCGCACTTGTGAAAGTGTTCAGAGTTCACACACCATAACGTGGGATACTTAAGCCCCTGGTGTATTGGCCGTACCAAAGTGTACGGTTGCAAGGCGTCATTAATGAACACATATATATATAACAAGAATGCAATAATAGTCGTAATGTTATGCATTGTTTATTCAAAAAGGTGCCTTAAAGCAGAATGATATAGGTAGTGCGATAAGCAAAAAGTAGGACTATGTCCCTTCCAAGGGCAAGCTGAGGAATAGTATTAAAGCAAATATTTCACTCGATATCGTAATCCACCTGGGAGTTCCGGGGTGTGACGTAGCTTTCTGCCTCCTTGGTTGCTGCATCATGTGTCCAGCAATCATGCTGCCGGACAGGGTTTCCAGAGATTAATGTCTTGAAAGACAAAAATAACAAAGCGGGAAGCCCCTAGTGCGGTTTAAGCCGTGTATTGGGGTGTGCCGTAGTTGTGCCCCCCTCCCCGCCTGTGCCCATGGTATTTTTAATGTGTAATTATGTACGTGTGGCATGAATTTCACCGTTTGGCTTGGGCCGGGGTGGGGGCCGCATTGCTATGCGAGCTCAGATCGTGTCAGGCGGTCTAGTTGCCGATTACTCCGAGCACGCTTAAAGGTGTCTGGGTCTTGAAACGCCGAACTGGTGGATTGCCTTGAGAGGCTGCTTTGCACTTCTGCTGCGAGGGCCGCAGTGTGCCCCTCCGTGCGGAGAGAGCGCTCTGTGTTTCCATTAACTGTGATGACCCCCCGAGGTCCTGGCATCTTGAGCTTGACGTATGCATAATGCGGTACCGCATTGAATCTCGCAAATGCGGTTTGCCTGAGCAGTGCATGATAGCCACTGCGGAACGGGACTATATCGAAGATTAATTCTTCGCTTCGGAAGTTATCTGGGGATCCGAAGACCACTTCTAGTGTAATTGAGCCTGTGCAATGGGCCTCTACACCTAGAATGACGCCTTTAAAGGTCGTTTTTGTGGGTTTGATCCTTGAGGGGTCTATACCCATTTTGCGCACTGTGTCATGGTAAAGCAGGTTCAGGCTGCTGCCGCCATCCATAAGGACTCGAGTGAGGTGAAATCCGTCGATGATTGGGTCTAAGACCAGTGCGGCGAATCCGCCATGACAGATACTAGTGGGGTGGTCCCTGTGATCGAAGGTGATCGGACAGGAGGACCATGGGTTGAACTTTGGGGCGACTGGCTCCAACGCATATACGTCCCTGACCGCACGCTTCCGCTCCCTCTTGGGGATGTGGGTTGTGTATATCATGTTCACCGTCCGCACTTGTGGGGGGAACCTCTTCTGTCCTCCGGTGTTCGGTTGCCGGGGCTCTTCCTCGTCATCTCTATGTGGCCCCTTATCTTTGTTTTCGGCAATTAACTCGCCGGCCTGCTTGAATACCCAACAATCCCTATTGGTGAGGTTGGCTGGCTTGTCGGGGGTGCCGTGTATCTGACACGAGCGATCGAGTATGCGGTCCAAACTGGACTAGCCCGGAGTGCTTCTTTTAAATGGCTTTTTCCGCTGACCGGGTTTAGAGCCTTTGAATCCGGCATTGACTGCCATATCCTCGATATTGTAGCTGTTAATGCGGCGCTTATGTTTATTTTGTCGTGACCTGCCATTGCCGTCCTTGGTATCCGAAGTACCACGGTTCTTTGATATGTTATTACTGCGAGCCAGCCAGCAGTCTTCTCCCGCACAAAAGCGGGTCATGAGTGTCGTGAGGGCTGCCATAGATTTCGGCTTTTCCTGACCAAGGTGTCGGGCTAGCCACTCATCGCGGATGTTGTGCTTGAAAGCTGCTAGGGCCTCCGCATCCGGACAGTCGATGATTTGATTTTTCTTTGTTAGGAACCGTGTCCAGAATTGCCTGGCCGATTCCTCTGGCTGCTGAATTATATGGCTTAGGTCATCGGTGTCTGGTGGTCGCACGTAAGTGGCCTGAAAGTTGTCGAGGAATGCGGCCTCCAGATCTTCCCAACAGCTAATGGACTCTGCTGGCAAGCTGTTAAGCCAATGTCGTGCTGGTCCTTTGAGCTTTAGTGGGAGGTATTTGATGGCGTGTAAGTCATCACCGTGGGCCATGTGGATGTGGAGGAGGAAATCCTTGATCCATACCGCAGGATCTGTTGTGCCGTCGTATGATTCTATATTTACGGGTTTGAAACTCTCTGGGATTTGATGATCCATGACTTCGTCGGTGAAGCATAAGGGGTGTGCGGCGCCTCTGTATTGGGCTATATCGCGACGCAGCTCGAATGGGTCTTACCCGCTGTGTTCGGCCCGGCCGGATTTACTTTTACTGTATCCAGCGTGACGTTTATTGTCTTGCTTAGTGGCGCGCCCTCGTGATCCGTAGATCGATCTTGCATGTTTTGCTTTGTCCTCCAATACGTCTCGCAGGTCTGGCGTATTTCCCATGCCTTTTTATTTGAATGGCGTTGAGGTGCTGGCTGAGTTTTTGGCTGGAATGCCTCTCTATCGCGGCCACGAGGTGGCCGATCAGCCACGTCATACGCTTCTTCCTCCAGTCGGGGTAGCAACCTGCATTTTGGGTAACTCTTGGAGGGGGGCTCGAGTTTATATTCCTCGGCCGCGAAGACTTCAGTCCATCTGTCAGCTAGCAGATCTTGATCAGCTTGAGCTGCTGCTGCTTTTTCTTAAGGCTATTTGCCGTGGCTATAAGCCGGCACTTGAAGCGCTCTTGGTCGACGGGATCCTCTGGCACGACGAATTCGTCATCGTCGAGGCTTGCCTCGTCTTCGGAGGGGGGCATGTAATTATCATCCTCCGCCTCTCCATCTGTCGCTCTCTCTGGAGGGCTGGCTCCTCCATCCTCCTGCTCTAAATCTTGCTGGAGGGGATTGTTGCCATCTTCGGCACTATCCGAGTGTTATTATCTCCTGTGTCGGTATCAACACTTTTGCTTTGGCCGGAATTAGATCGGCGCCCTGACATCGGCGCTTGGGTTGCTTCTTGGAGGGGTCATGCTCCGCTGTCTCGTCGCCATTACCTTCCTTAGGTGTGTCCTCCGCTGTACCGTCGATGTCTTTGGAGTTGAAGTCGAGCATGTCGGTTAAGTCATCGACAGTGGCTACCAAGTGGGTGGTGGGTGGGCAGCGAATTTCTTCGTCATCCGTATCCCAATCCTGCCGGACATAGTTCGGCCTGGATCCTCCTGATAAGGAGAGAGACCTTAATGAGTTCAGTATGTCGCCAAAGGGCGAGCGCTGAAAAATATCCGCGGAGGTAAACTCCATGATCGGCGCCCAATCGGATTCGCTAGGAACGGGCGCAGGCGGTTCGGAGTCCGTGGCCGGAGAAGGGTCTGGCAGTCTGACAACATGGCTCTCGCGCAGGGTAAGGTCGATGTTTGGCACGATCGCCACTGAGGGTAAGGCTTCCGTGGCGGGGTACATCCACCCGTCCATGGACGGCATAACTGGCTCCGAATTGAGGGTCGGAACGGCTGCCGGTGCGATCTCCTGAACACTGTATGATGGTAGAGCTAAATCGTACTCATCGTGACCGGGTGACGCACAAGGCAGAGGCTTGAATCCGTTGAAGATCAAGTCTCCGCGAATATCGGCCGTGTAGTTTAAGCTTCCAAACCTGACCTGGTGGTCAGGGGCGTAACTTTCGATCTGCTCCAAATGATCAAGCGAGTTGGCCCACAGTGCGAAGCCGCTGAACACAAAGATCTGTCCGGGGAGAAAAGTCTCACCCCGGACTGCATCGCTATCGATGATAGAAGGAGCCATCAAGCCTAACGGCGATGACACAGAGGAACTCTCAATGAAAGCACCAACGTCGGTGTCAAAACAGGCGGATCTTGTGTAGGGGGTCCCAAACTGTGCGTCTAAGGCGGATGGTAACAGGAGGCAGGGAACACGATGTTTTAACCACGTTCGGGCCCTCTTGATGGAGGTAAAACCCTACGTCCTGCTTGATTTATTCTTGATGATATGGGTATTACAAGAGTTGATCTACCATGAGATCGGAGAGGCTAAACCCTAGAAGCTAGCCTATGGTATGATTGTATATTGTCCTACGGACTAAAACCCTCCTGTTTATATAGACACCGGAAAGGGCTAGGGTTACACAAGGTCGGTTACAAAGGAGGAGATACACATATCTGTATTGCCTAGCTTGCCTTCCATGCCAAGTAAAGTCCCATCCGGACACGAGACGAAGTCTTCAATCTTGTATCTTCATAGTCCAACAATCCGGCCAAAGGATATAATTCGGCTGTCCGGAGACCCCCTAATCCAGGACTCCCTCACCGAGGCAGCGTGGGGAAGCGGAGACGCCCACGTCCAATCAACTGCCACGCGTCGTCCAAGGCCGCAGGCTATTGGGGCCCGCCACGGTCCACATTTGACCTTTGGCTTCGCCTCGA
The DNA here is from genome assembly GCF_056163025.1 of Triticum urartu. Classification (NCBI taxonomy): domain Eukaryota; kingdom Viridiplantae; phylum Streptophyta; class Magnoliopsida; order Poales; family Poaceae; genus Triticum; species Triticum urartu. The sequence goes on from NC_141873.1 coordinate 429,975,800, forward strand.
AGCCAAGCCCGAGCGCGCCTTGGGCCCGGGGGCTACCGTCGGCGTTCTGGGAATGGGGGTCCCCAGACTTGCCTGCCTACGGCCCACGGCGTGGCTCTGCAAGCGGGCCTGTACGACCCATCTTCACCAACAAGCAATCAAGACCCTCGCAAGGGGCCAAGCCTCGCGAGGTGGATGACATGAGACCTCCTCAGGAGCGCCCTCACCAGGCTAGCTCGCGAGGGGCGGAGAGTACAAGGCGAGGCAAACCTCGCGAGGTTCCAGTGACCTGAGCCATGACGATCAAGATCAGGCGGGCGCCAGCGTGCACAGTGTCCTTGTTTCCTCTTTGGTGCTAAGGAGGCAAGCGCAGACGCGGAGTACCGAGGCGTCAAGCAAAGGTTTCCATATCGGTGCAACGAGAGCAAGACCAGAAGGACGGCAAGACGGAGGTCACCGTGGAGCCCAAGACGGCGTCACCACCAGAGCCTTTGGCAGGCGAAGATTGCTTTTGTCAGGATAAGTTGTACTAGCTTACCCCTTTCGAATTGGCCATTGTTGACTCCCTTCCCACTCAATATTTGGGGAGAGGACCAGGGCCTCTATATATAGGACTAGCCACCATAGTAAGAACACCCCCCCCCCGACGGATCGAGAGAGAGATCGACTCAGATAAATCGAGAGAGACCAGAACAACCACAAGTTCACCGAGCACAAGAACACCTCTCCTCAGGAGGCTATTCTTCCCCTTGTACTGTTCATCCTCAGCCCAAGAGGCAATCCACCACCACCACACTGGAGTAGGGTATTACACCGCAACGGTGGCCCGAACCAGTATAAATCTCGTGTCCTTCGTGTTGCGAGTTCGTTGAGTTAGTCCTTGAGATCTAGCGAAGCTAGGACGTGGATTGGTAGGGGGAGATCTTAGCGCGCACCCCAGTGTTCAAACCTTGAGGGTTTTGCTGGAACCCGTGATCTGACACTACTCACTCACATTGATATCTATTGATGGGCATCTCCATAGCCCGTTGATACACCTAGTTGATGTGAGACCATCTTCTCCTTTTTGTCTTCTCCACAACCAACGTTCTATTCCACCTATAGTGCTAGGTCCATGCCTCACGCTCATGTATTGCATGAAGATTGAAAAAGTTTGAGAACATCAAAAGTATGAAACAATTTCTTGGCTTGTCATCGGGGTTGTGCATGATTTAAATATTTTGTGTGGTGAAGATAGAGCATAGCCAGACTATATGATTTTGTAGGGATAACTTTCTTTGGCCATGTTATTTTGAGAAGACATAATTGCTTTGTTAGTATGCTTGAAATATTATTATTTTTATGTCAATATTAAACTTTTGTCTTGAGTCTTTCGGATCTGAACATTCTTGCCACAATAAATAAAATTACATTGAGAATTATGCTAGGTAGCATTCCACATCAAAAATTCTATTTTTATCACTGACCTACTCGAGGACGAGCAGGAATTAAGCTTGGGGATGCTTGATACGTCTCCAACGTATCTATAATTTTTGATTGTTCCATGCTATTATATTATTTGTTTTGGATGTTTATGGGCTTTATTATACACTTTTATATTATTTTTGGGACTAACCTACTAACCCAAGGCCCAGTGCAAATTACTATTTTTTTGCCTATTTCAGTGTTTCGTAGGAAAGGAATATCCAACGGAATCCAAACGGAATGAAACCTTTGGGAGAGTTATTTTTGGAACAAACGTGATCAAGCGGACTTGGAGTGGACGTCAAGAAAGAAACGAGGGATCCACGAGGCAGGGAGGTGCGCCTGCCACCCTGGGCGCGCCCCCACCCTCGTGGGCCCCTCGCAGCTCCACCGACCTACTTCTTCCTCCTATATATATCCATATACCCCGAAAACATCCAAGAGCATCACGAAACCCTATTTCCACCGCCGCAACATTCTGTACCCAAGAGATCCCATCTTGGGGCCTTTTCCGGAGCTCTCCCGAAGGGGGAATCGATCACGAAGGGCTTCTACATCAACACCATAGCCTCTCCGATCTTGTGTGAGTAGTTTACCACAGACCTTCGGGTCCATAGTTATTAGCTAGATGGCTTATTTTCTCTCTTTGGATCTCAATACAAAGTTCTCATCGGTCTTCTTGGAGATCTATTCCATGTAACTCTTTTTGCGGTGTGTTTGTTGAGATTCGATGAATTTTGGGTTTATGATCAAGTTTATCTATGAGCTATATTTGATTCTTCTCTGGAACCTTTTATGTATGATTGGTTATCTTTGCAAGTCTCTTCCAATTATCAGTTTGGTTTGGCCTACTAGATTGATCTTTCTTTCAATGAGAGAAGTGCTTAGCTTTGGGTTCAATCTTGCGGTGTCCTTTCCCAGTGACAGCAAGGGCAGCAAGGCACGTATTGTATTGTTACCATCGAGGATAAAAAAATGGGGTTTATATCATATTGCTTGAGTTTATCCCTCTACATCATGTCATCTTGCCTAATGCGTTAGTCTGTTCTTATGAACTTAATACTCTAGATGCATGCTGGATAGCGGTCCATGTGTGGAGTAATAGTAGTAGATGCAGAATTGTTTCGGTCTACTTGTCACGGACGTGATGCCTATATACATGATCATGCCTAGATATTCTCATAATTATGCACTTTTCTATCAATTGCTTGACAGTAATTCGTTCACCCACCATAATACTTATGCTATCTTGAGAGAAGCCACTAGTGAAACCTATGGCCCCGGGTCTATCTTTTATCATATAAGTTTCCAATCTATTTTATTTCGCAATCTTTACTATCAATCTATATCATAAAAATACCAAAAATATTTATTTATCTTATTATGTCTATCATATCTCACTCTCGTAAGTGACCGTGAAGGGATTGACAACTCCTTTATCGTGCTGGTTGCAAGGTTCTTATTTGTTTGTGCAGGTACGAGGGACTTGCGTGTAGTCTCCTACTGTATTGATACCTTGGTTGTCAAAAACTGAGGGAAATACTTATGCTACTTTGCTGCAAAACCCTTTCCTCTTCAAGGGAAAACCAACATAGTGCTCAAGAGGTAGCAATGAACAACGTGTTCCGTTGCCTCCTGATGAACACGACGCATTCCGTTGCCTCCCCATGAACACGATGACGATGCAGTTTCTCCGTTCCGACACAGCCACAGCCATGTGCACGAGCCCTGGCTGTACGTATGCGCGAGTAGGCGTTCGAGACCCCGCCCGTATGTACATATGTGGTCGTATTTACTTTCTTGCACCCTGGCCGTTGTACGTACGTGTACATGCTACGTGTACGCCTCTACTACCACACGTGCCCTTCCTTATATGGCCACGGTTCATCGCTGCAGCCTACAGACAGACCGATCGACTAGTATGTAGGTACACGTTTGCGACCAGAATGACAACGCTACATACGCTTCGACCGGGTGGGTCCCGACTGTCAGGCACTTCCTTGCGTGCGAAGATGTAGCTGGTGGGTCCCAGCAGTCAGGGGGTGAATCATTTTTTCCCGTAATATGGACGCACTTCCTTGCGTGCGAAGATGTAGCTGGTGGGTCCCACCGGTCAGGGGGCGAATCATTTTTTTCCCGTAATATGGACGCACTTCCTTGCGTGCGAAGATGTAGCCGGTGGGTCACAGCAGTCAGGGGGGAAACCTTCTTTCCATGAAATACGGTGGCCCGTACGGTGGGTCCCTGCTGTCAAGTGGAGGAATAATTATTTTCCGCATAATAAGGAGGCACTTGCTTGCTCCGGACATGGACCCAGCTCTCAACCTCTCCACGTACAGTACTCTTCCGATGGAAGTTGGTCGTTGACCACATTGACCACGCCGCGCCGCGAGCACCAAGGAGGTGGACGACGGCGAGGCCTAGGAAGGGGACGACGCGGAGCCGGGGAAGACGCGGCGCAGAGATGAGTACGAGGGTTCACTGGTTCGGCTGCGGTGTGAGGATGCCATCACCGTAGGGCCTGGCTAGCGGTGGGAGTGGTAGGGGGAGGTGAGGCCTCCGCGGCAGCACAGCCGGCCACGGGAGGCAGGAGCAGGCGGCACGACCGGCGCTGCTTTGGGTGGCTGGAGCAAGAAGACCAGAGGTTAAAGGATCACAATGGCCGTTGGATGGACATCGTACGGTCACTGCAGCTAGAATCGTTTATATCGACTAAGTTGACAAAGCCCTTGGTATGCGTCAACTTAGTAGGCCCACAGGTCAGCCTCCGAAACAGTGCGCCCCAGATGTCAGGGGGAGGAATCATTTTTTGGGCGGCTGAAGCTAGAATATCCGAGATTGAAGAAGAAGCACGACATCTGTTGGATGGACATCCAACGGACACTACTACTAGAACCGTGTGTTGACTATATGTTGACAAAGCCTTGCATACACGTCAACTTAGTAGGCCCACAAGTGTGTGGCAGAGACCTTATAGCTGATACGTCTCCAACTTATCTATAATTTTTGATTGCTCCATGCTATATTATCTACTATTTTGGATGTTTATGGGCTTTATTATACACTTTTATATCATTTTTGGGACTAACCTATTAACCCAGAGCCCAGTGCCAGTTTCTGTTTTTACCTTGTTTTAGAGTATCACAGAAAAGGAAAATCAAACGGAGTCCAATTGAACTGAAACTTCATGGAACTTATTTTTGGAAGGAAAGCAACCCGGGAGACTTGGAGTCCATGTCAAGGAAGCTTTGAGGAAGCCATGAGGTAGGGGGCGCACCCACCCCCTGGGCGCGCCCTCCACCCTCGTGGGCCCCTCGTGGCTCCCCTAACATACTTCTTCCGCCTATATATCTCCATGTACCCTAAAACGATCGGGGAGCACAGTAGATTGGGAGTTCCGCCGCCAGAAGCCTCTGTAGCCATCGAAAACCAATCTAGACCCATTCTGGCACCCTACCGGAGGGGGCAATCCCTCTCCGGTGGCCATCTTCATCATCCCGGTGCTCTCCATGACAAGGAGGGAGTAGTTCTCCCTCGGGGCTGAGGGTATGTACCAGTAGCTATGTGTTTGATCTCTCTCTTGTGTTCTTGAGGTGATACGATCTTGATGTATCGCGAGCTTTGGTATTATAGTTGGATCTTATGATGTTTTCTCCCCCTTCTACTCTCTTGTAATGGATTGAGTTTTCCCTTTGAAGTTATCTTATCGGATTGAGTCTTTAAAGATTTGAGAACACTTGATGTATGTCTTGCCATGCGTATCTGTGGTGACAATGGGATACCACGTGATTCACTTGATGTATGTTTTGGTGATCAACTTGCGGGTTCCGCCCATGAACCTATGCATAGGGGTTGGCACACGTTTTCGTCGTGATTCTCTGGTAGAAACTTTGGGGCACTCTTTGAGGTTCTATGTGTTGGCTGAATAGATGAATCTGAGATTGTGTGATGCATATTGTATAATCATACCCACGGATACTTGAGGTGACATTGGAGTATCTAGGTGACATTAGGGTTTTGGTTGATTTGTGTCTTAAGGTGTTATTCTAGTACGAACTCTAGGGCTGTTTGTGACACTTATAGGAATAGCCCAACGGATTGATTGGAAAGAATAACTTTGAGGTGGTTTCGTACCCTACCATAATCTCTTCGTTTGTTCTCCGCTATAAGTGACTTTGGAGTGACTCTTTGTTGCATGTTGAGGGATAGTTATATGATCCAATTATGTTATTATTGTTGAGGGAACTTGCACTAGCGAAAGTATGAACCCTAGGCCTTGTTTCAACGCATTGCAATACCGTTTACGCTCACTTTTACCATTAGTTACCTTGTTGTTTTTATATTTTCAGATTACAAAAACCTTTATCTACCATCCATATACTGCTTGTATCACCATCTCTTCGCCGAACTAGTGCACCTATACAATTTACCATTGTATTGGGTGTGTTGGGGACACAAGAGACTCCTTGTTATTTGGTTGCAGGGTTGTTTTAGAGAGACCATCTGCATCCTACGCCTCCTACAGATTGATAAACCTTAGGTCATCCACTTGAGGGAACTTTGCTACTGTCCTACAAACCTCTGCACTTGGAGTCCCAACAACGTCTACAACAAGAAGGTTGTGTAGTATACATGAAGCTCTTTTCTGGCGCCGTTGCCAGGGAGGTGAGTGCTTGAAGGTATATCTTTAGATCTTGCAATCGAGTCTTTTAGTTTCTTTTTTATCACTAGTTTAGTTTATAAAAGAAAATTACAAAAAATGGAATTGAGTTTGTCTCATACGCTTCATCTTTTTAATACCTTTCGTGACTATGATGGAAAGGAAAATTGTGCCAAAGTGTTAGAAGAAGAATGCATTAAAATGTTTGGAACTAAATCTTTGAATGATGACCATGATTGCAATGTTGTTAGTATGAACTCTTTGAATATCCATAGTACTAATGATGATTGTACTAGTTATGATGAAAATGTCTCCTATAAGCATGTCAAGTTTTGTGGAGTGCATTGGGTTTGCAAGTACACACCAAATAGGGAAGATAGATATTGCAAGAGGCATAAGTACTTGGAAACTAAATGGTTGCAAGAAAGGCTAGATGCTTGTGCTGAAAATTTAAATTTTCTTAGCCATACTTGTGAACTTTGCTATTAACGTGATCATTTTGGTACTCAATGCAAATTGTTTCATGATCGTATCATGTCCAAAATTTGTGATGACTTGATTTCCCTTGCACATCATAATGAACTTAGTTTTCTCTTGGGTTATAAAGAAATGAAACGTATAACTGAGGATATTCCAAAATTTGCCCTTGATAGAGTTCTTCATTTTGATCTAGAGGAAATTTATATGTATTATGCGGTGAATTGTATTGAAAATCCTTATATTGCCAACTACATAAAGAAAAGAAAACAAATAGAAGATGAAGAGAATACTAATGAAAGGGAAGAGACTTCCCAATACCCTCCTATTATTTCTTATGATGAATCAGGTAACGAGGAGGAGCTTCCTATTCAACCAATCTCATTAATAAGGAGCTCCAAAAAGAGGATTGAACCCACACATGATGTGGTGAAGAAGAAGAAAAGAAAAAGGAAGAGAGGTAAAAAGATATCTCTCCCAAATAATGCTGCTCCTATTACTATTGTGCCTCATGAAAATATAATTGTGGAAGATAATGATACTTCTTATGATCTTCAAAATCTTTTTGGCACTTGCTTGGAAGAATATGATACTTGCTATACTATTGGCGCTATCCATACTATTAATTATGAGAGTGATTATGCTTATGATATGAAAAGGCCCAAGCTTAGGGATGCTATGTTTGATGAAGATGATGTTTTTGAGAATATATTTGCTGCAATTAATGTTCGTCCCAAGCTTGGGGATGCTATGCTACGTTTAATGAAGATGATATTTTTAGTCTCCCAAGTTTTGATATGCAAGTTTATAATGATGATAGCATGCCTCCTACCTATGATGATTATTGTGATGATACTTATGCTATAAAAAGTAGTGATTATATTTATAAAACTTGTCATGATTATGATTACCCCTTTTCTGAACATTACTCTTTTAATGTGGAAACAATTTATAGTATTCGGGTCTCTTATGATACTCCCACTATTCCGAATGAGAAGAATCTTGCTTATGTGGAGAGTAGTAAATTTTCTATGCTTGTAGATCATGAAAATAATGCTTTAGGTGCTGGTTATATTGTTGAATTCATTCATGATGCTACTGAAAATTATTATGAGGGAGTAATATATGCTTGTAGGAATTGCAATAATATCAAGTTTCCTCTCTATGTGCTTAAAGTTTTGAAGTTATGCTTGTTTTGCTCTCCTATGCTAGTTGATTATTGTTCCCACAAGTTGTTTGATCACAAAATCCCTATGCATAGGAAGTGGGTTAGACTTAAATCTGCTAGTCACATTCTTCATGATGCTCTCTTTATGTTACAATTCTTATCCTTTATGTGAGCATCATTGAAATCATCATGCCCAGCTAGGGGCGTTAAACGATAGCGCTTGTTGGGAGGCAACCCAATTTTATTTTTGTTCCTTGCTTTTTTGCTCCTGTTTAGTAATAAATAATTTATCTATCCTCTGTTATGAATGATTTTTTGTGTTTAATTAGTGTTTGTGCCAAGTAGAACCGTTGGGAAGACTTGGGGAAAGTCTTGTTGATCTTGCTGTAAAAAACAGAAACTTTAGCGCTCACGAGAATTGCTGCCATTTTTATTTGGAGAGTGATATTTAGTTAATTATTTTTGAAGATGATTAATAGATAAATTCCTCACTTCCAGCCATTTATTTTAGAATTTTATCAGTTCCGGAAGTATACGTTTGATCCAGATTACTACAGACTGTTCTGTTTTTGACAGATTCTGTTTTCGATGTGTTGTTTGCTTATTTTGATGAATCTATGAGTAGTATCGGAGGGTATGAACCATAGATAAGTTGGAATACAATAGATATTACACCAATATGAATTTAGAATGAGTTCACAATAGTACCTAGGTGGTGATTTATTTTCTTATACTAACGGAGCTTACGAGTTTTCTGTTAAGTTTTGTGTTGTGAAGTTTTCAAGTTTTGGGTAAAGATTTGATGGACTATGGAATAAGGAGTGGCAAGAGCCTAAGCTTGGGGATTACCAAGGCACCCAAAGGTAATATTCAAGGACAACCAAAAGCCTAAGCTTGGGGATGCCCCGGAAGGCATCCCCTCTTTCGTCTTCGTTCATCGGTAACTTTACTTGGAGCTATATTTTTATTTACCACATGATATGTGTTTTGCTTGGAGCGTCATTTTATTTTATTTAGTTTTGCTTGATGTTTGAATAAAATACCAAGATCTGAAATTCTTAATTGTTAGAGTGTCTTCACATAGTTGCATAATTATTTGACTACTCATTGATCTTCACTTATATCTTTCGGAGTAGTTTGTTGTTGCTCTAGTGCCTCACTTATATCTTTTTAGAGCATGGTGGTGGTTTTATTTTATAGAAATATATGAACTCTCATGCGTCACTTATATTATTTTGAGAGTCCTAAACAGCATGGTAATTTTCTTTGGTTATGAGACTAGTCCTAATATGATGGGCATCCAAGAGGGATATAATAAAAACTTTCATATAAGTGCATTTAATACTAAGAGAAGTTTGATACTTGATGATTGTTTTGAGATATGGAGATAGTGATATTAAAGTTATGCTAGTTGAGTAGTTGTGAATTTGAGAAATACTTGTGTTGAAGTTTGCAAGTGCCGTAGCATGCACGTATGGTAAACGTTGTGTAACAAATTTGAAACATGAGGTGTTATTTGATTGTCTTCCTTATGAGTGGCGGTCGGGGATGAGCGACGGTCTTTTCCTACCAATCTATCCCCCTAGGAGCATGCGCGTAGTGCTTGGTTTTTGTTGACTTGTAGATTTTTGCAATAAGTATGTGAGTTCTTTATGACTAATGTTGAGTCCATGGATTATACGCACTCTCACCCTTCCATCATTGCTAGCCTCTTCGGTGCCGTGCATTGCCCTTTCTCACATTGAGAGTTGGTGCAAACTTCACCGGTGCATCCAAACCCCGTGATATGATACACTCTTTCACACATAAACCTCCTTATATCTTCCTCAAAATAGCCACCATACCTACCTATTATGGCATTTCCATAGCCATTCCGAGATATATTGCCATGCAACTTTCCACCGTTCCGTTTATTATGACACGCATCATCATTGTCATATTGCTTTGCATGATCATGTAGTTGACATAGTATTTGTGGCAAAGCCACCGTTCATAATTTTTCATAAATGTCACACTTGATTCATCGCAATCCTGGTACACCGCCGGAGGCATTCATATAGAGTCATACTTTGTTCTAGTATCGAGTTGTAATCATTGAGTTGTTAATAAATAGAAGTGTGATGATCATCATTTTCTAGAGCATTGTCCCAAGTGAGGAATAAAAAAGAAAAAAAAGATAAATGCCATAAAAAAGAGAAGGCCCCCCAGAAAAGAGAAAGGCCATAAAAAAGAGAAGGCCCAAAAAATGAGAGAAAAAGAAAGAAGGGACAATGCTACTATCCTTTGCCACACTTGTGCTTCAATGTAGCACCATAATCCTCATGATAGAGAGTCTCTTGTTTTGTCACTTTCATATACTAGTGGGAATTTTTCGTTATAGAACTTGGCTTGTATATTCCAACAATGGGCCTCCTCAAGTGCCCTAGGTCTTCGTGAGCAAGCAAGTTGGATGCACACCCACTTTGTTTCTTTTGTTGAGCTTTCATACATTTATAGCTCTAGTGCATCCGTTGCATGGCAATCCCTACTCCTTGCATTAACATCAATCGATGGGCATCTCCATAGTTCATTGATTAGCCTCGTTGATGTGAGACTTTCTCCTTTTTGTCTTCTCCACATAACCCCCATCATCATATTCTATTCCACCCATAGTGCTATGTCCATGGCTCGCGCTCATATATTGCGTGAAAGTTTATAGGTTTGTGATTACTAAAGTATGAAACAATTGCTTGGCTTGTCATCATGGTTGTGCATGATGAGAGCATTCTTGTGTGACGAAAATGGAGCATGACTAAACTATATGATTTTGTAGGGATGAACTTTCTTTGGCCATGTTATTTTGAGAAGACATAATTGCTTAGTTAGTATGCTTGAAGTATTATTGTTTTTATGTCAATATGAAATTTTGTCTTGAATCTTATGGATCTGAATATTCATGCCACAATTAAGAAGAATTACATTAAAATTATGCCAAGTAGCACTCCGCATCAAAAATTCTGTTTTTATCATTTACCTACTCGAGGACGAGCAGGAATTAAGCTTGGGGATGCTGATACGTCTCCAACGTATCTATAATTTTTGATTGCTCCATGCTATATTATCTACTGTTTTGGATGTTTATGGGCTTTATTATACACTTTTATATCATTTTTGGGACTAACCTATTAACCCAGAGCCCAGTGCCAGTTTCTGTTTTTACCTTGTTTTAGAGTATCGCAGACAAGGAGAATAAAACGGAGTCCAATTGACCTGAAACTTCACGGAACTTATTTTTGGCAGGAAAGCAACCCGGGAGACTTGAAGTCCACGTCAAGGAATCTTCAAGGAAGCCACAAGGTAGGGGGCGCGCCCACCCCCCTGGGCGCGCCCTCCACCCTCGTGGGCCCCACGTGGCTCCCCTGACGTACTTCTTTCGCCTATATATCTCCATATACCCTAAAACGATCGAGGAGCACAATAGATCGGGAGTTCCGCCACCAGAAGCCTCCGTAGCCACCGAAAACCAATCTAGACCCGTTCCGGCACCCTGCCGGAGGGGGCAATCCCTCTCCGGTGGCAATCTTCATCATCCCGGTGCTCTCCATGACGAGGAGGGAGTAGTTCTCCCTCGGGGCTGAGGGTATGTACCAGTAGCTATGTGTTTGATCTCTCTCTCTCTCTCATGTTCTTGAGGTGATACAATCTTGATATATCGCGAGCTTTGCTATTATAGTTGGATCTTATGATGTTTTCTCCCCCTTCTACTCTCTTGTAATGGATTGAGTTTTCCCTTTGAAGTTATCTTATCGAATTGAGTCTTTAAAGATTTGAGAACACTTGATGTATGTCTTGCCGTGCGTATCTGTGGTGACAATGGGATACCACGTGATTCACTTGATGTATGTTTTGGTGATCAACTTGCGGGTTCCGCCCATGAACCTATGCATAGGGGTAGGCACACATTTTCGTCGTGATTCTCCGGTAGAAAATTTGGGGCACTCTTTGACGTTCTATGTGTTGGTTGAATAGATGAATCTGAGATTGTGTGATGCATATCGTATAATCATACCCACGGATACTTGAGGTGACATTGGAGTATCTAGGTGACATTAGGATTTTGGTTGATTTGTGTCTTAAGGTGTTATTCTAGTATGAATTCTAGGGCTGTTTGTGACACTTATAGGAATAGCCCAACGGATTGATTGGAAAGAATAACTTCGAGGTGGTTTCGTACCGTACGATAATCTCTTCGTTTGTTCTCCGCTATTAGTGACTTTAGAGTGACTCTTTGTTACATGTTGAGGGATAGTTATGTTATCCAATTATGCTATTATTGTTGAGGGAACTTGCACTTGCGAAAGTATGAACCCTAGGCCTTGTTTCAACGCATTGCAATACCATTTACGCTCACTTTCACCGTTAGTTACCTTGCTGTTTTTATATTTTCAGATTACAAAAACCTTTATCTACCATCCATATACCGCTTGTATCACCATCTCTTCGCCGAACTAGTGCACCTATACAATTTACCATTGTATTGGGTGTGTTGGGGACACAAGAGACTCTTTGTTATTTGGTTGCAGGGTTGTTTGAGAGAGACCATCTTCATCCTATGCCTCCTATGGATTGATAAACCTTAGGTCATCTACTTGAGGGAAATTTCCTACTGTCCTACAAACCTCTGCACTTGGAGGCCCAACAACGTCTTCCAGAAGAAGGTTGTGTAGTAGACATCAATAGCCCATTTGCGATTTGTAAGAATGCCCAGCCCATATTTGAATTCTAAGGGAATTTACTACAGCCCATTTACAATTTGTTAAAAGTACAGCCCATTTTCGAGCTAGGACAAAGATTAATAATTTCAACCAACCGTTCAAAACAGAATTCAATAAAATTTCCCACATTTTGATAGGATCTGAAATATTTTTGTCCTGAAATTTCTAGTCAGATTAAATACAATTTCAATATAAATTTGTATTACGTAAAAATCCAACGAAACATTGCGCATGCAACAATTATTGAAATTAAAATTTTCAAAACCCAAAACTAATATTCTATAAAGTAATTACATGTTTGGTGCATTTTTTTATAGTTACTGCCCAGTTTTTATAATTACATCTCATTCATTATTTCTTAAAGCCCATTTTCTTGTTAAGACTAATGCATCCCTCCTAGGAAAGGTTTGCAGCCCAGCGGGGCGGAGAATAACAAGTTGACCCGGATTGTGTATAACTGTCGGCCCAGTTGCATTCCTCATGATGAAAAAAGGCATGTGTAGTATAGTACAACCTTACATGGCTACTCAGCCCACATTCAGCAACGCTGGAAAGGCCCAAACAAGGCTTCTGTACAACTTTTTGAAGTCACTAAGCTCAATTAATAACTTAAGAAAAAAGTTAGAGTACAGTGGAACCTAATTAAAAGCGGTCACGAGCGAAGAAATAATTCAACGGGTCCCACTTGTGCGTGTGTGAGAGAGAGAGACCCATCGGTCGATGCACGTAAATACATCTTTCAGCCGTATGCATTGATGATGCTCAGTAAAAACTTATATAGTTGACACAATCATATAGAACATCGTAGCACACTAAACTTGCATACAAAAATTTCACGCAGGTGGCACAATCAGGGTGGAAGCAGTGGATCGCTACGGGTAGGGCTATGTTGAAACCAACAAACTCATACATAATGGTTCATCGACTTTATCAATGATGGGGAAATATCTTGAATGTTGTGCAAAGAAAACAGACATACAACACAATATATAAGTTCTGCTAGAACATTAAGTTGACGTACAAACCTTTCTAAAAAAGTTCAGGTAAAAAAAAGAACAGGCCATCTGACAAGATTCAATTGTTACCTTAAATTAGAGCACATCCAGGCAGCCAGCCCTGCCTCTTCTCCCAAAGAAGCAGTGGCCTCCGTCGCCCAATGGAGTAGGCCATGTGCCATCCATCGTTCCGAGCAACACGGGGAAAGTCTGACGTTGACTCCTATAATGGACGTCGTCGACGGACCCGGGCACCGGCAGCGGTGGCAGGACTTCGATTGATGGATTGACCACTTCTTCGACATGCACGAACACTCGATATAGGTACATCCCTAACGTGGTCCGCGGCGGCCTTGGTGGCGACGAATAGTACTGTAGAGTAGTATGCGGGAGAGAAAATGCACCTTAGGTGCTCTCATTCCATAGGCAGCAATATATATGGTACAATGTACAAAGGCGCAATGGCGCTCGAGAAGAGAGAGGAGAGAGTGGGTGACGTGCGTAGTGGGGGCAGATCGTGTGCATGTACGTGGGTGATTACGTACGTGCATGGGATCGCCATGCAACTGTCAACACCCCGCCGCAGCTGCAGCATCTGGTGGCCGGATGCATAAGCTGGATCAGAAGTCATAAAAGGCTGGTGAAGGCAGCCCTTTGGTGAGCACATCCGCGAACTGCTGCGTGGTCGGGACGTGCAAGACACGAAACTCGCCAAGGGAAACCTTCTCCCGGACGAAGTGGATGTCCAACTCGATATGTTTCGTGCGCCGATGGTGAACGGGGTTCGCCGCCATATAGACGGAGGAGATGTTGTCACAAAACACCACGGTTTCCTTGGGGAGAGGGACGTGGAGCTCGTCGAGGAGTTTTCGGAGCCAGCAGCACTCGGCCATGGCGTTGGCGACGACGCGGTATTCGGCTTCCGCGCTCGAACGTGAGACCGTGGCTTGGCGCTTGCTCGACCAGGACACAAGTGCATCACCGAGGAACACCGCGTAGCCGGAGGTGGACCTCCGTGTGTCGGGGCACCCGACCCAGTCGGCGTCACAGTACGCCACGAGGTCGAGGTTGGTGGAGCGGTGGATGTGGAGACCGAGGTCCGTCGAGCCGCGAAGGTAGCGCAAAATGCGCTTCACCAGAGTGAGATGGGCTGCGCGTGGATCATGCATAACGAGGCAGCACTGGTGAACAGCGTAGGCGATATCCGGGCGCGTCATCTTCAAGTACTGGAGCGCACCAACCACGCTACGGTACTCGGAGGCGTCAGGCACCGGCGCACCGTCCATGGCAGATAGCTTCGAATGTGTGTCGACCGGCGTGGAGACTAGCTTGCAGTCCACCATATTGGCACGGTCCAGCAGGTCCTCGACATAGGCGCGCTGTGAGAGGAAGAAGCCGGCGTCGTTCCTGGTGACTGCGATGCCCAGAAAATAGTGGAGTGCGTCGAGATCCTTCATGGAGAACTCCGCCGAGAGCTGCTGCTGGAGGCGTCGAAGGAGAGATGGCGACGATGCAGCGAGTATAATGTCGTCGACGTAGAGGAGAAGGTAGGCCGTCGCATTGTCGTTGTGGAGCACGAATAGGGACGGGCCCGAGCGTGAGTCGAGGAAGTCGAGGGTGCGGATGAACGCGCCGAACCTGGCGAACCAGGCGCGCGGCGCTTGCTTGAGGCCGTAGAGTGACTTGTCGAGGAGGCAGACGTGGTCGGGGTTGGACGCGTCGACAAAGCTGGCCGGTTGCTGGCAGTACACGCGCTCGGAGAGGTGGCCATGAAGAAACGTGTTGTTCACGTCCATTTGGTGAACGGGCCACCCCCGAGAGGTTGCCACCGTGAGCACGGCGCGGATCGTGGCCACCTTGACCACGGGCGAGAAGGTCTCGTCGAAGTCGACGCCTGGTCGCTGTGAGAAGCCGCGCACCACCCATCTGGCCTTGTAGCGTTCGAGACTCCCATCAGACTTGAACTTGTGCCGAAAAAGCCATTTGCCAGACACAATGTTTGCTCCAGGAGGACGGGGAACAAGGCTCCACGTTTGGTTCTGCATCAACAGCGAGTATTCATCCTGCATCGCAGTTAGCCAGTTTGGATCGCGCAAAGCAGTATGCACGGATTTGGGTATGGGAGAGATCGAGGAAGCGATGGTGGTGTGTATGTTTTGGTGATATTTACGGTTTGGGAAGAACTTTCCTGCCTGGGCGCGTGTGATCATCGTGTGCGTGGGAGCGATGGGGACCGTGTGTTGAGGAGGGTGGGGAACGGTACTAGGAGTGGCTGGAGTGGTCGTAGGGAGGGGAGAGGGATGATCTGTCGTGGGCGAGGCGGGTGCAGATGTTGGTGAGGGTGGAAGTGGCGATGACGGGTTATCGCATGTGGAACCGGCGATGGGAGGGGTGGTAGGGTTTTGGGCGGCGACGGGAGGCGTAGGGTTTTGCGCATTGGGGTTCGTGCGGGCTCGGCGAGGGATGGGAAGTGGTGGTAGGAGCTCGGTTAGGTCAGGGTGGGAGTCCTGGTCAGGCGTGGTGCGTTTTTGTTGGAAAGGGAAGCTCGACTCGTCGAACACAACATGTCTAGAGATGAGGATGCGGCCGGTCACAGGGTTGAGGCATCGATAGCCCTTGTGATCTTGGTAGTAGCCAAGCAAAACGCATGGGACTGATCGGGGGGCCAGTTTGTGAGGTGATGTGGCCGTGATGTTGGGAAAGCAGTGGCAGCCAAATACGCGCATGGTAGAGTAGTCAAGATGTACCCCGTACAACGGGAAGAATGGTGTGTACTGGTGGCGCGGGCGACACGGTCGGCGGTTGAGCAGGAAGGTGGCGGTCTAGAGTGCTTCGGCCCAGTAGGAGTAGGGCATGGAAGCATGGATGAGAAGGGATCATGTGATGTCATTAAGTGTGCGGAGAGCACGTTCGGCGCGCCCATTTTGTGGTGATGTGCATGGGCACGACATGCGCAGTACTATACCGAGCGAAGAGAAGAACTGACAGGCGGCGAAGTTTTCAAACTCATGCCCGTTATCGGTTTGAACGGTGAGTACAGGAAGGTTGAAGTGAGTGCAAACCATGTGAACAAACGCACGCAATGTGGGGAACACATCAGATTTCAGTTTAATGGGAAACGTCCACATGAAATGACTGTAATCATCGACAACGACTAAGTAGTACTGAAAACCAGACAAGCTAAGTACTGGCGAGGTCCATACATCACAATGGATAAGCTGAAACGGAAAGTAAGAGACATGATCTGAAGAACTAAAAGGTAAACAATGGCTTTTTTCTAGTTGGCAGGCGGTGCAGACATCGCCGGCGGAGCGGGGAGCGGTGATGGAGGCGCGGCGAAGAGTGGAGTCCAGACCATCATCACCAAGATGGCCGAGACGACGATGCCATGTGTCACGGGTAACTGCAGTGAAAGCGTGGGGCGCTTGAGACGGGTGCGATGGGTGGAGTGGGTAGAGATCGTCCGGCGAGTCAGAGCGGAGGATCACCGCCTTCGTTCTTCTATCCTTGAAAGAAAAACCACGGTCATCAAATTCTAAATTAACTGGGTTATCGTGTGCGAGGGCTTTAATAGAAATGAGATTCTTGATTAAGTGAGGAGAGACAAGAATGTTGTGGAGAGAGAGAGGATAAGATGAAGTGGGAATGGTGTATTGGCCGATGTGTGTGACTGCTAGGGTTGATCCATCACCAACTACGATATCAGGAGAGAAACTAGGGCGAGATGAGGAGAGCATACCAGAGGAGGAAGCCATGTGTGAGGTCGCACCAGAGTCTAGCACCCAGTCCCCGCCGGAGTTCGGCGGCGCCTGCCCTTGCTGCATGCTCATGGCGTTGAGCGCCTGAAAAAGAGCGGCCTGATCCCAGGCCGGCTGTGGGGCAGCGGCAGGCGCACCGTGGTTGATGCCGTAGATAGGATGCGGAGGGACCGCACCCATCTGCCAGTGCGCTGGGGGAGCGGCGCCGTACTGTGCGGCGACGCCGGCGAAAGGCGTCGGACCACCGGGGCGGGGCCCGAGGATGCCCGCACCGAGGGCATGGGGGCGCCAGGGCATGGGCCATGTGTGGACCATGCCCGTCCAGGGCGCTGGAGTAGGCGCTGGCGGGCGCGGTGCAGACATCGAGCCCCCGCCGGAGCCCCTACCCTTTCTTCTGCCGCGGCCGCCACCGCCACGGCCGCCCCCGCCGGAGCGGTTGTTGTGGTCGCCGCCCCCGCCTGGGTTCTGGGCGGCGCGCCCGGCGTGTAGCGCGATGTCGTGGGGGGGCCTCGTCAGGTTGGCGGCTCTCCTCCAGAAGGAGGAAGGCGCGACAGCGCAGGAAGGTGGGAAAGGGTGACTACATAGTCAGGATGGGCACAGCATAGCGAAAGCGAGGATGGAGACCACAGATCATGTTAAGGACCTGGTCGTGGTCACCGACGTGTTCGCCGAGGTCCGCCAGCTGGTCAGCACAATCCTTGAGGCGGGCGAAGTAGGAAAGGATGGAGGACGAGCCTTGGTCGATGCGGCGAAACTCGGTGGCGAGCAGGACAAGCTGGTGCTCGCGGTTCTCTAGGAAGATGGAGCAGATGGCATCCCAGACTTCGGCGGCGGTGGCGCCGCGCCGGTGCACCAGGCCGAAGATCTCCGGGCTCACCCGGTTGTAGAGCCAGGAGAGGACGTGAGCGTCGTCCTGGAGCCAGGCGGCGTCAGGGCGAGGCAGGGAGCCGGTGAGGTGGTCGATGATGCCGGACTTCTGGAACTGAACTTTGAAGAGCATACGCCACTGGGAGAAGTTGGGGGTTGAGGCTGAGCACGACGGGGACGTGCTGGTTGATTAAGACACTAGCGAGCGGCGACTGGTTCGGCGGTGCGGCGGAGGAGCTCGCCTCGGTGTCGTGGCGAGCGAGCAGCGCACCCTGGGCAAGTGCATCAGGTGTGAGAAGGGGCATGGTGCAGATCGGGCTCGGAGCACCGCCGTGAGTAGACGGGGGTGGAGGAGGAGGCGGCGGCGGTGGCGAAGGATGCGCCATGGCCGTGGGCAGAGGGCAGCGGAAGTAGGTGTCTAGAGAAGGCTGGTAACTGATACCGTGTAGAGTAGTATGCGGGAGAGAAAATGCACCTTAGGTGCTCTCATTCCATAGGCAGCAATATATATGGTACAATGTACAAAGGCGCAATGGCGCTCGAGAAGAGAGAGGAGAGAGTGGGCGACGTGCGCAGTGGGGGGCAGATCATGTGCATGTACGTGGGTGAGCATGTACATGCATGGGATCGCCATGCAACTGTCAACAAGTACAACCCCGGTTCCTGCACCGGTATCTCAACACCAATCAACTTCCGTATGGTGGACGGCTTCTTCATCCATGCCATAACCGTCAGAGCCCAGCCGTCTGGATGAATAAACATACTTACGAGCTCACCTCCAAGGTCGTTGATAAGCTCATTCATGGACGCGCTGTTCCAAGCACGTCGAGGCATGCCGTGGAAGGTAAGCTTTGTTAAAAAAATCAAGCTCAGAGGGCACCGAGCCCCATCCTGGGTGCCACCGATCAAAGTTCACCAGCGTGCCATCATAGAACAAACGCCGGGAAGATTCGAACACACGACTGCAGTCGAAAGTTGTCCGGAACCTGACAAAGAAATCAGCCGGTGGTGGATAGACTTCGACGAGCAAGTCACTTATTTGGATGCCGTGCACAATGCCAAGAGTTTTGACAAGGTCGTCTGGCAAGACGGGAGGCCGGTCGCGGTTGATGGTTACCATCAGTACTTTGCCGGCAAACTAATCATCAAGCGTCGTCATGCCACTGTTGAGCGACAGCACGCAGCGCCCGAAGGCAGGACGGACCTCAGGATTTCCGTCTCGGGGATCCGCGTTGACCGGCGACATGATAGTGCGCTTGAGTACAGGGAGTACAGGAGGGGGATTTGTGGGAACTGGAGTAGGAATCGAGATTCCAGAGGCGGGGGAGGGGCGGTTGATTGGGGTGAAAAGGTAGCATGAATTTCAAACATGCGCCAATATGCTCTCGGCGTGCAAGCGCACGAAAACACCGGTGGCGCCCATATGTCGGCCTAAGAGTCCCTATTCTTTCTTTTTTTGAGAGCCCAGCCTTTTTTTGAGGATCTTTTGAGAGCCCGGCCTGAGAGTCATAATTGACCTATTTGGCATTGTGTTACTGCTCGACCCATATTGAACGACACCTCACTGGCCAAAACAAGTGTACATCATCGAAAAGACATTGAGCTCAAATTATAAGTTGAAAAAAGGAGATATACTCTGAACACTTGAGAATGGTGATGCCCTCATTTAGCCCACTAGCAGTTTGAGACAATAAACAGTTCAAAACAATGATATATACAACATTCAAACACTAACTAGTAGTGACTACTACTGACATAAACAACAAGACATGATAGTTCATAAGAAGTCTTGCTACACCACCAAAACGCACCCATCTGCAGCGCTCAGACTCTCGTGATCCAGACAAGAATGACATTCTAAATAGAGGCAACTATTACATAGTAAGAGTGACATAGACGAGGATGACCAAATGACAAGGAATATGCATAACAAAAGATAGAACTACCCATCCAGAACAAGCAGCAAAGACAACAAGTCATTCGAAGAGGGATGATCCAACACCATCATAATTTGCAGCCCCGGTTCAGCCACCAGTAATCCGAAGACACCAGTACTCCACCCTTTCGATGCAACAGCCCAATTACCTATCAACCTGAAGGCTTGCACCACATCACTGCCTGTCAGACTCGACACATCCAAGGATCAAAGTTAATCCAGATGCCTTTATCATTCTCACCTTCTTTTGGCTGCAGGCTGTATCATTGACAATCAGGGGAGTTTGCTCCCGAACTCCTAGGGCTCGCCGTGTAGACACAATTTTCCATAGCAAACAGAACCTCTCTGCCATCAAGGTCCTTGCCAACGGTGATCTCATGGTTAATCAGATAATTGAGTCCGAGAAACAGAGAGTATGAACCAAGGGTGTTTACCGGCCTCCAGCTCAAAAATCATGCAAGCCCCAACAAGCTGGTATCCTGCTCATAGACGTAACAGCCACTGTCCGGATACTCACGTATTTCACGGTGCTTGCATACAATGGGGGTTTTGCAATATAACTTTTCCGGCTCATGTGTCCGAATGATCACCAGTCTTTTGCCGTCCTCTGATCGAGCGAGGAACTAGTTGTGCTTCCCTGTTTTTGGCAAAGGTGGTGTGATTACAAAGGGTAGTAACTGTAGGGACACTGCATCATATCCAAAAGGACAGGCATTGTTAATGCAAGATCAACATTGTTCAAAGTATGAGTAGGATAATGAAAGAAACAGCATTGATATGTCCCTGTTGGAACTGGGAGGAAAATACAGGGAAATGTACTGGGTTCGAAAATATAGAAGTGCCATGCATGGTTATACTCATGTTATCTTACAATCGATTCTTCACAGGAAACTACCATGTCATGCATGTTATGTTATCATGTTCTGTCCTCACAAACAAATTCTTCAAGGAAACTAACAGACCATGCATTGTTATATACTCATGTTCTGTGGGAAAAAATTTTGCAAGCATATTATTCTAGCTATTGATTGCTGAAGGGCGAACATAGGTATGTACACATGGTAAGCATTACAGGATTTCACTACTTCAAAATATAGAGTTCTCCATATGCACATTTACTTCCCTAATGTATGGTTAGATGAAATCAACAGTGTGATGCATGTTTCTACATCATGAAAATGAGGAAACTAACATGGCCATTGATACACACTCATATTTAGTAGTATATAGATTACTATAAAATAAGGAGAATATCAATATCTTCCTAACAGTTTGATTATTCAGGGGTACAAATTGGTTGTAATGACATGGTCACAATCGCACGAATTAACTCATTCCAAATATAGCTGATTTACGGTGTCTCTAATACATTGCCATACTTCTACTCAAATTCTGCTCAAAGAGGGATATGTCAATCATCACAAAAAGTTCAAATAGTGTCATGGCGTCACCATTAACATCAGACGGAAACAACTTACACGCACCGTCCGAGCAATATGTGGTGCCATCTGCTTTGTCGATGTGTAGATGATGCCATTGTGTTCAGTAGCATCACAGAAGTGTGTATCAGCTTTGACGATGATCCACTGCGAGCTGAGCTGTCTCCAGCTAAAGAAGGCACCGGCGGAAAGATAGGCGAGTCCCTTGTCGAACAACGCAATTAGCTTGAAGTCCGCGTAATCCGCATGTTGTGTGGGCACTTGGCAGATTACAATCTTCTGCAAAACAAGGTGCATCCAACTGACGACGTAATCTAGATGACTTGGACCGCGAAGGTAAAACTCTATATCATCCAACGAAGGAAGGAGAATCTCATGGGAGGTCTGGAAGTTCAAGAGCACCAACTTTTCCCCGTCTTCTCTGACGGCAGCCATCCAGTGGGAGTTCATGCCGACCCAATACATACCTGCAAGAAGTTTCGGCCGATGGTGATCGGATCGAAGTCGAGGTAAATGATGTACGGCGACCCAGTACATCCCCGCAAAGAAGTTTGGGCTAATGGAGGTCAGATTGAAGTCGAGGGGCATCATGTACGCGTCTGTATTATAGTGAGAAAATCTCCCAAGACCAGATAGCAGCAAGCAGGGTGTCTTGAAAAGCTTAGGCCTCGCTTCGACGATGGCCATGTGCATGCCCCTCGAGCATGCAGCCAGCCGCAGGGCGCTCAACATATCCATACAGGAACAACAGAGGTCGAGGACGTCACTGGGGAGATTGCTCCAATCGCGGCTCAGATGGATGTTGCGCGGTTCGCGTTTGACCATGGTGGAGTTTGGAAGGTGGGGTTTTGGGGGGCTTGATTTACGGGGGAGAAGGCTTTCGGTGCTAGAGCGGCTAGCGAGGCAATAGTGGTACTGGGGGAGGCAAGCGAGGCGAGGGTACGCGAGGGCACAGTGAGATGATGAAGAGTGACCTCGGGATCTCCGGCGAGACGGATATGGAGATGGAGTGGTGCTAGGGGAGAGGAATACGAGGCGAGGCATGCTATACAATGGCGGTGACAGTGACTGCACAGTGCACAAGGCGAGGCTGACTTTGGTAACCCGGACACGCCGCCTGGACTGGTGTCACCTCGGGCGCAGGGTCTTGTCACTTCACTGTGAGGACCGGATGAATAAGAGTATTTTGACCATCAAGTGTACCACAATTGTACAACTACTACTAGTAGGAGTAGAAGGAACATGAGTAGTACTCCCTCTGGCCCTCTTTTGTCTGCGCATAACTTTTTTCATTATTTCTCTAATTAGTCTGCGTATATACCATTTTGCATGCGCCCATTTCCCTCCATGCCCCGCATTCACAGCATTAATTAGCATACGGATGAGCAGCTGCAGCCAGACTCCAGCAAATAAACTGCAGCATGCAAGTGGGCCATTCTGTGCGTGCGGGAGAGAGAAAAGGCAACAGAAGAGCCCGTCCAATCCATTGCATGCAGCAGTCAAACAACCGCAGTTCTCCTCGTGCATGTGCATAACTTCTCCCATTTACTTCTTCATCGGGAACCGATTTTCCTCGGCTTCTTCACTACTCCTTGATCTTCATTTGCATCCAAACCACACTGCATTCACATTGTTTTAACCTCTTCACATCCTCCTAGAGTAATTTCGAGGCCCCTATAAATAATCATCTTCTTCAGTTAGACTAGCCATCTAATCCTAATTCTCCAAACCATAGCCCTCCGGTCCAGCGGTTCCAAATGGCGAAAGAGATCGAGATGCGGGTTTTTAGCGTCCAGCATGTCCTCGTCGAAGGCTCGTTGAGCATAGTTGCCACAGTCACCGACCACCCAAGGGTTGTTCGGAAGTGCATCAACAATGTATCCAACTCCCTCCAAAAGGTGGAGATGAATGTCATCGGTCTCGACGCACAGTACACGGAGCGTGCCACTGGGAAGATCCAACGCGCCGCCGTCCTTCAGCTATGCCTCGGAGATGATGTTTTGGTGTACCACATCATAAACGCGCCCTCCATACCAGGTGAGCTTCACGATTTCTTGTCTCTAGAGGACATATACTTCTGTGGGGCAGCCATCGCAGGGCACAAACAGAAGTTGGAGCCGTACAACCTTAATTTGAAAAGCATCACTGACCTACAAACCAAAATAAAAATTCCTGTAGAAGATTGTGATAAACCGACACCATCCCTATTCGACGTAGCAAATTTTGTGCTCGGAACAAATCTTCAGTAGGGTGACGAGACGCTGGCATTAAGGTTGTCTGGATGGGAGAATTATCCCTTGACGTGCGAGTGGATAAAATATGCTGCCCTCGATGCCCGTGTGAGTTTTGAGATAGCTGCAAGGTCCAGAGAGCTTGTTGCGAAGCCGTCTCCCACAGAAAATGAGAACAACAAGAAGAACTAGAATAAGAAGAAGAAGAAGAAGAAGAAGAAGAAGATGCACCAGCAGCAGGGCATTATGGATGGATTAACTATTTCCTCTCTTGTAAAGAAAAATATTCCCTCTCTATGTATATTGATATAGATGGACTATTTCGATGGTGTGCATGTCATTAGAACAAGTAGTAGCATGGGTCCGCTTGACTATAAGGAACTATTTATTTGCCTAGCTTTCTCTACTACTCCTTCTAGTGATCGGTATGCAATGCATGTGTCTGTAGACATGACAGCTTGTCCATGGAAGTTCAACTACGGTGGCCATCACGTTTACCACGACGCCACTCCAACCCACGGCACCACGTCCCTCGGCGTGTGCCTCACCCTCTCGGCCGCACCGCCCCTCTGCCTTTGTGTGCATGACATGTGGGCCAACTGAAATGCGGCGAGCATCAAGTTTCTACCATAGACACACGTGATTCCCACAACACCGCTCGAACCCATGACACCACACGTCCCCCGACCTGCGGCTCACCCCTCTCGGCCCCACTGCCCCTCTACCTTCAGGAGCATTATATGTGGACCAGCCACCTATCGGGTTCACATGTTATTGACTCAAAGGTAGGTGTCGTAAGGCACTGAAGCTCAGACCCGAGGGCCCCGAGAGGTAAATGTAACTCCTGCGCCAGACCTTGTGGTGCTACCGCTGCACGAACTCGTGGCAAACTCGAGAGTATACCGTTGGATGTGTCCCATACGAAACAAGTCCCTGGTTTGTCACCGCGAAGATGCGGTTAGAAAGGAGCACAGCGTCTTCGTACTCGTACGGCAACAAATCGGCCACAGACAACATCGTCCACCTTTGACCGCCATGTGCAAGGTTCGTGTTATCTTCTTCAATCTCACCGTGGTTCCATCATACCGATTCAGGCGGTGGCCTGTTGCATGGCTGATCCCAATGTTGGACAAAGGTTCTACGGGAACGGTCCATTGTAAATGTTGTGCAAATTGATGTTGGTACCCTCCCGTACATATGCAAGCCAATCTCCACTCACACCGAGCCTAACCTGTGAAACAGTGGGCAGGGGGGATTAGGAAATGGACACGGAAGTAGTCTTTAGAATGCATTTACTACGTGATCAAACTCATCTTACCTGCTCATCGGACAAAATCTGAGTGCCCCTCAACGTCGGCATCTCAAGGGGCGTCAACTTGCAACTATGGCCACGCCGTGCTGGAGAGACCCCCAAGGAAACATTCTCGTGCATTGCACAGAACATCATGATGCATTTGTACGAGTAGTTTACCTTGTGAGAGAAAAGGATGAATGAGGGAAGGCCTTATTTGCAAATGTGGAGAGGGGTGTAGGTTTCTTTTTGCAAAATTGCCATGGTTTTCTTCCTATCCATCAGATATAAATCGGTCGGCCTATAAAAAAGCAGCGTTGGTGATGATGGTGTGCCTGCCATCCTGCAATATGGGTAGTCCGATCTATATCGAACGAATAGGAAGGAAACTATGACAATTTACCCGCACTCCTCTCCACATTTGTAGATAAGTTCTTCCTTCGTTCATCCTTTTCTCCCACAAGATTTTAATGTTCCATGCAACGCGCAGGCATCTTGCTAGTATAAGAGGGGTATGGGTTTTTTTGCAAAATTGCCATTATTTCCTTCCTATCCGTCAGATATAAATCAGACGGGCTATACTGCAGGATGGTAGGCACACCATCATCAACAACTCTGTTTTTTTATAAAAGTAGAGTAGAGATAGAGATAGAAACTACTACTACCAATATGCTAGCCCGTGCGTTCCAATGGATACAAAGTATACCTGGCCAAATGGGCCGGCCCGGCACGGCACGGCCCGATCTGGGTTAAACGGGCCAGGCACGGCACGGCCCGTCTAGGCATGCTAAGTAATCGTGTCGTGCTGGGCCGGCACGCGTGCTGGCCTCTCTGGCCCAGGCATGGCCCCCTTGCTACATGGGCTGGCACAGCGGCCCATCTAGCACGCCGGCGGTGAACAGGAACAGGAACGATGTGATACTCGATTTGACTAACTGCGCTGTGCTCCACGGTGAACAGGAACGATGTGATACTCGATAAAAGATCCAAGTCCACCTCCTTTAAACCGGCGGACGAAATAGTCAAATTCCAAGTCCATCCAACGGACCCTACAAAAACAGCTTCCATCAGGGCACAATTAAACCCTGATGTCGATGCCGCACTGCGAGAATTCCTACGCAAGAACTGGGACATTTTCGCCTCGCACCCTTCAGACATGCCAGGAATCCCACGCAGGCTGGCTGAGCACAGCCTAAATATCCTAAAAGGATTCAAGCCAGTCAAGCAGGCTCTTCGACGTTTCTTCGAGCCTAAGAGACAAGCCATGGGAGAGGAACTAGCCAAGCTATTGGAGGTCGGATTCATCAGAGACATAAAACATCCGGACTGGCTAGCAAACCTGGTGATGGTACCAAAGAAGGACAAATCCTGGCGCTTGTGCGTCGATTTTAAGGACCTCAACAAGGCCTGCCCAAAGGATCCCTTCCCCCTCCCCCGCATCGATCAAATCATCGATGCTACCGCAGGACACGATTCATTGTGTTTCCTCGACGCATACTCCGGCTACCATAAAATTAAAATGGCGGAGCCAGACCAAGCCGCAACGGCATTCATCACACCATACGGCCCATTTTGCTTCAACACAATGCCCTTCGGGCTCAAAAACGCCGGCGCAACATATCAGCGCATGATTCAGACATGTCTGGCAAACCAGATCGGCAAAACAGTGGAGGCATACGTGGACGACATGGTCGTTAAAAACAAGCATGTCGAAACTCTAGTAGACGACTTGAGGCTCACATTCGACAACCTCCGAACATATGACATCAAGCTCAATCCGGAAAAATGTGTTTTCGGCGTACCAGCCGGAAAGCTCCTGGGATTCATTGTCTCTAGTAAAGGTATTGAAGCTAATCCGGCCAAAATCCGAGCATTATCATAGTTGGCTACCCCAACAGACCTCAAACAAATACAAAAATTGACTGGATGCGTGGCGGCTCTAAGCCGCTTTATCTCCCGCTTGGGAGAAAAGGCATTACCCCTTTATCGCCTCCTCCGGCGCACCGAACACTTCGAGTCGACGGATGCCGCCTCGGCCAGACTCAATGAAATAAAAGCCATATTGGCAACAAACCCAGTCCTGGTCGCGCCAAACATTGGCGAACCAATGCTATTATACATTGCGGCAACTCATCAAGTAGTAAGCGCAGTGCTCGTCGTCGAGCGAGAAGCGGACGGACACAAATTCCCCCTTCAAAAGACGGTTTACTATGTGTCCACTGTCCTTACTCCATGCAAATCATGGTACCCGCATTATCAAAAGATAGCGTACGCGGTATTTATGGCATCCCGGAAGCTGCGACACTACTTTCAAGAGTGTTCGATAACGGTAGCCTCGGAAGTACCACTTAACGATATTATAAACAACCGTGACACGATGGGACGGATTGGCAAATAGGCCATTGAGCTCCTCCCGTTCGACATAACCTACAAGCCACGGCGAGCTATCAAGTCGCAAGTTTTGGCTAACTTCGTCGCTGAGTGGACGGAAGCTGAACTCCCTGAAGAGTACGGCACATATTCAAACTGGATCATGCACTTCGACGGCTCCAAAATGTTGGCTGGCCTGGGGTTGGCGTCATTTTGACGTCCCCAACAGGAGATACTGTCCAATACGTACTACAGATAATGTATACGGACTCCAGCAATGCGGCCGAATATGAGGCCCTTCTACATGGTCTCCGGATGGCAGTATCTATGGGCATTCAACGCCTAGAGGTGCGCGGGGATTCGAACCTCGCGATATCCCAAATAAATGGAGACTTCGATGCCAAGGATCCAAAAATGGCAGCTTATCGCAACGCCGTCCTAAAAATGTCAGCTCGGTTCGAGGGGCTCGAATTTCACCATGTGGCTCGGGAAAATAATCAGGGGGCGGATATCCTCGCCCGCATCGGTGCAAAACGCGACGCGGTCCCTCCCAACATATTTCTGGAACGGCTCTTCAAGCCATCCATAGCATGGGAAGGGGACACCGGTAACAACAGTCCGGACCCAGCCAAAATACCCGATACCGAACCCTCCGACACAATCGGAGGCTCCGCCACCGAAGTAACACAATCAGCCCACGAAATAATGGCCATTATTGCCCCGTAGACAGAACCATTCCTGGCCTACCTAACTAGACAGGAACTTCGGAGGACCAAAATGAGGCACGCTGCATAGTGCGGCGATCCAAGGCCTACAGGGTCCATGAGGGAGAATTGTATAAAAAAAGTGCTACCGGAGTCCTTCAAAGGTGCATCTCCGAAGAGAAAGGGCGGAACCTTTTGGCAGAAATTCACGCCGGACTCGGCGGTCATCACGCCGCAGCCCGGGCTCTTGTAAGCAAGGCCTTCCGTACAGGATTCTATTGGCCAATGGCACGGGCAGATGCACAGGACTTGGTCCAACATTGCGTCGGTTGCCAGCTCTTTGCAAATCAAAGCCACATGCCACCCACCGCCCTCCAGACAATCCCCATTACATGGCCCTTCACAGTCTGGGGGCTTGACATGGTTGGACCCCTTAAAGGGGGAACCCACAAGAAAAAATACTTATTGGTCATGGTGGACAAATTCACCAAATGGATAGAGGCTAAACCGGTTAAGACAGCCGAATCCGGACCGGTGATAGATTTCATATCCGGCATCGTACACTATTACGGCGTCCCCCACAGCATCATCACTGGTAACAGCACGAATTTCACAGCCGATGAGGTAAAACTCTGGTGCAGCAAAATGGGAATCAAGCTCGATTACGCTTCAGTCTATCACCCACAAACCAACGGCCAAGTCGAACGAGCAAATGGTCTTATAATGAGCGGCATTAAACCCAGATTAGTGCGCTCCTTAACGAAGTCCGACACGCACTGGGTAGAGGAGCTCGACTCCGTACTCTGGGGGCTGTGGACCACGCCGAATCGTAGTACCGGATATACACCGTTTTTATGGTGTACGGTGCAGAGGCAGTCCTGCCCTGCAACATAATTCATGACTCACCTCGAGTGCGCATGTACGAAGAAAAAGAAGCCTAGCTCGATCGGCAGGACAGTCTAGACACTCTGGAGGAAGAGTGCGACATAGCCAAAGCCCGTTCCGCATTTTACCAGCAACAGGCTCATAGATACCAAAGCAGAGAAGTACGGGCCAAAACTTATAACATTGGCGAACTAGTTCTACGGCTGCCGGATAAGAAAAAGAACAAGCTCGAGCCCAAATGGGAAGGTCCCTTCATTATCGACCAAGTTCTGACCGGTGGAGCGTACCGACTGCGGGATGCATCGACTAGTCGACTCGAGCCAAACCCATGGAACGCAGCCAGGCTTCGAAGATTCTACGCTTAGCACCGGACTCTATGTTAGTCCCCTCCCTTTGTCCATTTTCTGCATATGCATCATCTGTCTTGTTTCCCTTTACTTTCTTTTATTCCTCTAGGCCTTCAAGGGTCACCTTGTGCCTCACTCGTACATTACAGATGCGCTAGCTGCACTCTTCATACCTGGGGGCTTCTTTCACAGAAGCTTAAATTATTTACCTGGGCCTCACGCCCAACACATGTGTTATACTTCCGCATGTACCTTTTTTCACCATTATATACACCGATATGACTTAAGTTTTGGCCAAGCTGGGTTGCCTGGCTCTTGTATTTATGCCCTACGTTCCCGTTAATTCGGCTAGGGAATAAGGGGAGCACCTCTGCGATTGTTACCGCCGGGTCAGCCGGACGTGTACCTCAGACTGGGTGAAGCCGAAAGCTAGCATTCTTAAGAGAATATCCGGTCGGTGAACAAAAGATGAATTTTATTTATTATCCATATCTGCCCCTAGATGTTTTTTCTGTGCTTCTTGTCGCAGTCCGGACATGCACTTTAGGGCATGCCTACCCAGGGAAAGGAACCCTTAACGGAACTATTCTCTCTGGAAGATGTTTCTTACTACCCATGTAATATAACATAACTAGTTGGGCACTTGTCTTATAAAGCACTAATGACCCCTACGCCTGGTCTCCACGCAGGCCCCGGTTCTTACATAACCGAGAGGGTATTCGGATACACTCCGGACTGTCGGGTCCCGAGGCTGAAGCGAAAAGGTCCGCCACGACAAACGATCTACAATCCGGCTAGAAGGCATCATACATGTCACTTTTAAATTACATAGTCAATTTGACTGGTTGAATTCCTCTTCAATGCCATCCAATAGGCTGTCTAGTCTACAGTCCTATTGGGAATACTTTGCGGCCAATTCTACTTGGCCGTATACTAGACTCACAGGGATCTCCCTGCCATCAGGCCCCACAGGTCCGACTTCGGCCATGTGGTTCGGGTCAATCTTCGTGTATCGTGTCTTCACCATTTCCTAGGCTTCCCTGGTGCCCTAACGGCAGGCCGATATCTTCCATAATCGGAAGCGCCGCCGAGCTCCCTTCAGCTTTTCTGCAAGCTCTCCAAGGCCTTCGGGTATGGAGACGGACGGCCACAAGGCCTGGGCGACGCCTTGCATCACCTGCCGAACTCGTTCGTGCAACTGTGCGAGCTCGGGAAGAAGATCACCCATTGAACCAGGCATCTCCTCGGCAGGACGACCTGTTAGCATACCTACAGACATAACTCTGTCAGCCAGCTTCCTCGCTGAACTCTTTTTCAAAGTTCGTTCAAGCACTTACTGAATATGCCGCGTCGAAGCCGCCGATTCTCCTTAACAGAGTCCGACAGTTGGGCACGAACATCTTTTAGTTCCACGCCCAGCTTGGTGTTGGCATCTTGGAGATCATTCTTCTCCTGCCTCACCCTCGTAAGCATGCTCTCACCAGCCTTCAGCTGGCGTATGAGCTGTTGCTTATCCGAATTTACTCCAGCGTCATCTGCAATTTTATCGTCAGATCGGCATATACGCCGCATTCTAATATGATACTTATCATTCGAAGGATATGTTACCAGAGGGGGTCTCTTTGGGCTCCCCTGCTACGGCCAGTGCGGCCTGAAGTTGGGCTTTGCACTCTTCCAGCTCCTGGGACAGTTGAGTATTCTTTTCTGTAAGAATCTGCATAACAAATGATCCTTAAATCAGTTATCCTAACTGTTTCAAGTCTCAGGGGCTACTGATATATATAATCATCAAATTTTCTCACCCGTATGTCTTTTACATACTGCTCTGTGGCTCTGGCTAGACCATTTTGAGCGGCACGGAGGTGCGCGTCTCCCGAGTTGAAGGCATCCAATGCCTCTTGGGAGAAACAAGCGTCACGAAGGACAGTCCGGTGACGTATGTGGTTCATGGCATTTCCACCTCGGAATGGGTGGCGGACAGTTTATCCACATCCTCTGTCGGAGGAGCACCCGGCGCCCGCCTTGTATTCGTTCCCGCCTCTGAATCCGGCCTTGGAGTCTGGCTTGTGGAGGCGCGATTGGTAGCCTCTCCTGGTATAGTCCGGCGAGCGCTCTTTTTCCTGGAAAAAAGGCATGGGCATTAATATGCCTCTGAAAATAATATCTTATAATAAAGACGGTGCGCCGTACCGCTGCGCCGGTGTCTCAATCCGGACTGTGGATCTTTTCAGCCTGCCTGGCCTCACGGCCCCTTGTTGGCTAGTTCCCACAGGCTCAGCCTTCTGCCCCGAGGACCTCCCCTGCAAAACACGGCTGTTATATGGCAATCAAAAAGCGCACGGATGAATCCCTTTTTAAATGATGGGACTTCGGTCTCAGTCGCCTGTGAGGCTAGAACTAGCCCGGGGTAATCGGCCGTAATGGCCACCAAGGCGTTGTCATTACTCCATTGGTAAAATACCCCGTCGATCAGCTCCACAGATATGTCCGGATCCTCCTGGGAAGCCGGGTCAAGGGACCGTCCGGGGTCCTCGGGTTGTGGAGGAGAGCTGTTTATCTCCTTTACTGCCTGGCGCAGCTCCTGCCATAAAATCGCTAGAATGAATACTTAACTACGGGAATACGAAATGGATGGGTGATAAAAAGTCTCCGCTTACCCAGCCCGGAGGATTGTACATAGAAAATCCGCCATGCGGGTTGACACGAAGGAATTCCTCCTCTTCTCCCTTGTACAAAGTGGATAAGATCTTTATTAGATCGGCAGCTGATCCCGGCCCTTTGCGGCCGTGGCAGGTGGCGTCATCCTCCCTGTTGAAATCCCACATGGGGTGGCCTCTATACTGAAGTGGTTGCACCCCCTGCATGATGCATGTGGCCATGACCTCGATCATGGTCAATCCGGACCGAGCTAAAAAACTTATCCGGCTCATCAGGTAAAGAATGTCCCTGTCATCTTCCTCCAGGGAGCTCCGTGGACGCCAGCTCCGGCGCTTCTTCAAAGGGGCGTTGTCGAACTCCGGGAGGCCGATCCGAATAGGGTCCGGGAGGGGGACATCTTCTATATAAAACCATTCTGAAGGCCAGTCTTCGGACATCTTCTTCAGGGTCCCGGACAGGTATCCGGTCCCGGCAATACGCCACACTTCGGCTCCGCCCACTTGATATATTGATCCCTTCTTAGAACGGGGCACAAGGCAGAACAGCTTCTTCCACAGAGCGAAATGAGCCTCACAGCCCAAAAACAACTCTCAAAGGGCTACGAATCCCGTGATATGCAGCAGGGAGGCAGGCGTAAGGTTGTGCAACTGGAGGCCGTAGAACTCCAGAAGCCCCCGGAGAAACGGATGAATTGGGAATCCGAGCCCCCTTACCAAATAAGGGACAAGGCATACCCGCTCTCCCTTGGAGGGATTGGGACGGCTCTCCGCTTGCTCTCCGCCATTGTAGATGGCAAGCCCGGCTCGAACCGGGACCAGGTACGCTGGGGGAAGAAATCCCTTGGACTGAAGCATCACCAATTTGTTGTGCGGGATGGAACATCTCTCCCAATCTCCCGGCTTGGAGCTAGGGGTGCGAGAGGAGGAGCTGCGTCGACCGGCCATGATGGAATGGATCTCTGTCGGGTGCGCTCCGATGAAGGCTCGCCAAGGGGGGATGGTGTGATTTGGATCTGAATCCTCGTCTTTTTAAATAGGCGGCTCATTCACACAGCTAGGAGGGTAAATATGAAAACACCCTGGCTCTTCACATTCGCTCGACATGTGGAAAGTGGCCATTATTGGGCGTGGAA
Organism: Triticum urartu; assembly: GCF_056163025.1. Taxonomy (NCBI): domain Eukaryota; kingdom Viridiplantae; phylum Streptophyta; class Magnoliopsida; order Poales; family Poaceae; genus Triticum; species Triticum urartu. Next base: position 430,008,915 of record NC_141873.1, read on the forward strand.
GCCAAGGAGTACAAACATTCACAAGAAACCAGACATTATTTCGACAGGTACACAGAATTTGGAGAGGAACCCGCCTTGCAATGCCGAAGACAATACTGCGCGCCGGACTCATCGTCATTGAAGCCTAGTTGGGGGGCTACTGAGGGAGTCCTGGATTAGGGGGTCTCCGGATAGCCGGACTATCTCCATTGTCCGGACTGTTAGACTATGAAGATACAAGATTGAAGACTTTGTCTCGTGTCCGGATGGGACTCTACTTGGTGTGGAAGGCAAGCTAGGCAATACGTATATGGATATCTCCTCCTTTGTAACCGACCTTGTGTAACCCTAACCCTCTCCAGTGTCTATATAAACTAAAGGGTTTTAGTCTGTAGAACAACAACCATAACATACAATCATACCATAGGCTAGCTTCTAGGGTTTAGCCTCTCTGATCTCGTGGTAGATCTACTCTTGTACTACCCATATCATCAATATTAATCAAGCAGGACGTAGGGTTTTACCTCCATCAAGAGGGCCCGAACCTGGGTAAAACTTCGTGTCCCTTACCTCCTGTTACCATCCGGCCTAGACGCACATTTCGGGACCCCCTACCCGAGATCCGCCGGTTTTGACACCGACAGAGAGAAATACACGAAGTGCGCGTGTGTGATTCCGATGCCCACGGGGAAATGAGATATGTATGTGTGTGAGAGAGATTGCACGCAATTCATTCACGTATCACTATCTAGCGATCGTGGACATGCATCACTTGAACATAAATCAATATCTACTTCGTATCTTGGCCAAAGGTACAATATCGATTCAACGCTATAAAGATTGGACACTCACATATCACATTTTTTCTATCTAAATAAACCTTTTTGAATTGTGCATGCCAAAGATACAGTGATGTTTCTTCAAACAACCAATATAGCTATCATGTACATGCACCATTGTTACTCTTGCATTCAAATTCATTAGTCTTGGATGATTTAAGGTTTTATTATGAAGTAATATATGTAATATTCATATATGAATTCAACGGGTACACAATTTATGAAATGGAGGCTATGTAATCATATGAGATAACACTTTTAAGTAGCGGACTACAATATCCATTTATTTTGTGGGACTACAATATCCATTTCTTTTTGTGCGCCTGTACACTAACACGTCAATGCATTATGTTTAAAGTAAATAACCAATGGCACTAAATTATCTATTTACACGAGAAATACATAGGCCGAGCGTTTGATCCCTTTTTTGTGAACGCGCCTCTACACCCGTACGATTGGCCGTGCCCATGTGAACGTCCAAGTTATCGGCGCATCATCCCAAGTTATTGTATTTTTTCTAGGGTGGACTTCACACCAGTTATTAACTGCTGACGCGTGCTCCGTGTACACAGTCTCGCATGACCTTCCTGCTAGCACGGTCCAAAATTAGTTGGAACTAGATACGGACGATCCCGCGGGCGGAAAAATCTCCTGCGTCCTTCTAAAATTTCCGCCACCTAGTCTTTAGCATGCGAAATTCCCCTTTTGTCCTTGGTGCACGGAGAACAACAGTAACAATATCGCCCTCATCTACATAATAGGTTGGGGCTGCTTTGGTAACTTCCGGTTCCCCCCACCACATGGCACCCCCATTTCCTCTCCCCCTCCCGCAAAAACGACTAAATCCACAACACCAGAGCATCTTACATCACACTGTCCGTACTTCATCGGCCTTTCTACCCCTCCCCTCTCGAAACCCTAGACTGCTCATCCACCGGCATACCAGAGCCCATTCACTGCCAGCGGCGTCCACCTCGCCGGATCTGCTTCTGCAGTCGCATCTACCCCTCCCACCTCCACTAGAAACAAGTAGACTGCTCATCCACCACTGTACCACAGCCCATTCAGTGTCGACCTTGTCCACGGCGTCGGATCTTCTTTGCCGCTACTCCCGTCAACCGCAACGCATCTGCAGCGGCTCATTCGTACTCCCCACCAGAGATGCTTCGTCCACACCCCCCGGAGCCGCCCTACCGGCGGCCTCTGATCCTCTTCACCGACACCTTCCTCAACCCTACTGGAGCCGCTTCGCTGACACCATCGTCAACCCTACCGGAGTAGCTTCGCCTATACCATTCTCAACCCTACCGGGGCCGCTTTGCCAACTCACAAGTCCATGGCCACAGATCCGCTTCGTCGCACCCCCATTCAACCTACCGGAGCAGCTTATGACGCCCCATCCACGGCCGCAGATCCGCATCGTCGACACCATCCTTAACCCAACCATCGGAGCAGCTTCACTAACGCCCTCGTCCACAGCCACAGATCCGCTTCACCCACACCGTAGTCCACCCTACCGGAGACGCTCCTCAAACACCGTACTCGGCGGTTCTAGATCTCCTTACCGGACCCCGACAGCCAGCGCAACGCCATCACCCTTGACGTTTCTAACCTGATTCCCACCGTCTGGCAAGATGCCAACCACGCGCCACGGCCTAGGTACTTGTCACCTTTAAACCGTCCAGCATCACATGCCCGATGTACTTCAAATATACTAGCAGGTCGCTGTTACCTTTATGCAGCTGGCAAAAACTACAAGGACGATGTTTCTTCTGGATCTAACAGCTTGGCCAACCAAGATCCTGGACTGAGGCATTGCTATGATCTTGTAAGTGTGTCTCTCTCTCTCTTGTATTGTTGTGTGCCTGCCAGCGTGCTTTGCTAGGATTTTCAACCAGTAATCCCTTTGTGCAGACAATGATTTCTACTACTGGCTGCTAAATTAGATATGTAGCTGTCATACATGATACTACCTCGTACCTCCATTCCTAAATATAAGTCTTTCTAGAGATTCCACTATAGGCTACATATGGAGCGAAATGAGTGAATCTACACTCGAAAATGCATCTATATACATCTGTATGTGGTCCATACTGGAATCTCTACAAAGACATACATTTAGGAACAGAGGCAGTACATTACACAAAATCGTAGGTGGCATGTAGGAATTCCAGTGCACTACATTAGGCTCCCTTAGAGTGTCTTCTAGTCCAGCACACAGAGTCATGGCTAGTTTATGCTACGCACACAATCATTAATAGGTGGTTTAAATATGCGCAAGGGATATGCAATGTATTATCATGTAGAGATGTCTAAAATTAGCCGTGTCAACTTGCAGATAGGGTTACATAATGAAAAAGTATAAGATGTATGTGGCAATTTCATGGAACATCACAAAAAAGGAGAGGCAACGGTGAGCCTATACAGTGTGCTATGGTAGGTCACTCCTCCATTCCAATCATCGTGACATGTTATTTGTATGTCAGTTCTATTGGCCAAGTTTCTTAGGAACAGTTATTATGAGTTATCCTAAGAAAATAAGCACCTGTGAATATAAGCTACAGGTAATAAGCACATGTGAAGTCTACTAGCCAACTATTATTGCATGAGGCTCACAATCTAGTTTATACTAGGCTAATGATTGCGTAGTTTTGCTTACTGTAGTAGGTTTATATGAATCCCTTTGTTGCTCATTATGCTCCCTAAGACTTTAATTGAGCTACAGAATGGTCAACTGCTTGCTTACTTATATGCAACGTGTTGTCTAAATTTGTAACTTGTCCGTGTTTTGGATTGGGCCCCAACATCATGCTCCTTTGGTGAGCTAAGAGAGATTTCTGTATGCAGGCTGCACAGACTACCTTTTTTATAATTTTTAAAATATCACCTACTTATGCTTCATGACATGTAACATTATTGTTAGTCCTGTTTTGCCATGTACAAAATAGTCTGTCTTGCTCGCTTCACTATTGTAACTATATTTTTGCCCTAGTCATGTGTACTTACAGAAACATTTCAAGATGAAGTGACATCAACACAAAGATCTGCGAGCAGTGCGGCATGGCTGTTACCGAATGATTATGGATTGGAATTGGAATGTGCTGATGTTCTCGAGCATCAACTAGAGGTGGCAAGACAACGTGTACATGATTCTCAACGTACAATCAACAAGTTGAGACTGTACATGCAGTTATTAGATACAGGAGTCAAAAATGAAACAAGACACTGAGGTAACCACGAAGGAATAGGAGATTTTGCAGTCTGAAATTTGTGCTATCTGAATCCGGCCAATCCTTTTTTTTCTGAAGAGATTATAGTTCAAATGGTAAGTTTTGTTGATGTGTGTCCATGATGTATGAGCTTTATTTATCCAGTGTATGTAATTTGCTGTTTGTGTACGCTTTATAATCACTGGTGCCGAACTATAATGCCCAGTGGGTATATTCGGCTGTAATTTCTTTATTGTATAGTGTAGGATTATTCTACGTTTCTATGCTTTTTATTGTATAGTGTATGTTTTTAGAGGCGATAGTATAGAGTAGGATATTTCTTGAATATGCTATATCGTTGAAATGGGGGCCAACACGCCCAAACATTTCCTGGACGCCATACAAACGAACAAACATGTGCAGTCAAAGCGGGCCTTAATTGGGCTGGTCAAAATAATATTAAGTGGATCCCAAATGGGCCCACCGTAACAACGACTCTTAGCAGGCTGTCAATAGGCCTAAAGCTCGATAGGCCATATAAATGGAAATGGCGTGCGGGCCTTTAGCAGGCCGAAATAAATGTCAATTTTGTCTCGTCCCTTTTACTTTATGGACCAGTAAGAGGCCGAAAGTGTTATGGGCTGGAGGAGGCCCAATTTGCAAATTAGGCTTTTAACATGCCGAAAGTCGCGTTGGGCTGAAGTGATGCCCTGTGGAACGTGGCCCCTAATGGACCTAAAGTCAATGGCTCAACTGTTGTGCGGGCCCTTAACAGGCCGAGAGACAAAATGGGCTAAGAGTTGGCCCATTTACCGAATGGGCCGAGGACAGGCCTAAAGTCACAGCGGGCTAGAATTGGCCCAACTGCAGAATGGGTCGAGAAAAGGCCAAAAGACGTTCCGGGCCATTAATGGGCTGGAACTGACGATGGGCTGCTAATAGGACGAAAGAAGCTCGGGCTGCAATTGGGCCCAAAAACATAGCGGGTCGTTAACGGGCTTAAATTGGCGATGGGCTAGAAATTGTCAAATCTAGAATGGGCCTTTGATGGGCTGATTCTGTGTAACTTGTATCGGTCGTACTTGTAAATGGGCCTGACTCAAGTAGGCCGCAAATGGGTCGGCCCGCTTATTTTGACAGGCCTGGCCTTTTCATAAGAATGGGTCTCTGTTAGGCCATGCCACGTGTCGACGTATCATAGGCGCCTCCTGTCCAATGAGTGGATGACATCTGGCCGAACGTTGAGCCGACACGTGTTTCCTCCGGCCAATGAGAATTTTACACGTGGAAAATTCCCATTGGTCCGGGCTGTTAACGGGTTATCGGATCCAAAACCGGACCTAATAGCTTAACGGCGTCCCGTTACGATGGATGCCACGTTTCGGTCACCCTTGATGAAAGCACTTCTATGACGCGTGATTTATCGTCATGGAAGTGGACACTTCCATCATGATAATTTTCGTAATGTCATGGAACACTTCTACGACGGCACAGGTATGACTATCTTGATTCTGTCATAAATTTGTCATGGATGTACATTCATGACAAAAAATGTGACCTACTGTGACAAACACGTATCATCATGGAAGTGTATTTTTTTGTAGTGTAGATGCATGCTCGATAGCGGTTGTAGAGTAATAGTAGTAGATGTAGGCAGGAGTCGGTCTACTAATCTTGGATGTGATGCCTATATAATGATCATTGCCTGGATATCATTATAATTATTTGAAGTTCTATCAATTGCCCAACAGAAATTTCTTTACCCACCGTTTGCTATTTTTCTCGAGAGAAGCCACTAGTGAAACCTACGCCCCCCGGGTCTCTTTCTCATATTATTTACCTTTGCAATCTATTTTCCTTTGCTTTTATTTTCAGGTCTATTAAACCAAAAACCCAAAAATACCTTGCTACAATTTATTCTTATTTATTTATTTAGCGTGTGATCTATCAATTTACTATAAATTTATCTCACGTCCGTTTGCCACTTGAGGCGCCATACCCCGAAAGGGATTGACAACCCCTTTAACACGTCGGGTTGCGAGGATTTGTTATATGTGTGCATGGGCTATTTACGTTGTGTTGCTTGGTTCTCCTACTCGTTCGATAACCTTGGTTTCATATCTAAGGGAAATACCTACCGCCGCTGTGTTGCATCATCCTTTCCTCTTTGGGGAAATACCGACGTAGCTTCAAGTGACATCACTAGTCACCCACAGGCACCAATCTATAGTTCCGGTAACAAGATTGAACACAAGAGATGAACTAGGGTTTGAGATGAGATGGTGTTGTTGAATATGTTGATGGAGATTGCCCTCCCCCAGATGGGAGAGTTGTTGGTGATGATGATGATGATGATTTCCCCCCTCTGGGAGGGAAGTTCCCTCGGCGTAATCACTCCGCCGGAGGGCAAAAATGCTCCTGCCCAAGTTCCACCTCAAGACGGCGGTGCTCCATCCCTAAAGTCATCTCCTCATTTTTTTTCTAGGTCAAAATGACTTATATACCAGAAGATGGACACCGGAGGTGGGCCTGGGTGAGCACAACCCACCAGGGCGCGCCTGGGCTCCCTACCGCACCCAGGTGGGTTGTGCCCACCTGGTGGGCCTCCTTATATTTGCTCCAATATTCCTCATATATTTGATAAAAAATCTCTTTGAAGTTTTAGCTTGTTTAGAGTTGTGCAGAATAGGTGGCCTGATGTAGCTTTTCCAGGTCCAGATTTCCAGCTGCCGGAATTCTCCCTCTTTGTGTATACCTTGCATATTATGAGAGAAAATACATTAGAATTACTCCAAAAAGCATTATTATGGATAAAACATCATAGATAATAGTAAGAAAACATGATGCAAAATGGACGTATTACAGTGATTCCACCCAAATGATCTCAGCAGTTGCATTAGCCAGCGACTTATACTCAGCTTCAGTACTAGATCTTGAAACTGTAGCATGCTTCCTAGCACTCCAACAAACAAGGTTAGAACCAAAGAATATAGCAAATCCTCCAGACCTTCTATCATCACTACATCATGCCCAGTCAGCATCAGAAAAGGCACTGACAAGAGTAGAACTGGAACGTCTGAACTGAAGTCCTAGACTTACTTTGTGTTTTATATATCGTACAATTATTTTAACAATTGTCCAGTGTGCAGTAGTAGGTGCATGTAAATACTGACAAACCTTGTTAATAACAAACGATATATCTGGTCTTGTCAGTGTCAAGTACTATAAGGCTCCCACAACACTCCTATATTTTGTGTTTTCCTCTTCCTTGAGTGGCTCCCCTTCAAATGCTGAAAGTTTTTCTGAAGAGGACAATGGTGTAGGTGAAGGCTTGCAGTCCTTCATTCCCATACGAGTTAGAAGTTCAGTGGCATATTTTTCTTGATTCAACACTATGCCATCTTGAATCTTCTTAACTTCAATACCAAGGAAGAAGTGTAGATCACCAAGACCTTTCAAGGCAAACTCTGAACTCAGGTCATGCAAAAGAGCATTAGTAGCACTTTGTGAAGAACTTCAAACTATAATTTCATCAACATAGATTAGAACAAATATGACTGTGTTTGCCTTGTTATAAATGAAGAGAGATGTATCAGCCTTAGATGCAACAAACCGAAGACACCTCAACTAAGAGTTCAACCTTGAGTACCATGCTCTTGGTGCCTGTTTCAAACCATAGAGAGCCTTATCAAGTTTGCACACATAGTTAGGTGCTTTCTTATCTGCATACCCAGGTGGTTGTCTCATATAAACCTCCTCTTCAAGAACACCATGCAAGAACGTGTTCTGAACGTCTAGCTGCCTCAAGCTCCAACCCCTAGAAATAGCAATAGCCAGCACTAGTCTGGTAGTTGCAGCTTTAACAACCAGACTAAATGTACCTTCATAATCTAGACCATAGCGTTGCTTGAACCCTTTTGCAACTAGACGTGCCTTATACCTGTCAATCAAGCCATCTGCCTTTTTCTTAATTCTATACACCCATTTATAGTCAATGATATTTTTACCTCGTTGTCCAGGTTCAACATGCCATGTTTTATTTTTCATCAGTGCAGAGTACTCTTCATCCATTGCATTTTTTCAGTTCAAATCTCCAAGTGCATCTTCTAACCTTGCTGGCTCTCCTGCAACACATAACATACCATAGGGTATAGTACCATCCATTCTAACCTTTGGATTTCTTATACCTTTTTGTAAATGAGTCATGACTCGTGAAACCAGTGCTGACGGTGGTTGAACAGAAGGTGTAGGCTGCTGTAAAGGAGATGGCACAGGCGACCATGCCACAGAAGATCCAGGCGACCCACCAGATTCTCTAGATCTGGTTTGCATAGCTGATCCGAACCCGGAGCTCATAGCCACCTGTGTTCGCACCTGAACCAATGAGACTTGTCGCTGGAGACCCGCATGCCATAGAGAATGTCGGACGCGTCGCTGTCGCCTGAGTGCGCGTGGGCCAGTGGGACCCCGAGCCAGATCCTGATCCGACCGTCTTAGGCTGGAGACTGGTCGCGATTGGCGGCCCAGACGTGAGGCGCGGGGCCAGCCCAGTGCCTGGCGACATGGCAGTTCGGTGATGGCTCCTGGTGGACGTGCAATCTAGAGTCGATCTCCGCGCGCGATCCGAGGGCGCCTGACGCTGCGGTGTTGCAGGTTGCTCTAGATCCACCTCATGCTCCATGCATGCTTCTTCTTCCTCCAGCACATCAAATATAGGGTCGTTTGGTGCCAAATTTTGATCATTTTCTGCTCCGTTTTCTCCTGCGTTTTCTCCATGGATCTGCACAGGAATAGATACACAACTAGAACTGGTTGAATTATCATATTGGTCAGTACAATCATCGCCCCCTTGCTCAAAATTCCGAAGGTTGGAGGAAAGAAGTAGAATTTCTTTTTTAAGAATGGCTCCAGCATTTGAGTGAAGAGACTCAAACGGAAAGATGGATTCGTCAAACACGACATCACGAGATATATAGACTCTGCCAGTAGCAACATCTAGGCATTTTAATCCCTTGTGAATGGGACTATATCCTAGAAAAACACATTTTTTGAGCGAAAGGAAAGTTTGCGTGTATTATATGGTCGTAAGTTGGGCCAACATGCACAACCAAAGACACTCAAAGATTTGTAATCTGGAGTAGTGCCAAAAAGACGTGTGATAGGTGTCTCAAAGTTGATGACTTTGCTAGGGAGCAAGTTTATGAGATATGTGGCAGTCAAAAATGCTTCATCCCAAAATTTTAGTGGCATAGATGCATTTGCAAGAAGGGCCAATCACATGGCGATGCTTTCTTTCTGCAGAGCCATTCTATTGATGAGCGTGTGGACATGAAACATGGTGTGAGATACCAAGTTGCCGAAAAAATGAATTGAGCTTCTTGTATTCACCCCCCCCCCCAGTCAGTTTGCATGGCAATGATCAGAGTGTTCAATTTTCTCTCAACAAGATTTTTAAAATTTGAGAAAACTTGAAACACTTCAGACCTTTTCTTGAGAAGATAGATCCAAGTAAACTTACTATAATCATTAATAAAGATTACATGGTGTGAATATCTACCAACTGAAGTAGGAGCTAGCCCCCAAACATCTGAGAATACAAGTTGTAAGGGTGCAGTAGAGATGCTAGTAGATACAGGATATGGAAGCTGGTGACTTTTAGCCTGTTGGCATGGATCACAAACTGACCAATACTAGACTCATGCGAATGGGGAAGCTTATTTTTACTAAGCACAAGCTTGACAATAACTGATGAGGGATGACCTAATCTACTATGCCACTTTGATGATGAAGGCTTGATGGCGACAAAAGCTTGCTTATTTAACGATGATGATGAAGATGATGAAGATATGAGTGGGTAGAGACCTCCAACACATTTTCCCCTAAGAAGTTTTCTCCTCGTGTCAAGTCCTTAACCAAAAATAAATAAGGATAAAATTCAATGAGAACACGATTATCTAGAGTAAATCTATGAACAGAGAGAAGACTTTTTGATGTTCGAGGCACATGAAGAACTCTCTTTAGATACTTGAGGTAGATTTGGCACTCGGGATAGTCCCGGTGCTGTGGGCGTTGCTGCTGTTGCTGCTGTTGGGGACAACCACCTCTCCTGTTTGCCGCTGCTTGGTGAAGAAGATGGTGAGCGCCTCCCTCAACCATGGCCTTTGTTGCCACGCCCGCGCCCTCTTCCGCGAGACTAGCCACGCCCCATGTACGTGAAGTTTGCGGAGGTGTTGAAGCTAGCGTCGGAGCCGTCGCCTAGCATTTCCATTCGCTGATCAAAAGCAGCGATCCGGACGAAGAGTTCGTCGACGGTGATGGAGGTTTTGACGGTGCCAATGGCCGCCACGACCGAATCATAGTCCCGATCGAGACCAGCCAGGACATAGTCCACCATCTCTGGATTAGAGACAGGCCGGCCTGCTGCAGCAACTTCATCCCCGAGATTTTTCATCCGGGCGATGTATGAGGTGCTTGACATGGAGCCCTTCTTGGTGGTGGTGATGGCAATTTTCAAATTCGTGATTCGAGATTGGGACTGCGAAGCAAACATCGTGGTAATGGCAGTCCATAGATCAAACGTATTTTCTTTACTCACAACTTGGGCGAGAATCTCTTTTGACAGAGAGTTCAGAAGATGGCTGAGAACTTGCTGGTCCTTGGATAGCCATGGCGCATAGAGGGGATTCGGCACCATGACTGTCGTTTTGTCCGTCTGCTGCTGCTGCACCGTCTTCGGGGGCGTTGCGTCGGATCCGTCTAGGAGGCCGATGACCTGCGCTCCTCGCAGGCCCGGCATCACCTGCGCCTTCTACAGGAGGAAATTCCCCTTGGTAAGCTTCTCGGCGGGTGGAACTCCGAGGTTGAGGGAGGCAGTGGCCGAGGAGAAAGACATGGTGATTGGTTTTTGGTGAACGATTGGGTTTCTGGCGATCGATAAGATTTCTAGATCGATAGGGCTTCTGGCTAGATAGATGGGAAGATGATGGCTCTGTATACCATGTCAGATGGAAGCGTTCCTACTCCTGGTGAGAGGAGCCGCATGGTTTATATTGATCGTGGATAGGAACAACCCCTGTCGTGGTTTATAAGGAAGATACCGATCGCTAGGATTCGGTAGTTATAGAGAGAGATACGTGAGATAGAGATAGAGATATGATGTTGAGGTTACAATGTTTAAACTCATATCTATACCTACTATTAAAGGGAATAGGTATTCTTGGTTTGGTCCCGCTTTGTTTCGTCCCATTTTATGTCTTTTTATATGTATGCTATTTTTTACTTCTGTTATTTTTTTTACTTTTGTCCATTTGACGAACATGTGCAAACAAAGAAAACCGGGACATCACTACGCAAAGTCAATTGTTCCACTACTTATTTAGTGGTCATTCTTCTTAATAATATATACAGCAAAGGAAGTGCGGCAACACATGCTCGCATTGTTTTTTACTGGCTTCAAGTGCCAAAAATTAATAGGTCTGGCGGGAGTCGAACTCATAACCACGCAAACTACTCCAACCTCGGTATCCAACAAGGCAAACTAGATGTTGTGAATTAGCATGTTGTATTAAACTTCAAATTTGTATGCACAGCTAGGTCTGCTTTGTTTTTTTAGAGGAAGCTAGGTCTGCTTTGTATCAATTCTCCTGCTGCTCTATTACCTATACTGGGCCAATACACTCCTAACTGGGATTTTTCTACGACCAGCAAATTTCTCTGATGGGCTTCATATTCCTTGGTTTTCTTTTCGATTGCACAGGTTGCGTCGTTGTTCCTGAGGATCGAACATAGAAATTGGGTTAGTTACTACAAAAAAAAGTACCACCTTGCTTTTTAAAATCAAATTTCACAAATTTAAATATGTTCATGCATGAGTTACCTGAAAATCAGCAAGCCATCGCAAGAAAAGGGTGAAGTGTCGGTCTCATTTATATTAGAAAATGAAGGAAGAAACTAATCCATGCATACCCCAATAATATAGAGGAATGTCCGATGAAAGAGGACCCAATTGGTGAATAAAAGAGAGGAAGATTCAATGAAAAAGGACCAGGTTGGCGCGTGCCAATAAATAGAGGACTATTTGATGAAAAAGGACCCGACCATCATGAAATAAAAAGAAAGGAAGATCCGATAAAAGATGACCAAGTTTACAATGAAAGTGCATGGCTTAAGTGAGATTGCTGGAAGCTTTGAGTATGCATCCAGGAATAAAAGAGGAGGGAGTGACTAATGTTGATCAAAAGTGTTGTACCAAAAGGGCACCCATCCAGCATTTAGCATTTAAAAGAGAGAAAGAGCCCATATACAAAAATCATAGCCAAGCAGTTTAAAAAATCTATTGCTGAGGGAAGTTCTTTCAAAAATTTGAGCTTTTGTCGTGTTTAGGTGCAAATGTCAATTATCTATCCCGATGCAACATACGGATATATGTGCTAGTCTATCTAACAATATGTAGAGGCAGAACGAGGAAGCTCGTGCAAGATGCCTCAAGTTTTTTTTTTCTAACATAGCTGTCCTTAGTTTCTGGACGTCGATAACTGCCACACATGTGGCAGGAAGGGAGATGCACCATATGTCCTTAATGCAAATAGATTGTCACGTCATCGCATGCATGCATGCGAGAATCTTTTTGAATTTTCAGTTTTTAAAATGTTTTACCTCTTAAACAAAAAATCCGATTGAAGATCCGTTTTCACCATTAAATCCCTCGCGACGAGATCTTCGAAACTATATCTCATATCAATATATTTCGATGAATTTTTTTTTGGGTTAAAAGTTGCCATGTCTATTACACATTAATTGCCATGGTGTTTACACTGAAGTTGCCATGATATGTTTCAGTTATTTTTCTTTTACATTTAAAAGTAATTTTTGACATATTATAAACGAGGAATTAAGAAACTAGACTTGTCATGCACCATAAACTAAAATTGCCATGATATATGCACTTAAAATTGTCATGGTTCATACAAAAAATATTTTCATGATCAAAGTACTGGAATTGCCATCAGCAAAAAACTAAAATTGCCATGATCTACAAACTAAAATTGCCACATGGCAACTTTAGTTTAAACACTATGGCAACTACAGTGTAAACATCATGGCAACTTCTGGGCAAAAAAAAATCATCGAAATATATCAACATGGGGTCTAGTTTTGAAGATCTCGTCGTAACGGATTTAATGATGAAAACGGATTTTTAATTCACTTTTTTAATTAAGAGATAAAACATTTTTAAGCCGAAAACCAAAAAGATTCCCGCTGATGTCATCTATTCATACGTGGCAAAATGAGTGGTGATGAAAACGTGTGGGCGATGTGCGAAGGCCCACACGTGTGGGCGTTAGTTTTTCCGTAGTTTCTGGTGGACTTGGGTATATATGAGGAAAATAGGAGGGAGAGATTTTTTTTTTGGAAAAACGAAATAACATGGCCAGACCACCAAATTAAAGGTCACGTGTACCCGTTCCAAGACAAAGACACGAGGGCGTGTCGCAGCTCGTATGGCTAAGGGTCCACGTGTACTGTGTTGGCCGGCTTTGCTGGCGTTGCAGTTAGCTGTTGGCCGAAATCCAAATTAATTTGGCTGCACTTGCATGAGAGAGGAAAGACGGAACGTGTAGCGTGGTGCAGTACTACTAGCTGTACGTGAATGAAAAGCAGAGGCAGTATGACCAAGGTGCCATTATACGTACTGGACCCCTTTGACCTGTCAAATGGCATGAGCGCCTTCATCTCAAAAATAATTTTTGAATTCCCCGTCCATGTAAACACAGTTGCCATGTTAGTTATGTAGGGACTGTTTGGTTCTAGGACTAAGAATGTCACATTTTACCATATAATATTGGCAAACTTATCTAAGGTTATTAGTTTTTCAAAATGAGAATCATAAGTTCGCAAATCTAAATAAATCTTGCCATACTTTTTGAGTATATGTGATATGAGACCTTAGCGTGACTTGTCTAAGATGTGGCTTGAACCAAACATATATCTAAGTTGACCAAACTTGTCTAACTTTAAGTGTGGCAATCTTTGACAAACTTAATTTCAAACCAAACAGCATCGTAGTTGAAGATGAGCCAACAATTACAGAGTGAACAGCAGAATATGTACTCCCTTCGTAAACTAATATAAGAGCGTTTAGATCACTATTTTAGTGTTCTAAACACTTTTATATTAGTTTACAGAGGGAGTAGTTCGGACGGCAGAATAAGTTTGCTGACCGCGACAAGATTATTTGGTGGTGGAGTGGGAGTGTGGGACTAGCCAGCAGCCATGCATGGGACGGGATGATGGACGTGGCAGGTCTTTGCAGGATTTACAAATTCCAACGGGGTCATCAGTGCAAGTCAGAAGAGACAAGCATTGTGGATGCTTTAATGAGTGCCCTGCAGAATATTCAGTGCAGACAAGGAGTGGCACTCGTCAGGCTCAGGTTACTGATTTGGATCTTGCCCGACAGACTCAAGGATCAGCTCCTCAATGACGCAATGGAGCTGTGTACCAATAGTTTCTTCACTCACTTGGGTTGTCTGCCCGACAATTTCAAGAAAAATGGCTCCGTTGAAGATCCCTTGTCTATAGTCATGTATGTGGACAGAACAAATAAAGAAGATCGCCAGTTCGTTGCTGCGAGATGAGCCATTTCTTTCGCTGGTTATTGGAAGGCTAGGCTGCTGAATATCGGGCACTGAAGGGAGGCGATGTCTGAACATCATTGCTTGATTCCATGATATACTTGAACGGCAATTGATGCGGGCGAACGGGCACCGGCAGGGCTCAGCACGCCACTCAGTTCCAACCGTCCGATCGTCATGGCCGCATGCGTAGCTTTTTTTTTTAGGGATATCACCAAGCTTTATTGATCAAACTCCACATGAAGTGGCTTACAATCAGGTCGTGAGGTTGCATCAACCACACATGTCTTCCCTGGTCTAAAGAGTTTAAAAACTTGGCTAACCTATCGGCATCACGGTTAACCGCTCTGCCTTCAAATGTAAAACTGCAGTTAAACAAAAGAGTCATATTCTTTATCTCTGATAAAATCGCTCTGTACACTCCATTAGAGCCATTGTTGATCTCACTCACAACCTGCTTCGAGTCGGACGCCACAATGAAGCTATGTAACATCAGATCATCCGCTAGGGAGAGAGCATCCCTACATGCAATAGCTTCCATCGTTGCCGCGTTGCTTACTCCCTCAATGACCAACGACGAGCTTCCAACATAATTGCCATGCGCATCTCTGCATACCGCCGAGGCCGCTCCTCTACTCTGGTTTCTAGCAATACTAGCATCGACGTGAATTTTCATAAAACCCGGTGGAGGAGCTTTTGGCCGAGGATCAATAGCCATATTGGTTCCCTGCAGATTGATCTTTTTAACAGAAAGGGCTTCAAGTTCCCTGATGAAGCTACATATGAACTGATGAGTAGCAGCAGGACTCTGGAATATTTCGTCGTGTATTGTTTTCCTCCTCACCCACCAAATTGCCCAAAGGGTGACTGATAGTTTCACGAAGGCTGCATGCGATAATATGTCTATCATGGAGAATAGCCACTGCTTAGCGCTCGGTTCCGTCGTTTCGCACAGGTGTTCTGCCAGTTCCCCATCAACCAATGCCCATACGCATCTTGCCATCGAGCACTCGAGCAACGAGTGGCGCCAGGAGTCCTCCGCCCCACACAGACTGCACAAACTCGATGTAGCCATATTTCTCTTTGTCCTAACGTCTTCAGTCGGAATAGAGTGGCATGCTAATCTCCATGTAAACATATGTATTTTCCCCGGAATTTTAGTGCCCCACAGAAGTTTCCAAGATTGCACGTCTCTTTCCGTGCTTGAGGAACAGGCCCTTCCATCTATCCAGATGCCTCTTCTATATTTTGTATTTATCATCATTGCATGCGTAGCTACTGTCCTGACGATGCGCCGGGTGTGGTTTTGGGTGGGCTTTTGAAGGTTGGGCTTTTTGCAAGGCGGGCCTTAACCCGCCCGGCCTGGCAAATGCTTAGAATTTCAAAGTGTGTGAAGCTTTATATTTTTTTCCTAAACCCGCAACCATGGTTTCGCGGGAGCAATTAGTTGACGAGCGCTTCTTCGGGAGCCTCGCAACGATCACTTGCGGGTGGGCTGGCGCGCTCTCAGTCACCGTCACATGTCGCGCTCTGGGCGTTCACTACGGATTTTGTTTTCTTATTTTCCGCACGAGTTTTTGGCTTTTAAATCGGGGTTTTCCCGATTAGTTTCAACTTTTTGGTTGTTCACCGGCATTTCTTAGCTTTTGGACCAAAAACAAATTTGGAAAAAAAATCGCACGAAAAAAAGTTTTTTTGGCTTCTGCGAGAGGCACGAACAAAAAAACGGGTTTTCTGTCTTTTTCCTTCCGCGAGAGGTACGGTTGTGCTTTGCGAGAGGCACGGCTGTGTCGCCGTGCCTCTCAAAAATGAAAACAAACACGTTTTCTGTTTTTTTCTTCTTTCGCAAGAGGCACGGCCATGCATCTCGGAAACAGAAAAAAACGTGTTTCTATTTTGTTTCTTTCTGCGAGAGGTACGGTTCCTCTTGGAAAAAAAAACATGGTTTCCTTTTTTTCCTTCCGCAAGAGGCATAATTTTGCTCGCGCGAGATGCACGGTCATGCCTCTTTAGTAAAACAAAACATGCTCCCGGCTCGGTTTTTTCATCTTTTTTTTGTGAAAAAAAGTTCATCAAAACCTATCAACATGGGATCTGGTTTTGAAGATCTCAATGCGAGGAACTTAACGGTAAAAACGGTTCGAGATTTGGATGCACGAATTAAGAGATAAAACGTTTTGAATAAATGGATATACGAAAAAAAGGAAAACTTTAGGTTGCGACAAGTGGCGCACATGCAACGCGTCACTTGTCACAAACTGGGAAGGTGGAAGTGATCTTTGCAAGGAGTATTCTTTAATTAGTGATTTCGATATCTCGCTTCACGGGAGACTTCCTTTTGTCTCGCTGAAGCTCTGTCCCTTTGCCATGGACCTATTGGGCCGTCCTAGTTTCGTGTTTTTTTTCCTTTGCTTGTTGTTCTCTTGTTTTTGGATGGAGTTCGCTCGCTCGCTGTGCTTCGTTGGCTGGTTTTGCTAGGATTTTTTGTTTCTGTTTTTTGTTTCTTTTTGGGGTTTTCTTTGTTTAGTTTCTCCATTTTCTCTGTTATTATTTGAGCTTAACCATTTTTCTTTGTTTCTTACTTGGCTTTCATTGGTTTTTCTTTCTTTTTCCTTTTGTTTTTTCACCAGTTTTCTTCTCTGTTTTCAATATTTTTTTCCTTCTTTTCTCCCCTTTTTCTTTGTTTTTCTTTGGATTTTTTGTTTCTTTCTGGGTTTTCATTGACCTATTCCTTTTTTCTTCATTTTCCTTTGGTTTTGTTTGTTTCTTTCTCATTTTCATTTCTTTTTTGGTTTTCTCTCGGGTATTCATTGTTTTCTATACATATTTTTGGTATGTATCTATTACAATTTTCTAATACACATTTAACATTTTATCTATAATTTAACCTTTTAATAAATGGTTAACAATTTTTCAATACACAATCTTAGCATTTTCAAAAAGACTTGATTAACAGTTTTGAAATATAAGATTAATATTTATTAGTACATGGCCAACTTTTTTATACAAATTTTCAAATGCTTGATTAAAATGTTTCAAATACTTGTTCAATATTGTTTTACAAAAGCTTGATTAACATTTTATAAATACATGACCAATTTTTTCATTTGTTTTCTAATACATGGTCAACATTTGGAAAATGCACAGGAGCTCCTGGGTGCTCCACCCCCTATATGAATATCAAATTCAAAACATACCAGGAAAATTCAAAATAATCTAGAATCTTGAAATACCAAACCTGGGTGCCCAGTCTACTCTCGTGTTAAGTTTTGAGATGAAATTCCAAAAAATGTATCGGTGACGGAGAAAATACAGTCCGACCTACGATCCACCCAAACAGGTATTTTTGTACAAAGGAATTTTTTGTCTTTTTAGTGAGAATACCACGAATGCCATTTTTCACGAAACTTTGCACGAAAGTAGATTGGGCACCAAGGTTTGATATCCCAAAATCCTAGATTTTTTTCCACTTTCCTGGTATTTCTTTTGAATTTAATGTTCATACAGGGGGGTGGAGCACCCAGTAGTCAAAAATCCGTGTCCATCAATATTTCTTCCATACACATTTAACATTTTTCAAATGCTTGATTAACATTTTTTACTACGTGGTCAACATTTTTTAATATACACATTTAACATTTTTTAAATGCTTGATTCACATTTTAAATACATGATAAAAATGTTATCATTTTATTAATACATGGTCAACATTTTTACTATTCACATTTAATATTTTTAAATGCTTGATTAACATTTTTTAAATACTTGAAAGTATAAACAAAAGTAAAAAATAAAAATAAAGAAAAGAACTAAAACAGACAACATGAAAAGAAAATAGAAAAAACGAGGTTGTGGCCGCCTATGCACCTGGGCCGCCCCATCTGGGGCTCCCTTTCACGCGAGGGTTCCTTAGATTTCTCTATAAGTGAGACATGGGGGTGCCCCGGCGCAATCCCTTTCCATTACATTCATGATGGAAATACAACGGTCTTAGAACAAGACCCATGAAAGGGAAAAAGAAAGAGGGCGTCCAACGCACTAACAGGAAACCCACCACACATGGCCGCAACCGAACCATGTGCCGTGGAGCGAAAACATGTTAGCACCCTAGGAGCTATCTCTAAACAACAAGTATCAGGCAAAAGTTCAACAGATGGAGCAGACACAGACACAAAATGAAGCCTGAAGTCGATGATATCAGTCATGAATATGACTTCCCCTTGTCAGCTGTAGTGCAAATCCTCATCAGTGATGAGGTCGTAGCTCTCGACTTCTCAGCTTCTTGTGTTCATCACTCTCCAGTCGCATCCTGATAAAGACCTGCCCAATGACACAAGGATGCACAAGCAACAAACACTAACTAACAAATGAGTTTTTGGCCCCTTGAATTCAAACGCAGCCTTGTTACGGCAATTTCAAATTTCCCAAGCTGCTAGTCCAATCTTATAGAATTTGTCAAACCTAGGTAAACATTGCCAAATGTTATTAGGGCACAATTCAATACCTAAAAACGCACCAAGCGAACGCCAAATAATCCTAGCATGTTGGCATAAGAAGAAGAATTGTTGGGGCGTCTCCCACTTATTTCAAAAGGAATACCTAGGATTACCAGGCGCTTTCCTATGTTTCATCACGTCTCTAGTCAAGACAACGTCTTGTGATAATTGCCATAGGAAAAAAATTGAATTTTAAAATGCATCTTCGATTTCCAAATTCAGTTGTAATTGGAACCTGCTAACAAACTTTCCAACCACTCATGGACAAACTTCGTGGAGAATTTGTCACTGGACCACAATGTTGGAAATATGCCCTAGAGGCAATAATAAAATGGTTATTATTATATTTCTTTGTTCATGATAATTGTCTATTGTTCATGCTATAATTGTGTTATCCGGAAATCGTAATACATGTGTGAATACATAGACCACAACACGTCCCTAGTGAGCCTCTAGTTGACTAGCTCGTTGATCAAAGGATAGTCATGGTTTCCTGACTATGGACATTAGATGTCATTGATAGCGGGATTACATCATTAGGAGAATGATGTGATGGACAAGACCCAATCCTAAGCTTAGCTCAAAGATCGTGTAGTTCGTTTGCTGTAGCTTTTCTGAATGTCAAATATCATTTCCTTAGACCATGAGATTGTGCAACTCCCGGATACCATAGGAGTGCCTTGGGTGTGCCAAACGTCACAACGTAACTGAGTGACTATAAAGGTACATTACAGGTATCTCCGAAAGTGTCTGTTGGGTTGGCACGAATCGAGACTGGGATTTGTCACTCCGTATGACGGAGAGGTATCTCTGGGCCCACTCGGTAATGTATCATCATAATGAGCTCAATGTGATCAAGTGGTTGATCACGAGATCATGCATTATGGTACGAGTAAAGTGACTTGCCGGTAACAAGACTGAACAAGGTATTGGGATACCGACGATCGAGTCTCGGGCAAGTAACGTACCGATTGACAAAGGGAATTGTATACGGATTGATTGAATCCTCGACATCGTGGTTCATCCGATGAGATCATCATGGAGCATGTGGGAGCCAACATGGGTATCCAGATCCCGCTGTTGGTTATTGACCGGAGAGGCTTCTCGGTCATGTCTGCATGTCTCCCGAACCCGTAGGGTCTACACACTTAAGGTTCGGTGAAACTAGGGTTGGAGATATTAGCATACGGTAACCCGAAAGTTGTTCGGAGTCCCGGATGAGATCCTGGACGTCACGAGGAGTTCCGGATGAGATCCCGGACGTCACGAGGAGTTCCGGAATGGTCCGGAGGTAAAGATTTATATATAGGGAGTCCAGTTTCGGCCATCGGGAAGGTTTCGGGGTCACCGGTATTGTATCGGGACCACCGGAAGGGTCCCGGGGGGTCCACCGGGTGGGGCCCCCTGTCCCGGAGGGCCCCATGGGCTGAAGTGGGAGGGGAACCAGCCCCTAGTGGGCTGGTGCACCCCCCTTGGGCCTCCCCCTGCGCCTAGGGTTAGAAACCCTAGGGGTGGGGGCGCCACCCTTGCCTTGGGGGCAAGGCACCCCCCTTGGCCGCCGCCCCCCTAGGAGATTGGATCTCCTAGGGCCGGCGCCCCCCCCCCTAGGCACCCTATTTATAGTGGGGGGAGGGAGGGCAGCTGAACCTAAGCCCCAGGCCTCTCCCTCGCCCTCCCGTGACACTCCTCCGTCTCCCAGCGCTTGGCGAAGCCCTGCCGAGATCACCGTTGCTTCCACCACCACGCCGTCGTGCTGCTGGATCTTCATCAACCTCTCCTTTCCCCTTGCTGGATCAAGAAGGAGGAGACGTCTCCCAACCGTACGTGTGTTGAACGCGGAGGTGCCGTCCGTTCGGCACTAGGACATCAGTGATTTGAATCACGTCGAGTACGACTCCATCAACCCCGTTCTCTTGAAGGCTTCCGCTCGTGATCTACAAGGGTATGTAGATGCACTCCTCTCTCCCTCGTTGCTAGATGACTCCATAGATTGATCTTGGTGATGCGTAGAAAATTTTAAAATTCTGCTACGTTCCCCAACAGTGGCATCATGAGCTAGGTCTATGCGTAGTTACTATGCACGAGTAGAACACAAAGTAGTTGTGGGCGTTGATATTGTCAATTTACTTGCCGTTACTAGTCTTATCTTGATTCGGCGGCATCGTGGGATGAAGCGGCCCGGACCAACCTTGTTGGGGAACGTAGCAGAAATTCAAAATTTTCTACGCATCACCAAGATCAATCTATTGAGTAATCTAGCAACGAGGGAAGGAGAGTGCATCTACATACCCTTGTAGATCGCTAAGCGGAAGCGTTCAAGTGAACGGGGTTGATGGAGTCGTACTCGTCGTGATCCAAATCACCGATGACCAAGTGCCGAACGCACGGCACCTCCGCGTTCAACACACGTACAGCCCGGTGACGTCTCCCATGCCTTGATCCAGCAAGGAGAGAGGGAGAGGTTGATGGAGATCCAACAACACGACGGCGTGGTGGTGGAAGTAGCGGGATTCCAATAGGGCTTCGCCAAGCGCTGCGGGAGGAGGGAGATGTGTCATGGGAGGGAGAGGGAGGCGCCAGGGCTTAGATATGGTTGCCCTCCCTCCCCCCCCCCACTATATATAGGGCCAAGGGAGAGGGGGAGGGCGCAGCCTTGCCCCTTCCTCCAAGGAAGGGTGCGGCCAAGGGGGGAGGAGTCCATCCTCCCCAAGGCACCTCGGAGGTGCCTTCCCCCTTTAGGACTCTCCCCTCCTCTTGTCCCTTTGGTGCATGGGCCTCTAGGGGCTGGTGCCCTTGGCCCATGTAGGCCAAGGCGCACCCCCTACAGCCCATGTGGCCCCCCGGGGCAGGTGGCCCCACCCGGTGGACCCCCGGGACCCTTCCGGTGGTCCCGGTACAATACCGATGACCCCGAAACTTGTCCCGATGCCCGAAATAGCACTTCCTATATATAATTCTTTACCTCCGGACCATTCCGGAACTCCTCGTGACGTCCGGGATCTCATCTGGGACTCCGAACAACTTTCGGGTTACCGCATACTAATATCTCTATAACCCTAGCGTCACCGAACCTTAAGTGTGTAGACCCTACGGGTTCGGGAGACATGCAGACATGACCGAGACGACTCTCCGGTCAATAACCAACAGCGGGATCTGGATACCCATGTTGGCTCCCACATGTTCCACGATGATCTCATCGGATGAACCACGATGTCAAGGACTTAATCCATCCCGTATACAATTCCCTTTGTCTAGCGGTATTGTACTTGCCCGAGATTCGATCGTCGGTATCCCTATACCTTGTTCAATCTCGTTACCGGCAAGTCTCTTTACTCGTTCCGTAACACATCATCCCGTGATCAACTCCTTGATCACATTGTGCACATTATGATGATGTCCTACCGAGTGGGCCCAGAGATACCTCTCCGCTTACACGGAGTGACAAATCCCAGTCTCGATTCGTGCCAACCCAACAGACACTTTCGGAGATACCCGTAGTGCACCTTTATAGTCACCCAGTTACGTTGCGACGTTTGGTACACCCAAAGCACTCCTACGGTATCCGGGAGTTGCACAATCTCATGGTCTAAGGAAATGATACTTGACATTAGAAAAGCTTTAGCATACGAACTACATGATCTTGTGCTAGGCTTAGGATTGGGTCTTGTCCATCACATCATTCTCCTAATGATGTGATCCCGCTATCAATGACATTCAATGTCCATGGTCAGGAAACCGTAACCATCTATTGATCAACGAGCTAGTCAACTAGAGGCTTACTAGGGACATGGTGTTGTCTATGTATCCACACATGTATCTGAGTTTCCTATCAATACAATTATAGCATGGATAATAAACGATTATCATGAACAAGGAAATATAATAATAACTAATTTATTATTGCCTCTAGGGCATATTTCCAACAGTCTCCCACTTGCACTAGAGTCAATAATCCAGTTCACATCGATATGTGATTAACACTCAAGGTCACATCCCCATGTGACTAACACCCAAAGAGTTCTGGGTTTGATCATGTTATGCTTGTGAGAGAGGTTATAGTCAATGGGTCTGAACCATTCAGATCCGTGTGTGCTTTACAAATCTCTATGTCATCTCCTAGATGCAGCTACCACGCTCTATTTGGAGCCATTTCAAATAACTGTTCTACTTGGAGTTATTCTAAATTGTTGCTCCATTATACGTATCCGGTATCTCTACTCAGAGCTATCCGGATAGGTGTTTAAGCTTGCATCGTCGTAACTCTTTACGTCGAACTCTTTATCACCTCCATAACCGAGAAAATTCCTTAGTCCACTAGTTACTAAGGATAACTTTGACCGCTGTACTGTGATCCATTCTTGGATCACTCTTGTACCCCTTGACTGACTCATGGCAAGGCACACTTCAGGTGTGGTACACAGCATAGCATACTGTAGAGCCTATGTCTTAAGCATAGGGGACGACCTTCATCCTTTCTCTCTATTCTGCCGTGGTCGAGCTTTAAGTCTTAACTTCATACCTTATAACTCAGGCAAGAACTTCTTCTTTGACTGATCCATCTTGAACACCTTCAAGATCATGTCAAGGAATGTGCTCATTTGAAAGTACCATTAAGCGTTTTGATCTATCCTTATAGATCTCGATGCTCAATGTTCAAGTAGCTTAATCTAGGCTTTCCATTGAAAAACACTTTTCAAATAACCCTATATGCTTTCCAGAAATTCTACGTCATTTCTGAATGTCAACAACATATACTCATCAGAAATTCTATAGTGCTCCCACTCACTTCCTTGGAAATACAAGTTTCTCATAAACTTTGTATAAACCCAAAATCTTTGATCATCTCATCAAAGCGTACATTCCAACTCCGAGATTCTTACTCCAGTCCTTAGAAGGATTGCTGGAGCTTTGCATACTTATTAGCATCTTTCAGGATGACAAAACCTTCCGGTTGTATCACATACAACCTTTCCTCAAGAAAATCGTCGAGGAAACAATGTTTTGACATCCTATCTGCAAGATTTCATAAATAACACAGTAATCGCTAATATAATTCCAACAGACTCTTAGCATCGCTACGAGTGAGAAAGTCCCATCGTAGTCAACTCCTTGAACTTGTCGGAAAACATCTTAATGACAAGTCGAGCTTTCTTAATGGTGATACTTACCATCATTGTCCGTCTTCCTTTTAAAATCCATCTGTACTCAACAGCCTTACGACCATCGAGCTGTTCCGCCAAAGTCTACACTTTGTTTTCATACATGGATCCTCTCTCGGATTTTATGGCCTCGAGCCATTTATCGGAATCCGGGCCCACCATCGCTTCTCCATAGCTCGTAGGTTCATTGTTGTCTAGCAACATGACTTCCAAGGCATGATCACATACCACTCTGAAGTAGTGCGCATCCTTGTCATCCCACGAGGTTTGGCAGTGACTTGATCTGAAGTTTCATGATCACTATCATAAGCTTCCACTTCAATTGGTGTAGGTGCCACAGGAACAACTCCCTGTGCCCTGCCACACACTAGTTGAAGAGATGGTTCAATAACCTCATCAAGTCTCCACCATTCCCCACTCAATTCTTTCGAGAGAAACTTTTCCTCGAGAAAGGACCCGATTCTTGAAACAATCCCTTATTGCTTTCGGATCTGATACGGGAGGTATACCCAACTGTTTTTGGGTGTCCTATGAAGATGCATTTATCCGCTTTGGGTTCGAGCTTATCAGCCTGAAACTTTTTCACATAAGCGTCGCAGCCCCAAACCTTTTAAGAAATAACAGCTTAGGTTTCTCTAAACCATAGTTCATACGGTGTCATCTCATCGGAATTACGTGGTGCCCTATTTAAAGTGAATGTGGTTGTCTCTAATGCCTAACCCATAAAACTATTGTGGTAATTCAATGAGAGACATCATGGTATGCATCATATCCAATAGGGTGCAGTTATGATGTTCGGACACACCATCACACTATGGTGTTCCAGGCTGTATTAGTTGTGAAACAATTTCCACAATGTCTTAATTCTGTGCCAAACTCGTAATTCAGATATTCATCTCTATGATCATATCATAGATCTTTTATCCTCTTGTCACGACGATCTTTCAACTTCACCCTGAAATTACTTGAACCTTTCAATAATTCAGACTCGTGATTCATCAAGTAAATATGCTCAACATCTACTCAAATCATCTGTGAAGTAAGAACATAACGATATCCACTACACGCCTCATCACTCATTGGACTGCACACATCAAAATGTATTACTTCCAGCAAGTTGCTTTCTGGTTCCATTTTACTGAAACCGAGGCTTTCAGTCATCTTGCCCATGTGGTATGATTTGCATGTCTCAAGTGATTCAAAATCAAGTGAGTTCAAACGGTCCATCTGTATGGAGTTTCTTCATGCATATACACCAATAGACATGGTTCGCATGTCTCAAACTTTTCAAAAATGAGTGAGTCCAAAGATCCATCAACATGGAGCTTCTTCATGCGTTTTATACCGATATGACTTACGTGGCAGTGCCACAAGTAGGTGGTACTATCATTACTATCTTTTGGCATGAACATGTGTATCACTACGATCGAGATTCAATAAACCATTCATTTTAGGTGTAAGACCATTGAAGGTATTATTCAAATAAACAGAGTAACCATTATTCTCCTTAAATGAATAACCGTATTGCGATAGACATAATCCAATCATGTCTATGCTCAACGCAAACACCAATCTTGATGGTAGAGGGAGCGTACGATATTTGATCAACCTTGGAAATACTTCCAACACATATCGTCAGCTCACCTTTAGCTAGTGTCCATTTATTCCGTAGCTTTTATTTCGAGTTACTAACACTTAGCAACCGAACCGGTATCTAATACCCTGGTGCTACTAGGAGTACTAGTAAAGTACACATTAGCATAATGTATATCCAATATACTTCTATCGATAGCCTTCTCATCTACCAAGTATCTAGGGTAATTCTGCTCCAGTGGCTGTTCCCCTCATTACAGAAGCACTCAGTCTCGGGTTTGGGTTCAACCTTGGGTTTCTTCACTAGAGCAGCAGCTGAATTGCCGTTTCATGAAGTATCCCTTTGTTCCCTTGCCCTTCTTGAAACTAGTGGTTTCACCAACCATCAACAATTGATGCTCCTTCTTGATTTCTACTTTCGCGGTGTCAAACATCGCGAATATCTCAAGGATCATCATATATGTCCCTGATATATCATAGTTCATCACGAAGCTCTAGCAGCTTGGTGGTAATGACTTCGGAGAACCATCACTATTTCATCTGGAAGATCAACTCCCACTCGATTCAAGCGATTGTTGTACTCAGACAATCTGAGCACAAGCACAACAATTGAGCTTTTCTCCTTAGTTTGCAGGCTAAGAAAAGCGTCGGAGGTCTTATACCTCTTGACGTGGGCACGAGCCTGAAATCCCAATTTCAGCCCTCGAAGCATCTCATATGTTTTGCGACGTTTCAAAACATCTTCGGTGCCTCAACTCTAAACCGTTTAGCATTACGCACTGAACTATCATGTAGTCATCAAAATGTGTATGTCAGATGTTCGCAACACCCACAGACGACGTTCGAGGTTCAGCACACTGAGCGGTGCATTAAGGACATAAGCCTTCTATGAAGCAATGAGGACAATCCTCAGTTTACGGACCTAGTCCGCATAATTGCTACTATCAACTTTCAACTAAATTTTCTGTAGGAACATATCTAAACAGTAGAACTGAAGCGCGAGCTACGACATAATTTGCGAAGACCTTTTGACTATGTTCAGGATATTTAAGTTCATCTTATGAACTCCCACTCAGATAGACATCCCTCTAGTCATCTAAGTGATTACATGATCCGAGTCAACTAGGCCGTGTCCGATCATCACGTGAGACGGACTAGTCATCATCGGTGAACATCTTCATGTTGATCGTATCTACCATACGACTCATGCTCGACCTTTCGGTCTCTTGTGTTCCGAGGCCATGTCTGTACATGCTAGGCTCGTCAAGTTAACCCTAAGTGTTTTGCATGTGTAAAACTGTCTTACACCCGTTGTATGTGAACGTAAGGATCTATCACACCCGATCATCACGTGGTGCTTCGAAACGACGAACTTTAGCAACGGTGCACAGTTAGGGGAGAACACATTCCTGAAATTGTAATGAGGGATCATCTTATTTACTACCGTCGTTCTAAGCAAATAAGATGTATAAACATGATAAACATCACATGCAATCAAATAATAGTGACATGATATGGCCAATATCATATAGCTCCTTTGATCTCCATCTTGGGGCTCCATGATCATCTTGTCACCGGCATGACACCATGATCTCCATCATCATGATCTCCATCATCGTGTCTTATTGAAGTTGTCTCGTCATCTATTACTTCTACTACTATGGCTAACGCTTTAGCAATAAAGTAAAGTAATTACATGACGTTTAAGTTGACACGCAGGTCATAAATAAATAAAGACAACTCCTATGGCTCCTGCCGGTTGTCATACTCATCGACATGCAAGTCGTGATACCTATTACAAGAACATGATCAATATCATACATCACATATATCATTCATCACATCCTTTTGGCCATATCACATCACATAGCATACCCTGCAAAAACAAGTTAGACGTCCTCTAATTGTTGTTTGCATGTTTTACGTGGCTGCTATGGGTTTCTAGCAAGAACGTTTCTTACCTACGCAAAACCACAACGTGATATGCCAATTGCTATTTACCCTTCATAAGGACCCTTTTCATCGAATCCGACCCAACTAAAGCGGGAGAGACAAACACCCGCCAGCCACCTTATGCAACTAGTGCATGTTTGTCGGTGGAACCGGTCTCACGTAAGCATACGTGTAAGGTTGGTCCGGGCCGCTTCATCCCACAATACCGTCGAATCAAGATAAGACTAGTAACGGCAAGCATATTGAACAAAATCAACGCCCACAACTTCTTTGTGTTCTACTAGTGCATAGAATCTACGCATAGACCTAGCTCATGATGCCACTGTTGGGGAACGTAGCAGAAATTCAAAATTTTCTACGCATCACCAAGATCAATCTATTGAGTAATCTAGCAACGAGGGAAGGAGAGTGCATTTAGATACCCTTGTAGATTGCTAAGCGGAAGCGTTCAAGTGAACGGGGTTGATGGAGTCGTACTCGTCGTGATCCAAATCACTGATGACCAAGTGCCGAACGCACGGCACCTCCGCGTTCAACACACGTACAGCCCGGTGACGTCTCCCATGCCTTGATCCAGCAAGGAGAGAGGGAGAGGTTGATGGAGATCCAACAACACGACAGCGTGGTGGTGGAAGTAGCGGGATTCCAACAGTGCTTCGCCAAGCGCTGCGGGAGGAGGGAGATGTGTCATGGGAGGGAGAGGGAGGCGCCAGGGCTTAGATATGGTTGCCCTCCCTTCCCCCCCACTATATATAGGGCCAAGGGAGAGGGGGAGGGCGCAGCCTTGCCCCTTCCTCCAAGGAAGGGTGCGGACAAGGGGGGAGGAGTCCATCCTCCCCAAGGCACCTCGGAGGTGCCTTCCCCCTTTAGGACTCTCCCCTCCTCTTGTCCCTTTGGCGCATGGGCCTCTAGGGGCTGGTGCCCTTGGCCCATGTAGGCCAAGGCGCACCCCCTACAGCCCATGTGGCCCCCCGGGGCAGGTGGCCCCACCCGGTGGACCCCCGGGACCCTTCCGGTGGTCCCGGTACAATACCGATGACCCCGAAACTTGTCTCGATGCCCGAAATAGCACTTCCTATATATAATTCTTTACCTCCGGAACTCCTCGTGAC
This sequence comes from Triticum urartu, assembly GCF_056163025.1. Taxonomy (NCBI): domain Eukaryota; kingdom Viridiplantae; phylum Streptophyta; class Magnoliopsida; order Poales; family Poaceae; genus Triticum; species Triticum urartu. The sequence continues at coordinate 430,037,889 of NC_141873.1, forward strand.
GTCCGGGATATCATCCGGGGCTCCGAACAACTTTCGGGTTACCGCATACTAATATCTCTATAACCCTAGCGTCACCGAACCTTAAGTGTGTAGACCCTACGGGTTCGGGAGACATGCAGACATGACCGAGACGACTCTCCGGTCAATAACCAACAGCGGGATCTGGATACCCATGTTGGCTCCCACATGTTCCACGATGATCTCATCGGATGAACCACGATGTCAAGGACTTAATCAATCCCGTATACAATTCCCTTTGTCTAGCGGTATTGTACTTGCCCGAGATTCGATCGTCGGTATCCCTATACCTTGTTCAATCTCGTTACCGGCAAGTCTCTTTACTCGTTCCGTAACACATCATCCCGTGATCAACTCCTTGATCACATTGTGCACATTATGATGATGTCCTACCGAGTGGGCCCAGAGATACCTCTCCGCTTACACGGAGTGACAAATCCCAGTCTCGATTCGTGCCAACCCAAAAGACACTTTCGGAGATACCCGTAGTGCACCTTTATAGTCACCCAGTTACGTTGCGACATTTGGTACACCCAAAGCACTCCTACGGTATCCGGGAGTTGCACAATCTCATGGTCTAAGGAAATGATACTTGACATTAGAAAAGCTTTAGCATATGAACTACATGATCTTGTGCTAGGCTTAGGATTGGGTCTTATCCATCACATCATTCTCGTAATGATGTGATCCCGTTATCAATGACATCCAATGTCCATGGTCAGGAAACCGTAACCATCTATTGATCAACGAGCTAGTCAACTAGAGGCTTACTAGGGACATGGTGTTGTCTATGTATCCACACATGTATCTGAGTTTCCTATCAATACAATTATAGCATGAATAATAAACGATTATCATGAACAAGGAAATATAATAATAACTAATTTATTATTGCCTCTAGGGCATATTTCCAACAAACCTTACACGTACGCTTACGTGAGACCGGTTCCACCGACTGACATGCACTAGTTGCATAAGGTGGCTGGCGGGTGTCTGTCTCTCCCACTTTAGTCGGATCGGATTCGATGAACAGGGTCCTTATGAAGGATAAATAGAAATTGGCAATTCACGTTGTGGTTTTGGCGTAGGTAAGAAACATTCTTGCTAGAAACCTATAGCAGTCACGTAAAAACTTGCAACAACAATTGGAGGACGTCTAACTTGTTTTTGCAGCAAGTGTTTTGTGATGTGATATGGCCAAAGGTTGTGATGAATGATGAATGATATATGTGATGTATGAGATTGATCATGTTCTTGTAATAGGAATCATGACTTGCATGTCGATGAGTATGACAACCGGCAGGAGCCATAGGAGTTGTCTTAATTTATTTATGACCTGCGTGTCAACATAAACGTCATGTAATTACTTTACTTTATTGCTAAACTGTTAGCCATAGTAGTAGAAGTAATAGTTGACGTGACAACTTCAAGAAGACACGATGATGGAGATCATGATGATGGAGATCATGATGATGGAGATCATGGTGTCATGCCGGTGACAACGATGATCATGGAGCCCCGAAGATGGAGATCAAAGGAGCAAATGATATTGGCCATATCATGTCACTATTTGATTGCATGTGATGTTTATCATGTTTTACATCTTATTTGCTTAGAACGACGGTAGCTTAAATAAGATGATCCCTCGTAATAATTTCAAGAAAGTGTTCCCCCTAACTGTGCACCGTTGCGAAGGTTCGTTGTTTTGAAGCACCACGTGATGATCGGGTGTGATAGATTCTAACGTTCGAATACAACGGGTGTAAGACAGATTTACACACGCAATACACTTAGGTTGACTTGACGAGCCTAGCATGTACAGACATGGCCTCGGAACACAGAAGACCGAAAGGTCGAGCATGAGTCGTATAGAAGATACGATCAACATGAAGATGTTCACCGATGTTGACTGGTCCGTCTGATGTGATGATCGGACACGGCCTAGTTAACTCGGATTATGTTATACTTAGATGACTGGAGGGATGTCTATCTGAGTGGGAGTTCATTGAATAATTTGATTAGACGAACTTAATTATCATGAACTTAGTCTAAAATCTTTACAATATGTCTTGTAGATCAAATGGCCCACGTTGTCCTCAACTTCAATGCATTCCTAGAGAAAACCAAGCTGAAAGATGATGGCAGCAACTATACGGACTGGGTCCGGAACCTGAGGATCATCCTCATAGCTGCCAAGAAAGATTATGTCCTAGAAGCACCGCTAGGTGACGCACCCGTCCCACAGAACCAAGACGTTATGAACGCTTGGCAGACACGTGCTGATGATTACTCCCTCGTTCAGTGCGGCATGCTTTACAGCTTAGAACAGGGGCTCCAAAAGCGTTTTGAGAGACACGGAGCATATGAGATGTTCGAAGAACTGAAAATGGTTTTTCAAGCTCATGCCCGGGTCGAGAGATATGAAGTCTCCGACAAGTTCTTCAGCTGTAAGATGGAGGAAAATAGTTCTGTCAGTGAGCACATACTCAAAATGTCTGGGTTGCATAACCGCTTGACTCGGCTGGGAGTTAATCTCCCGGATGACGCGGTCATTGACAGAATCCTTCAGTCGCTTCCACCAAGCTACAAGAGCTTTGTGATGAACTTCAATATGCAGGGGATGGAAAAGACCATTCCTGAAGTATTTTCAATGCTGAAATCAGCAGAGGTAGAAGTCAAAAAGGAACATCAAGTGTTGATGGTGAATAAAACCACTAAGTTCAAGAAAGGCAAGGGTAAGAAGAACTTCAAGAAGGACGGCAAGGGAGTTGCCGCGCCCGGTAAGCAAGCTGCCGGGAAGAAGCCAAAAGAATGGACCCAAGCCCGAGACCGAGTGTTTTTATTGTAAGGGAAGTGGTCACTGGAAGCGGAACTGCCCCAAATACTTAGCGGACAAGAAGGCCGGCAACACTAAAGGTATATATGATATACATGTAATTGATGTGTACCTTACCAGTACTCGCAGTAGCTCCTGGGTATTTGATACCGGTGCGGTTGCTCGCATTTGTAACTCAAAGCAGGAGCTGCGGAATAGACGGAGACTGGCGAAGGACGAGGTGACGATGCGCGTCGGGAATGGTTCCAAGGTCGATGTGATCGCCGTCGGCACGCTACCTCTACATTTACCTACGGGATTAGTTTTAAACCTCAATAATTGTTATTTAGTTTCAGCTTTGAGCATGAACATTGTATCAGGATCTCGTTTAATACGAGATGGCTACTCATTTAAATCCGAGAATAATGGTTGTTCTATTTATATGAGAGATATGTTTTATGGTCATGCTCCGATGGTGAATGGTTTATTCTTAATGAATCTCGAGCGTAATGCTACACATATTCATAGTGTGAATACCAAAAGATGTAAGGTTGATAATGATAGTCCCACATACTTGTGGCACTGCCGCCTTGGTCACATAGGTGTCAAACGCATGAAGAAGCTCCATGCAGATGGACTTTTAGAGTCTCTTGATTACGAATCATTTGACACGTGCGAACCATGCCTCATGGGTAAAATGACCAAGACTCCGTTCTCAGGAACAATGGAGCGAGCAACCAACTTATTGGAAATCATACATACTGATGTGTGCGGTCCAATGAGTGTTGAGGCTCGCGGTGGCTATCGTTATGTTCTCACCCTCACTGATGACTTGAGTAGATATGGGTATGTCTACTTAATGAAACACAAGTCTGAGACCTTTGAAAAGTTCAAGGAATTTCAGAGTGAGGTTGAGAATCAACGTGACAGGAAAATCAAGTTCTTGCGATCAGATCGTGGGGGAGAATACTTGAGTCACGAATTTGGCACACACTTAAGAAAATGTGGAATAGTTTCACAACTAACGCCGCCTGGAACACCTCAGCGTAATGGTGTGTCCGAACGTCGTAATCGCACTCTATTAGATATGGTGCGATCTATGATGTCTCTTACCGATTTACCGCTATCATTTTGGGGCTATGCTTTAGAGACTGCCGCATTCACTTTAAATAGGGCTCCGTCGAAATCCGTTGAGACGACACCGTATGAATTATGGTTTGGGAAGAAACCTAAGCTGTCGTTTCTAAAAGTTTGGGGATGCGATGCTTATGTCAAGAAACTTCAACCTGAAAAGCTTGAACCCAAATCGGAAAAATGCGTCTTCATAGGATACCCTAAAGAAACTGTTGGGTATACCTTCTACCTCAGATCCGAAGGCAAGATCTTTGTTGCCAAGAATGGGTCCTTTCTAGAGAAAGAGTTTCTCTCGAAAGAAATAAGTGGGAGGAAGGTAGAACTTGATGAAGTATTACCTCTTGAACCGGTAAGTGGCGTAGCTCAAGAAAATGTTCTTGAGGTGCCTGCACCGACTAGAGAGGAAGTTGATGATGATGATCATGAAACTTCCGATCAAGTTGCTACTGAACTTCGTAGGTCCACAAGGACACATTCCGCACCAGAGTGGTACGGCAACCCTGTTTTGGAAATCATGTTGTTAGACAACGGTGAACCTTCGAACTATGAAGAAGCGATGGCGGGCCCGGATTCCGACAAATGGCTAGAAGCCATGAAATCCGAGATAGGATCCATGTATGAAAATGAAGTATGGACTTTGACTGACTTGCCCGTTGATTGGCGAGCCATAGAAAATAAATGGATCTTTAAGAAGAAGACAGACGCGGATAGTGGGGCAGTATGACATACTGTTGATGGGAAATGATATAGAATTCTTGGAAAGCATAAAGGCCTACTTGAACAAGTGTTTTTCAATGAAGGACCTTGGAGAAGCTGCTTATATATTAGGCATCAAGATCTATAGAGATAGATTGAGACGCCTCATTGGTCTTTCACAGAGTATGTACCTTGACAAGATATTGAGGAAGTTCAAAATGGATCAGTCAAAGAAGGGGTTCTTGCCTGTATTGTAAGGTACGAGATTGAGCACGGCTCAATGCCCGACCACGGCAGAAGATAGAGAAAAGATGAGTGTCGTCCCCTATGCCTCGGCCATAGGGTCTATCATGTATGCTATGCTGTGTACCAGACCTGATGTAAACCTTGCCGTGAGTTTGGTAGGAAGGTACCAAAGTAATCCCGGCATGGAACACTGGACAGCGGTCAAGAATATCCTGAAGTACCTGAAAAGGACTAAGGAAATGTTTCTCGTTTATGGAGGTGATGAAGAGCTCGTCATAAAGGGTTACGTCGATGCTAGCTTCGACACAGATCTGGATGACTCTAAGTCACAAACCAGATACGTGTATATTTTGAATAGTGGGGCAGTAAGCTGGTGCAGTTGCAAGCAAAGCGTTGTGGCGGGATCTACATGTGAAGCAGAGTACATGGCAGCCTCGGAGGCAGCACAAGAAGCAGTCTGGGTGAAGGAGTTCATTACCGACCTAGGAGTCATACCCAATGCGTCGGGCCCCATGACTCTCTTCTGTGACAACACTGGAGCTATTGCCCTTGCCAAGGAGCCCAGGTTTCACAGGAAGACCAGGCATATCAAGCGTCGCTTCAACTCCATTCGTGAAAGTGTTCAAAATGGAGACATAGAGATTTGTAAAGTACATACGGACCTGAATGTAGCAGATCCGTTGACTAAACCTCTCCCTAGAGCAAAACATGATCAACACCAGAACTGCATGGGTGTTCGATTCATCACAATGTAACTAGAATATTGACTCTAGTGCAAGTGGGAGACTGTTGGAAATATGCCCTAGAGGCAATAATAAAATGGTTATTATTATATTTCTTTCATGATAATTGTCTATTGTTCATGCTATAATTGTGTTATCCGGAAATCGTAATACATGTGTGAATACATAGACCACAACACGTCCCTAGTGAGCCTCTAGTTGACTAGCTCGTTGATCAAAGGATAGTCATGGTTTCCTGACTATGGACATTAGATGTCATTGATAACGGGATCACATCATTAGGAGAATGATGTGATGGACAAGACCCAATCCTAAGCTTAGCTCAAAGATCGTGTAGTTCGTTTGCTGTAGCTTTTCTGAATGTCAAGTATCATTTCCTTAGACCATGAGATTGTGCAACTCCCGGATACCGTAGGAGTGCCTTGGGTGTGCCAAACATCACAACGTAACTAGGTGACTATAAAGGTACATTACAGGTATCTCCGAAAGTGTCTGTTGGGTTGGCACGAATCGAGACTGGGATTTGCCACTCCGTATGACGGAGAGGTATCTCTGGGCCCACTCGGTAATGCATCATCATAATGAGCTCAATGTGATCAAGTGGTTGATCACGGGATCATGCATTACGGTACGAGTAAAGTGACTTGCCGGTAACGAGACTGAACAAGGTATTGGGATACCGACGATCGAGTCTCGGGTAAGTAACGTACCGATTGACAAAGGGAATTGTATACGGATTGATTGAATCCTCGACATCGTGGTTCATCCGATGAGATCATCGTGGAGCATGTGGGAGCCAACATGGGTATCCAGATCCCGCTGTTGGTTATTGACCGGAGAGGCTTCTCGGTCATGTCTACATGTCTCCCGAACCCGTAGGGTCTACACACTTAAGGTTCGGTGACGCTAGGGTTGTAGAGATATTAGCACACGGTAACCCGAAAGTTGTTCGGAGTCCTGGATGAGATCCCGGACGTCACAAGGAGTTCCGGAATGGTCCGGAGGTAAAGATTTTTATATAGGAAGTCCAGTTTCGGCCATCGGGAAGGTTTCGGGGTCACCGGTATTGTACCGGGACCACCGGAAGGGTCTCCCTCTGCGCCTAGGGTTAGAAACCCTAGGGGTGGGGGCGCCACCCTTGCCTTGGGGGGCAAGGCAACCCCCTTGGCCGCCGCCCCACTAGGAGATTGGATCTCCTAGGGCCGACGCCCCCCCCCTAGGCACCCTATATATAGTGGGGGGGAGGGAGGGCAGCCGAACCCAAGCCCCTGGCCTCTCCCTCTCCCTCCCATGACACTCCTCCGTCTCCCAGCACTTGGCGAAGCCCTGCCGAGATCACCGTTGCTTCCACCACCACGCCATCGTGCTGCTGGATCTTCATCAACCTCTCCTTTCCCCTTGCTGGATCAAGAAGGAGGAGACGTCTCCCAACCGTACGTGTGTTGAACGCGGAGGTGCCGTCCGTTCGGCACTAGGACATCGGTGATTTGAATCACGTCGAGTACGACTCCATCAACCCCGTTCTCTTGAACGCTTCCGCTCGTGATCTACAAGGGCATGTAGATGCACTCCTCTCTCCATCGTTGCTAGATGACTCCATAGATTGATCTTGGTGATGCGTAGAAAATTTTAAAATTCTGCTACGTTCCCCAACACTCAAGGACTAACTGATAACATTAGGGTTATCAAACATATTTACGTTCCTAACTAATGCAATCTTGAACCTTGTTCCACTAATCCGATCCATAAGATGAGGGGAAGGTCCTCTATGAAAGAAGGGAGCAACCTCCGCACTTAAGCTCTGTTGCATAGTGCAGTTGTTAAGCAACTGAGGGTATACTGCTCCCTTAGAGAGGGTTGATTATGTAATATATCTTTCCATAGTCCCTGGCCACATTTCTAAAATCCACTTTAATTTTCCTTCCCAACATTTAAATATGAGCGACACTATTCTTGCGCATTAGTTTCACAAAATTCTTATGCACTACTTCTTCTCTCGACCCTATTCTAGCTGTTATTAGCTCTCTCTAGCAGTACCTAGCTTTTTCGTAGGAGTCGTTAGTAGGAATAGAAATTTTGCATATATATATCCTCAACTTTCATGATAGCTTTCCAGCATATTTTTTTCAAAACGGAGGCAAAAGTTTTGTCTCATCGATTAATTAAGAAGAAGAGAATTGCCCAATTAATTTAAGGAAAACCGGGTGAAAACCTACACAAATAGAGCACGGACTAACTACTCACATGGCAAGAAATCCCCCAACCACACAGTCAGCCCTTGCCAAACTCTCCGAATGCACATCATCCACAAACCCTGACACTACTACTATGCCAAGTGAATCCCAACAAGAACACCACAACACAAGACATCATGCACCTCCCAATCCAAGAGGACAAGCCGAGCGACCGAAGATCATCCATCAAGCAACCAGAGACGCTTTGCCTATGACGTCACTCTTGCCTTTGCCCATCTTCTTTTGTTTGCCCCTTATTGGCGTTCCTGTCAGGAGGCAAGCAATCGACCTGCCCAAACTAGGTCTAGCAACCTCCACGCTAGAGAGCAAGTCACAAAGTTCCTTCGCGAAGAGAGCATTTGAATTTGGAGTTGGAGTAGGTGCCAACACACTTGGCTCAATGGCCATGTCACTCACGGGCATCACCTGCTCGATGGTCGCAGATGAGGGAAGGGCAGCAACATCTGGAACTCCGCGCTCGATGACTAACGCCTGACGCCCAATGGACTTGAGCGAGCGAGAGATCGCACCGTCCAAATCACTACTCTCCTCAGCATCAACTATTTGTCTCGACTCCAGGGGTGATGTTGGTGGCAAAGCCACACTTGAGATCTCGGGAGGGTCTACCTGCAGTTGCTCGACACAAAAAGGCAAAACAGGGCCCCCACACAACTCCCGAAGCTCGGGCATGATCTGTAACACCGGAGTCACAACCACATCATTGTCAAGTCGCTCAGAGGCTAATGGCGGTGAGCTGGCCCTAGCCCGAGGGGAGAAACGACCATGAAGCTCGTCTCCCTTCTCAGCGTCGAAGCTGCCATCGGGCATAACCAAAGGGTGCAACACATGAGTAGTCTGCAACACATGCGGCGTCAGGGAGAGCCCGCCCAGTGCAGCCTCAGCTCGCTCCATGAAGCTCTCCATCCGCAACATCCAACCTTTCATAGTCAATGACATCACACAGAGGCTGGACCATTTTCTCAAGCTGAAAGGAAGCCATACCAAGGAGCTCAGAGCGCAGCAGCTCGGCCTGCCTCTCCAAAGTGGGCCGCATCGAGGTATTCATCGGTGCCATTGAGCCAGCAGGAGCAGAAACGATCGATGCCAAAGAATCATGACAAAATGTCTTCGAGAGGGGCGGGGCTTCTTTCTGGACCTTGTATGGAGATGGAGCTTGTTGGTGCTCGACGGGGAGGCGGGGCAATGGCGACACAGTAGCTCTTCCCAAGGAGCTGAGGGGACGCCAGGCATTGCGGCACTCATGCGCTTGATGACCGTTCTCAAGGCATCGATAACATCTAAAAGGATCTCGACAATCCGCTGCACGGTGTCCAGGAAAGAGACATCTACAACATCTATCATGAAGCCAAGCAGGGACGGGACGGGGAGCCAAAGTAGGGGCTTGTGACGCCTGGCATTGCACATCGCGCCGCGGGAGCACCTTCTGCCAACCTCCGAATGTATCCGCTTCACATGCCACGTCCTGCCGAGCAGCCGAAACCGAGGATTTGGTAGCCGGCGGTGGCGTCCGTTGGGCCAGCTCATCATCATCGTCGTCGTCTTCTTCGCCGTCAGTAAGGGAGCTCCACGAAACAGGTAGCTCTGAGTCAAGACCCGTCGTAGTATGGACAAGAGCCGAGGACGGCGCCGTTTCCACAGGAGCCGTGGACAGCGCTTCAGCAGCAGGAGTTGTGGTTGTGGGCGGCGCTTCAGCAGCAGCAGCCGGGGGGACGGGGCTTCCACAGGAGTCAAGTAGGACGTAGCAGCACCTACAGGAGTAGGGGATGGCGCGCCCACAGCAGCAGTCGAGGTTGACGGTGCGTCGCTGACAGAAGCAGCGTCAGCAGAGGCCGGGGACGGGGACGGGAGACACCCAAGCGGCAGCAGCGGTGAGGACCCGGCTTGGGGGGGCCGAGCTATGCACTGTCGGAGATGCAGCCACAACCAGAAGCGGGACAAATGGCCACCAGCGGCCGGGGCAGCCTTGCGGGAGGCCAGGGCAGCCGCGGCCAGCACTGCAGCGGAGGTGGCTGACCCTGACGGAGCAGCCGACATCGTTGATGCAGATGCAGGCCGCTTGCTCGGTAACGGCGGGACGACGCTTGGCCTGAAGCCTGCGGGCAGCAGCGTGCCAGCCGGGACGCAGGGCGGCGGCCGGCCGTCGAGGGCCTCGGGGAGCGCTCGGCGGATGGAGCTCCCGCCATGGCCGACGCCGCGGACGCAGGCTTGGAGCACGGTCGTGGAGGCATGGCGTCGGATGGAGTGAAGCTTCGCAGGGGAGAAAGAGAAGGTGGAGGGGATCCCGGATCCGATCTCAGCTCAAGCAGAGGAGGCCGGAGGCGGTAGATCGGGCGGCGCCGCCGCGAGCGCTCACCCGCCGGGAGCGCGAGCGCGAGAGCCTCTCATGTCCTTGGTCGAACGCTCCGCTTGATGATGCTTTCCAGCATACGGAGTCTGAAAACTTCTCATTAACTGAACCACATCACATCACAACTGTGTGAAGCTTTATATAACCAAGGGATTTATATTAAAAACGATTCACTCCACCCAGCTTTTCCATAACCCAATTGATCTTATTTATCATTGCATGCATACATTGTAGGAGTAGCATGTAGGAGATATGATCACAGTTCTCCCGTGCGATCTTGAGGAAGAAAACATCGTTTAATAGGCCTACGTATATGGCAGCATCGGCCGAGAGGATACGCACGTACGTGTATGTAAAAACAGGAAACAAAACAGACATTGCGATTTGCAAATGCCCGCAGCGGCGTTGCGCGCGCACGCGCAGCCAATTATTCAGCGACGATGGATCGGCGCGGTTAACTTAGGAGTCTGACCATGTGACGGCCACTTCGCCGACGATGGTGCCGAGCCCGAGCGCGTTCCACACGCCTCTGGAGGTGTTCACGACGTTGTTCTTGCAGCCGTGCGCGGTGTCGCACTCGTCCACCACCGTGGCCAGCACGCTCTGCCCGTTGTCCGCCCTCGTGATGCGGATCGTCCTGAAGCACCGGATCCCGCCCTCGTACCACTCCGTGGACAGCGCCGCCAGCATGTCGTCGTCGCTGTGGTACTTGCCGTCGCACTCCGCCGGCGGGCCGCCGTCCTCGCCGCGCTCGAACCCGTTGACCGACATCACCGCCGGCATGCCAAAGACCTTAGACGCCGCCACGGCCGACGACGAGCGGGCCACGGTGCCGGTTGACGCCTGCAGTAGTAGGACCACGAGCACGCCCAGGGCTGCGAGGCTAGCGTGCTCCATTTCTAAGCCTAAGTAAGCTCCTGTCCTGCTTCGGCTGCCTTGCATGCGCTAGACTTGCTCGTGGGGTGCTTATGGCGTTTGATTCGAGCGGTTTATATAGACAACTATCGCTGTCTCTTATTTTGTTCTTGTTTCAGAACTGCGTCACTGCTTATTCGGTCATTCCATTTCTTTCGGCAAACACGATACCCTCAGATGGGTGTGCTTGATATTATGGGACTAATTAACGGATTGTTTTGGGGACACTTGTGCTTGCGTACAAACGATGCGTTTGGATTTGATGGTGTCTCCGAGTGTTACAGCGGTAACACCGAGCGAATGGCACCTTAGCAGGTTGCTCGTGGCGGAGTTGAGAATGATTCTATTACCACATGTAAAACAAAACAATTTCAAGCTAGCTAATTGATTACGCATCTGAAAGTTACTCCTAGAACGAGCATCAGTACTGGAGTACAATTTTACTCAATGCGTGTCAGAGTTGATTGCGATTCTAACTTTGTGTAAAATAAAACGATTTCAAGATAGATATTGAGTAGGAGGATTTTTGGTTCCCAGGGGTCAAAATTACGGAAAATTTGAAAATAGACTTTTAAGTTAAAAAAAGAAAAATACTACAAATATACTCCCTCCCATCCAAAATGTGTCGATGTTTTAAACCGGGGTTAGTTCAAAACTGCAGCAGTTATTATGAATCAAAGGTAGTACTTTTTAAAGGAGAAAACACATGCCTATGGGTGTATACTATATATTGTCAGATTTTATGGGTCTCTACCCACTAAATCTTGTACCTAATACCAATTAAAAATAAATAAATCTCAAAGGCCCATTTGACTTATGCGGCAAGTTTAGAACCATGCTACTAGTTAAAAAAAAGAGTATCACCAATATAAAAGATGAGGTGTTCTACTACTTCTTGTAACATGAGGAAAGAGAGGAACAATGCGAGCTCACTCACCCACCTCATGACATGCGCCGCTTCGATTCACTTTTCAGGGATCAAGTTCGAGTTCGGGCAAATGTTATGCGACTTGTTAGAAGAACTAAATTTTTGCTGGGCACTGCACTACTAAGACAATTCTGACAACTCTAGGTGCAAGTGTCAAGACTCGAGCTCGTTGTTGACACGTTTTTTTTTGCTTCCACAGATCTATTACACCAGTGTAGTTGCATCTCCTCACTCTCTCATGAGTCTTCTCTAAGCGGAGGGGGGAGAGAGAGAGAAAGAGTCTACACTTAATACACAACAGTATACAGAACATACACCATCCAAGTTCCTTGCGCTCTACTTCCCCGACGACCTCATCCTCGCAACTACATGCACAACTGTTTGGGAGAGCAGGCCAACGAAACCGCACCCCTTGAGAAGTTGCACCGCGTGAAGGGCGATAATGTTTTTGGGGAGCCTCTCGGCATGATGCTCGCTCTTGATCAAATACATCCTCGGTGACCACCTGCTTCCACTATTTCTCTACAGTGGATGACCACCTCATCTACACCACCATGGACGATGATGTTGTTGCATGAGAGTTTTCGATGAACTCATATGTTCTAAACCTTTCTCTATTGACATGTGCATTTGTCCATATGCGTATGTGATAGATGTACCTAGTATGCCATGTGCGATTTGCCATATCAGTAACCTTCTAACGATGCTAATTAGGTTTAAGCTTAACCAAAAATTGCCTAGTTTCCTTACAATCTAAAAACATACTCCCTTCGTTCTTTGATATAAGGTGTATAGATTTTTTAGAAAAAGTTCGAAATGTAAGGTGTCTTGCATTGCACCACTCGTTTGAATATTTTTTTTAGGGATTTGATTACATTTACTTATATTAGGCAAACTCCTCTATTTTCTCATGTCAATTAGTCAGGTGTAATCTCGCCCAAAACTTGTGAAATTTTCACTCCACGTGTGTTCTTTAATTTTCATACCAAAAACTATACACCATATATTTAGAAACGGAGGGAGTATATGTTTAGACAATTTCCATTGATCGACTTTCTACTGCTCTGAAGCTGAGATCGTAAAGGGTTCTCACTTCAAAAGGCAGCAGACCAAAAACATCTTGTCGCTCACTGCTATGAATGTGACTAGGTTTTGGCTAGGCCTCCTAGGGGCCCACTTACTCTTGAACAGGGAAAGCATTCTTGGAGGCCAATGTAATCTGCGGGTGTCGTCATAAATTTGTTGGGTGAAAGGTTGGTAAAGAAATATGGGATGTACTTGAATCCAAATTCGGCACCACCGATGTTGCTGGTGTACGATATGGCATAGATCAGTTCAATGAATATAGAATGATTGAAAACCGTTCTGTGGTACAACAAGCTAATGAGTTGCAGTGGATGATTGTGACGCTCCCGATTTGACCGTACACTAATCATACACGCAAACGTGTACGATCAAGATCAGGGACTCACGGGAAGATATCACAACACAACTCTACAAATAAAATAAGTCATACAAGCATCATATTAAAAGCCAGGGGCCTCGAGGGCTCGAATACAAGAGCTCAATCATAGACGAGTCAGCGGAAGCAACAATATCTGAGTACAGACATAAGTTAAACAAGTTTGCCTTAAGAAGGCTAGCACAAACTGGGATACAGATCGAAAGAGGCGCATGCCTCCTGCCTGGGATCCTCATAACTACTCCTGGTCGTCGTCAGCGGGCAGCACGTAGTAGTAGGCACCTCCGGTGTAGTAGGAGTCGTCGTCGACGGTGGCGTCTGACTCCTGGGCTCCAGCATCTGGTTACGACAACCAGGTAGAAAGGATAGAGGGAAGAGAAGGAGAAAGCAACCGTGAGTACTCATCCAAAGTACTCGCAAGCAAGGAGCTACACTACATATGTATGCATTGGTATCAACTGGAATAAGGCTATTATATGTGGACTGAACTGCAGAAAGCCGGGATAAGGGGGGATAGCTAGTCCTTTCGAAGACTACGCTTCTGGCAGCCTCCGTCTTGCAGCATGTAGAAGAGAGTAGACTGAAGACCTCCAAGTAGCATCGTATAGCATAATCCTAACCGATGATCCTCCCCTCGTCGCCCTGTGAGAGAGAGATCACCGATTGTATCTGGCACTTGGAAGAGTGTGTTTTATTAAGTATCCGGTTCTAGTTGTCATAAGGTCAAGGTACAACTCCGGGTCATCCTTTTACCGAGAGACGTGGCTATTCGAATAGATCAACTTCCCTGCAGGGGTGCACCACATAACCCAGTATTTTCATCCGAGTTACGGATTATTTTATATGAATTTACAAAGCTTTAAACATATTTTGAATTTACAGAATTCTTTTAATTCGAAATAAAACAGCAAAAATACTTTTGTCACGTTGTGTATTCTAGCTGTAGTATATGATAGTGGGCCAGAGGGGTTGGGTTGACCTAGTCAAATATTTTGACTAGTCAACATATGAACAATGTAGGGGCCACATGTCATTGACTTAGACCTTTTTTAAAAAAAATATTTTTCTTTAAACTAACCTTGAATCTACATGTCATCTACTATTAGACTAACTTACCACTAACTTTAATCCTAAGACATACTAGTTAAACAAGGGCCGGCCACACACGGCTGTTGCATAGCCGGCCACACACATACAGCCCCCACACAGAAGAGATTAAAACTGTATTCTGCTAACAAAAGATAGCTTTTTGTGATTTTCATAGTATTCAATACATGCATCAAATAGATTTGGTTTCAGTGGGATAAAATGAAGTATGTCAAGTATACTACCTTCACATAATAATTTTGCTCCTGTTAACAGTCGCTTAGGCGCTGTTTAGGAGCTGTCTAGAGGGTTAGTTATTGTAGAAATTGAAAAGCTAGCTAGCTAGCGCTACAGTAACTGAAGGTTCCTGTAGCAGCAACAACACAGGCAGAGCAGCAAGATGCAGTAGCAGCTAATGGCAGCAGGAGCAACGCAGTCAACAGCGGCAAGTAGCAGCGGAGCCGCAAAGCAGAGCAGCAGCGGACGCGGCAGTAGGCAGGCGTGAGCGAGCCTAGGCGCGCGCGGGCACGAGCGACTACGGAGAGGCAGCAACACAGACGAGCAGGGGTGCGGCTGAAGTGGTGCGTGGGGCGCAGCTTCGAGGAGGCAGGGCGCAGGCAGATGTGTGGCGCGCGTGCGGTGCGTGGACGGGGGCATGCACGGGGAGGCCATAGGCGTACGAGAGCACCGCAGAGGCGCGCGAGGCTGCAACTACATAGTACACACAGGTGATGTGAACGTGAAGCTTCGGCCTCGGCGAGCAACGACGCGCGGGGGCACGGTTTGAATCCGGGAATGGGGGGGGGATCGGAGGAGGAGCTCACCGCGAGCTCGAAGATGTGGTCGGGGAGGCTGGAGGTGGACCGGAGCCGCGACAAACGACGTCGGACACCGGCGATGTACCGACGAAGATATGCTCGATGTCGAGCGTACCAGCCCTCCTAGCTCGAGCCCTTAGGCGAGGGCGAAGGAGAAGACGATGGAGGAGCTCCTGGACGTCTTGGCGCGATGAGGTGAGGCCGGTGGCCACGGGATCGAGAAGGCAGCAGCAACCGTGGTCTTGGGTGTGAACGAAATCGAGAGGCGGAGAAGGAGACGAGGGTGATGGGCGTTAGGGTTTGCCAGGGGGTCGCGGGCGTCGGACTTAACAGCTAGGGAGGGCCGCGGGATGGCCGGCACCTGGCCGGGCGCACCCATGGCCGTGGGATGGCTGCCACGGCCTCCCCTGCCTCCTGTAGCGGTAGGTAGAAGGAGCTGCGGGTGGGCTGGTGCTGTTTTTCTAAATGGGCCAAGGGGCCCCGTAGATTAGGTTTCTTTTCTTTTTATTAGTAGGTTCCCCTTTTTCTTTTCTGTTTTCTTAGTTACTATTGTTTTCTATTTAGTTTAGGTACTAGATGATTTCAGTTCATTGTGCAAACTATCACATAAATTCTAGGCAATATTTTGGGCTATTCCAACAAGTGTCAAATATTTTTGGAATGTTTACAGATTTATTTAAATTAGATTATTTCAATAAAAGCTTATGAGTCCGTTTTAAAATGTTTAGTGGCACTTGTATATTTCGAAAAATTCTAATTCTTATATGAAAATTTGCTAGTGAATATTTGTAGCCCAACCTACATTTTTATTTTACCTTTTGAAACATTTAAATTTTCAAGTTGCATCCAAATTTGAATTCGAACTGGTTTTCGATAAGAGTCGATTAAGCTTAATAAAAAAAGGTGACTTGGCATCATTTGTCAGGGTTTACTGTAGCTTAATTATTGGGGTGTTACAATGATAAAGGAACTTGAGCTCCTTAAGTATATATTACTCGACAAGTTTGTTGCTGGGAGCACTGCTAGTAAGCTTTCTCTTCCATGGAGTAGATTTTTTATACGTCTCCAACGTATTTATAATTTTTGATTGTTCCATGCTATTATATTATCTGTTTTGGATGTTTTATATGCATTAATATGCTATTTTATATGATTTTTGTGACTAACCAATTAACCTAGAGCCCAGTGCCAGTTTCTGTTTTTTTTCCTTATTTTAGAGTTACGTAGAAAAGGAATACCAAACGAAATAAAACTTTCGCGGTGATTTTTCTTGGACTAGAAGACACCTAGGAGACTTGGAGTGCAAGTCAGAAGAGCCACGAGGCGGCCACAAGGGTGGAGGGCACGCCCACCGACCTTGTGGGCCCCTCGGTGACCCCCTGACCCAGCTCTTCTTCCTATATATTCTCAAATATCCTGAAAACTTCCAGGGGAGCCACGAAACCACTTCTCCACCACCGCAACCTTCTGTATCCGTGAGATCCCATCTTGGGGCCTTTTTCGGCATCCTGCGGAGGGGGATTCGATCACTGAGGGCTTCTACATCAACACCATTGCCTCTCCGATGAAGCGTGAGTAGTTTACCTCAGACCTACGGGTCCATAGCTAGTAGCTAGATGGATTCTTCTCTCTCTTTGATTCTCAATACAAAGTTCTCCTCGATGTTCTTGGAGATCTATTCGATGTAATACTCTTTTGCGGTGTGTTTGCCGAGATCCGATGAATTGTGGATTTATGATCAGCTTATCTATGAATATTATTTGAATCTCGTCTGAATTCTTTTATGCATGATTTGATATCTTTGCAAGTCTCATCGAACTATCGATTTGGTTTGGCCAACTAGATTGGTTTTTCTTGCAATGGGAGAAGTGCTTAGCCTTTTGTTCAATCTTGCAGTGTCCTTTCCCAGTGACAATAGGGACAGCAAGGCATGTATTGTATTGTTGCCATCGAGGATAACAAGATGGGGTTTTCATGATATTGCTTGAGTTAATTCCTCTACATCATGTCATCTTGCTTAAGGCGTTACTCCGTTCTTTATGAACTTAATACTCTAGATGCATGCTGGATAGCCGTCGATGTGTGGAGTAATAGTAGTAGATGCACAATCATTTCGGTCTACTTGACACGGACATGATGCCTATATTCATGATCATTGCCTTAGATATCGTCATAACTTTGCACTTTTCTATCAATTGCTCAGCAGTAATTTGTTCACCCACCGTAATATCTTCTATCTTAAGAGAAGCCTCTAGTGAAACATATGGCCCCCGGGTCTATTTTCCATCATATAAGTTTCCGATCTACAATTCTAGTTTCCTATTACTTTCTTTTGCAGTCTTTTACTTTCCGTTCCATAAACCAAAAAAATATTACTTTACCGTTTATCCATCTCTACCAGATCTCACGTTGCAAATAACTGTGAAGGGATTGACAACCCCTTTATCGCGTTGGGTGCAAGATTGGTGTTTGTTTGTGCGGGTATTCGGTGGCTTGCGCGTTGTCTCCTACTGGATTGATACCTTGGTTCTCAAAACCGAGGGAAATACTTATGCTACTTTGCCGCATCACCCTTTCCTCTTCAAAAGAAAAAACAACGCAAGCTCAAGAGGTAGCAAGAAGGATTTTTGGCGCCGTTGCTAGGGAGATCTACGCCAAGCCAAGACATACCAAGCACCCATCATAAATTCTCATCTCTTGCATTACATTATTCGCGATTCGCCTCTCGTTTTCCTCTCCCCCACTTCTAAAATGATTTTCGAAAAGATTTGCTTTTTCTTCGCCCTTCTTCTCGTTCGATCTTATGTCTGTGTTGCCATGTGCCTTCCATTTGCTTGCATCTTATCTTTCTAAAATTCTATTGATATGGATCCTCATCCACTTGCTAATCTTTTTAAAAGATCCAATTATGATGAACCAATTGCTAGTGAGTTGAGTGCACTAGATTATCTTTATGAGGTTTTGCTTGAAATTCGTGAATCTGAAAATATGATGAACTATTGAAAGAAGAAATTTATGAAGTGATTCACGATAGCTCCATGAATGAAAACATGATTGCAATGATATTATTATAAATTATATTAATGTCAATTGTGTGAATGATATGCAAAACCCTAAGCTTGGGGATGCTAGTTTTGCTATGTCCACTACTTGTTACAATGATCATGATTGGGGTGATTCTTCTTATAATCTTGAAAAAAATTGAGCCCCATGATGAATATGAGATTGATAATAATGTTTGCAATAATACTGAAAGTGGGTTTGGAAGAGTGTCACTTTAGATCCCACATATTTGGAGAATGTTCAATCTTATGATTTTTTTGATAAAAGTGGGTTTGAGAGGTCATGACTTTAGTTAATGTTAATCCCACTATTTTGGAAGGGTGTCAACTTCGCATGCATGTGGATCGTGTTGAGGATATGTTATGTGATAGCTATTTTGTTGAATTTGCTTATGGTCCTACATGTAATTATTATGAGAGAAGAAAATATGATTGTAGAAATTTTCATGTTACTAAATTTTACATCACTTCATGTTGAGATTGCTATTGTTTCTTTCTTCTTCCTTGCATATGGTAGTTTTTGTTTGCCTTAATAATTTGTTTGCTTATATAATTCCTATGCATAGAAAGTATGTTAGAATTAGATATGTTTGTCACATGTTTTATGATACTCTCTTTGTGATTCAACTCTTGTCTTTCGTGTGAGCATCATTAAAATTATCAATGCCTAGCTAAGGGCATTAAAACAATAGCGCTTGTTGGGAGGCAATCCATTTTTGTTTTTGCTTTTTAGGTTTTGTTTTGTAATAATTAATTCATCTAGCCTCTGGTTAGATGTGGTTTTGTGTTTTAATTAGTGTTTGTGCCAAGTAAGACCTCTGGATAGCTTACGGTGATAGTTGATTTGATCCTGCTGAAGAACAGAAACTTTTGCACCCAGAAGATTAGTTTTCATTTTAACAAAAGCGCGATAAAATACTGATTCTTTTGCAAAGGATTAATAAACTAATTTCCTAGGACTTCCTAATTTCTTAGGATTTTTGGAGTTAAAGAAGTATTCAAAATATCCAGATTGCTACAGATTGTTCTGTTTTTGACAGATTCTGTTTTTCGCGTGTTGTTTGCTTATTTTGATGAATCTATGGCTAGTATCGGGGGGTATGAACCATGGAAAAGTTGGAATACAGTAGATATTACACCAATATAAATAAAGAATGAGTTCACAACAGTATCAAAGTGGTGATTTATTTTCTTATACTAATGGAGCTTATGAGATTTTCTGTTGGAGTTTTGTGTTGTGAAGTTTTCAAGTTTTGGATAAGGATTTTATGGACTATGGAATAAGGAGTAGAAAGAGCCTAAGTTTGGGGATGCCCAAGTCACCCCAAGGTAATATTCAAGGATGTCAAAAAGCCTAAGCTTGGGGATGCCCCGGGAAGGCATCCCCTCTTTCGTCTTCATCTATCGGTAATTTTACTTGAGGCTATATTTTTATTCACCACATGATATGTGTTTTGCTTGGAGCGTCTTGTATGATTTGAGTCTTTGCTTTTTAGTTTGCCACAATCATCCTTGCTATACACACCTTTTGGGAGAGACACACATGAATCGTGATTTATTAGAATACTCTATGTGTCTCACTTATAACTTTTGAGCTAGGCAATTTTGCTCTAGTGCTTCACTTATATCTTTTTAGAGCACGGCGGTTGTTTTATTTTTATAGAAATTGATGAACTCCCATACTTCACTTATATTATTTTGAGAGTCTTTAGAATAGCATGTTAATTTTCTTTGGTTATGATTTTATTCCTAATATGATAGGCATCCAAGAGGGATATAATAAAAACTTTCATATAAAGTGCATTGAATACTATGAGAAGTTTGATTCCTTATGATTGTTTTGAGATATGAAGATGGTGATATTAGAGTCATGCTAGTAAGTAGTTGTGAATTTGAGAAATATTTGTGTTAAGGTTTGTGAGTCCCGTAGCATGCACGTATGGTGAACCGTTATGTAACGAAGTTGGAGCATGAGATGTTTTTTGATTGTCTTCCTTATGAGTGGCTGTCGGGGACGAACGATGGTCTTTTCCTACCAATCTATCCCCCTAGGAGCATGTGCGTAGTACTTTGTTTCGATGACTAATAGATTTTTGTAATAAGTATGTGAGTTCTTTATGACTAATGTTGGGTCCATGGATTATACACACTCTCACCTTTCCGTCATTGCTAGCCTCTCTAGTACCACGCAACTTTCGCCAGTACCATAAACCCACCACATATCCTTCCTCAAAACAGCCACCATACCTACCTATTATGGCATTTCCATAGCCATTCCGAGATATATTGCCATGCAACTTTCCACTGTTTCGTTTATTATGACATACATCATCATTGTCATATTGCTTTGCATGATCATGTACTTGATATCGTATTTGTGGCAAAGCCACCATTCATAATTTTTTATACATGTCACTCTTGATTCATTGCACATCCCGGTACACCGTCGGAGGCATTCACATGGAGTCATATTTTGTTCTAGTATCAAGTTGTAATTCTTGAGTTGTAAGTAAATAGAAGTGTGATGATTTTCATTATTAGAGCATTGTCCCATGTGAGGAAAAAAAGGGGAAATGCCAAAAAAATAGAAGGCCCAAAAAAGGAAGAAAGAAAAAAATGAGAGAAAAAGAGAGGAGGGACAATGTTACTATCCTTTTTGCCACACTTGTGCTTCAAAGTAGCACCATGATCTTCATGATAGAGAGTCTCCTATGTTATCATCTTCATATACTAGTGCGAATTTTTTATTATAGAACTTGGCTTGTATATTTCAATGATGGGCTTCCTCAAATGCTCTAGGTCTTCATGAGCAAGCAAGTTGGATGCACACCCACTTAGTTTTCTTTTTGAGCTTTCATAAACTTATACCTCTAGTGCATCCGTTGCATGGCAATCCCTACTCACTCACATTGATATCTATTGATGGGCATCACCATATCCCATTGATACGCCTAGTTGATGTGAGACTATCTCCTTCTTTTTTGTCTTCTCCACAACCACCGTCTATTCCACCTATAGTGTTATGTCCATGGCTCATGCTCATGTATTGCGTGAAAGTTGAAAAGGTTTGAGAACATCAAAAGTATGAAACAATTGCTTGGCTTGTCATCGGGGTTGTGCATGATTTGAATATTTTGTGTGATAAAGATGGAGCATAGCCAGACTATATGATTTTGTAGGGATAAGCTTTCTTTGGCCATGTTGTTTTGACAAGACATAAGTATTTTGTTAGTATGCTTGAAGTATTATTATTTTTATGTCAATATTAAACTTTTGTTTTGAATCTTACGGATTTGAACATTCATGCCACAATAAAGAGAATTACATGGATAAATATGTTAGGTAGCATTCCACATCAAAAATTCCGTTTTTATCATTTACCTACTCGAGGACGAGCAGGAATTAAGCTTGGGGATGCTTGATACGTCTCCAACATATCTATAATTTTTTGATTGTTCCATGCTATTATATTATCTGTTTTGGATGTTTTATATCCATTAATATGCTATTTTATATGATTTTTAGGACTAACCTATTAACCTAGAGCCTAGTGCCAGTTTCTGGTTTTACTTGTTTTAGAGTTTCGCAGAAAAGGAATACCAAACAGAGTCCAAACGGAATAAAACTTTCACGATGATTTTTTCTTGGACCAAAAGACACCCAGGAGACTTGGAGTGCAAGTCAGAACAGCCACGAGGCGGCCACAAGGATGGAGGGCGCGCCCAGGGGGTAGGGTGCGTCCCCCGACCTTGTGGGCCCCTCGGTGACTCCCTGACCTGGATCTTCCTCCTATATATTCTCAAATATCCCAAAAACTTCTAGGGGAGCCACGAAACCACTTTTCCACGGTCGCAACCTTCTGTACCCGGGAGATCCCATCTTGGGGCCTTTTCCGGCATCCTGTGGAGGGGGATTCGATCACGGAGGGCTTCTACATCAACACCATTGCCTCTCCGATGAAGCATGAGTAGTTTACCTCAGACCTACGGGTCCATAGCTAGTAGCTAGATGTATTCTTCTCTCTCTCTCTCTTTGATTCTCAATACAAAGTTCTCCTCGATGTTCTTGGAGATTCGATGTAATACTCTTTTGTGGTGTGTTTGCCGAGATCCGATGAATTGTGGATTTATGATCAGCTTATCTATGAATATTATTTGAATCTCCTTTGAATTCTTTTATGCATGATTTGATATCTTTGCAAGTCTTTTAGAACTATCGATTTGGTTTGGCCAACTAGATTGGTTTTTCTTGCAATGGGAGAAGTGCTTAGCTTTGGGTTTAATCTTGTGGTGTCCTTTCCCAGTGACAGTAGGGGCAGAAAGGCACATATTGTATTGTTTGCCATTGAGGATAACAAGATGAGTTTTTCATCATATTGCTTGAGTTAATTCCTCTACATCATGTCATCTTACTTAAGGCATTACTCCGTTCTTTATGAACTTAATACTCTAGATGCATGCTGGATAGCGGGCGATGTGTGAAGTAATAGTAGTAGATGCAGAATCGTTTCGGTCTACTTGACACGAACGTGATGCCTATATTCATGATCATTGCCTTAGATATCGTCATAACTTTGCACTTTTCCATCAATTGCTCGGCAGTAACTTGTTCACCCACCGTAATATCTTCTATCTTGAGAGAAGCCTCTAGTGAAACCTATGGCCCTATTTTCCATCATATAAGTTTCCGATCTACAATTCTAGTTTTTTGTTTACTTTCTTTCGTAACCTTTTACTTTCCGTTCGATAAACCAAAAATACCAAAAATATTACTTTACCGTTTATCCATCTCTATCAGATCTCACGTTGCAAATAACCGTGAAGGGATTAACCACCCCTTTGTCGCGTTGGGTGCAAGGTTGGTGTTTGTTTGTGCAGGTATTCGGTGGCTTGCGTGTTGTCTCTTACTAGATTGATACCTTGGTTCTCAAAACTGAGGAAATACTTACGCTACTTTGCTGCATCACCCTTTCCTCTTCAAGGGAAAAATCAACGCAATCTCAAGAGGTAGCAATTTTCCACTACTTTGAAACACCGAAGATAAGAGATGTCTATTTGTAGTCTAATTTGATCATTGGACGTTGAGGATAAGGCAATGGGAAATGACACATGAGCTAAAGGAGTGAGGGGCATTTTTATCAATGTGGCACATAAAAATACCCACAAATTCAAGAGAAAGAACAAGGTCTCCCAATACTACCAACTTCAAGAAGAAGAAGGCCCGAAAGGGGCACAACAAGGACAAGGCAAAGCATCCTTGTTGGGTTGTCATGAGACGGGTCACTGGGATCCTCAATGTGCGAACCACCATGGCTGGAAAAAGGATGCTGCATAGAGTTCAAAATCTGTCAACATGATCATTGGCAATAGTCAAGGTAGAACATCCACTAGTATAGGAACCCTTACTAGCGACGTGCATGTAAGGCTATGATGAGGGAAGAAGGAATGGGCGGGGGCCAGTCCCAGGAGAAGAAGAACACACACGCATGTGTGCGTGCGCACGCGCGCGCACACACACACGTGCAGAAAGAGAGAGGGGGAGAGGATCCTACTGCCGAGTCACCCTAGCGATCTACTTCTGAGTTGCTGCTCTCCCAAAAGCGTCTGAGAAGGGTAATGAGTGAATGTATCCCATGGGCCCGCCATATATGAGGCAAACCAGGGATCCCCTGAGGTGGCAAAAAACCTTAGGATGGATCACCTCACAGGGACCACTCTCTTTGCCGCCAGGCAGAGTGGGCACCAGAACAGATCTCGTCGATGATCCCCTAGATCTTCGGCGACCACATCAATAAACGATGCAGTACTTTACGAGTTTTCTTAGCAAAACCAAGGCATGTTTCATGTTCTAGAAAAAGTAGTTTAGTGTTCTCAAAAGAAAAGAAAAAAAGGCAGTTTGATGTCCTCAAAAAAGAAAAGACAAGGCAAGTTGTAGAGCTTTCCTGCCTTTTTTTTGACAAATACCATAGATAATTTTCTTAGAAACGCTTGTAACTGTATTCCTACTCAAAACCATAATAGATACATTGATTTCGATCCAATATCCAAAAAATTACAAAGTAACAGTCAAAACTAAGAATGATAATAAAATCTCTTGGAGACATCTTCTCCATGGTATCAATCGTTGCAAGATAAACTACCGTCAAGACTAAAGTGAAGAGACTGCAATTGGACCGGAGCAGCGCTATAGCTATTCGTTCGCCTGCATGAACTCGCCAACCCCAAAAGACGGGAAGCCATGAGCAGTGAATGTGCCTTAGCCGGGATGATCCCATAGAAGTGCAATGTCGCCGAACCACCAAAACTACACAAAAATTCAAATCAACAAAAGCAATATGACATAATAATATGAACTTATCAGATCCGAATAATCGTCTCTATGAGGACATAGAATTGTCTGTCTTCATAACACCATCACTATGAAACACGAGTAGTTTTTATTCATAAAAAAGAAACTGGAAGGACGCGGTGATGTGTTTGGAAAAGACGTACAAGGATTTGGTTGCCACAACCACATGTAGTTTCTAAACACTCATCGTATCCGAAACTTCCGGAAAGGACAACAATCAGAGCGTTCCCGGAGGAGAAGACAAGGCTTCTGGAAATAATACCAATAATAGTGCTCCCGAAGAAGATTGGGCTCTCGGGAAGCGCATAGACATGTGTGTTTCCGGGAAGGACAACTACTCTTCAACAAAGAAGACACAGAAGTTGGCCACTAGCGCTCTCACTAAGAAGGTCGCGGCATGGGCGAACGGGTCTGGTGCTTTCACCATAGGCATCACCCTCCCTAACAAAAGGAAAGCATGCTCGTTACCTTCCCGCGAGAAAATGTTGACGTATTTGCTTGGCAACCGTCAGATAATCCCGGAGTTCCCAGGGAGGTAATCGAGCACCATCTAGCTAGCTATATCCCCGAGCGCCCGACATGTCAAACAAAAAGTGAGGAATCAAACCCCAAATCGTCAGCAATTCATCGTTGACGAAGTTGAGAAGCTGAAGAAAGCAGGAATCATCAGAGAGGTGTTGCACCCTACGTGGATAGCCAATCACGTGGTCGTTCTGAAGGCTAACGAAAACTTGAGGCGGTGCATTGACTTCAGTGATCTTAACAAGGCTTGCCCCAAGGATCGAGGATCGACCAAATCATGGATTCCACCGCTGGGTGCGACCTATTATTATTCCTCGATGCTTATTACGGATACCATAGGATCTTGATAGCACAAGAAGACGAAGAGAAGATCGTGTTCATTACTCCATCAGACGCGTCCTGTTATGTACGGATGCCTTCTGGACTAAAGAACGTCGGTTCCACCTTTCAAAGGGCTGTGCAAATCGAGTTTGGATCACAATTGCATCGCAATGTAGAAGCTTACATGGATGACACTGTCGTCAAAACCCGGCAACACTCCACTCTCATTGAGACCTGGAGGAAAATTTTGCCAACCTCCGTAGATTGAAACTGAAGCTCAAGCCAGAAAAGCGCGTTTTTGCCGTACCATCTGGAAAACGACTTGGCTTCTACATAACTCATCGTGGGATCGAAGCTAACCCAGACAAGATTGAAGCAATCGATCAGATTCAGGCACACAAGCGCGTCAGGGACATCCAGAGGTTGAACAGATGCTTGGCTGCACTCGGAAGATTCATCTCGCAGCTTGCCGAGAGAGCCTTGCCATTCTTCAAGATCTTGAGAAAAGTCGGACCCCTATAATGGACACATGAAGCGGAAGCAGCCCTCCAGGAGTTGAAGAAGCATCTCTCCTCTCCCTCAATACTGGTGGCCCCGAAGCCCAAGGTACCAACAAGGACCAACTGATAACATCAGGTTTATAGTTTATCATACATATTTAAGTTTCTAATGCAATCTTGAACCTTGTTCCACTGATCCGATCCATAAGATGAGGGGAAGGTCCTCTATGAAAGAAGGCAGCAACCTCCACAGTGCAGTCAGGAACATTGCAAATGTTAAGCAACTGAGGGTATATTATGTAATCTATCTTTCCACAGTCCCTAGCCACATCTCTAGAATCCACTTTAATTTTCCTTCCCAACATATAAATATGATTATATGAGCGACCCTATTCTTGCACATTAGTTTTACAAAATTCTTATGCACTACTTTTTCTCTCGACGCTATTCTTGCAGTACCTAGCTTTTTTCGTAGAAATCGTTTGTAGGAATATAAATTTTGCATAAATATCCTTAACTTTCACGATAGCTTTTCAGCATGGGGAGTCTGAAAACTTCTCACTGACTGAACCACATCACATCGCAACTATGTGAAGCTTTACATAACCAAGGGATTTTACTAAAGACGATTCACTCCAGTCAGCTTTTCCATAACCCAATTGATCTTATTTATCATTGCATGCATACATTATAGGAGTACTCCGTATGTAGGAGATTTGATCGCAGTTCTCCCGTGCGATCTTTTGGAAGAAAACATCGTTTATTACGCTACGTATATGGCAGCATCAGCCTAGAGGATAGGCACGTACGTGTATGTAAAAACAGGAAACAAAACAGGCATTGCGATTTGCGAATGCCCACAGCGTGCGTGCACGCGCAGCCAATTATTCAGCGACCGACGGATCGGCGCGGTTAACTCAAGAGTCTGACCATGTGACGGACACCTCGCCGACGTTGGTGTCGAGCCCGAGCGCCGCCCACACGGCTCTGGAGGTGTCCACGATGTTGTTCTTGCAGCCGTGCGCGGTGTCGCACTCGTCCACCACCGTGGCCAGCACGCTCTGCCCGTTGTCCGCCCTCGTGATGCGGATCGTCCTGAAGCACCGGATCCCGCCTTGGTACCACTCCGTGGACAGCGCCGCCAGCATGTCGTCGTCGCTGTGGTACTTGCCGTCGCACTCCGCCGGCGGGCCGCCGTCCTCGCCGCGCTCGAACCCGTTGAGTGACATCACCGCCGGCATGCCGAAGACCTTAGACGCCGACACGGCCGACGACGGGCGGGCGACGGTGCCGGTTGATGCCTGCAGTAGTAGGACCACGAGCACGCCCAGGGCTGCGAGGCTAGCGTGCGCCATTGCTTAGCCCAAGTAAGCTCCTGCTTCGGCTGCCTTGCATGCGCTAGACTTGCTCGTGGGGTGCTTATGGCGTTTGATTCGAGCGGTTTATATAGACAACCATCGCTGTCTTATTTGTTCTTGTTTTGTGCTTATTCCTTTTCTTTCGGCGAACGCGATACCCTCGATGGGTGTACTTGATATTATGGTACTAATTAACGGATTGTTTTGGGGACACTTGTGCTTGTGTACACACGATGCGTTTGGTTTTGACGGTGTCTCTAAGTGTTGCAGCGGTAATACCGAGCGAATGGCAACTGAACAGGTCGCCCGTGGAGAGTAATTATATTACCTCATGTAAAACAAAACAATTTCATTTTTTGTGAAAAAAGAAACAACTTCAAGCTAGCTAATTGATCTACGCATCTAAAAATTACTCCAACAATAAGCATCAGTACTAGCAGTATGCAACTTAGTACTACTGTAATTAATGCGTGTCAGAGTTGATTGCGATTCTAACTTTGTGTAAAACAAAACGATTTCAAGATAGACATCCAGTAGGAGGATATTTGGTTCCCAAGCTCCAGGGATTCAATATTTTGAAAAACTGAAAATAGTTTTTTATGTTAAAAAAAACTACTCCCTTCGTTCCATAATATAAGAGCACTTTTGACATTATACTATTGTAAAAAACGTTTTTATATTATGAGATGGAGAAAGTAAATATATACTCCCTCTGATCCAATGTATGTCGTTGTTTTGAACTTGGGATAGTTTAAAACTATGACACTTATTAGGGATCGGAGCTAGTACTTTTTTTTAGGAGAAAGCACATATGAAATGTATACTATATATTGTCAGATTTTTTGGGTCTTTACCCACTAAATGTTGTACCTAATACTAATTAAAAAAATAAATCTCAAAGGCCCATTTGACTTGCATAACTATTCAGCAAGTTTATGTAGACAACTATCACTGTCTTTTATTTGTTCTTGTCTCATAACTCCGTCACTAGCTTACTCGTTTATTCCTTTTCTTTCGGCAAGCACGATACCCTCGATGGGTGTGCTCCATATGGAACTAATTAACGCTTGTGTACAAACGATGCATTTGGATTTGATGGTGTCTCTAAGTGTTACAGCGGTAATACCGAGCGAATGGCAACTGAGCAGGTCGCCCGGGGCGGAGTTGAGAGCGATTCTATCACCCCATGTAAAACAAAAACAATTTCAAGCTAGCTAATTGATTTACGCATCTGAAAGTTACTCCTAGAATGAGCATGGGTACTACTCTCTTCGTTCACAAATAATATAAGATGTTCTAATAAACATGTTTCAGTGTGTTTCTTCACCCATTTCAGTTTGTATGTATGTAGTCTATATTAAAATGCCCAAAATATCTCACACTCTTTTCAACTTGAATTATTTGTCGCAAAAATGAATAGAAATGAATGTATCGAGAACTAAAAATTCATGTAGATACATCCATTTATGTGACACGTAACTACGAGTGAAGAGAGTATTTGTGAACAAAGGGAGTAGTACGCAGCTTTGTGGTATGCAACTTAGTACTATTGTAATCAGTGCGTGTCAGAGTTGATTGCGGTTCTAACTTTTTGTGTAAAACAAAATAAATTCAAGCTAGATAGCTAGCAGGAGGATTTTTGCTCAAGTTAAAAAACTGAAAAATAAACACATGCCTTTTTTAGGAGAAAGCACATACATATGGATGTATACATATTGTTAGATTTTATAGGTTTCCACAACTAAATTTTGCACCACATACCAACTAGAATATGTTAGATCCTTTGGATCGGAGTAGGTTAGATCATCCGGTGAGCCTACCTTCTCCTTTGGCTGACGAGCTCGAGTCAGAGGCCATCGTTGTGCTGTGGTGCACGGTGATGGCGGAGTTTGGGCGAGGTGGTGGCAGCGGAGCTTCCCGTCGGCCTAGTGCAACCCTAGATCGGATTGGTGTGTTGGTGGTGTTGTGGTGCACGGTCAATCTCGTGATGCGTGCCCCGGCACCCCACCTCTTTATATTGCGCTGACAGGGGCCCACCAACCATGGTTTGGTTGGGCGCCCCCGATCAGGACGCGATGCAAGGGCCCGTTCGACCCGTTGGGCTCGAACGGGAGAGAAATCAACCTAACATTCTCCTCCTTGATCTCAACTTTACTTTTAACCTTATACTTTCTAGTTTATTTGTTTTATCACATATTGGTACATAGAGCATGTTTCATCGTCACAACTTAATTACCGATAGAATCATACAGCTACAACATACGTTTTGTTCAAAAAAAATTATGTCCCTTTTGGGCCTATTCAGGAATTATAAGGCTTTCCTTTAAACCCATGCTGGCTAAGTGTTCCTTGAACACATTGGGTGGTAAGCCTTTCGTTAGCGGATCCGCAAGCATATTCTTTGTCCTTATATGCTCGGGACTTATAGTTTGATCCTGGATTTTATCTTTCACAACATAATACCATATCTCTATTGTTTTGGCAGCATTACTCGACTTGTTGTTGTGAACGTGAAATACTGCGGGCTGGTTGTCATAGTACATCTTTAGTGGTTTGTGAATACAATCTACCACTTTCAAGTCGGGTACAAATTTCTTTATCCATATCGCCTGCCCCGTGGCCTCGAAGCATGGTATGAATTCTGCATACATCATGGATGATGCAACTATCGACTGTTTGGAGCTTTTCCATGAAATAGCTCCCCCAGCGAGGGTGAATACGTATCCTGACATGGATTTTCTATCATCTCTGTCCCCCGCAAAATCTGCGTCTGAATACCCTTTTATCTCTAGGGAATCACTTCTCATGTATATTAGCATGTAATCCTTCGTGCCTTGCGCATAACGCAATGCTTTCTTTACCATCTTCCAGTGCTCTATGCCTGGATTCTCTTGATATCTACCGAGTACCTCGGTGATAAAAGCTAAGTCAGGGCGAGTGCACACTTGTGCATACTGTAAGCTGCCAACAGCTGGAACATATGGTACTGCTTTCATTTGATCGATCTCGTACTAGTTCTTGGGACATTGGAATTTCCCAAAACTATCGCCCTTGACTATAGGAGCAGGTGTGGCTTTACTCGCATGCATATTATACCTTTTAAGAACCTTTTCTAAATATGCTTTCTGCGATAGTCCTAAGACTCCATTGTTTCTATCTCGGTGAATTTCTATGCCCAAAACATATGATGCTTCACCAAGATCTGTTATGTCAAAATTTGATGATAAAAACTTCTTTGTTTCTTGTAGTAGACTAACATCACTGCTAGCAAGCAGAATATCATCCACATACAAGATTAGGAAAATATATTTCTCATTTCTAAACTTTGCATAAATGCAGTTATCCTCAATATTTTCTTTAAATCCAAAACTTGTAATCGTTTGATTAAACTTTAGATACCACTGTCTAGAGGCTTGATTTAATCCATAAATGGATTTCTTTAGGCGGCATCCCATATTTTCCTTGCCTTCCATGATAAAACCCTTAGGTTGTTTCATGTAGACATTTTCTTTTAAATCCCCGTTGAGAAATGTCGTCTTTACGTCCATTTCATGTAACTCTAAATCAAAATGAGCAACTAATGCCATTACGATTCTAAAGGAGTCCTTACATGAGACTGGAGAAAATGTCTCATTGTAATCTATCCCTTCTCTTTGTGTAAATCCTTTTACCACGAGTCGTGCTTTATACTTTTCTACATTCCCTTTAGAGTCATACTTAATTTTATAGACCCATTTGCAGCCTACTGTTTTGGCTCCTTTAGGAATTTCCTCTAAGTCCCAAACATCTTTGGAACTCATCGATTTCATCTCGTCTTCCATTGCCTTTATCCACTTCGATGAATGAGGGCTTCTCATGGCTTCTTCATATGAGGTGGGATCTTTTTCTGTATGAACTATTTCTGTGTTATAAACTTTATAATCAGTAGAGATAGCTGACTTTTTGTGTCTTGTAGACCTTCTAAGGGCCTCAGTTTCTGGCACATTCTATGCCTCAACTTTTGGCACCTCTTCTAAAATTTGCTGCTGCACCTCCCTTTTATGCTCAACAACGGGTTCAGTCGGCTCCTGACGGACAGGTTCCGGGTCTACCCCCATAGTTGTCATGGGTGGAGTTGCAACTGGTAGTGAGAAAAATGGCTCCTGAATCATCGGATTAGGTGCATGCACCCTCTTCTCCTCAATATCAATTTTCCGAGCTACCAAGCTCCCCCTCATCATTTCGTCCTCTAAGAAGACTGCATGTCTCGTTTCTACAAACTTTGTATATCTTCTGGACAGTAGAGACGAAAACCCTTTGATCTGTCTGGATAGCCAATGAAGTGGCAACTCATTGTTTTGGGATCTAACTTTGCAATGTTTGGATTAAACATTTTGGCCTCAGCAGGGCACCCCACACCCTGAAGTGTTGTAGGGAGGGCACTCTTTCTGTCCACAGCTCGTACGGTGTTTTGGGCACCGACTTTGTAAGTGCATCTAGTGCCACCCCTAGTTGGTTTTGGAGTATTGACGACAAACCTAGTTGAGGGACTAATGTGTTTGTGAGAACTGCAAGATAACACATGTAGAAGTCCCTCATTGATTCGGTTTTCCTACCGGAGATGACCCCTAAAAATGTATGAAGACATTGAAGTCAAAGGTGGTATGTGAAGACATTCACATTGAAGACTATGACAAGAGAAGACATCGCGTGAAGACTATGGAGCGCGAAGACTTAGCTGTTTCGTCGTTCCTTTTCTTCTTTGTTGAGTCATAGGAACCACCGTACTGTTAAGTGGGGTCCAAGTGAACCAATCAGAATGACTGAAGTGATGCTTAACCAAAATCCTATGTCTTCGAGCGAAGACAATGACAGAAAATCTTATCCAGAGCTGGATAAGTCAGCTTTGCTTGTAGCTCAAGTAAAGTTGTCGTGTGTGTTTGAAATCTGACCGTTGGAACACGTGTCAGTTCCTTAGTGACCCAGGGTCATTTCGGACAAATCAGGTCGGGTTGCCTAGTGGCTATAAATAGCCCACCCCTACACCATAAATTGGTTGGCTGCTCAGAGTTAGTGCACGGCTTTTGTCGTTTGAGAGCAACCCACCTCGAAGCCTTTGAGAGAGAAATCCTTGCAAGGACAAAGCCCTAAACACCCAGAGCCAAAGAGTGTTAGGCATCACTTAAGTCTTCTTGTCTGTGTGATCTGAAGACTTATTACACTTGAGGACTGTGAATCCTCCAGCCGGTTAGGCGTTGCATTCTTAGCATCCAAGAGTCATTGTGGATCGCCGGTGAACGAAGTCTATGAAGGTTTGGAAGTCTAACTTGAAGACTTACCAGAGTAATTGGGCGATGACTGGGTGTCCTTAGCTCAAGGGGAATAAGGTGAAGACGCGGTCTTCTGAGTTGAATCTCAGCCTTCCTAACCAGACGTACGGTTGTCACAGCAATTGGAACTGGTCCAACAAATCATTGTCTTCAACGAGCCACTGGTTCTATCCCTTCCATCTCTTTATTCACTGTTAGTCCTTGTGAAGTCATTGTCTGTTTGCATTATCTTTTGTCTTCACTGAGTGACTGCTTGTTCTGATTGGCTTCATACTATCTTCCATCCTGATCTATACTCCCTAGCTGCTATTAGTCTTTGTGCCTTCATTTCATTGAATACTTGACTATGGCTTGCTTAGTGTAGTCTACCTTCCGCTGCATGGTAATAGGTTTATTTCTATCGTTTGTCTTCGAAACTTTCATGTTTTGAAGACTGATGTCTACTACACAACCTTCTTCTTGTAGACGTTGTTGGGCCTCCAAGTGGAGAGGTTTGTAGGACAGTAGAAAATTTCCCTCAAGTGGATGACCTAAGGTTTATCAATCCGTAGGAGGCGTAGGATGAAGATGGTCTCTCTCAAGCAACCCTGCAACCAAATAACAAAGAGTCTCTTGTGTCCCCAACACACCCAATACAATGGTAAATTGTATAGGTGCACTAGTTCGGCGAAGAGATGGTGATATATGGATGGTAGATAATAGTTTTTGTAATCTGAAAATATAAAAACAGCAAGGTAACGAATGATAAAAGTGAGCGTAAACGGTATTGCAATGACAGAAAACAAGGCCTAGGGTTTATACTTTCGCTAGTGTAAGTTCCCTCAACAATAATAACATAATTGTATCACATAACTATCCCTCAACATGCAACAAAGAGTCACTCCAAAGTCACTAATAGCGGAGAACGAACGAATAGATTATGGTAGGGTACGAAACCACCTCAAAGTTATTCTTTCCAATCAATCCGTTGGGCTATTCCTATAAGTGTCACAAACAGCCCTAGAGTTCGTACTAGAATAACACCTTAAGACACAAATCAACCAAAACCCTAATGTCACCTAGATACTCCAATGTCACCTCAAGTATCCGTGGGTATGATTATACGATATGCGTCACACAGTCTCAGATTCATCTATCCAACCAACACAAAGGACCTCAAAGAGTGCCCCAAAGTTCTACCGGAGAATCACGACGAAAATGTGTGCCAACCCCTATGCATAGGTTCATGGGTGGAACCCGCAAGTTGATCACCAAAACATACATCAAGTGAATCACGTGATATCCCATTGTCACCACAGATATCCACGGCAAGACATACATCAAGTGTTCTCAAATCTTTAAAGACTCAATTCGATAAGATAACTTCAAAGGGGAAACTCAATTCATTACAAGAGAGTAGAGGGGGAAGAAACATCATAGGATCCAACTATAATAGCAAAGCTCGCGATACATCAAGATCGTATCACCTCAAGAACACGAGAGAGAGAGAGAGATCAAACACATAGCTACTGGTACATACCCTCAGCCCTGAGGAGAACTACTCCCTCCTCGTCATGGAGAGCACCGGGATGATGAAGATGGCCACCGGAGAGGGATTGCCCCCTCCGGCGGGGTGCTGGAACGGGTCTAGATTGGCTTTCGGTGGCTACGGAGGCTTCTGGCGGCGAAACTCCCGATCTATTGTGCTCTCGGATGTTTTTAGGGTATATGGAGATATATAGGCGAAAGGAGTACGTCGGTGGACCAAAGGGGGGGGCCACGAGGCAGGGGCGCGCCCCAGGGGGGTGGGCGCGCCCCCTACCCTCGTGAGCTCCTCCTTCATCTTCTGACGTAGGGTCCAAGTCTATCCGGTAGGTTTCCTTCCAAAAATAACTTCTCCAGTTGATTTCGTTCTGTTTCGACTCCGTTTGATATTCCTTTTCTTCGAAACACTGAAATAGGCATAAAACAACAAATCTGGGCTGGGCCTCCGGTTAATAGGTCAGTCCCAAAAATAATATAAAAGTGGAAAATAAAGCCCAATACTGCCCAAAATAGTAGATAATATAGCATGGAGCAATCAAAAATTATAGATACGTTGGAGACGTATCAAGCATCCCCAAGCTTAATTCCTGCTCGTCCTCGAGTAGGTAAATGATAAAAAAGATAATTTTTGATGTGGAATGCTAGTTGGGATAATTTCAATGTTATTCTTCTTAATTGTGGTATGAATATTCAGATCCATAAGATTCAAGACAAAAGTTTAATATTGACATAAAAATAATAATACTTCAAGCATACTAACTAAGCAATCATATCTTCTCAAAATAACATGGCCAAAGAAAGTTATCCCTACAAAATCATATAGTTTGGCTATTCTCTATCTTCACCACACAAAATATTTAAATCATGCACAACCCCGATGACAAGCCAAGCAATTGTTTCATACTTTTAATGTTCTCAAACTTTTTCAATCTTCACGCAATACATGAGCGCGAGCCATGGACATAGCACTATAATTGGAATAGAATGGTGGTTGTGGGGAAGACAAAAAGGGAAAAGATAGTCTCACATCAACTAGGTGTATCAACGAGCTATGGAGATGCCCATCAATAGATATCAATGTGAGTGAGTAGGGATTGCCATGCAACGGATGCACTAGAGCTATAAGTATATGAAAGCTCAACAAAAAAACTAGTGGGTGTGCATCCAACTCGCTTGCTCACGAAGACCTAGGGCATTTTGAGGAAGCCCATCATTGGAATATACAAGCCAAGTTCTATAATGAAAGATTCCCACTAGTATATGAAAGTGACAACATAGGAGACTCTCTATCATGAAGATCATGGTGCTACTTTGAAGCACAAGTGTGGTAAAAAGATAGTAGCATTGTCCCTTCTCTCTTTTTCTCTCATTTTTTATTTTTTTTATTTGGGCCTTTTCTCTTTTTATGGCCTCTTTTCTTTCTCTTTTTTTATTTGGGCTTCTTTGTCCTCTTTTATTTATTTATTTTCATCCAGAGTCTCATCCCGACTTGTGGGGGAATCATGGTCTCCACCATCCTTTCCTCACTGGGACAATGCTCTAATAATGATGATCATCACACTTTTATTTACTTACAACTGAAGAATTACAACTCGATACTTAGAACAAGATATGACTCTATATGAATGCCTCCGGCGGTGTACCGGGATGTGCAATGATGCATGAGTGACATGTATGAAAGAATTATGAACGGTGGCTTTGCCACAAATACGATGTCAACTACATGATCATGCAAAGCAGTATGACAATGATGGAGTGTGTCATAAACGGAACGGTGGAAAGTTGCATGGCAATATATCTCGGAATGGCTATGGAAATGCCATAATAGGTAGGTATGGTGGCTGTTTTGAGGAATGTATATGGTGAGTGTATGATACCGGCGAAAGGTGCGCGGTATTAGAGAGGCTAGCAAAGGTGGAAGGGTGAGAGTGCGTATAATCCATGGACTCAACATTAGTCATAAAGAACTCACATACTTATTGCAAAAATCTATTAGTTATCAAAACAAAGTACTACGCGCATGCTCCTAGGGGGATAGATTGGGAGGAAAAGACCATCGCTCGTCCCCGACCGCCACTCATAAGGAGGACAATCAATAAACAAATCATGCTCCGACTTCATCACATAACGGTTCACCATACGTGCATGCTACGGGAATCACAAACTTCAACACAAGTATTTCTCAAATTCACAACTACTCAACTAGCATGACTCTAATATCACCATCTCCATATCTCAAAACAATTATCAAGTATCAAACTTCTCATAGTATTCAACACACTCATAAGAGAATTTTATTATTCTTGAATACCTTGCATATTAGGATTTTAAGCAAATTATCATGCTATTGAAGACTCTCAAAATAATATAAGTGAATCATGAGAGTTCATCTATTTCTTCAAAATAAAACTACCACCATGCTCTAAAAGATATAAGTGAAGCACTAGAGCAAACGACAAACTACTCCGAAAGATATAAGTGAAGATCAATGAGTAGTCGAATAATTATGCAACTATGTGAAGACTCTCTAACATTTAAGAATTTCAGACCTTGGTATTTTATTCAAACAGCAAGCAAAGCAAAATAAAATGACATCTAAGAATAGCAAACATCATGTGAAGAAGCAAAAACTTAGGATCAATCGATACTAACCGATAGTTTGTTGAAGAAGAAAGGTGGGATGCCAACCGGGGCATCCCCAAGCTTAGACGCGTGAGACTTCTTGAAATATTATCTTGGGCTGCCTTGGGCATCCCCAAGCTTGAGCTTTTGTGTCTCCTTAATTCCTCTCATATCACGGTCTCCCTAAATCTCAAAAGCTTCATCCACACAAAACTCAACAAGGACTCGTGAGATAAGTTAGTATAAACCATTGCAAAAACCTTATCATACTCTACTGTAGAAAATCACTAAAATTTATTCAACATTGCATACTAAATTCCTCTTCATATTCAATAGTCCTATCCTCAAATAGAATCATTAAAGAAGCAAACATATGCAAACAATGCAAACATAACAACAATCTGCCTAAACAGGATAGTCTGTAAAGAATGCTGCAACACCCATACTTCCCTAACTCCAAAAATTATGAAAGAAAATTCCCACTGTAGTAAATTTATCAGAGCTTAATATGCAAAA
This sequence comes from Triticum urartu, assembly GCF_056163025.1. Lineage (NCBI taxonomy): Eukaryota > Viridiplantae > Streptophyta > Magnoliopsida > Poales > Poaceae > Triticum > Triticum urartu. The sequence goes on from NC_141873.1 coordinate 430,075,434, forward strand.
GGTTTCAACATTTTATCACATTCTGACTTTTCTAGGTAATTATTGCAACAGCGGTAAACTTTCTGTTTTCAAACAGCAACATGTATACTTGTAACATAGGCATAGTAAAGGCTGTCAGTGCCACTTTTATTGAAATAAAAGATGCAAAACATTGTTCTAAATAACAGAAAGCAAATCCTAACAAAATAAATTGACGCTCCAAGAAAACTCATATCATGTGGTAAATAAAAATATAGCTCCAAGTAAAGTTATCGATGAACGAAGACGAAAGAGGGGATGCCTTCCAGGGCATCTCCAAGCTTAGGCTCTTGGCTATCCTTGAATATTACCTTTGGGTGACTTGGGCATCCCCAAGCTTAGGATCTTGCTGTTGGGAAATGTAGTAATTTCAAAAAAATCCTACGCACACACAAGATCATGGTGATGCATAGCAACGAGAGGGGAGAGTGTTGTCCACGTACCCTCGTAGACCGAAAGCGGAAGCGTTATAACAACGCGGTTGATGTAGTCGTACGTCTTCACGATCCGACCGATCAAGTATGGAACGTACGGCACCTCTGAGTTTTGCACACGTTCAACTCGATGACGTCCCTTGAACTCCGATCTAGCTGAGTGTTGAGGGAGAGTTTCGTCAGCACGACGGCGTGGTGACAATGATGATGTTCTACCGGTGCAGGGCTTCGCCTAAGCACCGCTACGATATGATCGAGGTGGATTATGGTGGAGGGGGGCACCGCACACGGCTAAGAGATCAAGAGATCAATTGTTGTGTATATGGGGTGCCCCCTGCCCCCGTATATAAAGGAGCAAGGGGGGAGGCGGTCGGCCTAGGAGGAGGGCGCGCCAAGGGGGGAGTCCTACTCCCACCGGCAGTGGGACTCCTCCTTCCCTTGTTGGAGTAGGAGAGAAGGAAAGAGGGGGAGATGAACAAGGAAAAGGGGGCTGCACCCCTTGTCCAATTCGGACCAGAGGGGGGGCGCGCGCCTCCTTCCTTTTGGCCTCTCTCCTCTATTCCCGTATGGCCCAATAAAGCCCATATACTCCCCGGCGAATTCCCGTAACTCTCCGGTACTCCGAAAAATACCCGAATCACTCAGAACCTTTCCGATGTCTGAATATAGTCGTCCAATATATAGATCTTTATGTCTCGACCATTTTGAGACTCCTCATCATGTCCCCGATCTCATCCGGGACTCCGAACTCCTTCGGTACATCAAAACTCATAAACTCATGATATAACTGTCATCGAAACCTTAAGCGTGCGGACCCTACGGGTTCGAGAACAATGTAGACATGACCGACACACGTCTCCGGTCAATAACCAATAGCAGAACCTGGATGCTCATATTGGCTCCCACATATTCTACGAAGATCTTTATCGGTCAGACTGCATAACAACATACGTTGTTCCCTTTGTCATCGGTATGTTACTTGCCCGAGATTCGATCGTCGGTATCTCAATACCTAGTTCAATCTCGTTACCGGCAAGTCTCTTTACTCGTTCCGTAATACATCATCCCGCAACTAACTTATTAGTTGCAATGCTTGCAAGGCTTGTGTGATGTGCATTACCGAGAGGGCCCAGAGATACCTCTCCGACAATCGGAGTGACAAATCCTAATCTCGAAATACGCCAACCCAACAAGTACCTTCGGAGACACCTATAGAGCACCTTTATAATCACCCAGTTACGTTGTGACGTTTGGTAGCACACAAAGTGTTCCTCCGATAAACGGGAGTTGCATAATATCATAGTCATAGGAAGATGTATAAGTCATGAAGAAAGCAATAGCAACAAACTAAATGATCAAGTGCTAAGCTAACGAAATGGGTCAAGTCAATCACATCATTCTCCTAATGATGTGATCCCGTTAATCAAATGACAACGCATGTCTATGGTTAGGAAACATAACCATCTTTGATCAACGAGCTAGTCAAGTAGAGGCATACTAGTGACACTATGTTTGTCTATGTATTCACACATGTATTATGTTTCCGGTTAATACAATTCTAGCATGAATAATAAACATTTATCATGATATAAGGAAATAAATAATAACTTTATTATTGCCTCTAGGGCATATTTCCTTTAGTCTCCCACTTGCACTAGAGTCAACAATCTAGATTACATAGTAATGATTCTAACACCCATGGAGCCTTGGTGCTGATCATGTTTTGCTTGTGGAAGAGGCTTAGTCAGCGGGTCTGCAACATTCAGATCCGTATGTATCTTGCATATTTTTATGTCTCCCACTTGGACTAAATCCCGAATGGAATTGAAGCGTCTCTTGATGTGCTTGGTTCTCTTGTGAAATCTGGATTCCTTTGCCAAGGTAATTGCACCAGTATTGTCACAAAAGATTTTCATTGGACCCGATGCACTAGGTATGACACCTAGATCGGATATGAACTCCTTCATCCAGACTCCTTCATTTGCTGCTTCCGAAGCAGCTATGTACTCTGCTTCACATGTAGATCCCGCCACGACGCTTTGTTTAGAACTGCACCAACTGACAGCTCCACTGTTCAGTAAAAACACGTATCCGGTTTGCGATTTAGAATCGTCTAGATTAGTGTCAAAGCTTGCATCAACGTAACCATTTATGATGAGCTCTTTGTCACCTCCATATACGAGAAACATATCCTTAGTCCTTTTCAGGTATTTCAGGATGTTCTTGACTGCTGTCCAGTGATCCACTCCTGGATTACTTTGGTACCTCCCTGCTAGACTTATAGCAAGGCACACATCAGGTCTGGTACATAGCATTGCATACATGGTAGAGCCTATGGCTGAAGCATAGGGAACATCTTTCATATTCTCTCTATCTTCTGCGGTGGTCGGACATTGAGTCTTACTCAACTTCACACCTTGTAACACAGGCACGAACCCTTTCTTTGCTTGATCCATTTTGAACTTCTTCAAAACCTTGTCAAGGTATGTGCTTTGTGAAAGTCCAATTAAGCATCTTGATCTATCTCTATAGATCTTAATGCCCAATATGTAAGCAGCTTCACCGAGGTCTTTCATTGAAAAACTCTTATTCAAGTATCCCTTTATGCTATCCAGAAATTCTATATCATTTCCAATCAATAATATGTCATCCACATATAATATTAGAAATGCTACAGAGCTCCCACTCACTTTCTTGTAAATACAGGCTTCTCCAAAAGTCTGTACAAAACTAAATGCTTTGATCACACTATCAAAGCGTTTATTCCAACTCCGAGATGCTTGCACCAGTCCATAGATGGATAGGTGGAGCTTGCATATTTTGTTAGTACCTTTAGGATTGACAAAACCTTCTGGATGCATCATATACAACTCTTCTTTAATAAATCCATTAAGGAATGCAGTTTTGTTTACCCATTTTCCAGATTTCATAAAATGCGGCAAATTCTAACATGATTCGGACAGACTTAAGCATAGATACGAGTGAGAAACTCTCATCATAGTCAACACCTTGAACTTGTCGAAAACCTTTTTGCGACAATTCTAGCTTTTGTAGATAGTGACACTACTATCAGCGTCCTTCTTCCTCTTGAAGATCCATTTAATATCAATGGCTTGCCGATCAATGGGCAAGTCAATCAAAGTCCATACTTTGTTCTCATACATGGATCTCATCTCAGATTTCATGGCCTCAAGCCATTTTGTGGAATCTGGGCTCATCATCGCTTCCTCATAGTTCGTAGGATCGTCATGGTCAAGTAACATGACCTCCAGAACAGGATTGCCATACCACTCTGGTGCAGATCTCACTCTGGTTTACCTACGAGGTTCGGTAGTAACTTGATCTGAAGTTACATGATCATCATCATTAGCTTCCTCACTAATTGGTGTAGTAGTCACAGGAACAGATTTCTGTGATGAACTACTTTCCAATAAGGGAGCAGGTACAGTTACCTTATCAAGTTCTACTTTCCTCCCACTCACTTCTTTCGAGAGAAACTCCTTCTCTAGAAAGGATCCATTCAAAGCAACGAATATCTTGCCTTCGGATCTGTGATAGAAGGTGTACCCAACAGTTTCTTTTGGGTATCCTATGAAGATTTACTTCTCCGATTTGGGTTCGAGCTTATCATGTTGAAACTTTTTCACATAAGCATCGCAGTCCCAAACTTTAAGAAACGACAGCTTAGGTTTCTCGCCAAACCATAGTTCATACGGTGTCGCCTCAACGGATTTAGATGGTGCCCTTTTTAACGTGAATGCAGCTGTCTCTAATGCATAACCCCAAAACTATAGTGATTAATCGGTAAGAAACATCATAGATTGCACTATATCCAATAATAGTATGGTTATGACGTTCGGACACACCATTATGCTGTGGTATTCCAGGTGGCATGATTTCGTGAAACTACTCCACATTGTTTTAATTGAAGACCAAACCCGTAACTAAAATATTTTACTTCTGCGATCATATCGTAGAAACTTTTATTTTTGTTACGATGATTCTCCACTTCACTCTGAAATTCTTTGAACTTTTCAAATGTTTCAGACTTGTGTTTCATCAAGTAGATATACTCATATCTGCTCAAATCATCTGTGAAGATCAGTAAATAATGATACCTACCGTGAGCCTCAATATTCATCGGACCACATACATCAGTATGTATGATTTGCAACAAATCTGCTGCTCGCTCCATTGTTCCAGAGAACGGAGTCTTAGTCATCTTGCCCATGAGGCATGGTTCGCAAGCATCAAGTGATTCATAATCAAGTGATTCCAAAAGTCCATCAGCATGGAGTTTCTTCATGCGCTTTACACCAATATGACATAAACGGCAGTGCCACAAATAAGTTGCACTATCATTATTAACTTTGAATCTTTTGGCTTCAATATTATGAAAATGTGTATTACCAAGATCGAGATCCAACAAACAATTTTCATTGGGTGTATGACCATAGAAGGTTTTATTCATGTAAACAGAACAACAATTATTCTCTAACTTACATGAATAACCGTATTGCAATAAACATGATCCAATCATATTTATGCTTAACGCAAACACCAAATAACATTTATTTAGATTCAACACTAATCCCGAAAGTATAGGGAGTGTGCAATGATGATCATATCAATCTTGGAACCACTTCCAACACACATCGCCACTTCACCCTTAACTAGTCTCTGTTTATTTTGCAACTCTCATTTCGAGTTACTACTCTTAGCAACTGAACCAGTATCAAATACCGAGGGGTTGCTATAAACACTAGTAAAGTACACATCAATAACATGTATATCAAATATACCTATGTTCACTTTGCCATCCTTCTTATCCGCCAATTACTTGGGGTAGTTCCGCTTCCAATGACCAGTCCCTTTGCAGTAGAAGCACTCAGTTTCAGGCTTAGGTCCAGACTTGGGTTTTTCACTTGAGCAGCAACTTTCTTACCGTTCTTCTTGAAGTTCCCCTTTCTTCCCTTTGCCCTTTCTCTTGAAAGTAGTGGTCTTGTCAACCGTCAACACTTGATGTTTTTCTTGATTTCTACCTTCGCTGATTTTTGCATCGCGAAGAGCTTGGGAATTGTTTTCGTCATCCCTTGCATATTATAGTTCATCACTAAGTTCTACTAACTTGTGATGGTGACTAGAGAATTCTGTCAATCACTATTTTATCTGGAAGATTAACTCCCACTTGATTCAAGCGATTGTAGTACCCAGACAATCTGAGCACATGCTCACTGCTTGAGCTATTCTCCTCCATCTTTTAGCTATAGAACTTGTTGGAGACTTCATATCTCTCAACTCGGGTATTTGCTTGAAATATTAATTTCAACTCCTGGAACATCTCATATGGTCCATGACGTTCAAAACGTCTTTGAAATCCCGATTCTAAGCTGTTAAGCATGGTGCACTAAACTATCAAGTAGTCATCATATTGAGCTAGCCAAATGTTCATAACATCTGCATCTGCTCCTGCAATAGGTTTGTCACCTAGCGGTGCATCAAGGACATAATTATTCTGTGCAGCAATGAGGATAAACCTCAGATCACGGATCCAATCTGTGTCATTGCTACTAACACCTTTCAACTTAGTTTTCTCTAGGTACATATCAAAAATAAAACAGGGGAGCTAAACGCGAGCTATTGATCTACAACATAGATATGCTAATACTACCAGGACTAAGTTCATGATAAATTAAAGTTCAATTAATCATATTACTTAAGAACTCCCACTTAGAAAGATATCCCTCTAATCCTCTAAGTGATCACGTGATCCAAATCAACTAAACCATGTCTGATCATCACGTGAGATGGAGTAGTATCAATGGTGAACATCAATATGTTGATCATATCTACTATATGATTCACGCTCGACCTTTCGGTCTCCGTGTTCCGAGGCCATTATCTGTTATATGCTAGGCTCGTCAAGTTAAACCTGGGTATTCCGCATGTGCAACTATTTTGCACCCGTTGTATTTGAACGTAGAGCCTATCACACCCGATCATCACGTGGTGTCTCAGCACGAAGAACTTTCGCAACGGTGCATACTCAGGGAGAACACTTATACTTTGATAATTTAGTGAGGGATCATCTTATAATGCTACCGTCAATCAAAGCAAGATAAGATGCATAAAAGATAAACATCACATGCAATCAATATAAGTGATATGATATGGCCATCATCATCTTGTGCTTGTGATCTCCATCTTTGAAGCACCGTCATGATCACCATCGTCACCGGCGCGACACCTTGATCACCATAGTAGAATCGTTGTCGTCTTGCCAATCTTATGCTTCCACGACTATCGCTACCGCTTAGTGATAAAGTAAAGCATTACAGCGCAATTGCATTGCATACAATAAAGCAACAACCATATGGCTCCTGCCAGTTGCCGATAACTCGGTTACAAAACATGATCATCTCATACAATAAAATTTAGCATCATGTCTTGACCATATCACATCACAACATGCCCTGCAAAAACAAGTTAGACGTCCTCTACTTTGTTGTTGCAAGTTTTACGTGGCTGCTACGGGCTTAGCAAGAACCGTTCTTACATACGCATCAAAACCACAACGATAGTTTGTCAAGTTGGTGCTGTTTTAACCTTCGCAAGGACCGGGCGTAGCCACACTTGGTTCAACTAAAGTTGGAGAAACTGACACCCGCCAGCCACCTGTGTGCAAAGCACGTCGGTAGAACTAGTCTCGCATAAGCGTACGCGTAATGTCGGTCCGGGCCGCTTCATCCAACAATACCGTCGAACTAAAGTATGACATGCTGGTTAGCAGTATGACTTATATCGCCCACAACTCACTTGTGTTCTACTCGTGCACAACATCAACGCATAAAACCTAGGCTCGGATGCCACTGCTGGGAAACGTAGTAATTTCAAAAAAATTCCTACGCACACACAAGATCATGGTGATGCATAGCAACGAGAGGGGAGAGTGTTGTCCATGTACCCTCGTAGACCGAAAGCGGAAGCGTTATAACAACGCGGTTGATGTAGTCATACGTCTTCACGATCCGACTGATCAAGTACCGAACGTACGGCACCTCCGAGTTCTGCACACGTTCAACTCGATGATGTCCCTCGAACTCCGATCCAGCCGAGTGTTGAGGGAGAGTTTCGTCAGCACGACGGCGTGGTGACAATGATGATGTTCTACCGACGCAGGGCTTCGCCTAAGCACCGCCATGATATGATCGAGGTGGATTATGGTGGAGGGGGGCACCGCACACAGCTAAGAGATCAAGAGATCAATTGTTGTGTCTATGGGGTGCCCCCTGCCCCCGTATATAAAGAAGCAAGGGGGGAGGCGGCCGGCCTAGGAGGAGGGCGTGCCAAGGGGGGAGTCCTACTCCCACCGGGAGTAGGACTCCTACTTCCCTTGTTGGAGTAGGAGAGAAGGAAAGAGGGGGAGATGAACAAGGAAAAGGGGGCTGCACCCCTTGTCCAATTCGGACCAGAGGGGGGCGCGTGCCTCCTTCCTTTTGGCCTCTGTCCTCTATTCCCGTATGGCCCAATAAGGCCCATATACTCCCCGGCGAATTCCCGTAACTCTCTGGTACTCCGGAAAATACCCGAATCACTCAGAACCTTTCCAATGTACGAATATAGTCGTCCAATATATCGATCTTTACGTCTCGACCATTTCGAGACTCCTCGTCATGTCCCCGATCTCATCCGGGACTCCGAAATCCTTCGGTACATCAAAACTCATAAACTCATGATATAACTGTCATCGAAACCTTAAGCGTGCGGACCCTACGGGTTTGAGAACAATGTAGACATGACCGAGACACGTCTCCGGTCAATAACCAATAGCGGAACCGGGATGCTCATATTGGCTCCCACATATTCTACGAAGATCTTTGTCGGTCAGACCGCATAACAACATACGTTGTTCCCTTTGTCATCGGTATGTTACTTGCCCGAGATTCGATCGTCGGTATCTCAATACCTAGTTCAATCTCGTTACCGGCAAATCTCTTTACTCGTTCCGTAATACATCATCCCGCAACTAACTTATTAGTTGCAATGCTTGCAAGGCTTATGTGATGTGCATTACCGAGAGGGCCCAGAGATACCTCTTCGACAATCGGAGTGACAAATCCTAATCTCGAAATACGCCAACCGAACAAGTACCTTCGGAGACACCTGTAGAGCACCTTTATAATCACCCAGTTACGTTGTGACGTTTGGTAGCATACAAAGTGTTCCTCCGGTAAACGGGAGTTGCATAATCTCATAGTCATAGGAACATGTATAAGTCATGAAGAAAGCAATAGCAACAAACTAAACGATCAAGTGCTAAGCTAACGAAATGGGTCAAGTCAATCACATCATTCTCCTAATTATGTGATCCCATTAATCAAATGACAACTCATGTGTATGGTTAGGAAACATAACCATCTTTGATCAACGAGCTAATCAAGGAGAGGCATACTAGTGACACTATGTTTGTCTATGTATTCACACATGTATTATGTTTCCGGTTAATACAATTCTAGCATGAATAATAAACATTTATCATGATATAAGGAAATAAATAATAACTTTATTATTTCCTTTAGGGAATATTTCCTTCACTTGCCACTCCTTATTCCATAGTCCATCGAATCCTTACCCAAAACTTGAAAACTTCACAACACAAAACTTAACAGAAAACTCGTGAGCTCCGTTAGTATAAGAAAAATAAATCACCACTTCAAGGTACTGTAATGAACTCATTCTTAATTTATATTGGTGTTGAACCTACTGTATTCCAACTTCATACCCTCCGATACTACTCATAGATTCATCAAAATAAGCAAACAACACACGAAAAACAGAATCTGTCAAAAACAGAACAGTCTGTAGTAATCTGGATCAAACGTATACTTCCGGAACTCATAAAATTCTTAAATAAATTCCTGGACCTGAGGAATTTATCTATTAATCATCTTCAAAAATAATTAACTAAATATCACTTTCCAAATAAAATGGCAGCAATTCTCGTCAGCGCTAAAGTTTCTGTTTTTTACAGCATGATCAACAAGACTTCCCCCAAGTCTTCCCAAAGGTTCTACTTGGCACAAACACTAATTAAAAGCATAAAACCACATCTAAACAGAGGCTATATGAATTATTTATTACTAAACAGGAACAAAAATCAAGGAACAAAAATAATATTGGGTTGCCTCCCAACAAGCGCTATCGTTTAACGCCCCTAGCTAGGCATGATAATGACAATGATGCTCACATAAAAGATAAGAATTGAAATATAGAAAGAGCATCATGAAGAATATGACTAGCACATTTAAGTCTAACCCACTTCCTATGCATAGGGATTTTGTGAGCAAACAACTTATGGGAACAAGAATCAACTTGCATAGGAAGGTAAAACATGCATAACTTCAAGATTTTAAGCACATAGAGAGAAAACTTGATATTATTGCAATTCCTACAAGCGTATATTCCTCCCTCATAATAATTTTCAATAGCATCATAAATGAATTCAACAATATAACCAGCACCTAAAGCATTCTTTTCATGATCTACAAGCATGCAAAATTTACTACTCTCCAAATAAGCAAAATTCTTCTCATGAATAATAGTGGGAGAAAACTCAAAAAAATAACTATCATGTGATTGAAAATTAAGATCAAGATGACAAGTTTCATGGTTATCATTATTCTTTAAAGCATACGTGTCATCACAATAATCATCATAGATAGGAGGCATGCTTTTATCATAATAAATTTGCTCATCAAAACTTGGGGGATAAAAAATATCATCTTCATCAAACATAGCTTCCCCAAGCTTGTGGCTTTGCATATCATTAGCATCATGGATATTCAAGGAATTCATACTAACAGCGTTGCAATCATGCTCATCATTAAAATATTTAGTGCCAAACATTTTATAGATTTCTTCTTCTAGCACTTGAGCAAAATTATCCTTTCCATCATACTCACGAAAGATATTAAAAAGATGAAGCATGTGAGACAAACGCAATTCCATTTTTTTATAGTTTTATTTTATAGACTAAACTAGTGATAAAACAAGAAACTAAAAGACTCGATTGCAAGATCTAAAGATATACCTTCAAGCACTCACCTCCCCGGCAACGGCGCCAGAAAAGAGCTTGATGTCTACTACACAAGCTTCTTCTTGTAGACGTTGTTGGGCCTCCAAGTGCAGAGGTTTGTAGGACAGTAGCAAATTTCCCTCAAGTGGATTACCTAAGGTTTATCAATCCGTAGGAGGCGTAGGATGAAGATGGTCTCTCTCAAGCAACCCTGCAACCAAATAACAAAGAGTCTCTTGTGTCGCCAACACACCCAATACAATGGTAAATTGTATAGGTGCACTAGTTCGGCGAAGAGATGGTGATACAAGTGGTATATGGATGGTAGATAATAGTTTTTGTAATCTGAAAATATAAAAACAGCAAGGTAACGAATGATAAAAGTGAGCGTAAACGGTATTGCAATGATAGGAAACAAGGCCTAGGGTTCATACTTTCGCTAGTGTAAGTTCCCTCAACAATAATAACATAATTGGATCACATAACTATCCCTCAACATGCAACAAAGAGTCACTCCAAAGTCACTAATAGCGGAGGATGAACGAAGAGATTATGGTAGGGTACGAAACCACCTCAAAGTTATTCTTTCCAATCAATCCGTTGGGCTATTCCTATAAGTGTCACAAAAAACCCTAGAGTTCGTACTAGAATAACACCTTAAGACACAAATCAACCAAAACCCTAATGTCACCTAGATACTCCAATGTCACCTCAAGTATCCGTGGGTATGATTATACGATATGCGTCACACAATCTCAGATTCATCTATTCAACCAACACAAAGGACCTCAAAGAGTGCCCCAAAGTTCTACCGGAGAATCACAACGAAAACGTGTGCCAACCCCTATGCATAGGTTCATGAGTGGAACCCGCAAGTTGATCACCAAAACATACATCAAGTGAATCACGTGATATCCCATTGTCACCACAGATATCCACGGAAAGACATACATCAAGTGTTCTCAAATCTTTAAAGACTCAATCCGATAAGATAACTTCAAAGGGGAAACTCAATTCATTACAAGAGAGTAGAGGGGGGAAGAAACATCATAGGATCCAACTATAATAGCAAAGTTCGCGATACATCAAGATCGTATCACCTCAAGAACACGAGAGAGAGAGAGAGATCAAACACATAGCTACTGGTACATACCCTCAGCCCCGAGGGAGAACTACTCCCACCTCATCATGGAGAGCACCGGGATGATGAGGATGGCCACCGGAGAGGGATGGCCCCCTCCGGCAGGGTGTCGGAACAGGTCTAGATTGGCTTTCGGTGGCTACGGAGGCTTCTGGCGGTGGAACTCTCGATCTATTGTGCTCTCGGATGTTTTTAGGGTATATGGAGATATATAGGCGAAAGGAGTACGTCGGTGAACCGAAGGGGGGCCACGAGGCTGGGGGCGCGCCCCCTATGCTCGTGAGCTCCTCCTTCATCTTCTAACGTAGGGTCCAAGTCTATCCGGTAGGTTTCCTTCCAAAAATAACTTCTCCAGTTGATTTCGTTCTGTTTCGACTCCGTTTGATATTCCTTTTCTTCGAAACACTGAAATAGGTATAAAACAGCAAATCTGGGCTGGGCCTCCGGTTAATAGGCCAGTCCCAAAAATAATATAAAAGTGGAAAATAAAGCCCAATATTGCCCAAAACAGTAGATAATATAGCATGGAGCAATCAAAAATTATAGATACATTGGAGACATATCAAGCATCCCCAAGCTTAATTCCTGCTCGTCCTCGAGTAGGTAAATGATAAAAAAGATAATTTTTGATGTGGAATGCTAGTTGGGATAATTTCAATGTAATTCTTCTTACTTGTGATATGAATATTCAGATCCGAAATATTCAAGACAAAAGTTCATATTGACATAAAAATAATAATACTTCAAGCATACTAACTAAGCAATTATGTCTTCTCAAAATAATATGGCCAAAGAAAGCTATCCCTACAAAATCATATAGTCCGGCTATGCTCCATCTTCACCACACAAAATATTTAAATCATGCACAATCCCCGATGACAAGCCAAGCAATTGTTTCATCCTTTTGATGTTCTCAAACTTTTTCAATCTTCACGCAATACATGAGCGTGAGCCATGGACATAGAAGTATAGGTGGAATAGAATGGTGGTTGTGGACAGGACAAAAAGGGAGAAGATAGTCTCACATCAACTAGGCGTATCAACGGGCTATGGAGATGCCCATCAATAGATATCAATGTGAGTGAGTAGGGATTGCCATGCAACGGATGCACTAGAGCTATAAGTATATGAAAGCTCAAAAGAAACTAGTGGGTGTGCATCCAACTCGCTTGCTCACGAAGACCTAGGGCATTTTGAGGAAGCCCATCATTGGAATATACAAGCCAAGTTCTATAATGAAAGATTCCCACTAGTATATGAAAGTGACAACATAGGAGACTCTCTATCATGAAGATCAAGGTGCTACTTTGAAGCACAAGTGTGGTAAAAGGATAGTAGCATTGTCCCTTCTCTCTTTTTCTCTCATTTTTTTATTTTTTTTATTTGGGCCTTTTCTCTTTTTTATGGCCTCTTTTCTTTCTCTTTTTTATTTGGGCTTCTTTGGCCTCTTTTATTTATTTTTCGTCCGGAGTCTCATCCCGACTTGTGGGGGAATCATAGTCACCATCATCCTTCCCTCACTGGGACAATGCTCTAATAATGATAATCATCACACTTTTATTTTCTTACAACTCAAGATTTACAACTTGATACTTAAGACAAGATATGACTCTATATGAATGCCTCCAGTGGTGTACCGGGATGTGCAATGATGCATGAGTGACATGTATGAAAGAATTATGAACGGTGGCTTTGCCACAAATACGATTTCAACTACATGATCATGCTAGCAATATGACAATGATGAATGTGTCATAATAAACTGGATGGTGGAAAGTTGCATGGCAATATATCTCGAAATGGCTATGGAAATGCCATAATAGGTAGGTATGGTGGCTGTTTTGAGGAAGGTATATGGTGGGTTTATGGTACCGGCAAAAGTTGCGTGGTACTAGAGAGACTAGCAATGGTGGAAGGGCGAGAGTGCGTATAATCCATGGACTCAACATTAGTCATACAGAACTCACATACTTATTGCAAAAATCTATTAGTTATCGAAACAAAGTACTACGCGCATGCTCCTAGGGGGATAGATTGGTAGGAAAAGACCATCGGTCGTCCCCGACCGCCACTCATAAGGAAGACAATCAATAAATAAATCATGCTCCGACTTCATCACATAGCGGTTGACCATACGTGCATGCTACGGGAATCACAAACTTCAACACAAGTATTTCTCAAATTCACAACTACTCAACTAGCATGACTCTAATATCACCATCTCCATATCCCAAAACAATTATCAAGTATCAAACTTCTCATAGTATTCAACACACTCATAAGAGAATTTTATTATTCTTGAATACCTAGCATATTACGATTTTAAGCAAATTACCATGCTATTTAAGAATCTCAAAATAATCTAAGTGAAGCATGAGATTTCATCTATTTCTTCAAAATAAAACTACCACCATGCTCTAAAAGATATAAGTGAAGCACTAGAGCACATGACAAACTACTCCGAAGGATATAAGTGAAGATCAATGAGTAGTAGAATAATTATGCAACTATGTGAAGAATCTCTAACATTTAATAATTTCAGATCTTGGTATTCTATTCAAACAGCAAGCAAAGCAAAATAAAATGACATTCTAAGAATGGCAAACATCATGTGAAGAAGCAAAAACTTAGGATCAACCGATACTAACCGATAGTTGTTAAAGAAGAAAGGTGGGATGCCAACCGGGGCATCCCCAAGCTTAGACGCTTGAGAATTCTTGGAATATTATCTTGGGGTGCCTTGGGCATCCCCAAGCTTGAGCTTTTGTGTCTCCTTAATTCCTCTCATATCATGGTCTCCCTAAATCTCAAAAGCTTCATCCACACAAAACTCAACAAGGACTCGTGAGATAAGTTAGTATAAACCATTGCAAAAACCTTATCATACTCTACTGTAGAAAATCACTAAAATTATTATTCAACATTTCATACTAAATGCCTCTGCATATTTAATAGTCCTATCCTCAAATAGAATCATTAAAAAAGCAAACATATGCAAACATAACAGCAATCTGCCTAAACAGGATAGTCTGTAAAGAATGCTGCAGCATCCATAATTCCTTAGCTCCAAAAATTATTAAAGAAGATTCCCACTGTAGTAAATTTATCAGAGCTTAATATGCAAAAGGTTTCAACATTTTATCACATTCTGACTTTTCTAGGGAATTATTGCAACAGCAGTAAACTTTCTGTTTTCAAACAGCAACAAGTGGACTTCTAAAATAGGCATAGTAAAGGCTATCAATGCCACTTTTATTGAAATAAAAGATGCAAAACTTTATTCTAAATAACAGCAAGCAAATCCTAACAAAATAAATTGATGCTCCAAGCAAAACACATATTATGTGGTAAATAAAAATATAGCTCCAAGTAAAGTTACCGATGAACGAAGACTAAACAGGGGATGCCTTCCAGGGCATCCCCAAGCTTAGGCTCTTGGCTATCCTTAAATATTACCTTGGGGTGCCTTGGGCATCCACAACCTTAGGCTCTTGCCACTCCTTATTCCATAGTCCATCGAATCTTTACCCAAAACTTGAAAACTTCACAACACAAAACTTAACAGAAAACTCGTAAGCTCCGTTAGTATAAGAAAATAAATCACCACTTCAAGGTACTGTAATGAACTCATTATTTATTTATATTTCTGTTAAACCTACTGTATTCCAAATTCTCTATGGTTTATAAACTATTTTACTAGCCATAGATTCATCAAAATAAGTAAACAACACATGAAAAATAGAATCTGTCAAAAACAGAACAGTCTGTAGTAATCTGAATCAAACATATACTTATGGAACTCATAAAATTATAAAATAAATTTATGGACCTGAGGAATTTATATATTAATCATCTTCAAAAAGAATTAACTAAATATCACTCTCCAAATAAAAATGGCAGCAATTCTTGTGAGCGCTAAAGTTTCTGTTTTTTACAGCATGATCAACAAGACTTTCCTCCAAGTCTTCCCAAAGGTTCTACTTGGAACAAACACTAATTAAAAGCATAAAACCACATATAAGAAGAGTCTAGATGAATTATTTATTACTAAACAGAAGCAAAAAGCAAGGAACTAAAATAAAATTGGGTTGCCTCCCAACAAGCGCTATCGTTTAACGCCCCTAGCTAGGCATGATAATGACAATGATGCTCACATAAAAGATAAGAATTGAAATATAGAGAGAGCATCATGAAGAATATGACTAGAACATTTAAGTCTAACCCACTTCCTATGCATAGGGATTTTGTGAGCAAACAACTTATGGGAACAAGAATCAACTTGCATAGGAAGGTAAAACAAGCATAACTTCAAGATTTTAAGCACATAGAGAGGAAACTTGATATTATTGCAATTCCTACAAGCGTATATTCCTCCCTCATAATAATTTTCAGTAGCATCATGAATGAATTCAACAATATAACCAGCACCTAAAGCATTCTTTTCATGATCTATAAGCATGCAAAATTTACTACTCTCCACATAAGCAAAATTCTTCTCATGAATAATAGTGGGAGAAAACTCAAAAAAATAACTATCATGTGATTGAAAATTAAGATCAAGATGACAAGTTTCATGGTTATCATTATTCTTTAAAGCATACGTGTCATCACAATAATCATCATAGATAGGAGGCATGCTTTTATCATAATAAATTTGCTCATCAAAACTTGGGGGACAAAAAGTATCATCTTCATCAAACATAACTTCCCCAAGCTTGTGGCTTTGCATATCATTAGCATCATGGATATTCAAGGAATTCATAATAACAACATTGCAATCATGCTCATCATTCAAATATTTAGTGCCAAACATTTTATAGATTTCTTCTTCTAGCACTTGAGCACAATTATCCTTTCCATCATACTCACGAAAGATATTAAAAAGGTGAAGCGTATGAGACAAACTCAATTCCATTTTTTATAGTTTTCTTTTATAAACTAAACTAGTGATAAATAAGAAACTAAAAGACTCGATTGCAAGATCTAAAGATATACCTTCAAGTGCTAACCTCCCCGGCAACGGCGCCAGAAAAGAGCTTGATGTCTACTACACAAGCTTCTTCTTGTAGACGTTGTTGGGCCTCCAAGTGCAGAGGTTTGTAGGACAGTAGCAAATTTCCCTCAAGTGGATGACCTAAGGTTTATCAATCTGTAGGAGGCGTAGGATGAAGATGGTCTCTCTCAAGCAACCCTGCAACCAAATAACAAAGAGTCTCTTGTGTCCCCAACACACCCAATACAGTGGTAAATTGTATAGGTGCACTAGTTCGGCGAAGAGATGGTGATACAAGTGCAATATGGTTGGTAGGTAAAGGTATTTGTAATCTGAAATTATAAAAACAGCAAGGTAACTAATGATAAAAGTGAGCATAAACGGTATTGCAATGTGTTGAAAAAAGGCCTAGGGTTCATACTTTCGCTAGTGCAAGTTCCCTCAACAATACTAACATAATTGGATCACATAACTATCCCTCAATATGCAACAAAGAGTCACTCCAAAGTCACTAATAGCGGAGAACGAACGAAGAGATTATGGTAGGGTACGAAACCACCTCAAAGTTATTCTTTCCAATCAATCCGTTGGGCTATTCCTATAGGTGTCACAAACAACCCTAGAGTTCGTACTAGAATAACACCTTAAGACACAAATTAACCAAAACCCTAATGTCACCTAGATACTCCAATGTCACCTCAAGTATCCGTGGGTATGATTATACGATATGCATCACACAATCTCAGATTCATCTATTCAACCAACACAAAGGACCTCAAAGAGTGTCCCAAAGTTCTATCGGAGAATCACAACGAAAACGTGTGCCAACCCCTATGCATAGGTTCATGGGCGGAACCCGCAAGTTGATCACCAAAACATACATCAAGTGAATCACGTGATATCCCATTGTCACCACAGATATCCATGGCAAGACATACATCAAGTGTTCTCAAATCTTTAAAGACTCAATCCGATAAGATAATTCCAAAGGGGAAACTCAATTCATTACAAGAGAGAAGAGGGGGAGGAGAAACATAAGATCCAACTATAATAGCAAAGCTCACGATACATCAAGATCGTGCCAAATCAAGAACACGAGAGAGAGAGAGATCAAACACATAGCTACTGGTACATACCCTCAGCCCCGAGGGAGAACTACTCCCTCCTCGTCATGGAGAGCATCGGGATGATGAAGATGGCCACTAGAGAGGGATTGCCCCCTCCGGCAGGGTGCCGGAACGGGTCTAGATTGGTTTTCGGTGGCTACGGAGGCTTCTGGCGGCGGAACTCATGATCTATTATGTGTTCTGGAAGTTTTAGGGTATATGGAGTTATATAGGCAGAAGAAGAACGCCAGGGGAGCCACGAGGGCCCCACGAGGCAGGGGGCACGCCCTAGGGGGGTGGGCGCGCCCCCCACCCTCGTGGGCCGCTCTCGTATCTTCTGACGTGGGGTCCAAGTACATCAGGTGTGTTTCCTTCCAAAAATAACTTCTCCAGTTGTTTTCGTTCCGTTTCAACTCCGGCTGATATTCCTTTTCTTCAAAACACTGAAATAGGCATAAAACAACAAATCTGGGCTGGGCCTCCGGTTAATAGGTTAGTCCCGAAAGTAATATAAAAGTGGCTAATAAAGCCCAATATTGCCCAAAACAGTAGATAATATAGCATGGAGCAATCAAAAATTATAGATATGTTGGAGACGTATCACACTACATGCCATGTCATCAACCGTGTTTATCTTCACAAGCTTCTGAACAAAACATCCTATGAGCTCCTCACTAGTAAGAAGCCAAATGTCAGTTACTTCAGAGTATTTGGTGCCAGGTGCTGGATCAAGGATCCACATCACACTTCAAAATTTTCACCGAAAGCACATGAAGGTTTTATGCTTGGTTACGGAAAGGATTCTCACTCCTACAGAGTCTTCAATCTCTTTCACTATAAAGTGGTTGAAACTGTGGATGTGCGGTTCGATGAGACTAACGGCTCGCAAAGAGAGCACCTACCAAATGTGCTAGATGAAGTTCCATCCAGTGAATCCATCAAGCTTATGGGAACTAGAGAAATATACCGTCTGAAGCACAGCCCGAAGAGGAACTCATCATCTCTGCACCTGATCAACCTGAAGACAATACTCAGCCTGAAGACAATCCTTCTAACGATGACAATGATCAGCAAGAGCAAAATCTTTGTCCTATGCATCCTCGTGTTGCAAATGAAGTACAGATTGAGAAAATAATTGATAGCATCAATGCACCTGGTCCACCCACTCGTTCAAGGGCAACACAACTAGCAAATTTCTGTGGGCATTTTGCATTCATCTCAATATCTGAATCCAAGAAAGTTGATGAAGCCTTCAGGGAACCTGAATGGATTCAAGTTATGCAAGAAGTGCTTCAACAGTTTGAGCTGAATAATGTATGGGAACTGGTCAAGCGTCCTGATCCTTGTAAACACAATATCATAGGCACTAAATGGATATATCGCAACAATCAAGATGAGCATGGTCAAGTTGTCAGAAACAAGGCTCGTCTCATTGCTCAAGGATACACTCAAGTTGAAGGAATTGACTTCGATGAAACATTTGCTCCTGTGGCTAGGCTTGAAGCCATACGCATACTGCTAGCCTATGCAAATCATCATAACATCCTTTTGTATCAAATGGATGTGAAGAGTGCTTTTCTCAATGGCAAGATTGAAGAAGAAGTGTATGTTGCACAACCGCCTGGCTTTGAAGATCCAAAACATCCTGACATGGTTTACAAGCTCAACAAGGCACTGTATGGCCTCAAACAAGCCCCTCGTGCTTGGTATGACACACTCAAGGACTTCCTGAAGAGCAAAGGCTTCAAACCTGGTTCCCTGAATCCCACGCTCTTCACGAAGACATATGATGGTGAACTGTTTGTGTGCCAAATATATGTGGATGACATTATCTTCGGCTGCACTAATCAGAAATACAGTGATGAGTTTGGATACATGATGCAAGAGCAATATCAGATGTCCATGATGGGTGTGCTGAAGTTCTTCCTTGGTCTTCAAATACGACAGCAATGCAACAACATCTTCATATCTCAAGAGAAATACCTCAAGGATTGCCTGAAGAAGTTTGGAATGCAAGACTGCAAAGGTTACACGACGCCAATGCCTACCAGGAGTCATCTAGATTCTGACGCCAATGGTAAAGAGTTTGATCAAAAGGTATACTGCTCCATGATTGGTTCCTTGCTTTACTTGTGTGCATCTAGGCCAGATATCATGCTTAGTGTTTGCATGTGTGCCCGATTCCAAGCGGCACCAAAGGAATCGCATCACTTAGCTGTGAAGCAAATTATTCGATATTCTCACACCCCAACACTAGGATTATGGTATCCAAAGGGCTCAGAGTTTGATCTAGTTGGATTCTCGGATGCTGATTATGCTAGTGACAAGGTGGATCGCAAGTCTACATCAGGCACATGTCACTTTCTGGGACGATCACTTGTGTGTTGGTCTTCAAAGAAGCAGAACTGTGTATCTCTCTCCACTGCTGAATCTGAATACATTGCTGGTGGATCTTGCTGCGCTCAGCTTCTATGGATGAAGCAAACACTCAAAGACTATGGCATTCATTTGAAACAAGTGCCACTCTATCGCGACAATGAAAGCGCCATCAAGATCGCCAACAACCCAGTTCAACACTCGAAGACAAAGCACATTCAGATCCGTCATCACTTTCTCAGAGATCATGTCATGAAGGAAGATATTGATATCATTCACGTTAGGACTGAAGAGCAATTGGCAGATATCTTCACAAAGCCATTGGATGAGAAAAGGTTTTTCAGGTTGCAGTGTGAGCTAAATATCTTGGAATCCTCAAATGTCCTGTGATCATGCACACATCCTAACACTTATACATGTTGATGAATTAGATGTGCAAACACACAAAGTAACATATATCTTCAACTAATGAAGACTTACACTCTAAGTGTGAATACATTAACGCGGAATTTGACTTCGGAGCGCCACGATAATTGTGCGCCGTGTCTGGGTCTAATATTTCCTATACGGTGGGTAACGCCACCACCAAACTTTTGTTTGGAATACTTTCTTTTGGCGTTGCATTTGCAAAGTCTTCGCATTTGGTTTGTCTTCATTGTTAACATGGCTTCATGTTTATCTTCAATATACTGATTTGGTTGCTATCCTCTACAGCATTCACTTATAGCTATGTCTTCTAGTTGAATCTTTTGAACTAAGTGAATGTGATCGGACCCTGACCTTTCTATGCTCCCGTCTTAAGTCTATCTGCCCAAATCATATGCATTCTATTGAAACTGTTGAATGTCTTCGCTGCATCCTTGTCAGCAGAAGATACAGAGACAAACATTAAATCTGTTTTAAATGCTTAATCCTTTTTGCCTGAAACCCGGAGAAGCGGGAACGACCACCCGACAATCCAGGCGTGCGTGGGAACATGGAACAACCTCCAATGTGTTGCATGATCGCCACGTGTCCTTCAGATGTGAACCGCCAGGGGCACCTATGTAATAACATTGTGCTGTCCCTGTCCCTGTAAATACACGCCTCACGCCAGTCATTATCTCTTCTTCCACTCTCGCACAAACCCTAGCGCCACCGCTAGCCCTCGACAACACCGGCGACGAAGCGCTTAGCTGCTGCGACCTCACCGACGCCGTCATCACGCCGGTCGCGGACATCTTCTTCTCCGCCGTCGCCATAGGTGTCCTCCGTCGCCAAGTTAGGGCACGGAAGATCGAACTACTCGGCCTCCTCTCCCACTCCGTCTAGCAGTTCCTCGTGTGGTAAATAAAACCTCTTTTTACAGTCTTTTTGATCTGATAGATTCATCCTTTCCAACCACAAGTGGTTTCTGTTGCTACAAAATTGGATCTATCCTGTTCTGCATCTCATAGCATGCCTAGTATGTTCACTTATGCTTCACAAAGTAGTTAGATTCCTCACTTGTACTTATTCGTGGATTCGTACAAATCTGGAACCAACTCTCTACATATGAGTGAATGTCTTCGCACTATGAGGTCAATGTATTCTAAACTGATTTATCTTCAAAATATTCTAAGAATGCATATGACCTCTTCCCTTTCCCTCGCATCTCTAATGCCGTCACAGGTACATGTCCGTGGGAAAATCCCTTGGTTCTCATAGTCTGCATTCATTTGCAGAGTTCTTACAGCATCACATAAATTCTCTTGAAGCCAGTTCATGTCTGACCAGTAGACGGAAGACTTCGACAGTGTTGAAGCCTTTCAGTCTAAACTTCATGACAACAGAAAAGTCTGCAAGGAAGGGACACCTCAAGAGATTTGCCTCTTGACCTCTATGAGCTGTACAAGACAGATCCAGAGGAGGACTACAATTAGCGAAAAACCTGAATCCAATGGATTCGAAGATATTGGGCAGAACAATGGTACAAGTATAGGTTCGTGACCCAGGAATATGCTGAGAAGAATGCCATCAAGCGACCCTAGGGAGATCTTGTACAAAAACCTTCCACCCAGGTCCAGAGCTGAAGCCATTGAACAAGGCTTCTATCCTTGCATGGTCTGTGGACCACAGCCTGCAGATGCCGACCCATCTTCATTGCTATGGTGTCGTGACGACAATCTGTTCAAGCGCAACTTCCAGTTTGCCAAGAACTCGGCCAAAGAAAACAAGAAGTCGCGAGGATTAGACTTCAATCCAGGCCCCTCTGCTCCTCGTGTCGATGGCACACGCGAAGCTGAACCCAATCTTGTTGGGCCCTTCTACAACCTAGAAGGTCTCATCACTCATATTATGGTTCAAGGGACAGCCGTGGATGAACCTGCAGAGGACGCTGATTCTAACGAAGCGCCTGCACCACCGAAGCCAAAGAAGCTGAAGAAATCTAAAGCTTCGAAGCCTTCCCCTGCACCAAAGGTCTCACGGGCGAAGCCCCTGGCCACTGCACCTCCTGAAGCCAGTGTGCAGTCTGAAGATCTCTCACGCATCTCCAAGTCTGCCCAGTTGAAAAAGCCCATGCAACCCACTGGTCAAGCACTGACCCCTGCTGCTATTTTGAGAAACGAGAATGACGCCATTGATCTGTCCAGCGACTACGATCTTGGCGATGACGCTCTAGAGCAATTGATAAAGAGCAAGCAAGAGGCGGAAATCTTCAATGATCTTCCTCTCTTTGATGTGGAGATCCTGTACAAGTTTATTGATGAGTGGTTTGACAGCCCAGATGTCAGTTTTGATGATCTTCAACTTCCAATTGGTCTCACCGTCTCCTTCCACAGAGCCATTGCTCCTGAGCTGGCTCTTGCTCAGAAAATTGTTGAGCTGAAGCATAAGATCGATTATGAAAAGGCTCAGTTCAAGAAGCACATGGCCAAGCTCAATGTTGAAGACATTCAGAACTTTAAGGTCATGATGCATGAGGTCAAGGAGGCATTCCACAAGAAACGAGAAGAAGCAAAAGGTTCTCGTGACCGCATGAAGAATCTTGCTGCCAAATGTGTTCAAGGCTACAATGAAGCTGAAAAGCGAAAGGCTTTGGGGCGACCAGGCATCGACCCCAGAATGGCTGCCAAGAAGAAGAAAAAGCTTGTTGTGGCCGAACCAGAAGCATCAAGGCAGGAAGAACCTCACATTGTCTTTCCAGCCAGTATGATAGGCTCAAAGCCTAAGGTCCCCATAGTGGCTTCAGAATTTAAGAAAACTAGAGCAGCTGAAGCCGAAGTCAGAAAGCGCAAGACCAAAGCCACCACTGATGATGCTCCCCCAACCAAGAAAAGAAAAACAAAGAAGAGAGACCGGGTTGCTTCCACAGAGCCCCTTGTTGTCGAGCCAATTTCTGTTGCTCGTCCTTCCTCTGCAAATGAGAACGTCGTTTGGTAGTTCATGAGCCTGTTCCATAGAGGCTCCTGAAGCTGAAGAGAATCCAGCTGTTGACCCCACCACAGCTGAAGATATTGGTCCTCACGACAATGTTGAAGATGATGAAGTCCTTCCTCAGATCAAGCACAATTTGGTATCATCGCTTGTTCTCACGAACAGCGAACTCATCAGCATTGGTCGTCCATTGACGCCAATTGCTCAGGATGACTCATGGCGGATCACCCACAAGACTCCCCCCGTCAAGCAGAAACACCTGTTACTTCCCCAACTCAAGTCACCACTCTGGTGATTGAAGATGAAGACTTTGTGGCCCAACCAACTCCATCTCCACAAGCGCCGCCAATGTTCCGCAGGCTTCACAAAGGACCAAGGCCACAGGTCTCTCTGTCAAGTGTTCCAGAAGGAGAAGAGCGCCAATCTATTTCACGCCAAGTTTTTCCTGAAGCCTCCCCTACTGCGAACATCCCTGAATCTGAAACCAAAACGGCTGAAGATATTCTGGCTGCATCAGCCGATGACCATGAAGAAGAACCAAGAGAATAAGAACGTGTTGGTACACCCCTGTCCAACCCTAAAGTTGTTCTCGAGGAGAACGTGTCCGACCCTCCAGCTCCTGAAGTGGAGGTTACCAATACAGAGGCGGCCACCAACATCAACACTGAAGCCAATGACGTTGTCATGGCTGAAGTAATGTGGCGCGAAAAGCTAATGTGGTGCCAGAAGTGAATGCACCTGAAGCCAATGCAGCACCCGAAGCAAATCCGCTGCCTGAAGTCAATGCCAATGCCTCTGCTCCTGTACCTCCTCCAAGGACACACACCATCAAGCAAGCATATGATCGTGGACAGCTTGTTACCGTCCGCTGGCCAATCCTAGTTCCTCCGCCTGCTCCCGGACCTTAGTTTGCCTATCATGTGGAGCACAGGCCTCAGGTCCAGAAGCCAAAGCCAAGGCTACCACGGTTTCCAGGTACTGCAACTTCACCAGGATCATTTAATCTGAATGGATTCAAGGCACACAACACATTCTTCAACAGTGCCAAGAACCCCTACACAAGGCCAAGAACCTCTTCGGACCGATTCTGGAGTTATCAGCAGCAAAGCTATTATTCATGCATCTTGTACAATCAGGGACGCATCTTCCCTCACATGCATCTTGAATGTGAAGCCATTGCTGGACTGTCATGCCTTGAAGAAGTCCTTGACTGCATCCGTGATGCGGGTCTGCTTAATTTTGTGACTGACAAGGAACACTGGAATGAAGAACTTCTGCTTCAATTCTATGCTACCCTCCACATTCGTGGATACAACTGGGATCCGAAGACTTGGATCCTTGAGTGGATGACAGGAGATGTTCATCATGAAGCTAAATCTCAAGACATCATTGAGCTCACAGCCCTGCCCACTCCTGGTGAATACTATGAACCAGGTTGTCAACAACACCAGAATGCTTTGGAGAGCATTTTTCAGAAGCCAGAACCCAACATGAGCCAAATGCTAAGCATGATGAAGCCTCTGCCTCGCGCCGCTGAATACCCAATGGAATTCTTTGTTGAAGACCTAGAGTATCTGCCCCGTACCATTTACCATATCATCAGGAAAACTCTATGACCTGTCAAAGGACATTCATCTGCAGCAAAGCTTGAAGGAGCAATGAAGACTTTGGTTTTCTATATCTTCAATGGCATCAACTTCAATGCTCAAGACTTCTTCATCAGGCAGTTGGCTGCATCTGGCTCCGACATTTTTGGTCTGAAGTTCTACGCTCCGTGGGTAATGCGCCTTATCAAGCTTCACTTTGTCTTCAACTATCAGCCGTCTGCGCGCAATCATCTTGTATTCTTGCCAGAGGTCGATCTGTCTGTTGAAGCTATTTACCCAGAGCCTGCTAAGGATCCAATCTATCTTCACAATGTTGATTGTCAAAGCTTCACCCAGCCCATTGAAGGAGTTCAAGCAGTCTCTCGTGTTTATCCCTTGGCTGGTAACACACGTGCCCCTCGCGCCCAAACTGACGCCACTGGAAGCACCATTACCCAAAGGCCTCGGAAGCGATCTCGTGTTCTCAATGACCGACAGCTTCTCGTCGCGCTACATCAAAAACATGATAAGCATCATGACTAGCTTAAGCGTCGGATGCAAAGCCTCTTGGTGGACGTCAATCGCATTCACAATCTTGCCACCAAGAATGCCTTTGTTACACATGAAACCTGTCGAAGGTCCTGGAAGAGTTTGACTTTGCTCACTGCTGAAGAAGATCTTCAAGACGATGGCTTCATAGAAAGATTCAAGTTTGACTCCACTCCTGCTACGTCTTGAGCTTGCGTTGGTTTTCCTCGAAGAGGAAGGGATGATGCAACAGAGTAGCGTAAGTATTTCCCTCAGTTTTTGAGAACCAAGGTATCAATCCAATAGGAGGCCACGCTCAAGTCCCTTGTACCTGCACAAAGCAATAGCTACTCGCAACCAACGCGATTAGGGGTTGTCAATCCCTTCACGGTCACTTACGAGAGTGAGATCTGATAGATATAATATTTTTGGTATTTTTGGTATAAAGATGCAAAGTAAAAAGTAAAAGCAAAGTAAAAAGAAAAGCAAGATTAAAGTGACGGAGATTGATATGATGAGAATAAACCCGGGGGCCATAGGTTTCACTAATGGCTTCTCTCAAGAGCATAAGTATTCTACGGTGGGTGAACAAATTACTTTTGAGCAATTGACAGAATTGAGCATAGTTATGAGAATATCTAGGCATGATCATGTATATAGGCATCACGTCCGTGACAAGTAGATCGAAATGATTCTGCATCTACTACTATTACTCCACTCATCGACCGCTATCCAGCATGCATCTAGAGTATTAAGTTAAAAACAGAGTAACGCCTTAAGCAAGATGACATGATGTAGAGAGATAAATTCATGCAATATGAAATAAACCCCATCTTGTTATCCTCGATGGCAACGATACAATACGTGCCTTGCTGCCCCTTCTGTCACTGGGTAAGGACACCGCAAGATCGAACCCAAAGCTAAGCACTTCTCCCATGGCAAGAACTACCAATCTAGTTGGCCAAACCAAACGGATAATTCGAAGAGACTTGCAAAGATAACCAATCATACATAAAATAATTCAAAGAAGATTCAAATATTATTCATAGATAGACTTGATCATAAACCCACAATTCATCGGTTTCAACAAACACACCGCAAAAAGAAGATTACATCGAATAGATCTCCACAAGAGAGGGGGAGAACTTTGTATTGAGATTCAAAGAGAGAGAAGAAGCCATCTAGCTACTAACTATGGACCCGAAGGTCCGAGGTAAACTACTCACACTTCATCGGAGAGGCTATGATGATGTAGAAGCCCTCCGTGATGAAGGCCCTCTTCCGGCGGAGCTCCGGAACAGGCCCCAAGATGGGATCTCGTGGATACAGAAAGTTACGGCGGTGGGATTAGGTTTTTGGCTCCTGTTCTGATCGTTTGGGGGTACGTGTGTATATATAGGAGGAAGAAGTATGTCGGTGGAGCACCGAGGGGCCCACGAGGCAGGGGGCGCGCCCTAGGGGGGGTGCGCCCCCCACCCTCGTGACCTCCTCTTTGACTCCCTGGAGTAGGGTCCAAGTCTCCTGGATCACGTTTGGTGAGAAAATCACGTTCCCGAAGATTTTATTCCGTTTGGACTCCGTTTGATATTCTGTTTCTCCGAAACACTGAAATAGGCAAAAACAACAATTCTGGGCTGGGCCTCCGGTTAATAGGTTAGTCCCAAAAATAATATAAAAGTGGAAAATAAAGCCCAATATAGTCCAAAATAGTAGATAATGTAGCATGGAGCAATCAAAAAATATAGATACGTTGGAGACGTATCAACTCCTCCAAGGAATGCTCACTTGTGTCGGACTCCCTCCCTTGAAGACTCTGACTATTCTTCCTTAGCTGCCACGGTGAATGCCAGAGTTATCGATGATCAAGATGATGCCACTTCACCACCTCCACCTTCAGCGCGTCTCGACACTGCACCAAGTTCTTCTGCACCACCGGACCTCAATGACGACCCTGGTGCTTCGCCTGCACCTCATGGGAACGAGTAGAAGCTCTATGTCTTCAAACCTTTTTGGTCATTACTGACAAAAGGGGGAGAAGCATATGAGTTGATAGTCTTCAAGCGGGTCCATATGGGTGGTTGCTTTACTTTTTGCTACCTTTGCCAAGTGCTTACAACTCTAGCTTTTGAAACATTTGGTTCGTTTTGAGTTGTAACACTTCAATTTGATGGTCATCTGCTACCTTTTTCGACACTATGTGATGCGATGATAAATTCCGCATGTGCGACGAAAAGTTCTGCACGAAGTCATTTTGCAGACGTCCATTTTTCATTATGCATGTCATTATCTTCACTATATCATTTCATGCATGATGAATTGTCTTCATAAGTAAAAGAGGAGCTCCGCAAGTACAACCTGCCATGTGCATTTGCATTCAAAAGCAAAATACTTACATGCACATCTTCAGGGGGAGCCTTCCTGCTACTTATGAAGACAATACTTAAATCCTTTACAATTTCACATACTTTTATCCCCGTTGAAAACTTCAACCAGTTTGTCATCAATCACCAAAAAGGGGGAGATTGTAAGTGCATCTAGTGCCACCCCTAGTTGGTTTTGGAGTATTGACGACAAACCTGGTTGAGGGACTAATGTGTTTGTGAGAATTGCAGGATAACACAGGTAGAAGTCTGTCATTGATTCGGTTTTCCTATCGGAGATGACCCCTAAAAATGTATGAAGACATTGAAGTCAAAGGTGGTATGTGAAGACATTCACATTGAAGACTATGACAAGAGAAGACATCGCGTGAAGACTATGGAGCGCGAAGACTTAGCTGTTTCATCGTTCTTTTTCTTCTTTGTTGAGTCATAGGAACCACCGTACTGTTAAGTGGGGTCCAAGTGAACCAGTCAGAATGACTGAAGTGATGCTTAACCAAAATCCTATGTCTTCAAGCGAAGACAATGAGAGAAAATCTTATCCAGAGCTGGATAAGTCAGCTTTGCTTGTAGCTCAAGTAAAGTTGCCGTGTGTGTTTGAAATCTGACCGTTGGAACACGTGTCAGTTCCTTAGTGACCCAGGGTCATTGTGGACAAATCAGGTCGGGTTGCCTAGTGGCTATAAATAGCCCACCCCTACACCATAATTTGGTTGGCTGCTCAGAGTTAGTGCACGGCTTTTGTCGTTTGAGAGCAACCCACCTCGAAGCCTTTGAGAGAGAAATCCTTGTGAGGACAAAGCCCTAAACACCCAGAGCCAAAGAGTTTTAGGCATCACTTAAGTCTTCTTGTCTGTGTGATCTGAAGACTTATTACACTTGAGGACTGTGAATCCTCCAGCCAGTTAGGCGTCGCGTTCTGAGCATCCAAGAGTCATTGTGGATCGCCGGTGAACGAAGTCTGTGAAGGTTTGGAAGTCTACCTTGAAGACTTATCAGAGTAATTGGGCGAGGACTGGGTGTCCTTAGCTCAAGGGGAATAAGGTGAAGACACGGTCTTCTGAGTTGAATCTCAGCCTCCCTAACCAGACGTACGGTTGTCACAGCAACTGGAACTGGTCCAACAAATCATTGTCTTCAACGAGCCACTGGTTCTATCCTTTCCATCTCTTTATTCACTGTTAGTCCTTGTGAAGTCATTGTCTGCTTGCATTATCTTTTGTCTTCACTGAGTGACTGCTTGTTCTGATTGGCTTCATACTATCTTCCATCCTGATCTATACTGCCTAGCTGCTATTAGTCTTTGTGCCTTCATTTCATTGAATACTTGACTATGGCTTAATTAGTGTAGTCTACCTTCCGCTGCATGGTAATAGGTTTATTTCTATCGTTTGTCTTCGAAACTTCCATGTTTTGAAGACTTCCATAAAAATCGCCTATTCACCCCCCCCCTCTAGTCGATCACTAGCACTTTCAGACTTGCTTGGTACTCTGTTGAGAATGTTAAAGTAGGTTTTAAGCGCCTCCATCCATAATCCCAATGGCAAGTTGGAATAACTCATCATTCTGTGCACCATATCCATAAGTGTACGGTTGCGCCTTTCAGCTATTCCATTTTGCCGAGGCTCGCCCGGCATTGAATACTGGGCTACTATACCAGTCTCCTGCAAGAACTTCGCAAAAGGTCCAGGGACTTGGCCATATGGAGTGTGTCAACGGTAGTACTCTCCCCCACCACTACAAAAAAAGACACATCCGTGACATTTTGGGCCGAACAATTTTTTTTCTGTCATACATATGACACTTCTATGACGATAATTGTGACAAAACCCGGTATCATCATAGATGTGGTGGGCTCCTACTTCTATGACAAAAAATCATGACAGAAAATGGGCTTTTCGTCCTGGGCGGGCTGGAGACGCAGCTGTATGACATTCTTTGGGCTGTCCATGACGGAAAAAACCGTGGTAGAAGCGAGGGGGAGGAAAATTTCGGGGAGTTCCCGGTTACGGTGGGAGGTCGGGGGCCGAGCGATGCGCGTTTCTCTCGTACATGTACGCGCGTGTGTGCGAGGCGTTGGCTCTAACTGAACCCAAGCGAGGCGTTGGGCTCTAATTGAACCCGAGCGATTCCACTGCAGGCTACGCGTTACTGAACCCGAGCGATCGATGGCTGTTAGCTGAACCCGATCGAGCGATTCCTTGGCTACTGCTGCTAACTGAAGCCGATCGATGGGATGAACAGTGCGTGTTGCGGGGGGTGTTGGATGAACAGTGAGCGGTGGCGTTGCCTCATGAACAGGACCCCGTGGTGTGGTGGAGGGCTGGATGAACAGTAGACGGTGGAGGGGTGCCCGTGGAGGGGTGGATGAACAGGACCCCATGGTGTGGAGGGCTGGATGAACAGTAGACGGTGGAGGGGTGCCCGTGGAGGGGTGGTTGAACAGGACCCCATGGTGTGGAGGGCTGGATGAACAGTAGACGGTGGAGGGGTGGTTGAACAGTAGCCGGTGGAGTAGCGTGCGGTGGAGGCTGGATGAACAGGAGCCCGTGGAGGCTGGAAGAGGTCGACGCTGGATGAACAGTAGCTCGTGGAGGCTGGAGGGGGTCGACGGTGGAGATGAACAGTATCCCGTGGAGTCCCGTTTTGCGGTACGCCACACCCCTCCCGATGAACAGGACCCCGTTTCGACCGTAGCGCTCCAACACAAGTTCGTTTCCTCCGTTTTGCGGTACGCCACACCCCTCCCGATCAACAGGACCCCCATTTCGACCATAGGAGGTCTGTTTCCTCCGTTTTACGGTATGCCACACCCCTCCCGATCAACAGGACCCCCGTTTCGACCGTAGGAGGTTCGTTTCCTCCGTTTTGCGGTACGCCACACCCCTCCCGATCAACAGGACCCCCGTTTCGACCGTAGGAGGTCCGTTTCCTCCGTTGTGCGGTATGCCAGGCCTCGTTTCCATCGCCTCTTCCGTCCAAGCCCTCCCGATGAACACGACCACGCATTCAGTTCCGACCCATGAACACGACAACGACGCTGTTTCTCCGTTCCGACCCAGCCATGTACACGAGCCCTCGCCGTACGTATGCGCGAGTAGGCGTTCGAGACCGCCCCCGTATGTACACATACGTGGCTGTATTTTCTTTCTTGCACCCTGGCCGCCTCTACTACAACACGTGCGCGCCTCTACATCCACCAGTATATATGTACGTACACGTTCGTGACCAGAATGACAACGCTACGTACGCTTCGACTAGGTGGGTCCCGACTGTCAGGCACTTCCTTGCCTGCGAAGATGTAGCTGGTGGGTCCTAGCAGTCAGGAGGGCGAAATACGGTGGCCCGTCCGGTGGGTCCCCGCTGTCAGGTGGAGGAATAATTATTTTGCACGTAATAAGGAGGCACTTCCTTGCTGCGGCCGTGGACCCAGCTGTCAGCCTCTCCACGTAAAGTCCACGTCCGATGGAAGTCGTTCATTGACCACGTTGACCACGCCGCCCCGAGAGCACCAGGGCGGTGGACGACGGCGAGGCCTAGGAAGGGGACGACGCGGAGCCAGGGAAGACGCGGCAGTGGATGCCCACGCGTAGAGGAGTACGAGGGTTCATTGGTTGGCTGCGGTGTGAGGCTGCCGTCGCCGCAAAATAACAGGGGGTGTGGGTGAGTAGAGGGATGGCCTGGCCGGCGGTGGGAGTAGTAGGGGCGGTGAGGCCTCCGCCGCATCGCAGCCGGCCACGGGAGGCAGGAGCACGAGGCACAACCGGCGCTGGTTTGGGCGGCTGGAGCAAGAAGACCAGAGGTTGAAGAAGCACTACGGCCGTTGGATGGACATCGTACGGTCACTGGAGCTAGAATTGTGCATATTGACTAAGTTGACAAAGCCCTCCGTCCCCGTCAACTTAGTAGGCCCACAAGTCAGCCTCCTGGCAAGGTGGGTCCCAGCTAGCCGGGGGAGTATTCATTTTTTTGTGCGTAATAAGGAGGCACTTCCGGTGGGTCCAAGCTGATAGCGGGGGGAACGTTTTTTTCACGAAATACGGTGGCCCGTCCGGTGGGTCCCAGCAGTCAGGGGGAAATGATTTTTTTCGCAAAATACTGGTGGCCCGTCTGATGGGTCCCTGCTGTTAGGTGGAGGAATAATAATTTTCCACGTAATAAGGAGGCGCTTCCTTGCGGCTGCCGTGGACCCAGCTGTCAGCCTCTCCATGTACGGTATTCTTCCGATGGAATTCGACCGTTGACCACATTGACCACGGCGCGCCGATAGAACCACGGTGGTGGACGACGGCGAGGCCTAGGAAGGGGACGATGCGAAGCCGGGGAAGACGCGGCAGTGGATGCCCACGTGGAGAGGAGTACGAGGGTTCACTGGTTCGGCTGCGCTGCCGTCGCCACGGAATAACAGGGGGTGTGGGTGAGTGGAGTGGAGGGATGGCCTGGCCAGCGGTGGGAGTATTATGGCGGCAGTGAGGCCTCCACGGCAGCACAGCCGGCCACGGGAGGCAGGAGCAGGCGGCACGACCGGCGCTGGTTTGGGCGGCTGGAGCAAGAAGACCAGAGGTTGAAGAAGCACTACGGCCGTTGGATGGACATCGTACGGTCAGTCGAGCTAGAATCGTGCATATTGACTAAGTTGACAAAGCCCTTCATCCCCGTCAACTTAGTAGGCCCACTATACTGGGTCCCAGCTAGCAGGGGGAGTATTCATTTTTTTTGTGCGTAATAAGGAGGCACTTCCTTGCGTGCGAAGATATAGCTGGTGGGTCTGAGCTGTCAGCGGCGGTAATGTTTTTTTCACGAAATACAGAGGTTGTTTCGGTGGGTCCTAGATGTCAGGTGGAGGAAATCATTATTTTGCGCGTAATAAGGAGGCATTTCCTTCCATGCGGCCGTGGACCCAGCTGTCAGCCTCTCCACGTACAGTCCACTTCAGATGCATGTCGGTCGTTGACCATGCTGACCACGCCACGCCGAGAGCACCAGGGCGGTGGACGACGGCGAGGCCTAGGAAGGGAACGACACAGAGGCAGGAAAGACTCGGCCGTTGTTTTTGTTTCCCACACGGAGGGGAGTACGACTGTATGAGGGTTTACTGGTTCATCTGCCGTCGCCGGAGAATAACAGCAGGTGTGGGTGAGTAGAGGGATAGCTAGGCCAGCGATGGGAGTATGGTGGGGCGGTGAGGCCTGCGCGGCAGCACAGCCGGCCGCGGGGAGGAGGGAGCAAGAAGTCTCGCCGGTGCTTGTTTGAGCGGCTGGAGCAGGAAGAGCAGAGACTGAAGAAGCACGACGGCCGTTGGATGGACATCCAACAATATACAGGCCATGTGTGAAAAGCCTCAAATCTGTGGAAAACAGCATACAACCCATCTACCAATATTTCAAATAATTTACAGCCCATTTGCTAATTCTTACGGGTTTTTTGGAGCCCATATTCTTTATGTTAGCATTACAGCCCATATTGTGGCCATGGTTAAAAAATTATACGAAATTTTGCATATGTCGGTGCGGTCTGAACTGTTTTTAATCCCGAAATTTCGAGTCACATTCAGACTGATTTTAAAAATAAATGTATATCAATATAAAATCCAATAAATTGTCCATGCATAAAAATCAATGCAATTTAAAATCTCGAAATGAAAAAAAGATATTTGAAAATAATTGTCGGTTTGATGTGTTTTAAAAATGTACAACCCATTTCTCATTACTGATAGGCCATTTTCTCGGCCAGCCGAATGAAGCTCTCCTCGTCTTGAAAGATTTGCAGCCCAACAGGCCTGATAAAGCGACTTACTTGAGAAATCACAAAAAAACTGGGCTAGCCATTTTCAGAAAGAAAAAAAACTACTGGGCTGGTCTGTGGTGAACATAAAAGAAAAGGCTGTCTAGACAGGCCAGAGTGTCCCGCACAGCCCAGTTGACACCCTGCTTCCGTCTCAAAAACAAATTAGATAAATGTCACTCCAATTATGGCGATTCATAAAAATGTCACTGCAATTTCCAAACTTTGAAAAATGCCACTGCAATTTTTGCAAACTTTGAAAAACGCCACTTCAGTTTGCAAACTTTGAAAAACGCCACTTCAGTTTGCAAACTTTGAAAAACGCCACCCCAGACTTCGAAAAATGCCACTAGAAATGGCATGAAATGGCATTTTTCAAAGTTTGGAAATTGTAGTGGCATTTCTCGGATACACAAGATTTGGAGTGGCATTTATCAAATTAACCCAAAACAAAAATAACTAGGCGAGCTGCTGGGTCCCTGGTGTCAGCCGCTCGTTGTGCAATTCTCTCGTTTATGACTACGTTGACAATGGCATGGGACCCAGATGTCAGAAATCCACTAGGAGGAGCCATTTTTATTGGCTTGAAATAAGGAGGCACTTGCTTGCGTACTGCCATGACCTTGGCGGGTCCCTGCTGTCATCCTCTCCACGTACAATCATCTCCTGATTGTGTACGCATCAACTTGCTAAGCCAACAAGTCAGCCTCTAAACCGTGGAGGACAAATACAACCCATTTAAAAAAATAACAACCCATTCCATACGTTCAAACGGAAAGTTCAACATTCAGACCAAAGTAACAGGTCTGATCCACATATAGAGTACTGAACTTCCACGTTCACAACCATCATAGCCAAGTTAACTATCTACTCCCACTAACACTCTAGTAGCGTACAAGTACTAACTTACTCTTAGCTAACTAGATGATGCCGGCCGCCATCTGCTGTCCATGCTAAACGCTGGCACCGGTGTCCTCCGCCTCGCCTCGGACTTGCCAGAGGTGCGATAGGAGGCACTTGCTTGTGTACGAGCTTGTCAGTTTCTTCAGAGGTAGGCATTTTATTCAAAAAACTGCCACTTCGCATCTTGCGCCGCAAATAAAACTGCCAGGAGCGCATTTGTAGGCTAGCTAGTAATCGATCAGTAACTTGTAAACACTGAGCGTAAGTAACTGTTAATGCATCTCAATGATTCACAGATCATATACAAATATGTAGCTCCAAAAGCAAAGATCAGCCACTTCGGATCTTGCGTCGCAACTAAAACTAACTAGTACGATTCCCATACATAAGATCAACATGTCAATGCATCTCAATGACTCACAGATCATATACAAATTTGTAGCTCCAAAAGCAAAGATCTAGAAAAAAACATCTGTTCTTCCTACTAACATGGATGCTTCTATTGGCCAACATTCAGTACAGACTAAAAGACAAATTTGTTTATGAAGTCTACAATTCCTCTTGCAAACATCAGTGGTTTCACCAACATCTGGAACCATGAGAATGAACCAGCCATGATGGAGAAACATGCACTGCAATATGATTTGGTCTTCCCTCGATCACAATGCGAGACTATTTTCGGAATAAAAACTTTAACTTAGGCAAAATGATGTCCATTGTATAATCAGACCAAAGCAATGAAGCACCTAGTGTTGGCCAATAAATAGTACAGTACTACTTTTCTGCAGTCCATGAAGTGACTATCCAATCTTTCTGTGTCTATTTTCAAATGGCACTGCATGCAGTGACTATACTATTCTCTTGTGCAGTTCAACCAAAATTGCGGGCACTTTGTTGGTTTGCCAAATAGCAACGGGCAGACATGTCTGTCTGCACAAATATCAAGCAGCTAGTAAATATATACCACACCTTGTATTTTCGGTTTAAACATGTCTCTTCCGCTTAGCATATGTCATGTTCTGCACTGGACAATCTGATACAGTTATGTTTTGCCCTGGACAATTTCATACTGAATTGATTTGCTGGTTCAGAGCAGAAATATAGCGCCTATTCTTCATCAGACCAAGGATATCGATGTTCGCAGTGATGGAAGAGGTGAAACCGATGCAACCGAAATTGAGCATCCAATCATTGAATCCTGTCCTGCACCTCCAATGTAGGTCCACCCTGCCAATAAAATCACATGCAAACCACTAGTATTACTATCTAATGACAATACAAAAAGAGTAGCAAGATAGTAGCAAACCATGTACCTTCGTAATGAACAGCTCATAGTGCCACCAGTTGGATATAAAGGTTGGGAAAAACATGCTCCTAATGTTGAACCAGTTGGACTTTTTGTGCAGTTCCACTAACATCGAGCATCCCTGTTTGCATAGATATTGAAAGTGTGATTACTCTAAAAGTGGCACTAGTTGAAGCATAGACTCACAAATATAAGCATTCCAATTTCTTAATGGGAAAAGGTAGCAAGACTGTTTCTAACCACCTGTTTGAAGGAATAAATAAAGCAACAGCGGCTGATGTGAGGAAGGCATACATAGTTTTTTCTGGAAAAGTGAGCCATTCCTGACCTTTCCTCTTCTTTTAAGAAAATTTTGTGCAGTTCTACTAAAATAAAATGCCATCACCGCCTTGAAAATTCAGTGACACTGTACAAAAGGAAATGACTTAACATTACATCATGATGTCAGGTATGTAGTCGACAGGCATTAGAGACAAACACACAGACCTCCTCAAGAGAACAGCCGGAGGAGGGGGTCCCACTCTTGACCTTTCCTCTTGTCTTCATAATTGTCTGTGCAGTTTAACCAAAATAAAATGACATCAGCGCCTTGGAATTTTGGTGACACTGTACAAAAAATTAACTTATCTCATGAAAGTGAGGTATGTAATCTATAAGCATTAACAGTGCAAAAATCTGACGGGAGTAACAAGTTTCATCATTGGTATACTGGTTGTGCAACAACATTAGAATGCCTTATAGCTGAAAAATCTTTAATACATCCACAATCAACAGCTAACCCTGAAATAATCCAGTGACATTAAATGGCATTGCTTAAATTTATGGGTGGCATTAGACTGAGAGCGGCATTAGTTAAATGTGGCATCACTTTAGCAGTAGCATTGCTTGACTTAACTGCTGGCGTTATACTAATAGCAAAAAAAGTGGCAATAAGAGCATGGGAGGCACCAGTACGATGTACCTCCATGGACGCAGAGTGGTGAGGGAGGTATGGTTGTCCAGAGCAACAAATATCCAGGCAGCATATGTGGATTACGGTCCCATTTTTGTTCTCTTTAGCCACCTTTTTCCTATGCGAGGACAACAAACCGATCGACCTGGTCATTCTCTATTGCGTTGTCATGCCTGTCTACCCTTCTTCAACCAAGAGACACGAGACTCGTTCCTTAGCTACTGATTTTCCCCTTTTCAACCTAGATGCGGGTTCGATGCCTACTCTCTTGGACAGTACAGTCTTCCTTCCTTTCCTTATTCAACCCAGACATGGATTAGTCTGCATGAAGTAGGGTTTCCTTTAATAGTGCAAATTATGGTTTTCGTCTGCGTGGCCAGCAGAGTAGAGGATAGCAAATTGGGAAGATGGTGGAGTGGAAAAAGATCCACATGCAACGACGTAGGAGATGGGGCAATAGAACAAGGTTATGGCTCGAAAAGAGGTAGCATACCTGAGGGTCGGCGGGAAGTGGCTTCGCTCGTGGTCGTCGTCCTCCACACACACTACGACAGCGAGCTTGGGGACGGAGGCCATCCCGCGCGGGCGCTAGGTCTGAGAGGACAGCCTTGTCGTTAGTGCGTGACCTCGCTCGCCGACGACGAGTGCGTCAACGCTGCACGTCCTTTTCTTCCCCGGTGGATCTGTGACCACCGGTGAGGAGGGAGGGAGGGGCCGTCTTTTTTAGATCTGGAGAGAGGGTGGTAGTGTGAGAATCAAGTGGGCAACCCTTAGCAAGAAAGCGCTGAAGCTCCAGCCTATATATATCTTTTTTATACTACTAGTACTGGAGGTGGGGTAGTGGTAGAGTAGTTTATATTTTCTCTGTGTACAGTACCAGTTAGTCGTGCTTCAAAACTGATCGACACGCCATTAAAAAAATAAAGGTCGATAACTAATGCGGCACCTCGGGCCAACGCGGCCAGATCGCATTTTGCACGAGAAATTACACACCATGTTTCGTTGACATGTGGTTCCTATTCCAACATATCAGTGAGACGACGGCGAGTAGTAGGAGTATTTCCGAACAGACGTGTAGGCCGGGGCGCCTCTTCGTGAACCGTGGCAAACTCGCAACCGTCCACCGACTCTTCGCCTTTCCCTCTCGATTTGGAACTACTATCGCACGCTCTTCCTCTCCCTCCTCCATTTTCCCTCAGCCCTTCACCCTTTCTTCTGCCATTGTTCGATCGTCTTCTTCATGGAGGGAACAGGCCGGAAACGACCTTGTTATTCTTGCCCCGATCTGAAAGATGACGTGGTGGAGGAACTCATTGATCGGTGCGACGTAATCACCTCGGCTAGCATGGCAGGTTCGTTCCAGCCCATTCTCGACTCAACTAATAACATCATTGCAAGGAACCCAAGGGTCAAGGAGCGGTTTGATCTCCCCTATCTTCTTCATCGTGACCCTGCTCGCTGGTGAGAGAATGACGGAGACCTCGCCTTGTGCAAGTTGATGCCGCTTGATAATGATACGTGTGATGTCAAGATGCCATCGCTTAAGGGTAAGTCCTGGGCTGGCGCAAATGGAGATTGGGTTGTTTATATTGGGTACAATTGCGAGTGGGAACTTGTGAATGTGTACACTCGTCAGCGGATTCCACTTCCAAAAATCTCTGAGTGCCCTGAGGTTGAGCACACAGCTGATCTACGTACGTTCAAATACGATCATGGTGACTGTCGTGTACTGAAGATAGCAATTTGTCGAGTTCCCAACCGCTCTTGGAATTACAAAAACTATGATGTTGTTGCTATCTTCGACAAGCTAGTTGTCGTCCTTCATGGTTCGACTGGATGGATATTACTCAAAAATCAGTTTCTATACACGGATGTGTACTGTGATGCAATTGAATACAAGGATCTTGTGTTTGCTGCCACCTCTCGTGGCACTGTTTTTGCATGGGATCCTCATTTTTTCGGTACGTTTGTCTTCCACCATAATTATAATTGTTTCATCCACATGCATGTGGGTTAGCAACTTTCCCTTTACTAATTAACCTTCTTCTTGTGTTTCCAAGGTCCTGTGGACATCCCACCACCTATACTTGAAGATTTTTATAACCAAGGGGGAGATGACGATGGTGATGATCACGAGCATGAGGACGAGCAGCGCCGATATACTCTGTGGCGCCTGGCAACTAATTCCGATGGATCACCTCTTCTTGTGTGTATACAGCCCACTGATGATGTTACTGCTAAGGAAGCAGGTGTAGTCTCCCATGGTCGCACTCTCCGGACCTATTCCAACACTCGTTGCATGGTATTCGGGATGGATACTAGTGTGCTAGCGCCAACTCCTTCTCCCTGGCACAGAATTGATAGTCTTGGAGAAAACTCGCTCTTCCTTGGACGAAACTATCCGATGATGGTGAAAGGCGATCTAACCGCTGTTGACACATTTATGAGAAGCAACTGTGTCTACACCTCAGACATTTGCGTGGTTCCCTACCCTGGTACTGATATAGTAGGCCGCTTCAGCCTGGATGATCAGTCCTGTGTTGGTCTCCAGATCGACAATGCATGGCTCGTCCCAGAGAATCACTTGTGGTTCAAAGCAAGCGTTTCCAATGCCGAGGAACGGTTGAGTTAAAGTTCATTTCATTGCTTGTTATTTGTTGTGTGGTGAAAACTTTAGTATTTATAATGTATCCTCGTTGTCGATGTGGGTTGATGATCTATTGTTCTATGTAATAAAATGATATGCCTGTGATAAACTTACTAAATTTATGAATGGCTTTCGAGTCGCTTCTCTGAGTGAGTGGTGCGACGAGGCAAAAAAATATTTTCCGAATACATAATTGTACGTGCATTGCAACAGGTTATCGGATGAGGCCAATCAACAATAGTAGTACACTATTTGTACTAGCTTCACATGCTTCGCGCGTCGGGCGGGTGTTTTTACTGTAGCCATATGTTAATGTGTTCGTTGTACGTAACCAGCACCTCGAATCCTCGATATACTAGTAGTATA
The DNA here is from genome assembly GCF_056163025.1 of Triticum urartu. Classification (NCBI taxonomy): domain Eukaryota; kingdom Viridiplantae; phylum Streptophyta; class Magnoliopsida; order Poales; family Poaceae; genus Triticum; species Triticum urartu. The sequence goes on from NC_141873.1 coordinate 430,115,426, forward strand.
GTATATAGTAGGAGTAAGTAGTAGGAGTAGTAGGGTGGCATGGGCCAGAACAAGCATTCACGTCCAGGAGTACGGCACACGCCACCACCACAACATCCATCTGATACCATATTATTTCTTGGAGTCCGTGCGAGAGCAATCTCTTCAACCTCGTCGTTTCTCTAACTTCAGCCATCGCACAGTGGGTGAGGTGGGGGTTTGCCGATAGTCGGTTTCCTTAACTACGGTCCCACTTGTAAGGCCAACTCCAACGCACGACCCCAAACAGACCTCCGTTTTTCACGAACACCAACAATAATTTTGACTACTCCTGTAGTAAGTTGGATTAGTGCCTTCTCGATGCATTCATTGTTGATCTGCGGAGGCTCAATCTTGCGTGCTTCTTTCTTCTTCGAGTGTAAAGAAGTAGACGTTGCTTCCTCGCATCTAGTCTCATGTCTAGCCTCTATTCTATACTAGCTAAAAGTGATAGAACATCTACTAAATTGCGCTCTACCAATATATGGATGTACTCTTCTTCCCAATACAAAAACTTGCATCCATTCTACTCCCTCCGTTGCACAATACTACATGCCTTCTATTTGTCAAAATATATATGTATCTAGACATGTCTTAGTATATAGGTACATCCATTTTTGGACAAATGGAAGTCAAGTATTTTGGAACGGAGGGAGTACACAATAAAAATTTTAAGTTAGCACAACTAGTCTAATCCCAGAGCAGAACCGAAGATTTGGTCGGGTTCTTCCTCCTTTTGCCGACACGTGGGACATCCACATCCAGGTCGTGTCATGAAAGAAAATAGAGTGGTAGTTGAAGCCACGAGATGTGCATCTTGGGTTAAACTGTAAATAGAATCTTACTACTCTTGAGTAACTCCAAAAGCGGCCACCGAAGATCTTTATTGCATTTGTTTTTCATCACCAGCACATCGAGGTGAAAGATGTGCAGGTTCAGTGGGTCCTCTTGCGTTTTCACTGACATGTGGGGCCGCATGTGAGCAAACAGACGATGGGCTCCGCGCGTCCGCTGGCTGGCTGAGAAGAGAGATAGAGGAGGGCTGAGCAAGGACTGCAGGAAATTTGTTCTACGTACCTCGATATAGGCTCGATATAGTTGGGTGGCATGGGCCATAACTAGCATTAACGTCTAGCAGTATGGCACACACCACCCACACAAGTCCCATCCGACACCAATTTTCTTGGAGTCCGTGCTACAGCCATATGTTCTCCCTCCTGTCCTATTTTCTCAGCCATCGCGCGGTGGGCGGGGTGGGGGTTTGCCGATAGTCGGTTTGCTCAACTGCGGTCCCACTTGTAAGTGAAAATGCAACACCGCACGCATTCTCGCTTGAGCGGCGTGCCAGACCAACTGTGTGGGGGTGCGACGCGAACACGGCAGGCTTTTCCTTTTGAACTCGTAACTTGTAAAATTTGGTTCTGCTCCATGGCGCGACCGATAGATAGAAAATAACGATTTTGCCTAGAGTAATGAGAAGTTTGCTTCTGGCGCCGTTCATGCATGGAGTACGTACGAAAATTATGAAGTTGATGCGAAAGGTAAGATAATTACTATAGTATCATATACTACTACATGGATTTGACGGAAGGATAAAAATACATATGGATCCATCAACGTTCAACGACATCCTCACGCCCTAGTGCGCCGGGTCACCAACCGACGTGTGAGGAGCAGCGGCGTTGGCGGCGAGCTCAACGTGCTTCTGAACAGTGCCGTCCAAGGTTGCCCTGCGCTCTAAGAAGGCCAGCGTCCTATCGTCCTCCTCTTGCATGTACTAGTCCTTGTGGACGATTTGCGCGTAGACGTGGGTGATTATGTCGATGGTGTCTTGCTGCGTAGCGAGCGCGACCTCGAGGTGGACATTCTCCGGTGCAACGGCGGGCAGTCGCAGGGCCACCAATGCGTCGAAGAGGTTGCTACCATAGTGGCCGTTGAGGGTGGCGGGCATCGCAGAGCCTGGGTGCATCGGCTGGAGGCTTACGTCAAAGTTGTCCGCAAGCTTCTTGACGACGGTGAACTTGTCGAGGAAACCGATGAGGACCTCGTCGAACAAGGATGCGAAGCTGTCGTCCAAGCGGCCCCTCGCCCTGGCGGCCTCAAGCAATACTACCTGTCGGGCCGCAGGCCGTCGTCGTGGACCATCTGGCACAGCCGGCTGATGCTCGCGCTCATCGCCTCCATGGGTCTAGCGTAGCTTCTAGTCAACTGATCTTGCGATTCGAGTGATCACTCAGCCCTTGGTTAGCGTGCGTAGGTGCGTAGGATTTCGTACTACTCCTCGGCCCTCTACTGCACCTGCCTTTGGCTGTATGATAGGTGGGCCAGCCACCCCCTGGGGCCACGTGTCATTCACCTCCTGACCCGTCTCTCACACGCACCCTGCTAGTGTATATACTCCCTCCTTTCCGGTTTATAGGGCTTATCTCAAAATTTTAGTTTTTCCATTTCATAAGGCTCAATTTGGTTGTTTTCCATCACATGTTCAGATTCCAAGGTGCATTAAATCATTGCATGCAAGTACTAAGAGAAAATTGACCAATGCATGTAATTTATGCATGCATGCATTGCAATTAATGCATTGGTAAACATACTTTTTTGAGCAAAACAAGAGCATTAATTGGGTGCTTTTGCAAACTACAAAAAGTATTCCACCACTCACCATCTACCTTGGTTGGTGAGAATTTTGAATTGAGCCTTATAAACTGGAAAGGAGGGAGTATAGTGGTTTTCTTTTTCTCTCCATATCAACCATTTTATATTGCATACGTGTCATTCAAGAGTGAAATGGTGGTTGCTTCTTCCGACTAACTTACTGTGTGATTTGACTGCTCCTTAGTGGCCCCTACACGTACTCCCCCTACGTGTATGCAACAGTCACACGTACACATGGACGCAAAAATGCGCGCGACGCCCTAATGCATGCATGTCCGAGCACATGACGGAACACACACGGTGACACTCAAGTGCTCAACCTACACATGCATGCACACACATACTCAGTCAGGGTGAGCTAGTGACCGTATGAACACCGGAAAATATATATATTGAGCGCAATGAGCGTATTATGAAGTCCATTGACCGTACTTTTACAAATATACAGTGACAGACAGTGTATTTATCTCGTTTGAAATTAAGCCATGTTAACCGGAGAGGAGGCAGCAAGGTCTAGCATTACTTTGTTGTGTCCCGTCAACTTGCTGAACGAGGAGAAGGTTGCAGGACGGTAGAAGCTTGCGCGCGGTGGCTCGCAGGACAAGGAGAAACTTTTGACTAATGCAAGCTCTCCCTCGCTCAGGCGGTGGACGTGCAACAATTAATTCGGTGTCAGATTGCTAGAAGCATACTACACTATACTACTAGGAACCGGATGGAGGAGCGTCTGCACTCTTATTATAATTTTAAAATGTGATAAAGCAATCTTCAACACATTTGGTTCTCTTCGAGGGTTCTCGCATGTGATAATGGAAGTTGATTGCATGGAACACTCGCCACAATTCTCGCTTAATTCTGGCTCATATCCTGTTACAAATAGTAGCGCTCAGTAACATTTCCTCTTTTTTTGTTATTCAACATGTAAACAGGTCAGCAAACCTTGCGGCGCATCTTCGTGCGAAGTGTGCTTGCTGCACTTTGAATGTGGCCGAGAGCTGGCTTGATGAAACACCTCGCTTCCTACTTCTTTTTTTGGCTTCCTAGTGACCAGTGTCTTGGCTGATCGTCCTAGGAATGCTTATATATGAATAAAGCTCTCTCATTTGCCCACAAAAAAGATTAAGCCATATTAACCGGAAAGGAGGGAGTATGGACTAGCACTACTTTTTGGTGTGTCCCGTCAACTCACAGAACGAGGAGAAGCTTGCAGGACAAGGTGAAGCTCGCTTACGCCTTTTGACTAATGCAACCTACCCTCGGTGGACATGCATCAGTCCATTCGGTGTCAGATTGTCAGAGGCATACACTGTAGTACCCAACATGCGGAGTACCATCATTGTTCGACTTCATGAAGGGGAGAAGAGCCAAGTGCAGTACTAGTATGCGTACTTGGTTTTGCACCTTCATACTACTCCACCCTCCGTCATATTTTATAGGGCGCTCTTCATTATGATGCATTTCTCTCAACGCATTTCCACCACCAGAGAGACTTTAGACGCGTTTGGTTTAATGCTCAATTAATTAGGGCGTGGTAACCGCAATCAAGTCCACAATTTTCTCTCCATGTACTGTACTACAACGGAGTGCATGCATGTGTGTACCCGAGGTGGAAGCACTGCATGCATGTGTGTACGCATTATTCCCTCTAGTAATAGACGCCATGCTATAACTACCAATGCTATTTTTCAGGCCGATCGCTAGTCGCCTTGGTCCCACAGATTTTTTTTTCTGAAGCGCGTTGTATAAATAGTGACGGATGGAGTAGTATGAGTGGATTCAAAGAAGAGCGTATTGATGGTTGCTTCTTCAAAGCAACTTACAGTGGGAAAGGTGGGGCTTATGATTTGACTGCTCATTACTCACTATTAATGCGGCGCAACGATCGGGCTGAGTCTCCCATGCGGTTGTGCACTACCCCCTCGGTTCTTAAATATACTCCGGAGTATTTGTCTTTCTAAAATATGTTGAAATCTCCGTTAAGACGAATAGAATATTTAGGAACGGAAGGAGTACACATACGAAGCAAAATGAGTGAATCTACACTCTAAAATATGCCCGTTTGAAATTTGTAAAAAGACAAATATTTAGGAACGAAGGAGTATAATTTCGTGCATGGCACATGGACCCGGATGATGAAGAGGCTTCTGGCAATGCTATCAAGCTTCCATCATTTGTTTACATAATTGACGTACTATACAAATAATTTTCCAGCGACATGAAATTGTACAATGGTGTGAGCTTTCAGATTTTGTTTCGCGTGTCTTGCCATCGATACTCTTTCGGAAACAATAAAAAACTAACTTCCTTGCTAATGCATGTCAATTATTAGCAGATCAGAGCTAATAATTACATCACAACTGAAGACAAAGTTGTGACAAGGTGTTAAATTAAAATTGATCCATGCTTTCATTGGCAGCAACGTCCCCCCAGCTCTGTCTAAATCAACAAGGCATGTTGGGAAAAAGGTAGCTGTCTGGAGCATGCAACATTCCGATCATTTTGTGCAGTTCCACTAAAATAGAGCTGAGCGTCCCCGTTCCAAAGATATCAAGTGTGATTACGACAATAGAAGGACTGCTGATGAAACAATAAACACACAAATAGAAGCCGATCACCTTTGCGGTCTCTCTTAAGACTAACTAGTTGGAGAAGATTAGGCTCGGATTTGGATGAGGAGGATAGAGTAAAACCAATCTCCCTTTGTGCAGTCGCACTGAAATGTAGAGACGTTGCCCGTGTGACATTTTAGTACAAATGCACAAAACACTCTTAAGAAAAAAGTGATTTGTGCAGTTCACCAAAAGGTCGCAATAGCAACGAGGTGAAATGGATAGCCCTGTTTGCAAAAAAGAGGTAGAAAGGAAACAATTACTGGCCAATAACAGTTGATGACACATGCGACGACAAAAAAGAAGCATATTCCTTGTCCTAAGGGAAGATAACAACACGGTTGTATTTGTCTAAAACGGTGTGAGGACGAGAATGCAATATGGAAAGTACGTCGGACGAGCTACGTTTTGGGCAAAGAACTATGGAAGATCCACATGCGGCGACGTGGGAAAACGGGCAGTGGAGCAAGGCCGGAGGGGATACCTGGAGGTCGTCGGGATGTAACTAGGTGAGCGGCGGCGGGCGGAATCTGCGAGCAGGTGGCGTAGGCCCTGCCGTGCCGGAGCTTGGTCAGAGAGAACGACGTGTACCGCAGATCGAGATGTGCTGCCTCGGCGCCGTCGAACGGAGAAACGATGCACTTCCTTCCTTTCCCCTAGCGGACGGGATGCGGCCGAATCAGTGACCAACGGTGAGAGAGAGAGAGAGGCCACCGCACTCCCTTTCCCCCGGTGGACGGGATGCGGCCGGATCAGTGACCAACGGTGAGAGAGAGAGGCCACCGCACTCCCTTTCCCCCGGCGGACGGGATGCGGCCGGATCAGTGACCAACGGTGAGAGAGAGAGAGAGGCCACCGGAGCCTTGTGTGAGATACTCTAAAGAGTGGTGAGGGAGTCTTGGATTGGGGGGTCTCCGGACAGCTGGACTATCTCCATTGGCCGGACTGTTAGACTATGAAGATACAAGACTGAAGACTTCGTCTCATGTCTGGATGGGACTCTACTTGGCATGGAAGGCAAGCTAGGCAATACGTATATGGATATCTCCTCCTTTGTAACCGACCTTGTGTAATCCTAACCCTCTCCGGTGTCTATATAAACCGAAGGGTTTTAGTCCGTAGGACAACAATCACAACATACAATCATACCATAGGCTAGCTTCAAGGGTTTAGCCTCTCCGATCTCGTGGTAGATCTACTCTTGTACTACCCATATCATCAATATTAATCAAGCAGGACGTAGGGTTTTACCTCCATCAAGAGGGCCCGAACCTGGGTAAAATATTGTGTCCCCTGCCTCCTGTTACCATCCGGCCTAGACGCACAGTTCGGGACCCCCTACCCGAGATCCGCCGGTTTTGACACCGACATTGGTGCTTTCTTTGAGAGTTCCTCTGTGTCGTCGCCGTTAGGCTTGATGGCTCCTACTATCATCGATAGCGATGCGGTCCAGGGTGAGACTTTTCTCCCCGGATAGATCTTCGTATTCGGCGGCTTTGCACTGCGGGCTAATTCGCTTGGCCATCTGGAGCAGATTGAAAGCTACGCCCCTGACCATCAGGTCAGATTTGGAAGTTTGAACTACACGACCGACATCCGCGGAGACTTGATCTTTGACGGATTCGAGCCACAGCCGGGCGCGCCGCACTGTCGCGATGCGTATGACCTAGCTCTGCCGCCGAACAGTACCCCAGAGGCCGCGCCCGCATCAGCTTCGACCCTTAGTTCGGAGCCAACTGCGCCAATCGAGGACGGGTGGTTAGACACCGCCTCAGGGGCTGCAGTCTCAACGGCGATCGAGCTAAACACCTGCCTAACCCTCTGCGCAGCCCGTGACTCCAATGTGCCGGACTCTTTCCCGGACTCCGAACCATCCGCACCCCTGCCAATCAAATCCGATTGGGCGCCGATCATGGAATTCACCGCCGCGGATATCTTTCAGCACTTGCCCTTCGGCGACATTCTGAATTCACTAAGGTCTCTCTCTTTGTCAGGAGAGCCCTGGCCGGGTTATGGCCAACAGGATTGGGATGCGGACAACAAAGAAATTCGACGCCCACTCACCACCCACTTTGTAGCCACTGTCGATGATTTAACCGACATGCTCGACTTCGACTCCGAAGAGATCGATGGTATGGACAACGATGTAGGAGACGAACATGAACCAGCGCCTATAGGGCACTGGAAAGCCACCTCGTCATATGACACATACATGGTGGATGCACCCAACGAAGGCAATGACGACGAGATAGCGGAGGATGACCCCTCCAAGAAGCAACCCAAGCGCCGACATCAGCGGCGCCGCTCTAAGCCCCACCAAAGCAAAAGTGGTGATACCGGCACAGGAGATAATAACACTCCGGATAGTGCCGAAGACAACAATAATCCCCTCCAGCAAGATTTAGAGCAGGAGGATGAAGGAGCCAGCTCTCCTGAGAGAGCGGCAGACGGAGAGGAGGAGGATGACAATTACATCCCCCCCTCCGAAGACGAGGCAAGCCTCGGCGACAATGAATTCGCCGTCCCAGAGGATCCCATCGAACAAGAGCGCTTCAAGCGCCGGCTTATGGCCACGGCAAATAGCCTGAAGAAAAAGCAGCAGCAGCTTCAAGCTGATCAAGATCTGCTAGCTGACAAATGGACTGAAGTCCTCGCAGCCGAGGAATATAAACTCGTGCGCCCCTCCAAGAGTTACCCAAGGCGCAGATTACTACCCCGACTGGAGGAAGAAGCATATGATACGGCTGATCGGCCACCTCGTGGTCGCGATAGAGAGGCATTCCAGCCAAAAGCTCAGCCTCCACCCCAACGCCATTCAAATAAAAAGGCATGGGGAGATACGCCAGACCTGCGAGACATATTGGAGGACAAGGAAAATCATTCAAGATCGATCTACGGATCACGAAGGCGCACCACTCTGCAAGACAACAAACGTCACGTCGAATACAGTAAAAGCAAATCCGGCCGGGCCGAACACAGCGGGCAAGACCCATTCAAGCTGCGTCGAGATATAGCCCAATACAGAGGCGCCGCACACCCCTTATGCTTCACAGACAAAGTAATGGAACATCAATTCCCAGAAGGTTTCAAACATGTAAACATTGAATCATACGACGGCACAACAGATCCCGCAGTATGGATTGAGGACTTCCTCCTCCACATCCACATGGCCCGCGGTGATGACTTACACGCCATCAAATACCTCCCACTAAAGCTCAAAGGACCAGCGTGGCATTGGCTTAACAGCTTGCCAGCGGACTCCATTAGCTGTTGGGAAGATCTGGAGGCCGCATTCCTCGACAACTTTCAAGGCACTTATGTGCGACCACCAGACGCCGATGACTTGAGCCACATAATTCAGCAGCCAGAAGAGTCGTCTAGGCAATTCTGGACTCGTTTCCTTACAAAGAAAAATCAAATCGTCAACTGTCCGGATGCGGAGGCCTTAGCGGCTTTCAAGCACAACATCCGAGACGAGTGGCTAGCCCGGCACCTTGGTCAGGAAAAGCCGAAATCTATGGCAGCTCTCACGACGCTCATGACCCGCTTTTGTGCGGGAGAAGATAGCTAGCTGGCCGCAGTAATAACATATCAAAGAACCATGGTACCTCGGATACCAAGGACGGCAATAGCAGGTCACGTTGCAACAAGCATAAGCGCCGCATTAACAGTGAAAATACTGAGGATACGGCAGTCAATGCCGGATTCAAAGGCTCTAAACCCGGTCAGCGGAAAAAGGCATTCAAACAAAGTACGCTGGGTCCGTCCAGCTTGGACCGCATACTCGATCGCTCGTGTCAAATACACGGCACCCCAGACAAGCCAGCCAATCACACCAACAGGGATTGTTGGGTGTTCAAGCAGGCCAGCAAGTTAATTGCCGAAAACAAGGACAAGGGGCCGCATAGCGACGACGAGGAGGAGCCCCGGCAGCCGCACACTGGAGGACAGAAGAGGTTTCCCCCGCAAGTGCGGACGGTGAACATGATATACGCAACCCACATCCCCAAGAGGGAGCGGAAGTGTGCGCTCAGAGACGTATATGCGTTGGAGCTAGTCGCCCCAAAGTTCAACCCTTGGTCCTCCTGTCCGATCACCTTCGATCGCAGGGACCACCCCACTAGTATCCGTCATGGCGGATTCGCCGCACTGGTCTTAGACCCAATCATCGACGGATTTCACCTCACTCGAGTCCTTATGGACAGCGGCAGCAGCCTGAACCTGCTTTATCAGGATACAGTGCGCAAAATGGGTATAGACCCCTCAAGGATCAAACCCACAAAAACGACCTTTAAGGCCGTCATTCCAGGCGTAGAGGCCCATTGCACATGCTCAATTACACTGGAAGTGGTCTTCGGATCCCCGGATAACTTCCGAAGCGAAGAGTTAATCTTCGATATAGTCCCGTTCCGCAGTGGTTATCATGCGCTGCTCGGGCGAACCACATTCGCTAGATTCAATGCGGTACCGCATTATGCATACCTCAAGCTCAAAATGCCAGGACCTCGTGGAGTTATTACAGTCAATGGAAACACAGAGCGCTCTCTCCGAACAGAGGAGCACACCGCGGCCCTCGCAGCAGAAGCGCAAAGCAGCCTCTCAAGGCAATCAACCAGTTCGGCGTTTCAAAGCCCGGACACCTTCAAGCGCGCTCGGGGCAATCGGCAAATAGACCGCCTGGCGTGATCTGAGCTCGCGTAGCAATACGGCGGCCACCCCAATCCCAGACTAACGGCGATATTCGTGACGCGTGTACATAATTACGCATTAAAAATACCATGGGCACAGGTGGGGAGGGGGGCACAACTGCGGCACGCCCCAAAACGCGGCCTAAACCGCACTAGGGGCTTCCCGTTTGGTTATTTTTCTTTTTCTTTCAGGACCTTAATCTCTGGAAACACTGTCCGGCAGCACTATTGCCGAACACATGATGCAGCAACCAAGGAGGCAGACAGCTATGTTATACAATGGAATTCCCAGGTTGATTACAGATTTCATATCATTCCTTAGCCCGCCCTTGGAAGGGACATAGTCCTACTCTTTGCTTATCGCACTATCTGTATCACTCTGCTTTAACGCAATCTTTCAATAAACAATGCATGACATTACGACTATTATTGCATTCTTATTATATATATATACATAAACACTATTCTGATCACGGGATCATAATAATATTCTGATCACAACATGAACTTCCCGAGTAACGCGCCTGACCTTCCCTGGGTACTAGGTTGAACTTCAGCTAAAAGGTGTCCGAATGGGGCTTGCGATATACCGTTGGATAGCTATGGATATCAGTATCATGACCCAAGTTAAATTTTTGGCAAAATGTAAGCGGTTTAAGAGCAGTTTTGAAAACCGTTTTTTCTTTATATAAAAAACGTGAATCGTATTTTCGATCGCATTTTTAAACCGTTTATCGGAATGAGGCAAATAATATGGCATTGGAAAGCTGCTGCAAAACCGCTCCTTCCACATGTTGAAAGTTTTCTCTAATTCCCTACGATTAAAGAGTAATTCGGAAAATCATAAAATTTTGCAAACCGAACACCCGAGTTCGTATTTTCGATGCCATTTCTAAACGGCTAATCCATTTGAGGCAAATAATGTGGCGTTGGAAAGCTTATGAAAATGCGCTACTTTTTTATGTTAAAAGTTTTTTCTAATTTTGAATGGTTTAAAAGTAATTTAGAAAACGGTACAAGTTCCACCGAGTTCGTATTTTCGAGCTAATTTTTTAACCGTACGTCCAAATGCAGCAAATGATATGGCGTTGGAAAGCTTGAAGAAATGTGAAACTTTTTGTATATATTGTTTCTCCTAACTCATTACAGTTTTATGTCAGTTTTGAAAATGGTTAAAAACGTATTTTTGCCGTAATTTCTACAAACTTTATCGGAATAGGGCAAATAATATACCGCTGAAAAGCTACGGAAAATGCGAAATTTTTTCATGTTGATGGTTTTCTCTGAATCCTGACCGTTTTCAAGTAATTTCGAAAATGGCGAGATCATTCTGCACCGCGTGAAGAACCTGAACTTCTCGGCATGTCTACTTGAACTTCACTCTGTTTTTCACGTGTTTTTTTTTGCTCGTAGCTCTCCATCCACTGCTCGTAGCTCTCCATCCACTCATCGAAATTGAGCAAGTGATATACCAGTGGAAAGCTGCTGTAAGCACGCAACTTTCCCGTGTTGATCATTTTTTCGTACTCGCGACGATTTTAAAAGTTTTTCATCTGATATTCATTCAGTGTAGTAGGTGAACTTCCTGTTGTTTTTACGTTGAACTTCTGTGACGTATTTTTCATTTGTAATTTTCTCATCCATTCGTCAAGTTTTACACAAATGGTATTTCTTTTATATAAACCTCTCTCACAATAGTTTTTAAAATTTCTCCAACGGAGGACTTGCACTTATATCAACAAACTTTTAGTCTTTGCTTTTTTTATTTTTTTTAATACAAAATGCACACCTTGCAGTACGTGAACTTCTGGTAGTTATCAATCAAACTTCTCTCGGTTACGTGAAAATATCTGAGCTTTTTATAAATATTTATCTGAATTTCTTAACCCTTTTTTATAAAATTTTGAAGCGTTCTATTTTTAAAAGTTGAACTTCTTGTTTCTTTGAACTTCTTGTTTCCAATCTTTAATAACGAGGAAAATCTGAGTTTTTTATAATCATCGAACTTCTTCATCTTTTTAATATGGACTTCCTGATTTTATTTCTTTAATCTTTTTATGAAATTTTGAAGCACTCTATTTTTAAAAGTTGAACTTCTTGTTGTTTTATTTTTGAACTTCTTTTTTTCATTCTTTAATAATGAGAAAAATCTAAGTTTTCTATAATCATCGAACTTCTCCATCTTTTAGAGAAAATTGAAACACTTTATTATTTTAATAGCATCAAACCACTTTCGTTATTCTAGTTTCAACTTCTAGTTTTATAAAAAAATGTCAAATTCTTTGTAAACTTTTTTTAGTTGTTCCTTTATTTTAATTTGAACTTATTCGTATTATTCTTTAGTAATGCGATAAATATGTGTTTTTTATAAACTTCGAACTTCTCTATTATTTCAATTTGAACTTCTTAGTTTTATTTTTAGAAAAAAAAATATAGTTGATAAATAAGCATCAAACATTTTTTTCTAAAATTGAACTACATAGTTTTATTTCTCCTAGAAACAGAAATAATTTTTGGTTTTCCATATACATAGAATTACTTCCTTTTTTAATTTAACTTCTTGATTTTATTTCTTTGGTAACAAGGAAAATCTAAGGTTTTATAAATATCAAACTACTTTTCTTTTGTAATTTGGACTTCCTGGTTTATTTTTTTAGTAACGGAAATATCCTAGCTTGTACTAAATATTGAATCGGTCTGGTATTTAAATTTGAACTTCTAGATTTTTTATTTATTAACGGTGAAAATCATTTTTTTATGAATTTTGAACTGCTCTATATTTAAATTCTGGACTTCTTATTTGTTAGTTTGAACTCCTTGTTTTTCATTCTTTAATAATGAGGAAACATATGAAATTTTGTATAACCATCAAACTCCTCCTTTTATTTAAATTTGGACTTCTTATTTTTGTTTCTTTTAGTAACAGAAAAAATCCAAGTTTTAAATAAACATCAAGCCGCTCCTTTTTTAGATTTGAATTTCTATGGTTTTTGAATGGAGAAAAACGTGTATGAGTGTACTAACAAAAATATTTGAATCTTTCATCCACATCACACTGAACTTCAGCCCTCCTCAAACTGGCATCATCCGCTGCTGGAAAATAGAAAAGTTTTTCCTTGTGGTGGTACCACAGAAATGACAGATGATCAAGCTCGAGTCCATGAATTTAGTAAAGGGAGAAATCCGAGTTTTGTAAAAAAACATCAAACCACTCTACTATTATAAATTGAAATTCTTAGGTTTATTGTTTTAGTAATAAGGAAAATCTGAGTTTTTTATATACATTGACCGTTATTTTAGTTAGAACTTCTTGGTTTTATTATTTTAATAACGAGAAAAAATCCTAGTTTTATTTAAAATTTAACTTCCTAGTTTTATTTTTCTCCTGGAGTATTTTTTAATGAACATCCAACTGTTGTGCTTTTTAAACCTGAGCGTTTTATTTTATTTTGTAGAAACGAACAAAATTTGTTTTCCTTTTTTAAATAAACTTCAGACTTCTCTATTTTTTAAATTTGAACTTCAGGGATTTCTTTGTGTCCGCCTCTTTGTTTTTGGATACCCAATGTGTGGGTTTTGTCATAAGCGAACATTTTGAACTATCCGCGGCAGAGAATATGAACTTCGCATCAATGTTTTTTTAAGTTAGTTGAAGTTTTTTTGTTACTGGACTCCCCTGTTATCAGTGATTGAACTGCACTCCTTTATATATTTTTTTCTCTTTTTTTTATGTTCAAACATTTTTTAGATGGACAAGAAACCTTTCATATCTAGAAATATTGTTATTGTCATGCATGATGGAGCGAAACTCTCCAGCACCAGAATTTTGAACTTCCAAAACTCAAAATACCTTACACAAATCAACAACTCAAAAAATAAAAATCATATACATTAAGTGCAAGCAGCATCCTATAGGGCGAACACCCATTTTCATCTAGTAATTCACACTGTACATGGACATGCAGCCAAAGCTTCAATAAGTACATCACGCATACATGCGGTGGTTATTGAAAAACTACAAAAAGATCCACACTCTCAAAAATGACATCTCCCCACCTAGTTATCATCATAGCTGGTCTTTTTCATCATCCTGGCAAATTCGCCAAAATCTATCTCGCCATCAACTATGACAGAACAGAAATCAAGCTGAGTCAATTGATTCTCCACTAGGATAAAGTTTCAGAAAATTGAAGCTCTTCCATTCTCAGCAAATAGAGAGAAAACGACTAACCATTTTTTTCATCTGCCTCTTGAAAATATTACTTGGATGTCTTTTGGAGAGTGATTTTTTTCACCGAACTCTTTTGGCAATATGCTGAATATCAACATCTGAAATCTTCCCCTGCAAAATATAATAAGAGTTCACAACAATGTTCATCTTTGTGTATATGCATTCATCTTTGTGATATATTAAAAATAATAGGCACATCCTGGGAGGGTTGAATTTATCAACCACGAATTTGATGGACCTTGTCCAACGCAATAGTTGGACTTCAGTCATCTCGAGGTTCCTTCTCCAGTAGTATTATTGCTTCCCAAGTTGCTCGCATCACGCATGGTAGCTGCTCGAAGGCACACCGCACACACTCAGGGCTTGTGCGCCACTGTGCAAAGATTTCGTCTGCTCCATTTTAGCTTCGCCCCCTTGCTCGCTGACCTCCAGCTGCTCCGCGCCCCATGTTTGAACTTCTTCAGCCGCACATTTGCCTGGTTTTGGCGTTGGACCTAAGCGCCAGCAATTAACTTTTTTCACAAGCTGATGGTGGGTGAGGACGACATGGATGACAGCTTCCTGCTCGTCCCTGCCGACGGAGAAGAAGTTCAGGAGAGTAAGGATGGCGGACGGAGCCGGTGGCTAGTGGAACAAGGCACGCGAGACAGGGAGCTGAAGGAGCAGGGGCGGCGCTCGGTTGGGGGCGGGACTGCGGCAGCGTCACCGGTTGGGGGCGGGGTGGAAGCGGCTTTGTCGGTTTGGATGGGGTGGGGGCGCACATGGGCTGCGGCTTGTGAAACTGAAAACAAAGGACCAAAAAAAGTGAGTGTTTTGCAGCTTCAGATACATCTGAACTTCAGACCCAAAAAAACGAGTGTTTTGCAGCTGCAGATACATATGAACTTCAGACATCAATGAAAATCACTTAGAGAACAAATACAAGACTAGACAGGGGGAGGAATCGATGCTTTGATATGGATTCAGTTTTAGGACAGGGGGGAGGAAGTAGCTTC
The DNA here is from genome assembly GCF_056163025.1 of Triticum urartu. Lineage (NCBI taxonomy): Eukaryota > Viridiplantae > Streptophyta > Magnoliopsida > Poales > Poaceae > Triticum > Triticum urartu. The sequence continues at coordinate 430,130,622 of NC_141873.1, forward strand.
AGACATCAACGAGGTCACCTGCCATCTCGAAGTGGAGAAGCTGCGGAGGAGCGACGCGCGCTCACACGGGCGGAGTTGCACGGCCTAAGGCGGCGAAGTTGAACGGCCTGGACGACTGTGGCGCCAGCTGTAGGTGGTGGCGCTGGCTGTAGGGGAAGGAATCCGGCGAGCTCACGGTCCCGTGCCATGGCGTCCATCACGCATAGAGGAAGGTGGAGGGAGATGGGGGACGCCAGGCTCTGTGGATGGGGCGGGGCCGATGTTGGTGGAGGGGAGTGGTGAAGGCCGGTAGGTGGTGGAGCAGTCCACACCGGTGGTTGCTCCCTTCGTCAGCGGCAGTGTGTGGGGGAGGATGGCACGAGATCCAGGGAGGAGGTGAGGCGGCATCTCCGGCTGGGGTCAGGGGTGCGGCGCAGCGCCGGTTGGTGGCGAGGTGGGGAGGGTGGCGGCGGCGGCACGGGGGGGAGGATGCGGCGGCGGCGCGGTTGAAGGTCGGGGCAGGGCGGCGGTGCGATTCATGGCCGGGGCCCGGCGGCGGGGCGAGGCAGGGAGGGAGGCGGTGGTTGCGGCGTCATGTAGTTCGAAGGTTAGGGGAGGGGATCGCGGTAGCAGGTGGGCTGGGCTTCTTTTCCTCATACCAGTCGGCTGGGTTGCTCGGGATCTCAGGAACATCCATCGGGCCCTATATAGGGTGGATCATGATCAGAATAACTATTCTAATTCCAGAATTAGAATAGTGCTATATATATGTGTGTGTGTGTGTCTGTGTGTGTGTGTGTTTTCATTAGTGACGCCTTGCGACCGTACACTCTGATATGGTCAATACACCAGGGGCTTACGTACCCCACAATGCGGTGTGAAAACTACGAACACTTTCACAAGTGCGGCACCTCGAACTTATAGCATTATATGCATCAGCTCCGAATCATGTCTTTGGTCAAATGTTAGGTTTGCCCGGCTTCTATGTTTTGGTACCTTATGTTCCGCTCTATCGGCTAAGGTAGCGCTAGGAGAACTACTGCGATTGTGCCCCGGTTCTGTCGGGCTGAGCACCTCAGTAGAGAAAGCTAAAACTGACTGTCATGATAAGGCGAGAGACTGGTCGCTGTTCGGCGAGGTTTTTCGAGTCCCTAAAGACTTATGCCGCTTAGGGCGAGGGGTCGGCCCTGTCCGGCTTACATGTGTGTATCGCGCCCCGAATTCGGCCTTCCGAATACCAAGGGCTTCGCCGAAATTTAAAATTATAGAATTCTATGGCTAAGTGAGAGTGATAAAGCATTATTAGTCCGGTTGCCTTGTTCGTTGTGCTAAGCACCTCCCTCGAAGGACCCAAACGTGGGAACAAGAGTGCTCAGGTTTATCCCGAACACCCCAGCACTCGTGGCATGGGGGCAGAAGCCGAGGACTAGCCATCTCTCAGATTGGATAAACAGCCAAACAGAAGGTAATATTTTAAATTCAAATAAGCGTTGCATAGCGCATATGAAACAAGTTTTCATAAATACAGGATAAAACGAGCAAGTTTACTCAAATATTACATCTTTCGAACACTCTTCCGCGATAAGACGGGCACCCGGCAGAACACCCTCGTAGTACATCTTGGGGTGGCGGTGCTCCTTGCCCTCCGGCGGCCCCTCCTTGATCAGCTTCACGGTGTCTAGCTTGACCCACTGCAATTTCACACGGGCGAAAGCCCGACGTGCACCTTTAATGCAGACGGATCGCTTGACGACCTCCAGCCGTGGGCAGGCATCCACAAGCCGCCTCACCAAGCCGAAGAAGCTGTTCGGAAGGGCGTCGCCAGGCCACAGCCGAACTATAAAGCCCTTCATGGCCTGATCGGTCGCCTTATGTAGCTCGATCATCTGCTTCAGTTGGTCGCTCATCGACACCGGATGTTCGGCCTCAGCATACTGAGACCAGAACAGCTTCTCCGTCGAGCTTCCGTCCTCGGCCTGGTAAAATTGTGCGGCATCGGACACACTGCGGGGCAAATCTGCGAATGCTCCTGAAGAGCTTCGGATCCGGGTATTCCCTTGGGAGCTCATGATTGCGGCATGAATATAATATTGACTTAAGCCCCCCCCCTAGCTTGAGCGATACTTTCTCCTTCGCGAGGCTAGAAATTATATATATAATTGCGATCACGATGAACCAGATGCATAGGATAAAACTTTTGATGAAATTTCAATTTCAATCTTTTATAGTTCCATGATCTCGTATCATCACATAGCCTATACCATGTCAATGCGTCTCCCTCCAAAGATAAAGGGAAAACCTTCCTCTTAACAAAATCTCTGGATATACCTACAAGCTTAAATAATTCACAAACTTCATCCACATATATTAGGTGCTCATCAGGATGTGATGTTCCATCTCCTGCAAAAGGTTTAGCTAGCAGTTTTTCCAACATACCCGAAGGAATTTCAAAGCAAACATTTTCAATTTCATTTTCAGTTTCAGTAGGTTCATTAGGTTGAGGAGCAACTCTTTGCTCAACTGGTCGGGGTGAAGATACCCCAAACAAGCCTCTCAGAGGATTACTTTCCATACTAACAAGTGATAGTAAGTTTCAGCACACTATATAATTTTTTCCTTACGAAAGGCGCTTCACTCCCAGGCAACGGCGCCAGAAAAGAGTCTTGATGACCCGCAAGTATAAGGGTTCTATCGTAGTCCTTTCGATAAGTAAGAGTGTCGAACCCAACGAGGAGCAGAAGGAAATGACAAGCGGTTTTCAGTAAGGTATTCTCTGCAAGCACTGAAATTGTAGGTAACAGATAGTTTTGTGATAAGATAATTGGTAGCAAGTAACGAGTAACAAATGTAAATAAAGTGCATCAAGGTGGCCCAATCCTTTTTGTAGCAAAGGACAAGCCTCGACAATTTCTTATATGACGGAAAACGCTCCCGAGGACACATGGGAATTATCGTCAAGCTAGTTTTCATCACGTTCATATGATTCGCGTTCAGTACTTTGATAATTTGATATGTGGGTGGACCAGTGCTTGGGTGCTTCCCTTACTTGGACAAACATCCCTCTTATGATTAACGACTCTTGCAAGCATCCGCGGCTACAAAAGAAGTATTAAGGTAAAACTTACCATAGCATGAAACATATGGATCCAAATCAGCCCCTTACGAAGCAACGCATAAACTAGGGTTTAAGCTTCTGTCACTCTAGCAACCCATCATCTACTTACTACTTCCCAATGGCTTCCTCTAGGCCCAAATAATAGTGAAGTGTCATGTAGTCGACGTTCACATAACACCACTAGAGGAGAGACAACATACATCTCATCAAAATATCGAACAAATACTAAATTCACATGACTACTAATAGCAAGGCTTCTCCCATGTCCTCAGGAACAAACTTAACTACTCACAAAGCATATTCATGTTCATAATCAGAGGGGTAATAATGTGCTTATAGGATCTGAACATATGATCTTCAACCAAATAAACCAACTAGCTGAAGGAAATATGCCCTAGAGGCAATAATAAAGTTATTATTTATTTCCTTATATCATGATAAAAGTTTATTATTCATGCTAGAATTGTATTAACCGGAAACATAATACATGTGTGAATACATAGACAAACAGAGTGTCACTAGTATGCCTCTACTTGACTAGCTCGTTAATCAAAGATGGTTATGTTTCCTAACCATGGACAAAGAGTTGTTATTTGATTAACGGGATCACATCATTAGTTGAATGATCTGATTGACATGACCCATTCCATTAGATTAGCACCCGATCGTTTAGTATGTTGCTATTGCTTTCTTCATGACTTATACATGTTCCTATGACTATGAGATTATGCAACTCCCGTTTGCCAGAGGAACACTTTGTGTGCTACCAAACGTCACAACGTAACTGGGTGATTATAAAGGAGCTCTACAGGTGTCTCCAAAGGTACATGTTGGGTTGGCGTATTTCGAGATTAGGATTTGTCACTCCGATTGTCGGAGAGGTATCTCTAGGCCCTCTCGGTAATGCACATCACTTAAGCCTTGCAAGCATTGCGACTAATGAGTTAGTTGCGGGATGATGTATTATAGAACGAGTAAAGAGACTTGCCGGTAACGAGATTGAACTAGGTATAGGATACCGACGATCGAATCTCGGGCAAGTAACATACCGATTACAAAGGGAACAACGTATGTTGTTATGCGGTCTGACCGATAAAGATCTTCGTAGAATATGTAGGAGCCAATATGGGCATCCAGGTCCCGCTATTGGTTATTGACCGGAGACGTGTCTCGGTCATGTCTACATTGTTCTCGAACCCGTAGGGTCCGCACGCTTAAGGTTACGATGACAGTTATATTATGAGTTTATGCATTTTGATGTACCGAAGGTTGTTCGGAGTCCCGGATGTGATCACGGACATGACGAGGAGTCTCGAAATGGTCGAGACATAAAGATTGATATATTGGAAGCCTATGTTTGGATATCGGAAGTGTTCCGGGTGAAATCGGGATTTTACCGGAGTACCGGGAGGTTACCGGAACCCCCCGGGAGCTATATGGGCCTTAATGGGCCTTAGTGGAAGAAGAGGAGAGGCAGCCAGGGCTGGGCCGCGCGCCCCTCCCCCCTAGTCCGAATAGGACAAGGAGAGAGGGGGCGGCGCCCCCCTCCTTCTCTCTCTCTCTCTTTTCCCACCTTGCGAATCCTATTCCAACTAGGATTGGGGGAGAAGTCCTACTCCCGGAGGGAGTAGTACTCCTCCTGGCACGCCCTATGATGGCCGGCCGGCCTCCCCCTCTTGAGCCTTTATATACGGAGGCAGGGGCACCCCAGAGAAACACAAGTTGATCCACGTGATCATACTCCTAGCCGTGTGCGGTGCCCCCTTCCACCATAGTCCTCGATAATATTATAGCGGTGCTTAGGCGAAGCCCTGCGACAGTAGTACATCAAGATCGTCACCACGCCGTCGTGCTGACGGAACTCTTCCCCGACACTTTGCTGGATCGGAGTACAGGGATCGTCATCGAGCTGAACGTGTGCTAGAACTTGGATGTGCCGTAGTTTCGGTGCTTGATCGGTCGGGCCGTGGAGACGTACGACTACATCAACCAAACGCTTCCGTTGTCGATCTACAAGGGTACGTAGATCATACTCTCCCCTCTCGTTGCTATGCATCACCATGATCTTGCGTGAGCGTAGGAATTTTTTTGAAATTACTACGAAACCCAACACTAGCATCAACTACAAAGAGTAATCAACACTACTAGCAACCCATAGGTAATAATCCTAGGCTATGAGACAAGAATTGGATACAAGAGATGAACTAAGGTTTGAGAGGAGATGGTGATGATGAATATGTTGATGAAGATTGACCCTCTCCCACTGGGAGGATCGATGGTGATGATTTCCCCCTCCCGGAGGGAAGATTCCCTGGCAGAACAGCTCTGCCGGAGCCCTAGATTGGTTCCGCCAAGGTTCCGCCTTGTGGCGGCAGAGTCTCGTCCCGAAAGCTTGCCTCTGATTTTTTCCAGGGTAAAAGACCTCATATAGCAGAAGATGGGCACCGGAGGGCCAATAGGGGGCCCACGAGGCAGGGAGGCGCGCCCAGGGGGGTAGAGCGCGCCACCCACCCTCGTGGATGGTGGGTGGCCCCCTCTGGTATTTCTTCCGCCCAATATTTTTAATATATTCTAAAATTGACTTCCGTGGAGTTTCAGGAATTTTGGAGTTGTGCAGAATAGGTCTCTAATATTTTCTCCTTTTCTAGCCTAGAATTCCAGCTGCCGGCATTCTCCCTCTTCATGTAAATCTCGTAAAATAAGAGAGAATAGGCATAAGTATTGTGACATAATGTGTGATAACAACCCATAATGAGATAAATATCAATATAAAAGCATGATGCAAAATGGACGTATCATAAATATAGATGTGAAAATATAAGAACAAATGGTGATTATTTAACTTAAGATGCAGAGTACAAATGTAAATACAACATATAGGTAGAAGGCACTGACAAGAGCAATGCGGAGCTAAACTTCTTCAGTAACATTGGTTTTATTCAATATTTTGGCAAGAGTAAATGTAGATCTGATGTGTAGAAAAATGGAGGACAAGGGAAAATAAGCTACAAAGTTTACATGAAGAACTAGCTGACAAATATAAGTACAGTGATGAAGGACAACAGATACTTACAAGAACAGTCCAGAACTAAATTTCTTCATAGGCATTGGGTTTATTCTACATTAATTTAAGCATTAATATAGATCTGATAATTTGGAGCGAATAGTGGATAAGCAAGCTATAATGCACAATGATGTCACATAATCCACCAGGTATGAATGTAAGCAGAGCGATAGGACAATAGGTACCCACAAGAGCAAAGCAGCGACCAGCATAGTTGTGATATCCTAGGTTTTGCGGCGCTGGTTCTATCGCCAATATACATCAGGTGCTATGTGATTTCTTTGGTAGCACCACCTTTCCAAGGACTTTGCTTGTACTCCTTTAGGTTCTGCAATCACCCTCTTCCTTTGGGATGTCTGAAACACAAGAACAACATTTGAATGAAAAAACATGGTATGAAGACAAATGGAATAGGTGTTGATAATGGATGTGCATGGCATCTTCACAAATATCATGAGTAAACTAAGCAGATGGCGATGCAACGAAGCAAAATAAATGCAAGACACCGATATGTGCAAGCAATAAAACCTTGCCAAATTAGAAGAGGCACCTTATTGGGTGAACAGGATAGGCCATCTGCCTTTGAATCCTTGAGCTCAGAATAGTCATTAGGATCATATTCTGAATACGAATCTATGGGTCGGGAGCATGTGGGTTTCATTGCATCCACAATGGACCTCAATCCCTTGATGCCAAGTTTGTTACCCATTGAATTGTTCCGCAATATTCTTCTGATGTGCGCATTCTTATATTCATTGTGATTACGTACAATATCTATAAAGCATGAAAACACAAATAGTAGTGAGATTATCTTTGTAATGCAGAGGATATTGTAATATATTAGAGGCTCCCTGTAAACCCTTGTGTGCTATCACTGGATTCTGATGAGAGAGCCCATGTGTGCTATAATATGGTGAGTAGATTAATATAAATAGGCTCCCTATCGGGGCTCCCAGATGTAAGGATAGTTGGCAGATGATAGGTTCATAATATATCGTATAGAAACTTTATTGCCAAACCATGATAACGAGAGCGCAGAGCCAGTAGGCAAATCATAGTGTAGATAATAGGGGTACACCATAACCACCATAAATAAATTGGGAAAGCGGAACAAGCTGGAAAACATAGGGTTTTGCCACTACTAATATGCAGCCTATCGATCACCTACATGCCAGCTCTGTTCATCTGAAGGCACACAACTGTTACTATCAGTTTAGTCTAACAAAGACCACGCGGCTCCCACCATTTCCGGGCTATTATGGCATACCAACTCAAAGTTTGAAATCATTTAGCGGAACCGGCCCAATAGAGGTGTCGACTGTAGATGTCCCTGCTCCCCTTCCTGACAAGGAACATACTGTGCTTACTAAAGAACGCAGGAGGAACATGTTAAAGAACAGAAGAGGAAGCATATTATTGAGATTCCCCTTCTTTCTATAGAATGTTGGTTGCCCACCCATGATGAATCAGAGCACCCAAAGAAATGCAATTCCATGATGTCTCTCTATATGTGGCTACATGCATTTGGAAAATCAAGTGGGAGAATTACCTGACCAATTAAATGTTTGTCTATTAACTAATGTCAGAATCATATTACAATTCGTATTTGAAGAAGTAAGCTTTGGACTTATGATTGGTGTGTTGTTTAGCTTCAAGAGTGGACTGCTGCTAGTGCGACACAAAGCAGCTACACAGATCATAATGTAGTTATAACGGGAAAACCGTAAGCATCAAGAGTAAAATCAGCAAAGTGGATCTTGCTGGAATATATGTGCTAGTATTGCCGGTACGGCTAGAAAGGCTTCAGATACCAGCTCTCTTCAACTGAAGGTGATGTCGGAGTAATGGGCCACGGGTAGTCTCATCAGCTCCCTTTGTCATTTCAAGACATCGGGGCCGACTGCGCCCCTCAAGCATCATGGACGAAGCGCCACCTTCTTGTGGTCGGCTGGTCCAAGCAGCCGGCTGCCGGAAGACGGCATAACCCAGAAGACGGCCATGAGGTGGGCCAAGTCCTAGCAGGCAACCTCCAAAGAGGCCAGCTCCTAGCAGGCGGCCCCCCAGCCCCCTCAAAGTCTGCACCCACATAAATACGATGAGACGGTGCGTGGTTATAGTGCGGTCTGCCACCCACAAATCCAGGACGGAACGTGGCCAAAGTGCGCCATACCAGGTGGAGATCTCCCGCCTGGAGTTGCACTGTTGCCACTCTACTCATGACATCATCCATGTTAGAGGGAGCCATGCTCCCACGACGGCCTGTCGGTACGGCTCACAGGCGGCTGACCCTACCTGTCTGTGAGAAGTCAGAAGGCGGCGAGCCCTGACTAGTCGGCTCAGGGGAGGCCGACCCCTGGCAGGCGGCCCTCCCCCCTCCCTTGAAGTTTGTGCGCCATCAACCAGAAGAGACAGGGTGTGACTACAGTGAACGCCCACTAGGCGGCGGGACTGTAGCCACGCTCTCCCCGACAAAGCATGCATCATTAGCAGCACGACTACAGTGCCGAGCAGCCGGTGAGGCCCGTACGCAGCGGGTGCGGCCTGTCGGCCAAGTACAAGACATCCGGCGGGGCCCACCAGGCGGCGAACCTCATCAGCCGGCGGAGAAGACAGCGACCAGAGACACTGACGGCCTGGGCCTACACCCGGCCAGATTACCTTTGTACCTGATACGTCCATTTTGCGTCATGCTTTTATGTTAATATTTATTGCATTATGGGCTTTTATTTCACGTTATGTCACAATACTTATGGCTATTCTCTCTTATTTTACAAGGTTTACCATGAAGAGGGGGAATGCCGGCAGCTGAAATTCTGGCTCGAAAAGGAGCAAATATTGAAGACCTATTCTGCGCAACTCCAAAAGTCCTGAAACTCCACGGAATATCTTAAAATAAATAAAGAAAAATCGTCGCCAAAGATGAAGGACAGGGGGCCCACACCCTGCTCACGAGGGTGGGGGGCGCGCCCCTCCCCCCTGGGTGCGCCCCCCTACCTCGTGGGCCCCCTGGTGGCTCTCCGACGCCCATCTTCTCCTATATGAAGTCTGTCGATGAGAAAAAAATCATAAGCAACCTTTCGGGACTAGACTCCGCCGCCACGAGGCGGAACCTTGGCGGAACCAATCTAGGGCTCCGACGGAGCTGTTTTGCCGGGGACACTTCCCTCCGGGAGGGGGAAATCATCGCCATCATCATCACCAACGCTCCTCTCATCGGGAGAGGGCAATCTCCATCAACATCTTCACCAGAACCATCTCATCTCCAAACCCTAGTTCATCTCTTGTATCCAATGCTTGTCTCTAAGTCCGGGATTGGTGCTAGTAGGTTGCTACTAGTGTTGATTACTCCTTGTAGTTGATGCTAGTTGGTTTACTTGGTGGAAGATCATATGTTCAGATCCTTTATGCATATTATTACCCCTCTGATTTTGAACATGAATATGCTTTGTGAGTTGTTACGTTTGTTCCTGAGGACAAGGGAGAAGTCTTGCTATTAGTAGTCATGTGAATTTGGTATTCGTTCGATATTTTGGTGAGATGTATGTTGTCTAACCTCTAGTGGTGTTATGTGAACGTCGACTACATAACACTTCACCATTATTTGGGCCTAGAGGAAGGCATTGGGAAGTAATAAGTAGATGATGGGTTGCTAGAGTGACAGAAGCTTAAGCCCTAGTTTATGCGTTGCTTCGTAAGGGGCTGATTTGGATCCATATGTTTCATGCTATGGTTAGGTTTACCTTAATACTTTTGTTATAATTTCGCATGCTTGCAATAGAGGTTAATCATAAGTGGGATGCTTGTTCAAGTAAGAACAGCACCCAAGCACCGGTCCACCCACATATCAAATTATCAAAGTACCGAACGCGAATCATATGAGCGTGATGAAAACTAGCTTGACGATATTCCCATGTGTCCTCGGGAGCGTTTTTCCTATTATAAGAGTTTGTTCCGGCTTGTCCTTTTCTACAAAAAGGATTGGGCCACCTTGCTGCACCTTATTTACTTTTGTTACTTGTTGCTCGTTACAATTTATCTTATCACAAAACTATCTGTTACCACTTATTTCAGTACTTGCAGAGAATACCTTGCTGAAAACTGCTTATCATTTCCTTCTGCTCCTCGTTGGGTTCGACACTCTTACTTATCGAAAGGACTACGATAGATCCCCTATACTTGTGGGTCATCAAGATTCTTTTCTGGCGCCGTTGCCGGGGAGTGTAGCGCCTTTGGTAGGTGGAATTTGGTAAGGAAAAATTTATATAGTGTGCTGAAATTTTCTGTCACTTGTTACTATGGAAACTGAATCTCTGAGGGGCTTGTTCGGGGTATCTTCACCCCGTCCAGTAGAGCAAAGAGTTGCTCCTCAACCTACTGAACCTATTGAAAATGAAACTCCTTTTGCATTTCCTTCGGGTATTATGGAAAAACTGCTGGCTAATACTTTTACAGGAGATGGGACAAAGCATCCCGATGAGCATCTACGCTATTTGGATGATATTTGTGGATTATTTAAGCTTGCAGGTATACCCGATGATGTTGTTAAGAAGAAGGCTTTCCCTTTATCTTTGGAGGGAGACACATCGACATGGTATAGGCTATGTGATGATACGAGATCATGGAACTATAAAAGAATGAAATTGGAATTTCATCAAAAGTATTACCCTATGCATCTTGTTCATCGTGATCGCAATTATATATATAATTTTTGGCCTCGCGAAGGAGAAAGCATCGCTCAAGCTTGGGGGAGGCTTAAATCAATGTTATATTCATGCCCCAATCATGACCTCTCAAGAGAAACAATTCTTCAGAATTTTTATGCTCGGCTTTCTCATAATAATCAAACCATGCACGATACTTCTTGTGCTGGCTCTTTTATGATGAAGACTATTGAATTCAGATGGAATTTATTGGATAGAATTAAACGCAACTCTGAAGATTGGGACCTCTACGAAGGTAAGGAGTCAGGTATGACACCTAAGTTTGATTGTGTTAAATCTTTTATGGATACCGATATTTTCCGTAAGTTTAGCACTAAATATGGACTTGACTCTGAGATAGTAGATTCTTTCTGTGAATCTTTTGCTACTTATGTTGATCTCCCCAAGGAGAAGTGGTTTAAATATCATCCTCCCATAGAAGTAAAAGTAGCTGCACCTATTAAAGTTGAAGAAAAGACCATCACTTATAATGATCCTATTGTTCCCACCTCTTATGTTGAGAAACCACCTTTCCCTGCTAGAGTAAAGGATCATGCTAAAGCTTCAATTGTTGTTCGTAAAAGCAATACTAGAACTTATACACCTCCTGAGCAAGTCAAAGTAGAACCTAATATTGCTATTGTTAAAGATCTCTTGTCTGATAATATTGATGGGCATGTCATTGCATTCTCTGGTGAAATAGCTAGAATTGCTAAACCCTGTGATAGAGATAAACATAGACCTGTGGTAGGCGTGCCTGTTATTTCTGTTAAAATAGGAGATGATTGTTATCATGGCTTATGTGATATGGGTGCGAGTGCTAGTGTTATACCACATACCTTGTACGAAGAAATTAAGAATGAAATTGCACCCGCTGAGATAGAAGATATTGATGTTACAATTAAGCTTGCCAATAGAGATACTATTTCACCAGTGGGAATTGTTAGAGATGTTGAAGTCTTTTGTGGAAAAACTAAATATCCTGCTAATTTTCTTGTTCTTTGTTCCCCACAAGATAGCTTTTGTCCCATTATATTTGGTAGACCCTTCTTGAACACTGTTAATGCTAAGATAAATTGCGAAAAGAATGTTGTTACTATTGGCTTGGATGATATGGTTCATGAGTTTAACTTCTCTAAATTTAGTAAACAACATCGTGAGGAAGAATTGCCTAGTAAGGATGAAATTATTGGTCTTGCTTCTATTGCCGTACCTCCTAGTGATCCTTTGGAACACTATTTGCTAGACCATGAAAATGAGATGTCCATTAATGAAAGAAGGGAAATAGATGAAATATTCTTTAAACAGGAACCTATTCTGAAACACAATTTGCCTGTTGAAATCCTAGGGGATCCTCCTCCACCCAAGGGTGATCCCGTGTTTGAGCTTAAACTGTTGCCTGATAATCTTAAATATGATTATCTTGATGAAAAGAAAATATATCCTGTTATTATTAGTGCTAACCTTTCAGAGCATGAAGAAGAAAGATTACTGAAAACTCTGAGGAAGCACCGTGCAGCTATTGGATATACTCTCGATGATCTTAAGGGCATTAGTCCCACTCTTTGTCAACATAAAATAAATTTGGAAGCGGATGCTAAACCAGTTCGTGACCCTCAACGACGTTTGAATCCTAAAATGAAAGAAGTGGTAAGAAAAGAAATACTCAAGCTTCTGGAGGCAGGTATAATTTATCCCGTTGCTGATAGTCAGTGGGTAAGTCCTGTCCATTGTGTCCCTAAGAAGGGAGGTATTACTGTTGTCCCTAATGATAAAGATGAATTGATTCCGCAAAGAATTATCACATGTTATAGGATGGTAATTGATTTCCGCAAATTAAATAAAGCTACTACGAAAGATCATTACCCCTTACCTTTTATTGATCAAATGCTAGAAAGATTATGCAAACATACACATTATTGCTTTCTAGATGGTTATTCTGGTTTCTCTCAAATACCCGTGTCGGCTAAAGATCAATCAAAGACTACTTTTACATGCCCTTTTGGTACTTTCGCTTATAGACGTATGCCTTTTGGTTTATGTAATGCACCTGCTACCTTTCAAAGATGCATGATGGCTATATTCTCTGACTTTTGTGAAAAGATTTGTGAGGTTTTCATGGATGACTTTTCCGTCTATGGTTCCTCTTTTGATGATTGCTTGAGCAATCTTGATCGAGTTTTGCAGAGATGTGAAGAAACTAATCTTGTCTTGAATTGGGAAAAGTGCCACTTTATGGTTAATGAAGGTATTTTCTTGGGGCACAAAGTTTCTGAAAGAGGTATTGAAGTTGATAAAGCCAAGGTTGATGCTATTGAAAAGATGCCATGTCCCAAGGACATCAAAGGTATAAGAAGTTTCCTTGGTCATGCCGGATTTTATAGGAGGTTCATTAAGGACTTCTCTAAAATTTCTCGGCCTTTGACTAATTTATTACAAAAAGATGTACCATTTGTCTTTGATGATGATTGTGTAGAAGCATTTGAAATACTTAAGAAAGCATTAGTCTCTGCACCTATTGTTCAGCCACCTGATTGGAATTTACCCTTTGAAATTATGTGTGATGCTAGTGATTATGCTGTAGGTATTGTTCTAGGGCAAAGAGTTGATAAGAAATTAAATGTTATCCATTATGCTAGTAAGACTCTAGACAATGCTCAAAGAAATTATGCTACTACCGAAAAGGAACTTTTAGCAGTTGTGTTTGCTTGTGATAAATTCAGACCCTATATAGTTGATTCTAAAGTAACTATTCACACTGATCATGTTGCTATTAAATATCTTATGGAAAAGAAAGATGCTAAACCTAGACTTATTAGATGGGTTCTCTTGCTGCAAGAATTTGATTTGCATATTGTTGATAGAAAAGGAGCTGAGAACCCAGTTGCAGACAACTTATCTAGGTTAGAGAATGTTCTTGATGACCCACTACCTATTGATGATAGCTTTCCTGATGAACAATTAAATGTCATAAGCACTTCTCGTAGCACTCCATGGTATGCTGATTATGCTAATTATATTGTTGCTAAATTTATACCACCTAGCTTCACATACCAACAAAAGAAAAAGTTCTTTTATGATTTGAGACATTACTTTTGGGATGACCCACATATTTATAAGAAGGAGTAGATGGTGTTATTAGACGTTGTGTACCTGAGCATGAACAAGAACAGATCCTACGCAAGTGTCACTCCGAAGCTTATGGAGGACACCACGCTGGAGATAGAACTGCACATAAGGTATTGCAATCTGGTTTTTATTGGCCTACTCTCTTCAAGGATGCCCGTAAGTTTGTTTTGTCTTGTGATGAATGTCAAAGAATTGGTAATATTAGTAGACGTCAAGAAATGCCTATGAATTATTCACTTGTTATTAAACCATTTGATGTTTGGGGCTTTGATTATATGGGACCTTTTCCTGCTTCTAATGGATATACACATATTTTAGTTGCTGTTGATTACGTTACTAAGTGGGTAGAAGCTATTCCAACTAGTAGTGCTGATCATAACACTTCTATTAAAATGCTTAAGGAAGTTATTTTTCTGAGGTTTGGAGTCCCTAGATATTTAATGACTGATGGTGGTTCACACTTTATTCATGGTGCCTTCCGTAAAATGCTTGCTAAATATGATGTTAATCATAGAATTGCATCTCCATACCACCCGCAGTCTAGTGGTCAAGTAGAATTGAGCAATAGAGAGCTCAAATTAATTTTGTAAAAGACTGTTAATAGGTCTAGAAAGAATTGGTCCAAGAAACTTGATGATGCATTATGGGCCTATAGAACTGCATATAAGAATCCTATGGGTATGTCTCCGTATAAAATGGTTTATGGAAAAGCATGTCACTTACCTCTCGAACTAGAACATAAGGCATATTGGGCTATTAAAGAGCTCAACTATGATTTCAAACTTGCCGGTGAGAAGAGGTTATTTGATATTAGCTCACTTGATGAATGGAGAAACCAAGCCTATGAAAATGCCAAGTTGTTTAAAGAAAAAGTTAAAAGATGGCATGATAAAAGGATACAAAAGCGTGAGTTTAATGTAGGTGATTATGTGTTGCCATACAACTCTCATTTAAGATTTTTTGCAGGAAAACTTCTCTCTAAATGGGAAGGTCCCTATCAAGGAGGTCTATCGTTCTGGTGCCATAAAAATTAACAATTTCGAAGGCACAAATCCGAAGGTGGTAAACGGTCAAAGAATCAAGCACTATATCTCTAGTAATCCTATAAATGTTGAAACCAATGTTATTGAAACGTAACCCCGGAGGAATACATAAGGGACACTTTCCAGAATGTTCCAGACTCCGAAAAGGAATAGGTATGTGGTACGGTAAGTAAACCGACTCCAAAACAATTTTTAAGGCAATATTTCTCCGTTTTGGAATATTTAGAAAAATAGAAAAATAGGTAGCAGTCCAGGGAGGACACGAGGCCTCCACGAGGGTGGAGGGCGCGCCCTACCCCCCTGGGCGTGCCCCCTACCTCGTGAGCACCTCGTGTGCCCTCCGGACTCCGTTTTCTTGCACGATACGTATTTCGGTCGGTAAAAATTCATTATATATTCTCCCGAAGGTTTTGACTCCCGTATCACGCAAATATCTTTTGTTCTCCTTTCGAGTTGTTTCCGTTGCAGATTTGAGGATTCCAGAGACTCGATCATCCTTCTATGAGGGTGAGCCTATGCCATGGAAGGAGGACGACAAGCTTGCATCATCCACAACACCTCCACCGCCAACAACAAAGAAGGAGACATAATCACATGGGTATGGGCACTCCCCTTGGCAACTGCCAAGCTTGGGGGAGGTGCCCCGGTATCGTATCATCATCACAACTCCTATCTTTACCGTTTTTATTAGTTCGATCCTATTAGTAGTATCTTGATTTAGTAGAATAAAGTCATGGCATGATCTAGTTTTGAAGTTTTGCTTTATGACCCCTCTATGCAATCGAGTCCGTGAGCTATATTTATATAATAAAGACTAGTGTTGAGTCAAGGGCTTGATTACTTTGCCATGATCTTGAGTGAATAAAAGAAAAGAAACAAAGAGTTCATATTGGTCTTATTGAGAGTAATGACTTCACATAGAAAGAGTACGATGATTAAAAAGTTGTTGGGAGTTGGCAAATATAGCTTTGGTCATCGTTGCAATTAATAGGAAGTAATAAGGAGAGAGAGGTTTCACATATAGATATATTATCATTGACATCTTTTATGATTGGGAACACTCATTCAAATATGACATGCTAAAGGGTTGATGTTGGACAAGGAAGACAACATAATGCGTTATGTTTTCTTGTATATAAGATAAAGTATATTGTCATGGATCTCCTAACATGTTGAGCTTGCCTTTCCCCCTCATGCTAGCTAAATTCTTGGCACCAAGTAGAGATACTACTTGTGCTTCCAAATACCCCTAAACCAGTTTAGCCATGAGAGTCCACCATATCTACCTATGGATCGAGTAAGATCCTTCAAGTAAGTTGTCATCGGTGCAAGCAATAAAAATTGCTCTCTAAATATATATGACTTATTAGTGCAGAGAAATAAGCTTTGTACGAACTTGTTGTGGACGCAATAAAAGCAACGGACTGCATAATAAAGGTTCACATACAAGGGGCAATATAAAGTGACGTTCTTTTGCATTAAGATTTTGTGCATCAAACCATAAAAGCGCATGGCAACCTCTGCTTCCCTCTGCAAAGGGCCTATCTTTTATTATTATCTTCTATCTTATGCAGGAGTCACGGTGATCTTCACCTTTCCTTTTTCATTTTATCCATTGGCAAGCCCAGCATGTTGGAAAGAACATGATATATATATATATATATATATCTAATTGGATGTAGGGGAGCATGAATTATTATTGTTGACATTACCCTTGAGGTAAAAGGTTGTGGGGCAAAACTATAAGTCCCTATCTTTCTCTGTGTCCGGTTAAAACTCCGTAGCCACAAGTATTGCATGAGTGTTAGCAATTATGAAGGACTAAATGATAGTTGAATATGTGGACTTGCTTTTAAGCTCTGACATAGACTCTTCCCGATGTTATGATAAATTGCAATTGCTCCAATGACTGAGGTTATGATTTGTTAGTGCCCAATAAGGTTTCTGATTCATACTTTTGCATTGTGAAAAGATCATCACTTGAACATAAGTAATCATATGATAAATCTATATATGTTGCTGTTATGAGAGTAATCATGATGCCTTCATGTCCGTATTTTATTTTTATCGACACCTCTACCTCTAAACATGAGGACATATTTATTGTTATCGGCTTTTCGCTTGAGGACAAGCGAGGTCTAAGCTTGGGGGAGTCGATACGTCCATTTTGCATCATGATTTTATGTTAATATTTGTTGCATTATGGGCTGTTATTTCACGTTATGTCACAATACTTATGACTATTCTCTCTTATTTTACAAGGTTTACCATGAAGAGGGGGAATGCCGGCAGCTGGAATTCTGGCTGGAAAAGGAGCAAATATTGAAGACCTATTCTGCGCAACTCCAAAAGTCCTGAAACTCCATGGAATATCTTAAAATAAATAAAGAAAAATCGTCGCCAAAGATGAAGGCCAGGGGGCACACACCCTGCTCACGAGGGTGGGGCCGCGCGCCTCCCCCTGGGCGCGCACCCCTACCTCGTGGGCCCCCTTGTGGCTCTCCGACGCCCATCTTCTCCTATATGAAGTCTTTCGATGAGAAAAAAATCATAAGCAACCTTTCGAGACGAGACTCCGCCGCCACGAGGCGGAACATTGGCGGAACCAATCTAGGGCTCCGGCGGAGCTGTTTTGCCGGGGACACTTCCCTCCGGGAGGGGGAAATCATCGCCATCATCATCACCAACGCTCCTCTCATCGGGAGAGGGCAATCTCCATCAACATCTTCACCAGCACCATCTCATCTCCAAACCCTAGTTCATCTCTTGTATCCAATTCTTGTCTCTAAGTCCGGGATTGGTGCTAGTAGGTTGCTAGTAGTGTTGATTTCTCCTTGTAGTTGATGCTAGTTGGTTTACTTGGTGGAAGATCCTATGTTCAGATCCTTTATGCATATTATTACCCCTCTGATTTTGAACATGAATATGCTTTGTGAGTAGTTACATTTGTTCCTGAGGACAAGGGAGAAGTCTTGCTATTAGTAGTCATGTGAATTTGGTATTCGTTCGATATTTTGGTGAGATGTATGTTGTCTAACCTCTAGTGGTGTTATGTGAACGTCGACTACATAACACTTCACCATTATTTGGGCCTAGAGGAAGGCATTGGGAAGTAATAAGTAGATGATGGGTTGCTAGAGTGACAGAAGCTTAAGCCCTAGTTTATGCGTTGCTTCGTAAGGGGCTGATTTGGATCCATATGTTTCATCTATGGTTAGGTTTACCTTAATACTTTTGTTGTAGTTGCTGATGCTTGAAATAGAGGTTAATCATAAGTGGGATGCTTGTTCAAGTAAGAACAGCACCCAAGCACCGGTCCACCCACATATCAAATTATCAAAGTACCAAACGCGAATCATATGAGCGTGATGAAAACTAGCTTGACGATATTCCCATGTGTCCTCGGGAGCGTTTTTCCTATTATAAGAGTTTGTTCCGGCTTGTCCTTTGCTACAAAAAGGATTGGGCCACCTTGCTGCACCTTATTTACTTTTGTTACTTGTTGCTCGTTACAATTTATCTTATCACAAAACTATCTGTTACCACTTATTTCAGTACTTGCAGAGAATACCTTGCTGAAAAATGCTTATCATTTCCTTCTGCTCCTCGTTGGGTTCGACACTCTTACTTATCAAAAGGACTACGATAGATCCCCTATACTTGTGGGTCATCAGTACCCCTGGGGGGTAGGGCCTATATAAACCCCCTAGGGCACCAATTGAAAGGGTTGAGACCCTTACACACTCTCTCTCTCACACACACATAGAGGGAGGAGTTGAGCTAGCCTTTCCTTCTTCCTCCTCTAGCCAAACAACTCAAGGAGCAACCTTGTAGCCACTTGTGATATAGTGATCATGCGGAGAGCCCGCAGAGCAGGACTAGGGGTGTTATCTCCTAGGAGAGCCCAGAACCTGGGTAAGATGTGTCGGCGTTCTTTTTTACGCCTTATCCCGTTTCCAGGCACCGGTGACGTTCTACTCGCTCCCACCATGATAAGCCATCCCTTGGCATATGTCGCACCAAACCCCCGACATTTGGCGCCCACCGTGGGGCGAGGTGCACCATCGTTCGAAGAGCTGTTTCTTGACGGGAACCATGTTTCTCCCTTGCGAGCGCAGCCAGCCCAGCTCGCCTGATGGCGTTTGCACCGACGCGCTGCATGGCATGGAGATTGCCTGCGCGGCGAGCTGCCTCGCTGATCTTGTTGGCGAGGTCCGCCTCTCCGACGAGCCTGGATCTGATGCAGGCACAGACGTCCCCGAGTGCCGCCTCGTCAACCTCCTTGACCAGATCGACATCGCCAATGAGCCAGCTTTTGACCTGGAGTCGATCGGCTCCACCGACCCGATGCTCGTCGACTCCGACACGGCTTCACTCGACGCGTTCCCCACCAACGTGGCGGTCATCGACAACCCGCTTCCTCATGCGGACAGCGGCGGCAGCACCGTCACTGAAGTGCTTGTCATTAGCCATGACGAGCCTTCTGGTGGGAACGGCCAGGATCCGCTACAGGCGGCAATGCGAAAACTGTTCGCACCCATCCCGGAGGGCGCCGATGGCAAGACGCTGGAGGCGCATCACATCGCGCTCCTCGAAAGCACCAACAAGCCGAAGGCCATGAGACGCCTTACCGAGGCCTACCCACTACTAGGAAAAGGCCTGTTAGTGGCGCACCTGTTTTGTCCATTAATGGCGCACTACAGGTGCGCCACTATCATCACACCATTAGTAACTAATACTAATGGCGCACCCCTCGTGCGCCATTAGTATAACAGAAAGTAGTGGCGCACTAGGCAGTGCGCCATTAGTATGTCCCCTGGTGCTCCATTAGTATGCCTCCCAGGGGGCCATATTTACCTTGTGCTCTGGGTTACTAATGGCGCACTGACAGATAATGCGCCACTAGTATTTTTTATAGCAGTGCGCCACTAATGTGCTGTATGGTGCGCCACTAGTATGAATATTAGGAATTTTTTTCTTTTCTGATATTTGCACAGGTTACAAAATATATTACCGCACAGAATATAGACAACAAAATATATAAACAACAGATTCATCGAATACAATAGAAGATTAGTCTCCGAATACAATTCATTATATTAGCTAGTCTCCGAATTCAAAATACCGAACGAAGTTAGAACATTACAAGTCTCGAGACCGCGAGTAGCGAGTTTGTCTTCACATTACAAGTTGATATCGATCATCTAAATTACCATCACATAGAAGAGAGCTATGGTCATCACGATGAGCATCATTGCGATGAAACTGGTCTTCATCCGGTTCCTCCTCCGCTCCCTCCTCTCTCCCGCTAGATAGCGCGCGTATCTAGCTTCCGCCTCCGCCCTAGTGGCATACCCTTTGTAACTATTACCGCTGAAACGGTGAACCTGTCTCCGACACTCCTCCCAGTCGTCATAGACTCTGGGAACCTTACCCTTGTACATGACATACGACGGCATCTCTATGCAATTCGCAGACAATACATAAGCAATATATAAGTATGCAACAAAATTAAGGATCAGAAGAGAAAAGCAACACATAAATAGCATGATTCATGGTCCTACTAATAAATAACATCGATTACATATAAGTTGAATGACTATCCAAACCAAAGAGACATACAAGTTCATTAAAGTTTAATTACAACATGAGCTAATCGATATTTCAGAACTACATAGCATCACTACTTTCGACTCGACTCAGGGACCGGAGCGTGGATGAAGCCGCCGTCTTTCGTGATGGTCATGAAATCGCGGGCATTGTCAGCCTGCATTTGTAGCGTTGTTTCTATCTCACTGTTGGACGGTTGATATCTGAGGTAGAACTGCCCCGAGGTATGAAGGACATCTTGATGGATGATTTCCGCAAACTCCGACTGGATGCGAAAGAATTCTTGTCTGAGGTCTGCGTCCTGGATTGCCGACAAGCGTGCGGCCCAATCTTTAAGACTATTTGGCAGCAGAAGGTGATTACGGTCCCGTACGATCGCCCGCATGTGATGGAGGGCGTAGTAGGCATCCTTCTGACCGCCAGGCGGCTGCTTGACGCAGGGAATGTCGTTACGTGGGTGAACACGTGCCTGCTGTACCTACGAATTGGCCTCTTGAAGGTGCCTCCAGGTCTGGCATAGCCGGGGAGAACATCATCAAGAACTTTCTTGATATTTGTGTAGTCTTTCTTCGACTGACGGTCCGAGTCGAAATACGTGGCCATGCAATAGTTCGGGCTTAAGAGGATGAGTGTGCAATGTGCGTCACTGTACAAAACACGGAATGTTAGACAAAAAGAATGATAGAAATCTAAGAAATCATATGTTACGGGGCGGTGAGGGGATGACTTACTCGGGAAAGTAAGGCACAAGGAAGTTATCCTTATCCGGGTTTGCCAGAATGACGCCTTCGAGGTATGAACTCACGACTTGCCGGTCCCCAGCGCTGTCCAAGATCTTGGCACGCATGTAGAAGGGGTCGACTATCACGATGTCCGAGGTCTTGTCTCTAATGATCCGCATCTCCATAGTCGGCGAAAATAGACGAACAAAGGTGTAGTGCAGCGGATGAAGGTTAAACATAGTGAAGATGTCATCAAACCGCAGGACGATCATACCCTCGATGGCGCTATCCACAAAGCCCTTGCCTGTGACACCTTGGCCATGAAAACCGGGTATGCCACATCATTCTCTCGGAGACTCAGCTTCTCCAAAGAAATAACACTGTCGTGCAGACTCTGGATAGCACCGGTTACAACATTGAGCAGATTAGTCAGTAGCATCGGCCTACCCGCCACATGCACCCTCCTCGAGATATCCTTAGGTGAAGGTGGCCCATCCTAAGCACGGATCGTACTCAGTGCCGGCTGGCTCGCACCCTTGTTGGTCTTTCTTTTCCGTCCCTTCTTCTTCTGCTATAATGGGATCGAGTTCTGCTCAGAGACCACCTTCTTGAGTGTGTTGGGGCTGATAATATTTCGCACCTCGGCTATCTGAGGCTCGGTGAAGGCGGCAGCTCGACCCTGAGAACTGAACACCAGACGACGCCTGTTGCAATTGGATTTCTCTGCGGTACCAGCTAGATCGTGATCGTCTTTTGTAGGGTTGGGTTCTTGAGAAGGAGGCCCAAAGAATTCGTCACCGTACCCATGTTCGTTGAAGTACTTATCGACGTTGGTAAATGTACCGTCATCGTCGTTGTCCGGATCCTTTGCCATATTAATTGACCATCAATGAAGTGAAGAACTTTACACGCGTCAAATTATCACATGGGGTGGATCTTGGTACAAAATTGCGTCCACCCGTGTACCTGCGTGTGCGTGCGAGGGAATGAGTGTGTGCGTGCACATCTTCGCTTCGTGCATGTACCGCCAGTGTGGCTCAGGGAGGACGAGTACTTTCTTCTGGAACCAGCAGCACGTCATTGTGATCAATCCACACAAGGATGTCGCGACAACGCCTCCACATGTGCTACGTGGCTTCATGAACTGTAAGAGAGACACTGTGTAGCATGCCATTGTGTTTTGCACATACTCGAAGTACTAGTAAGGTACACGTGCATTGCACGCGTCAGATTTTGCAACCAAATTAAGAATAAATACCACACTATAGCGTGTAAGCTCTGAGTCATATATTCCTAATGTAGACCTTCGTTTAATTCTTATAGTTCATCTCATTCAAAATCAATTAGTTTTTATAAAAAACATAGGGCCTCTTTGATTTGTTGGATTTCCAAAATGCGGGAATAGGAAAAACATGGGATTAGAGTGCAATGTCGTCTTGAATCCTACAGGATTGTACGAGTGTTTGATTGTGCATAGAAAAAACACAGAATTCTTTCAAAGAGGTTTGAGTGGATGGGATGTTTCCTATGAAATCTAGTGCAAATGAATCATATGGAAAAATTCCTATGGTTTACAATCCTACGAATCAAACAACCAAGATAGGAAAAATTCCTTAGGATTAGAATCCTCCAAAATTCCTTTGAGAATCCTTTGAATCAAAGAAGCCCGTAATCTATTTTATGATTCATGGAATTGTGCGTTGTAAAGCATAAAGTAAAAACAAATAATGGCAATTCAACTAGAAAAAAAGTTTGGGCAGTTATGGTACGGAAGATTCTAGAACAAAGGAGAACCATTGTTGTTTTGAGATTTGTGCATTATGCTTAAGTTCAACCATGGAGCCTGCTAGATTGTACATGTCGCAAAATCCGGTGGGGGTCTAGAAGATGGTGCGAGGGGACGAGTGGAGGGAGACTATGAAGGAGTGCACAACTGCGAGATCGATATTTAGAGAGAGGGGGCGAGAATGTGCGCTGTTGCGCGCAGTGGAGGAGCCATGAAAAATGTCCCATGAGCTAGGGGACCAAGCATTGCTAATCCTTTACGAGGAGGGCCAATTCATCAACTTAGACCATTTTTACGAGCAATTGTCTAATGATCACATTCATATTTGCCTCGATATGTAGTGATGTTAGGGGGGCAGGGCCCTTGCTGCCCCTGTCTTCGCCATTGTGCGCGCGTCTGAGAGATGAAGCGGAAGGCATGGATGATGAGAGGGGGGCGTTGGAAATATAATTAATGGGTGTATTAGCTATATGTAATCCTATATAGTGAGGTATAGATTGATCGATGTGGACGTGGGAAAGAGGGTGACACCTCACTAGATATATAGATTGATTGGTTTATGTCGAAAACTATGAAAGACCTAGCTATATACACACACACATAGAGGAACATCGATCATTGCGCATGCACGTGAGAGATAACAAAAATGCCTGATATGATGGAGAGGGGGATGTGTGTGTGTGTGCCTTCATGGCAGACCGACCTGAAGAAAAAGATTGCATGTGTGCGATGGATAATGCCGACTGGTAGTGTGTGTGCATGCATGCACGAGAGAAAGTTAGTGGTACAATTATAAAGAGAAGACCAATGTGTGGGTGTAAAATACAAAGTGAGGTCATAATCAATGTAAAGTTGAATTCAAATATTTGAATAGGAGATCATGATGTTTGAAACCCATGCATGCATGAATATACTCCCTCCTTCCATCTATATAGGGCCTAATGCGTTTTTAAGACCACCTTTGACTATTGACAAGATTAATAGTACATGACATGCACAATGTGAAAATCATATCATTGAAAGCTCCTTTCACACACGAATTTAACGGTATGCTTTGTGTAAGTTGCATGTCATATATTATTGCACTAATATTTGGTCAAAGTTAGCCTTGAAAAACGCATTAGGCCCTATATAGATGGAAGGAGGGAGTAACTGAGATCTGCGCGGTGTGGTTTGGAAACTAGCATGTTGTAATGTATACACATTGAACAAGGTCAGACTGGTTTGAATTTGAGATACCGATGGCAGACATCGTTTGGCCACATTGCATCCATGCATGGAAACACTATTCTAATTGGAGATGATGGGTGGCTTTCGCATCACATATCTATATCTATACCCCCTACATATATTATATTTTATATTTTTTATATAGTGTGCAGATAACTTTAACTTTGAAAGATGGTCGTTGGATGAGGCCAATCCGATGGTGCAGAGCTGGCAAATTTGAGCACTACTGGCCGTTGGATATCATCTAGATTCCACCAGATTTTGCCACATGTACAATCTAGAAGACTCTATGGTTGAACTTAAGCATAATGCACAAACCTCAAAACACAAGCACTTCTTCTTTGTTCTAGAATCTTCCGTATCAGAATATCCCAAATGTTTTTCTACATGATTTGTTTTTACTTTGTGCCTTACAACGCACAATTCCAAGAATCTTAAAATAGATTAGCTTTCTTATAAAAACTAGATGATTTTGAATGAAATGAACTATAAGAATTAAACGAACATCTACATCATGCATATATGACTCAAAGCTTACATGCTATAATGTGGTATTTATTCATAATTTGGTTGCCAAATCTCATGCGTGCAATGCACGTGTACCGTACTAGTCTAAATGGTGTCTGTGTGTGTTGTGCGTGTTAAACACATTGTACGTAGTATATCATACTAGTCTAAATTGTCTTTTTTGGTATCTTGAAGGCTGCTAGGGCCTCTGCGTCCGGACAGTTGACTATCTGGTTTTTCTTTGTTAGGAACCGTATCCAGAATTGTCTGGCCGATTCTTCTGGCTGCTGAATTATGTGGCTTAAGTCGTCAGCATTCGGCGGTCGCACGTAAGTGCCCTGGAAGTTGTCAAGGAATGCGGCTTCCAGGTCCTCCCAAGAACCGATTGAGTCTGCTGGCAGGCTGTTAAGCCAATGCCGGGCCGGTCCTTTAAGTTTGAGCGGGAGGTTTTATATGGCGTGTAGATCGTCGCCGCGTGCCATGTGGATGTGAAGGAGATAATCCTCGATCCATACCGCCGGGTCTGTTGTGCCGTCGTATGATTCGATCTTTACGGGTTTGAAACCCTCTGGGATTTTATGATCCATTACTTCATTCGTGAAGCATAGCGGGTGTGCGGCGCCTCTGTACTGGGCTATATCACGACGCAGCTCGGAAGAGCTATGTCTGTTGTGTTCGGCCCGGCCGGATTTGTTGTATCCGAAGTGAAGATCATTGTCACATGACGTAGGGCGCCTGCGCGATCCGTAGATCGATCTTGTTTGTCTTGCCTTATCCTCCAGTATGTCTCGCATGTCGGGCACATTTTCCGTGCCTTAGTTGAGCGGCGTCGGGGCATGGCTTGGGTGGAGGGCCGACAAGCCTCTCTGTCGCGGCCGCGAGGTGGCCGGTCTGCCATGTCATGCGCTGGTGATGTAGGTTCTTTCTCCTCTGATCGGGGTAGCGGCCTGCGCTTCGGGTAACTCTTGGAGGGGCGTTCGAGTTCATAATCTTCGGCCGCAAGGTCTTCAGTCCATCTGTCAGCTAGCAATTCTTGGGCAGCTCTAAGCTGTTGCTCCCTTTTCTTGAGGCTGCTTGCCGTAGCTAAAAGCCCGCGTTTAAAACGCTCTTGTTCGGCGGGGTCTGATGGTATGACGAATTCGTCGTCATCGAGGCTAGCCTCGTCTTCGGAGGGAGGCGTATAGTTATCATCCTCGACCTCTCGGTCTGCCACTCTTTCATGAGGGCTGGCTTCTCCATCTTCCTGTGCCGAATTTTGCTGAGGTGGGTGTTCTTCGGCGCTATCCGGGGTAGTATTATCTCCCATACCGGAATCACCGTTTTTGCTTTGGCGGGATTTAGAGCGGCGCCGCTGACGCCGGCACTTTTGCTGTTTCTTGGGGGCGTCATCCCCCACTGTTCCATCGCCATCTCCATCTTTTGGAGTATCCACCATATATATGTCATATGACGAGGTGGCCTTCCAGCGCCCTACAGGTGCTGGTTCTTGTTCGTCTCCTGCATCGTCGTCCATGCCGTCGATGTCTTCGGAATCGAAGTCAAGCGTGTCGGTTAAGTCGTCGACAGTGGCTACGAAGTGGGTGGTGGGTGGGTTTTGAATTTCTTCATCGTCCGTATCCCAACCTTGCTGACCGTAGTCCGGCCAGGGCTCTCCTGATAAAGAGAGAGACTTTAGAGAATTCAGGATGTCGCCGAAGGGCGAGTGCTGAAAGATGTCCGCGGTGGTGAACTCCATGATCGGTGCCCAATCGGATTCGATCGGCAGGGGCGCGGGGGGCTCGGAGCTCGGTGAAGAATTCGGCTCCTCGGAGTCACGGGCCATGCGGAGTGCGGGGCTGGACTTCGGCTCAATCGCCTCTGAGATCATAGCCCTTGAGGCAGCGTCCAACCGCTGATCCTCGATCGGTGCAGTAGGCTCCGAATCAATGGTCGGAACCGATGCGTGTGCGGCCTCCAAGGCGCTGTTCGGTGGCAGAGCTATATCATGCCCATCGAGACAGTGCGGCGCGCTTGGCTGTGGATCGAATCCGTCGAAGATCAAGTCCCTGCGGATGTCAACCGTGTAGTTTAGGCTTCCAAACCTGACCTGATGGCCAGGGGCGTAACTTTCGATCTGCTCAAGGTGGCCAAGCGAATTGGCCCGCAGTCGAAGCCGCCAATGACAAAGATCTGTCTGGGGAGAAAAGTCTCACCCTGGACTGCATCGTTGTTGATGATCAAAGGAGCCATCGGGCCTAAAAGCGACGACACAGAGGAACTCTCAATGAAAGCACCAATGTCGGTGTCAAAACCGGCGGATCTCGGGTAGGGGGTCCCGAACTATGCGTCTAGGCCGGATGGTAACAGGAGACAGGGGACACTTTGTTTTACCCAGGTTCGGGCCCTCTCGATGGAGGTAATACCCTACTCCTACTTGATTAATATTGATGATATGGGTACTACAAGAGTAGATCTACCACGAGATCAAGGAGGCTAAACCCTAGAAGCTAGCCTATGGTATGATTGTTGTGTATGGAGTTGATTGCCTACGGACTACAACCCTCCGGTTTATATAGACACCGGATAGGGTTAGGGTTACACAGAGTCGGTTACAATGGTAGGAGATCTTGAATATCCACATCGCCAAGCTTGCCTTCCACGCCAAGGAAAGTCCCATCCAGACACGGGACGAAGTCTTCAATCTTGTATCTTCATAGTCCAGGAGTCCGGCTGAAGGTATAGTCCGGCTACCCGAACACCCCCTAATCCAGGACTCCCTCATAGGGGCTTTGCCGAAATTTAAAATTATAGAATTCTATGGCTAAGTGAGAGTGTTCAAGCATTATAGTCCGATTGCCTTGTTCGTTGTGCTGAGCAGCTCCCTCGAAGGACCCAAAAATGGGAAAAAGAGCGCTCAGGTTTATCCCGAACACCCCAGCACTAGTGGCATGGGGGCAGAAGCCGACGACTCGCCATCTCTCAAATTTGATAAACGGCCGCACAGAAGGTAATATTTTAAATTCAAAAAGCATTGCGTAGCGCATATGAACAAGTTTTCAGCGCACAGGACAAAACGAGCGAGTTTACTCAAAAATTACATCCCTGGAACATTCATCCGCCATAAGGCGGGCACCCTTCAGAACGCCCTCATAATACATCTCGGGCTTGCGATGCTCTTTCCCTGGCTGTGGCCCGTCCTTCACAAGCTTCTCAGCATCCAACTTGCCCCAGTGCACCTTAGCACAGGCAAGGGCCCTACGGGCACCTTCGATATAGACGAAGCGCTTGATGACTTCGAGCCTTGGACAGGCCTCCACCAGCCGTCGCACCAGCCCGAAGTAGCTCCCAGGAAGAGCCTCTCCAGGCCACAGTCGAACTATGAGGCCCTTCATGGCCTGTTCGGCCACCTTATGGAGCTCGACCAGTTGCTTCAGCTGGTCGCTCAGGGGCACAGGGTGTCCGGCCTCAGCGTACTGAGACCAGAACACCTTCTCCGTCGAGCTGCCCTCCTCGGCTCGGTAGAATGCGGCGGCATCGGACACACTACGGGGCAGATCTGCGAATGCTCCTGGAGAGCTCCGGATTCGGGTAAGTAACAAGTAACTCACTTTTACATGTTTGCTTTGCATAAATAATGCCTTACCCGCCGCTATCTTTTTCATCGCGTCCACCTCCTGGAGGGCCTTCTGGGCTTCGGCCTTGGCAGACTTGGCATTTTAAATGGCCTCTGCGAGCTCGGACGCTCACGTCTTCGAGTCAAGCTCCAAACTCTCATGTTTTTTCATGAGAGCCTGGAGCTCTTGCCGCACCTCGCCAACCTGCACCTCATACTTCTCCCGCTCGGTGCGCTCCGTGGCCGCCCTCTTCTCGGCCTCGGACAATGCTTGCTTAAGGGTCACCCCTACAATAGCCATGTTAATCCTGTCATTTTTTGCAATTGCACCTTTTATATATTTCAATAAGGTATTTCTTACCTTCCTTGTCCTCGAGCTGCTTCTTGGCAAGCCCGAGCTCTTGCTCGGACTGCTCGAGGTTCTGCTTCAGTGTCCACCTCCGCAGTCAGTGCGGAGGACGTTAGCAGCGAAGCCTGCATACGCATATTGAGTCATTTTTTGTTAGACTCCTGCGAATTTCATTAGATCCTCTGTTCGGCTTTTCTTTCCGAACGCCAAACAGAGCATCAGGGGCTACTGTCTATGCGGTAACATTTTTACATATTCTTTACTTACCTCAAAGCCTGTTAGAAGGCTGGCACATGCTTCAGTCAGTCCGCTCTTGGCGGAGTGAACCTTCCGGATCACCGCACTCATAATGGTGCAGTGCTCTTCGTCGATGGAGGCGCCGTTAAGCACCTCCAGCAAATTGTCCGGTACCTCCGGTTGGACGGAGGTCACTGGCTTGGTAGGCTTGCTCCTCTTGGAAGGAGGTTGCCTACCGGAGTCCGGAACCGTTGAAGGTTCTGGCACGGAGTCCGGCTCAAAGCCAGACTTGGAGCCCTTGGGGGATCTATCCCCTTTGCGCCTGGAGTCCGGGAGGTCACCTTGCGGCGCCTCCAGGACCACCTCCTCCTGGCTTGGCACCTGTTGGGACAGCACCTCGGCGTCATCAGTAGGGTGGGGGGAGGTAGCGGGCGGAAGTGAATTCACGTCCGACGAATCCAGGGAGCCGCTCGACGACTCGTCGAGTCCGGCCTTGGGCGGACTGCATAATTATATTCGACATAAGGAAAGGCTGTACGATAAAGGAATACTATGAATTACTCTGGTATCCGGATACTTACGATTTCGCCGGGCGCTTGGCCCTGTGCGGCCACTCCCCTTCGCCGTCGTCGGCGTCGGTGGAGTAGTCCGGAGGAAGGGTCTTCCCCTTCTTGGACCCATCGACCTCCCCGGTTGGGGCGGCCTTCCTTTTCTTTCCTCCCCCCGCTGGAGGGGGAGAGGTTTCTTCTTCCTCCTCCTCGTCTTCACGGGAGGAGCGCGTCTCAAAGTCGTCAGATGATGAATCCGACACCTCCAGGCGCCGGGCACTCTTTCGGGTCCCTGTGGCCTTCTTCTTGGCCTTCTTCTCCGGCACCACATAGGGTCCCGGAACCAGCAGCTTCGCCAAGCGAGCATCGGCTGGGTCTTCGGGCAAAGGAGCCGGACAGTTGATCTGTCCGGACTTCGCCTGCCAATCCTGTCAAAGGTAAGGGAGCTTAGATCCCGCATAGAGTCAAACTATGAAAAACTGATGCCCTGTAAAAGGTAAAAATAGCTTACCGCACTAGCGTGACGCTGCGTGCTGAATCCGCGATCTTCGGAAGCGGATGCGGGAGCCTCGGCGCTCTTGAATAGCGCCTTCTAGGCATCTTCGTACGTCGTGTCGAAGAGCCTGCTCAGAGTTCGGTGCTGCGCCGGGTCGAACTCCCACAGGTTGAAAGCCCGTTGTTGACACGGGAGGATCCGGCGGATGAGCATAACCTGGACTACCTTGACAAGTTTGAGTTTCTTGTTCACCAGGGTTTGGATGCATGTTTGCAGTCTAGTCACCTCTCCTTTGTTGCCCCATGACAGGCCCGTCTCTTTCCAGGACGTGAGCCGCGTAGGGGGTCTAGATCGGAACTCGGGGGCTGCGACCCATTCAGGGTCGCGCGGCTCGGTGATGTAAAACCACCCCGATTGCCACCCCTTTAGGGTCTCCACGAAGGAGCCCTCAAGACATAGGACGTTGGGCATTTTGCCCGCCATGGCGTCTTTGCACTCCGCCTGGTTGCCGCGCACCACCTTTGGCTTGACGTTGAAAGTCTTGAGCCATAGGCCGAAATGGGGCGGATGCAGAGGAAAGCCTCGCACACGACGATAAACGCCGAGATGTTGAGGGTGAAGTTCGGGGCCAGATCGTGGAAATCCAGGCCGTAGTAGAACATCAGCCCCCGGACAAAAGGGTGAAGAGGAAAGCCCAGTCTGCGGAGGAAGTGGGGGAGGAACACTACCCTCTCATGGGGCCTTGGGGTGGGGACGAGCTGCCCCTCTTCGGGAAGCCGGTGCGCGATGTCGTTAGACAAGTATCCGGCCTTCCTCAGCTTTTTGATGTGTCCCTCCATTACGGAGGAGACCATCCACTTGCCTCCTACTCCGGACATGGCTGGAGAAGGTCGAGGTGGGAAGTGCGGACTTGTGCGCTGGAGCTCGAGTGCGCGGAAGATGGATAGGCAAAGGAGGAAGAAGGCATAGGTGAAAGGTGGATCCTTATCCCCTTATATGGGCGGACGCAACTATGCATCCCCACCAGCCTGATAAAACTCGCTTATCTCCCAAGCGCCATAATCAATGGCGCGGTTGGGTTACCCATGTCCGTATTGATGAGAATCCCGTGAAATGAGGGACACGATCTCTACTTTGACAAGACGTGCCAAGGAAACCGTCTCGCGAAACGCACTGAGGTGGGGCAGTAAAAACGATTCGAATAAAGGCTTGGCCGTGGTGTGGTGTCACGCTACGGGATACGTCAGCAGATTATATTTGTGTAAACATTATTCTCTCTATGGCCATATGTGGAAGCTTATTTTGTAGAGCCGGACACTATCCTTTGTGTTCAAAATCTTCTATGAAGTACTTGGAGGAGGAACCCGCCTTGCAATGCCGAATACAATCTGCGCGCCGGACTCGTCGTCATTGAAGCCTGGTTCAGGGGCTACTGAGGGAGTCCTGGATTAGGGGGTGTCCGGATAGCCGGACTATACCTTCGGCCAGACTCCTGGACTATGAAGATACAAGATTGAAGACTTCGTCCCGTGTCCGGAAGGGACTTTCCTTGGCGCGGAAGGCAAGCTTGGCGATGCGGATATGTAGATCTCCTACCATTGTAACTGACCCTGTGTAACCCTAACCCTCTCCGGTGTCTATATAAACCGGAGGGTTTTAGTCCGTAGGACACAACAATAATCATACCATAGGCTAGCTTCTAGGGTTTAGCCTCCTTGATCTCGTGGTAGATCTACTCTTGTACTACCCATATCATCAATATTAATCAAGCAGGAGTAGGGTTTTACCTCCATCGAGAGGGCCCGAACCTGGGTAAAAACATCGTGTCCCTTGTCTCCTGTTACCATCCGCCTAGACGCACAGTTCGGGACCCCCTACCCGAGATCCGCCGGTTTTGACACCGACAGATCTAAAGATGATGGTGAGCCGGCCGTCCTCTCCGATGGTGATTCGTCCGCCGGTTCAACAGATTCGCTATACCCAGTGCAAGATGGCGGGCTTGGGGGCTATTCCGATGGCAGCACTATTCCGGACCTCTCTGAGTCGCCAAACTAGGCAGGAGTATTTATTGCTGGTACTCAACCCGGCCAAAATTCTACGGCCTCAGCAGCGATAACGTCTGGGTTAGGGGCAGCCGGGGCAGGAGGCCCTGTGCGCTCGCCGGCTCAGGTGCTGATGGATCTCATGGATAAGCTTACGGCCCTGTTAACCGCTACGGTCATCCTTGCAAACCAAGATGAGTGAAGGTGTCCTGGACTAGGGGGTACTCACCACATCATCTCCCGATCTGTTAGATTGGGCCGAGGACCCCCATGGCCGTATACTCATGGGCCAGTTCGGACAGCTGGCGCATACAAGGAAGAATCCACAAGACTTGGCAATCAAGACAAGGACTCCTCCCCACCGGCGTATTCGGCTAGGACTCTTGTTATCCTAGGCCTCTGGTGCATTATATAAACCGAGGCCAGGCTAGTCAATAGATCATATACAACAATCATACCATAGGCTAGCTTCTAGGGTTTTAGCCTCTACAATCTCGTGGTAGATCAACTCTTGTAATACTCATATTATCAATATCAATCAAGCAGGACATAGGGTATTACCTCCATCAAGAGGGCCCGAACCTGGGTAAACATCGTGTCCCATGTCTCCTGTTGCCATCGATCCTAGACGCACAGTTCGGGACCCCGTACCTGAGATCTGCCAGTTTTAACACCGACATTGTTGCTTTCATTGCGAGTTCCGCTGTGTGATCGGCAAAAGGATCGATGGCTCACCTGCAGATCAACTGTGACTTCGGCATCTTCGTCACCAACTCAACTGGTCACCTTGGTTCAACCAAGAACTGCACCCCGTGTTTGGATCGTCATGATCGGACGGAGGCCTTCTTCAACATCAACTCCGATCTCTATCATGATCATAGAGGAATCATCCATGTAGCTCGAGGGCTCAACGTCAACATTGCCCTCGGGCGGCCGTGCTGTTTTTATGGACAGCGAACTTGTATTCGCCGTCACCATCTCCTCGAGCATTGCTTTGACGATTGCTTCGGTGGAATAGTGCGGAATCACATCTACAACAGCCATGCAAAATTTCGTCGAGTTCCGATGGAGGAATTTCTGACAATCTACGATATACCGGAGCCCTGTCAAATCTGGACGAGAATCTGGACGAGTTTAGGGCGCGGTCTCCAGAGCCTAGCTCGGAGGTCCTTTGGAAGATCCAACCGTTCATCTACTGCGAAATTCCCATACCTACCACCCTCCAAATTTCAGCTCGATCCGACGGTTCAAACTCCGGGAACCTTCCGATGAGTGGACCAATTTTTGGATTTGTTTTCTGCGCGAATACGGATCCGACCCGAATTCATGTTTCTTTATGAACGTGATATTGGACAACCTTTTTAAGGAATTTTCCTCTATGTTATTGTTCATTGTTTTTAAACACGTACCCATAAAATTTTAAAGCGTCCTCCGAGGTAATCTTCACCATCACGTTGGTGTCAAACCAGTCCGGCAGTATTGCTCCACGGCTGCCGACCTGCGCTAGACACGTCGTCACTTTGTTGAGCCAAGCTCAACTTCTTCGGATCATCATCTAGGCAAGCCGAACAAGAGTCCGGCATCGTGAAGGATAAATCATCACCAACATCGCCGCCGCACGGATTACATGGAGCGGGCATACCGGCATCACCGCACGGTCGCTTCATCAAGCCGGCATCGACCACGTCACGACCTGCATCGGCAGGGCCACACTATTGCTTCTTCAAGCTGGTGTCCATCACGCCGACCTACTTCGACTCATCGGCTGACATCGAGGCTTCGACATCTCGGCTGGACCGGGGCCTTCGCCATCTCTTCATCAACCTACTCCGGACACTTCAGCGTCACTAGCCGACCAGCTCCATCACGTTAGCTGGGCCGAGGGCTTTGCCTCGGTGAGCCAACCTTCGCCAGCATTGCCATGCCGTCGTTTTATCACCCATCAGGCAATGGGTGTGCGGATCGAGTCCCAATTTTGGGAATCACCTTCCTTAGGATTGCTACAACAAATAAACCAGGTGCTATTAATCCCAGTATTTTTTGCTTGTTTGGGTTCATTTTTCCCAAGGAATTATTACTCTGGTTTGTCCATCATATGTACACAGGTCTATGAAATGGTCGCTGCATTAACGACAGTCGCATGGTGGTTCGGTCAGTTTCCGTACATAGTCCGGAGAACGCCGCATCCGGAGCTCGGACCGACCTGCGAATTCAGGCTTTGCCACGCCTTTACCGCATCACGCCGATGCCCTGCATCGACATTGACTTCGGCGCCATGCCATATTTCGTTTATTACTCACTTTGCATAAATTATTTATTATGCAGCGATTTTTTTAATTATCATTATTACTATTATCTTCGGTTTGCACTATTTTTTGTGCACAGGAAAATGATCCGGGGACTTCGGCGTCACTCTGCCGGTCTGCACTGACCGTGCTATGTCACCACTTCGGCGTGTCGAGATCTCCGCACCGCCACCTCTGGACTGGCTTGGGGGATGGAACCTTGCCCCGCATCAAGCTCGGACCGTGTCATCAATACCGAACACATTAACCAGCTAAGTCGCTTTCATGCTCAAAGCTTTAATTTCTAACTTGTGTTCGGTTCGACCAAGCATTATACTTTTTTGGAAAAAAGTTGCTTGTAAAAAATTTCCTTGTCCAAACTTTGTTTGTGACGCATAAATTCAAATACCCAATTCATTTGGGGGCTTCCTTCATGAAGCTTTTCCTCTTGCATATGATTATACTTGTACGGTGTCGGTGTCAAAACCGGCGGATCTCAGGTAGGGGGTCCCGAACTGTGCGTCTAGGCGGATGGTAACAGGAGACAAGGGACACAATGTTTTACCCAGGTTCGGGCCCTCTTGATGGAGGTAAAACCCTACGTCCTGCTTGATTAATATTGATGATATGGGTAGTACAAGAGTAGATCTACCACGAGATCAAGGAGGCTAAACCCTAGAAGCTAGCCTATGGTATGATTGTTGTATGTTGGGGTTGGCCTACGGACTAAAACCCTAAGGTTTATATAGACACCGGAGAGGGTTAGGGTTACACAAAGTCGGTTACAATGGTAGGAGATCTGAATATCCGCATCGCCAAGCTTGCCTTCCACGCCAAGGAAAGTCCCATCCGGACACGGGACGAAGTCTTCAATCTTGTATCTTCATAGTCCAGGAGTCCGGCTGAAGGTATAGTCCGGCTACCCGGACACCCCCTAATCCAGGACTCCCTCAGTAGCCCCTGAACCAGGCTTCAATGACGACGAGTCCGGCGCGCATATTGTCTTCGGCATTGCAAGGCGGGTTACTCCTCCAAGTTCTTCATAGAAGTTTGTAAACACTAAGGGTAGTGTCCGGCTCTGCAAAATAAGTTTCCACATATTGCCATAGAGAGAATAATATTAACACAAATCTAATCTCCTGGCGTATTCCCTAGCGTGACATCACGCTATGGCCAAGTCCTTTACTCGAATCGTTTTTACTTCCCCACCTCAGCGTATTTTGCGAGGCGGTTTCCTTGGCACGTCTTGTCAAAGTAGAGATCGTGTCCCCTTTATTTACGGGATTCTCATCAATACGGACGTGGGTAACCCAATCGTGCCTGTTAGCATGTTTTCTCGATTAAAGGCGAGTCCCAAACGATTACGGGGAGGGCCCTTGGTATTCAACCACTTATAAAGAGAGCAAGGCCTTACTCCTTTTCAATCTCAAACGAGTTCGCCTATCGCCTCGAGTTCCAACACCCTAGGTTCAGATTCCAGGCGCTTCGGACCTTCGACAATGTCCGGTTCCGACCTTCGAGGCCGATGGATGCCGACGGAGGAGGACGTGCTAAAGTTGAGAGAGGCCAAGTTCTTGACCGCCGAAATTTTGCACAGGTTGCCTGCTCAAGGGCAGGCCATTCCCAGTCCCCAGCCTGGTGAGAGCGTGGTGTTCGTGTCTCACTTCCTTCGGGGGTTAGGCTTCCCAATGGATCCCTTCGTGAGGGGGCTGATGTTCTATTATGGGCTGGAATTCCACGACTTAGCTCCGGAGTCCATCCTCCATGTTTCCTCATTCATCGTCGTGTGTGAAGCATTCCTCCGTGTTACTCCTCACTTCGGATTATGGCTCAAGACCTTTAAGGTAGAGCCGAAGATGATTGAGGGGCGGCACGCAGAGTGCGGAGGCGCTGTCGTAAGCAAGAATGCTGGTGCTCCATGGCCCGAGGGCCCTTTTCAAGAGGAGCTCGGCTTATGGCAATGAGAGTGGTTCTATATCACCGTCCCCAGGGGCACCAAGTGGGTGGCGCCGCCTGCTTTTCGCTCGGGTCCCCCAGAGCAGCTAGGGTTGTGGGTCAATAAAGGCCTAGATTGGGGACCACCCTTGGACGTGCCTTTTTTGCAGGGCCGCATCAGGGATCTCTTAGAAAGAGGTCTCAGCCTGGTCAAAGTGAAGCAAGTCATGCTGATCCGCCGAACACTGCCCGGTAAACGCTGCTCCCTTCGTCTATGGGAGTTTAATCCGGAGGGACCGTGATCTCTCCAGCACTTTATGGGCGCAACGCCCGCGGAGATGTATAAACTGCTCTTCGGATCACAAGCAATGTGTCCGGATTTGACCGAGGACGCAGGTCTGAGCTGCAATCGCCTGGATACTTAAGTAAGTAGCCTTGTGCCCGGACTCGTTATCCATATATTTGTCATAAACTTGCCCCTAAAAGAGCTGTCCCTTTAAATAGGAGTGGACAGCGAAAGCAAAGCTGATCAGGTGTCCGGCTCCCCTCCCTGAGACTAGGCCGGATCCCGTCCTAGTCAGGATGTTGAAGATTGTGCCTTTGAAGGAAAGTGAGGGAGGGGACAAGGGAACTACAGCCTCCTCGAAGGAGGCTGTTCGGAGGGAAGGAACCGAAAATTCCTCTCCTCTAGGAAGAAAAGGACAGCCTCTGAAGACCCGGAGACCATTGCCTCAAAACGGGGGAAAAATCCTCGTCAGAGGGTCCTACGCCGGGGGGTACCTCGGCCGAATTATGCCCTCAAGGGGATCAGCCCTCCAGCGAGCCGTAAGTGGATAAAGATTTTCTTTTCGAGAGATGAGGGAAACCCTTGCTATATGTCTGAGAAGATTAATTAAAATTTTACCTTGTAGCTCGGACCTCGACCCTTCTCAGCAGAGCTCGTCTTCGGGGGACCTTCTTCCAGAGATGATGGAGAGCGGAACGCCTCCCCCTGCTGCACCACCTAGCGAGGCGGGCGACCCTGAGGTGTCGTCGCGGAGGGTTTCTCCGAATCCGGCAGGGGCGGAAGATAGCTATGTGGCCCCCCAAGGTTCTCCGCATCCGGCCTTTGAAAGAGGCCATAGGACAAGTCCAGCACCGTCTGGTGCTCGGCCGGAGGAGCTGAAGAATCTGCTGGGGCGAGCTTCTATCCCAGAGGAGCACCGTGCATTGATGGGCACGGTGATTGAAAGGATTTCGTTGGCGGAAAGCGGATTGCACGAGGCCGTTAGAAGTTTACTAACGGGTTTTGAGGTACATTAGATAATGTACACTTTTGTCAGTTGCGCATAAATAAGATGCGCCTTGTGTAGATAGTAGCCCCTGAGACTCTGTGCGTTGTCAGAAGTGACGGCGCGCAGAGGATCATAATCCCAGGTCTAAAATGTCGCCTTTGAATGTTGGTGGCGAAGTGTCCGGAATCCAGCCGGACTGATGATTTTGCCGAGCTAAAGCGGCAACTTGACGTGGCAGATGCCGACATTGCGCTCGTCAACAAGCGGCTTGATGAAGCTCAAGGTATGTAATTCTTCGGACGGCACCTGGTAAGAGGAGCTTTATGCCAGTATCTTACGATGTGTGTTCTTTGACGTAGATGGTGCGGCCGCCGTGGAGAGTCTTCGGGCGGAACTTGTCCGAGCAAAGGAACAAGCCAGAAAAAGTGATGCGGCTGCCGAGAAGGCCCTTGAAGAGTTGAGAGACGAACAGGCTTCTCACTGTCGGAGAAAAAAAGAGATGGCCGTGAAGCTAAAAAGCATTGCTGACCGTTGCAAGCTTCTTGAAAAAGAAGACCGGACGAGACAGACGGACTTAGAGAAGGCCGTTGCTGATGCCAAGGATGCTCGCTCTGCGATGAGAGCTGCGAAGGAGGAGCTGCGTCAGGCTGGAGAGATTGCGGCTGGAAAGCCCTTTATGTTGCGGAGGAAGTTTTGTGATCCGAAGCTTGCTCCGTTGGACCGGATGTGGAGTGTGGCGGACACCTATCTGGATTTGGCAGCGAGTGCTGCTGATGCGACCGAACACTTTCGAGATCAAGAAGACCGTGAAGTGGAAAAGCTTTTCTGGTCGCAGTTCCACAATCCAGAGCGTCCACTATCAGTGGACGATCGTCTGGCTCAATGGGCCGAACTGAATAGGTTGTGCGGACTCACCATGAGGTGCGTCATGAGTCACCTGTGGCCGGGGAAATCGGAGCCGAAGAGTTATTTCAGCTTGGTGCAGCAGTTCCTTGGTGCAGTGTCGCGTATTAATGCAATTAAGAGGTCAGCATGCATAGAGGGTGCGCGGATGGCTCTTGCCCGTGTCAAGACATACTGGGCGGAAATGGAGACCATAGCTGTTGCATGCCAAGATTCGGACAGAAGCCGAGTACCTGCCGAGCACTATTTTCAGGAATTTCTGCAAGGCGCTCGTGTAATAGAGTCGAAGTGCTCGAAGGATGCTATGTTCGAATAGCATGTGCAATTGTAAAACGGTAGTTTGATAAATTGTAGGGACTTTTTATACTTGTGCCTGCAAGTATTGTAACACCTCCTGTGCGGCCGTTTAAAATATATAGAACCTGAAAGATGGCAGTCGTCGGCTTTAGCCCCCACGCAGATAATGCGGGGGTGTTGGCAAAAGGCACATTTTCACACTTGATCCAACGTCTTGGTCCTACAAAGGAGGTGATAGCGCAGCGAACTAGGCAATCGGACTATAATGCTTTATCACTTTTACTTAGCCATAGGAGCTTAACAGTGGGACTACTTAGATAGCCCCTGGTGGCGACTGCGCTCGCCCGAGTTCAGGGCGCGTGTATGCCTGGCCGGGAAACGGCCCTTCATTAATGCAGAGGAATCCTATAGATTCCGGAGAGTCATCGAGTGGTTGACCAGTCTCACGCTATATCATGACAGTCAGTTTTCGGCTTTCTCTACTGAGGTGCTCGCCTGGCCGAACCGGGGCACAATCGTAGTAGTTCTCCTCGTGCCGCCTTAGCCGATAGAGCGGAACGTAAGGCAGCCAAACATAGGAGCCGGGCAACCCAACATTTGACCAAAGACATGATTCGGAGCTGATGCATATAAGGCCAAACTCGCGACGCCGAACACTCCCTAAGGTATTCGGTCTTTATGAGAGCGGGCGAGACAACGCTCTTAGGTATAAGCCCCTAGTGTCCAGGTACGCGCAGAAATTCTGACGTGGCCACAAGCCAAGACGCCAGCCTCCTCCTTGGTTATACTACAGAGAACCAGGGGATGTGTATCAAGAAGAGACAGTAAAAAAGGTTTACACAGGGTCTTAATCTGAAAAGAATCCTTGTAACGGGTCCCTGCTGCACGTCTGCGCC
This sequence comes from Triticum urartu, assembly GCF_056163025.1. Taxonomy (NCBI): domain Eukaryota; kingdom Viridiplantae; phylum Streptophyta; class Magnoliopsida; order Poales; family Poaceae; genus Triticum; species Triticum urartu. The sequence goes on from NC_141873.1 coordinate 430,170,361, forward strand.
TGTGTCTCCATTGTGCCGTATCCTGGACGGGCGCAGCACGATATTCGTCTGTAAAAGAGAGGAACTAAGTTGAGAAAAGGTCATGCCGAACAAAAGTTACATTAAATAAACAAAGTATAAAGTGAAATATGTAAAATTGAGCTTTATTGTCTCTTATTTTGTATGTGCGGAGCCCCTAGAGCAGGGGTATATGGACACTAAGCCTTTATCAATGATACTTGTGTGCCGGACTCGTCTATCCGTGTCCGTGGTCTTAATGACCTGTTCAGATGTTTTGGGTGAAGCCATTTAATTGTGGGGCTGTTAAAGCGGCCGCACAATCCTCCGCTCGGGGAAGGCGCACTCAATGCTTCCCCTTCAAAGAGATGATGCCTCGTGGACCGGGCATCTTAAGCGTAAGAGATGCATAATGCGGTATTGCATTAAAGCGGGAGAAAGCTTCGCGTCCCAGCAGTGCTTGATAGCGACTTGAGAATGGGACAATGTGGAAAGTTAGCTTTTCACGACGAAAGTTATCGGTAGAGCCGAATATAACTTCGAGCCGGAGAAAACCCATGCAATGGGTGTCCGGACCTGGTGTTACCCCTTGAAAGGAGGTTTTGCTGTGGCGAATTCTTGTTGGGTCTATCCCCATGTGGCAGATTGTGTCCTGATATATCAGGTTTAGACCGCTGCCGCCGTCCATCAAGACATTTGTAAACTGGAGTCCGTCAATTATTGGATCGAGTACCAAGGCAGTCCAGCCTGCGTTCCTGATACTTCTAGAATAGTCCAGATGATTGAAAATGATTGGTTTTGACAACCAGTGGCGAGACTCCTTTGGGATAGGCCTTATGGCGCGTACCTTTATGGGTACCGCACGTTTTCTTATGTGAAGTAAGTTTACTCTTTTTACTTCTTGTGGGAAATTCTTTTGTTTCCTGGTGCTCTACTTTTGGGATTCGTCATCGTCTTCGCTTGGTGTGTCGAGCCCCTTGTGTTCAGCGTTGAGTCTACCGGATTGTTTGAAAACCCAACAATCTCTGTGGGCATGGTTAGCAGGCTTCCCGGGAGTACTGTGTATTTGACATATCCTGTCCAAGATTTTGTTTAGGTTTGATAAATCATCTCTGTTTTCCTGGAGGGGCGGCTTTTTCTGATTCTGCTGTGAGCTTTTGAATCCGGCGTTGACTGCCGTGCTTTTCGGACTGTTTTCCTTGGTCCGGCGACGATCCTTGTTGCGTCACGGTTTTCCGTTTCCATCCCTAGTTTTAGATGTACTTGGGTCGCTGGTGCTACATCTCGCCAACCAGCTGTCCTCTCCTGCGTAAAAGCGGGTCATGAGGCTTGTCAATGCGTCCATTATTCTTGGCTTTTCTTGGCCGAGGTGTCTGGCGAGCCATTCATCTCGAACGTTGTGCCTAGAAGCTGCTAGGGCTTCGGCATCCGGACAGTCGACTATCTGATTCTTCTTAGTAAGAAATCTATTCCAGAATGTAACATCCCAAATTTTCAATTTGGAATGTTATACATTAGATCATCATGCATATCATATTTTATTTTGCTTTTGGTTTTGATCCTAGAAAATCCTAAGCAACTCAAGGACCCACGGAGAGAGTTGGGGATTTCGTTATTTACATATTTGAGTTTTCTCAAATTTTGTAAACAGGATCATTTGATTTTATTTATTTTATCATCAATTATTTCTATTACAAAAATATGAGAGAGGGAATAAAATGACTTTCCCAAAATATAGAAATATTGAGGATTTAATAAAAAATCAAATAAGATTTATTTCGGAGTTTTTCGGTATTTTCAATTGAATTTAGGAAAAATACGCGTTTTTCAAAGTTGTATTTTGGGCCCAAATAAATGTTCACTTTATCGGGCTTGATTTTAGAAACCTGGGAAAATTTATTTCATGATTTTTGGAGTCTATTTAGTATTTCATTTTATTTTTCTTCCGAGCGTAATTATTTTAAAAAAAACGAAACCGACTATGGGCCGTACCCGAGCGGGACTCCGCCCGGGGGCGCCTTTAAATAGCGAGGCACCCGGCGCCCTAGCCTATAACCGCGCCCGCGCCCGAAACCCTAGCCTGCCGCCGCCGCCGCCGACTCGCCGGAGTTGCACGCCGCCCGAGGTTCGCCGCCGCCTCGACTTTCGTGCCGAATTTTTTATTTAAAAATATTTATTTTCTTTTTCGTCGGTTTTATTTTAATTTTTTTTATTATTTTAATATTATTTTAATTGTTCTAATTATTTTCGGTTAGGTTAGTTAACGAGTAATCTGTTCGTCGTTTTTCTTTTTCGTCGGATTTTCCGCGGTTATTTTCTGATCGCGATTTCTGATCCGATTTTCGTTTTAGTATAACTTTTCGCTCGTTTATCGGAATCAGGCGATTCAAGCGCCTGGAGTTTTGTCTCGAAACCCTCTTTCCGAACAATCAACTTAAACAAGTTTTTGCTACTGTAAAATTTGACTTAGATCCAGATTACTAGAACGAAGTTGATTTCTTTCGCCGTTTGATTTCTTTTGCGACGTTCGATTTGATTCTTTTTGCAAACCAGGGTTCTTAAGTTGAACTTTCTGGTTAGATCTTCTATTTGAGTTTTACCTGTGCATTAGATGAGTACTTATTGTATGCTTGTTTGTTTGTCTGCGATAGAATACCCGGAGTGCGCCGCCTGTTACTTTGAATCTCTAGGTTTCGCGGATCATCAGCAAGGCAAGTAACACTTTGATCATACCTTTTTCTACAACCCAGTTTTATTGCATTAGATCAATCCTCACACATTGCATGATTAGGATCTAATTAAATTGTGGGATGGGAAGTAGATGAGATAGTACCTATTACCTGTTTATTATCAAACCTTTGCGAGTTATTTTCTACATTTGCTTATTATGCCATGCTATGCTAGTAGACGTGGATTGGGTGAGTGATATCCATGACAGATGTGAGATTGTTAATTAATGGTTTATCTAAGGTGGCAACCTAAACACACATCTGGGTGGATTGAGGCACCTGGGTATTCCAGGACTTGCCTGTTTTTCGTTTGGACCGCCACCCAGGCTCAAAGGGATCATGAGATTATTCATACTAGAAACTTCCATGTGAAGCCACAAGCCATTATGGGCTCTGGCATAGTTGATTAAGTTGTGCGAACTCTTACAGGGTAGACTAGCAGATGTAGGGGAAAGTAGGTGTACCGGTCTATCCATCGTAAGGTGCTAGCATTTCTGAAAGACTGTGTCTCGGTCATCCGTTTCTCAAACACCATGTAGTGCGAGAAATCCAACGGAGGCGATCGAGTCTTGTGGGGAAAAGTGCGCAAACCTCTGCAGAGTGTAATAATCTAATCATGGTTAGCCGTGTCCTCGGTTATGGACATCTTGAGTATCTAGTATCTGGATTATCATGTGAATCTCAACATGTTACTCTAAAATTAATGTTGTTGGGTTAATGATGATGCTTAATTGGGATTGAGAATGCTGTCAACCATTCCCAATGTTTAACAACCACCATGATAGTAATTAAATGTATTCCTTTGAAGTAGGGAAAAATTGGCTTTATGCAAAACTGTAACCATAGAGCTTTCCACCAGCCAAATATGCATATAGTATAGCTGTTGCATTCCATTACTCTCTATGTGTTACCTTGCCAGCATATTCCATGTGCTGACCCATTTTCGGGCTGCAACGTTACTCTTCCAGACTTTTCAGACGACGAATAAGGAGTTTTTAGGTCGTGGTTCTATACTCAGTGATGCCGTTGGAGTTGATGGACTCACTTATCTTCCAAGCCTTCCGCTGTTATCGTTATTAGATGGCCTTAAGCCATATTTATTGTAATAAGTTCGCTTTTGAGACACTCGATGTAATAAGTGTGTGATTGCTACTCTGCTATAAATCCTTCGAGTACTGTGTGGTGTCAGCATTACTGATCCAGGGATGACACCGGAGCACAGAGATCAGACTGTTTGAGGTCTGGTCGCTACAGAGATGGTATCAGAGCACACGCTGACTATAGGACACGACCACTAAGCTTAGAGACCTAGATCACTACCCACTCTCTTCTCTTCTGACTTCTCATCTTTTCTACTCTTTAGGATGGCGGATGCAAGGAACAAGTTCACACAATCAGATGAAGATACACCCTTTGGACGCCACTTGAAGGAAGTCATTAGATACCTGAACATAGGAGTACCAAGCTTCACGGGAACCTACAACGCCACTTTACCTGAAAAAGAGCGCTGGATGATTCAAGTTCAAGTTCCAGGAAGGACGTTCATGCCAGTCACTGAGCCCATAGAGTTTTCTTTTGATGCACCAACTTGGAGTCTAGGAAAGAGTATGGCAGCTCACATCGCCATGGGACACATTGGAGAAGTCTACCGCAAGGATCTCAAGGATACTATCTACTAGATTTGTGGGCGCCGAGATGAACACTGGGAGATGATCAGCACCAGGAAAGATAGATCAATTGCAGCTTTTATCCAGGAGTTAAATCATCACATTCGATGACAGGAGAACCAGATGTGCGCCGACATGATAGATCTGAAGAAGGCTAAGACTAGAATCAAGGAACTGGAGGAAGAACTCAAGGCTACACGTGAAGATTATGAAGAAGAAATTGAAGTATTGGTGGAGAAGAATGACGATCTGATCAAGAAGATTGGAATATTTATGGGAGGCCCGACACCAGTAGATGAAGACGAAGAACCCAAGGAGATTAGCCCGGAAGACTACATCATCATTGACGGCACCGACTCGGAGCAAGATAGTAGCAATGATGACTATGTTGATGAAGCAGGAGCAGATATCATGGAGTCTACAACCGTAGAATATTTCTAGTAGACCACCTCATCAGTAGTAGTAGTCCACCATGTAAATATAGTAGTCCGAGCACTTTGCGATAGTTAGACCGATTGAATGCCTTTGTTTGATTGAATGAAGTGAATTGTTTTCTTTTGCCTCATGTGCATATGGGTAGTGTTTTCTCTTTAGACCCCTCTATTCTTATATCTCATCTTTTCTAAACCCTCAGATGCCTCCGAGACGTGACCCCGGATTTGCCTTTCCGCCGGAGCTCACCCAGTTGATCTAGCAACAGAACACCTTGATGCAGTTGCTAGTTCAGAATCAGAATCAGGGGAACAACAACAACAACCCACCACCACCACCACCACCTGTTGACCACTTAGCCCGTTTTCTTAGGCTGAATCCGCCGGTGTTTTCCAGTAGCACCGAGCCGATAGTAGCAGATGATTGGCTCCGCAAGACAGCTAGGGAGTTGACCACAGCAAGATGCACAGATGCGGAGAAGGTGAAGTTTGCCGCACATCAGTTAGAAGGACCCGCAGCATCCTGGTGGGAGAATTTCACAGCCACCTTCCCAGTCGACACTGTCACATGGGACCAGTTTCAGTAGGCTTTTCGTACTGCCCATGTTTCAGCAGGAGCAATGGCCATGAAGAAGCATGAGTTTCATAACTTGCGCCAAGGAGGACGGACAGTTGGCCAGTATGTGGAGGAGTTTAGTAAGCTAGCACGTTATGCCCCAGATGACGTTGCTACGGATGCAGCTAAGCAGGAGAAATTCCTGGAAGGATTGAATGATGAGTTGAGTATGCAGTTGATGGTAGCCACCTTCAACAACTACCAGGAGTTGGTAGACCATGCTCTTATGATTGAAGGGAAGCAGCAGCAAATTGAGAACCGCAAGAGGAAGTATGGACAAGGAAAGTATAATTCAGGAGCTCAGCAGAAGCCACGCTTTACCCCTAGACCGGGAGGACATTTTCAGCATACCCATGGAGTAGGTAGCTCGCACAATCACAATGGCACCAAGAATAGTAACGGGAATGGAGGAAACATCGATTGCGCCAGTAAGACAATTTTGCTCACAACGCCAGAAGGAAGAAGGATCAAGTATGTATCCCAACATGCGCCAAACAGGACACAAGTAAATTCCTTATCAGGAGTTGTGCAGGAGGAAGTACCAGTGGTAAAGGATTTTCCTGATGTATTTCCCGAAGAGTTGCCAGGCATGCCACCGGATAGAGACATTGAGTTTTTGATTGAACTTTTGCCAGGCACTGGGCCAATATCAAAGCGACCATACAGGATGCCTGCAAAAGATTTGGTGGAAAATTAAGAAGCATATTAAGGAGTTACTGGATAAAGGTTACATTCGCCCAAGTTCTTCGCCTTGGGGATCACCAGTACTTCTAGTGGAGAAGAAGGATGGATCGTTAAGAATGGTTGTTGATTATCGAGGATTGAACGAAGTAACAATCAAAAACAAGTACCCGCTACCAATGATCAATGATCTGTTTGATCGATTGCAAGGGGCTAAAGTGTTTTCCAAGATCGATTTGCGATCAGGGTACCATCAGTTGAAGATTCGAGAGCAGGACATACCTAAGACAGCATTCACCACAAGATATGGACTGTATGAGTATACCGTTATGTCATTTGGACTGACTAACGCACCTGCCTATTTTATGAACATGATGAACAAAGTGTTGATGGAGTTTTTGGATAAGTTCGTCGTGGTTTTCATCGATGATATTCTGGTATTCTCAAAGAATGAAGAGGAGCATAAAGAACATTTGCGAGTGGTACTTGAGAAGCTCAGAGAACATCAGTTATATGCCCAAGTTCAGCAAATGTGAGTTTTGGTTGAAGGAAGTTGGATTCCTCGGACATGTTATATCCGGAGAAGGAATAGCAGTTGACCCCACCAAGGTTATCACTGTGACCAATTGGGAAGCACCAGCAACAGTTGGAGAGATCCGGAGTTTTCTGGGACTCGCAGGATACTACCGGAGATTTATTGAGAACTTCTCAAAGATTGCGAAGCCTATGACGGAGTTGCTGAAGAAGGATACTAAGTTCAAATGGACTGAGGAGTGTGAGGCTAGTTTCCAGGAATTGAAGAACCGTTTGGTTACCTCACTAGTGTTGATTTTGCCAGATCAAACCAAGGACTATGAGGTGTATTGCAACGCTTCACGTCGAGGACTTGGAGAAGTGCTTATGCAGGAGGGAAGAGTTGTTTCGTATGCTTCACGACAACTGAAGCCTCACGAATTGAATTATGCCACGCATGATTTGGAGTTAGCAGCCGTAGTGCATGCATTGAAGACATGGAGACATTTCCTCATTGGAAATCATTGTGAGGTGTACACGGATCACAAGAGTTTGAAGTACATTTTCACGCAGAAGGAGTTGAACCTCAGACAAAGGAGATGGTTGGAGCTCATCAAGGATTATGATATGAGATTACATTACCATCCCGGAAAAGCTAATGTAGTAGCTGACGGATTGAGCCGTAAGAGTCATGTCAATACACTAATGACGGGAGAAATACCAAAGGAGTTAGCCGAGGATCTTCGTGAGCTATGTTTGGAGATAGTTCCGAGAGGCTATGTGGCAGCATTGGAGATTCAGTCAACATTGATGGACAAAATCAGAGAGGCTCAGAAATCTGACAAGGAGATTGCTTCTATAAAAGAGAAAATGAGCCAAGGAAAAGCTAAAGGATTTCGTGATGATGAGCACGACACCCTATGGTTTGAAGACCGTGTTTATGTACCCAATGACCCGGAGATCAGAAAGTTGATTCTGCAAGAGGCACATGATTCACTTTATTCGATTCACCCAGGAAATACCAAGATGTATTTGGATTTGAAGGATATTTTCTGGTGGACCGGAATGAAGAAGGATATTGCGGAGTATGTAGCAGTTTGTGACGTATGTCAGAGAGTAAAGGCAGAGCATCAGAAGCCAGCAGGATTGTTGCAACCATTGCCGATACCCGAATGGAAGTGGGATAAGCTAGGCATGGATTTTATCACGGGATTACCAAGGACTCGTTCAGGCTATGACTCGATTTGGGTTGTAGTTGATCGATTGACGAAGGTAGCTCATTTCATCCCAGTAAAGACCACTTACACCAGTGCTAAGTTGGCAAAGATATACATGACCAGGATCGTATGTTTGCATGGAGTTCCGAGGAGCATCGTATCGGATAGAGGAACCCAGTTTGCCTCAAAGTTCTGGAAGCAGTTGCATGAGACTTTGGGTACTAGGCTAGAATTTAGTACAGCTTTTCATCCGCAGACAGATGGACAGACCGAGAGAGTCAATCAGATTTTGGAGGATATGCTGAGAGCTTGTGCGCTAGATTATGGATCTAGTTGGGATGATAATTTGCCATATGCAGAGTTCTCTTACAATAATAGCTATCAGACCAGTTTGAAGATGGCCCCTTTCGAAGCTCTGTACGGAAGGAGGTGCAGGACACCGTTGTCATGGGACGAAGTTGGAGACCGCCAGTTGTTTGGACTAGATCTGATTAAAGAGTCTGAACAGAAGGTGAAGTTGATTCGCGATAGGCTCAAGGTAGCCCAGTCCAGGCAGAAGAGCTACGCAGATTCTAAACGCAAGGAGACAGTTTACGAAGTCGGAGACAGAGCTTATCTTCGAGTATCCCCACTTTGAGGGATTAAGCGCTTTGGAGTTAAGGGGAAGTTAGTGCCACGATTTGTAGGGCCATATCGAGTTTTGGAGCGTATGGGAGAAGTGGCCTACAAGTTGGAATTGCCAGAAGGATTGACAGGAGTTCATGATGTGTTCCACGTTTCTCAGTTGAAGAAGTGTCACGCGGAGATGGCTGACATACCTTTGAGAGACACAGTGCCATTGGAAGCAATTCAGTTGGATAACAATTTGACCTATGAGGAGAAACCAGTCAAGATTCTCGAGTTTGCCAGCCGAGTCACTCGCAGCAAGGTTATCAAGTTTTGCAAAGTTCAGTGGGGCCACCACACGGAGGATGAAGCCACCTGGGAGCGAGAGGAAGATTTGCTCAAGGACCACCCTCACCTATTTTCTAGCCAACCCGAATCTCGAGGGCGAGATTCATCTTAAGGGGGGTAGGTTTGTAACATCCCAAATTTTCAATTTGGAATGTTATACATTAGATCATCATGCATATCATATTTTATTTTGCTTTTAGTTTTGATCCTAGAAAATCCTAAGCAACTCAAGGACCCACGGAGAGAGTTGGGGATTTCATTATTTACATATTTGAGTTTTCTCAAATTTTGTAAACAGGATCATTTGATTTATTTATTTTATCATCAATTATTTCTATTACAAAAATATGAGAGAGGGGATAAAATGACTTTCCCAAAATATAGAAATATTGAGGATTTAATAAAAAAATCAAATAAGATTTATTTCGGAGTTTTTCGGTATTTTTAATTGAATTTAGGAAAAATACGCGTTTTTCAAATTTGTATTTTGGGCCCAAATAAATGTTCACTTTATCGGGCATGATTTTAGAAACCCGGGAAAATTTATTTCATGATTTTTGGAGTCCGTTTAGTATTTCTTTTTATTTTTCTTCAGAGCGTAATTATTTAAAAAAAAACGAAACCGACTATGGGCCGTACCGGAGCGGGACTCCGCCCGGGGGCGCCTTTAAATAGCGAGGCACCCGGCGCCCCAGCCCATAATCGCGCCCGCGCCCGAAACCCTAGCCCGCCGCCGCCGCCGACTCGCCGGAGTTGCACGCCGCCCGAGGTTCGTCGCCGCCTCGACTTCCGTGCCGATTTTTTTAAAATATTTATTTTCTTTTTCCTTGGTTTTATTTTCGATTTTTTTATTATTTTAATATTATTTTAATTATTTTCGGATTAGGTTAATTAACGAGTAATCTGTTCGTCATTTTTCTTTTTCGTCGGATTTTCCGCGGTTATTTTCTGATCGCGATTTCTGATCCGATTTTTGTTTTAGTATAACTTTTCGCTCGTTTATCGGAATCAGGCGATTCAAGCGCCTGGAGTTTCGTCTCGAAACCCTCTTTCCGAATAATCAACTTAAACAAGTTTTTGCTACTGTAAAATTTGACTTAGATCCAGATTACTAGAACGAAGTCGATTTCTTTCGCCGTTTGATTTCTTTTGCGACGTTCGATTTGATTCTTTTTGCAAACCAGGGTTCTTAAGTTGAACTTTCTGGTTAGATCTTCTATTTGAGTTTTACCTGTGCATTAGATGAGTACTTATTGTATGCTTGTTTGTTTGTCTGCGATAGAATACCCGGAGTGCGCCGCCTGTTACTTTGAATCTCTAGGTTTCGCGGATCATCAGCAAGGCAAGTACCACTTTGATCATACCTTTTTCTACAATCCAGTTTTATTGCATTAGATCAATCCTCACACATTGCATGATTAGGATCTAATTAAATTGTGGGATGGGAAGTAGATGAGGTAGTACCTATTACCTGTTTATTATCAAACCTTTGGGAGTTATTTTCTACATTTGCTTATTATGCCATGCTATGCTAGTAGACGTGGATTGGGTGAGTGATATCCATGACAGATGTGAGATTGTTAATTAATGGTTTATCTAAGGTGGCAACCTAAACACACATCTGGGTGGATTGAGGCACCTGGGTATTCCAGGCCTTGCCTGTTTTTCTTTTGGACCGCCACCCAGGCTCAAAGGGATCATGAGATTATTCATACTAGAAACTTCTGTGTGCAGCCACAAGCCAGTATGGGCTCTGGCATAGTTGATTAAGTCGTGCGAACTCTTACAGGGTAGACTAGCAGATGTAGGGGAAAGTAGGTGTACCGGTCTATCCATCGTAAGGTGCTAGCATTTCTGAAAGACTGTGTCTCGGTCATCCGTTTCTCAAACACCATGTAGTGCGAGAAATCCAATGGAGGCGATCGAGTCTTGTGGGGAAAAGTGCGCAAACCTCTGCAGAGTGTAATAAACTAATCATGGTTAGCCGTGTCCCCGGTTATGGACATCTTGAGTATCTAGTATCTGGATTATCATGTGAATCTCAACATGTTACTCGAAAATTAATGTTGTTGGGTTAATGATGATGCTTAATTGGGATTGAGAATGCTATCAACCATTCTCAATGTTTAACAACCACCATGATAGTAATTAAATGTATTCCTTTGAAGTAGGGAAAAATTGGCTTTATGCAAAACTGTAACCATAGAGCTTTCCACCAGCCAAATATGCATATAGTATAGCTGTTGCATTCCATTACTCTCTATGTGTTACCTTGCCAGCATATTCCATGTGCTGAACCGTTTTCGGGCTGCAACGTTACTGTTGCAGACTTTTCAGATGATGAATAATGAGTTTTTAGGTCGTGGTTCTATACTCAGTGATGCCGTTGGAGTTGATGGACTCACTTATCTTCCAAGCCTTCCGCTGTTATCGTTATTAGATGGCCTTAAGCCATATTTATAGTAATAAGTTCTCTTTTGAGACACTCGATGTAATAAGTGTGTGATTGCTACTCTGCTATAAATCCTTTGAGTACTGTGTGGTGTCAACATTACTGATCCAGGGATGACACCGGAGCACAGAGATCAGACTGTTTGAGGTCTGGTCGCTACATAGAACTGCCGAGCTGACTCTCCGGGCTATTGGGTTATGTGACTGAGATCGTCTGCATCCGGAGGGCGGACATAGGTCCCTTGAAAATTTGCTCGGAAAGCGTCCTCTAGCTCTTCCCAACTTCCAATTGTGTTCTCAGGAAGGCTTTTAAGCCAATGCCGGGCTGGCCCTTTAAGCTTGAGGGGTAAGTATTTGATGGCGTGGAGGTCATCTCCTCTAGCCATATGTATGTGGAGGATATAATCCTCGATCCAGACTCCAGGGTCTGTTGTTCCGTCGTATGCCTCTATGTTTACGGGTTTGAATCCCGCTGGAAATTCATAATCCAGGACCTCATCGGTGAAACATAGGGGGTGTGTGGCGCCCCTGTATTTGGGTGTGCCGGATTCGGATACTGGCTTTATTGCATTGCTTACGAGAGCTTGCTTTCTTGGCCCATAAATGGACTTGGCTGGGCCATCTTTTTGATGCGAATCCTTAAGTGGGTCGCATGCCGGCTTAAGTGCGGCACCGCTTGCCGCTTTATGCTAGTCATGGGGTCATCTATCCGACCGGGTGGCTTTCTTATTTTTGAATGCGAGGGTTCTAAGGCCTCTTCGTCGAATTCGGGCAGTAGCTTTCTCTTCGGATAGCTTTTAGTGTGGCGACTGCCGCCGTATTTGTCTGCGGTATTGATTACTTTACTCCATCTGATTCTGAATGCTTCTTCCGCAGTTTTTAGCTTCCGCTTCTGCTTTTTCAGGCTGCGTGCGGTTGCAACGAGCCTTTTGTGGAGGTTCTTCTGCTCTGTGGGCTTATCCGGCGTAAGGTTGTTCGGAATGCCATTTTCGTCGGGGGAGGGTTGTTCAGTTTCTTTATCCGGGTTGCCCTGTTCGGACGGTTGCTCTAAGGCATGCTCGTCGTCTGCCAGCTCATCCTGCTCTATGGCTGGGTCTGTATTGAGGCGGGGCTTGGAGCGGCGTTTACGCCGACGCTTTGATTGTTTTTCGAGAGATCGATCCCTCGTTCCATCCCCGTGTTCCTCGTTGTCGCTTCCTTTAGGTGTATCCACCATGTACACATCATGAGATGAGGTGGCTGTCCAATGCCCTATAGGCGTTGGTTCATATGTGTCTCCTGCATCGTCGTCCATGCCGTCGATGTCTTCAGAGTCTAAGTTGAGCACGTCGTTTAAATTATCGACGGTGGCTACCAAATGGGTGGTGGGTGGGTTTTGAATTTCTTCATCATCCGTATCCCATCCTTGCAGACCGTAGTCCGGCCAGGGCTTTCCTGATAAACAGAGAGTCTTTAGTGACTTCAGGATGTCGCCGAAGGGCGAGTGCTGAAAGATGTTTGTGGCGGTGAACTCCATGATCGGTGCCCAATCGGATTCGATCGGCGGGCGCGCGGGGGGCTCAGAGTCCGGAGAGGAATCCAGCCCCTCAGAGTCACGGGCCTTGCGGGGTGCGCGGCTGGCGTTCGGCTCGATCGCCTTTGAGATCGCAGCCCCCGAGGCGGCGTCCAACCACTCATCCTCGATCGGCGCAGTAGGCTCCGAATTAAGGGTCGGAACCAATGCGCGTGTGGCCTCCAGGACACTGTTCGGCGGCAGAGCTAGATCATGCCCATCGAGACAGTGCGGCGCGCTTGGCTGTGGCTCGAATCCGTCGAAGATCAAGTCCCCGCGGATGTCAGCCGTGTAGTTTAAACTTCCAAATCTGACCTGATGTCCAGGGGGGTAGCTTTCGATCTGCTCCAGGTGGCCAAGAGAATTGGCCCGCAGTGCGAAGCCGCCAAAGACGAAGATCTGTCCAGGGAGAAAAGTTTCACCCTGGACCGCATCGTTGTTGATGATCAAAGGAGCCATCGGGCCTAAAAGTGACGACACAGAGGAACTCTCAATGAAAGCACCAATGTCGGTGTCAAAACTGGCGGATCTCGGGTAGGGGGTCCCGAACTGTGCGTCTAGGCGGATGGTAACAGGAGACAAGGGACACAATGTTTTACCCAGGTTCAGGCCCTCTTGATGGAGGTAAAACCCTACGTCCTGCTTGATTAATATTGATGATATGGGTAGTACAAGAGTAGATCTACCATGAGATCAAGGAGGCTAAACCCTAGAAGCTAGCCTATGGTATGATTGTTGTATGTTGGGGTTGGCCTACGGACTAAAACCCTCCGGTTTATATAGACACTGGAGAGGGTTAGGGTTACACAAAGTCGGTTACAATGGTAGGAGATCTGAATATCCGCATCGCCAAGATTGCCTTCCATGCCAAGGAAAGTCCCGTCCGGACATGGGACGAAGTCTTCAATCTTGTATCTTCATAGTCCAGGAGTCCGGCTGAAGGTATAGTCCGGCTACCCAGACACCCACTAATCCAGGACTCCCTCATACGGCTTCATTCCTAGTTCGTGTATTACGCCACAATATGCACCATATTGACTTAAGCGATTTGCAAGCTGGGTTGCCTCGCTCCTGTGTTTACCCCTACGTTCTCGATTGTTCGGCTAGGGAGTAAAGGGAGCACCTCTGCGATTGTCACGATCGGGTCACCTGAGCATGACCTCAGACTGGGTGAAGCCGAAAGCTAGCACTCTTATAGTTTTCAATGATGGTCGGCACACAACGGAACTCATGAGTACAAAAAATCTATTGCACAAGTCTCATAATAACAATGAGCACCGAAGAAAGGTATCGGTGGGGGTACTATTTTCTTCGAAGATGCTTCTTACACTTCGCAGTAATATAGCATAAGTTCCCCGAGTGCGCTTTGTCTATTACAGCCTTATGGCCTGGTTATTGGAAACACCGTCGTTCGGTCCTTGACCGAAGAGGGAGAAGCCGACGGTCGGTTAAGACGCGTTTAAAGTTCGGTTGAACATAGATATGATATAAGTACTTCGGTACATGCAATCATTCTTTTACCCAAGTCACTTGGGGGCTCTTAAATTTACATGAGCCGTTTTATGATAAGTGTTCTTCTTCTTAGTCATTGCAAAGTTTTATTATTATTATTATTATTATTATTATTATTATTATTATTATTATTATTATTATTATTATTATTATTATCTATCACTCCTTTTTTCGACACGAGCGTGTGGTCACTAGCCGGGGAGCCTAATTTCTCTCTCAAAGCCGCTAGAGTTTAGTTTGCTAAACTGGCCTAATGAGAAGTACTCCGCCCTCGGGGTAGGAGGTCAAAGCCGTAGGCTGACCCGCTTGAAGTCTTGAGATAGGATGTATCATGTTAAAGCACGACAGAAGCACTTCTTTTGCTAAGGCCAATTTTCGGATTGGCACCGAACACTTGATCTTGTTCGGACGTCAAGTTTTTACTGACGTTTTTTGGTTTTCCAAGCTTATGGCACTTTTAAACTATTTGTGTGTTTTCAGCACAAGTCTCGTAGTGCAACCCCGGACACCTTTAGAGATTCGGCAAAAACATTCTCGAATATTGCTATATATGCATAGGTTTCGAATTGTGTCTTCGGTCAATAGTTGGGTTGCCCGGCTCCTGCGCTTGCCTCCTACGTTCCGCTTTGTTCGGCTAGGTGTGCAAAGGGAGAACCACTGCGATTGTGCTTCCAGCTCACATGGTTAAGCACCTCAGTGGAGAAAGCCGAAAACTGACTGTCACAATAAGCGTAAACTGGTCAGCGATCCGATGACGGTGTTAAATGACGGGCCATTCATAACAATGGCCGAAGTGTTTACGGCTTGACCTCGGCTGTCGCCGAACACTACCGGGGGCTATTAACTAGCCTCCCAAACTAAATCCTCGATATTTTGCTCTTACATTGGAGCTGAGGTTTCATGATCATGCTTAGCATGACAACCCAAAGAAAGGAACCGATAGCGGGACTATTTTCTTTGGAAGACATTTCTTCTGTTAAACAGTAATATAACATATCTCTGTGCGTACCTTTGTTTATAAAACTGTGTGGCCAGATTGCCTTGTTTGTCGTAAATCTTTGCCCTCATAAAGGATTTATAAAGTAGGACAAACACTCCTCGGCTACTGGCCAAGGAGGTGGAAGCCGATGGTCGGTCAACAAAGTTTTGTACAATGCGGATCTGAGCATTAATGACGTAAAGTACTTGGATACATAGTCATTACACATAATTTCTGATTTTGCTATGGATATCGATCCTTAATTCGGCCACCCGTGCCCGCATTAAGGCTCGGGGGCTACTAGGCTTCGGGCTTACTATTTACAAATATTAAAGGGGAACATCGATCCCCTGATCTGGTGTTGCCACCCGACCAGTGTCTCGGGGGCTACTGCATTGCCTGTTCAATGTAGAAAATTTTATGTGCAATATAGTTTCCGAGGAGATTTTGATCCCCAGGTTGGTCGGCCGCACCCAACCTGAGTCTCGAGGACTGAGCACGCCACTTTTAGTGTCCCGAAGTATTCTGCCGAGCTAGGACTTGATCCTCAGGCCGATTTTGCAAATCAACCTAAGTCTCAGCGGCTACTGGGATCAGCGGTCTTATGTCATCCTTCATCTGCATCTCGGGTTTTAGACTGATACCCACCTTGAGGGCTACTGGCTATATATCTCGGTAAATAATAAATTGCACCAATCAAAAATATTGACAAAAATCGGCCCACATTCGGGGTGGTGCACCACCTCGGAAGTAGTCCGGCATAAAGCTCGGGCGCTAGTGGCTGGCTCCATAGAGGGCATTTCAGGCATTAAGCTCGGCTAAACTCCTTCAAACTTCTTTGAACCAAGGTGATTTACGACACCTCGGATACAGTCCCGCGTTGGAGCTCGGATACAGTCTGGCGTTGGAGCACGGATACATAGTCCGGCATTGGAGCTCGGATACAACCAGCGTTGGAGCTCGGATACATAGTCCGGCGTTGGAGCTCGGATACATTTCGGCATTAGAGCTGAGAAGCGGTCCGGCGTTGGTGCTCGGCTGCAAAAGATACCTCGGATACAGTCCGGCGTTGGAGCTCGGACACAAGAGGACACTGCCTCCCGGGAAAAACTTCAAATGCGAGGTGTGGCATAAAAATAACAAGGCATTGATAAAGGCCGGAAACTTAAAGGGGCTCCTCGGATACCCGACGTGTAAACTCGTCGAATGCATTTCGGCGATCCTCAAGATCGAAGATGAGAAGATTTGTTGAACCAGTTTTCATGACCGGCGACCGAAGATGAAGAATAGTTCGGAAGAATCGAGGAGCGTTCCTAACTTGAAGACCGGTTCAGGGGGCTACTGACGGTGTCCTGGTCTAGGCGGTACTCACCACGTCATCTCCCGATCTGTTAGATTGGGCCAAGGACCCCCATGGCCGTATACTCATGGGCCAGTTCAGACAGCTACCGCATACAAGGAAGATTCCACAAGACTTGGCAATCAAGACAAGGACTCCTCCCCACCGGCGTATTCGGCTAGGACTCTTGTTATCCTAGGCCTCTGGTGCATTATATAAACCGAGGCCAGGCTAGTCAATAGATCATATACAACAATCATACCATAGGCTAGCTTCTAGGGTTTTAGCCTCTACGATCTCGTGGTAGATCAACTCTTGTAATACTCATATTATCAATATCAATCAAGCAGGACGTAGGGTATTACCTCCATCAAGAGGGCCCGAACCTGGGTAAACATCGTGTCCCCTGCCTCCTGTTACCATTGATCCTAGACGCACAGTTCGGGACCCCCTACCCGATATCCGCCGGTTTTGACACTGACAATGAGCATAATGCTGAGGTGGCGCAGGTCCGTGAAGAGATCGCTCGGGCCAAAGAAACCTTAGCAGCTGAGGATACTAGATTGGCTACAGAACGGGCGGCCTTGGATGCGCGGGCGCAGCAACTTCAGTCAGAGGCTTATCAGCTCACGATGAGTCTAAACGCATCTAATGAGTTCATGAGGAGGAGACATCAGAAAACTTAGTCCCGTTTGCCTCCGATTTATGATCCTCGGAATCTTTTTGCTACACCCGTAGCCGGCCCAAGTAACCCGCTAGGTGCAAATCAGCTTATGACATCCGGAGCGGGGGACCCGGTTCAGCCTCAGGTGACGGCCCCTCTTCATGGGAATATGGCACCACCCTGTTATGTGCCAATACCGCCGGGTCACTTCTCCAACCCCATGGAGAACTTTATCGCAGCGTCAGCATGTTTGGTGGCTCTCCCAGTGGACGGTGATGATCCGACAGCGGTGGAGACCCGGAGGATCAGAGAACTTGTCCAGACGGCTCTGGCCCAGCAAGAGACTTATTCTTACAGCCGGGACAGGATCCATTCAACTCCTCTGCCCTGGTTAGGTCCGCCTCGTCCAAACCGGAGCCCGAGTTACAGCAGACACATGGAGTCAGAGGCCTTGTCAAGCAATGCTCAGCGCCGAAATCAGCCTGGCGGGTATAACTCGGTGCAGGATCGGATACGTCAGGAGGACGAGCGGGCGGCTCAGCTAGAGGCTTAGCTAGCAGCCGAACAGGACTTGCCGGCTTACCCGACGACGACTTCCGGTGAGGCGGGAGTAGCCACTAGAACCGGCGGTGTTCCTTGTCTGGTACCGGCTCTATGAAATGTATGTTTGCCCAAGGATTTCAAGGGACCTTGAAAGGTGCCGAATTATACGGCCGACTTACAGCCTGGGACATGGATTGGAAGTTACAAGATGGCCATGGAGCTGTTGGAAGTCAGTGACGCAGCAATAGCTAAGTACTTCACCATGATGTTGGATGGAACGACCCAGTCTTGGTTAAAGGGCTTGCCGCCCAATTCCATTAGTTCATGGGCTGAGTTAAAAGCCCGGTTCATCCAGAACTTCAAGGACACTTGCAAGCAATCTATGTCAATTGTGGACTTAACAAATTGTAAGCAAGAGGAGGGCGAATCCACAACACATTGGGTGCGCCGGGTCAAGGAGAGTATACATTCATATGACAAGATGGATGCCGGCTCTGCAGTCCTCATGTTAGAGTAGAATTGCCGCTTTGAGCCGCTGAGACAGAAGCTGGGGCGCCTTAAGCGTGATTGCAATGATATGGGTACGCTGATGCGGCTTTAGTCAAGTATGCCGATTCTGATAGTACCAAGGACCCCGCGTCTGATGCGGAAAAGACAGGGAAGGGAAAGAGGAACGGCAATGGAAAGGGTCAGCAGCATAACCCGATGAATCAGGGAGGCAATAAGCGTAAGGCGGAGGGTAACCCGGGGTTCGTGGCCAACGCCAACGCGCAGGGTAACAACCAGAGACGTAAGGGAAAACCGCCCCCTCAATCTGGTGGGTCAGGTCCATCCCTTGAGCAGCTACTCAATGAGCCCTGCCCGAGACACGGCACCCGGGAACGACCCGCTACTCACTTGTGGAAAGATTGTGCGATTATGAAGGCTTTCAAGAATTCCAATACGTTTGATGGCAATCATGGCCCGGGTGGCGGCTCAGGAGCCGGTGGCTTTCATGGCCCAGGTGGCGGCTCAGGATCCAGCTTTCACGGAAACCAGGGCGGTTATAATCAATAGCAATCTGGTCAAGGAGGACAACAACAGCAACAGTCAGGTTATCAGAGCCATCCGAAGCAGCTGAATAGTGGACAGTATCATGTGTTCACCACTAGCTTGTGCAAACATGATCAGAAAATTCATAAGAGGGCTGTGAACTCTGTTGAGCCGACAGTCCCTCGTTACTTGAGGTGGTCAGAACAGCCCATTGTCTGGAGTAGGGAGGATCACCTTCCTCGCATTGATAATCCGGGTCAACTAGCCTTGGTGGTGGCACCGCAGGTCGGTGGATATATATAAATTCACTAAGGTGCTCATGGATGGAGGTAGCAGCATCAACATCCTCTATTACGAGACCTTTTGGCGCATGGGTTTAACTGACAAAAACTTGAAGACATCCAACACCGTTTCCATGGATTGGTGCCTGGTAAGTCGGCATACCCCGTCAGTAAAATTGAGCTGGAGGTGGCCTTTGGAGACGAGCATGATTCTAGGGCTGAGAAGTTAACCTTTGAGGTGGTCAAAATCAAGAGTCCATATCACGCTTTGTTTGGGCGGCTGGCTTATGCCAAGTTTATGGTGCGGCCGTGTTATGTTTACTTGCAGCTAAAATGCCGGGTTACAAGGGCACCATCACTGTGCATGGAAGTCGAAAGGTGGCTCTGGAGTGCGAAGAAGGCGACGCGGCTTATGCCGAGTCTATCTGTGCAGTAGAGGAGCTAAAATTTTATCAAGATAACGTTGACCCGGCGGATATGACCTCCCTCAAGAAGCCAACAACAGAACATGACCCGGCGATGAAGTTTAAGTCGATGGCTGAAACCAAGCTTGTCGATTTTACTCCAGGCGATTCATCTAAGCAGTTCAGCATCAGTGCCAATTTGGATCCTAAATAGGAAAGCGCGCTCATCGAGTTCATCCGTGAGAACCGGGACATCTTTGCATGGAAGCCTTCCGACATGCCGGGTGTACCAAGAGGACTCGCTGAGCACACTCTTAATATTGATCCGAAGTATAAGCCGGTCAGGCAGTTTCTGCGGCGATTCAACGAGGAACGACGAAAGGCTATTGGAGAGGAGGTCGCCCGGCTCTTGGCGGCTGGGTTCATCGTTGAAGTTTTTCACCCAGAGTGGTTGGCTAACCCGGTGCTCGTGCTCAAGAATAACGGCACCTGGCGCATGTGTGTGGATTACACGGACTTAAATAAAGCTTGTCCGACTGATCCCTTTGCTCTCCCCCATATTGATCAAATAATTGATGCTACGGCGGGTTGTGAGCGTTGAGCTTTTTGGATGCTTACTCTGGGTACCATCAGATCAAGATGGCAATTAAGGACCAGGAGAAGACGGCTTTCATCACTCTGTTTGGAGCCTTTTGCTATGTATCTATGCCTTTTGGGCTCAAGAATGCCCAGTCGACTTACCAGCGGTGTGTACAGAACTGTCTCCACAATCAGATTGGGCACAATGTTCATGCTTATGTGGATGACATAGTGGTGAAGTCCAGAGAGAAGGAAACCTTGATATCTGATTTAAAAGAGATCTTTGATAATTTCCGGGTTTACAAGATGATGCTTAACCCGGAGAAGTGTGTATTTGGTGTACCTGCAGGCAAGCTTTTGGGATTCTTGGTCTCAAACAGGGGCATTGAAGCTAATCCGGAGAAGATCAAGGCAATTACTTCTTTGGCTAAATCGGCGTGCATCAATGATGTTCAGCGACTGGCGGTTCGTGTTGCTGCTTTAAGCCGGTTCATAAGCCGGCTAGGTGAGAAGGCCCTACCATTGTATCAGATGATTAAGAAGGCAGACACCTTTATCTAGAGTGATGCTGCTAATGCTGCTTTTGAGGATTTAAAGAGGCAGTTGTCTAAGACGCCGGTCCTTGCAGCTCCCATTGACAAAGAGCGTTTACTGTTATATGTGGCTGCTAATTCACGAGCTGTCAGCATTGCAATCGTGGTGGAGCACAAGGAGGCTGGTAAGGAGTATCCGGTTCAACGGCCGGTTTATTACGTCAGTGAGGTGCTCATCAAGTCGAAACAAAGGTATCCTCATTGGCAGAAGCTTGTTTATGGGGTGTTCATGGCAAGCCGGAAGCTGAAGCAATACTTTCAAGGTCACCCTATCACTGTGGTGAGTTCTGCCCCCTTGGGAGACATCATTCAAAACAAAGAGGCTACACGATGAGTCGCCAAGTGGGCCATTGAGCTCGGGCCTCATGGTCTGAAGTACGTGCCACACACTGCCATTAAGTCTCAAGCCTTGGTGGATTTTATCAATGACTGGACAGAGCTACAGGCACCTGAGGAGAAGCCCGATAACACATATTGGACTATTCACTTTGATGGGTCCAGGCAGTTGGAAGGCTCGGGGGCTGGAGTCGTGTTAACTTTCCCTCGAGGTGACAAATTCTGTTATGTGCTCCGGCTTATGTTTCCTTGTACTAACAATGCAGCTAAGTATGAGGCCTTACTCCATGGTCTCCGGATGGCCAAAGAGATGAACTTGAGTCGGGTAAGGTGCTTAGGAGACTCAGACCTTGTGGCTCAACAGGTGTCAGGCAAGTGGGACTCCAAAGATCCCCTTATGGCGGCTTACCATCGTGAAGTTGATGCTATAGCTGGGCACTTCAAGGGTTATGTGGTGGAACACATTGATCGAAGGAAGAATGAGGCGGCTGATGCCTTAAGCCGGCTGGGATCTCAGCATAAACCGGTACCGCCTAACACCTTTCTTGATGTTTTGCATAATCCTTCTGTCAAGTTACCTACAGAAGAAGATCTGGCAGTGCCAGACCCGGAGGCATAGCTGGTAGCGGCCCTCCACGTTATCCCGGATTGGACAGTGCCTTATTTGGCTTATATGACCCGGGGAGAGTTGCCCGAGGATGAGACCTTCGCAAGACAAATCGTCCGGCGGTCCAAGTCCATGACAATCGTTAATGGCGAGTTACATCACTGCAACTTCACTGGAGCGTTTCAACGTTGCGTGTCACCTGCGGAGGGTCAGGAGATACTCCATGAGATCCATGAAGGTGATTGTGGTCATCATGCCGACTCAAAATCTCTTGTGGCCAAAGCTTTCCGTCATGGGTTTTATTGGCTGATGGCTCATGCTGATGCAGAAGATCTGGTCAGTAAGTGTGACGGATGTCAGAAGTTCTCACGATGAGCCGATGTGCCAGCTCAAGAATTGAGGATGATTCCAATTACTTGGCCGTTCGTAGTCTGGGGGCTTGACATGGTCGGGCCTTTCAAAAGGTCTAAGGATAAAAAGACGCACCTCTTGGTGGCGGTTGACAAGTTTACAAAATGGGTTGAGGCGGAGCCAGTCAGTAAGTGTGATGCGGCCACGGCGGTCCAGTTCATGAAAAAGGTGATTTTTCGTTTTGGTTTTCCACACAGCATCATAACTGATAATGGCACCAATCTCTCCAAAGGAGCCATGGAAGAGTTCTGTCAACGAGAGAATATCCGTCTTGATGTTTCAGCTGTGGCTCGTCCTCAATCTAATGGTCAAGCAGAAAGAGCTAATCAAGAGATCTTGAAGGGTATCAAGCCCCGGCTCTTGGTCCCCTTGCAGCAGACGCCGGGTTGTTGGGTGGAGGAATTACCTTCTGTACTTTGGAGCATCAACACTACACCTAACAGATCTACGGGTTACACACCTTTCTTCATGGTGGATGGAGCAGAGGCGGTCCTACCAAGTGACATCCGTCATGACTCACCCCATGTGGCGGCTTACGTTGAGGCGGACAATGAAAAAGCTCGTCAAGATGCACTTGACCTGTTGGATGAAGAGCGAGACTTAGCAATAGCCCGCTCGGCGATTTACCAGCAAGACCTGCGCCGCTACCACAGTCGCCGGGTTAAGTCCAGAGCCTTTCCGGAAGGCGATTTAGTGCTCCGGCTCATCCAGGATCAGTCTGATATGCACAAGTTATCCCCTTCTTGGGAAGGACCCTTTGTGGTCAGCAAGAATCTTTACAACGGGTCATACTATCTTATCGATGTTCGAGAGTGCAAGGACTCACGTAAGTCGGAGGAGGAGACCCGCCAGCCGTGGAACATCGCTCATCTTCGGCCTTACTATACTTGAGCCACTGGCTCTAATATGTATATATTTCGACTATGTATATATTACATAAAGCAATAAAGCAGGACCTCTGTCCTTTTTTCCCACCCCAAAAGGTTTATGTGTCTTCTTTGCCATGTGGTGGAGATAACCAACAGGGAGCGGGTCACATCTGAATCTGGCTTGTCCTTTGGTCTAGCTTATGATCATATCTGAATCTAGCCATGATCACTTGGGGGCTTCCTGTTCAAACATAGGTCATATTCGAACCAAAGAGAACATAGTTGTCGATACCCACTTGATCGGCATACTGCCAAACCAACTTGGGGGCTTCTTGATCATATTTGAATCATAGCTTAACCCCTTTGGGTCTGACATGGATCGTATTCGAATCAGCGTCATTAAACAACTCTTATGGTCACTTGGGGGCTTCCTGTTCAAACATAGGCCGTATTCGAACCAAAGAGAACATAGCTGTTGATACCCACTTGATCGGCATCGCCACAGCCACTGGGGGCTATATGATCGTATCCGAATCTTAGCTTAAACCCCTTTGGAACGGTTCACTGATCGTATTCGAATCAGAGGCCTTTTTATTTTTATTTATTATTCATCATGTTTTATAGGCATTAATATTTGACTATCTTGAGACCCTCTTGAAAATACAACGGAGTGGATTGCAATCCTCCGGGTTAATATTGGTTGCCTCAGGTTGTTAAGTACCAGGTGAACTTTTATATGCCAATTTTCAGGAGTTAAACTTACCCTCAGGGTTTGGGTTATATAAGCCGGAGAGATAACCACAGGCATCACAGGTATACTATTATGATTATGTCTGCTAAGTCTAATCGTAAGTTGGTTTTCCTAAAATTGTTTGGTGTATACTCCTGGTTATCAATACCTTATGTGACCCCTGGGGCGGTAAATCGCCAGAGGATGTTTTGTTTGTCTCCTATGCAGGATAAGGCAGGCAACTTTGTTTAACATAAGGGAACTAGAAGATAAATAAAAGCTGGAAATATATAACGATGGCGGCTTAAGGAAGTATTGAGCACCATAAACATGCACGGAGGCATGACAAAAATCGGAAGTTTTTCTACTCTATTACAAGACTCCCCGAGTCTGAATAGTGAGGCATTGTTTTCACAAAGACTTAAACATATGACACCTGGCGTATTTACTCCTTTGGTTGGCTTGACGATTCCGGGTTATCCTTCTTCACCTCTCCATCGGTTGCCCTGTCCTGGAAGGTTGATGAGGCCCAGTCAATGCCACTCAAGGCTTCAAACTTAGCTTCATCATCGATTAAACCGGTTGGGTTGACTTCAGGGGCAAAAGTATGCTTACGAGTTGGGGGGATCAGGCTGACGTCATGATAATGAGGTGTTGGAATCCTCCGGTTCTCGCTGTCATAGCCCGGCTGATACTTGGTGAGGTCAGTATCGTTCCCAATGAGAGTGGCTACAGGGCATATGTCTTTTACACAGGCGGTGAAGTCTGCTTCATCAAACAAGGTCCCATCTTCCTTTAGACTCGGGTATCCAAGAGTAAGGTCAGCCGGGTCTAGCTCTGGAATCCATGCTTTAGCTTGGCTCAATGCAGCTATAGCTCCGGCTCTTGCAGATGCCCGCCTTAGCTCTTGAACCCGCTGAGGGAGCACGGCAAGCCGTTTCAGCACATCTTGAAGGAGATAAGGAACGTCATTTGATAAAGCCACAATGGCCAAAGCACGTTGTGACCCGGTGTACAGTTGCTCCACCAGGGTATAGACTGCCTTCAGCTTGACAACCATGTTCTGCTTGAGGTTGGTGCTCCTGGGGCCTGTATTGTTAAACTAAAGGTGAGCCGGAGGTAATAATTAAACATAATCATCAATAGAAGAATTGCAATATTTTTGAGGTTTGCAGTATTTAAGTTTTTATATGTATTGTCACTTACCAAAGATGGCTGAGACCATTTGAGATATCTGGTGCTTTAAGCTGGACAGCTCGGTGTTTACTTCTGCAAGTGATGCTTCTGCTGTCTCGGCCCGGGTCACTAATGAGGCCTTTTCATCATCCCAGATTTTCTTCTCCGCCTCAAAATTCTTCTTCAACTTCTCTTGTTCAGAGACGCTGAATTCAAATTTGGAGTTGGCTTTTTGAATTTCAACTTCCTGGGCTACCAGGCGGCTCTTTAGGTCAGCAATCTCCGACTCAAATTGACTTATGGTGGCCTGCATTGATACCGGGTCATAGTCAGTATCATGGTACGTAATATTAAGTCCCAAGAACTTTGCAAGCAAAGGTACTTGACACTTGGGGGCTAATGTATGCTGAAGAATTCTAAATTAGTACGCCGGCTTATGCAAACTAAAGTCCCAAGCACTTTGCAAGCAAATATACGTGGCACATGGGGGCTAATGCGTATTGCAAGTTCAAAGTATCAGGCTACAACCGAGTTAAGTATTTTCTTCTTAAACCAGATAAGCAGTGCTAGACAGTTTTCTAAGTCTACAGCATATTTACTCATAAGCAATAGACTTGGGGGCTGGTACAATAAGTATGATTGAAAGTAAGGAAGAATAAGTCATACCTCAGATTTTTGCTATATTTGCTT
This sequence comes from Triticum urartu, assembly GCF_056163025.1. Classification (NCBI taxonomy): domain Eukaryota; kingdom Viridiplantae; phylum Streptophyta; class Magnoliopsida; order Poales; family Poaceae; genus Triticum; species Triticum urartu. The sequence goes on from NC_141873.1 coordinate 430,195,914, forward strand.
CACCATGTCAATTTCCAGGTCACAGCTACTATGCACCTGGTTGATATAGCCCGAGACTATCTCTCCAATACTGAAATGAGTATAGTCAGTGATGTCCATCTTGGCTTTGCAGTGTTCTAGCAACTCCTCCTTAGCAGAACATTTGGCAAGAACAGTGGGCTGGGCCGGCTCAACGAACTGAGTCTTGAGAATTTCCACGTCTGGGTCAGTTGTCTTGGCCGGGCTAGGTGCTTTCGGGTTAACAGAACCATCAAGAATGTCTTTAGCAGACGGATCAAAATTTGGTGCTGCAATATCCACAGCTGGTTCAGGCGGCAGCTCATGTGTGGAAGAGCCGGGGGCAGCTGTGCCCAGTTCCGGTTCAGTCACTACAGGGTCTTGGGCCGGCTTATCTTTCTTTGTTTTCTTCCTGGGCTTCACTTGCACGCTACGGACAAAGCAGAAGAATGAGTACAGAAACATGAGGAAGGTAAAACATAAGGTAAACAAATTGATATTACCCAGGGGCAGTCTTAAAAGCCGACATGTTTGACTGCATAGATCCGCCGGATGAAGGAGAGATATCCTGATAATTGGAGTCAGATGAATTGAGAGGTTGACGGATTAGACCCGCCAAAGGTAAAAAAGGGTATAAGTCGGAGATAACCTCAGTCCGACGCTTCCGGGTTGTGTCAGGCAAGCCGGAGGAGAGCTCTGCATCCTTGCTGGTCCGGGTCTGCCTCCGGCTTTCAAATTGCTGTCGCTTCAAAAGAAAGTTAGGATCTTGGTAAGCCAAAGGGTGTGAAAATCTTACTTTCCGGGTTACTCTTCGAATTTTCCGACGCGGCCAAAGCTCGGAGTCGGAGGAGATTATAGTTACCTCTTCCTCGACGGGTTGGCTGTTTCTCGTGTCTTCCTGAAAGGGGAATAATGTAAGTAAGGTAATGATAAAGGAGTAAGGGAAGTTGAAAAGTTACCTCTTCTTCATTGTCATCAGAGTCATCAAGTTGGAACATCTCTGAAGCGCTTGGCTTCCTTTCCTTTGAAGTGGTAGGCTTGGCAGTTCTTCTTTCGGCTCTCTTAGCCGCCCTGGCTTGTTTGGCCGCCTCATGATCATACTGGACTTTCCAGAAGTTGTCATTTGCCTGTAAAGGATTGTAAAGGGTTATGAGTAAAAATAAGGTATTACATAGTAAAAAGTAATCATTGAGGCTGATGACTTACTGCAGGGGCCGGGTTCTTCTTGCAGAAGGGCAGTAAGCCGAAGGCGTTACTGGTCACTGTACCCTCTTTCAACAAGGACTGGGTTGTAGCCTCCACTACGTCATCCGGTAAGTCGTCAGGATTATGACGCTGAGGATCATCTTATTCACCTAAGTAATTACACCTTAAGCCGGGGCGGCGGCTTAATGGAATCACTCTCCAAGCAACCCAGACTCGGACCAGGTCGATGCCGTCTAAGCCGTTCCCCAAAAGAGCTTTGATTTTCTTGATAATAGGGGTGAGTGGCAGACGTTCAACAACAGTCAACTTATCCGGCAGCGGGTGAGTAGATTCAAGGCGCAAGGCCCGAAAGCCGGGAAGTGGATTTTTGCCAGCCGGAGAAGTATCCTGGCAGTAGAACCATGTTTGGTTCCAATCTTTGGGATGACTCGGCAGTTCAGCGTAAGGGAACAGGCAGTCTCTCCGCCTCTGAATTGATATGCCACCGAGTTCCAGACTAGGCCCGTTGGCACGTTCATTCTGCCGGTTTAAATAAAATAGTTCCCTGAACAAAAGCAGGCTAGGCTCTTCTCCAAGATAAACCTCACAGAAGACTTGGAAGTTGCATATATTTGACACAGAATTGGGTTTGATATCTTGAGGCCTTAGATCAAAGAATTTCAGAACATCCCTAAAGAATTTTGAACCGGGAGGAGCAAATCCCCGGCTCATGTGATCAGTAAAAATGATCACCTCCCCTTCGTTGGGTTAAGGTTTTTCTTCAGATGGCTCAGGAGCATGATAGGACATAATATCCTTCTTGGGCAGATAGCCAGACTTCATGAATTCGGATAATTTGCTTTCTGTGACAATGGACAGGACCCAATTACAGGTCACCGGAGGTTTGGGAGCTTTGGGTGCCATTGCGTAAATCGAAGCCTACAACAAGATAAAAGAATTTTTCCAGCTCAATTTATAACCTGGAGGAAGACACCATTGATTTATTCAAGGTGGCAACTTAAGAAGGGGCCTAATGACATATAGGTGACTATGCAATGACGTTTAAACCGCTGCAGGTATCAAAGGTAATTAAAATTTTCTTAAGTCGCCAGAAGCAAGCGGTGCTGACAGCCAGTATTTTAAACCGGTCACATGGACTACTATAGCTAAAACGGATTCAGCAGATGCAATTCTTGGCTAAGTATGGGACAAACAGGTTTCACAAGTTGCAATTGTTATTTTGGATCAAACGGTTGCTCTGAAAAGAAAAATTTCTAGACCTAAAAACAGGGCAGAGAAGTTCATGCACTCGAAGATGGCTTCCAGACAGGGGAAACGAGATCTGTTTTTATACACAATAGGCACAAACAAGAACCGCAACAGTTCTATGTTGTTTTTACGATCTAAAAGGTGCGTTGGAGGTGAAAACTAGCAAGAGTTGGCATCGGGTGGCGAAGAACGCCGATGAACTCAAAACAGTTCCAATACAGATCTGAGGAAGCGAAGAAGAGGAACTCACAGATGCGGATGAGCTGCGGAGGGTCGTCATCGTTTTCTGGTCAAGAGTCAGGTTGATGCAGCGGCCTGAGTCGTTGAAGACGAAGGAGCTCGACGGCGGCGGCGGCGGAGCTCGAGCAGCAGAAAAGGGAGTGCGAGGAGGAAGATAACTGAGGAAAATGGGAAAGACCTAGGTCACATCTACTTATAAGGAGGGGTGGACCAAGACGGCATAAGAAACGAGGAGGCGGAGTATCATTATCCAGCGACCCCGACGCCTCGGTTTTCGGGATGGTCAGTAAAGGCAAAGATCCGTTGAAGATATGATGGAATAAAATAAGGATTTAATTAAAAGATGATGTCATGGTGGGTTAACCCGAATCCAGAAAATGACGTCACAACGGGTTATGACCTTTTCACGACAGAAGACAGAAGCACTGATTCTTAAGGTATTTTAAGATTGACATAAACCGGTCCAAATCAATCTGGGGCCTAATGTTGGGGATATAACTATTTGTGTAAGCCGCCCAGGAGGGGCCGGGTTACGCAAAGAAGACTCATCGTTAAAGAAGCCCAAGACCCATCATGAGGATGGCGGTTCATAGGGTTTAAAGCCCACGGGCGGCTTAAGGCCCATAGTGATAAATCGCCATGATGGCATGACTTGTAACATAAGTTAGAAGTAACTAGTCACCGAGCCGGACACTGTTTATGAGCCGGCCGGGACTCTGTAGGTCGTAGGGCGTCAACCCGTGTATATAAGGGGACGACCCGCCGGCGGCTTAGGGCAAGAAACAACCAGTCAAGAACCGGGCATAGCATATCTTGCTCCCTGGTCATCGAAACCTCAAGCAATACCAACCCAACTAGACGTAGGCCTTCCTTCACCGCAAGGGGCTGAACTAGTATAAACCTCTCGTGTCCTTTGTCTCGATTAACTCCTTTAAGCTTCCTAGTCGCGATGGCTCCACGATTATGTCCTTGCAAGAGGACATCTGCCGTGACAATTCCACGACACTTAGCTTATCCGGTGTGCCCTGAGAACAAGATATGTGCAGCTCCTATCGGGATTTGTCGGCACATTCGGGCGGTCTTGCTGGTCTTGTTTAACCATTATCGAAATGTCTTGTAAACCGGGATTCCGGTTCTGACCGAGTCTTCCCGAGAGAAGGAATATCCTTCGTTTATCGTGAGAGCTTGTGATGGGCTAAGTTGGGACACCCCTGTAGGGTTTAAACTTTTGAGAGCCGTGCCCGCGATTATGAGGCAGATGGGAATTTGTTAATGTCCGGTTGTAGAAGACTTGAAGTAAACTTAATTAAAATGCATCAACCGCGTGCATAACCGTGATTGTCTCTTTTCGGGGTTGTTCGAGAGGAGAACACGGTTTTGGGTTATGTCTGACGTAGTAGGAGTTCAGGATCACTTCTTGATCATTACTAGTTGGCGACCGTTGCGTTGCTTCTCTTCTCGCTCTTATTTGCGTATGTTAGCCACCATATTTGCTTATCGCTTGCTGCAGCTCCACCTCATTACCTCATCCTACCCCTTTAAGCTTTGCTAGTCTTGATACCCATGGTAATGGGATTGCTAAGTCCTCGTGGCTCATAGATTACTACAACAACAGTTGTAGGTACATGATTTGCGATGATCATGACGCGAGAGCGATGTTTATTGTTTTGGCATTCTTGTTCCGCTTCTTCTTCGTTCGAGGGATAGGTTCCTGGTCGGCAGCCTGGGCTAGCAGGGTGGATGTTGTTTGAGTTTCTATTTATGTTTCATCCGTAGTCGGATGTTGTTCTCATGTATGATGTTAATTGTATTATTTGGGGCGTTTGTTCCTTATGTATGTATCCCCAACTATTTATGTAATGTTTGATGCAATGATATCCACCTTGCAAAAGCGTGTCAATATGCGGTTCTATCCTGGGTGGGACATTCGAGTGTCTTTAGGATAGTATCACATATTGGGCGTGACAACAGGTTCTCGGGCCACTAGCGAAGGAGCTACTACTCATGTATTCTATACAACCAGGATAGGATCTTCCCCCACAAGCGCATGTGCTGCGATGCCATTGCTGGACTCCCTTGCCTTGAAGAAGCTCTTGACTGTTTTCGTGAAGTCGGCTTGCTCCCATTTGTCATCGACAAGGAGCACTGGAATGGGGAACTCTTGCTGCAATTCTATGCCACTCTCCATATCTCATGCTACAACAGGGATCTGAAGACATGGTTCCTTGAGTGGATGTCAGGTGATGTACATCATGAAGCCAAAGCTCAAGACATCATCGAGCTAACTTCCTTGCCGACTCCAGGTGATCTCTATGAGCCAGGTTGTCAGCGTTTTGAACAAGAATTGCAGAGCATCTTTCAGAAGCCAGAGCCCAACATGAGTCAAACGTTCAGCATGATGAAGCCTTTGCCTGTTGATGCTTAGTACCCCAAGGAATTCTTCATCAATGACCTCGAGTACCTTCCCCGCACCATCTATTACATTCTGAGGCATACTCTATGGCCAATCAATGGGCATTCTCCTCATGCCAAGATTGAAGGCACTATGAAGACTTTGGTCTTCTACATCATAAATGGCATCAAGTTCAACACTCAAGACTTCTTCAGCCGTTAGTTGGCAGCATCAGGCATTGATTTGTTCGGTCTCAAGTTCTGTGCTCCATGGGTCATGCGGCTGATTAATCTTCACTCCACCATCAATTACCAAGCTTCAGCGTGCAACCATGTTGTCTTTCTGCCTGAAGAGGATATGTCGCATGAAGCTATATATCCTGAGCCAGCCAAGGAACGTGAAGACAATGGTGCTTTCCAGAGCTTCACTCAACCTCTTGAAGGTGTTCATGTGCCAAATCCACCTGCTGCTGCTGGTCCTCTTGCTGGTCTGCTCAGGCTGCCGCATCGTGCCAACACTGATGAAAAAGCCAGCATGGTAGCCCAAAGGCCTCAGAAGTGTGCTTGTTTTCTGAATGACCGAGAGCTTCTTGTCTCCCTTCATCAGAAGCAGGATAGGCATCATGACTGGATGAAGTGCTAGATGCAAAGTCTCCTTATTGATGTCAATTGCATACGCAACCTCGCCACCAGGAACTCATTTGTTGCTCATGAAGCCTGTCGGCATGCCTGGAAGAGCCACACAATGCTTTGTTATGAAGACGACCTTCAAGCAGATGGCTTCACTGAACGCTTCAAGTTTGACTCCAGGCCTCCACAGTAAGGAAGCAGGCGTCCAATACCTTCAATTGAAGATTCTGAATACTCATCTTCCGCTCTAACTATTGTTGCACAAGTCATTGATGAAGAGGACGACACCACTTCACCAGCTACAGCTTCACTACATCAGGATTCTGCATCAGGCCCGTCTGCACCGCCCAACTCCACCGTCGATCCTGCTGCCCATACATCTTCACCGTCTCGCATGGGAACACTTAGGTGCTCTATGTCTTCACACCTTTTTGGTCATTCCTGACAAAAGGGGCAGAAGCATATGAGTTGATAGTCTTCAGGCGGGTATATATGGGCCGGGTGCTTATTTTTTTAAGTTTTGCAACTCTCAATCTTGAACTGTTGGTGTTTGAGTTGTAACACTTAAAACTTGATGGTCGTCTGCCATTTTTGCTGCTACCTTTTATTGTGATGATAAATTCCGCATGAAGTCATTCTACAGACGTCCATTTTCCATTGTGCATGTCATTATCTTCATTAGATTCTTGCTTCGACGATGAATTTTCTTCGTGAATTAAAGGAGATATCCACAAAGCAGAACCTACCATGTGCATTTACATTCAAAGGCAAACTACTTACATGCACATCTTCAGGGGGAGCCCTCTCAACTTCATGAAGCCAATAACTGCATTCTTCAACTTACACATATTTTTATCCCCGTTGAAAACTTCAACCAGTTTGTCATCAATCACCAAAAAGGGGGAGATTGTAAGTGCATCTAGTGCCACCCCTAGTTGGTTTTGGAGTATTGACAACAAACGTGGTTGAGGGACTAATGTGTTTGTTAGAATTGCAGGATAACACAGGTAGAAGTCCCTCATTGATTCAGTTTTCCTACCAGCGATGACCCCTAAAAGTGTATTAAGACATTGAAGACAATAGTAGTTCATGAAGACATTCACGTCAAACATAATGACGTGTGAAGACATTCACTTGAAGAAAATGGAGTGCGAAGACATAGTTTCATTCGTAGTTTCATTTTCTTCTTTCTTGAGTCATAGGAACCACCGAACTGTTATGTGGGGTCCAAGTAAACAAAGTCAGAAGACTGATGTGATGCTCAACCCAAATCCTATGTCTTCAGGTGAAGACAATGGGAGTGAATCTTATCCAGAGTTGTATGAGTCAGCTTTGCTTATAGTCCAAGTCAAGCTGCCATGTGTGTTTGAAATCCGACCATTGGACACGTGTCGGTTCCTTAGTGAACAAGGGTCATTTCATACATGTCATGTCGGGTTGCCTGCTAGCTATAAATAGCCCACCCCCTCCACCATAAATTGGTTGCTGCTCAGAGTTAGTGCACGGCTTTTGTCATTTGAGAGCAACCCACCTCTAAAGCCTTTGAGAGAGATATCCTTGCGAGGACAAAGCCCAAAACACCCAGAGCCAAAGACTATTAGGCATCACTGAAGTCTTTCTGTCCATGTGATCTAAAGACTTATTACACTTGAGGACTGTGTATCCTCCGGCCGATTAGGCGTCACATTCTGAGGATCCAAGAGCCATTGTGGATCGCCAGTGAATGGAGTCTGTGAAGGTTTGGAAGTCTACCTTGAAGACTTACCTGAGTGATTGGGCGAGGTCTAAGTGTCCTTAGCTCAAGGGGAATAAGGTGAAGACGTGGTCTTCTGAGTTTAATCTCGACCTCCCTAACTAGACGTATAGTTGTTATAGCAACTGGAACTGGTCTACCAAATCCTTGTCTTCACCAAGCTACTGCTTCTATCCCCTACCTCATTTACATTTCATTTTGTCTTCGTGAAGTCATTGCATGTTTGCATTATCTATTTGACTTCACTATGCGAAGATATTCATCTGTTTGGCTTCATACTATCTTCCATTCTGATCTGTTCTAGCTAGCTGGTATTAGTATTCATGCTTTCATTGTACTGATAACTTGACTATGGCATGTCTAGTGTAGTTTAGCTTCCGTTGCATATCGTATAGGAGTTGCTTGATTGTCTGTCTACGAAGATCTTGCATCTTTAGAAGACTTTCATAAAAATCGCTGTCGGTGTCAAAACCGGCGGATCTCGGGTAGGGGGTCCCGAACTGTGCGTCTAGGCCGGATGGTAACAGGAGACAGGGGACACTTTGTTTTACCCAGGTTCGGGCCCTCTCGATGGAGGTAATACCCTACTCCTGCTTGATTAATATTGATGATATGGGTAGTACAAGAGTAGATCTACCACGAGATCAAGGAGGCTAAACCCTAGAAGCTAGCCTATGGTATGATTGTTGTGAATGGAGTTTATTGCCTACGGACTACAACCCTCCAGTTTATATAGACACCGGATAGGGTTAGGGTTACACAAAGTCGGTTACAATGGTAGGAGATCTTGAATATCCACATCGCCAAGCTTGCCTTCCACGCCAAGGAAAGTCCCATCCGGACACGGGACGAAGTCTTCAATCTTGTATCTTCATAGTCCAGGAGTCCGGCTAAAGGTATAGTCCGGCTACCCGAACACCCCCTAATCCAGGACTCCCTCAGTAGCCCCTGAACCAGGCTTCAATGACGACAATTCTGGCAGGCAAATTGTCTTCGGCATTGCAAGGCGGGTTCCTCCTCCAAGTCCTTCATAGAAGATTTGTAAACACCAAGGGTAGTGTCCGGTTCTGCAAAATAAGTTTCCACATATTGCCATAGAGAGAATAATATTGACACAAATCAAATCTGCTGACGTATTCCGCAGTGCGCTATCACACTACGGCCAAGTCCTTTACTCGAATCGTTTTCACTTTTCCACCTCAGCATGTTTTGCGAGGTGGTTTCCTTGGCACGTCTTGTCAAAGCAGAGATCGTGTGCCTTTTTCACAGGATTCTCATCAATACGGACATGGGTAACCCTAACCACGCCATTTACCACGGCGCTTGGGAGGCAAGTGAGTTTTATTAGGCAGGTGGGGACGCACAACCGCATCCGGCCATACAAGGGGATAAGGATCCACCTTTTTACCTACGCCTTCTTCCTCCTTTGCCTATCCATCTCCTGCGCACTCGAGCTCCAGCGCCCAAGCCCGCACTTCCCACCTCAACCTTCTCCAGCGATGTTCGGAGCGGGAGGCAAGTGGAAGGTCTCCACCGTCACAGCGGGCGACGTCAAAAAGCTTAGGAAGGCCGGATACTTGTCCAAAGACATCGCGCACCGGCTTCCCAAGGAGGGGCAGCTTGTCCCCACCCCAAGGCCCCATGAGAGGGTAGTATTCCTTCCCCACTTCCTCTGCGGATTGGGTTTTCCACTTCATCCATTCATCCAGGGGCTCATGTTCTACTACGGCCTGGATTTTCACGATCTGGCCCCGAACTTCATCCTCAACATCTCAGCGTTTATCGTCGTGTGCGAGGCTTTCCTCCGCGTCCGCCCCCATTTCGGCCTCTGGCTCAAGACCTTCAACGTCAAGCCCAAGGTGGTGCACGGCAACCAGGCGGAGTGCGGAGGCGCCATGGCGGGCAAGATTGCCAACGTCCTGTGGTTCGAGGGCTCCTTCGTAGAGACCCCAAAGGGGTGGCAAGTCGGGTGGTTTTACATCACCGAGCCACGCGATCCGAAATGGATCGCAGCCCCCGAGTTCTGATCCAGACCTCCCACGCGGCTCATGTCCTGGAAAGAGATGGGCCTATCATGGGGTAATGAGAAAGAGGTGACCGGTCTAAATATATGCATCCAGTCCCTGGTAAACAAGTCAAGCAGGCCTGTAAATGTAGTCCAGGTCATGCTCGTTCGCCGAATCCTCCTGTGTGAACAACGGGACTTAACTCTGTGGGAGTTCGACCCGGCACGGCACCGAACCCTTAACAGGCTCTTCGACACGACGTATGAAGACGTCTGGAAGGTGCTAATCAAAGGTGCCGAGGCTCCCGCATCCGCTTCCGAGGACCGCGGATACAGCTCGCAGCGTCACGCTAGCGAGGTAAGCTATTTTCACCTTTTATAGGATGTTCTGCCTTTTTCATAGTTTAACTCTATGCGGGATCTAAACTCCCTTACCTTTGACAGGCGTGGCGAGCGGTATCCGGACCGATTAACTGTCCGGCTCCGCTACCCGAAGACCCAGCCCCAGCTCTACTAGTGAAGCTGCTGGCTCCGGCGCCTTATGTGGTGCCAAAAAAGAAGGCCAAGAAGAAGAAGACCATGGGGACTCGAAAGAGTACCCGCAACATGGTGTTGTCGGACTCGTCATCTGACGAGTCCGAGGCGCCCTCCTCCCGTGAAAACGAGGAGGAGGAAGAAGAAAGCTCTCCCCCCAGCAGGGGCAGGAAAGAAAAGGAAGGCCGCCCCAAGGGGGAAGGCCGAGGGGTCCAAGAAGAGGAAAACCCCTCCGTCGGACTACGCCCCCGACGCCGACGAGGAAGAAGAGGAGTGGCCGGACAGAGCCAGGCGTCCGGTGAAATCATAAGTGTTTGGATACCAGAGTAATTCATGATATTCCTTTCGTTGCACAGCTTTCCCTAATGCCGAATATAATCATGCAGCCCGCCCCAGGCCGAACTCAACGAGTCGTCGAGCGGCTCCCTGGATTCTTCGTACGTGAACTCAGTTCCGCCCGCTGTCTCCCCCCGCACTGCGGATGACGCCGAAGTGGCATCACAATGAGCTCCGGGGCAGGAGGAGGTGGTCCTGGAGGGGCCGCAAGGCGACCTCCCGGACTCCAGGAGTAAAGGGGACAAGACCCCCCAGGGCTCCAAGTCCGGCTTTGAGCCGGACGCCGTGCCGGAATCTTCAACGATTCCGGACCGTGGCAGGCGAACTCCTTCCAAGAGGAGCAAGCCTTCTGAGCCGGCAGCCTCCGTCCAACCAGAGGCGCCGGACAATCTGCTGGAGGTGCTTGAAGGCGCCTCCATCGACGAGGAGCACCGTACTATTATGAGTACGGTGATCCAGAAGGTTCAGTCCGCCAAGAGCGGACTGAGTGAAGCTTGCGCTAGCCTCCTAACAGGTTTCGAGGTAGTAAAAAATATGTAAAAATATTACCGCATAGATAGTAGCCCCTGATGCTCTGTTTGGCGTTCGGAAAGAAAAGCCAAATAGAGGATCTAGTAAATTTCACAGGAGTCTAACAAAAAGAGTCAATATGCGTATGCAGGCTTCGCTGCTATCCACCGCCGCACTGACTGCGGAGGTGGGTGTCCTGAAGCAGGACCTCGAGCGGATCGAGCAAGAGCTCGGCCTTGCCAAGCGGCAGCTCAAGGAGAAAGAAGGTAAGAAATACCTTACTGAAAGGGTGCCTATAGAGAGACGTGATTGCAAAAAATAACAGGATTGTACTGCTTATTGTAGGGGCCACGACTGAGGTGGCGACCCTCAAGCAGGCGCTATCTGAGGCCGAAAAGAAAACGGTCGCGGAGCGCACCGAGCAAGAGAAACTTGGGGCTCAGGTCGGCGAGGTGTAGCGAGAGCTTCAAGCTCTCATGAAAAAACATGAGAGTTTGGAGCTTGAGTCAAAGACCCAAGCGTCCTAGCTCGCGGCGGCCCTTGATACTGCCAAGTCTGCCAAGGCCGAAGCCCAAAAGTCCCTCCAAGAGTTGGAGGAGGTGAAAAAGATAGCAGCGGGTAAGGCATTCTTCATGCAAAGCAGAAATATAAATGTAAACTACTTGTTACTTACCCGAATCCGGAGCTCTCCAGGGGCATTCGCAGATCTTCCCCGTAGCGTATCCGATGCCGCCGCATTCTACCGAGCTGAAGAGGGTAGCTCGACGGAGAAGGTGTTCTGGTATCAGTATGCTGAGGCCGGACACCCTGTGCCCTTGAGCGACCAGCTGAAACAGCTGGTCGAGCTCCACAAGGCAGCCAAACAGGCCATGAAGGGCTTCATAGTTCGGCTGTGGCCCAGAGAGGCCCTGCCTGGGAGTTACTTTGGGCTGGTGCGGCGGCTGGTGGAGTCCTGTCCAAGGCTCGAGGTCATCAAGCGGTCCGTCTGCATCGAAGGAGCCCGTAGGGCCCTTGCCCGTGCAAAGGTGCACTGGGGTAAGCTGGACGGTGAGAAGCTTGTGAGGGACGGGCCGCCGCCGGGGAAGGAGCATCGCAAGCCCGAGAACTACTATAAGGATGTTCTTGCGGGTGCACGCCTTGTGGCGGATGAATGTACCAAGGATGTAATTTTTGAATGAACTCGCTCGATTTTATCTTGTGCGCTGAAAACTTGTTCATATGCGCTAAGCAATGCTTATTGAATTTAAAATATTATTTTCTGTGCGGCCGTTTATCAAAAATTGAGAGATGGCCAGTCGTCGGCTTCTTCCTCCATGCCACTAGTGCTGGGGTGTTCAGTGATAAACCTGTGCGCTCTTTTTCCCATGTTTGGGTCCTTCGAGGGAGGCGCTCAGCACGACGAACCAGGCAATCGGACTATAATGCTTGAACACTCTCACTTAGCCATAGAACTTTATAATTTTAAATTTCAGCGAAGCCCCTAGTTCGGAAGACCGAGTTCGGGGCGCTATCCACGCCTTGCATGGGGTTATCCTGCTGCTCGCTCGAAGCGGCATAAGTCTTTAGGGACTCGAAAAACCTCTCGAACAGCGACCGGTCTCTCGCCTCATCATGGCAGTCAGTTTTAGCTTTCTCCACTGAGGTGCTTAACCCAGCTCAACCGGGGCACAATCGCAGTGGTTCTCCTAGTGCTACCTTAGCCGATATAGCGGAACGTAAGGCACCAAAACATAGGAGCCGGGCAAACCCAACTATTGACCCAAATCATGATTCGGAGCCGATCCATATAGTGCTATAAGTTCGGGGTGCCACACTTGTGAAAGTGTACGGGCTTCTCACACCATATTAAAGGGTACTGAAGCCCCTGGCGTACTTGCCGTACCATAGTGTACGGGTGCAACATGTCGTTAATGAACATATATAAAAGAGAGGATAATGCAAAAAATAGACAAAAAGTTAAGCATTCTTTACAGAGAGGCTATTTATCAAAGCCGAACGATACAAATAGTGCGGTAAGCAAAAGATATTGGACTATTCAGTATGTCCTGACCAGGGGCAGGCCACGGAATTGTATTTAAAACAGGTATACCGCTCGTAACAGAGACCACCTGGGAGTTCCATAATGCGGCATGGCTTGTCTGCCTCCCTAGATCTTGCATCGTTTGTGCGGCAGTCGAGTTGCCGAACAGGTCGTCCGAAGTATGGTATCCTGGAAATAAGAACAAATTAAAAAAAAGAATCCGACAGCCCCTGGTACGTTTTAAGCCGTATTTTGGGCGTGCCGTTATTGTGCCCCTTCCCCTGTGCCCATGATATTTCAAGGGCGTAGTTATGTACGCGAGGTACTGGTTTCGCTATGTCGCGAGAGCTGGGGTTGGGGCCGCATTGCTATGTTTGCTCAGAGTGTGCCAGGCGGTCCTGCTATAGTTTACTCCGAGCGCGCTTGGCAGTGTCTGGCTTTTTAATGGCCGGACTACAGAATTGCCTGAGAAGGCTACTTTGTACCTCCACTGCGAGAGCCGCCGTATGCTCCTCCGTACGGAGGGAGCGTTCGGTGTTTCCGTTGACCGTAATTACTCCTCGAGGGCCTGGCATCTTGAGCTTGAGATATGCGTAGTGCGGCACCGCATTGAACTTTGTGAATGCGGTTCGTCCGAGCAGGGCGTGATAGCCACTTCGAAACGGGACTATATCGAAGATTAACTCTTCGCTTCGGAAATTGTCCGGGGATCCGAAGACCACGTCAAGTGTTACTGAGCCTGTACAATTGGCTTCTACACCTGGTATAATGCCTTTAAAGGTCATTCTTGTGGGTTTAATCCTTGAGGGATCTATGCCCATTTTCCGCACTGTATCCTGATAAAGCAGGTTCAGGCTACTGCCGCCGTCCATGAGGACTCTTGTGGGATGAAATCCGTCGATGATTGGGTCGAGAACCAATGCGGCGAAGCCGCCATGACGGATGCTAGTGGGATGGTCCCTTCGATCAAAAGTGATCGGGCAGGAGGACCATGGGTTGAACTTTGGGGCGACTGGCTCCATCGCGTATACGTCCCGTAGCGCACGCTTCCGCTCCTGCTTGGGAATGTGGGTTGCGTATATCATGTTCACTGTCCGCACTTGTGGGGGAAAGCCCTTCTGTCCATTGTTGTTCGGCGGCCTGGGCTCCTCGTCGTCGCTGTGCAGCCCCTTGTCTCTGTTTTCGGCCCTTAACTTGCCTGCCTGCTTGAACACCCAACAATCCCTGTTAGTGTGATTGGCTGGCCTTTCGGGGGTGCCATGTATCTGGCACAAGCGATCGAGTATTCGGTCCAAACTGGACGGGCCCTGAGTATTCTTTTTGAATGGCTTTTTCCGCTGACCGAATTTATAGCCTTTGAATCCGGCATTGACTACCGTGTCTTCATTGCTGTCGCTCTTAATGCAGCGTTTTTGCTTATTCCGACGTGTCCTGCCACTTTTGTCCTTGGTATCCGAATTACCAGGGTTCTTTGATAAGTTGTTACTGCGAGCTAGCCAGCTGTCTTCTCCTGCACAAAAGCGGGTCATGAGTGTCCTGAGGGCTGCCATGGATTTCGGCTTTTCCTGTCCCAGGTGCCGGGCAAGCCACTCACCGCGGATGTTATGCTTGAAGGCTGCTAGGGCCTCTGCGTCCGAACAGTCGACTATCTGGTTTTTCTTTGTTAGGAACTGTGTCCAGAATTGTCTGGCCGATTCTTCTGGCTGCTGAATTATGTGGCTTAAGTCGTCGGCATCCAGTGGTCGCACATAAGTGCCCTGGAAGTTGTCAAGGAATGCGGCTTCCAGGTCCTCCCAAGAACCGATTGAGTCTGCTGGCAGGCTGTTAAGCCAATGTCGGGCCGGTCCTTTAAGTTTGAGCGGGAGGTATTTGATGGCGTGTAGATCGTCGCCGCGTGCCATGTGGATGTGAAGGAGATAATCCTCAATCCATACCGCCGGGTCTGTTGTGCCGTCCTATGATTCGATGTTTACGGGTTTGAAACCCTCTGGGATTTTATGATCCATTACTTCATTCGTGAAGCATAGCGGGTGTGCGGCGCCTCTGTACTGGGCTATATCATGACGCAGCTCGGAAGAACTATGTCTGTTGTGTTCGGCCCGGCCGGATTTGTTGTATCCGGAGTGAAGATCATTGTCACATGTCGTAGGGCGCCTGCGCGATCCGTAGATCGATCTTGTTTGTCTTGCCTTATCCTCCAGTATGTCTCGCAGGTCGGGCGCATTTTCCCGTGCCTTAGTTGAGCAGCGTCGGGGCATGGTTTGGGTGGAGGGCCGACAGGCCTCTCTATCGCGGCCGCGAGGTGGCCGGTCTGCCATGTCATGCGCTGGTGATGTAGGTGCTTCCTCCTCTGATCGGGGTAGCGGCCTGCGCTTCGTGTAACTCTTGGAGGGGCGTTCGAGTTCATACTCTTCGGCCGTAAGGTCTTCAGTCCATCTGTCAGCTAGCAATTCTTGGGCAGCTCTAAGCTGTTGCTGCTTTTTCTTGAGGCTGCTTGCCGTAGCTAAAAGCCTGCATTTAAAACGCTCTTGTTCGGCGGGGTCTGATGGTATGACGAATTTGTCGTCATCGAGGCTAGCCTCGTCTTCGGAGGGAGGCGTATAGTTATCATTCTCGACCTCTCGGTCTGCCACTCTTTCATGAGGGCTGGCTTCTCCATCTTCCTGTGCCGAATTTTGTTGAGGTGGGTGTTCTTCGGCGCTATCCGGGGTAGTATTATCTCCCGTGCCGGAATCACCGTTTTTGCTTTGGCAGGATTTAGAGCGGCGCCGCTGATGCCGGCGCTTTTGCTGTTTCTTGGGGGCGTCATCCCCCACTATTCCATCTCCATCTCCATCTTTTGGAGTATCCACCATATATATGTCATATGATGAGGTTGCCTTCCAGCGCCCTACAGGTGCTGGTTCTTGTTCGTCTCCTGCATCGTCGTCCATGCCGTCGATGTCTTCAGAATCGAAGTCAAGCGTGTCGGTTAAGTCGTCGACAGTGGCTACGAAGTGGGTGGTGGGTGGGTTTTGAATTTCTTCGTCGTCCGTATCCCAACCATGCTGACCGTAGTCCGGCCAGGGCTCTCCTGATAAAGAGAGAGACTTTAGAGAATTCAGGAAGTTGCCGAAGGGCGAGTGCTGAAAGATGTCTGTGGCGGTGAACTCCATGATCGGTGCCCAATCGGATTCGATCGGCAGGGGCGCGGGGGGCTCGGAGCTCGGTGAAGAATCCGGCTCCTCGGAGTCACGGGCCATGCGGTGTGCGGGGCTGGACTTCGGCTCAATCGCCTCTGAGATCACAGCCCATGAGGCAGCGTCCAACCGCTGATCCTCGATCGGTGCAATAGGCTCCGAATCGATGGTCAGAACCGATGCGTGTGCGGCCTCCAAGGCGGTGTTCGGTGGCAGAGCTATATCATGCCCATCGAGACAGTGCGGCGCGCTTGGCTGTGGATCGAATCCGTCGAAGATCAAGTCCCCCCGGATGTCACCCGTGTAGTTTAGGCTTCCAAACCTGACCTGATGGCCAGGGGCGTAGCTTTCGATCTGCTCAAGGTGGCCAAGCGAATTGGCCCACAGTGTGAAGCCGTCGAAGACGATGATCTGTCCGGGGAGAAAAGTCTCACCCTGGACGGCATCGTTGTTCATGATCGAAGGAGCCATCGGGCCTAAAAGCGACGACACAGAGGAACTCTCAATGAAAGGACCAATGCCGGTGTCAAAACCGGCGGATCTCAGGTAGGGGGTCCCGAACTGTGCGTCTAGGCCGGATGGTAACAGGAGACAGGGGACACTTTGTTTTACCCAGGTTCGGGCCCTCTCGATGGAGGTAATACCCTACTCCTGCTTGATTAATATTGATGATATGGGTAGAACAAGAGTAGATCTACCACGATATCAAGGAGGCTAAACCCTAGAAGCTAGCCTATGGTATGATTGTTGTGTATGGAGTTTTTTGCCTACGGACTACAACCCTCCGGTTTACATAGACACCGGATAGGGTTAAGGTTACACAGAGTCGGTTACAATGGTAGGAGATCTTGAATATCCACATCGCCAAGCTTGCCTTCCACGCCAAGGAAAGTCCCATCCGGACACGGGACGAAGTCTTCAATCTTGTATCTTCATAGTCCAGGAGTCCGGCTGAAGGTATAGTCCGGCTAACCGAACACCCCCTAATCCAGGACTCCCTCAACCAGGCTTCAATGACGACGAGTCCGGCGTGCAAATTGTCTTCGGCATTGCAAGGCGGGTTCCTCCTCTAAATCCTTCATAGAAGATTTGTAAACACCAAGAGTAGTGTCCGGTTCTGCAAAATAAGTTTCCACATATTGCCATAGAGAGAATAATATTGACACAAATCAAATCTACTGACGTATTCCGCGGTGCGTTATCACACTACGGCCAAGTCCTTTACTCGAATCGTTTTCACTTTTCCACCTCAGCATGTTTTGCGAGGCGGTTTACTTGGCACGTCTTGTCAAAGCAGAGATCGTGTGCCTTTTTCACGGGATTCTCATCAATACGGACGTGGGTAACCCTAATCGCGCCATTTACCACGGCGCTTGGGAGGCAAGCGAGTTTTATTAGGCAGGTGGGGACGCACAACCGCATCCGCCCATATAAGTGGATAAGGAACCACCTTTTTACCTACGCCTTCTTCCTCCTTTGCCTATCCATCTCCTGTGCACTCGAGCTCTAGCGCCCAAGCCCGCACTTCCCAACTCAACCTTCTCCAGCGATGTACGGAGTGGGAGGCAAGTGGAATATATGTGAACATAGTGGTTCGAAGAATAATGCACATAGTCATTAGATCGCAGTTTGTTACATAAGCATTAGCACCACCAAAAGTAGGTCTGCGACCTTTTGTTGACTTTGTCCATGTCGGTGTACAAAAAGAGGGGTACACTTTTTGTACCCCTATAACTGTGCACGGGCAGTCTGAGCCACGGGCACCACCACACCAAGCATGGCAAGGGAGGTAAGCCAGGGTAAGACCGAAGCTCAAGGGAACTAGAACGATGCCAAGGCCAAGACCACGAAGAGCAAAGGGGACGAAGCGGACTCCCCCGGCAAGATCCTTGCCGGGAGACAGTTTTAGCAACCCCGGCAAGACCCTTGTCGCGGCAACTCGCCCCACGCCTACGGAGCAAGTCACCCTTGAGTCAACTGCCCCCATGGGGCAAGGATTCGGGAGACATCCCCGTGGTGGCATGTAGATCTTTGTGGAGACATTCAAGATCAGATACGCGCTATAGAAGATGACGACCCTTGGCGGGATCCCAGCCGAGGAAGACCACAAGGCCCTCGGCAAGCGCCTTGCTGGGGATGACAGCAAGCGCCTCGGCAAGACCCTTGTCGGGACCCCGGCAAGGCCCTTGCCGAGGACACCCACAGGGCCACCATTAGGCCCACGCCGACTAAACCTCCACCACCGTACGCGTGCAGCTGCCGACCCAGCCAGCTGGGCAGGCACCCGCGTGGCGGCATGCAGATCTTCGTGAAGACCCACCACTGCGCCACCTCAGCTGCCTGCCTACCTACATGGCATCACAGGCATCGCTGGCCAGGGCGCGTGTCGACACAAGAAGGAGCTGTGACGGACGAGACAGGTTTCTCCCCCGTCCCCGATAAAGCAAGGACACCTAAGCAAGACGCATTAAATGCTCCTTGTCATGTAATGCCAGGGATAACCTCGCAGCACTGTACCCTTTCCACCTTATGTGTTCCACTGTGGCGACCCCTTTTTCTATAAAAGGAGGCCCGAGGCAACCAGGGGGAGGATTCGGCTTTTTGGAGCTCCCCACACCCCATAGCTAGCTCAAGAACACAGATATACAATCCACCAAAGCAGGAGTAGGGTTTTACGCATCCTCGCGGCCCGAACCTTGATAAACGAACCGTGTGCTATCTGTTTGATCCGCTCTTCTCACGACCCCGCGCCTCGCTAACCGTAGTAGGGATTCTTGTGATCCCATAGGTGTCGTTCCCACCGACATCTTTGGCGCGCCAGGTAGGGGGCGCAGTTGTGAGAATCGTCTTTAGCAGTTAGTTCGACGCTTCTTCATCATCATGGCGCCCAAGAGGAAGACAACAGTGGCGGTTGGCCAGTCGGAAGCCGGACAGCCCGTCCCGACGCGGGCGAGCAGTGGACCAGTCGCAGAAAGGACCCGGGGCGATGTTTGTGCGCCTGGTAACGGGCCACATGTCGCCAAATCCAAAGGCGGAGCCAGGCCCTCCGCGGGTGGAGCAGGGCCTTCCAAGGTCATCGCCGCCCTGCCCGAAGGCGACGCAAGGGCCTCCATGACTCCCACGCCGGCGCCAACAGCGCGCTCCTCCCAGGAAGCGCGCGACGAACGGCGTAATCACGCCGAAGATCCCGAGCATCACCGCGGGAAGATCCCCGAGCACCACTCCCGGGACGTAGAAGACCTGCCTGCTCGCCGAGGCGCTAGTGAAAACGGCATGCGACCGCGGGGTCGTGATAGAGCTCCTTCTGACATGGTCAGAAGTCGAAGCGCATCGCAATCCGTGCAGGTTTTGCTGCCACCGACGCCTGCAGAGGCCCTGGCGCGCGCAGTTGCTCCTCGACTTTCCTCCCACTGTGGGGAAACTCGACGAATGGAGAGCCACTATCCGAAGCCTTGTTGGGTGGCCAACAAAGACGAACCAAGCCCGGTGGAGCCCCCGGGTCGACGCTCCGATGGAGTCCCACGCACCAGTGGCGGAAAATCCGGCGGCGCCGCGACCATGGTGCATTCGCCTCCTCCTCACCCGGTACCGCGGACGCCAGCTCGTCGCGACATCACGGGCGATGATATCTCCATAGCGTCGTCCGACCCACGGACCCACCGTGACCAGCACCAAGTTCTTCGAGAACGAGCCCATGAAGATGCTCGAACCACTATCGAGCGCCGGCGCGGAGCGCGCCACCAGTCCGACAGGCGAGCAGGGCCTGCTGCGAACCACCCAGCCCCGGAGAGCCCTGGAGGCCTACCTTACGAGGTAGGCTGTCCGGCTTTTACCCGTGAGTTGCGGCAGTTCCAGTGGCCCACTCACCGCACCTTCAAACCTGACGTTGGCGAGAAGTACAACGGCAAGACCCACCCGTCTGAGTTCCTCAGCATCTACACCATCACGAAGCAAGCTGCCGGAGCCCGCGACGATAAGGTGCTTGCGAATTACTTTCCATTGGCTCTTAAACCCAACGCCATGTCGTGGTTGATGCACTTGCCGGTAGACTCTATTTCCTCCTGGTCAGATTTGTGCCATGAGTTTGTGGGCGCCTTTACTGGAGGTCACCAAGCCCATGGCCAAGCAAGCGACCTGCACGTCATTCCCCAGAAGGGAGGCCAGAGTCTGCGCAAGTATATACAGAGGTTCAGCCGGGTACAGTACAATATCCCTGATGTTCACCCTGCCGCCATCATCAGCGCGTTCCATCAGAACGTGCGTAACCGCAAGATGCGCGAAAAACTGGCAATGAACAAGGTGAAAGATGTGGCAGAACTCTATGTTCTTGCTGACAGATGTGCCCGGGCTAAGAAGGGAAGGAAGTACCCCGGCGAAGATGCCGGCGTGGAAACCGACTCCTCGGATGAGGATAGTGCCGCCCCGGCGAAGAGAGGCCGGCGCCGCAACAGGAAGCGCAAAGGTAAAGCCGTGCTTGCCGTCGAGGGATCTGACGACACCGGCTCTATTGGGGGTTGGGTGCGACATATGCCAAGGGATGGCTTATCATGGTGGGGGCGAGTAGAACGTCGCCGGTGCCTGGAAACGGGATGAGGCGTAGGCATGCACGCCGGCGAATCTTACCCAGCTTCAAGGATCTCCGGGGAGATAACACCCCTACTGCTGCTCTGCGGAGTCTCCGCATGATCACTTATGGCAAAGTGTGTACAAAGTTGCTCCTTGAGCTGTTTCCTGGAGGTAGGAGAAGGCAAGGCTAGCTATCTCCTTCCTATACTCTCTGGTCTAGTGGTAATAGAATCGAACCCTTTGCATGGGTGCCCCGGGGGGTTTATATAGGCCTACCCCCGGGGGTACAATGGTAATCCGGCTGGGTGCAGGTCCCAGCCGTCTGTCTCACGGGCCGCCGTCTTCTCCGCCGACTGGCGGGCCCCGCCGGCTGGCCTGGTACGGAGCCGACAGGCCTTGTCCGCCGCGGGCGGGTCTTGCCGGCTACGGATTACTGTAGCCGTGCTTCTAATGACGCTGGCTTGGTCATGGGATCAAGGCAACAGTGCCGCCGCCTGACGGGCGATCACTGTTGCCATTCCCCGTCCTGTCTGGTTAATGGCGTGCGGGGCCCGTGGGAGGGGCCGGCCGACTCTCGAAGGCCGACTCCCACGGGGTCCGTCTTGTGGCGCTCTCGCCGTCTTCTGTACCCCCGCCGTCTCTGGGCCGTACAGGCGGGCCGACGTGGGTACAGGGTTCCGCCACTGGGGCTGATGTCAGGGCTGGCATGGCAACAGTGCCGCGCCGGACGGAGATCTCCATTGGTACGACGCACTGTGGCCATGCCTGCCCTCGGTAATCGGGGCGGGAGCGGGCCGTACTGCGGCCGTTCCCCGTCCCGTCCCTTCTTACGAAGGCAGAGGGTGGTTGGAGTCGCGGGCCAACTCCGGATGGCCGGCTTCTCTGGAAGCCGCCAGTTAGGAGTCGACTCTTGTTGTAGTCGTCCCTGGGACTCGGCCGCGAGTGGATAGTCGGCAGCACTGATGCCAACTCCCAGAGACGGCCCTCCGTCCCGGGGTTCCTGAGGGGTGTGGCCTGCCCCGATGTCTTGAAAGGTTCTGGGCTTCGGGTTGGCCTACCCGTGGCCCATTACTCCGACAGTAGTCCCCGAAGCTGGTGAGGCGCCGAGGGAGACATGTCGAGGAGCCTCAATAGTTTCTTCCTTCCAGTGGTTGGATCTTGGTTTCGCCCGCCGTCTTCCTTCAAGCCGGCTATCGGGAATCGGGCTCGCTGGAGGCCGTCTCGTCTCTTGAAGAGTTTGAAAGTCATAGCGGGATCCAGACGGCGTGCCTGATAAGCTTCCAGGTCGTCGCCCGTTGAGGACCCGCCGTGTGGCGCCACGTGGCCGGGCCAGTCTGCCCACCCACGTGCGCGACGGGACAGGCCCGCAGGCGGGGCGCGCCACTACCGCGCCTCGGCCTTCGAACGGATCCGCTGCGGCTGTGCAGACGGTTGGGATTCCTGGTCAGTAACTGCGTGCAGTAACTTCATGCAGTAAATCGTGGGGGTCGTGGGGTCCTGGGCGCAGTTAATCCCACGACGCCCAATCGGCTTCTCAGCCTATGAGCCTATAAGTAGGCGGACGGAGCGGGGCGGCAAAGCACGCGCGCTCATTCCCTCTGCTTCCTCTTCCTTCTCCCTTCCTTTGTTTCCGCCGTGTCGAACCTCATCACGCCCGCGGCGATGAGTTATTCTTCTGCTGCCATGCGCTCCGGCGTGTGGGACGGCTCTGAGGTCGACGACGACCACATCGAGTTTCTTCGCAAGACACATCGCCTCCCCGGCAAGGACCTCGTGCGAGCCCGCGCCGCGCCGGCGAGGGAGGTATCGCCGGCGCCGGAGGAGGGCGAGCGGGTCATATTCCGCTTGCACCTCATGCGCGGCCTGGGGTTGCCTGCGAGCGGCTTCTTCCGCTCCTTCTTGGAGTTCCACGGGCTCTAGCCGCACCACCTCACACCAAATACAGTGGTGCTGCTGGCTGCCTTCGCCACCCTGTGGGAAGGCTTCCTCGGTGTTCTCCCCACTATCGAGTTGTGGGGGGAATTCTTCCAGTCCAAGCTCGGCACGCACGTCGCCGACGTGCCAGCCCAGTGCGGTGCCTTCATCGCGATGCGGAGGTCGGTGCTCGACAACCCGTTCCCCACCATCTCACTGATCAAATCGGTGAAGATGTGGCAGCGATCTTACTTTTATGTGAAGAACATCGCCCCGGAAGGCGACTGGGTCAACCTGCCGCCTTACGAAGCCGGCGCGCCGGCTGGAAGGCTCCCCAGCTAGTCCCACCAGGCCAAGACGCTGACTGCTGCTGGTGCCGCCGCCATCGCGCGACTCCGAGTGCTGACGCAGTCGGAGGGTCTGGCTGGGGTCGACTTGCTGGCCGCCTTCGTGGCGCGCCAAGTCCTTCCTCTCCAAGGACATGCCCCACGCGGAGGTGGCGCACACGGTGAATTACATCGCGAACTACGGTCTCTCGGAGGATTGGCAGTTCGGCATGGAGTCGTACTCGTGCGCCAACCCCCCGCCTGTGGTAAGTCGCTTCTCTTCTTATTCTGCTTTCCTTTTTCAGCCAAATCCAACTTCTAATCTTTTTTAGTCGTTGGATCAGAACCCTCTCGTCCAGCCCTCAGTCGGCACCATGGGGCCGGCCCGCCAATTTGTCCCCGATCGGGCGGAGAGCGACGTCGACGACCCCGACTTGGGGGCGGCGGCGATGGAGGCTGACGCCGAAGGAGGAGGAGGCAGAGGAGGTGGAGGCGGCCTCAGGCCCTCGGCCACCTTTGCCGACTGGCCTGATGACGATTTTGAGGGGGAAGTTGCCCCGCGCCAGCAACCAAGAGCCGGCCACCACGGCACGAGTTCGTCCGCCGCCTTGGGTGGTTTGGGTGGTGCGAGGAAACACCGGGCCGGGCCGAGCTCTCTTGGCGGCCGGGAGAAGAAGTTCAAGGGGGCGGCCGCCACGACCAAGCGGGAAGAGGCGGTCGCAAAGGCCAACCGCTTCCGCAAGGAAGTGAAGAAGCCGCCACTGGTCTCTGCGTAAGTGCTTCCTTCCTTTATCTTTTCTTCTGATGGATTTTGTCCAAATCTTTTACATGCTTTCCCTGCTCTGGAGCTTCCCTCACCCTTGGGAGGGTTACCGCCGCCTCCATCATGGGGTCGGCAGAGACGTCCACCACCACTCGGCGGATTGACCCCGCCGCCGACCTCCGGGAGGCGACGGAACGGAACGCGCAGGAGAAGCGCGACGAGGAAGAAGACGCCCGCCGAGAGAAGGCGGAGGCCGAGAAGGCGGCCACCTCCGCCCAGAAGAGACTGGATGATGCCGAAGCTGCCGTCGCGGCAAAGCGGCAGGCCGAGGAAGCCGCGCGCCGCTAGTCGGCGTTGTTCGTCATCCCGCTGAACTCGGCGCGGCCTCCAGATTTCACGGAGCAGACTGGGGAAGCCGGCGGTGAGAACCCCATCATGGAGAGGGAAGGCGGCGAGGCCTCCATGTCGGACACGGCCGTGCCGCCGCCGCCTCCGCCACCGTCTGGTAGCGTGCGAGACGAACAGCCGGTGGACCCGCCGGTGCCGCCGACTAATGACGAGGCCGTGGCGAAGCTGCTCCTCCAAGTCGCCTCGCCAACGCGCCGCCGTCTTGAGAAGGCGATTTCGGTGCCACGCCCCCTAGAGACCGGCGCCGCCAGCTCGGCCATCCTAGACGTCGAGGCAACGAGCGCCGCGCCCGTCGGGTGGGTGCGAGGAGGCGGCATAGGCCCGCTGAACCAGGCGCTTTTGGACGTCCAGGCGAAACTGCAAGCTGAGGGTGACGCCATCCAGAACTGCACCAAGGCGCATCTAGCGTCGTGGGCAGCCGTCCGGGTATGTTTTCTTCTGACTTTGTTTTTCTTGTTCTTCTCTATGGGGGCGCGCCAGCGCACCCACTGGGTGTAGTCCCCGAGTTCCGGGCCGGCTGCTGAGCAGGCGGCGCAGAACTCTACTGGCGAGTTCTGAGTGCTTACTCTTTTTTGAAATACTTATCACAGGATTATCACAACCTCCGGGTCACCGCCTTCAACCGCAATGTTGAGGAGCTGGGCAAGCGGACTGCCGACTTGTCGGAGAGCCGGAGTGAGTCCTCCTTCTTCTTCGCGGTGGCGCGCTGGCGCACCCGCAGGCTGTAGTCCCCAAGATTCGGGCTGACTGCTGAGCAGTCAGGCCGGATCTTCCTGGCGTCCTCTTCTTCTTTTTTCTTCAGAGGCCAACGCCATTCTTCAGCAGCAGCTGGGCGAAGCCAACACCGCCTTGTGTTCCAAGGGGGAGGAGTGCGGCAAGCTCGTCGCAGAGCGCGACCTGCTGGCTACGCAGGTGGCAGAGCAGAAGGAGCTGCTCAAGAAGGCGCAGGAGGAGGCGGAGAACAAAGAGACTGCACTCCTGGCCGAGTTCGAGACCGAGCGCTCCTCCTGGACCGACAAGGAGGCAATGCTGACCTCCGGCTTTGATGATATTGAGGATATTGTCGATGGTGATTTTTCTTTACTCTCTTTCTTTGAGCCGCCGACTGCAGGTCGGGCTGACTCCTAATTTTCCGACTTGCTTATTTTTCGTCTTGGCAGACTTCTTCCCTGGCCACACGCAAGCTGCCACTCAAGCCATCGAGGCTGATCGCGAGGCACGGAGGGTGAATGGTGAGGAGATTGCCGCCAACGCCCCCCGGACCCTTGACGAGCAGCTTCTAAGCATCGAGGCTCGTCTGCGGCCGGCTCACCGGATGCTGCGCCGGCTTCAACGTGTCGGCGTCCAGGCGATTGCTGCCTTATGGCCAGACATGCCGGTTCTGCATACTCCCAGTCGGACTGCCGACTGGCTGGAGGTCGCAGCTGGCCGTCTTGAGGCTTGGAAGGGCTCCTCGGCCCGGGCTGGGGTGCGCCAGGGCTTGGAATTCGTCAAGGCATGGTATCCGGGGCTGGACCTAGACCAGCTGGCCACGCTCCGGGCAGAGGCCCAGCCGGAGCTGGCAGCTGCGGAAGACGCCCTTGTCAAGCGCGCCGCGGCGATCGCCGAGTATGCCGATACCAGCGTCTTCATTCCTGAGCGGGCTGAAGACGGCAAGGAGGCACCACCGGAGTGGTTTGGGATGAACCCGGACTATGACGAAGACTCGGCGGAGGTGATCGGCTCAAGCGCCATGGAGGGAGGCGAGGCGGAGGTCGGAGACGAGACGGAGGCGCCAGAAGACGGAGCGGGGGACCAGCCTCAGCTCGACCGTGCCTCCAGCAACGAGCTACGCCCGACCGAGCTAGCCACCGCTGGAGATGATCAAGCCGAGACCGCCCAGCCGACCGCCCTAGCGCCCGACACCGCCGTCTCCTCCGACCCTCCAAACCCGTCTACTGCTTGCTAGGCTGCTGCCTTCTCTTTATTTATCTGCTTTAGTAGTCTTTGAAGAACTTGTTAATTCGTACAATTCCACCTGCGGGGTGTATTTTGAACTTCTGTTCGAAGATTCGGCCAAGGGCCTATGTTATGTAAATATTTATCCGAGTTCTATCATTTCTTGCTCATTGCTCTCTTGGCTTTTTCCTTTGCCGCCTTCCCTTAGTTGTCGTCTTTGTCAGTCGGACAGCCGCTCTGCGGACTGCCGCTGGATCAAGTGCTTGGCTACTTTGGCGAGGCAAGTACCTGGCCGTTCTAGAGTTTCTTAGCAAGTTGAATAGAAGGCGGCAAGCCGACTACTCAGGAGTCGGCTTTGCGAAGAGCGGCTGGAAAGTCGGCTTAAGCTATGTTTATGCTTTGAGTCCTTAGCCATTTTTCATGTGGGCGCCCATTCTTCCTTGCTCCTGCCTGCCAGACAGTCGCTCTGCGAACTGCGGCTTCTGACAGGAGACGGCTTAGGCACCACACACTACTTGTCCGACCGCAGGAAGCATTCCATAGCGCAAGACAGTGAGTCCTCGGGCTGACTAGCCGGTCTCGGTGCCAAGCGTCATAAAAAAGAGTGGCATACTCGAAGGCATAGTTCTTATCATACAAATAACAAAAAGGGCAGTCCCCGAGCTCGTCTCAGGGGGCCCGAAGTCTTGGTACTTTTAATACAAAGGGTAGCGTGGTACATACTGCATCAACTGTAAAATCTTCAGAGAAGATTTGCATTCCATGGCCGCTCTGTCTCCTTGCCGGAGTCGTCCCTCTTGCGTGCTCGGGGCTTCTGAGCATCGATCAGATAGTAGGAGTCGTTGCCCAGTGTTGGAAATATGCCCTAGAGGCAATAATAAAAGGATTATTATTATATTTCCTTGTTCATGATAATTTTCTTTTATTCATGCTATAATTGTGTTATCCAGAAATCGTAATACATGTGTGAGTACATAGACACCAACATGTCCCTAGTAAGCCTCTAGTTGACTAGCTCGTTGATCAACAGATAGTCATGGTTTCCTGACTATGGACATTGGATGTCATTGATAACGAGATCACATCATTAGGAGAATGATGTGATGGACAAGACCCAATCCTAAACATAGCACAAGATCGTATAGTTTGTTTGCTAGAGTTTTCCAATGTCAAGTATCTTTTCCTTAGACCATGAGATCGTGTAACTCCCGGATACCGTAGGAGTGCTTTGGGTGTACCAAACGTCACAACGTAACTGGGTGACTATAAAGGTATACTATGGGTATCTCCGAAAGTGTCTATTGGGTTGACGCGGATCAAGACTGGGATTGTCACACCGTATGACGGAGAGGTATCTCTGGGCCCACTCGGTAATGCATCATCATAATGAGCTCAAGGTGACCAAGTGTCTGGTCACGAGATCATGCATTACGGTACGAGTAAAGTGACTTGCCGGTAACGAGATTGAACGAGGTATTGGGATACCGACGATCGAATCTCGGGCAAGTAACGTACCGATTGACAAAGGGAATTGTATACGGGGTTGCTTGAATCCTCGACATCGTGGTTCATCCGATGAGATCATTGTCGGTGTCAAAACCGGCGGATCTCGGGTAGGGGGTCCCGAACTATGCGTCTAGGCCGGATGGTAATAGGAGACTGGGGACACTTTGTTTTACCCAGGTTCGGGCCCTCTCGATGGAGGTAAAACCCTACTCCTGCTTGATTAATATTGATGATATGGGTAGTACAAGAGTAGATCTACCACGAGATCGAGGAGGCTTAACCCTAGAGGCTAGCCTATGGTATGATTGTTGTGTATGGAGTTGATTCTGTCCTACGGACTAAAACCCTCCGGTTTATATAGACACCGGATAGGGTTAGGGTTACATAGAGTTGGTTACATTGGTAGGAGATCTTGAATATCCGCATCGCCAAGCTTGCCTTCCATGCCAAGGAAAGTCCCATCCGAACACGGGACGAAGTCTTCAATCTTGTATCTTCATAGTCCAGGAGTCCGGCTGAAGGTACAGTCCGGCTATCCGAATACCCCCTAATCCAGGACTCCCTCAGTAGCCCCTGAACCAGGCTTCAATGACGACGAGTCCGGCGCGCAAGTTGTTCGGCATTGCAAGGCGGGTTCTTCTCCAAATCTTGTGTACCTGTAGGAATAACGTCCGATTCTTGTAGTGCTCCTCGGCTTCCCTGCCCAATAATGGCCGTCTTCCACGTGTAAAACAAATGCGAAAAGTCGGGGTGTTCTTACATTCACACCCCTAGCCATATAAACAAGCCGTCTATTTAACGGGATGGGGATTTAGATCCAAGCCACATCCTCTCCCTTCCGCGAGTAATCATCAGAGCGCCTCCAGCAAAGGTCTATTCCAACATGACCAGCCGTCGCAGCTCCTCCCCTTGCCCCTCCGGTCCCAAACCCGAGGACTGGGAGAGTTGCACCATCCCGCATAGTGAGTTAGCGTCGCTTCAGACCAAGGGATTCCTCCCTCAGGCATGCATGGTCCCTGTCCGAGCCGGTCTCGCCACCTATAATGGCGGAACACAAGCAGAGAGCACCACCAATCCTTCTAAAGGAGAGCGGGTGTGCCTTGTCCCCTATCTGTTAAGGGGACTGGGATTTCCGATTCACCGGTTCCTCCGCGGGCTTCTGGAGTTTTACGGCCTCCAGCTACATAATCTCACGCCCGGCTCCATATTGCATATTGCGGGT
Organism: Triticum urartu; assembly: GCF_056163025.1. Lineage (NCBI taxonomy): Eukaryota > Viridiplantae > Streptophyta > Magnoliopsida > Poales > Poaceae > Triticum > Triticum urartu. The sequence goes on from NC_141873.1 coordinate 430,224,606, forward strand.
TTTGTCGCTCTCTGCGAGCTATTTTTAGGCGTTGAAGCCCATTTCGCACTGTGGAAGAGGTTATTCTGCCTGGTGCCCCGTTCATAGAAGGGGTCCATATACCAAGTGGGCGGAGCCGAAGTATGGCGCATCGCCGGGACCGGATACCTACCCGGAACCCCAAAGGAAGCATCTGAGGGCTGGCCTTCGGAATGGTTTTACATAGAAGACGTCCCGCTACCGGACCCTATTCGGGCCGGTCTCCCTGAGTTCAACAGTGCTCCATTGAAGAAACGCATGAGCTGGCGTGCGAGGAGCTCTCAGAGAGAAAGCGATAGAGACGTCCTTTATCCGATGGGCCGGATAAGGCTGCTGGCTCATTCCGGATTAACGATGATTGGAGTCATGGCCGCATGCATTATGCGGGGGGTGCAGCCGCTTCAATACAGGGGCCACCCCATGTGGGAATTCAACAGGGAGGATGACGCCACCCGTCACGGTCGTAAAGGGCTGGACTCGGCCGCCGCTCTAGAAAAGAATTTATCCTCTTTGTACAAGGGAGAAAAGGAGGAATTCCTCCGCGTCAACCCGCGGGCCGGATTCAGTATGAACGATCCTCCAAGTTGGGTAAGCGAACCATTGCGCTTGCCCGTTTGTTTTATACTCCCGAGGTTAGATAGGTAGTCTAACGACTTTAATGCAGGAACTGCGACATGAGGTAAAAAATATCAGCAGTCGCCCTCCACAGCCCGAGGACCTAGAACGGTCCCTCGATCCGGACTCTGAAGAGGATCCGAACATAGTGGTGGAGCTTATCGACGGGGTGTTCTACCAGCTGAGCAAGGACAATACCTTGGTAGCGATCACAGCTGATTACCCAGGGTTAATCCCGGCCTCCCAGGTGACAGAAACCGGAGTCTCATTCGCTTGAGAGGGATTACACTCTCATGTATTTCGGTGTTTCTGATGACAACCGTGTTTTGCAGGGGAGATTTCCACGGCAGGAGGCCGAACCTGCGGCGACTAACCAATGAGGGGCCGCAGAGCCCCGTAGGGCGAAAAGGAATGATGTCCGGACTGAGATGCCGGCGCAAAGGTATAGTGCACCCTCTGCTTCCCTGGAGTTATTCTGCCAAGGTCATATTAACGTTCGTGCTATCTTCAAGACGAAGAGACCTCGCCGGACTACATCCGGAGAGGTTGCCAATCGCGCCTCCACCAGCCAGGCTCCAACGTCTGGCCAGGAAGCGGAGGCGAGTACAAGGCGTGCACCGGACGCTCCTCCGACAGAGGATGCGGACAGGCTGTCCGCCACGAATTCAGAAGTGGAGAGTGCCATGAACCACAGGCGTCTCCAGACAACTCTACACGACGGTTGTTTCTCCCAATAGGCTTTAGATGCCTTTAATTCGGGAGATGCATACCTCTGTGCCGCTCAAAATGGTTTAGCCAGAGCTACGGAGCAGTATGTGAAAGACATACGGGTAAGAAATTTTTGGTTAAATATATACATATGCCAGTAGCCCCCGAGACTTGAAACAGTTAGAACAACTGATTTAAGTATCATTTAATATGCACGTTCTTACAGAGAAGAATACTGTACTGTCCCAGGAGCTGGAGGAGTGCAAGGCCCAACTAGAGGCCGCACTATCCACAGCAGGGGAGCCCCGAGAGACCTCCTCAGGTAAAATACACTTTGAAAGATTAGTATTGTGCGGTGTGGATGCAAATCTGACAAGTTAAATTGCAGATGGCACCGGATTCGATCCGGACAAGCAACAACTCTTATGCCAACTAAAGGCTTGTGAGAGTATGTTGACAAGGGTGAGGCCAGAGAAGAATGATCTTCAGGATGCCAACACCAAGCTGGATGTCGAACTTAAAGATGTTCGTGGCCAGCTGTCGGACTCCACGAAGGAGAATCAGCGGCTTCGACGCGGCATTTTTAGTAAGTGCTTGAGCGAACTTTTGAAAAAAGAGTTCGGCGAGGAAGTCGATTAATAGAGTAATGTCTGTAGGTATGCTCACAGGTCATCCTGCAGAGGAGATGCCCGGCTCTACGGGTGACCTTCTTCCCGAACTCATGCAACTGCACGAGCGAATTCGGCAAGCGATGCGAGGTTTTGCCCAAGCCTTATGGCCTGCCCACTCTGTGCCCGAGAGCCTTGGAGAGCTTGCGGAGAAGCTGAAGGGAGCTCGGCGGCGCTTCCGGTTGTGGAAGATATCGGCCTGCCGGCAAGGCGCTCGCGAAGCCTGGGCCATGGTCAAGACCCGTTTTACGAAGTCTGACCCTAACCACATGGCCGAGGTCGGACCAGTGGGGCCTCACGGGAAGGAGATCCCTATGAGCTTAGTATACGGCCAAGTAGAGTTGGCCGCAAAGTATTCCCAACAGGACTGTAAATTAGACAGCCTGTTAGATGGTATAGAAGAGGAATACAATCAGTCATAAGGACTATATAATTTTGAATTGACATGTGTAATGCCTTCTAGCCGGATTGTAGATCGTTTGTTGTTGCCGACCTTTCCGCTTCAACCTCGAGACCTGACGGTTCGGAGTGTGTCCGAATACCATAGCGATTATCGAAGAACCGTGGTATGCATGGAGACTAGGCGTAGGGGTCATTAGTGCTTTATCAGACAAGTGCCCAACTAGTTATGTTATATTACATGGTTAGTAAGAAACATCTTCCAGAGAGAATAGTTCCGTTAGGGGTTCCTTTCGCTGGGAGGCATGCCCTAAAGTGCATGTCCGGACTGCATGGAAGGACGCAGAAAAAAAGCATCTAGGGGCGCATAAAATGAGTAAAAAGATCATCTTTTATCTCACCGACCAAATATTCCCTTAAGAACGCTAGCTTTCGGCTTCACCCAGTCTGAGGTACACATCCGGCTGACCCGACAGTAACAATCACAGAGGAGCTCCCTTTACCACCTAGCCGAACAATCGGGAACGTAGGGGTAAGCACAGGAGCCAGGCAACCCAGCTTGGCCAAAACTTAAGTCATATCGATGCATATAATGTTGAAGAAAAAGTTACATGCGGAAGTTTGACGCATGTGTTGGGCGTGAAGCCCGTATAAATAAGCTTCTGTTAAAGAAGCCCCCAGGTATAATTAGTGCGAGTGGCACGTCACTAGATGAGCCTTTAAGGGCTATAAAAGAAAAGAGGGGAAGGAGAGAAATGTAAGACATAAAAATGCAAAAAATGGACAGGGGAAGGAGACGAACATAGAGTCCGGCGCTAGGCGTAGAATCTTCGGAGACGGGTGGCGTTCCATGGGTTCGGCTCGATTTGATTATCCGACGCATCTCGCAGGCGGTACGCTCCGCCAGTCAGGACTTGGTCGATTATGAATGGACCTTCCCACTTGGGCTTGAGTTTGTCCTTTTTCTTGTCCGGCAGGCGTAGAACTAGTTCGCCGACATTGTAATTTTTGGCCCGTACTTCTCTGCTTTGATATCTTCGAGCCTGCTGTTGATAGAATGCGGAACGGGCTTTTGCCACGTCGCGCTCCTCCTCCAAAGCATCCAAACTGTCCTGCCGATCGAGCTCGGCTTCTCTTTCTTCGTATATGCACACTCGAGGTGAGTCATGAATTATGTCGCAGGGCAGAACTGCCTCTTCGCCGTACACCATGAAGAATGGTGTGTATCCGGTGGTGCGATTCGGCATGGTCCGCAACCCCTAGAGCACGGAGTCGAGCTCCTCTACCCAGTGCATGTTAGACTCCTGAAGGGACCGCACTAATCTGGGTTTAATGCCGCTCATGATAAGACCATTTGCATGTTCGACCTGGCCGTTGGTTTGTGGGTGATAGATGGAAGCATAATCGAGCTTGATGCCCATGTTTTTGCACCAGAGTTTTACCTCGTCGGCGGTAAATTTTGTACCGTTATCGGTTATGATGCTGTGGGGGACGCCGTAACGGTGTACAACCCTGGATATGAAGTCTATCACAGGTCCGGATTCGGCCGTTTTAACAGGCTTGGCTTCTATAAATTTGGTGAATTTATCCACCATGACCAGTAAGTATTTTTTCCTATCGGTCCCACCTTTAAGTGCTCCGACCATGTCAAGCCCCCAGACCGCAAAAGGCCAGGTGATTGGTATAGTTTGGAGTGCGGTGGGTGGCATATGGCTTTGGTTGGCAAAAAGTTGGCAACCAGCGCATTGCTGAACTAAGTCCTGAGCGTCTGCCCGGGCCGTCGGCCAATAAAAGCCTGTACGGAAAGCCTTGCTAACAAGGGACCGAGCAGCGGCGTGGTGACCACCGAGTCCGGCATGAATTTCAGTCAGAAGGTTCCGCCCTTCCTCTTCGGAGATGCACCTTTGAAGGACTCCGGTTGTGCTTTTCTTATAAAGCTCTCCCTCATGGACTCTGTAGGCTTTAGATCGCCGCACTATGCAGCGGGCCTCGTTATGGTCCTCCGGGAGTTCCTGCCTAGTAAGGTAGGATAGGAATGGTTCCGTCCATGGGGCGATGACCGCCATTATGACGTGGGCTGAAGGTGTAATTTCATTGGCAGAGCCTCCAATTGTGTCATTTTGTTCGGCGTCGAGTGGTGCGGTTGGGTCCGGGCTGTTATTTGTGGGTTCCCCCTCCCATGCTACAGATGGCTTGAACAATCTTTCCAAAAAGATGTTGGGGGGACCGCATCGCGTTTTGCTCCGATTCGTGCCAGGATGTCCGCTGCTTGATTGTTTTCTCGGGCTATATGGTGAAACTCCAGCCCTTCAAACCGAGCTAACATTTTTAGGACGGCGTTGCGGTAAGCTGCCATTTTTGGGTCCTTGGCGTCGAAGTCGCCATTTATTTGGGATATCGCGAGGTTTGAATCCCCGCGTACCTCTAGGCATTGAATGCCCATGGATACTGCCATCCGGAGGCCATGTAGAAGGGCCTCATATTTGGCTGCGTTGTTGGAGTCCATGTATGTAATTTGGACTACGTACTAGACTGTGTCTCCTGTGGGGGACCTCAAAACGACGCCAGCCCCCAGTCCGGCCAACATTTTGGAGCCGTCGAAATGCATGATCCAGTTTGAGTATGTGTCGTACTCTTTAGGGAGTTCGGGCTCCGTCCATTCTGCGACGAAGTCGGCCAAAACTTGCGATTTGATAGCTCACCATGGCTTGTAGGTTATGTCAAATGGGAGGAGCTCGATGGCCCATTTTGCGATCCGGCCCGTTGCATCGCGGTTGTTGATAATATCGTTAAGTGGTACTTCCGAGGCTACTGTTATGGAACACTCTTGAAAGTAGTGTCGTAGCTTTCGGGATGCCATGAATACCGCGTATGCAATTTTTTGATAATGCGGGTACCGTGATTTGCATGGAGTGAGGACAGTGGACACGTAGTAGACCGGCCTTTGAAGGGGGAATTTGTGTTCGTCCGTTTCCCGCTCGGCAACGAGTACTGCGCTGACAACTTGATGTGTTGCTGCAATGTACAATAGCATTGGTTCGCCGGTGTTCGGCGCGGCCAGGACTGGGTTTGTTGCCAATGTGGCTTTTATTTCATCGAGTCCGGCCATGGCGGCATCCGTCCACTCGAAGTGTTCGGTGCGCCGAAGGAGGCGATAAAGGGGCAGTGCCTTTTCTCCCAAGCGGGAGATGAAGCGGCTTAGAGCCGCCATGCATCCAGTTAATTTTTGTATTTGTTTGAGGTCCTTTGGGATATCCAATTGTGACAAAGCTCGGATCTTGGCTGGATTTGCTTCAATTCCTCTACCGGATACAATGAAGCCCAAGAGCTTTCCGGCTGGAACGCCGAAGACGCATTTTTCTGGGTTGAGCTTGATGTCGTATTTTCGGAGATTATCATATGTGACCCTCAAGTCGTCTACTAGAGATTTGACATGTCTTGATTTGATGACCACGTCATCCACATAAGCCTCCACTGTTTTGCCGATCTGATTTGCCAGACATGTCTGGATCATGCGCTGATATGTTGCGCCGGTGTTTTATAGACTGAAGGGCATTGTGTTGAAGCAGAATGGGCCGTATGGTGTGATGAATGGTGTTGCAGGTTGGTCTGATTCTGCCATCTTGATTTGATGGTAACTGGAGTATGCGTCGAGGAAACACAACGAATCGTGTCCTGCGGTGGCATCGATAATTTGATCGATACGGGGGAGGGGGAAGGGATCCTTTGGGCAAGCTTTGTTGAGGTCTTTGAAGTCGACACACAGGCGCCAGGATTTGTCCTTCTTTGGTACCATCACCAGGTTTGCTAGCCAGTCCGGATGTTTTATGTCTCTAATGAATCCGACCTCCAATAGCATGGCTAGCTCTTCTCCCATAGCCTGTCTCTTGGGTTCGGAAAAACGCCGAAGAGCTTGTTTGACAGGTTTGAATCCTTTTAGGATATTTAAGCTGTGTTCGGCCAGCCTGCGTGGGATCCCTGGCATGTCTGAAGGGTGCCAGGCGAAAATGTCCCAATTCTCTCGTAGGAACTCTCGCAGTGCGGCGTCTACATTGGGGTTCAGTCATGCCCCGATGGAAGCTGTTTTATTTGGGTCCGTTGGATGGACCTGGAATTTGACTATTTCATCAGCTGGCTTGAAGGATGCGGATTTGGATCTTTTGTCGAGTATCACATCATCCCTGTTAACCGTGGAGCGCAGCGCAGTCAGTTCCTCGGCCGCTAAAGCTTCGGATAGTGCCTCAAGGGCTAATGCGGCCGTCTTGTTCTCGGCGCGGAGTGCTATGTCCGGATCACTAGCTAGAGTGATAATTCCGTTCGGCCCGGGCATCTTAAGCTTCATGTACCCGTAATGGGGTATCGCTTGGAAGATTGTGAATCCTTCCCGCCCTAGTAAGGCGTGATGCCCGCTTTTGAACGGGGCCACCTGAAACGTGACTTCTTCGGACCTGTAATTATCCGGCGTTCCGAACACCACATCTAGGGTGATTTTTCCTGTGTGGCGCGCTTCCCGACTGGGGATTATTCCTCTAAAGGTTGTGCTGCTTCGCTCGACGCGGTTCCAGTCTATTTCCATTTTTTGAAGGGTTTCCTCATAAATGAGGTTCAGTCCGCTGCCTCCATCCATGAGCACCTTGGTGAGGCGAAAGCCGTCCACTATGGGACTGATGACCAATGCGGCTGGTGCTCGGGCTGTTCGGAATCTAGGTTCATCACATGATAGACTTGGGTACTGGTGTCCTCGGGCTGGCTTGATAGACTTGATAGACCTTAATGAGGACCAATGCGTTGAAGGTGATAGCAGTGTCGCTCCATGGATTTATTGTTGCAACTAGATATACTTCGGCGAGGCTGCGAAGTGTTCTTTTTCGCATATTGTTTGATGCGAAAGTCTCGAAGACTGTGAGAATGGTACTGGTGTCCTCGGGCTGGCTTTCTATGGCCTCCCGATTTAAGAGGTCCTTGCCAATTTTGGCTACCTGCCGGATTATCCAACACGCTCTAAGGCTGTGAGTTGGTGTGGCGTCCTCTGTACTGTAAATTCTACAGGGTCCATCAAGCCACCTTTCCAGTACGGTTCCATGCCTTGTAGAGGGTTTTGATTTTTTGCTATTTATCCCGGGTGTCTTATGATGATGCACCCTCTTAGTTCGGACGGGATTACTATTCAAGGCCGGATTATCCCAAAATTTTATTTCGGTTTTCCAGACACTTTCCATCGCACAGTACTTGTGTACTATGGACGCCAAGTCAGCGAAGCGTGTGATGTCACGACGGCTTATGGCGTTAAGGATTCCCTCGTCCGTGCAATTACTGCAGAAGATTGATATTGCGTCTCCCTCGCGGCAATCCTTTGTCCTGTTCATAACCAGGAGGAATCTGGCCTAGTAATGATGTACTGTTTCGTCGGGCCTCTGCCTGACTTGGAAGAGATCGCTTTTATTCGGGTGGGTGGGTGGCGTTAAATCCAAGACCTCACCTGATCCAAGATTCGGAGGCCGAAGAGTTTCTGAACTTTGAAGTTCGGATTCTTGGATGTTGTCCAGCGAGTCCGGCCCGTTGCTTGATCCTAAGCTCAGGTCTTGAGTTATATCCTCCTCTCCGCGGGTATCCGGCTTGGAGGGGTCGGGAATTCGGACGTAGCTGGTCCTTAAAATAGATGAATGGTCGCCGCACTGCGCCTCTACCACGGCAACATGGTGGGTGACTTGGGGAGAGTTAATTTCTCTTAGATCGGGTTTAAGCTCAACCTGGTCGTAATCCGTAGCGACCCCCAGGGCGGCGATGCGATCCAAGAGCCCGTTTACGGAAGAGAGCTCCATTGGATCTAGTTGCTCGGTGAGCTCCGAGCTGACATGTAGGTTGTTTTTGATGACCCGAGAGGTCACCGTCGGCGCAACAGTCGAACAGGCGGTCATGAGGAAACCACCTAACCGGAGGGTTTGGCCGACAGCCAAGACTCCCTAAGAAACGGCGCCGTCTTTGAAGACGGGAGAAGGCATGCTTCCTGATTGTGACGGCACAGAGGAACTCTCAATGAAAGCACCAATGTCGGTGTCAAAACCGGCGGATCTCAGGTAGGGGGTCCCGAACTGTGCGTCTAGGCCGGATGGTAACAGGAGACTGGGGACACTTTGTTTTACCCAGGTTCGGGCCCTCTCGATGGAGGTAAAACCCTACTCCTGCTTGATTAATATTGATGATATGGGTAGTACAGGAGTAGATCTACCACGAGATCGAGGAGGCTTAACCCTAGAGGCTAGCCTATGGTATGATTGTTGTGTATGGAGTTGAATCTGTCCTATGGACTAAAACCCTCCAGTTTATATAGACACCAGATAGGGTTAGGGTTTCATAGAGTCGGTTACATTGGTAGGAGATCTTGAATATCCGCATCGCCAAGCTTGCCTTCCACGCCAAGGAAAGTCCCATCCGGACACGGGACGAAGTCTTCAATCTTGTATTTTCATAGTCCAGGAGTCCGGCTGAAGGTATAGTCCGGCTATCCGAACACCCCCTAATCTAGGACTCCCTCAATCATCGAGGAGCATGTGGGAGCCAACATGGGTATCCAGATCCTGCTGTTGGTTATTGACCGGAGAGCCATCTCGATCATGTCTACATGTCTCCCGAACCCGTAGGCTCTACACACTTAAGGTTCGGTGACGCTAGGGTTGTAGAGATATGAATATGCAGTAACCCAAAAGTTGTTCGGAGTCCCGGATGAGATCCCGGACGTCACGAGGAGTTCCGGAATGGTCCGGAGGTGAAGAATTATATATAGGAAGTGCAGTTTCGGCCATCGGGAGAGTTTCGGGGGTCACCGGTATTGTACCGGGACCACCGGATGGGTCCCGGGGGTCCACCGGGTGGGACCACCCATCCCGGAGGGCCCCATGGGCTGAAGTGGGGAGGGGAACCAGCCCATAATGGGATGGTGCGCCCCCCTTGTCCCACCCCCTGCGCCTAGGGTTGGAAACCCTAGGGTGGGGGGGGGGCGCCCCACTTGCCTTGGGGGCCACTCCACCCTTGGCCGCCGCCCCCCCTAGGAGATCCCATCTCCTAGGTCCGGCGCCCCCCTTGGGGAGCCTATATAAAGGGGGGGAGGGAGGGGCAGCCGCACCCTTGACTCTTGGCGCCTCCCTCTCCTCTGCTACACCTCTCCCTCTTGCAGAAGAACGGCGAAGCCCTGCTATGGTGACTGCTGCATCCACCACCACGCCATCGTGCTGCTGGATCTTCATCAACCTCTCCTTCCCCTTGCTGGATCAAGAAGGAGGAGATGTCACGCTGACCGTACGTGTGTTGAACACGGAGGTGCCGTCCATTCGGCGCTAGGATCTCCGGTGATTTGGATCACGTCGAGTACGACTTCCTCATCCCCGTTCTTTGAACGCTTCCGCGCGTGATCTACAAAGGTATGTAGATGCAATCCGATCACTCATTGCTAGATGAACTCATAGATGGATCTTGGTGAAACCGTAGGAAATTTTTTGATTTCTGCAACGTTCCCCAACAGTGGCATCATGAGCTAGGTCTATGCGTAGTTCTCTTTGCACGAGTAGAACACAATTTGGTGTGGGCGTAGATGTTGTCAACTTTCTTGCCGCTACTAGTCTTATTTTGCTTCAGCAGTATTGTGGGATGAAGCGGCCCGGACCAACCTTACACGTACGCTTACGTGAGACTGGTTCCACCGACTAACATGCACTAGTTGCATAAGGTGGCTGGCGGGTGTCTGTCTCTCCCACTTTAGTTGGAGCGGATTCGATGAAAAGGGTCCTCATGAAGGGTAAATAGAAGTTGACAAATCATGTTGTGGCTTTCACATAGGTAAGAAAACGTTCTTGCTAGAACCCTATTGCAGCCACGTAAAACTTGCAACAACAATTAGATGACGTCTAACTTGTTTTTGCAGCAAGTGTTTTGTGATGTGATATGGCCAAAGTTGTGATGAATGATGAATGATATATATGTGATGTATGAGATGTTCATGCTATTGTAATAGGAATGACGACTTGCATGTCGATGAGTATGACAACCGGCAGGAGCCATAGGAGTTGTCTTTATTTTTTGTATGACCTGCGTGTCATTGAGAAACGCCATGTAAATTACTTTACTTTATTGCTAAACGTGTTAGCCATAGTAGTAGAAGTAATAGTTGGCGAGCAACTTCATGGAGACACGATGATGGAGATCATGATGATGGAGATCATGGTGTCATGCCGGTGACAAGATGATCATGGAGCCCCAAGATGGAGATCAAAGGAGCTATGTGATATTGGCCATATCATGTCACTATTATTATTTGATTGCATGTGATGTTTATCATGTTTTTGCATCTTGTTTACTTAGAACGACGGTAGTAAATAAGATGATCCCTCATAATAATTTCAAGAAAGTGTTCCCCCTAACTGTGCGCCGTTGCGACAGTTCGTTGTTTCAAAGCACCACGTGATGATCGGGTGTGATAGATTCCAACGTTCACATACAACGGGTGTAAGACAGATTTACACATGCAAACACTTAGGTTGACTTGACGAGCCTAGCATGTACAGACATGGCCTCGGAACACAGAAGACCGAAAGGTCGAGCATGAGTCGTATAGAAGATACAATCAACATGAAGATGTTCACCGATGTTGACTAGTCCGTCTCACGTGATGATCGGACACGGCCTAGTTAACTCGGATCATGTTATACTTAGATGACTGGAGGGATGTCTATCTAAGTGGGAGTTCATTGAATAATTTGATTAGATGAACTTAATTATCATGAACTTAGTCTAAAATATTTACAATATGTCTTGTAGATCAAATGGCCAACGTTGTCCTCAACTTCAATGCGTTCCTAGGGAAAACCAAGCTGAAAGACGATGGCAACAATTATACAGACTGGGTCCGAAACCTGAGGATCATCCTCATAGCTGCAAAGAAAGATTATATCCTAGAAGCACCGCTAGGTGACGCACCTGTTCTCCCTGCGGAACAAGACATTATGAACGCTTGGCAGACATGTGTTGATGATTACTCCCTCGTTCAGTGCGGCATGCTTTACAGCTTAGAACCGGGGCTCCAAAAGCATTTTGAGAGACACGGAGCATATGAGATGTTCGAAGAGCTGAAAATGATTTTTCAAGCTCATGCTCGGGTCGAGAGATATGAAGTCTCTGACAAGTTCTTCAGCTGTAAGATGGAGGAAAATAGTTCTGTCAGTGAGCACATACTCACTATGTCAGGGTTACATAACCGCTTGACTCAGCTGGGAGTTAATCTCCCGGATGACGCGGTCATTGACAGAATCCTTCAGTCACTTCCACCGAGCTACAAGAGCGTTGTGATGAACTTCAATATGCAGGGGACGGAAAAGACCATTCCTGAAGTATTTGCAATGCTGAAATCAGCAGAGGTAGAAGTCAAAAAGGAACATCAAGTGTTGATGGTGAATAAAACCACTAAGTTCAAGAAAGGCAAGGGTAAGAAGAACTTCAAGAAGGACGGCAAGGGAGTTGCCGCGCCCGGCAAGCAAGCTGCCGGGAAGAAGCCAAAGAATGGACCCAAGCCCGAGACTGAGTGCTTTTATTGCAAGGAAAGTGGTCACTGGAAGCGGAACTGCCCCAAATACTTAGCAGACAAGAAGGCCGACAAAACAAAAGGTATATGTGATATACATGTAATTGATGTGTACCTTACCAGTACTCATAGTAGCTCATGGGTATTTGATACCGGTGCAGTTTCTCACATTTGTAACTCAAAGCAGGAGCTACGGAATAAGCGAAGATTGGCGAAGGACGAGGTGACGATGCGCGTCGGGAATGGTTCCAAGGTCGATGTGATCGCCGTCGGCACGCTACCTCTACATTTACCTACGGGATTAGTTTTGAACCTTAATAATTGTTATTTAGTGCCAAGTTTGATCATGAACATTGTATCAGGATCTCGTTTAATACGAGATGGCTACTCATTTAAATCCGAGAATAATGGTTGTTCTATTTATATGAGAGATATGTTTAATGGTCATGCTCCGATGGTGAATGGTTTATTCTTAACGAATCTCGAGCGTAATGCTACACATATTCATAGTGTGAATAGCAAAAGATGTAAGGTTGATAATGATAGTCCCACATACTTGTGGCACTGCTGCCTTGGTCATATATAGGTGTCAAATGCATGAAGAAGCTCCATGCAGATGGACTTTTAGAGTCTCTTGATTACGAATCATTTGACACGTGCGAACCATGCCTCATGGGTAAAATGACCAAGACTCCGTTCTCAGGAACAATGGAGCGAGCAACCAACTTATTGGAAATCATACATACTGATGTGTGCGGTCCAATGAGTGTTGAGGCTCGCGGTGGCTATCGTTATGTTCTCACCCTCACTGATGACTTGAGTAGATATGGGTATGTCTATTTAATGCAACACAAGTCTGAGACCTTTGAAAAGTTCAAGGAATTTCAGAGTGAGGTTGAGAATCAATGTGACAGCAAAATCAAGTTCTTGCGATCAGATCATGGAGGAGAATACTTGAGTCACGAATTTGGCACACACTTAAGAAAATGTGGAATAGTTTCACAACTCACGCCGCCTGGAACACCTCAGCGTAATGGTGTGTCCGAACATCGTAATAACACTCTATTAGATATGGTGCGATCTATGATTTCTCTTACCGAATTACCGCTATCATTTTGGGGCTATGCTTTAGAGACTGTCGCATTCACTTTAAATAGGGCACCGTCGAAATCCGTTGAGACGACACCATATGAATTATGGTTTGGGAAGAAACCTAAGCTGTCGTTTCTAAAAGTTTGGGGACGCGATGCTTATGTCAAGAAACTTCAACCTGAAAAGCTCGAACCCAAGTCGGAAAAATGCGTCTTCATAGGATACCCTAAAGAAACTATTGGGTATACCTTCTACCTCAGATCCGAAGGCAAGATCTTTGTTGCCAAGTGTGGATCCTTTCTAGAGAAAGAGTTTCTCTCGAAAGAAGTAAGTGGGAGGAAAGTAGAACTTGATGAAGTATTACCTCTTGAAACGGAAAGTGGTGCGACTCAAGAAAATGTTCCAGAGGTGCCTGCACCGACTAGAGAGGAAGTTAATGATGATGATCATGAAACTTCAGATCAAGTTGCTACTGAACTTCGTAGGTCCACAAGGACACGTTCCGCACCAGAGTGGTACGGCAACCCTGTCTTGGAAATCATGTTGTTAGACAATGATGAACCTTCGAACTATGAAGAAGCGATGGCGGGCCCGGATTCTGACAAATAGCTGGAAGCCATGAAATCCGAGATAGGATCCATGTATGAAAATGAAGTATGGACTTTGACTAACTTGCCCGATGATCGGCGAGCCATAGAAAATAAATGGATCTTTAAGAAGAAGACAAACACGGATGGTAATGTGACCATCTATAAAGCTCGGCTTGTCGCTAAGGGTTATCGACAAGTTCAAGGGGTTGACTATGATGAGACTTTCTCACCTGTAGCGAAGCTGATGTCCGTCCAAATCATGTTAGCAATTGCCGCATTCTATGATTATGAAATATGGCAAATGGACGTCAAAACGGCATTCCTTAATGGTTTCCTTAAGGAATAATTGTATATGATGCAGCCGAAAGGTTTTGTCGATCCTAAGAATGCTGACAAAGTGTGCAAGCTCCAACGCTCGATTTATGGGCTGGTGCAAGCATCTCGGAGTTGGAACATTCGCTTTGATGAGATGATCAAAGCGTTTGGGTTTATGCAGACTTATGGAGAAGCCTGCGTTTACAAGAAAGTGAGTGGGAGCTCTGTAGGATTTCTCATATTATATGTAGATGACATACTTTTGATGGGAAATGATATAGAGCTTTTGGACAGCATTAAGGCCTACTTGAATAAGAGTTTTTCAATGAAGGACCTTGGAGAAGCTGCATATATATTAGGCATCAAGATCTATAGAGATAGATCAAGATGCCTCATAGGTCTTTCACAAAGCACATACCTTGATAAGATATTGAAGAAGTTCAATATGGATCAGTCTAAGAAGGGGTTCTTGCCTGTGTTGCAAGGTGTGAAATTGAGCTCAGCTCAATGTCCGACCACGGCAGAAGATATAGAAGAGATGAGTGTCATCCCCTATGCCTCAGCCATAGGTTCTATTATGTATGCCATGCTGTGTACCAGACCTGATGTAAACCTTGCCGTAAGTTTGGTAGGTAGGTACCAAAGTAATCACGGCAAGGAACACTGGACAGCGGTCAAGAATATCCTGAAGTACCTGAAAAGGACTAAGGAAATGTTTCTCGTTTATGGAGGTGACGAAGAGCTCGTAGTGAAGGGTTACATCGATGCTAGCTTCGACACAGATCTAGATGATTCTAAGTCACAAACCGGATACGTTTATATTTTGAATGGTGGGGCAGTAAGCTGGTGCAGTTGCAAGCAGAGCGTCGTGGCGGGATCTACATGTGAAGCGGAGTACATGGCAGCCTCGGAGGCAGCGCATGAAGCAATTTGGGTGAAGGAGTTCATCACCGACCTAGGAGTCATACCCAATGCGTCGGGGCCGATCAAACTCTTCTGTGACAACACTGGAGCTATTGCACTTGCCAAGGAGCCCAGGTTTCACAAGAAGACCAGGCACATCAAGCGTCGCTTCAACTCCATTCGTGAAAATGTTCAAGATGGAGACATAGATATTTTTAAAGTACATACGGACCTGAATGTAGCAGATCTGTTGACTAAACCTCTCCCTAGAGCAAAACATGATCAACACCAGAATTCCATGGGTGTTCGATTCATCACAATGTACTTATTGACTCTAGTGCAAGTGGGAGACTGTTGGAAATATGCCCTAGAGGCAATAATAAAAGGATTATTATTATATTTCCTTCTTCATGATAATTGTCTTTTATTCATGCTATAATTGTGTTATCCGGAAATCGTAATACATGTGTGACTACATAGACATCAACATGTCCCTAGTAAGCCTCTAGTTGACTAGCTCGTTGATCAATAGATAGTCATGGTTTCCTGACTATGGACATTGGATGTCATTGATAACGAGATCACATCATTAGGAGAATGATGTGATGGACAAGACCCAATCCTAACCATAGCACAAGATCGTATAGTTCGTTTGCTAGAGTTTTTCCAATGTCAAGTATCTTTTCCTTAGACCATGAGATCGTGTAACTCCCGGATACCGTAGGAGTGCTTTGGGTGTACCAAACGTCACAACGTAACTGGGTGACTATAAAGGTATACTACGGGTATCTCCGAAAGTGTCTGTTGGGTTGACACGGATCAAGACTGGGATTTTTCACTCCGTATGACGGAGAGGTATCTCTGGGCCCACTCGGTAATGCATCATCATAATGAGCTCAAAGTGACCAAGTGTCTGGTCACGGGATCATGCATTACGGTACGAGTAAAGTGACTTGCCGGTAACAAGATTGAACGAGGTATTGGGATACCGACGATCGAATCTCGGGCAAGTAACGTACCGATTGACAAAGGGAATTGTATACGGGGTTGCTTGAATCCTCGACATCGTGGTTCATCCGATGAGATCATCGAGGAGCATGTGGGAGCCAACATGGATATCCAGATCCCGTTGTTGGTTATTGACCGGAGAGCCATCTCGGTCATGTCTACATGTCTCCCGAACCCGTAGGGTCTACACACTTAAGGTTCGGTGACGCTAGGGTTGTAGAGATATGAATATGCAGTAACCCGAAAGTTTTTCGGAGTCCCGAATGAGATCCCGGACGCCACGAGTTCCGGAATGGTCCGGAGGTGAAGAATTATATATAGGAAGTACAGTTTCGGCCATCAGGAGAGTTTCGGGGGTCATCGGTATTGTACCGGGACCACCGGATGGGTCCCGTGTTGGAAATATGCCCTAGAGGCAATAATAAAAGAATTATTATTATATTTCCTTGTTCATGATAATTGTCTTTATTCATGCTATAATTGTGTTATTCGGAAATCGTAATGCATGTGTGAATAACAGACACCAACATGTCCCTAGTGAGCCTCTAGTTGACTAGCTCGTTGATCAACAGATAGTCATGGTTTCCTGACTATGGACATTGGGTGTCATTGATAATGAGATCACATCATTAGGAGAATGATGTGATGGACAAGACCCAATCCTAAACATAGCATAAAGATCGTGTAGTTCGTTTGCTAGAGTTTTCCAATGTCAAGTATCTTTTCCTTAGACCATGAGATCGTGTAACTCCCGGATACCGTAGGAGTGCTTTGGGTATACCAAATGTCACAACGTAACTGGGTGGCTATAAAGGTATACTACGGGTATCTCCGAAAGTGTCTGTTGGGTTGACACGGATCAAGACTGGGATTTGTCACTCCGTATGACGGAGAGGTATCACTGGGCCCACTCGGTAATGCATCATCATTATGAGCTCAAAGTGACCAAGTGTCTGGTCACGGGATCATGCATTACGGTACAAGTAAAGTGACTTGCCGGTAACGAGATTGAACGAGGTATTGGGATACCGACGATCGAATCTCGGGCAAGTAACATATCGATTGACAAAGGGAATTGTATATGGGGTTGCTTGAATCCTCGACATCGTGGTTCATCCGATGAGATCATCGTGGAGTATGTGGGAGCCAACATGGGTATCCAGATCCTGCTGTTGGTTATTGACCGGAGATTCGTCTCGGTCATGTCTGCATGTCTCCCGAACCCGTAGGGTCTACACACTTAAGGTTCGGTGATGCTAGGGTTGTAGGGATATGTATATGCAGTAACCCGAATGTTGTTCGGAGTCCCGGATGAGATCCCGGACGTCACGAGGAGTTCCGGAATGGTCCGGAGGTAAAGAATCATATATAGGAAGTGCTATTTCGGCCATCGGGACAAGTTTCGGGGTTATCGGTATTTTACCGGGACCACCGGAAGGGTCCCGGGGGCCCACCGGGTGGGGCCACCTGCCCCGGGGGGACACATGGGCTGTAGGTGGTGCGCCTTGGCCTACATGGGACAAGGGCACCAGCCCCAAGAGGCCCATGCGCCTAGGGTTCCAAAAGGGGAAGAGTCCCACAAGTGGAAGGCACCCCCTAGGTGCCTTGGGGGGGGGAGGGAAACCTCCCTTGGCCGCCGCCCCCTAGGAGATTGGATCTCCTAGGCCGGCGCCCCCCCCTTGGCCCTCCTATATATATAGTGGGGAAGGAGGGCGTTTCATCCACGCCTTTGGTTGCCTCCTTCTCCCTCTCCAACACCTCCTCCTCCTCCATAGCGCTTGGCGAAGCCCTGACGGAGTACTTCAGCTCCATCACCACCACGCCGTCGTGCTGCTGCTGGAGCCATCTTCCTCAACCTCTCCTTCCCTCTTGCTGGATCAAGAAGAAGGAGACGTTACGCTGACCGTACGTGTGTTGAACGCGGAGGTGCCGTCCGTTCGGTGCTAGGATCTCCGGTGATTTGGATCACGTCGTGTTCGACTACCTCATCCCCGTTCTTTGAACACTTCCGCTGCGATCTACAAACGTATGTAGATGCATCCGATCACTCGTTGCTAGACGAACTCATAGATGGATCGTGGTGAAACCGTAGGAAAATTTTTGTTTTCTGCAACATTCCCCAACAGTGGCATCATGAGCCAGGTTTATGCGTAGTTCTTCTTGCGCGAGTAGAACACAATTTGTTGTGGGCGTAGATGTTGTCAACTTTCTTGCCGCTACTAGTCTTATCTTGCTTCAACGGTATTGTGGGATGAAGCGGCCTGGACCAACCTTACACGTATGCTTACGTGAGACCGGTTCCACCGACTAACATCCACTAGTTGCATAAGGTGGCTGGCGGGTGTCTCTCTCTCCTACTTTAGTTGGAGCGGATTCGATGAAAAGGGCCCTTATGAAGGGTAAATAGAAGTTGACAAATCACGTTGTGGATTTCACGTAGGTAAGAAAACGTTCTTGCTAGAACCCTACTTCTGCCACGTAAAACTTGCAACAACAATTAGAGGACGTCTAACTTGTTTTTGCAGCAAGTGCTTTGTGATATGATATGGCCAAAGTTGTGTTGAATGATGAATGATATATATGTGATGTATGAGTTGTTCATGCTATTGTAATAGGAATCACGACTTGCATGTCGATGAGTATGACAACCGGCAGGAGCCATAGGAGTTGTCTTTATTTTTTGTATGACCTGCGTGTCATTAAGAAACGCCATGTAAATTACTTTACTTTATTGCTAAACACGTTAGCCATAGTAGTAGAAGTAATAGTTGGCGAGCAACTTCATGGAGACACGATGATGGAGATCATGATGATGGAGATCATGGTGTCATGCCGGTGACAAGATGATCATGGAGCTCCAAGATGGAGATCAAAGGAGCTATGTGATATTGGCCATATCATGTCACTATTATTATTTGATTGCATGTGATGTTTATCATGTTTTTGCATCTTGTTTACTTAGAACGACGGTAGTAAATAAGATGATCCCTCATAATAATTTCAAGAAAGTGTTCCCCCTAACTGTGCACCGTTGCGACAGTTCGTTGTTTCGAAGCACCACGTGATGATCGGGTGTGATAGATTCTAACGTTCACATACAACGGGTGTAAGACAGATTTACACATGCAAACACTTAAGTTGACTTGACGAGTCTAGCATGTGTATAGACATGGCCTCAGAACACAGAAGACCGAAAGGTCGAGCATGAGTCGTATAGAAGATACGATCAACATGAAGATGTTCACCGACGTTGACTAGTCCGTCTCACGTGATGACCGGACACGGCCTAGTTGACTCGGATCATGTTATAGTTAGATGACTAGAAGAGGGATGTCTATCTAAGTGGGAGTTCATTGAATAATTTGATTAGATGAACTTAATTATCATGAACTTAGTCTAAAATCTTTACAATATGTCTTGTAGATCAAATGGCCAACGTAGTCCTCAACTTCAACGCGTTCCTAGAGAAAACCAAGCTGAAAGACGATGGCAGCAACTATACGGACTGGGTCCGGAACCTGAGGATCATCCTCATAGCTGCCAAGAAAGATTATGTCCTACAAGCACCGCTAGGTGATCCACCCGTCCCACAGAACCAAGACGTTATGAATGCTTGGCAGACACGTGCTGATGACTACTCCCTCGTTCAGTGCGGCATGCTTTACAGCTTAGAGCCGGGGCTCCAAAAGCGTTTTGAGAGACATGGAGCATATGAGATGTTTGAAGAGCTGAAAATGGTTTTTCAAGCTCATGCCCGAATCGAGAGATATGAGGTCTCCGACAAGCTCAGCTGTAAGATGGAGGAAAATAGTTCTGTCAGTGAGGACATACTCACTATGTCTGGGTTACATAACCGCTTGACTCAGCTGGGAGTTAATCTCCCGGATGATGCGGTCATTGACAGAATCCTCCAGTCGCTTCCACCAAGCTACAAGAGCTTTGTGATGAACTTCAATATGCAGGGGATGGAAAAGACCATTCCTGAGGTATTTGCAATGCTGGAATCAGCAGAGGTAGAAGTCAAGAAGGAACATCAAGTGTTGATGGTAAATAAAACCACTAAGTTCAAGAAGGGCAAGGGTAAAAAGAACTCCAAGAAGGACGGCAAGGAAGTTGCCACGCCTGGCAAGAAAGCTGCCGGGAAGAAGCCAAAGAATGGACCCAAGCCCGAGACTGAGTGCTTTTATTGCAAGGGAAGTGGTCACTGGAAGCGGAACTGCCCCAAATACTTAGCAGACAAGAAGGCCGGTAAAACGAAAGGTATATGTGATATACATGTAATTGATGTGTACCTTACCAGTACTCGTAGTGGCTCCTGGGTATTTGATACCGGTGTAGTTGATCACATTTGTAACTCAAAGCAGGAGCTTCGGAATAAGCGGAGACTGGCGAAGGACGAGGTGACGATGCGCGTCGGGAATGGTTCCAAGGTCGATGTGATCGCCGTCGCCACGCTGCCTCTTCATTTACCTACGGGATTAGTTTTAAACCTCAATAATTGTTATTTAGTGCCATGTTTGAGCATGAACATTGTATCAGGATCTCGTTTAATACGAGATGGCTACTCATTTAAAACCGAGAATAATGGTTGTTCTATTTATATGAGAGATATGTTTTATGGTCATGCTCCGATGGTAAATGGTTTATTCTTAATGAATCTCGAGCGTAATGCTACACATATTCATAGTGTGAATACCAAAAGATGTAAGATTGATAATGATAGTCCCACATACTTGTGGCACTGCCGCCTTGGTCACATCGGTGTCAAACGCATGAAGAAGCTCCATGCTGATGGACTTTTAGAGTCTCTTGATTATGAATCATTTGACACGTGCGAACCATGCCTCATGGGTATAATGACCAAGACTCCGTTCTCAGGAACAATGGAGCGAGCAACCAACTTATTGGAAATCATACATACTGATGTGTGCGGTCCAATGAGTGTTGAGGCTCGCGGTGGCTATCATTATGTTCTCACCCTCACTGATGACTTAAGTAGATATGGGTATGTCTACTTAATGAAACACAAGTCTGAGACCTTTGAAAAGTTCAAGGAATTTCAGAGTGAGGTTGAGAATCAACGTGACAAGAAAATCAAGTTCCTGTGATCAGATCGTGGAGGAGAATACTTGAGTCACGAGTTTGGTACACACTTAAGAAAATGTGGAATAGTTTCACAACTCACGCCGCCTGGAACACCTCAGCGTAATGGTGTGTCCGAACATCGTAATCGCACTCTATTAGATATGGTGCGATCTATGATGTCTCTTGCCGATTTACCGCTATCCTTTTGGGGGTATGCTTTAGAGACTGCCGCATTCACTTTAAATAGGGCTCCGTCGAAATCCGTTGAGACGACACCGTTTGAATTGTGGTTTGGGAAGAAACCTAAGCTGTCGTTTCTAAAAGTTTGGGGATGCGATGCTTATGTCAGGAAACTTCAACCTGAAAAGCTCGAACCCAAATCGGAAAAAATGCGTCTTCATAGGATACCCTAAAGAAACTGTTGGGTATACCTTCTACCTCAGATCCGAAGGCAAGATCTTTGTTGCCAAAAATGGATTCTTTCTAGAGAAAGAGTTTCTCTCGAAAGAAGTAAGTGGGAGGGAAGTAGAACTTGATGAAGTGTTACCTCTTGAACCAGAAAATGGCGCAACTCAAGAAAATGTTCCTGAGGTGCCTGCATCGACTAGAGAGGAAGTTAATGACAATGATCAAGATACTTTTGATCAAGCTCCTACTGAAATTTGAAGGTCCACAAGGACACGTTCCGCACCAGAGTGGTACGGCAACCCTGTCTTGGAAATCATGTTGTTAGACAACGGTGAACCTTCGAACTATGAAGAAGCGATGGCGGGCCCGGATTCCGACAAATGGCTAGAAGCCATGAAATCCGAGATAGGATCCATGTATGAAAACGAAATATGGACTTTGACTGACTTGCCCATTGAACGGCGAGCCATAGAAAATAAATGGATCTTTAAGAAGAAGACAGACGCGGATGGTAATGTGACCATCTATAAAGCTAGGCTTGTCGCTAAGGGTTATCGACAAGTTCAAGGGGTTGACTACGATGAGACTTTCTCACCGGTAGCGAAGCTAAAGTCCGTCTGAATCATGTTAGCAATTGCCGCATTCTACGATTATGAGATATGGCAAATGGACGTCAAAACGGCATTCCTTAATGGTTTCCTTAAGGAATAATTGTATATGATGCAGCCGGAAGGTTTTGTCGATCGTAAGAATGCTAACAAGGTGTGCAAGCTCCAACGCTCGATTTATGGGATGGTGCAAGCATCTCGGAGTTGGAACATTCGCTTTGATGAGATGATCAAAGCGTTTGGGTTTACTCAGACTTATGGAGAAACACGTGTTTACAAGAAAGTGAGTGGGAGCTCTGTAGCATTTCTCATACTATATGTAGATGACATACTTCTGATGGGAAATGATATAGAACTCTTGGACAGCATCAAGGCCTACTTGAATAAGAGTTTTTCAATGAAGGACCTTGGAGAAGCTGCTTATATATTAGGCATCAAGATCTATAGAGATAGATCAAGACGCCTCATAGGTCTTTCACAAAGCACATACCTTGATAAGATATTGAAGAAGTTCAATATGGATCAGTCTAAGAAGGGGTTCTTGCCTGTGTTGCAAGGTGTGAAATTGAGCTCAGCTCAATGTCCGACAACGGCAGAAGATATAGAAGAGATGAGTGTCATCCCCTATGCCGCAGCCATAGGTTCTATTATGTATGCCATGCTGTGTACCAGACCTGATGTAAACCTTGCCGTAAGTTTGGTAGGAAGGTACCAAAGTAATCCCGGCAAGGAACACTGGACAGCGGTCAAGAATATCCTGAAGTACCTGAAAAGGACTAAGGAAATGTTTCTCGTTTATGGAGGTGACGAAGAGCTCGTCGTAAAGGGTTACGTCGACGCTAGCTTCGACACAGATCTGGATGACTCTAAGTCACAGACCGGATACATGTATATTTTGAATGGTGGGGCAGTAAGCTGGTGCAGTTGCAAGCAGAGCGTCGTGGCGGGATCTACATGTGAAGCGGAGTACATGGCAGCCTCGGAGGCAGCGCATGAAGCAATTTGGGTGAAGGAGTTCATCACCGACCTAGGAGTCATACCCAGTGCGTCGGGGCCAATCAAACTCTTTTGTGACAACACTGGAGCTATTGCACTTGCCAAGTAGCCCAGGTTTCACAAGAAGACAAGGCACATCAAGCGTCGCTTCAACTCCATTCGTGAAAATGTTCAAGATGGAGACATAGAGATTTGTAAAGTACATACGGACCTGAATGTAGCAGATCCTTTGACTAAACCTCTCCCTAGGGCAAAACATGATCAACACCAGAATTCCATGGGTGTTCGATTCATCACAATGTAACTAGATTATTGACTCTAGTGCAAGTGGGAGACTGTTGGAAATATGCCCTAGAGGCAATAATAAAAGCATTATTATTATATTTCCTTGTTCATGATAATTGTCTTTATTCATGCTATAATTGTGTTATTCGGAAATCGTAATGCATGTGTGAATAACAGACACCAACATGTCCCTAGTGAGCCTCTAGTTGACTAGCTCGTTGATCAATAGATAGTCATGGTTTCCTGACTATGGACATTGGATGTCATTGATAATGAGATCACATCATTAGGAGAATGATGTGATGGACAAGACCCAATCCTAAACATAGCATAAAGATCGTGTAGTTCGTTTGCTAGAGTTTTCCAATGTCAAGTATCTTTTCCTTAGACCATGAGATCGTGTAACTCCCGGATACCGTAGGAGTGCTTTGGGTATACCAAACGTCACAACGTAACTGGGTGGCTATAAAGGTATACTACGGGTATCTCCGAAAGTGTCTGTTGGGTTGACACGAATCAAGACTGGGATTTGTCACTCCGTATGACGGAGAGGTACCACTGGGCCCACTCGGTAATGCATCATCATTATGAGCTCAAAGTGACCAAGTGTCTGGTCACGGGATCATGCATTACGGTATGAGTAAAGTGACTTGCCGGTAACGAGATTGAACGAGGTATTGGGATACCGACGATCGAATCTTGGGCAAGTAACATATCGATTGACAAAGGGAATTGTATACGGGGTTGCTTGAATCCTCGACATCGTGGTTCATCCGATGAGATCATCGTGGAGTATGTGGGAGCCAACATGGGTATCTAGATCCCGATGTTGGTTATTGACCGGAGAGTCGTCTCGGTCATGTCTGCATGTCTCCCGAACCCGTAGGGTCTACACACTTAAGGTTCGGTGACGCTAGGGTTGTAGGGATATGTATATGCAGTAACCCGAATGTTGTTCGGAGTCCCGGATGAGATCCCGGACGTCACGAGGAGTTCCGGAATGGTCCGGACGTAAAGAATCATATATAGGAAGTGCTATTTCGGCCATCGGGACAAGTTTCGGGGTTATCGGTATTGTACCGGGACCACTGGAAGGGTCCCGGGGGCCCACCGGGTGGGGCCACCTGCCCCGGGGGGCCACATGGGCTGTAGGGGGTGCGCCTTGGCCTACATGGGCCAAGGGCACCAGCCCCAAGAGGCCCATGCGCCTAGGGTTCCAAAAGGGGAAGAGTCCCACAAGTGGAAGGCACCCCCTAGGTGCCTTGTGGGGGAGGGAAACCTCCCTTGGCCGCCGCCCCCTAGGAGATTGGATCTCCTAGGCCGGCGCCCCCCCCCTTGGCCCTCCTATATATAGTGGGGAAGGAGGGCTTTTCATCCACGCCTTTGGTTGCCTCCTTCTCCCTCTCCAACACCTCCTCCTCCTCCATAGCGCTTGGCGAAGCCCTGACGGAGTACTGCAGCTCCATCACCACCACGCCGTCGTGCTGCTGCTGGAGCCATCTTCCTCAACCTCTCCTTCCCTCTTGCTGGATCAAGAAGAAGGAGACCTTACGCTGACCGTACGTGTGTTGAACGTGGAGGTGCCGTCCGTTCGGTGCTAGGATCTCCGGTGATTTGGATCACGTCGTGTTCGACTACCTCATCCCCGTTCTTTGAACGCTTCCGCTGCGATCTATAAAGGTATGTAGATGCATCCGATCACTCGTTGCTAGACGAACTCATAGATGGATCTTGGTGAAACCGTAGGAAATTTTTTGTTTTCTGCAACGTTCCCCAACATCCCGGGGGTCCACCGGGTGGGACCACCCATCCCGGAGGGCCCCATGGGCTGAAGTGGGGAGGGGAACCAGCCCATAGTAGGCTGGTGCACCCCCCTTGGCCCACCCCCTGCACCTAGGGTTGGAAACCCTTGGGTGGGGGGGCACCCCACTTGCCTTGGGCGCCACTCCACCCTTGGCCGCCGCCCCCCTAGGAGATCCCATCTCCTAGGGCCGGCGCCCCCCCTTGGGGAGCCTATATAAAGGGGGGAGGGAGGGGCAGCCGCACCCTTGACTCTTGGCGCCTCCCTCTCCTCTTCTACACCTCTCCCTCACGCAGAAGAACGACGAAGCCCTACTGCGGTGACTGCTGCATCCACCACCACGCCGTCGTGCTGCTGGATCTTCATCAACCTCTCCTTCCCCTTGCTGGATCAAGAAGGAGGAGTGAAAGTGCGTTATATTGACTAGAGGGGGGGTGAATAGGCGATTTTTATGAAAGTCTTCAAAACTTGGGAGGTATGAAGAAAAACAGTGAAGATTATGCCTATTACTATGCAGCGGAAGTTAGATTACACTAGGCCAGCCATGGTCATGTATTCATTAGAGTGAAAGCACAGTGACAAACAGCTTCAGTGTAATAAGGATCAAGTAGGAAGAAGTTATGAAGCCAAACAGTTCATACATTCACGTTGCGAAGACTAAAGATAAAGCAAGCATGCAATGGCTTCACAATGTGCAACAGTAAGAAGAGGAAGTGAAGAAGAAACCAGTGACTCGTTGAAGACAATGATATGTTGGACCAGTTCCAGTTGCTGTGACAACTGTACGTCTGGTTGGAGCGGCTAGGTATTTAAACCTTAGGACACACAGTCCCGGACACCCAGTCCTGAACACACAGTCCAGGACACCTAGTCCTGAACACACAGTCCAGGACACCCAGTCCTCACCGTATTCTCCTTGAGCTAAGGTCCCTTAGTCCTCGCCCAATCACTCTGGTAAGTCTTCAAGGTAGACTCCCAAACCTTCACAGACTTCATTCACTGGCAATCCACAATGTCTCTTGGATGCTCTGAACGCGACGCCTAACCGTCTGGGGGATTCATAGTCCTCAAGTGTAATAAGTCTTCAGATCACACAGACAAGAAGACTCAAGTGATGCCCAATTTACTCTGGCTCTGGGTGGTTAGGGCTTTTCTCCTCACTAGGGATTTTATCTCAAAGGCTTCGAGGTGGGTTGCTCTCAAACGACAAAAGCCGTGCACTGAAATCTGAGCAGCCAACCATTTATGGTTGTGGGGGTGGGCTATTTATAGCCACTTGGCAACCCGACCTGATTTGTCCGAAATGACCCTGGGTCACTAAGGAACTGACACGTGTCTCAACGGTCAGATTTTGAACTCTCATGGGAACTTTACTTGGGCTACAAGTAAAGCTGACTTGTCTGGCTCTGGACAAGATTCGCTCTCATTGTCTTCACTCGAAGACATAGGTTTTTGATTTAGGCATCACTTCAGTCATTCTGACTAGTTCTCCTGGACCCCACTTAACAGTACGGTGGTTCCTATGACTCAACACAAAATAAAAGGAACTACGAACGATCTAAGTCTTCGAGCTCCATAGGCTTCATAACGTGTCTTCTTTTGTCATAGTCTTCAAAGTGAATATCTTCATATACCACCTTTGTCTTCAATGTCTTCATACATTTTTAGGGGTCATCTCTGGTAGTAAAACCGAATCGATGAGGGACTTCTACCTGTGTTTTCCTGTAATTCTCACAAACACATTAGTCCCTCAACTAGGTTTGTCATCAATACTCCAAAACCAACTAGGGGTGGCACTAGATGCACTTACAATCTCCCCCTTTTTGGTGATTGATGACAAACTAGTTGAAGTTTTCAACGGGGAATATAAAGTGTGAAGTTTGTAAAGGAATTGTCTTCATAAGTTGCAAGAGCTCCCCCTGAAGATGTGCATATAAGTTAGTTTGCTTTTGGAATGCAAATGCACATGGCAGGTTGTACTTGTGGAGATCAGCTTCAGCTTATGATGACAATCCACTATGCATGTGAAAGTATATGAAGATAATGACATGCATAATGGAAAATGGACGTCTGCAGAATGAGATGAGTGCGGAATTTATCGTCGCACATGCGGAATTTATCTTCGCAAACAGAGTGGTAAGCAAGTAGCAGACGACCATCGAGTTTTAGTGTTTACAACTCAAAAGAACCAAATGAAGCAAAAACAAGAGTTGTAAACACGAAGCAAAGTATAACAAAACAAGGCACCCGCCCATGTTGACCCGCTTGAAGACTATAAACATCATATGCTTCTCCCCCTTTTGTCAGGAATGACCAAAAAGGTTTGAAGACATAGAGTTCTCTACACGTTCCCAGGCGCAGCAGGGTCGGTGGAGTTGTTTGGCGGTGCTGAGCTTTGAGGTGCTGTTGCAGGTGGTGGTGAAGTAGCATCATCATCTTCATCAATGATTCGCGCAGTGACGGTGGCAGCAGATGAGGAAAACTCAGAGTCTTCAAGTGATGGTGTGTTGCGCATCACAGCCCTTCTAGGAGGTGTGGTGTCAAATTTGAAGCGCTCTGTGAAGCCATCCTCTTCAAGTTCAGCTTCAGTGCAGATCATTGAGAGCCCTTTCCACGTACAACGGCAAGTCTCATGTGTAACGAAGGCATTCTTGGTGGCCAGGTTTCGAAGACGATTGACATCCACCAAGAGGCTCTTCATCTGACGTTTCAGCCAGTCGTGATGCCTATCTTGCTTTTGGTGAAGGGCCACAAGAAGCTCTCGGTCAGTGAGGACACGAGCATGCTTCTTGGGTCTTGGAGCGTTTGTGCTATCTGTGGCTTCAGTTGATGCTGGTGCACGTGTAGTGCCAGCCATCGGATAGACCCTGGACATGGCTTCAACACCTTCAACATTCTGCGTGAAGCTCTGGTGTTCGGCATTCTGAAGACTTATTGGTTGCTTGGCAGGCTCAGGGTATATTGCTTCAGCAGAGATATCCACATCTGGCAGGAAGATGCGATGGTTTCGGGCTGAGGGCTGATACGAAATTGTAGAGTGCAGTTTGATCAGCCTCATCACCCAAGGGGCATAGAATTTTAGACCAAATAAGTCCGAGCCTGACGCTGCAAGTTGTCGTATGAAAAGATCTTGTGCGTTGAAGCATTTGCCATGCATGATATAGAATATGAGAGTCTTCATTGCACCCTCAATCTTGGCATGTGGTGAGTGTCCCTTGATGGGCCAGAGAGTCCGCCTGATAATGTGATATATGGTCCTGGGCAGGTACTCTAGGTCTTCAACAAAGAACTCAGTTGGATAGGGTGCATCCTGAGGCAATGGCTTCAACATTGAGAGCATCTGACTCATAGTGGGTTCAGGTCTTTGAAATATACTCTCAATAGTTTCAGAATGAAGTTGACAACCTTCTTTGAAGAATTCGCCTGGAGTGGGTAGGCCGGTGAGCTCAATGATATCAAATGCATTGGCTTCATGATGGACATTTCCCGTCATCCACTCCAGGATCCAAGTTTTGAGATCTCTGTTGTATCCTTTGATATGGAGAGTGGCAAAAAACTAAAGCAGAAGCTCTTCGTTCCAGTGCTCTTCATCAGTCACGAACGGGAGCAGACCCACTTGCCTGAAGTAGTCCAAAGCTTCGTCAAGACATGGCAGACCAGCAATAGCTTCAACCTCAAGGTGCTTGTGAGGGAAGATGCGACCTTGGTTGTATAAGATGCAAGAATAATAGCTGCGCTGTGAATAGCTCCAGAACCTGTCTGATACAATCCTTTCCCTTGAATAGGGGTTCTTGGAGCTATTGAAAAATGTGTTGTCTGCCTTGAAGCTGTTTATATCAAAGGAGCCAGGTGCTGATGCAGGACCTGGGAACCTTGGAAGCCTTGGGACTGGCTTCTGGACTTGAGGCCTGTGCTCTATGTGATAATTAAATTGTGGACCTGCAGCAGACTCAGGAACTGAAGTGTCTGGCTCAGTGGCTTCGCTGTCCGCTGAAGCATTTGGTGGGGCGGGCTCCGCATTGGCTTCAGTGTTAGTAGTTTGAGGGACAACTTCAGGCATGTTCTCCTGGGGAACTGCATCTTGATGGAGCAAGGGAGTGGGTTCTGGAGGTGCTTCTTCATTGTCTTCGGCTGATGCAGCCGGAATTTCTGCAGACTAGACCTGAGGCCGTGGACCTTTGCAAAGCCTACGGAACGCAGACGACGCTTGTGGTGTCGGAGTGGGCTGGGCCTCAACTTCTTCTTCTTCCTCCTGAGGGCGATCCGCCCATGACTCATCTTGTGCCATTGGCGTCAGAGGAAGTCCAATGCTGATGAGATCGCTTGTTTCAAGCTGAGGAAGGGCTGCATCACCTTGCACATTGTCCTGATGACCAATGTCTTCAGCAGGTGTTGGATCGGCTGCTGGAATATCTTCAGCATCAGGTGCCTCTGTGGGAGCAGGCTCGTGAACTGTCAGTCTTCTTTCTGTATTGGGGTGAATGACAGAAAGGGGTTCAACCATCAAGGGCTCTGTGAGAGCAGCCCTAGATTTCTAGGTCTTGCGCTTCTTTTTACTGGGAGCAGTAGGAGAGGCTTCAGAGCTCTTCCTTTTTCTGGCTTCAGCTTCTGCAGCTCTTGTCTTCTTTAGCTCTGAAGCTGTTGACCGGCTCTTTGGCTTCGAGCCAGTCGTGGCGGTTGGGAAGACAATGGGAGTGGCTGCTTGTCTTGATGCCTCTGGTTCACTCACAGCAGGCTGCTTCTTCTTCTTTGCGGCCATCCTGGGGTCGGTACCTGGACGCCCAAGTGCCTTGCACTTTTCAGCCTCGTTGTAGGCTTGAACACATTTGTCAGCCAATGACTTCATCCTTTCACGCGAGCCTTGAGCTTCAGCACGCTTCTTCAGAAAGTCTTCTTTGAGATCATGCAGCATGATTTTGAGGCTCCTCACTTCCTGCACGCTGAGGCTCGCCATGTGCTTCTTGAACTAAGCTTTTTCGTGATCAATCTTCTGCTTCAGCTCAACAATGCGCTGAGCAATGGCCAGTTCTGAAGCAATTGCGCCTTGGAAGGCGACGCTGAGTCCAACAGGCAGCTGCAGATCATTGAAGCTTATATCTGGTGTGTCAAACCATTAATCGATGAAGCTGTGGATGATGGCGACATCAAAGAGAGGCAGATTGTTGAAGATTTCCGCTTCCTCCTTGCTTTTGATGAGCTGTTCTAGTGCGTCATCGCCCAGATCTTCATCGCTTGATAGATCAATGGCTTCACAGCGCAGAATGGCAGCAGCAGTGAGCTCTTTACTTGTTTGTTGTTGGGGCTCCTTTCCCTTCAGGGGCTTGGAGATGCGGGATACGTCTTCAGACTGTACACTGACTTCAGGAGGTGCAGTTTTCAATGGCTTCGCCCTTGAGATTTTGGAGGCAGGGGCCGGCTTCGAAGCTTTTGGTTTCTTTGACTGCTTTGGCTTCGGCACAGCAGGGGCTTCATCAGACTCAGAATCAGCTGGAGGGTCATTCACAGCAGTCCCTTGGACCAAGATGTGGGTGATCAGGCCCTCAAGATTGGCAAACGGACCGATGATATTGGGTTCCGCGTCGCGTGTGCCATCTGCCCTTGGTGAGGAGGGACCAGGATTGAAGTCAAGCCCAAATTTCTTCTTGTTTAGCTTCGCTGACTGTTGAGCAAACTGAAAGTTGCGTTTGAAGAGATTGTCATCACGACACCAGAGAAGTGACGACGGATGTGCATCATCAGGCTGGGGTCCTCGGACCATGCATGGGTAGAAGCCTTGAGCAATGGCTTCATCTCTGGTCCTGGGTACAAGGTTCTTGTATAATATATCCCCCCATGGACTCTTGATAGCATTCTTTTCAGCATACTCCTAGGTGACGAAGCGATATTTGAACCACTGTTCTGCCCAATAGCGTCGAATCCATTGGATTCGGGTTTTGCGCTGCCCATAGCTCTCTTCTGGATCTGTTTTGTACATTTCTGCCAAGTCTTCAGGCAGATCCTTGGAAGTTCCCTCACGTCTCTGTCTGCCCCCCTTTCTTGCTGCTGCAACTGAAGCCATAAACTTTAACTTGAAAGGCTTCAAAACTTTCGAAGGCTTCAAAGGCTTTCTTTTTTCTTGACAAACAGGAACTGGCTTCAGGAGAGTTTATGTGATGCTGTAGGAATTCTGCAAATGAATGCAGACTATGAGAACCGAAGGATTCTCCCACGGACATGTACCTGTGACAGCATTAAGGTGCGAGGGAAGGGGAAGAGGTCATATGCATTCTCAGAAGGTTTTGAAGATTAATCAGTTTAGAAGCCATTGACCTCATTGTGCGAAGACATTCACTTATAGATAAGAAGTTGGTTCCAGATTTGTACGAACCCATAGATCACTACAAGTGAGGAATCTTACTACTTTATGAAGCACAAGTGAATATACTAGGCATGTTATGAGATGCAGCGAGAGATCTAACTGGTGTGAAGAGAAACTTCTTATGGTAGAAAGTGACAGAACCATGAGATCAAAAGAGGCTGTAAAAAGAAGTTTTATTTACCACACTGGAACTTCTAGACTGAAGGAAGTTGATGCCGAGCAGTTCAGTCCTTCGTGCCCTAACTTGGCGACGGAAAACACCTACGGCGACGGCAGAGAGGACGATGTCCACGGTCGGCGTGAGGACGGCGTTGGAGAGGTTGCGGCAGCGAAGCGCTTCGTCTCCGGCGTTGTCGAGTGCTAGCGGTGGCGCTAGGGTTCGTGCAAGGATGGAAGAAGGAGATAATGACCGTGGTAAGTGTGAATTTATATACTCAGAGGCGGCACTGTGCTTTTACGCAGGTGCCCCTGGCGGTTCGCATTTGAGGCAAGCGTGGCCAGTTAGCGGAAGTTTGGGGTTTGTTCCACGACCCACGCACGCCTAAATTTTCAGGCGGTCGTTCCTGCTTCTCCGGATCTTAGGTGGAGGAATGAGCATTAACAACGGACTTTTATGGTTGTCTCTATGTCTTCGGCTGACAAGGACACAGTGAAGACATTCGACAGTTTCAACAGAATGCATATGACTTGGAGAGATTAGAGTTTGAGATAGAAAGCATAGAGAGATTAGGGTCCGATCACATTCACTTAGTTCAAAAGATTCAACCAAGAAGACATAGCTATAAGTGAATGCTGTAGAGGACAGAACACTAGTATGTATATATCTATATAATCAATGTAGTGAAGATAATCATGAAGACATGTTGAGTTTGAAGCCAAACCAAATGTGAAGATATTGCAAGGTAACACCAAGAGTTAAACACTTCAAAATGGAACGTTTGGTAGTGGCGTTACCCACCGTATAGGAAGTATTAGACCCAGACACGGTGCACAATTATCGTGGCGCTCCAAAGTCAAATTCCACATTAATGTATTCACACTTAGAATGTATGTCTTCATTGATTGAAGATATACTTTACTTTGTGTGTTGCACATCTAAGTCATCAACATGCATAAGTGTTAGGATGTGTGCCTGAGCACAGGACATTTGAGGATTCCAGGATATTTAGCTCACACCGTAACTTGCAAAACCTCTTCTCATCCAAGGGCTTGGTGAAGATATCTGCCAATTGCTCTTCAGTGTTGACGTGTACGATATCAATGTCTTCCTTCACAACATGATCTCTGAGAAAGTGATGACGAATTTCAATGTGCTTTGTCTTCGAGTGCTGAACTGGGTTGTTGGCAATCTTGATGGCGCTTTCGTTGTCGCAGTAAAGTGGCACTTGCTTCAGATGAATGCCATAATCCTTGAGTGTTTGCTTCATCCACAGAAGCTGAGCGCAGCAAGATCCAGCAGCAATGTATTCAGATTCAGCAGTGGAGAGAGATACACAGTTCTGCTTCTTTGAAGACCAACATACAAGTGATCGTCCCAGAAAGTGACATGTGCCTGATGTAGACTTGCGATCAACTTTGTCACCAACATAATCAGCATCCGAAAATCCAACCAAGTCAAACTCTGAGCCCTTTGGATACCATAGTCCTAGAGTTGGGGTGTGAGCCAAATATCAAAGAATTCGCTTCATAGCTAAGTGATGCGACTCCTTTGGTGCCGCTTGAAATCGAGCACACATGCAAACACTAAGCATGATATCTGGCCTAGATGCACATAAATAAAGCAAAGACCCAATCATGGAGCGGTATACCTTTTTATCGAACTCTTTACCATTGTCGTCAGGACCTAGATGATGTTTGGCTGGCATCGGTGTTGTGAAGCCTTTGCAGTCTTGCATACCGAACTTCTTCAGGCAATCTTTGAGATACTTCTCTTGAGATATGAAGATGCCATTGCGCTGTTGTCGTATTTGAAGACCAAGGAAGAACTTCAGCTCCCCCATCATTGACATCTGATATTGCTCTTGCATCATATATCCAAACTCTTCACTGTACTTCTGATTGGTGCAGCCGAAGATAATGTCATCCACATATATTTGGCACACAAACAGTTCACCATCGTATGTCTTCGTGAAAAGAGTGGGATCCAGGGAACCAGGTATGAAGCCTTTGCTCTTCAGAAAGTACTTGAGTGTGTCATACCAGGCCCTAGGGGCTTGTTTGAGGCCATACAGTGCCTTGTTGAGCTTGTATACCATATCAGGATGTTTTGGATTTTCAAAGCCAGGCGGTTGTGCAACATACACTTCTTCTTCAATTTTGCCATTGAGAAAGGCACTTTTCACATCCATTTGATATAGAAGTATGTTATGATGATTTGCATATGCCAGCAGTATGCGTATAGCTTCAAGCCTTGCCACAGGAGCAAATGTTTCATCGAAGTCAATGCCCTCCACTTGAGTATATCCTTGAGCAACAAGACGGGCTTTGTTTCTGACAACTTGACCATGCTCATCTTGCTTGTTGTAGTATATCCATTTGGTGCCTATTATGTTGTGCTTCCGTGGATCAGGTGCATTGATGCTGTCAATTATTCTGTCAATCTGCACTTCATTTGCAACACGAGGATGTACAGGGCAAAGACTTTGCTCTTGCTGATCTGCGTTGTTGTTTGGAGGAATGTCTTCAAGCTGAGCATTGTGTTCATGTTGATCAGGTGCTGAGATGATGAGTTCTTCTTCAGGTTGAGCTTCAGAAGGCATAATCTCTCCAGTTCCCATAAGCTTGATTGATTCACTAGCTGGAACTTCATCTAGCACATTTGGCAGTTGCTCTCTTTGTGAACCATTTGTTTCATCAAACCGCACATCCACTGTTTCGACCACTTTGTAATGGAAGAGATTGAAGACTCTGTAGGAGTGTGAATCCTTTCCATATCCAAGCATGAAGCCCTCATGTGCTTTTGGTGCAAACTTTGAGGTGTGGTGTGGGTCCTTGATCCAGCACTTTGCGCCAAATACTCTGAAGTAACTGACATTTGGCTTCTTGCCAGTTAGGAGTTCATAAGATGTTTAGTTCAGAAGCTTGTGAAGATAAACACGATTGATTGTATGGCATGCAGTATCAATGGCTTCAGTCCAGAATTTTCTTGGAGTCTTGTATTCATCTAGCATTGTTCTGGCCATTTCAATAAGTGTTCTGTTCTTGCGTTCGACGACGCCATTCTGCTGTGGCGTGTACGGGGCTGAGAATTCATGTGTGATGCCCAAGGTATCAAGATATGTATCAAGGCCAGTGTTCTTGAATTCAGTGCCATTGTCACTTCTGATGTGCTTTAACTTGGCGCCAAAATTGTTCATAGCTCGATTGGCGAAGCATCTGAATACATCCTGCACTTCAGTCTTGTAAAGGATTATGTGTACCCAAGTATATCTAGAGTAATCATCAACAATGACGAAGCCATAGAGGCAAGCAGAAGTAGTAAAAGTTGAGTAGTGAGTGGGACCGAAAAGATCCATGTGGAGCAGTTCGAAGGGTTGTGTAGTAGTCATGATTGTCTTCGAAGGATGTTTTGCCCTTGTCATCTTCCCTGCTTCACAGGCACCGCATAAATGATCTTTCTTGAACTTGACGCCCTCGATGCCTATGACATGCTTCTTCTTCGCAAGGGTGTGGAGGTTCCTCATGCCAGCATGCCCAAGCCTCCGATGCCAAAGCCAGCATTCTGAAGCTTTTGCAAGAAGACATACTGCAAGTTGTGGTCCTGCTGAGAAATCTACCACGTACAAATCACCTTTCCGATACCCTTCAAACACTAGAGATTTGTCAGATTCCATTAGCACCAAGCAACGATATTTTCCAAACATTACAATCATATTCAGATCGCAGAGCATTGAGACAGACATTAAGTTGAAGCCAAGGGATTCAACAAGCATGACTTTATCCATGTGTTGATCCTTCGAGATTGCAACTCTACCTAGGCCCAATACCTTACTTTTACCAGTGTCAGCAAATGTGATGTGGCTCTTGTCGGATGGACGTAATGTTGAGTCCATAAGAAGACTTCTTCTGCCAGTCATGTGATTTGTACACCCACTGTCAATAATCCATTCTGAAGACTTTGAAGTCGCTGGTGTCGTATCCTACAGTGCAGTTAGGGGGATAGGCTTCACGAAGAGAATTGTGAAGCATAAACATTTGACGAACCAGTGGGTTATGAAAACTTAGATCCAGATTAGGACTAATAGGGAGAATAACATGCGATTCAGGAACGATGTACATAATGATGCCATTCGGGCATTTTATCTTGCGCCCTACAAGATTTTTAAGGTCCCCAGCAATAGCTTCAGAAGATTTTGTTTTTCTGCTGGAGACCTTTCCCTGCAAAAGAGAGTTAAGCTTTCTTAACCACCCACATCTTCAAGGGTGGCTTAGAAGCAATAAGTCTAAGTGCAGCATCTGAGAATTTTGGCTTTGAAGCCTTAGCAAGTAGTCTAGCAGGTGGACAATAATACTCATAAGCAGAATAATTTTTGGTCACATGAACATGGTTCGATGAACCGTTCTCATATTCATATGCCTGAGTATAGTTTCCCTGCAAAACATTTGCGTTAGTGTGACTCAGGTGAGTCCTCTGTTTGTATGAAGCCGTCGGACCATATGAAGCCTTTGGTCTGAGGTTTGTCTTCTTCAAGTGAGGTGTCATGAAGACATTCACAAGAAGATTTTCCAGACACCTTTTGGAAACCCAGATCTTCTTCATAGGCGGTTCATTCCTGCAGTTAGTACCAATGTACCTGGCAAACACTTCACCATTCTGATTCTTAAACAGTTTATAATTTGCATCCAAGGATTCATCAATGATAATGGGGTTAGCACAAGTGAAGCCAGATAAGTTGGATGGATCTGCTGGAAGTTCCTTTGCAGCAACCCATGTGGTTTTGGGGTACTGCTCAGGTTTCCAGTAAGAGCCATCTGCATTTATTTTCCTCACAAATCCAACACCCTCTTTCCTAGGGTTTCGGTTCAGAATCTGCTTCTTGAGGACATCACATAATGTCTGATGTCCTTTAAGACTTTTGTACATCCTAGTTTCAAGCAATGTCTTCAACCTAGCATTCTCATCAGCAATAGCAGTGGTATCCTCAGCAGAGGGGTTAGTTACCACATCAACAGTTGAAAATATTGCAACAGCAGTAGCAGTGGAACATTCAGCAACAGAATTAGCATTATCATGCTCAATGCATTTAAGACATGGTGGTTCAAATCCTTCCTGAGCGGGACTGATCTGTTCGGAGCGAAGTGACTCATTTTCCTTTTGAAGATCTTCATGAGCCACCCTCAATTTTTCAAGTTCTTGCTTCCTTTGAAGATAATCATAGGAAAGCTTTTCATGAGTTGTTGAGAGAGTATCATGACGATCTTCAAGTTCCTGATACTTAACGTGAAGGTTTTTTATGTCTTCAATTAAGGATTCAGATC
Source organism: Triticum urartu (assembly GCF_056163025.1). Taxonomy (NCBI): domain Eukaryota; kingdom Viridiplantae; phylum Streptophyta; class Magnoliopsida; order Poales; family Poaceae; genus Triticum; species Triticum urartu. The sequence goes on from NC_141873.1 coordinate 430,261,512, forward strand.
GAGTCATTTCAGCACCCAACAGATCATCGCTTCTGTCTAACAGTTTTTGAATATGTTCCATAGCTTTCTGTTGTTCAGTTGCAATTTTAGCAAGTGTTTTGTAGCTAGGTTTTGAATCACGTTCAGAGTCATCGTCACTAGATGTTTGATAGCGAGTAGTGCGTGTGTTTACCTTGGCACCACGTGCCATGAAGCAGTAGGTAGGAGTGGAGTCATTCTTGTCATTTGCGTCGGTGTCGGTGATGCAGTCATTGTCTTCATGTTGAAGATAGACTTGGCGACGTATGCTGTAGCCAGACTCGCAATGCCAGAATCAGACTCCTCCTCAGACTCCACCTCTGCCTCCTCAGATGCGGACTCCTCCTCTGAATCCATCTCCTTTCCAACAAACGCACGTGCCTTGCCAGATGAGCTCTTCTTGTGTGATGAAGACTTTGATGAAGACTTGGAAGAAGACTTTGAGTATTTCTTCTTCTTCTTGTCGTCAGAATCATATTCCTTGCTCTTCTTCTTCCTTCTGTTCTCATTGTTCCACTGTGGAGACTCAGAGATGAAGTGTCCAGTTTTCTTGCACTTGTGACATGTTTTCTTCTTGTAGTCATGAGCAGAAGCTTCATCATTCCTTGAGCTTGATCGTGAAGATTTTCTGAAGCCTTTTTTCTTGGTGAATTTTTGGAACTTCTTCACTAGCATTGCAAGTTCTCTTCCAATGTCTTCAGGATCATCAGAACTGCAGTCAGATTCTTCTTCAGATGAGGAGACAGCTTTTGCCTTCAAGGCGCGAGTTCACCCATAGTTTGGACTGTAGATATCTCTTTTCTCAGAAAACTGAAACTCATGTGTGTTGAGCCTCTCAAGTATGTCAGACGGATCGAGTGTCTTGAAATCAGGACGTTCTTGAATCATCAGGGCCAGGATGTCAAACGAACTATCAAGTGATCTCAGCAGCGTCTTGACGGTTTCATGTTTGGTGATCTCAGTGGCGCCGAGGTCTTGAAGCTCGTTTGTGATGTCAGTGAGTCTGTCAAATGTGTGCTGGACATTCTCATTGTCATTTCGCTTGAAGCAGTTGAAGAGATTGTGAAGGACACTGATTCTTTGATCTCTCTGGGTTGAGATGCCTTCATTAACTTTGGAGAGCCAGTCCCAGACCAGTTTGGATGTCTTCAAGGCAATCACACGGCCATACTGTCCTTTGGTCAGATGACCATAGATGATATTCTTGGCAGTAGAGTCCAGTTGAACGAATTTCTTGTCATCAGCAGCAGTGACACCTTCTCCAGCCTTGGGAACGCCGTTCTCGACGACATACCATAGGTCGACATCAATGGCTTCAAGATGCATGCGCCTCTTATTCTTCCAGTAGGGATATTCAGTTCCATCGAAGACGGGGCAAGCAGCGGAGACTTTGATTATCCCTGTGTCATGACCGGTTTTCCAATAAAAATATTTATTAAGAAACCAATCTTTTGAGTCTAGTATGAGAAAATTTCTCCTTACCGGTAGACAAATTCTTGATACAATAAGCCAGTAGCATAAAATGTATTACAGGGTCGAGCTACGGCAGCTCAACCAAATTATTACAAGCACGCCAATAATTATACATAATGGCGGACATGACACAGTGGTGTGGAGGCATACTATTGACTCGAGGATAGGGCAGTGGTGGAAACACACAGCGGGGAGTGAGATACATGACTCTAAAACTGGCATCTCATCGAGCGTCGAGGTGAGGCTCGATGAATTTATTTGGTAGCGGAAGCGGATATAATACAGTGACCAAATCTAGGGTCGCACGAGACTGACTAGGATTCCTCTAGGCGTCGGACTCGCTATCGAACTCTTCATCCATGAGATCACCTTCGTCAGCATCTGGCCAAATCAACAAGCCAGTGAGTACTTTGAAAGTACTCGCAAGACAGTTCGGACGTAAGATATAACAAATGCATGCATGAATGCGTCATGATTTATTCACCAATGTACATACAAAAATTAGCATAACGAAGTAAGCAAAAGGGAAACGGCGGTAGTCCGCCTGAAATCCCAACAAAACATAAATGAAAACCGATCGGGTGTATGAAGCGACGCCTCGAAGGGTGGACAAATAAATATAAGAAAAGGATGCCACAGTCGGGCGTCTTAGCGACACCACATAAAGGGCTTTAAAAGAAATGCCACAGTCGGACGTCTAAGCGACATCACAGAAAGGGCTTTAAAAGAAATGCCACAGTCGGACGTCTAAGCGACATCACAAAAAGGGCTTTAAAAGAAATGCCACAGTCGGACGTCTGAGCGACATCACAGAAAGGGCTTTAAAAGAAATGCCACAGTCGGACGTCTAAGCGACATCACAGAAAGGGCTTTAAAAGAAATGCCACAGTCGGACGTCTGAGCGACATCACAGAAACGGCTTTGAAAGAAATGCCACAGTCGGACGTCTGAGCGACATCACAGAAAGGGCTTTAAAAGAAATGCCACAGTCGGACGTCTGAGCGACATCACAGAAAGGGCTTTAAAAGAAATGCCACAGTCGGACGTCTGAGCGACATCACAGAAAGGGCTTTTATTGACAAGTAAATAATACTCATAATCAACATTCAATTCATGAAAATAAACGGGTTAGTCCATCCACAAGAATAATCATTTAGCCGGAATTAGCACTCATACGATTCACCGGAGTCTCTGTCATCAAAACTGGCACTTGTCAGGATAAGATGATACTGAACTTGGACATAGAATAGATGATTCAAGGAAATATATGACTCTGCAGAGTTTGTACAAAAATTTCCCACAGCCAACGGATTTCCGTAGTCACGAAGGACTAGTTCCATTTACGGCATTTCGGAAGAAACACAGCTAACCAGTACACACCCATCCTACCTCTCGATGCTAGGAATCACCCTAGACATCATCCAAGAAAAACTTTTGAGACGGGGAGACCACAATCTCGAATAGCATGGGATCAAATTTATATACGCGCGCTCTAAGGGGTGCCCCCCTCTCGGTCCCAACCGGAAACACCCATGCCCCCTGACCGGATGACTGGCTTTAATCCAGGGCCATGGAACCATCATCCCGGCCTCTCCTTTTGGTGTGTACCAGGAAAGCGGTTTGCAACTTACTAATCCATATTCCTTGCGGAAAAAATGTGGTAGTACAGGGAAGGAAATGGGAGGAACTGGACCGATACGGTTTGACACTGCAGTCACATAGTCTGGCATAAGACTGGCATGCTACAACACTGCCATCTCACCCATCCTCATGCCAACACATGGCCATTCATATTCACATCCATCCACTTATGGATCATCGAACTCACTTAACTCATCAATGCATGAAAATAGCGTTCATCGGTATGCTCATCAACATGCCATGAGACTAACTAAATGCAAAACATGCCAAGACACTCATCATATCAAAAGTTCAAACATGCTTGCCTGGTTCGGAGTAGTCGGAGCGTAGCTCGGTGAAGTTTGCGGTCCCGTGACCTCCTTCGGTATCTATGGTATAAAGAAAATATATGTGCTATCGTAAATACCACGAGGTGCACAAAAAGTATTCCAAAATTTTTTAAAATAAATATGATAAAAAACTAGACAAAAATCTGAAGAGAACAGAAAAAGAATCAATCAAAAATATTATTCTGTTTAAAAGTTATAAAGGTTTTTGTCCAGGGACTCATCTGTAATGAAACAGAAAGTTCCCAGGGGCTAGCTCATAAAAACAGAAAACGTTCCAGTATTGAATACGCCAGCCCAGAGGGGAAAGAGCATTTTGCCCGAAGGCGCTTCCAGAAAACGATTCAATAGAGAGGGCAGAGAGGCTGACGGTGGGGTCCCACTCGTCAGGTTTAAACTTTCAAATGGGGGGGGACGAAGCTCGTCGGCGCCCGAGAGCCGCGGTGGTCGCCGGCGGCGATCCACGGCGAGGCAGGGGGATCGGAGGGTACCTCCGTGATCAGGGCTCCTTCCCGCGTCGGTTGGAGGTGGTGGTGGTCGCCAGCGAGTACCACATCGACGGCGAGCTTTGCTCCGGCGGACGGCGGCTCGGGTGGTCGAGGGACTCGTCGGAGAGAGCTGCGAAGGACAAATTGATGCTGGCGTTAGCTTACTAGGTACTAGAGGGAGTAACTGACGGGATTTGGGCGCCGGAGACGGCCTCACCGGAGCGAATCGTGGTGGAGGCTGAGGCGGATCGGGGCGGCCGGAGTTGGGGGAGGAGACCTCCTCGAGGTCCTCCGGGTGGCTTGGCAGAGCCTTGGTGAGGTGTGGTGATGATGCGTGCACGAGGGTGAGCTCGGGAGCCCTTTATATAGGCGGTCCGAGGCGGTGGCCGTGAACGGGGGGTCTCTGGTGACGATTACGGCGGCGCAGGGCTTGGTCGGGGTAATTAGGACGTTGTGCGTCATCGTGGAGGTCCACGGTTCCGTTTTGGTGCTAATCGAGCTGGAGTTTGGTGCTTTGGGGGTGAGTTCGATAGAACGGGGCGGCGCGGGCCCGTCGGCGGCAGGGAGCGCGTCCCGTGCTTGCCGGCCACGGTGGCGGTGCCACGGGCGTGCGCTGGCACGCATGAGGCCACGCGGAGAGCAGAGGGGCGATGGGCGGCGCGGAACGGCGTTGAGCCACCGTTCTTGTCCCCTGTCGGCTGTAACGGGGTCTCGGCCGCTGCAAGACACGCCGGCGCGGGCGGCCAGGGGCGCCACCGACGCCGGGAAGACGCCAAGCGCGCGTGCGGGGGTGCTGGCCAGGGAGAAGAGGCCGCGCGCAACGCGCCAAGCGCACTGTCGACGCGTGAGTGAAGCTGACGGACGAAAAACAACACTGAAATCTGAATTTACTGAATTTGTAAAGGAACAGTGCAGCTCAGGTGTTCGACAGAATGTTTTTGGCCTTTGGGGATTTTTCCTTGAGCTGATTTTTGGTGGAGTGGCTTCTCATTGCTCAAGTAGGCTGCCTGAATTTTGGTGGAATTTTTGGAGAAGTGTAGATATGAATTTCACCAAATTTGGCAAATCTGGTCCAAACTTGCAGAGACTGAATTTTGAAAATTTTGAAAAGGGGAGGAGTGGATCAAGATGGTTCTGGGTTGTGGGTTCAAAGGACTATCCAGGAGAGTTGGTTTGAGGTAAAAACTCAAAAGCAAAAGGGTACTTGCTTTGAAAACCACTCAGGCTCCAAATAATTTGCAGAAATGGTTTTGAGGGAAAAATAATTAGAATAAAATCCAAAACTTGCTTGGATGAGTTGGGACAGAGAACTTAGGTTGATTACAAGGAGGAGGGGAGGTTTTGGAGGGGTTTTACCAGATGGGCAAACATACAAAGTCATGGGTGGTTTCCAAGATATGAAAATCCCAAATTTTCATAGAGTTACTTTTTAAAAGAAAAAGATTAAACTCCCAAAATAATTTGAGAGGGAACCAACAGAGAAGAAGTTTCAAAAGATCAAACACCATAGTTTTGAAAAAAAAATCCTTGCCAAAGAAAAGGAAGTTTTAAGAGGAAGGATTTCTGGAAAAGGAATTTTAAATGCCCTCAAAAAAAAATCAACAAAGTTTTTGATGAAAATCCGTTAAAAATTTTGGGAGTGTCACAGCACCTACCCCCTTAGGAAAAATCTCGTCCCCGAGATTTCAGCTGATCCATAAATAAGTGTGGATGCTCTGTCCGAAGAAAAATCCTCTCTTTCCCACGTTGCTTCACTTTCGGTGTGATTGCTCCACTGAACTCTGAAAAACTTGATGGTTTTCTGTCGGGTCCTCCTTTCAGACTCCTCTAATATTTTTACTGGGCGTTCCCGATAAGTGAGGTCTGGCTGCACGTCGATGTTCTCATGGGATACTTGCTTCTCTGGTTTGCTTACGCACTTCCTCAATTGAGAGACGTGGAATACGTCATGAATGTCGGACAAGTCTTTGGGTAAGTCTAGCTGGTAGGCTACAGTGCCTCTTCGTGCCACTATGTAGAATGGTCCAATGAATCTTGGTGCTAGCTTCCCTTTAATCTTAAACCGTTGCAGTCCCCTCATAGGTGATACTCGTAGGTACACAAATTCACCGGGTTCAAAATTGACCCCACGATGTTTCTGATCATAATAACTCTTCTGTCGGCTTTGAGTGGTCTTGAGTCGGTCCCTGATTAGCTTGACTTTTTCCTTGGCTTCTTTGAGCATGTCTAGGCCGAAGATACGGCTGTCTCCGGTCTCTGACCAATTTAGCGGGGTACGACACCTCCGTTCGTATAGGGCTTCAAAAGGTGCCATTTGCAGGCTGGCCTGGTAGCTGTTGTTATATGCGAACTCGGCATATGGCAGACTTTCCTCCCAACTGGTTCCATAGGTGAGGACACATGCTCTCAGCATGTCTTCTAAAATTTGGTTAACGCGTTCGGTCTGTCCATCAGTCTGGGGATGGTAGGCTGTACTGAAGGCCAATTGAGTTCCCAGAGCCTATTGTAAATGATCCTAGAATTTCAAGACAAATTGAGTGCCTTGGTCAGATATTATAGTGTTCGGGACTCCATGCAGACAAACTATACGGGAGAGATAAATCCTGGCAAGGTTCTGAGTGTTGTGGGTTGTCTTCACTGGAATAAAATGTGCCACCTTGGTTAATCTATCGGTGATGACCCATGTGGCATCATTCCCGTGTCGTGACCGAGGTAGTCCGACAATAAAATCCATCCCTATTTCATCCCATTTCCACTCAGGTATTTTGTTTGGTTGCAGTAGTCCGGCTGGTCTCTGATGCTCAGCTTTTATGCATTGACAAGAATCGCAACATGCAACAAATGTGGCTATGTCCCTCTTCATACCGTGCCACCAAAATATTTCCTGAATATCCCTATACATTTTGGTCCCTCCAGGGTGGATTGAATATGGAGTGATGTGTGCTTCAGCTAGGATTTGTTGTTTGAGGTCTTCTATGTTTGGCACACAGAGTATGTCTTCGTACCGTAATATTCCATCATCGCCTATGACAAACTCCGATGCCTTGCCCATACTCACCTTTCTTTTAATTCCTTCAATGCTGGGGTGACCAGGCTGAGCTTCTTTAATTCTCTCCACAAGGTCGGGCTTTATTACCAAGTTTGATATGGTGCCTTCCGCGATCATTAACAAATTGAGTTTGGCAAATTCTTGTTGGAATTCAGGCCTTAAGCTTTGTAGACTGTTTTCGTCGGAGCTGGGGTTCCGACTAAGAGCATCGGCCACTACATTTGCTTTTCCTGGATGATAGTGGATACCAACATCATAATCCTTTACCAATTCCAACCAACGTCGTTGCCATAAGTTTAGTTCTGGCTGAGTGAAAATATATTTGAGACTTTTATGGTCCGTGTAAATTTCACATCGATTTCCAAGAAAGAAATGCCTCCATTCCTTAAGTGCATGAATAACTGCTGCCATTTCTAAGTCATGAGTGGGATAATTTTCCTCATGCTTGCGGAGTTGTCGTGAAGCGTATGCAACAACCTTGCCTTCTTGCATCAACACGCATCCGAGACCCTTTCTGGACGCATCACAATACACTTCAAAATTCTTGTGTATGTCGGGTACAATTAATACCGGTGCTGTTGTTAATTTCCGTTTTAACTCCTGGAAACTCTTCTCGCAGGCTTCTGTCCATTCAAATTTCTTGTCTTTCTTGAGTAACTGCGTCATTGGCTTGGCTAGGGTGGAGAATCCTTCAATAAATCTGCGGTAATATCCTGCCATTCCCAAGAAACTTCGTACGTCTGTTACGCTGGCTGGTGCCTTCCAGTCAAGTATGGCCCTAACTTTCTCCGGGTCCACTGTGATACCGTCTTGGGTCAGCATGTGGCCTAGAAAGCCTACTTGTCTTAGCCAAAACTCGCACTTACTGAACTTGGCATACAATTGATGTTTCTTGAGTTCTCCTAGCACAATCCTGAGATGTTCCGCGTGCTCTTCTGGTGTCTTGGAGTATACTAGAATATCATCGATGAATACCACAACGAACTTGTCCATATACTTCATAAATACTTTGTTCATGAGGTGAACAAAATATGCAGGGGCATTAGTTAGTCCAAAAGGCATAACTGTGAACTCATATAGTCCATATCTGGAGGTGAAGGCTATTTTGGGGATATCTTCTGTTCGCACCTTTAATTGATGATATCCTGACCTTAAGTCAATCTTTGAGAATACCTTGGCCTGAGCGAGCTGATCAAACAAATCATTTATTCGAGGCATCGGGTATTTGTTCTTGACTGTGACCATGTTGAGTGCTCGGTAGTCTATGCACAATCTTATTGTTCCATCTTTCTTTTTGGCAAATAAAATTGGTGATCCCCAAGGTGAGGAGCTGGCTCGAATGTATCCCTTGTCCAGTAATTCCTTTATTTGTTTCTTCAACTCAATCAATTCGGATGGTGCCATTCTGTATGGTTTCTTGTATATGGGGGTGGTTCCTGGTGCTAGCTCAATGCTGAATTCTATTTCCCGGTCTGGTGGCATGCCTGGTAGTTCTTCGGGAAATACATCTGGAAATTCACATACCACTGGAACCTTGCTTAACTCAGAAATGTCCACCTTATTCAATCTCGGCTGCCGGGGTATTTTTCTTTCCTTGGATGATACTTTTATTATCTTCCCGTGGTGGTGCGTGAGAATTACGGTTCGGTTGAAACAGTCAATAAAACCTTTGTTGGTGGTTAACCAGTCCATCCCTAGGATGACATCCAGTCCTTTATTGTCCAACACAATAAGATTGGCGTAAAATTTCAATCCTTCGAACTCAATAACCACATTCTGACAGTAACTCTGAGTAACTTGCTGAATCCCAGGGGACTTGATGATCATGGATTTTTCCAAGGGAAACATCGAAAAATTATTTTGCAAAGCAAAACTTTTTGAAATGAATGAGTGAGAAGCTCCAGAATCAAACAAAACCGTTGCAGGTATTGTGTTGACAGGAAACGTACCGAGTACGATATCCGGAGCGTTTTGTGCTTCCTCTTTGGTTACGTGGTTTAGATGACCCTTCTTGTGGTTGTTGTTGGGGTTGAAATTGTTGCGCTTGGGCGCTGAATTATTTCCACCATTGTTTAGCTTCGGGGTCGAGTTCCTTGGCTTGGGGAATTGTTTGGCGTAGTGCCCTTCTTCTCCACAAGCGTAGCAAGTAACGCCTGGGCGATATGTGAACTCTTTGTCCCTTGCATGGAAATTCTTGGTTGAGCGTGAGATGTTTGTCATAGGCTTGTGTGTCCCACCTTTCTGAAAATCTGTCCTGCTTCGATGGTTGCGCGCAAGAGTAGTCTGGTCTCTTTTTCGCTTGCGTAAATCCTCCAAGCTACGTCTCTCATTTTCCAGAGTGATAGCTTTGTCCACTAGTGTCTTAAAATCTGGAAAAGTGAGAACGACAAGTTGGCATTTAAGCGCGGGCGTCAGACCGTCAAGGAATTTCTCCATCTTCTTGCTTTCAGTCATACGTTCTTCATTGGCGTAGCGGGACAATAGATTAAATTGACTGTCGTATTCTGACACTGTCACGTTCCTTTGTTTGAGATCTTCGAACTCTCTTTTCTTGATTTTCATAATACTCTTGGGAATGTGTGCACCACGGAAACCTTCCTTGAAATCATCCCAGGTTATATCATTTTCGTTGGGGTGCATGTGCAGAAAGTTCTCCCACCATGATGCAGCTGCTCCTGTGAGATAGTGCGGAGCATATAATACTTTCTCGAGATCTGAACATTTTGCAATAATTAATTTTCTCTCCATATCTCGAAGCTAATCCTCGGCCTCAAGAGGTTTGTCCGTATGAGAAAATGTTTGGGGACGTGTCTTCTGTAGCTCAGATAACATGGAATGTTGCTGATACTGTCCATGGTGATTTCCCATGTTGATGACTTGGTTCATCATTTCCCGATGTTGTTGCTGACTCTGCTCATAAAGGCGGCACATTTGTGAAAGTGCCGATTCATTTCTCTGTTGGCTTGACTGTCCTTGCGTGAAATTGTTGCTGGGTTGTGTATCATAATTTTCCTCTGGTGGGGTTGGCATGGAACGAGTCCAAGGACGAGACATTTTTCACTCTGGGGATATATTTTGTAAAATCCATAAGAAAAGCGAAAAACTGTCGCAAAACAATTCCAGAAATGCATAAAACTGGCGATTAAAAATCAAATAACCAAGATTACTCCAGAAAAACGAATTGGTTTGCGCACGGAGAAGGACTGCTCATAACATATCTTACACGCGAGCGGTAATTATACAATATGTCACTCAGGATATGCGTACATAATCCTGACATGTTATTTAGGATAGTGCACTTCTCCAGATCCTACATGATGCGCAAACAGGCTACTACTCACAACCTATGTACATATAAACATATCATACAAAACAGTACATTGCACGGCGGCTAAGCGTACTCAGGCGGAGATGTTGACGACCTCCTTTGCCCTGCCGAGGGTGAGGCGTAGCGAGGCTGGAGACTCGACTTCCTCCTCGCTAATAGGCTCCATACGTGTAGTGTTGCGCTGAGTGGATGGAGCGGTTGCCAGGGGCGGAACAACACGAACAGGAGTGGGCGCGCAGGGTGGTGCAGTGCGTGCTGGAGTGGGCGCAATAACTTGGTTGAACTCTTCGGCGGTAGGCAGGCGATGAGTAGGTGCATAAGATGCTAAGGACGAGACCCAAGTCAGTGGCGGTGCGGTGGGTAGGAGCTCCCTCCTGTTGGCAGCACAACCATGAACTGAGTCCATGCGGGCAGCCACGAAGTCGTCCACCAGGTTGTCGAAGGCTACCTCCAGGGCCCGGAGATACTCAATAAGCATCTCAAAAGCCTCGTCTCGTTCTCCTCTGGGACAGGAGAATGCGTAGTGACAGGTGTAAGGCACATGGCATGGAAGATAACGGTAACGACGAGTCTTCATCACGGGGAGGACATCCCTAAGACGAGCTATCGCCTCGCGGGCTGCCATCTGCATAGCATGCTTCTCCGTAGGCATGGCTCTTCCCAAGAACCGGAAGCGGCGTAACTCACCACGCCCTCCCTTGAACTGCACCGCGACCTGGTGCATGGTCAGACTGTCGTTGACTCGGTGCTGGCAGAGTGTGAAGACAGGGCGCACAGATGGCCCCATCGCGACCTGAACGATGAAGGAAAGAAGCTTGACAAACCCATCGGGCACGTTGGCGAAGGTCTGAGACTCGCAGCTGTTGTCGGCCATCTACAAAAGTAGGCAAAAATTCTGCATGGTCAGAACATAAATTTATGCTGACTAACAGAAAATGACTACAATCAAGAAAATAAGACAGAGGCTCAAACATGCTAATGACCAATTAGCGATCGCACCTAGTGGCTTCCTACAGTCAGCCTGGCTCTGATACCAAGCTTGTCACGACCGGTTTTCCAATAAAAATATTTATTGAGAAACCAATCTTTTGAGTCCAGTATGAGAAAATTTCTCCTTACCGGTAGACAAATTCTTGATACAATAAGCCAGTAGCATAAAATGTATTACAGGGTCGAGCTACGGCAGCTCAACCAAATTATTACAAGCACACCAATAATTATACATAATGGCGGACATGACACAGTGGTGTGGAGGCATACTACTGACTCGAGGATAGGGCGGTGGTGGAAAAACACAGCGGGGAGTGAGATACATGACTCTAAAACTGGCATCTCATCGAGCGTCGAGGTGAGGCTCGATGAATTTATTTGGTAGCGGAAGCGGATATAATACAGTGACTAAATCCAGGGTCGCACGAGACTGACTGGGATTCCTCTAGGCATCGGACTCGCTATCGAACTCTTCATCCATGAGATCGCCTTCGTCAGCATCTGGCCAAATCAACAAGCCAGTGAGTACTTTGAAAGTACTCGCAAGACAGTTCAGACGTAAGATATAACAAATGCATGCATGAATGCGTCATGATTTATTCACCAATGTACATACAAAAATTAGCATAACGAAGTAAGAAAAAGGGAAACGGCGGTAGTCCGCCTGAAATCCCAACAAAACATAAATGAAAACCGATCGGGTGTCTGAAGCGACGCCTCGAAGGGTGGACAAATAAATATAAGAAAAGGATGCCACAGTCAGGCGCCTTAGCGACACCACATAAAGGGCTTTAAAAGAAATGCCACAGTCGGACATCTAAGCGACATCACAGAAAGGGCTTTAAAAGAAATGCCACAGTCGGACGTCTAAGCGACATCACAAAAAGGGCTTTAAAAGAAATGCCACAGTCGGACGTCTGAGCGACATCACAGAAAGGGCTTTAAAAGAAATGCCACAGTTGGACGTCTGAGCGACATCACACAAAGGGCTTTAAAAGAAATGCCACAGTCGGATGTCTGAGCGACATCACAGAAAGGGCTTTGAAAGAAATGCCATAGTTGGACGTCTGAGCGACATCACAGAAAGGGCTTTAAAAGAAATGCCACAGTCGGACGTCTGAGCGACATCACACAAAGGGCTTTAAAAGAAATGCCACAGTCGGACGTCTGAGCGACATCACAGACAGGGCTTTTATTGACAAGTAAATAATACTCATAATCAACATTCAATTCATGAAAATAAACGGGTTAGTCCATCCACAGGAATAATCATTTAGCCGGAATTAGCACTCATACGATTCACCGGAGTCTCTGTCATCAAAACTGGCACTTGTCAGGATAAGATGATACTGAACTTGGACATAGAATAGATGATTCAAGGAAATATATGACTCTGCAGAGTTTGTACAAAAATTTCCCACAGCCAACGGATTTCCGTAGTCACGAAGGACTAGTTCCGTTTACGGTATTTCGGAAGAAACACAGCTAACCAGTACACACCCATCCTACCTCTCGATGCTAGGAATCACCCTAGACATCATCCAAGAAAAACTTTTGAGACGGGGAGACCACAATCTCGAATAGCATGGGATCAAATTTATATACGTGCGCTCTAAGGGGTGCCCCCCTCTCTGTCCCAACCGAAAACACCCATGCCCCCTGACCGGATGAATGGCTTTAATCTAGGGCCATGGAACCATCATCCCGGCCTCTCCTTTTGGTGTGTACCAGGAAAGCGGTTTGCAACTTACTAATCCATATTCCTTGCGGAAAACATGTGGTAGTACAGGGAAGGAAATGGGAGGAACTGGACCGATACGGTTTGACACTGCAGTCACATAGTCAGGCATAAGACTGGCATGCTACAACACTACCATCTCACCCATCCTCATGCCAACACATGGCCATTCATATTCACATCCATCCACTTATGGATCATCGAACTCACTTAACTCATCAATGCATGAAAATAGCGTTCATCGGTATGCTCATCAACATGCCATGAGACTAACTAAATGCAAAACATGCCAAGACACTCATCATATCAAAAGTTCAAACATTCTTGCCTGGTTCGGAGTAGTCGGAGCCTAGCTCGGTGAAGTTTGCGGTCCCGTGACCTCCTTCGGTATCTATGGTATAAAGAAAATATATGTGCTATCGTAAATACCACGAGGTGCACAAAAAGTATTCCAAAATTTTTTCAAATAAATATGATAAAAAACTAGACAAAAATCTAAAGAGAACAGAAAAAGAATAAATCAAAAATATTATTCTGTTTAAAAGTTATAAAGGTTTTTGTCCAGGGACTCATCTGTAATGAAACAGAAAGTTCCCAGGGGCTAGCTCATAAAAACAGAAAACGTTCCAGTATTGAATACGCCAGCCCAGAGGGGAAAGCGCATTTTGCCCGAAGGCGCTTCCAGAAAACGATTCAATAGAGAGGGCAGAGAGGCTGACGGTGGGGTCCCACTCGTCAGGTTTAAACTTTCAAATGGGGGGGGACGAAGCTCGTCGGCGCCCGAGAGCCGCGGTGGTCGCCGGCGGCGATCCATGGCGAGGCAGGGGGATCGGAGGGTACCTCCGTGATCAGGGCTCCTTCCCGCGTCGGTTGGAGGTGGTGGTGGTCGCCGGCGAGTACCACGTCGACGGCGAGCTTTGCTCCGGCGGACGGCGGCTCGGGTGGTCGAGGGACTCGTCGGAGAGAGCTGCGAAGGACAAATTGATGCTGGCATTAGCTTACTAGGTACTAGAGGGAGTAACTGACGGGATTTGGGCGCCGGAGACGGCCTCACCGGAGCGAATCGTGGTGGAGGCCGAGGCGGATCGGGGCGGCCGGAGTTGGGGGAGGAGACCTCCTCGAGGTCCTCCGGGTGGCTTGGCAGAGCCTTGGTGAGGTGTGGTGATGATGCGTGCACGAGGGTGAGCTCGGGAGCCCTTTATATAGGCGGTCCAAGGCAGTGGCCGTGAACGGGGGGTCTCCGGTGACGATTACAGCGGCGCAGGGCTTGGTCGGGGTAATTAGGACGTTGTGCGTCATCGTGGAGGTCCACGGTTCCGTTTTGGTGCTAATCGAGCTGGAGTTTGGTGCTTTGGGGGTGAGTTCGACAGAACGGGGCGGCGCGGGCCCGTCGGCGGCAGGGAGCACGTCCCGTGCTTGCCGGCCACGGTGGCGGTGCCACGGGCGTGCGCTGGCACGCATGAGGCCACGCGGAGAGCAGAGGGCGATGGGCGGCGCGGAACGGCGTTGAGCCGCCGTTCTTGTCCCCTGTGGGCTGTAACGGGGTCTCGGCCGCCGCAAGACACGCCGGTGCGGCCGGCCAGGGGCACCACCGACGCCGGGAAGACGCCAAGCGCGCGTGCGGGGGTGCTGGCCAGGGAGAAGAGGCCGCGCGCAACGCGCCAAGCGCACTGTCGACGCGTGAGTGAAGCTGACGGACGAAAAACAACACTGAAATCTGAATTTACTGAATTTGCAAAGGAACAGTGCAGCTCAGGTGTTCGACATAATGTTTTTGGCCTCTGGGGATTTTTCCTTGAGCTGATTTTTGGTGGAGTGGCTTCTCATTGCTCAAGTAGGCTGCCTGAATTTTGGTGGAATTTTTGGAGAAGTGTAGATATGAATTTCACCAAATTTGGCAAATCTGGTCCAAACTTGCAGAGACTGAATTTTGAAAATTTTGAAAAGGGGAGGAGTGGATCAAGATGGTTCTGGGTTGTGGGTTCAAAGGACTATCCAGGAGAGTTGGTTTGAGGTAAAAACTCAAAAGCAAAAGGGTACTTGCTTTGAAAACCACTCAGGCTCCAAATAATTTGCAGAAATGGTTTTGAGGGAAAAATAATTAGAATAAAATCCAAAACTTTCTTGGATGAGTTGGGACAGAGAACTTAGGTTGATTACAAGGAGGAGGGGAGGTTTTGGAGGGGTTTTACCAGATGGGCAAACATACAAAGTCATGGGTGGTTTCCAAGATATGAAAATCCCAAATTTTCATAGAGTTACTTTTTAAAAGAAAAAGATTAAAATCCCAAAATAATTTGAGAGGGAACCAACAGAGAAGAAGTTTCAAAAGATCAAACACCATAGTTTTGAAAAAAAATCCTTGCCAAAGAAAAGGAAGTTTTAAGAGGAAGGATTTCTGGAAAAGGAATTTTAAATGCCCTCAAAAAAAAATCAATAAAGTTTTTGATGAAAATCCGTTAAAAATTTTGGGAGTTTCACACCCTGCAGTCGACATAGCTAAAACTCCAGGTGGTTAAACCGAATCACACAGAACAAGGGAGCACCTTGCTCTGATACCAATTGAATCACACAGAGGGGGGGTGAATAGGCGATTTTTATGAAAGTCTTCAAAACTTGGGAGTTATGAAGACAAACAGTGAAGATTATGCCTATTACTATGCAGCGGAAGTTAGATTACACTACGCCAGCCATGGTCATGTATTCATTAGAGTGAAAGCACAGTGACAAACAGCTTCAGTGTAATAAGGATCAAGTAGGAAGAAGTTATGAAGCCAAACAGTTCATACATTCACGTTGCGAAGACTAAAGATAAAGCAAGCATGCAATGGCTTCACAATGTGCAACAGTAAGAAGAGGAAGTGAATAAGAAACCAGTGACTCGTTGAAGACAGTGATATGTTGGACCAGTTCCAGTTGCTGTGACAACTGTACGTCTGGTTGGAGCGGCTAGGTATTTAAACCTTAGGACACACAGTCCCGGACACCCAGTCCTGAACACATAGTCCAGGACACCTAGTCCTGAACACACAGTCCAGGACACCCAGTCCTCACCGTATTCTCCTTGAGCTAAGGTCACTTAGTCCTCGCCCAATCACTCTGGTAAGTCTTCAAGGTAGACTCCCAAACCTTCACAGACTTCATTTACTGGCAATCCACAATGTCTCTTGGATGCTCTGAACGCGACGCCTAACCGTCTGGGGGATTCACAGTCCTCAAGTGTAATAAGTCTTCAGATCACACAGACAAGAAGACTCAAGTGATGCCCAATTTACTCTGGCTCTGGGTGGTTAGGGCTTTTCTCCTCACTAGGGATTTTATCTCAAAGGCTTCGAGGTGGGTTGCTCTCAAACGACAAAAGCCGTGCACTGAAATCTGAGCAGCCAACCGTTTATGGTTGTGGGGGTGGGCTATTTATAGCCACTTGGCAACCCGACCTGATTTGTCCGAAATGACCCTGGGTCACTAAGGAACTGACACGTGTCTCAACGGTTAGATTTCGAACTCTCATGGCAACTTTACTTGGGCTACAAGTAAAGCTGACTTATCCGGCTCTGGACAAGATTCGCTCTCATTGTCTTCACTCGAAGACATAGGTTTTTGATTTAGGCATCACTTCAGTCATTCTGACTGGTTCTCCTGGACCCCACTTAACAGTACGGTGGTTCCTATGACTCAACACAAAATAAAAGGAACTACGAACGATCTAAGTCTTCGAGCTCCATAGGCTTCATAACGTGTCTTCTTTTGTCATAGTCTTCAAAGTGAATATCTTCATGTACCACCTTTGTCTTCAATGTCTTCATACATTTTTAGGGGTCATCTCTGGTAGTAAAACCGAATCGATGAGGGACTTCTACCTGTGTTTTCCTGTAATTCTCACAAACACATTAGTCCCTCAACTAGGTTTGTCGTCAATACTCCAAAATCAACTAGGGGTGGCACTAGATGCACTTACAAGGAGACGTCACGCTGACCGTACGTGTGTTGAACACGGAGGTGCCGTCCGTTCAGCGCTAGGAGCTCCGGTGATTTGGATCACATCAAGTACGACTTCCTCATCCCCGTTCTTTGAACGCTTCCGCGCGTGATCTACAAAGGTATGTAGATGCAATCCGATCACTCGTTGCTAGATGAACTCATAGATGGATCTTGGTGAAACCGTAGGAAAATTTTTGTAGATCACGCGCGGAATGGACCTGACTGGGCCATGATGCGAATCCTTAAGTGGGTCGCATGCCGATTTAGGTGCGGCGCCGTTTGCCACTTTATGGGGTCGTCTATCCGACCGTGTGGCTTTTTCATTTTTTTGAGTGCGAGGGCTCTAGGGCCTCTTCGTCGAATTCTGGCAGTAGCTTCCTTTTTGGATAGCTTTTCGTGCGGCGACTGTCGCCGTACTTATCTGTGGTGTTGATTACTTTGCTCCATCTAATCCGGAGTGCATCTTCCGCTGTTTTTAGCTTCCACTTCTACTTTTTTAGGCTGCGTGCAGTTGCAACGAGCCTCTCGTGGAGATTCTTCTGCTCCATAGGTTTATTCGGCGTGAGGTCGTCTGGAATGCCGTTTTCGCCGGAGGAGGGATGTTCGGTTTCTCTATCCGTGTTGCCCTGTTCAGACGGTTGCTCTAAGGCCTGCTCGTCGTCTACTGGCTCTTCCTGCTCTATGGCTGGGTTTTTGTCGAGGCGGGGCTTGGGTCGGCGTTTACGCCGACGCTTTGATTGCTTTTCGGGGGGTCGGTCTCCCGTCCCATCCCCTTTTTCCTCCTTGTCGCTTCCTTTAGGGGTATCCACCATGTACACATCGTGAGATGAGGTGGCTGTCCAATGCCCTATGGGCGTTGGTTCGTCGGTATCTCCTGCATCGTCATCCATGCTGTCGATGTCTCCGGAGTCGAAGTTGAGGACGTCGTTTAAATTGTCGACAGTGGCTACCAAGTGGGTGGTGGGTGGGCTTTGAATTTCTTCATCGTCCGTATCCCATCCTTGCTGACCGTAGTTCGGTCAGGGCTCTCCTGATAAGGAGAGAGACTTGAGAGAGTTCAGGATATCGCCACAAGGCGAGTGCTGAAAGATGTCTGTGGTGGTGAACTCCATTATCGTCGCCCAATCGGATTCGATTGGCAGGGGCGCGGGGGGTTCGGAGTCCGGGGAGGAGTCCGGATCCTCGGAGTCATGGGTCGTGCAGAGTGCGGGGCTAGCATTCGGCTCGATCGCTTTTGGGATCGCAGCCCCTGAGGTGACGTCCAACCGCTCATCCTCAATTGGCGCAATAGGCTCCGCGTTAGGGGTCGGAACCGATGCGTGTGCGGCCTCCAGGACACTGTCCGGGGGCAGAGCTAGATCATGCCCCTCGAGATAGTGCGGCGCGCTTGGTCGTGGCTCGAGCCCGTCCAAGATCAAGTCTCCGCGGATGTCAGCCATGTAGTTTAAGCTTCCAAACCTGACTTGATGGCCAGGGGCGCAGCTTCCGATCTGCTCCAGGTGGCCGAGTGGATTGGCCCGCAGAGCGAAGCCGCCGAAGACGAAGATCTGTCCGGGGAAAAAAGTCTCACCCTGGACCGTATCGTTGTTGATGATCAAAGGAGCGATCGGGCCTAAAGGCGACGACACAGAGGAACTCTCAATGAAAGCACCAATGTCGGTGTCAAAACCGGCGGATCTCGGGTAGGGGGTCCCGAACTGTGGTCTAGGCCGGATGGTAACAGGAGACAAGGGACACGATGTTTTTACCCAGGTTCGGGCCCTTTCGATGGAGGTAATACCCTACTCCTGCTTGATTAATATTGATGATATGGTAGTACAAGAGTAGATCTACCACGAGATCAAGGAGGCTAAACCCTAGAAGCTAGCCTATGGTATGATTGTTGTGTATGGAGTTGATTGCCTACGGACTACAACCCTCTGGTTTATATAGACACCGAATAGGGTTAGGGTTACATAAAGTCGGTTACAATGGTAGGAGATCTTGAATATCCGCATCGCCAAGCTTGCCTTCTACGCCAAGGAAAGTCCCATCCGGACACGGGACGAAGTCTTCAATCTGGTATCTTCATAGTCCAGGAGTCCGGTTGAAGGTATAGTCCGGCTACCCGAACACCCCCTAATCCAGGACTCCCTCAGTCACAGCTCAGTCAGCCGTCAAATTCTTCAAGGGACTAGTGTGCCATTTTGGTCTACCCAACAGGGTCATCACCGACAACGGCACACAGTTCACAAGCCGCACCTTCATGCAATATACCCAAGACCTTGGCAGCAAAGTCTGTTTCGCTTCCGTTGCTCACCCACGAAGCAATGGTCAAGCTAAGAGAGCAAACACTGAAGTACTGCGAGGCTTAAGGACAAGGACCTTTGACAGGCTGTGCAAGAGCGGAAGGCGCTGGATTGATGAGTTGCCGACGGTTCTTTGGTCGATCAGAACGACGCCAAATCGAGCCACCGGCCAGACACCCTTTTCCCTGGTATACGGGGCAGAAGCAGTTCTCCCCACTGAACTCATATACGGGTCACCTCGAGTGCTCCCTTATGATGAGCTTGAGCAAGAGCAACTGCGGCAAGATGACGCAACGCTCCTTGAGGAAGATCGTCTTCGGGCGGCTGTGAGAGCAGCACGCTACCAGCAAGCCTTGCGCCACTACCATAGCCGCAAGGTCCGTGCCCGAAGCTTTAAGGAAGGCAACCTTGTTCTTCGGCGCGTTCAATCGGCCAAGAATACCAACAAGTTGATGCCAAAGTGGGAGGGCCCTTATCGGGTAATACGAGTCACCAGGCCTGGCGCAGTCCACCTGGAGACCGAAGATGCCGTTCCAGTGAGCAACTCCTGGAACATTGAGCATCTTCGCAAGTTTTACCCATAAGGCGCGGCTTGTCGGGCCCCCCAGCAAGCCACCTTTTGTACAAGCCTTGCCGATGATGCATGTAACCCTTTGTATAGAGCCAGGCGCAGACCCTGAGCATAAATAAATGAAGTGCTGGCGCCCTAAGTTATAGCATGCATGCTAGGTCAAGTCTCATCCTTGGTTAGGGTTGATAGTGCTTAGCGGCGGCTAACCCCTAGCTTAGAGGTCGAGTTTGCGTCTCTTTGTCTTTCTTTTGTCTTCTTTGGTTCGCAGGACACACATATATCCTTGTCAAACCACTTGAGAAAAAAAGAGGAACAAACCAGCATCTAGGCCCCGGCAAGCCAGTGTTGCCGGGGGCTGCAAGAGCAAAGATTCACCCACGGAAAACCAGGGTTGCCGGGGACTGCAACTTCAGATAAGTTCTTCATCCCTTATCATGCATTTCATTATGGACTGAGGTATGTGAAACCTCATTTTTCCCTAAGCTACCGTGCTCCCCTAACTCTAGGCCCTAGGGCTCGTTCCTGGGGCCAAGTTTGGTCGTAGTCGCGGCAGCGAAAGGATGAAACAAGGATCCTGAACCCGCCTCATCCCTGCCTCCGCCAAAGGCGTGAGAAAGGTCGAGCGAAGTGGGGAGACGGCAAGGCCTGTTGCCGGGCGAGGAAATGTTTATCTTGGAGATATCAAGGATTTACTCCTTGTCGCGGGTTCCACCCGCAAACAAATGACCCGGCAAGCATCCCTTTTTCATTAAAAAACATCCCACTCAGGTACAGTCCATAGGGAATGAAAAACATGAATGGTGGGATTACAAGTTTTAAATTCAACAAAGGCCCGAAGGCTTACAAACTAAAAAGAGATAAGGTGCCCGTAATCCCTTTCTTGTCCCTCTCCTCAGGAGGTAGGTCAAGGAGGCGAGAAGGGCAAAAGGAGCACCTAGGCGAGCTACGGGTGCTAGAAGACGCAGAGAGAACATCTCGGTGGCCGTCCGAAGGCTGGATGGTGATGGCGGTGCCGGAAGCAGAGCTCGAAGAAGAGGCGGCAAGACGTTAGCACGCGTCGAAGGAGTCGGTGCCCGCATACTCCGACTTGACGGCCTTGCCGCCCACCCTCTTCCTCTTCCGCAGCCTCCCAACGCCAGCCGCCCAAGAAGACGACCCCGAGAAGTTGAAGGAGCCGGCAACACGGATGATGGGGTTGCCGGTGCCGCACGGAGCGGCACCCGACACCAAGTCGGACCCGTCATCCTGCCGCCTACCGCCCTCGTTGTCGCTGCCGCTGTCCTCCTCATCACTCCCGCCCGAGGAGGAGTCTTCACTATCAGAAGAGCTCTCCACGCAGCACCTTGTACGGGTCCCAAAGAGCCCAAAGACCTTGACGGAGAGAAGGCCACCCTCCATCAGCTTAAAATGGAGAGTGAGCCCCTCCGTCAAGCAGTGCATATGAGCAAACGTCTTCCATCCCCGATGAAGATACATCACGTGAGGAGCGGGGAAGTCGACGCGGACCCGCGTGCCAATGTTCCCGCAGCCCCTCATGTGCAGCCCCAATGACTCTGGCGGATCCAGCTCCATCTCCCACGCAAATGGAGTCGGGAGACGAAGGCGACGGCGCGGCGGCCGGTGCAGCCTGACGAAGAACTCACAAGGGTCATCCCCGACATGGCCCTCCATTGGAGGAGGACCTGCTGGCGGAGGCGAGGCCAACGCGCCACCCCGTCCTGCTCTTCCCCGAGCGCCCCGGCCTGGCCCACGGCCTCGCCCCTCCCCCTTCCCCTCGCGGCTGGCTCTGCCACCGCAGACGTAGGAGAAGGAGGGACGCGTTGCCGAGCGGCGACCCTCGCCGCCACCGTTGAAGGACCAGGATTCCCTCTCTCCATGACGGATGGAAGGGAGGAGCAGAAGCTGAAGGAAGAAGAATATGAAAGAATGCGGGACGCCATCCCCCCCTCCCGCTCTTTATAAAGGATCGGGGTTGGGGCTCGGCCGCCCCGCTCGGCCAATGCCACGCCAGGCGCATGGGAGACACATGGCGGATGTGCAGAACCGAGGGGACGGGTGAGACGACCTCTCCCCACCCCGTGATCGTGGGGAGTGGACGCCTTGAAGACCGCGCCTCGGCCCCATTCAGTAAATGGGCCGCGCCTCCATGCCTCCCTCCGTTTATGGGGAAGGCGCGAACCGCCCCTTTACTATGACGTGACGCATGCATGCAGAGACCAACCCCACGCATGCTGCCCACGTCATGCCCACCTCCCCACGCCGTGCCATGCGCGGGAGTCGTGGGAAGCGTAGCGCGTGAAGAATCTTACCGCGGTAAAAACCGCCCCGCCAGCCCGCGCACCGTTTCTGGGTCTGGCCCAACAACGCGTTGCGCTTATGTGTGGCCCAGGCCCGGGGGCTCCTGTCGGTGTACAAAAAGAGGGGTACACTTTTTGTACCCCTATAACTGTGCATGGGCAGTCTGAGCCATGGGCACCACCACACCAAGCACGGCAAGGGAGGTGAGCCAGTGTAAGACCGAAGCTCAAGGGAACTAGAACGACGCCAAGGCCAAGACCACGAAGAGCAAAGGGGATGAAGCGGACTCCCCCGGCAAGATCCTTGTCGGGAGACAGTTTTAGCAACCCCGGCAAGACCCTTGCCACGGCAACTCGCCCCACGCCAAAGGAGCAAGTCACCCTTGAGTCCACTGCCCCCATGGGGCAAGGATTCGGGAGACATCCCCGTGGTGGCATGCAGATCTTTGTGGAGACATTCAAGATTAGATACGTGTTATAGAAGATGACGACCCTTGGCGGGATCCCAGCCGAGGAAGACCACAAGGCCCCCGGCAAGCGCCTTGCCGGGGATGACAGCAGGCGCCTCAGCAAGACCCTTGTCGGGACCATGGCAAGGACCTTGCCGAGGACACCCACAGGGCCACCATCAGGCCCACGCCGACTAAACCTCCAACACCATACACGTGCAGCTGCCGGCCCAACCAGCTGGGTAGGCACCCGCGTGGCGGCATGCTGATCTTCGTGAAGACCCACCACTGCGCCACCTCAGTTGCCTGCCTACATACATGGCATCACAGGCATCGCTGGCCAGGGCGCGTGTCGACACAAGAAGGAGCGGCGACGGATGAGACAGGTTTCTCCCCCGTCCCCGATAAAGCAAGGACACCTAAGCAAGACGCATTAAATGCACCTTGTCATGTAATGCGAGGGATAACCTCACAGCACTGTACCCTTTCCACCTCCTGTGTGCCACTGTGGCGACCCCTTTTTCTATAAAAGGAGGCCAGAGGTGACCAGGGGGAGGACTCGGCTTTTTGGAGATCCTCACGCCCCATAGCTAGCTCAAGAACACAGACATACAATCCACCAAAGTAGGAGTAGGGTTTTATGCATCCTCGCGGCCCGAACCTGGATAAACGAACCATGTGCTATCTGTTTGATCCGCTCTTCTCACGACCCCACGCCCCGCTAACCGTAGTAGGGATTCTTGTGATCCCATAGGTGTCGTTCCCACCGACAGTCCATGTTATGAATTTTCCCTAGGATGCTCCTTTTTCATTGGTGGTGTCATGATGACACTCACCTGAGATTTTGAAGAAGGCTTTTGGGCACCCGGATTTTCTTCACCAGGGTACCATTCTTGCAGTTAGTACCAACAAATCTAGCAAATACTTCACCAATCACCATTCTGGTTTTTGAACGGCTTATAGTTAGAGTCAAATGACTTATCTGAAGAATATGAAGTATCGCAGTTGTAACCAGACAAAGTGGATGGATCAACTAGAGGTCCTTTTGCGGCAACCCGTGTGATTTTGGGATATTGCTCAGGTTTCCAATATGATCCATCAGCATTGAGTTTTCTCTCAAAAGCAATACCCTCTTTCCTAGGGTTCCTGTCCAAAATTTTCTCCTTGAGCACATCACAGAGATTTTGGTGCCCTTTGAGGCTTTTGTACATGTCGTGGCATACAATTCCTTCAACCTTGCATTTTTGTCGGTAACACTTGTGATCTCCTTCGTTGAGGGGATTAATACTAGAGAGACAGTTGAAGATATTGCCGTAACTAAAGCATTTGAACATTCAACTAAAGAATTTGCATTTTCACGTTCTAGGCATTTTAAGTATGGTGCACCAAATTATTTCTGAGCGGTACTGATCTATTGAGCGAGCAATGAATCATTCTCTTTTTGAAGATCATCATGAGACGCTCTTAGTTTCTCGAGATCTTGCTTCCTATGAAGAAACTCATACTGAAGCTTCTCGTGTTCGGCTGAGAGGGCCACATGGCGACTTTCAAGTTCATCATATTTTGACTGTAGACATTCAAGATCATCAGACCGTTGAATTTGGTCTCAAATTTTGTACCCTTTGCCACTATGATGAATTTCCTTATAGTAGAAGCAAAGTTGTGTTTTTCTAATTTAGCTTTTTATGGTACTAGAAATCCTGATGATAGTAATTAATTCAACGATGGATGGAAAAAGTTCATGCTGAAAACTAATCTAGGATAAATATGGATGTGCTTGGTGCATTTCATTTCAACGGCACATGACACTTCATCTCTAGTAGAACTGTTATTTTGATATTAGCTATGGTGAATGTTTTTTTCGTGAGCTAAGTGATGATAGATTAAAGGGTTTTTATCATTGATGCCACTAGTTGTGTCTCACTACTCATTTTGCCACTAGAAATTACAACCACTCAAAAATGACATTGTTTCATGAGATGTTTTCTCAAAAATGCCATTAGATATCTAAGAAATCTCATCGTTCCATTAGATGTTTGCTCAGAAATGCCATTAGACATTGTTATTGTGAGTTCAAACTCGTTGACCATGTTATATGACAAAAATACCCCTATACCCACATGTCAACTCTCTCCCTATACCCACATGTTTGCTCAAAAATTCTATTAGACATTGTTGTTGTTGTAGGTTCTCAGGCACCCGAGAAAGCTAGAGTGGATAGTTTTGGGCACTCAAATACCAAATGATCATGACATCGAAAGAACAATTCATCTACATACAACATCATTCTCATACTTGGTCTGTAATAATTTTTAGCCATGCTTGGCCTGCCAAAAACATAATTGGTCATGAGCTATTGCACAATTAGTTAAGTACTCTTTGCATTATCACTTTTGCAAAATTATGTCTTGGCTGTGATGAATGATGTTGCTATGATGAAATATTGGTTGCAAGTCATGCACAATTAAGTTGTTGTTGTGATGATTCGCAATGACCACTTTTTTATTTCGATTATCCAATTATTTTTGTGGCAATTTTATGTTGTGGGTGTGATAAATTGTTGCTGTTGTGGTGCCCGTTCTGATTTGTGCTATGTTGTTGTTGTTGTCCCAGTCGACCGAATGCTAAAAGATTAGATTTTTATTTTCACCTTCTCAGAATGTTGTACAACTATTGTAGTTTGTGATATGTTGTTGTACCAAACGCAGGAAATTATGGGGGTGGGGGATTAGTGTGGAATTGAGGGGATTTGATGGAGGGGAGGGGATCACCAAATCCCCTCCAATCCCCAAGCCCTTTGGGGTGGAAAAACACTAGTGCCTAATGAGGCCTCAACAAGTAGAGATCCGTTTGCGACGCCGGGAGGCACTGGCGTCCACGAGGAGGTGAAGCGACAGTGATGTGTTGAGGCACCGAAGATGTTGGCCATGACGGGGTTAGGGGCGACGGCGATGGCGACTCGTTCCTGACCACGACGGTGACCTTAACCAGCAGACCGGACCGAGACGGCGAATCGCTCCTCCTCCTCCAAGCGGCCTCCTCTTCTCCACAAGGTATCCTCCCTCCTCCTCTGCTTCCCCTCCCAGTCCTTCCCCTGTCAGCCGGCGGTTGGGTGCTCTTCCTTGGCGATGTGGCCATCCTGGTTGGTGATCATGAGCAATATAACACATAGCTTGTTGACTAACAACCACATATAGCATTCAGTGATGCCATTTAATGTAGAAAATGCAGCCGTGACCATATAGGTTGTTGACTGGCATCCCATATAGAAGAAGTATAGTGATTGGTGGTTAAGAGCTGGTAGTGAAGCTCATTTAACCCTCCTTAGCAATGTGAACCCTCCTGTCATTTAACAGCTGCTGTCAAAAGTTTCAAAAAAATCTGTTTAGTCAGTTATCACTGGTGCGCGTCGGTGTGATACAAACAGTTTTTAACCCCTTTCTGCGACGGCATTTGGAAATGTCGCCTAGTGACAGACGGCGATAGGGGGGTCATTCCCACACAACCCAGAAACCGTCGGGGATAGGGACCCTACAGTACTCCTACTCGTTTGTGCTCGCATTGCCATCGCAGTCGGTATTCTATGGTGCTACGTTTACGATCCGTGGCCTATCACAAATGGTACACTATTATAGAACGTGTATGATAAGCATACAATCACACACATTCGCTTTTCCCAAACCGTATGTGATAACTAATTAAGAAGATTAGCTAATCATCGTACGAGTGTCAGACAGGATTACGAAACGTCGTAACATCGTCGTATGCGACAACTATCGCACACGCTATTCTGTGGTGTAACATTTACGATGCATACTTCATCAGAAACAGTTCATTGTTGCGAATCGTGTATGATAAGGCAGCTAACACAAACGTTTAGTTTGCCCACACCATTTGTGATATTGTCTGACATCGCACACGCTTTGCAAACGGCAACTGTGTGCATGCTTACACACGTTTCCTCTCCATGAACCGTGTCGGAATATGGTGTATATCACAAACTTTTGTGTTTTACCAACCGTGTGTGTCGTAACGACCTCGCGAGGGCGTAATTTCACCGTAATTTAATTGCTGCTATTTCCAATTGTACCAGATTTGGATTTGAATTTGAATTTGAATGTATGTTGTAGCTTTATTCATATCCATCAGGTTCAAACAACCAATGCATTATTTGATTACATATGTTCAAGAAATATATTAGAACCAAATAAAGAATGATGAACCACAGCTGTATACTTGTACTATTAAAGATGGTAAAGAAAGAGGCGAAATACATTCTGGTTGCTGAACAAGGTGAAGCGGAATGCCCATATTGTGCCCTCCTCCATGCAGAAGGCACGTACGACTCTGGTCCAACCCCTTGTGATGGCCGACCGCGCATAATTCATGGTCTTCATCAAAACATCTAGATAATCATCGTGTTCTGGTAGAAATACTTTAACCTTTGCATGCCCACCAATCATGTAGTTTGAGAGGTAATCTTGAGTAAACTGCTTTGGCAACAACTGCAAAGGAAAAATATTCAGACATTGTCATCTAACACAACTCATTATGGGCAGCAAAAAGAGGGTTGCAGAGTTCTTACGTACCATCCTCCAGTTCGCTGTTGTCTTGGATAAAGTTTAAACAAATAGTCTAATTGCCATCTTTGGACCTATTTTACTAACAATCTTTATTAGCTCTGTCAGATTTTGGGTTCCGGCAAAAGCCTTGATGTTCGAACACTGGGGTGTGCACAAAGATCTATCCTCCCGCTAGCTCTCGCCCTCACCATGATCTCAAGGCCTAGCACGAAGAAATCGCAGAACAAAGAGACACAAGGTTTATACTGGTTCAGGCCACCAATGCGGTGTAAAACCCTACTCCAGTGTGGTGGTGGTGGATTGCCTCTTGGGCTAAGGATGAACAGTTAAAAGGGAAGAATAGCCCCCTGAGGAGAGATGTTCTTGTGCTTGGTGAGTTTGTGTGGATGAGGAGCAGTGTTGGATCTGATCCGTCCCCCTACTATGGTGCTGGCTGGTCCTATTTATAGAGGCCCTGGTCCTCTTACCAAATATCGAGCGGGAAGGGATCCAACAACCGCCAAATTTGAAGGGAGACAACTAGTACAAGTTATCCTGACTAAAGGTGGTCTTCGCTTGCCAAAGGCTTTCGTGGTGGCGCCGTACTGGGCTCCACGGTGACCTCCGTCCTGCCGTCCTGCTGGTCTTGGTCTTGTTGCACTGATATGGAAACCTTTGCCTGATGCCTTGGGACTCCTCGCCTGTGCTTTCTTCTTTAGCACCAAAGAGGAAACGAGGACACTGCACGCACTGGCACCCGCCTGGCCTCGGTCGTCACGGCTTGCGTCACAGGAACCTCGCGAGGTGCCCATCGCCTTGATCTCTCCACCCCTCGCAAGCTAGCCTAGTGAGGCCGCCCCTGAGGAGGTCTTGCGTCATCTTCCTTGCGAGGCTTGGCCCCTCACGATGGTCTCGAGTGTTTGAAGGTGAAGATGGGCCGTACAGGGCCACTGGTGGAGCCACATCGTGGGCCGCAGGCAGGCAAGTCTGGGGACCCCCGTTCCCAGGACGCCGACAGTAGCCTCGGGCCCAAGGCGTGCTCGGACTAGGCTTCAAGGAGAAGCTAAGGGGCAAGTGCAGAGCGCCGCGGGCCCCAACAGCCTGCGGCATTGATTGACGCGTGGCGGTTGATGGGACGTGGGCGTCTCCGCTTCCCCACGCAGCCTTGATACTCGTCTGGCTAGGCGGCCACCGTAACCTAAACAGCTCCATCCTTCTCGCCGCGGCGCGCTCCCCACTCCTTCACCCTTCCGAAACCAACGGTCTCCTCATCCAATCCATCCAGGTCTCCATCCCGCTCTCGCCATGTCGCCGGGTCAGAGTAAGAAAGGGAAGAAGAAGGCTCGTAATCCAATGCCTCCGCCGACCTTTGAGCCAGCCATCGAGCGGTCCATGGTGCTCAACGACGAGATGATGGACAAGGTCCGCCCAGCGCTTGCCGCCGCTTCCAATGAGTGGGGGGCAACGGCAGCTTGGCCTACTTCTCATGCTTCCATCCACAGAGCAGACACTGAGATCCCCATTCATCTTCACGCCCTCTGGGCCGGTCTGATTACCCCTTTCTCTAATTTCTTCAATGCCTCGCTATCCCACTATCGAGTTACTATGATGCATCTGGATCCACCATCAATTACCCTGCTCTCCGTATTCGCCTTTATCTGCGAGGCCATGGTTGGCATTGCCCCCTCCGTGGCCTTGTTTCGCCATTTCTTCTCGCTACACCTGATTGATGATCGCCAGCGCTCTCGGTGTGTGTCCTTTCGAGCAGTGGAAACCACGGCCGGTATGGGGATCGACTTCGAGCTTGCTCCGGAGGCTGGTGGATTCCGAAAGCAGTGGGTGTTCCTTGATTTAGGCGTGCTCAATCCCCTACTTCTGCTTCCGATTGCCCCAGCTATCCCCAACCCTGGATGGGGCCCTGCGAGGCTCATTGACCCGCAGCTCGCCCATGTCTAGCGCTGGCTAGCCAGACTAAAGGATCTCGGGGTGACGATGCCCACGGTGGTGAAGGAATTCATCCGTTGCCGCATTGCTCCACTTCAGTGCCACTCCCAGCCGATGTGGACGTACTCTGGTAGCCAAGGCCGCATGAGGCTTCAGGTGTCCGAGTTTGCCCCCAAAGCGCTGTGGACGATGCTCGAGGTCCTGACTGGCGATCCTGCTCCAGCCAGCATGCCAGAGGAAGGGTGCCTCTTGTATTGCTGCTTGAACAAGGTGGAGTTCGCAAAGCACATGCCCCTCTTTGATGAATGGGGGTTGCGTCCAGCTGGACTTGAAAGGCCTCGCGAGGGCCCCGTCTTCGTGGCTCCATCGCCCGCCACCGGCGCGGCACGTGCCCCTGTGGTGGACGCAGGGAGGCAACCATTGTCACGCGCCAGCAACGTGATCTAGGGAAGTTGGCGTCGTCCACGACCCCTGAATCACCATCCCCTAGGGCTCGGGGAAGCCGGCTCGTGGAAGAGGTCATGGAAGTAGCGCAGCCCAGCGCTCCTGAGGCCGGAGCCCCCGAGGCCCTGGAGAGCCGCCGCGAGAAGGGGGCCGGTAGCCCCCCGCAGCCTAGTGCTCCCGAGGTCGACCTCGCGGGGGCCACACCAGCAGCGCTCAGTGTCGAGAGCTGCACTCCGGTCTTTGGCCAGCTTCGGCCTTCGAGGCACTCCGCAAGAGGAAGGGTTATCCGGCTGCAGCAGCGCAACCTCCCGGCCACTGAAGGAGAGGAAATACCTCGCGATAGATAAGTGAGTACCTTGTTTTTATAACTTCTTGAGCTCGGCTTCTCCTCCTGACGATTGTTCCTTCGGGTCCCTTCTGTTAGGACGGTGAAGCCTCCCGAGGAGCGGTCTCCTATGGCTCCGGGCCCTTTGCTGTCCCTTAGCACTCCGTCCCCCTCGCCGCGCGTGATGCAAGGTCTATCCCAGAGGTGGCTGCGCCGTCCTGGCGCCTCAACCCCGTGTTCTGGTCGTCCTTCCTTCATGATCCGTCCTGGGGCGTTGGTGGCGTAACAAGGGCTCCTCCTCTGATCATCAACCGCAGCCCAGCGAGCCTGGTCTTGACCTTCTCCCCGAGCAACGAGACTTTGTTTCCTCGGGCCCACGCTGAGGGCTTGAGGGGGGATGGAAAAGCACTGGCCCCCGACTAAGAGGACGGACCTAGCCGCACGCTCGAGGTTGCACGCAAACAGAGCGCCGTCCGCCACAAACTCTTCCAGGAGGCAATGAGTGCGCTGAATCGGCTCGGGAAGAGCTGGTGTATGTCAACGCAAGCCTCGAAGCCGAGGGCTGTCAGTTGGCAGATGAGTGGCACCGACTGAAGGTGGCCATCAACCTCGGGCGCCACCAGCGTGAGTGTGATAATGCGAAGGCTGAGGCATACCTTGCGGCCTCGTGTGAGGCCAGCACACGGACCTTGGAAGAGGCCTGGGAGGCTGACCACCATCGCGAGGTCGCAGAGAGGCGCACGCGAGAGCTCCAAGCCTGGAACACCTCTCTGGAGCAGCAGGTGGAGGTGCACAGGGCCGCCTTGGCGTCGATGAAGGGGACGCCAGCCGAGGAGGAGGAGATCTTGAGGCGCGAGGAGGCGCTGGTGCTGGAAGCCACAGAGCGTAGTCTCGAGCTTGAGAGGTTGGAGACGAGGGAGCGACAAATCGCCCAAGCGGAGGATGCAGACAACGCGCGAGGCGAGCATCCAGGAAGAGGTTGACAGCAGGGTGGCATAGGCTCGCACCGACGTCGACATCACGTACAATCTGAAGCTGAAGCTTGTGGGAGCTGAGGCTGAAGGCCGGAGTTCTGCTCTCCGGTCGGGGTTGGCCGAGGCGGAGCGGCGCGAGCAAGCTGCCGCCACCAAGTTGGCCGAGGCGGAGCAGCGCGAGAAGGATGCCGCTCCTGCCCTGGTTCCGTGCAGGCCGAACTGGCCTCTCCCTATGCTGAACTGCTCCCGCTCCAGCAGCGGGTCGCCGCTGCCGAATCCCTCGCGCAGCAGAGTAGGGAGGAAGCGCTTCGCCAGCAGACGCTGGAGCGCATGCACGCCCCCATGCTCCAAGACCTCAGGATCAGAGCCAACATGGTGCTGGGTGCCATCTGCGACGAACATGCCCCTCATCCCCACGCAGACGATTATGCCAATCACCTTCGCTTCTTAACCGATGTGGTGACACGCCTGGAGAACCGATCCGAGAGGGTTCGCGAGCTCGTTGAAGAGAGGAGCCGTGGCCTGCTCGGGCGCGCGTTCTCCCGTCTCTTCAGCCACCTCCAGAACATTGGCCCCTACTTTGATTTTGACGCAGCCATTGCCTCGGTGCTCGAGGCCATCCGGGGCGATCTGGCATGCTGGGTGGAAGACAATGTGGATGCTCTAGTGAGGGCCTTCACCTCCGAGGACGATGGGGTGATGGTCGTGGTAGATGAAGGTGGTGTGTTCGACGATGGTGAGGGTGATGCCGACAGCAGTGACAGTGATGCCAGCGACGGCGATGGGGACGCCAGCGACGCGCATGAGGGCGAACCAGAGGATGCAGTGAGCGACGTGTCCGACTGAGTCCGTGCTTCCTTGTCTTTGATCCTGCATGCGAAAGCTTGGGCACGGCCCTGAAAGTCGTGAGAGCATTTTCAGGAGGAGAAGCCCCTCATGTAAACAGACTATTGTTTCTACTCCTTAGGCCAAACTGGAAATGTGTTCTTATGAGCTCACGAGTCCCGCCATAGGCTTACTGCTGCGATTTACCTTGGTCTGGTAAATCTTCGAACCGGCTCATATGGTTGTGAGCTTTTGAGGAGCCTGCCGATCCGCCCGAGAGGGCCTCGCGAGAAGTAACTGCCAGCCATGGCAAGACGTGCGTGCAGCGCATGTGTGCCGCGCTCAACCCCTGCTCATGAGGGGAAGGCAGCAGGTGCGAACTCCAAGTCAAGGCAAGGAACCAAATCGCAAGAAATCGCACGAACGAGAAAAGACACTCCCTGTGCAAATCAACGAAAATTCGACTTCAAACTTAAATCCAGGGCCAAAAACAGGGCTACAAAAAAGAGGTTAAAAGCAAACGGCCGCGTCTGGCATCAAGCTAGTCTTGTTGTCTTCAAGTATTCCCACAAGGCGGAGCTAAGTGCTTTCACAGGCCGTGAGCATAGTCATTGGGGGACAGTGTCGACGGCCAGCGCGGAGCATGGTGCTTTCACTAGGGCATGGGCGGGAGCCCCCGAAGCCCGAGGGCGGCACTCCGGAGACTCCAGGGCGTGAACAACCCCACTCGTTATTACGTGAGAGTGTCACGAGCGAAGACCTTCATAGGCGTGAGCCTTGCTTCATATCACCAGATGAGGGCCCCGCCTTGTGCCACCCTCGACCACCGTTGGGGCGTACGGAACCAGGACGAGACCAAGGGGCAAAGGGGACGCTAGAGGCGCCCTCGGTGACCACGGGTCCTCTGCCGAGGGAAGGCTCACCAGCGCCTCCCCGGCAGAGGGCCTATCTACGGGCGACGCCTTGCTCCGCGCGATGCGGGGAAGGGCCTTGCTCCCGGCTCCTTCCTTGCACCCCCCATTGCGCTGCCCCTGGTGGAATGGGGGCTGCCGTGCTGGGGCTGGGGTCCACTTCTGTGACCTGGTTCACTTGCGACCCATGGTTAGCATAAGCTTGCTCCTAAGAGATTAGCGGTACCCTGTAACTGTTGTCGACAGCGTGGTCGACGAGGCACCCGGGTGGCTCCTGAAAGGCCTCAGCTTCTAGCACCTCCTCTTCCCAGCCTAGCTCGAGGAATGAGCCAGGGTCATCCTCCAGCGTGTACTCCTGGCCCATCATGTGGGGCACGTAGGCCTCTGAGGCCGTCGCCCCGAAAACCTCGCCGAAGTACCCCGCGCTCCACATCGCCTGGCCTAGCGCGCCGCCCTAAGGATGGTAGGGCGGCACCCTATCGGGGTCGTGAGTGGCAACGCCCGTTCCCACACCGGTCGGGGATGGCACATGTGTGGTTGGGCGTCCGGTGCCGCTGGTGGCGCCGATGTCAATGAAGCCCCCTAGCACGCCCAGGGGCGCGCTGGCGCAGCGAGGCCCGCCATGCGACCCAGCCGCAGTCTGAGGCATAAGCAAAGAGCAGAAAGGTGGTGCTCCCCTGGCTGTGGCGTCCAATAGCTCGGCGACGCGTTCCAGCAATGCATCTCGGTCGCTCTCCATCAGTTGGCACCGCAACAGCTCCCGTGCCACTGTGAGTGCAGCCCTCATGTTCGCTTTTTCTCGCCGGGTGTGCGGCGCCGTTGCCGCGGAGTAGCTTGAGGCCCTTGCGACAGCCCGCGCGCGCCATGGCGTAAGGGAGGACGGCGCCGAGCCGCGCCGCCCGTGCCCCACAGCATTTGGCGGCGCGCGTGTCACCCGAGGCACGGAGTTGAGGTCTTCTTCGGTGGCTGACGCCACCCGAGCTGGCCAGGCCGCCCAGTGGTCGGCGTCAGCCCTAAGGTCGCCGGTCATCGGCACTGTTGAGTGTTGGCGGGTCTGCTAATGGAAGAGAGGCCTCAGATCACCCCAACCTGGCACGCCAACTGTCGTATTTCGGGTTTCGGCAAAACCCTTGAGGTTCGAACACTGGGGTGCGCACAAATATCACTCCTCCCGCTAGCTCTCGCCCTCACCACGATCTCAAGGCATAGCACGTGGAACTCGCAGAACCAAGAGACACAAGGTTTATACTGGTTCGGGCCACCAATGCGATGTAAAACCCTACTCCAGAGTGGTGGTGTTGGTGGATTGCCTCTTGGGCTGAGGATGAACAGTTACAAGGGAAGAACAACCTCCTGAGGAGAGATGTTCTTGTGCTTGGTGAGTTTGTGTGGATGAGGAGCAGTGCTGGATCTGATCTGTCCCCCTACTATGGTGGTGGCTGGTCCTTTTTATAGAGGCCCTGGTCCTCTTCCAAAATATCGAGCGGGAAGGGATCCAATAATGGCCAAATTTGAAGGGAGATAACTAGTACAAGTTATCTTGACTAAAGGTGGACTTCGCCAGCCAAAGGCTCTGGTGGTGACGCCGTCCTGGGCTCCACGGTGACCTCTGTCCTGTCGTCCTGCTGGTCTTGGTCTTGTTGCACTGATATGGAAACCTTTGCCTGATGCCTCGGGACTCCTCGCCTGTGCTTGCTTCTTTACCACCAAAGAGGAAACGAGGACACTGTGCGCACTGGCGCCTGCCTGGCGCCCGCCTGTCATGGCTTGCATCACAGGAACCTCGTGAGGTGCCCTTCGCCTTGATCTCTCCGCCCCTCGCGAGCTAGCCTGGTGAGGCCGCCCCTGAGGAGGTCTTGCGTCGTCTGCCTCGCCAGGCTTGGCCCCTCGCGAGGGTCTTGATTGTTTGCTGGTGAAGATGGGCCGTACAGGGCCGATGGTAGAGCCACGCCGTGGGCCGCAGGCAGGCAAGTCTGGGGACCCTCGTTCCCAGGACGCCGACAAGCTTCCTCACTTGGTGCTAGTTCATCGATATCTCATTGCCCCATATGCATAAAGGGTCGAAGCACGGATCTTTACCAATGACATATGTACCTAAAAGCACCAAGTTAATATTAGAAGCTAAACAGCAATTGCATAATGATGTAGTACAATACTCTTTTATAATATATTACAACATCCAATATACTCACATATTAGATGAATTAGCATCTTATATTATGGGCTGGAAGGAGTTTAGTGCATTCTTACAAATTATCGGCTGATTAACTGCTGCTGTATCCATGGGTTACAGTTAGTTTGAGCTAGTTCGGGCTCAAATAGCCCTAAAGTATATCTAAACATGAGGGCTAGTTTGAGCTAGTTGCATCTATAACCCACCCAAAAAAAACTATTCAACCCAAGAGGTACTAATTGGAGCTAGTTCTCCTAGTGCATTTATGGTCAATCTAACCCTGCCATCCAAACAACTCTTTGGATGGAGTTAGTTTAGGGTTAGTCATGAGCTAGAAACTAACTCTAACCTCTAGCTAAGTAGAGTACCCAAACAGGGTTGTGTTGTTGTTGTTGCTGCAACTTCTCTTCTACGTATATCTAGACATCATCAGAACATTAATGTAACACTCTTCATTGTCGCTATGTGGCCTAGGATTGCATATTTAGACATTAACACTACTAGGGAAAACCTTATACACAGAATCTTAGCAGTAGCGCTGGTCAAAATAGCTCGCTACTGCTACTTAGTACTAGCGAGTTTAAATAAACCGCGCTATTGCTACTACTTTAGCAGCAGCACGAGTAAGGAAAACACGCTGCTGCTATGTTTGTACTGGGCGCAGGTGGCCAGCCCCACTTAGCAGTAGCGCGTATTTGAAACCACCACTACTGCTACACTCGGTAGTCGTAGCGTTTATTTCGAAAACGCGCTACTAATTACTTAACTTATCTTCAGCACGCGCCCGACCCTCTCACTCACTCTCGCCCGTGCTGAACCCATCGTCCGCCGCCGCCGCCGCACTGCTCCTCCACCGAGGTACTCCCTCCTCCTCCCTCATCCTCCGGCCGCCCTCCTCCCACCCAACCCTCCTCCTCCGGCCGCCCCTCCCTCCTCCTCCGGCCGCCCTCCTCCCACCGCCCCTTCTTCCTCCTCCGGCCGCCCCCTCCCACTCCCCCCCGGCCTCCCTCCTCCTCTGGCCGCCCCTCCACCTCCTCCCCCCGCCCCCTCCCTCCTCTGATCCCACCGGCCGCCCTTTTCTATTTTTTACTATAGGTTTTTTACTATTGTATAATGCAGTTTTTTTACTGTTTTTAGTAAGTGTTTAAAATAATTAGTAAGTAAATTAATAAAACTAAATGAACTAGTTTATTTTTAGTAAGAACTAGTTGAATTAATAGAACTAATGCATTTTTAGTAAGAAAACTAATATAACTAGTTGAACTAGTTTATTTTTAGAATGAACTAGTTTATTTTTATTTATAGTAAGAACTAGTTGAATTAATAGAACTAGTTGAAAATGTCACATTTGTTGTTATTTTTTTAGTTTAAGCAATTATTCTCGCATCAACGTCGATGATGCCTATCTCGCATCCTCATCGTCGATACCCGTCATTCGCTAGGATTTTAGTTTAAGCAACTTATAGGGTTTTTGTTTTTGCAGAAATCAAGTTGCCCCTCCATCATCCCCATCGTCGTCCCCATCACCAACCCCCTCCGACCTCGAGGTGAGACCAGCAAAATCTCCATGTCAATATGAGTCCTATAAGATATGATGTAGATAAAAACATGTTTATCTTGTGTTGCTCAAATATGAGTCCTATAAGATATGATGTCGGTGATGGTCGTTACACCTCCGAGTGGCCTATGTTTTGTCAGAGTGTTGATTAATTTCCGCTCCGGCAAATTTCAAGTGCTCGATATGTCCTTTTTTAGCAAAGGTCATGCCAGAATTTTCCGTGAATCTTGGCATGACTTGTGCTATAATATGTAGGAAATATCGAGTGGCCTGGATTTTCTAGAAAGATAATTAAACGATATTTCGGGTTGACTTTAAGTCTATTGAGGCTGCACCATATATGAGAGGATGAAGAATCCTGACTATTGTTGTGGGGTTCGTTTCTCCTTCTTCTCCTTGTGCTAGACCTTTGTTATGCACTAGGGGAAGGAGGAATAACGACCATCACCGACGGTCGCAAATGTCAAAGAGGAATCAGTGAGGGAGAGTCTCCACCATATATGAGAGGACGAAGAATCCCGACTATAGTCGTGGGGGTCGCTTCTCCTTCGTTACCGTGTGTTAGACATTTTGGTGTAATGCACTAGGGGAGGAACAGAGGAGCGACCATCACCAACGGTCGAATGCATACACCACGTGAGCTGAGAGTTTTCAAGAAAAGACTCGACAGGCCGATAGTTAACCCGTCATGAATAATAATGATCTCATTTAGTTTTTGTAGTAAATATATTTAATTGTACAAGTTTAATCTTTGAATTATGAACGTAGCAAATGTCGTCATCGGACGACGAAAGTCTCCCGAGGGAGTGCAGCTGGTGCCACGACGATCAAGGTCTGTGCGACAGGCCTCACCTGGACGAAGATCGGCGCTTCAACATTAAGCTCGAGGAGACCTTCGATGTTGAAACGGTACGCAACAACGAGAAGTGTTTTTTTCGTAATTAAGCATGACTTCAACTATTTGAACGTGTAATTTTCATCTTTTACCTTTCGAGTAGCTTATCCCATGCCATGCAAGACGCTATGTCTTGGAGAGGATGGATTTTGAAGATCATGAAAATTTTGAAACAAAGAAAATTCACCTAAGGACCCATCATGGTATGGATTTTGAAGTAAATCTGTACAATGCTCAAAGTGTAACCCATTTTGGTTGCCAAAATTGGGAAGCACTTTGCAAGATGTATGGTTTTTATGAGGGTATGCTTGTCACCATGGATCTTGGTGATATTGACATCAACCAAGACAATATGGACATTTGGGTCCTTGTTGATACGCTTCCAGTTCTACCGCTATGTGAGTTTCTCAAACATAGTTATTAACTAATTTATATTGTTTATTTCAAAATAGTTGACAGCTTATTTACATTGACAGCTTATTTTCATTCTTCAAACAATGTGCGGAACATGGTAGACAAAACGTACTACACCGATGGCTCCGAATTAACTTATCAGGAGAAAAATCATCTGGTCACATATTGTACTGATCTTAAGAATTACAATACCTATTATCATACTCCTCCAAATTATGGTCAATACGTGCCACTAGTGCACGTGTTGAACCACGGTAACTTCCATGGAGATACCCTGGTAAGATTTTTTACTATTACAACATCCGTGCATCTTTTGCATACTTCTAAAACTAGTACATCATTGCTAACTATGAAGTTATTACTATGTTTTTCAACAGAAAATCCTGATAGATTATCTGCCTCATTTGATGTATTAGAATGGTCGCCTTAATGTTTTGAACATACAACCAAGTTATCCTACAAATCTCACGTGTCCACACCGGATTTCTAAAACCGATGAACACATGATAATCAAAGAATGGAAAAATGTATGGACAGTCGTAAGGAGGTTCTTGGAAGGAACATTGTGCGAAAGGCGAGAATTGGGATAGGATAATGTCCATTCTCCATAATGGAGAGTCAGCGGCTATCTTGTTTTATTCTATTTTACCTAAGAGAATATAGTAGGTCCTAAGAGAATGTAGTAGGTCCTATGAGGTACAATATGTTTATTATGTGGTGCAATGTGTTAGAGTTGATGATGAGGAGTAGTTGTGATTATGACTAGTGACCAACTTGCTATGTGATGTCTCATTGATGAAAACGATGATCATGAGGAGGTGTTATATGACAATGATTTATTATGATGACAAGTTGT
This sequence comes from Triticum urartu, assembly GCF_056163025.1. Classification (NCBI taxonomy): domain Eukaryota; kingdom Viridiplantae; phylum Streptophyta; class Magnoliopsida; order Poales; family Poaceae; genus Triticum; species Triticum urartu. The sequence continues at coordinate 430,300,030 of NC_141873.1, forward strand.
TAATGATATGATGATGATGATGATGATGATATTTATTATATCATTGGGTGAAAGAACCGCGGATTAGTTTCAAGTGGATGTGCATCCACTTGAAACTAGTCCATGGTTCTTTCTTACAGTGATGTAATAACTCATTATGATGTAAAAACAATCTCTAAATTGCCGCGGTATGAAAACTTGTATAAAGGTATATGAATACAACATGAAATAAAGAAGTAAAATACGAAATAGTAGTAGTAGCGTGTGCTGGGAGAAGCGCTACTAGTAATTACCAGTAGAGCTCTTTGGAGGAAGCGCTACTACTAAGTGGATATAGAAGTAGCAAGGTTCAACCCATGCTATTGCTAACCTTTAGCTGTAGCGCCTGTCCCCACGCTACTGATAGGTATTAAACCAACGCTACTACTAGGGTTTTCCCTAATAGTGTAAGTATAGTGCATGTTGCTATATAGCCTCTGATATATTGCATATGGCCCTAGTTAACCTAACGATAAATGGGTTGCAGAAATATTCGGTTAAAAGTCCGATTCAACGATTAGTCCCTTATCAGCCCCCGACCTATATGGTACCAGCTACCGATATCCTGAACAGTGAGCATATATAAGCCATGGGATGAAACTAAACTCGATGGAAAACAACAGTCGTTCCCAAAATTGTCCTGTGTAGGTATATTGAGAAGCATGTTAAGCACAGCAGGCTAAACATCAACCAAAATTATCCATGGCAGACAAAATAATCTCCAAAAGATAGCTTCAGTGTGCAGGTTTAAGCACGCTGGTAAAGCAAAACAAGTGGAAAGGTGTGTTAACTGCAACAGGCCTAACATTTAACAACAAGCAAACATAGTCATTCAAACTGGTATTGTGCCAGTCTAAGTACACTGGTTATTGTTAAATAAAAATGGAAAGGCGTGTTAACTACAAGATGCAACAACCAAATGTAGTCATTCATAGTGGTATTGTTGAAACTGGTAGTGATGAAATTGAACTGCACAGTTCATACTTGCACGTATAGAACATCATGTTGTGAATAACCGGAATAAAGAAGGCATACTACGAACAACCAAAGATAGCATTTGGAACTAGACATATGCTAACTACAAACAACCGAACAATTAAAACCCTTTAGAGGAGGCATATGCTAGCTATAATAGGCTTAACAACAAGCAAATATATGCATTCCTATCGGTATGTTTAATACTGGATTGATGAAATGTACTGCATAGTAAATAATTGCACATATAGAGCATCACATTATGAACAACTGAAATAAACAAGGCATACTGCAAACAACCAGATATAGCAATTAACTACAAAAGGGACTCTACAAAACAAATCATGGGTTTCCCCTGTGAATAGGCACAACAAAACAAATCATGGGTTTCCTCACTTGTCACAGATGGGCTCGTTCCTGTCAGAAGAGCATGGACCCTAGATGCGCTCCATGTTGTCGCGGATGGGCTCCTTCCCCTTGGAAGAGCACGTCTGTAGGGTGCCCTCCCTGATGTCGCAGACGGGTGCTTTCCCCTTGGAAGAGCAGATGGGCTCTTTCCCCTCGGAAGAGACGAAGAGGGTGCCCTCCTCGTGGTCGCCGTCGATGAGTGATACATCTCCAACGTATCTATAATTTTTGATTGCTCCATTCTATATTATCTACTGTTTTGGGCAATATTGGGATTTATTATCCACTTTTATATTACTTTCGGGACTAACCTATTAACCGGAGGCCCAGCCCAGATTTGCTGTGTTATGCCTATTTTAGTGTTTCAAAGAAAAGGAATATCAGACGGAGTCGAAACGGAACGAAATCAACTAGAGAAGTTATTTATGGAAGGAAAGCCACCGGATAGACTTGGACCCTACGTCAGAAGATGAAGGAGGTGATCACGAGGGTAGGGGGCGCGCCCACCCCCTGGGGCGCGCCCCCTGCCTCGTGGATCCCCCTCTGGTCCACCGACGTACTTCTTTCACCCATATATACCGACGTACCCTAAAACTTCCACAACAGAACCTAGATTGGGAGTTCCACCGCCGCAAGCCTCTGTAGCCACCAAAAACCTAATCGGGACCCTGTTCTGGCACCCTGCCGGAGGGGGGATCCCTCACCAGTGGCCTTCTTCATCATCCCAGCGCTCTCCATGACGAGGAGGGAGTAGTTCACCCTCGGGGCTGAGGATATGTACCAGTAGCTATGTGTTTGATCTCTCTCTCGTGTTCTTGATTTGGCACGATCTTGATGTATCGCGAGCTTTGCTATTATAGTTGGATCTTATGTTTCTTCTCCCCCTCTTCTCTCTTGTAATGGATTGAGTTTTCCCTTTGAGGTTATCTTATCGGATTGAGTCTTTAAAGATTTGAGAACACTTGATGTATGTCTGGCCGTGCGTATCTATGGTGTCAATGGGATATCACATGCCACTTGATGTATGTTTTGGTGATCAACTTCTGGTTCCGCCCATGAACTAATGCATAGGGGTTGGCACACGTTTTCGTCGTGATTCTCTAGTAGAAACTTTGGGGCACTCTTTGAGGTTCTATGTGTTGGTTGAATAGATGAATCTGAGATTGTGTGATGCATATCGTATAATCATACCTACGGATACTTGAGGTGACATTGGAGTATCTAGGTGACATTAGGGTTTTGGTTGATTTGTGTCTTAAGGTGTTATTCTAGTACGAACTCTAGGGCTGTTTGTGACACTTATAGGAATAGCCCAACGGATTGATTGGAAAGAATAACTTTGAGGTGGTTTCGTACCCTACCATAATCTCTTCGTTTGTTCTCGCTATTAGTGACTTTGGAGTGACTCTTTGTTGCATGTTGAGGGATAGTTATGTGATCCAAGTATGTTATCATTGTTGAGAGAACTTGCAGTAGTGAAAGTATGAACCCTAGGCCTTGTTTCCTATCATTGCAATACCGTTTACGCTCATTTTTATCACTTGCTACCTTGCTGTTTTTATATTTTCAGTTTCCAAAAACCTATATCTTCCATCCATATTGCACTTGTATCACCATCTCTTCGCCGAACTAGTGCACCTATACAATTTACCATTGTATTGGGTGTGTTGGGCACACAAGAGACTCTTTGCTATTTGGTTGCAGGGTTGCTTGGGAGAGACCATCTTCAACCTACGCCTCCTACGGATTGATAACCTTAGGTCATCCACTTGAGGGAAATTTTCTACTGTCCTACAAACCTCTGCACTTGGAGGCCCAACAACGTCTACAATAAGAAGGTTGCGTAGTAGACATCAAGCTATTTTCTGGCGCCGTTGCCGGGGAGGCTAGGTAAGTGAAGGTATATCTTTATATCTTGCAATCGAATCTTTTTGTTTCTTGTTTTAGCACTAGTTAGTTTATAAAATAAAATTACCAAAAAAATGGAATTGAGTTTGTCTCATACGCTTCACCTTTTTAATATCTTTCGTGAGTATGATGGAAAGGAAAATTGTGCCAAAGTGTTAGAAGAAGAAATCTATAAAATGTTTGGCACTAAACCTTTATATGATGAGCAAGATTGCAATGTTGTTAGTATGAATTCTATGAATATCCATGATGCTAATGATATGCAAAGCCACAAGCTTGGGGAAGCTATGTTTGATGAAGATGATATTTTTTGTCCCCCAAGCTTGGATGAGCCAATTTATTATGATGAAATCATGCTTCCTATCTATGATGATTATTGTGATGACACGTATGCTCTAAAGAATAATGATAACCATGAAACTTGTCATCTTGATCTTAACTTTCAATCACATGATAGTTATTTTGTTGACTTTGCTCCCACTATTATTCATGAGAAGAATTTTGCTTATGTGGAGAGTAATAAAAATTCTATGCTAGTAGATCATGAAAAGAATGCTTTAGGTGCTGGTTATATTGTTGAATTCATTCATGATGCTACTGAAAATTATTATGAGGGAGGAATATATGCTTGTAGGAATTGCAATAATATCAAGTTTCCTCTCTATGTGCTTAAAATCTTGAAGTTATGCTTGTTTTACCTTCCTATGCAAGTTCATTATTGTTCCCATAAGTTGTTTGCTCACAAAATCCCTATGCATAGGAAGTCGGTTAGACTTAAATGTGCTAGTCATATTCTTCATGATGCTCTCTTTATGTTTCAATTCTTATCTTTTATGTGAGCATCATTGAAATCATCATGCCTAGCTAGGGGCGTTAAACGATAGCGCTTGTTGGGAGGCAACCCAATTTTATTTTAGTTTCTTGCTTTTTGCTTCTGTTTAGGAATAAATAATCCATATAGCCTCTGGTTAGATGTGGTTTTATGTTTTAAATATTGTTTGTGCCAAGTAAGACCTATAGGATCTTCTTGGATGATAGTTATTTGATCCTGCTGAAAATTCCAGAAACTTTCTGTTCACGAAAACAATTGTTTAAAATCACCAGAACGTGATAAAATACTGATTCCAATTGCAGAAGATCAATAAACAAATTTTATAGGACTTCCAATTTTGGTAGAATTGTTTGAGTTCCAGAAGTTTGCGTTAGTTACAGATTACTACAGACTGTTCTGTTTTTGACAGATTCTGTTTTTCGTGTGTTGTTTGCTTATTTTGATGAATCTATGGCTAGTAAAATAGTTTATAAACCATAGAGAAGTTGGAATACAGTAGGTTTAACACCAATATAAATAAATAATGAGTTCATTACAGTACCTTGAAGTGGTGTTTTGTTTTCTTTCGCTAACGGAGCTCACGAGTTTTCTGTTAAGTTTTGTGATGTGAAGTTTTCAAGTTTTGGGTAAAGATTCGACGGACTATGGAATACAGATTGGCAAGAGCCTAAGCTTGGGGATTCCCAAGGTACCCCAAGGTAATATTCAAGGATAACCAAGAGCCTAAGCTTGGGGATGCCCCGGATGGCATCCCCTCTTTCGTCTTCGTTCATCGGTAACTTTATTTGGACCTATATTTTTATTCACCACATGATATGTGTTTTGCTTGGAGAGTCATTTCCTTCCGTTAGTTTTTTCTTTCTGTCATTTAGATTAATTTTTTGCATCTCTATTTTCAATAAAAATGTCAAGGATAGCTTTTGCCATGCTTATTTTGCAAGTATGCATGTTGCTGTTTGAAAACAGAAAGTTCACCGCTGTTGCAAAAATTCCCTAGAAAAGTCAGAATGTGATAAAATGTTGAAACCTTTTGCATAATGAGCTCTGATAAATTTACTAGAGTGGTAATTTTCTTTTATAATTTTTCGAGCTAGGGAAGTATGGATTTTTCTGCATTCTTTACTGACTGTCCTGTTTAGGCAGATTGCTGTTATGTTTGCATTGTTTGCATACGTTTGCTTATTTAATGATTCCATTTGATGATGGGAGTTCTAAATATGCAGAGGCATTTAGTATGCAATGTTGAATAATGATTTTAGTGATTTGCTACAGTAGAGTATTATAAGGTTTGTGCATTGGTTTATACTAACCTATCTCACGAGTCCTTGTTGAGTTTTGTGTGGATGAAGCTTTCGAGATTTAGGAGACAGTGATATGAGAGGAATTAAGGAGACACAAAAGCTCAAGCTTGGGGATTCCCAAGGCACCCCAAGATATTATTCCAACAAGTCTCAAGCATCTAAGCTTGGGGATGCCCCGGTAGGCATCCCACCTTTCTCCTTCAACAATTATCGGTTATGTCGTGGAATTGACACGGCAGATGTCCTTTTGCAAGGACTTAGTCATGGATCCATCGCAACTAGGAAGCTTAAAGGGGTTAATCGGGACAAGGACACGCGAGGTTTATACTAGTTCACCCCCTTACGGTGAAGGAAGGCCTACGCCTAGTTGGGTTGGTATTGCTTGAGGTTTCGATGACCAGGGAGCGAGATACGCTATGCCTGGCTCTCGATGAGTTGTTTCTTGCCCTAAGCCGCTGGCGGGTCGTCCCCTTATATACACGGGTTGACGCCCTGCGGCCTACAGAGTCCCGGCCGGCTGATAAACAGTGTCCAGCTCGGCGACTAGTTACTTCTACCTTACAGTACAAGTTATACCATCATGGCGGTTTATCTTTACGGGCTTCAGAGTCGCCAGTGGGCCTTTAGGCCCTTTAGTGAACCGCCATCTTCATGCCTTGGTCTTGGGCTTCTAATGATCCTCTCTTTGCGTAACCCGGCCCCTCCTGGCCGGCTTACACAAATAGTTATATCCCCAACATTAGGCCCCAGATTGATTTGAACCGGTTCATGTCAATCTTTGAAAACCTTTTGAACTGGCCTTTAGTCTTCTCTCTTGTGTGAAAATTGTAACCCGCCGTGACGTCATCATCTGGATCCGGGTTAAATCATCATGACGTCATCTTCAATAAAACTTATATTTTAATTCGTCATATCTTCAACAGATCTCTGCCTTTACTGACCCTCCCAAAAATCGAGGCGTCGGGGCCGCTGGATAATGATGTCTTGGTCTCCTCGTTTCTCGCGCCGTCTCAGTCGGCCCTCGATCCTTATAAATAAACGCGACCTAGGTCTTTTTCATTTCCTCCGGTCGTCTTCTTCCTCGCACCTCCTTCTCTGTCGCTCAAGCTCCGCCGCCGCCGCCGTCGAACCCCTCGTCTTCACCGACTCAGGCCGCTGCATCACCCTAATTCTGACCAGAAAACGACGGCGACCCTCCGCAGCTCTTCCGCATCTGTAAGTTCCTCCTTTCCCCTTTCTCAGATCTGCACTGAAGCCATCTTGAGTTCGTCGGCGTTCATTGCCGCCTAACGCAACCCTCCATTAATTCTCACCTCCAATGCCTTGCTCAGATCATAAAAACCACATAGAACTGCTACGGAGGACGCTTTGTGCTTATTCTGTATGAAAACAGATCTCATTTCCTTGTTTTGGAAGCCCTCCTTAAGTACATGAACTTCCCTGTACTGTTTTTAGGTTTAGAAATTTTTCCTTTCCAGAGCATCGTTTGATCCAAAATAATAATTGCAATTTGTGAAACCTGTTTGCTCCATACTTAGCCAAAAACTGCATCTATTGATTCTGTTTCAGCCATAGTAGTTCGTGTAACTGGCTTAAGATAATACCGGCTGTTAGCACCGCTTGCTTCTGGCGACTTTAAGAAAATCTTAATCATCTTTAATACCTGCAGCTGTTAAACATTATCGCATAGTTACCTGTATGTCATTAGGCCCCTTCTTAAATCGCCATTCTGAGTAACTCAATAATGCTTTCCTCCGGGTTATAGTTTAACCGGAAAAATTCTTTATCTTGTTGTAGGCTTCGATTTACACAATGGCACTCAAAGCTCCCAAGCCTCCGGTGACCTGTAATTGGGTCCCATCTATTGTCACGGAAAGTAAATTGTCCGGATTTGTGAAGTCTAGTTATCTGCCCAAGAAGGAGGTCATGTCTTATCATGCTCCTGAACCGTCCGAGGAGAAACCTCATCCCAAAGAAGGGGAGGTAGTAATCTTTACAGATCACATGATCCGGGGCTTCGCTCCACCCGGTTCAAAATTCTTTAGAGACGTTTTGCACTTGTTTGACTTAAGACCTCAAGACATCGGCCCAATTCCGTGTCAAATATCTGCAACTTCCAAGTTTTTTGTGAGGTCTACCTTGGAGAAGAGCCCAGCCTACTTTGATTCAGGGAATTGTTCTATCTGAACCAGCAGAATGAGCGTGCCAACGGGCCCAGTCTGGAACTTGGTGGCATATCGATTCAAAGATGGAGAGACTGCCTGTTCCCTTATGCTGAATTGCCGAGTCATCCAAAGGACTGGAACCAGACATGGTTCTACTGCCAGGATTCTTCTCCGGCTGGTGAGAACCCGCTGCCCGGCTTCCATGCATTGCACCTTGAATCTACTCACCCGCTGCCGGATAAATTGACTGCCATTGAACGTCTGCCACTCACCCCCAAGATCAAGAAGATTAAAGCTCTTTTGGGGAACGGCTTGGATGGCATTGACCTGGTCCGAGTCTGGGTTGCTTGGAGAATAATTCCATTAAGCCGCCGCCCCGGCATAATGTGTAATTACTCAGGCGAGAAAGATGACCCTCAACGTCATAGCCCTGACGACTTACCAGATGATGTAGTGGAGGCTACCACTCAGTCTTTGTTAAAGGAGGGTACAGTGACCAGCAATGCCTTCGGGTTATTGCCTTTCTACAAACAAAACCCGGCCCCTGCAGTAAGTCCCAGTTATTACCTTTTACTATGCTTATACCTTGCTTTTACTTATAACCTTTCTCAACTTCTCTTCAGGCAAAAGACAGCTTCTGGAAGGTTCATTATGACCATGAGGCGGCCAAACTGGCCAGGGCTCCTAAGAAAGCCGATAGAAAAGCCGCCAAGCCTACCACCTCTAGGAAATGAAAAACAAGCGCCTCGGAGATGCTTCAACTTGATGACTCCGATGACAATGAAGAAGAGGTAACTTTTAGACTTCCATGACCATTTTATCATCATTTCACTGACATGATTCCTCTTTCAGGAAGACACGGGAAACAGCCAACCCGTCGAAGAAGAGGTAACTATAATCTCCTCCGACTCCGAGCCTCTACCGCGTTAGAAAATTCGAAGAGTAACCCAGAAAGTAAGATTTTCACATCCTTTGGCTTACCAAGACCCTGACTTTCTTTTGAAGCAACAGCAATTTGAAAGCCGGAGGCAGACCCGAACCAGCAAGGACGCAGAGCTCTCCTCCGGCTTGCCTGACGTAACCCGGAAGTGTCGGACTGAGGTTATCTCCGACTTATCCCCTTTTTTACCTTTGGCGGGTCTAATCCGTCAACCTCTCAATTCATCTGACTCCAATTATCAGGATACATCTCCTTCATCCAGCGAGTCTATGCAATCAAACATGCCGGCTTTTAAGACTGCCCCTGGGTAATATCAATTTATTTACCTTACATTTTTCCTTCCTCATGTTCCTTTACTCATTCTTCCGCTTTGTCCATAGTGTGCAAGTGAAGCCCAGGAAGAAAACGAAGAAAGATAAGCCGGCCCAAGATCCTGTGGTGACTGAATTGGAACTGGGCACAGCTGCTCCCGGCTCTCCCACACATCAACCGCCATCTGAACCAGCTCAGGATACTTCAGTACCAACGTCTGATTCGCCTGCTGAAGATATTCTTGATGGTTCTGTCAACCCGGAAGCACCTAGCCTGGTTAAAACGGCCGACCCAGAAGTGGAATTTCTCAAGGCTCAATTCGTTGAACCGGCCAGGCCCACTGTCCTTGCCAAGTGTTCAGCTAAAGAGGAGTTGCTAGAACGCCGTAAGGCCAAGATGGATATCACCGACTATACTCATTTGAGTATTGGAGAGATCGTCTCAAGCTACATCAACCAGGTGCAAAGCAACCGTGACTTGGAGATTGACATGGTGAAGCAAATACAGCAAAAATCTGAGGTATAACTTACGCTTCCTTACTTTCAATCATACTTACCGTACCAGCCCCCAAGTCTATTGCTTATGAATAAATATGCTGTAGACATAGAAACATTGTTAGAGCTGCTTGCCCGACTTAAAGAAGAAATATTTAAATCGGCTGTAACACAATACCTTCGACTTGCGATACACATTAGCCCCCAAGTGCCAAGCATCTTTGCTTGCAAAATGCTTGGGACTTTAATATCCAGGACAGGCTTAATAATTTAGAAAGCTTCAGTACACATTAGCCCCCAAGTGTCAAGTATGTTTGCTTGCAAAGTGCTTGGGACTTAAAATTATTTATCATGATTCTAACTGTAACCTAGGATAACGCAGGCCACCATAAGTCAATTTGAATCGGAGATTGCTGACCTTAAGAGCCGCCTATCAGCCCAGGAACTTGAAATTCAAAATGCCAACTCCAAGTTTGAATTCAGCGTCTCTGAACAAGAGAAGTTGAAGAAGAACTTTGAAGCGGATAAGAAAATCTAGGCTGACAAAAAAGCCTTACTGGTGACCCGGGCCGAGACAGTAGAAACATCACTTGCAGAAGTAAACACCGAACTGTCCGGCTTAAAGGATTATATATCTCAAATGGTCTCAGCAATCTTTGGTAAGTATCCATATATGAAAACTTAAATACTGCAAAACCTTTTGTTGATAAATACCTTAATTCTTATCTCTGGTTTACCTTATGCTTTTTAACAATATAGGCCCCAGGAGTACCAACCTTAAGCAAAATATGCTGATCAAGCTGAAGGCAGTGTATATACTGGTGGAACAACTTTACACTGGGTCACAACGTGCTCTGGCCGTTGTGGCTTTATCTAATGGCGTTCCTTATCTCCTTCAAGACATGCTGAAACGACTTGCCGTACTCCCTCAGCGGGTTCAAGAGCTAAGGCGGGCATCCACGAGAGCCGGGGCTATAGCAGCGTTGAGCCGGGCTAAAGCATGGATTCCAGAACTAGACCCGACCGACATCACTCTTGGAAACCCGAGTCTAAAGGAGGATGGAACCTTATTTGATGAGGCAGACATTACCGCCTGTGTGAAAGACATACGCCCGGTGGCTACTCTTATTGGGAATGACACTGATCTGACCAAATATCAGCCAGGTCACGATAGGGAGAACCGGAGGATTCCAACACCTCATTACCATGAAGTCAGCCTGGTTCCTCCAACTCATAAGCACACTTTTGCCCCTGACGTCAATCCAACTGGCTTAATCGATGATGAAGCTGAGTTTGAGGCCTTGAGTGGCATTGACTGGGCCTCATCATCCTTCCAGGACAAAGCAGCCAGCGGAGAGGCGGAGAAGGATAACCCGGAAGCTTCAGGTCAACCCCAAGAGTAAATTGCCAGGTGCCACCTGCTTATGTCGTTGTAGAAAAACAATGCCGCATCATTCAGACTCGGGGAGTCTTGTAATAGAGTAGAAAATACTTTGAGTTTTGTTATGCCTTCGCGCATGCTTATGGCCCTTAATACTTGCATAAGCCGCCGTCACTATGCACTTCGTAGTTTATATGAATCTGTTATGTCCTTGCAGAAATGTCTTGCATTGCCCTACACATAAGACAAACAGAAAACCCCTTGGCGACTTATCGCTTTGAGGGTCACATAAGCTTCTGATAACCCGGAATATACACCGAATAATTACAGGAAAACCAACTTATGATTAAACTTAGTAGACGTAATCATAATGATATACCTGTGATGCTTATGGTTACTTTTCCGGCTTACATAAGCCAACCCCTGGGGGTAAGTTTAACTCTTGAAAATTGGCACATAAAAGTTCACCTGGTACTTAACAATCTGATGTAACCAATGTTAAGTCGGAGGATTGCAATGTACTCCATTATGTTTTCAAGAGGGTCGCAAGATATCCAATATTGATACTTGTAAAATATGATGAACAAAATTCAAGGGTTTCTGATTCGAATACGATCAGTGAACCATTCCAAAGGGGTTGAGCTAAGATTCGGATACGATCTGTTAGCCCCCAGTGGCTGTGGCGATGCCGATCAAGTGGGTATCGACAGCTATGTTCTCTTTGGTTCTCACGGGTCTCCTCCTCCGACTTACGTGAGTCTTTGTGCTCTCGAACATCAATAAGGTAGTATGACCCGTTGTTCAGATTCTTGCTGACCACAAAGGGTCCTTCCCAAGGAGGGGATAGCTTGTGCATGTCAGATTGATCCTGGATGAGTCAGAGCACTAAGTCGCTTTCCTAAAAGGTTTTGGACCTAACCCGGCGGCTGTGGTAGCGGCACAGGTCTTGCTGGTAAATCGCCGAGCGGGCTATTGCCAAGTCTCGCTCTTCATCCAACGGGTCGAGTGCGTCTTGTCGAGCTTTTTCGTTGTCTGCTTCAACATAAGCCGCCACACGGGGTGAGTCATGACGGATGTCACTTGGCAGGACTGCCTCTGCTCCATACACCATAAAGAAAGGCGTGTAACCTGTAGATCTGTTAGGTGTAGTATTGATGCTCCAAAGTACAGAAGGTAACTCCTCCACCCAACAACCCGGCGTCCGCTGCAAGGGGACCAAGAGCCGGGGCTTGATACCCCTCCAGATCTCTTGATTAGCTCGTTCTGCTTGACCATTGGATTGAGGATGAGCCACAGCCGAAACGTCAAGCCGGATATGCTCTCGTTGACAGAACTCTTTTTCATAAACTGGACCGCCGTGGCTGCATCACACTTACTGACTGGCTCTGCCTCCACCCAATTTGTGAACTTGTCAACCGCCACCAAGAGGTGCGTCTTTTTATCTTTAGACCTTTTGAAAGGCCCGACCATATCAAGCCCCCAGACTGCAAACGGCCAAGTAATTGGAATCATCCTCAATTCTTGAGCCGGCACATGGGCTCGCCTTGAGAACTTCTGACATTCGTCACATTTACTGACCAGATCTTCTACATCAGCATGAGCCGTCAGCCAATAAAACCCATGACGGAATGCTTTGGCCACAAGAGATTTTGAGCCGGCGTGATGACCACAATCGCCTTCATGAATCTCACGAAGGATCTCCTGACCCTCTGTAGGTGACACACAACGTTGAAACGCTCCAGTGACGCTGCAGTGATGTAACTCGCCATTGACAATTGTCATGGACTTGGACTGCCGGACGATTTGTCTTGCCAAGGTCTCATCTTCAGGCAACTCTCCCCGGGTCATGTAAGCCAAATAAGGCACTGTCCAATCTAGGATAACATGGAGAGCCACCACCAGTTGTGCCTCCGGGTCTGGTATTGCCAGATCTTCCTCTGTAGGTAACTTAACAGAAGGATTATGCAAAACATCAAGAAAGGTGTTAGGCGGCACCAGCTTATGCTGAGATCCCAGCCGGCTTAAGGTATCAGCCGCCTCATTCTTCCTTCGATCAATGTGTTCCACCACATAACCCTTGAAGTGTCCAGCCACAGCATCAACTTCACGACGGTAAGCCACCATAAGGGGATCTTTAGAGTCCCACTTGCCTGACACCTGTTGAGCCACAAGGTCTGAGTCTCCTAAGCATCTTACCCGGCTCAAGTTCATCTCTTTGGCCATCCGGAGACCATGGAGTAGGGCCTCGTACTCAGCTGCATTGTTAGTACAAGGAAACATAAGCCGGAGCACATAACAAAATTTGTCACCTCGAGGGGAAGTTAACACGACTCCAGCCCCCGAGCCTTCCAACTGTTTGGACCCATCAAAGTGAATAGTCCAATATGTGTTATCGGGTTTCTCCTCAGGTGCCTGTAGCTCTGTCTAGTCATTGATGAAATCCACCAAAGCCTGAGACTTAATGGCAGTGCGTGGTACATACTTCAGACCATGAGGCCCAAGCTCGATGGCCCACTTGGCGACTCGTCTTGTAGCCTCTCTGTTCTGAATAATGTCTCCCAAGGGGGCAGAACTTACCACAGTGATAGGGTGACCTTGGAAGTATTGCTTCAGCTTCCGGCTTGCGATGAACACCCCGTAAACAAGTTTCTGCCAATGAGGATATCTTTGTTTTGACTTGATGAGTACCTCACTGACATAATAAACTAGCCGTTGAACCGGATGTTCCTTGCTAGCCTCCTTGCGCTCTGCCACAATTGCCACACTGACGGCTCGTGAATTAGCAGCCACATATAACAGCAAAGGCTCTTTATCAATGGGAGCTGCAAGAACCGGCGGCTCAGATAACTGCCTCTTCAAATCCTCAAAAGCAGCATTAGCAGCATTACTCCAGACAAAGGTGTCTGCCTTCATCAGTTGGTATAGCGGTAGGGCCTTCTCACCTAACCGGCTTATGAACCGGCTTAAAGCAGCAACACGACCCGCCAGTCGTTGAACATCATTGATACATGCCGGTTTAGCCAAAGAAGTGATTGGCTTAATCTTCTCCGGATTAGCCTCGATGCCCCTGTTTGAGACCAAGAATCCCAAAAGCTTGCCTGCCGACACACCAAATACACACTTCTCCGGGTTAAGCATCATTTTGTAAACCCGGAGATTGTCAAAGGTTTCTCTGAGATCAGGTATCAAGGTTTCCGTCTCTCTAGATTTCACCACTATGTCATCCACATAAGCATGAACATTGCGCTCGATCTGATTGTGGAGACAATTCTGTACACAGCGTTGATAAGTCGCCTGGGCACTCTTGAGCCAAAAATTCATAGACACATAGCAGAAGGCTCCAAACAGAGTGATGAAAGCCGTCTTCTCTTGGTCCTTAACTGCCATCTTGATCTGATGATAACCAGAGTACGCATCCAAAAAGCTCAAACGCGCACAACCCGCCGTAGCATCAATGATTTGATCAATACCGGGGAGAGCGAAAGGATCAGCCGGACAAGCCTTATTTAAGTCCGTGTAATCCACACACATCCGCCAGGTGCCATTTTTCTTGAGCACGAGCACCAGGTTAGCCAACCACTCCGGGTGAAAAACTTCGACAATGAACCCAGCCGCCAAGAGCCGGGCGACCTCCTCTCCTATATCTTTTTGTCGTTCCTCATTGAATCGCCGCAGAAACTGCCTGACCGGCTTATACTTCGGATCAATATTAAGAGTGTGCTCAGCGAGTCCTCTCGGTACACCCGGCATGTCAGAAGGCTTCCATGCAAAGATGTACCGGTTCTCACAGATGAACTCGATGAGCGCGCTTTCCTATTTAGGATCCAAGTTGGCACTGATGCTGAATTGCTTAGACGAATCGCCTGGAGTAAAATCAACAAGCTTAGTCTCTGCAGCCGATTTAAACTTCATGGCCGGGTCATGTTCCGTAGTCGGCTTCTTGAGGGAGGTCATATCCGCCGGGTCAACGTTATCTTGATAAAATTTGAGCTCCTCTACTGCACACACAGACTCAGTATAAGCCGCATCGCCTTCTTCGCACTCCAGGGCCACCTTTCGGCTTCCATGCATAGTGATGGTGCCCTTGTAACCCGACATCTTGAGCTGTAAATAAACATAACACGGCCGCGCCATGAACTTGGCATAAGACGGCCGCCCGAACAAAGCGTGATATGGACTCTTGATTTTGACCACCTCAAAAGTTAACCTTTCAGCCCTAGAATCATGCTCATCTCCAAAAGCCACCTCTAGCTCAATCTTACCCACAGGATACGCCGACTTACCAGGCACCACTCCATGGAAGACGGTGTTGGAAGTCTTTAAATTCTTGTCAGTTAAGCCCATGCGCCGAATGGTCTTGTAATAGAGGATGTTGATGCTGCTACCTCCATCCATGAGCACCTTAGTAAATTTATAACCACCAACCTGCGGTGCCACCACCAAGGCCAGTTGACCCGGATTATCAACCCGGGGAGGGTGATCCTCCCTGCTCCAGACAATGGGCTGTTCTGACCATCTCAAGTAATGAGGGACTGCCGGCTCAACAGAATTCACAGCCCTTTTATGGACTTTCTGATCACGTTTGCACAAACTAGTAGTGAACACGTGATACTGCCCACTATTTAGTTGCTTTGGATGGCTCTGGTAACCCGATTGCTGCTGCTGCTGTCCTCCTTGACCGGACTGCTGTTGGTTATGACCGCCCTGGTTTCCCTGAAAACCGGAACCTGAACCGCCGACCGAGCCATGAAAGCCGCCGGCTCCTGAGCCGCCACCCGGGCCTTGATTACCATCAAACATATTAGAATTCTTGAAAGCTTTCATGATTGTGCAATCCTTCGATAAATGAGTCGCTGGCCGTTCCCGGGTGCCGTGTTTCGGGCAGGGCTCATTGAGTAGTTGCTCAAGGGATGTACCGGACCCACCGAACCGAGGGGGTGGCTTTCCTTTGCGCTTTTGATTGTTACCCTGTGCATTGGCCACAAATTCCGGGTTACCGTCCACCTTATGCTTATTGCCTCCTTGATTCGCCGGGTTATGCTGCTGACCCTTTCCATTGCCGTTCTTCTTTCCCTTCCCTGTCTTTTCCTCATCAGACGCGGGATCCTTGGTACTATCAGAATCGGCATACTTGACTAAAGCCGCCATCAGCGTCCCCATATCATTGCAATCACGCTTAAGGCGCCCCAGTTTCTATCTCAGAGGCTCAAAGCGGCAATTCTTCTCCAGCATGAGAACTGTTGAGCCGGCATCCATCTTGTCAGACGAATGTATTATATCTTTGACCCGGCGCACCCAATGAGTCGTAGATTCACCTTCCTCTTGCTTACAATTTGTCAAGTCCACAATTGACATAGACTGCTTGCAAGTGTCCTTAAAATTCTGGATGAAACGGGCCTTTAGCTCTGCCCATGAACTAATGGAATTGGGTGGCAAACCCTTTAACCAAGAACGGGCCGTTCCGTCCAACATCATGGTGAAATATTTAGCCATCGCTTCATCACTAACCTCCAATAGCTCCATGGCCATCTCGTAACTTTCAACCCATGCCCCAGGCTGTAAATCGGCCGTATAATTCGGCACCTTTCGAGGTCCCTTGAAATCCTTGGGCAGACGTACATTACGTAGAGCCGGTGCCAGACAAGGAACACCTCCGGTTCTAGTAGCAACACCCGCCTCAACAGAAGTCATCGAGTAAGCCGGTGAGTCCTGCTGGGCTGCTAGCTGAGCTGCTAGCTGAGCCGCCCGCTCATCCTCCTGACGCATCCAATCCTGAACCGGGTTATACCCGCCGGGCTGGTTCCGGCGCTGAGCGCTACTTGACAAGGCCTATGACTCCATGTGTCTATTGTAACTCGGGCTCCGGTTTTGACGAGGCGGAGCTAACCAGGGCGGAGGAGTTGAATGAATCATGTCCCGACTGTAGGAGTAGGTCCCTTGCTGAGCCAGAGCTGTTTGGACAAGTTCCCCGATCCTCCGGGTTTCCACCGCTGTCGGATCATCACCATCTACCGGGAGAGCCACCAAACGTGCTGATGCTGTGATTAAGTTCTCCATGGGGTTGGAGAAGTGACCCGGTGTTATTGGTACGTAACGGGGCGGTGCCATATTCCCGTGAAGAGGCACAGTCACCTGAGGCTGGACCGGGCCTCCCGCTCCGGATGTCATAAACTGATTTGCACCTAGCGGGTTACTTGGGCCGGCTCCGGGTGTAGCAAAGAGATTCCGAGGATCATAAATCTGAGGTAAACGGGACTGAGTTTTCTGATGTCTCCTCCTCATTACCTCATTAGATGCGTTCAGGTTCAACGTGAGCTGAAAGGCCTCTGCCTGAAGTTACTGCGCCCGTGCGTCCAAAGCCGCCCGCTCTGTGGCTAATCTGGTATCTTCAGCTGCTAAGGTTTCCTTGGCCCGGGCGATCTCCTCACGAACCTATGCCACCTCTGCCTCATGCTCAGATTGGTTCGCAGGGATGACTGTAGCAGTTAACAGGGCCGTAAGTTTATCCATGAGATCCATCAGCACCTGAGCCGGTGAGCGCACAGGCCTGCTGCCCCGGCTGCTCCTAACCCGGACGTTATCGCCGCTGAGGCCGTAGAATTTTGGCCGGGTTGAGTGCTAGCCATAAGGACTCCTGCCCAATTTGGCGACTCTGAGGGGTCCGGAATAGTGCTGCCATCAGAACAGCCCCCAAGCACACCATCTTGAGCTTGATACAGCGAATCTGTTGAGCCGGCGAATGAATCACCGTCAGAGAGGACGGCCGACTCACCATCATCTTCAGATCCTTCAGAAAGTTCACCTCTGTGGATGCAACCCACAAAGGCACGCTTCACGACGGGTTGAGCTCGGGCAGGTCTCGCACGCTGAGCCGTCTTGACGAGGTCGGTGCAGTTGTCCGGCTCAGGGCCCGGCTCACCAATCTGGCCGGTGAAGACGTGAATTCCGCCAAAGGGGACCCGGTACCCGTACTCAATTGAGCCGGCATTGGGGCCCCAACCATCGTCGTCGATGTAGATCTTGCCGCAACGACTCTTGGTCATCCGGCCAACTGCGTATCCCTTGAGCCCTTCGAAGCTGCCCTTCAAGAACTCAAATCCACCGTGTGCTGGCCCCACGGTGGGCGCCAACTGTCGTGGAATTGTCACGGCAGATGTCCTTTTGCAAGGACTTAGTCATGGAGCCATCGTAACTAGGAAGCTTAAAAGGGTTAACCGGGACAAGGACATGCGAGGTTTATACTAGTTCAGCCCCTTACAGTGAAGGAAGGCCTACGTCTAGTTGGGTTTGTATTGCTTGAGGTTTCGATGACCAGGGAGCGAGATACGCTATGCCTGGCTCTCGATGAGTTGTTTCTTTCCCTAAGCCGCTGCCGGGTCGTCCCCTTATATACACGGGTTGACGCCCTGCGGCCTACAGAGTCCCGGCCGGCTCATAAACAGTGTCCGGCTCGGCGACTAGTTACTTCTACCTTACAGTACAAGTTATACCATCATGGCGGTTTATCTTTACGGGCTTCAAAGTCGCCAGTGGGCCTTTAGGCCCTTTAGTGAACCGCCATCTTCATGCCTTGGTCTTGGGCTTCTGATGAGCCTCTCTTTGCGTAACCCGGCCCCTCCTGGCCGGCTTACACAAATAGTTATATCCCCAACAGGTTAGTATCGGTTGAACCTAAGTTTTTGCTTCTTCACATGTTGTGTGCTATCCTTGAAATGTCGTTTTCTTTAGCTTTGCTTGTTGTTTGAATAAAATACCAAGATCTGAAATTATTAAATGGGAGAGTCTTCACATAGTTGCATAATTATCCGACTACTCATTGATCTTCACTTATATCTTTCGGAGTAGTTTGTCATTTGCTCTATTGCTTCACTTATATCTTTTAGAGCACGATGGTAGTTTCATTTTGAAGAAATAGATGAACTCCCATGCTTCACTTAGATTATTTTGAGTGTCTTAAATAGCATGGTAAATTGCCTTAATAATATGCTTGGTATTCAAGATTTGTGAATCTCTCTTTTGAGTACATTCAATACTAAGAAAAGTTTGATGCTTGATAATTGTTTTGAGATATGAAGATGGTGATATTAGATTCATGCTAGTTGAGTAGTTGTGAATTTGAGAAATACTTGTGTTAAAGTTTGTGATTCCCGTAGCATGCACGTATGGTCAACCGTTATGTGATGAAGTCGGAGCATGATTTATTTATTGATTGTCTTCCTTATGAGTGGCGGTTGGGGATGAGCGATGGTCTTTTCCTACCAATCTATCCCCCTAGGAGAATGCACGTAATACTTTGCTTTGATAACTTCTAGATTTTGCAATAAGTATATGAGTTCTTTATGACTAATGTTGATTCCATGGATTATACGCACTTTCATCCTTTCACCATTGCTAGCCTCTCTAATACCGTGCACCTTTCGCTGGTATCATACACCCACCATATACCTTCCTCAAAACAGCCACCATACCTACTTATCATGGCATTTCCATAGCCATTCCGAGATATATTGCCATGCAACTTTCCACCGTTCCGTTTATTGTGACACGCTCCATCATTGTCATATTTCTAGCATGATCATGTAGTTGACATTGTATTTGTGGCAAAGCCACCATTCATAATTCTTTCATACATGTCACTCTTGATTCATTGCATATCCCGATACACCGCCGGAGGCATTCATATAGAGTCATATTTTGTTCTAAGTATTGAGTTGTAATTGTTGAGTTGTAAGAAAAATAAAAGTGTGATGATCATCATTATTAGAGCATTCTCCCAGTGAGGAAAGGATGATGGAGACTATGATTCCCCCATAAGTCGGGATGAGACTCCGGACGAAAAATAATAAAAAAAGAAAGAAAGAAAGGAAAAGAGGCCATAAAAAAAGAGAAAAGGCCCAAAGAAAAATAGGAAAAAAATGAAAAAATGAGAGAAAAGAGAGAAGGGACAATGTTACTATCCTTTTACCACACTTGTGCTTCAAAGTAGCACCATGATCTTCATGATAGAGAGTCTCTCGTTTTGTCACTTTCATATGATGGGCTTCCTCAAATTGCCCTAGGTCTTCGTGAGCAAGCGAGTTGGATGCACACCCACTTAGTTTCATTTGTTGAGCTTTCATATACTTATAGCTCAAAGTGCATCCGTTGCATGGCAATCCCTACTCACTCACATTGATATCTATTGATGGGCATCTCCATAGCCCGTTGATACGCCTAGTTGATGTGAGACTATCTTCTCCTTTTTTGTCTTCTCCACAACCATCATTCTATTCCACATATAGTGCTATGTCCATGGCTCACGCTCATGTATTGCGTGAAGATTGAAAAAGTTTGAGAATGTCTGAAGTATGAAACAATTGCTTGGCTTGTCATCGGGGTTCTGCATGATTTAAATACTTTGTGTGGTGAAGATAGAGCATAGCCATACTATATGATTTTGTAGGGATAACTTCCTTTGGCCATGTTATTTTGAGAAGACATAATTGCTTTATTAGTATGCTTGAAGTATTGTTATTTTTATGTCAATATGAACTTTTGTCTTGAATCTTACGGATCTGAATATTCATACCACAACTGAGAAGATTTACATTGAAATTATGCCAAGTAGCACTCTGCATCATTTACCTACTCGAGGACGAGCGGGAATTAAGCTTGGGGATGCTTGATACGTCTCCAACGTATCTATAATTTTTGGTTGCTCCATGCTATATTATCTACTGTTTTGGGCAATATTGGGCTTTATTATCCACTTTTATATTACTTTTGGGACTAACCTATTAACCGGAGGCCCAGCCCAGATGTGCTGTTTTATGCCTATTTCAGTGTTTCGAAGAAAAGGAATATCACACGGAGTCGAGACGGAACGAAATCAACTGGAGAAGTTATTTTTGGAAGGAAAGCCACCGGATAGACTTGGACCCTACGTTAGAAGATGAAGGAGGTGCTCACGAGGGTAGGGGCGCGCCCACCCCCCGGGGGCACCCCCCTGCCTCATGCCCCCCTTCGGTCCACCGACGTACTTCTTTCACCCATATATACCGACGTACCCTAAAACTTCCAGAACAGAACCTAGATCGGGAGTTCCGCCGCCGCAAGCCTCTGTAGCCACCAAAAACCTAACCGGGACCCTGTTCGGGCACCCTGCCGGAGGGGGGATCCCTCACCGGTGGCCTTCTTCATCATCCCGGCGCTCTCCATGACGAAGAGGGAGTAGTTCACCCTCGGGGTTGAGGGTACGTACTAGTAGCTATGTGTTTGATCTCTCTCTCGTGTTCTTGATTTGGCACGATCTTGATGTATCGCGAGCTTTGCTATTATAGTTGGATCTTATGTTTCTTCTCCCCCTCTTCTCTCTTGTAATGGATTGAGTTTTCCCTTTGAGGTTATCTTACCGGATTGAGTCTTTAAAGATTTGAGATCACTTGATGTATGTCTTGTCGTGCGTATCTGTTGTGACAATGGGATATCACGTGCCACTTGATGTATGTTTTGGTGATCAACTTGCTGGTTCCGCCCATGAACTAATGCATAGGGGTTGGCACACGTTTTCGTCGTGATTCTCTGGTAGAAACTTTGGGGCACTCTTTGAGGTTCTATGTGTTGGTTGAATAGATGAATCTGAGATTGTGTGATGCATATCGTATAATCATACCCACGGATACTTGAGGTGACATTGGAGTATCTAGGTGACATGAGAGTTTTGGTTGATTTGTATCTTAATGTGTTATTCTAATATGAACTAGCAAAGTGGCCCGCTCTTCGCGCGGGCTAGTATTTAATTAGTTAGATTGAAATAAATTCATATTTACCAGTTCTTTGGGCTGGTCGTGAAGTGTTGATTTTAAGGATGTAAGAGTTACTTGGATAAATATGTTAGGTAGCATTCCACAAAATTCTGTTTTTATCATTACCTACTCGAGGATGAGCAGGAATTAAGCTTGGGGATGCCTGATACGTCTCCAACGTATCTATAATTTTTTATTGTTCCATGCTATTATATTATCAACCTTGGATGTTTTATATGCATTTATATGCTATTTTATATGATTTTTGGGACTAACCTATTTACCTAGAGCCTAGTGCCAGTTTCTGTTTTTTCGTTATTTTTGAGTATCGTAGAAAAGGAAAACCAAACGGAGTCCAATTGACCTGAAACTTGCCGGAGCTTATTTTTGGACCAGAAGAAGGCCAAGAAGTAAAAGAACTGGGCCAGAAGAGTCTCGGGCTGCCCACGAGGATGGGGGCGCGCCCACCGCCCTGGGCGCGCCCCCTGCCTCGTGGACAGCCCGGAGACCCCCCTGCCTTGTTCCTGACTCCAACACCTCTTATATAACCCAAAACTTCCAGAAAGAAACCTACATCGAGAGTTCCACCGCCAGAAGCCTCCATAGCCACCGAAAACCATTCTAGACCCATTCCGGCACCTTGCCGGAGGGGGGAATCCCTCTCCGGTGGCCATCTCTATCATCCCGACGCTCTCCATATGATGAGGAGGGAGTAGTTCACCCTCGGGGCTAAGGGTATGTACCAGTAGCTATGTGTTTGATCTCTCTCTCTCTCTTGTGTTCTTGAGGTGGTACGATCTTGATGTATCGCGAGCTTTGCTATTATAGTTGGATTGAGTTTTCCCTTTGAAGTGATCTTATCAGATTGAGTCCTTAAGGATTTGAGAACACGTGATGTATGTCTTGCATGTGCTTATCTGTGGTGACATTGGGATATTCACGTGATCCAGTTGATGTTTATTTTGGTGATCAACTTGCGGGTTCCGCTCGTGAACTTATGCATATGGGTTGGCACATGTTTTCGTATTGACTCTCCGGTAGAAACTTTGGGGCACTCTTTGAAGTAATTTGTGTTGGTTGAATAGATGAATCTGAGATTGTTTGATGCATATCGTATAATCATACCCATGGATACTTGAGGTGACATTGGAGTATCTAGGTGACATTAGGGTTTTGGTTGATTTGTGTCTTAAGGTGTTATTCTAGTACAAACTCTAGGGCTGTTTGTGACACTTATAGGAATAGCCCAACGGATTGATTGGAAAGAATAACTTTGAGGTGGTTTTGTACCCTACCATAATCTCTTCGTTTGTTCTCCGCTATTAGTGACTTTGGAGTGACTCTTTGTTTCATGTTGAGGGATAGTTATGTGATCCAAGTATGTTATCATTGTTGAGAGAACATGCACTAGTGAAAGTATGAACCCTAGGCCTTGTTTCCTATCATTGCAATACCGTTTACGCTCATTTTTATCGCTTTCCACCTTGCTGTTTTTATATTTTCAGTTTACAAAAACATATATCTACCATCCATATTGCACTTGTATCACCATCTCTTCGCCGAACTAGTGCACCTATACAATTTACCATTGTATTGGGTGTGTTGGGGACACAAGAGACTCTTTGCTATTTGGTTGCAGGGTTGCTTGAGAGAGACCATCTTCAACCTACGCCTCCTACGGATTGATAAACCTTAGGTCATCCACTTGAGGGAAATTTGCTACTATCCTACAAACCTCTGCACTTGGAGGCCCAACAACGTCTACAAGAAGAAGGTTGCGTAGTAGACATCAATGAGGTCTAACTTGGAAGCTATGGATCCCAAGCCAGCGTGCAGAACGTGTCCTTCAGAAATGACAATAGGGGCTCGATGGTGATGTAGGATGGCAAATTGTTGACAGTGAGCCAGTGGAGATCAGCGGCGGGACCATGGATGAGATTTAACGGCGGTTGAACCCAAGGGGTTGGGGGTGGGCCACTTAACCTATGACATAGCCCACCTCAGGCCATCGTTGTCGATCACCTCGATGTCGTAGCCGGCGGCCGAGACATGCCCGCATACGGTAGCCCACTGCTTGACTGCCTGCCGCTAGTAATGGTCGTCAGCTTCCTTAGCGACGTTGCTTGAAGAGACCGTGATACACCTCTTTTGGGCCAGTCGCTCCTCGAGCTTCATGGGAAGCGTAGCCGGGCATAGGCTATGATGCTCTGGAGTGGGGGATGGGGATCTATGGGAAAGGGGGCATTTGGTGGGCGTCATCTAAGAAATTCAGGGCGACCTGGGTATGGAGATCGGTGGGTAAGCTGCACGGGCAAACCGGCAGATGTTGACAAGGGAGGCCTTGCGGCGGCGGCGGGGACCTTGCTAGGGTTTCTAGCAAGGGAGTGTGTGTGTGTGTGTGTGGAGGGGTGGGGTGTTTGAGGATATGACGCGGGTACTGAAAATTTTACTACGTGGGACTTAAACGCAGGAGTGAAATGCCGGGGCTATTGAAAATTTTGATGATGGTGCATCGCACACGGTCCAGAGATGACAACCGTATGTTATGAAAAAGAAAAACCCTCGAGCCGGGCAGATATTTTCGAGGGATGCAGGTGGGATTGGAAATAAGAAAAATCACACACGGTCAGGAGATAACAACCGTGTGTTATGAAACAGAAAAACCCTCGAGGTGGCTAGATATTTTCTAGGGATGCAGGCGGCATTGGGAACAAGAAACATCCCACACAGTCAAAACAGAATAACTGTGTGTTATCAAACAGAAAAAAGCTGCAGACGGGTAGATATTTTTGAGAGGGGAAGCCTCGTGGAGCCCAATGTACTGTGTGTATGTCTGCGTGATAGGGGCACACAGTTAGTTTGAGGGAACCGTGTCTGTTGCGTCATCCGACATTGTAACGCCCCAAGACCGGCACTCCAGACGCCTTCCATGTTTTTCGTTATCGTCTTGTGTATTTATTTGTTGGTTGCATCTCATCTCATTGCATCATGTGTATTGCATCATGTCATCTTGTACCCCTTTTTAAAACTCAACTAAATAAACCGTATGGATCTTTGGTCCATATAAATTGAGGGATATTCACAATGGTGATTTCTCTTTAGAACATATACCCCCAATATTATTAGGGAGCTATAGTAAATATTCCATTAATTTGGAATTGACCAAGACACACTTGCATTTGAACCTCCAAATAAATCCCTTGGCTCTTTTCTTTTTCTGAAATATGGAAAAGAAACCCTTTTTGTTTCTTTTGGCCAGCCAAGCAGGCCTCCTGGCCTTTGCCTTCAATCCGAAGTGGCCCAAGGTCAAGCTGGGCCTCCAAGCGACCGAAGGCCAGTCCAGCCTCCCTTCCTCGCTAACCCTAGCGCCAGGGGAGAGCCTCCTGCTCGATCCCCATATCCCTCTCGAGCGCCGTCACGCAGGGAGAGGGCAGCGCTAACCCCTTTCCCGATCCACTTCTCTCCCTCGATCCCCTCGCTTCCTCCTCCAAACCCCGGCGCTGCTCCTCCTCTGCCTCGCGTCGCCCTCCGCCGTCCAGCGCCGCCCCCGTCCGGATCCATCGGGCCCTGCCATGGCTGCGCCTCCCTGCTGCCGAGGCCCCCCCGCCAAGTCCCGCCCGCGTCGTCCTATCGACCGCCGGGACGAACGGTGGTAGCTCCTCGTCGCCTCATCCACGTTGATGGAAGCCGTGCCTTGGACCTCTACACCCTCGCCGGAGCGAGCTCGTCCCCGCCACGCCATGCCCCTCTCCATCGACCCCGCGCGCCGTTGCAGAAACTTCGTCGCCGTCAGCTGGTGCAGCAGCGCCACCACAGTACCACCCCGACCTCCGCGACCAGCGCCTCCACTACCTCCCCGTCGCTGCGCCTGCCTCCTCATCGTCGCCTTGCTGCTGCCGGACCCGAGTTCGCCTTCCACCTCGATGGCGCCCAAGGCCCCATGTTGCCATGGCCTCTGCTGATGTTGTGCTGTTGCTCCACACACGCCCCCGCTTGCTGCTTCGACTCCCTGCTTGAGCTCCAGTTTTCATCATGGACGTGGGGTAGCTGCTGAACCTCGCCATGGTTCTGTCCAACGCCGCAAGTCCGACGCCAGGAGCACCTCAAGTTCGACTACATGTAATAGCAAGTACCACTACGGCCGGAGACCTCGAACCCGTCAAGTATCCTTTGGATGCGCCAAGTTCCATGATGCCACATAAGTTTCTTCTTGAACATGTATGACTAGGCAGATTCGCCAAGTACCACGACATCCTGAGCCCCGGATACGCCAAGTTCCTCTACGACCGTGTACAACTACCGTCGTCGTGTACCCCTACTTCCACCATCATCGCGAGAATAATTACTTCCCATGATGACCCGTCAACGTCTAATTCCACTACGATCCGCGAGTACCACTACTTCCCTCGACGAACTCGACCCATTTCAAAAATGCACGCTTCAAAGGTATAACTGCTGAGTCGACCTTCCGAGAATGAATGTTTGCGATGCATGAGATGCACCGTACGTTTGCATCGTTTCCGTTTTGTCACTGTTTTCATGCCACCGACATGTGGGAACCCGGTAATCGGGATCACCCCACCATATCTATCATGTTCCGCACATCCACACACTTGCTCTTTTCCACCGGTATCTCCATGAGCTACTGGAACCGATATTTTGCCATGGCACCATTCTCGTTGTCGTTGCCGTAGCACCCCTTTCGTTCCGCCATGGTGACTAAATGCTTCCTAACATGCCCATGTCAACATTTTCATGATTTGCATAAAACTTGAATATGTCATCGGCATCATGATAACAACATTTAAATGTTTAAAATTGTTGTTTCCACTAAATTGCTAAATTGCATATGAGGATTTTCCAGAATTGTTGTTTGTTGTTCCGGCCTCACTTAAAATGCCTAAATGTGTAGTTTTATTATGCTTCACCCCTTGCCATGTTTAATAACATTTAATATTGTTGAGTAGATTAAACGGGAGAGAACTAAATACTTGATGTGGTGTTTCGTCAATATGCAACTCGTTGCATATTGAGCTTCACTTAATTTGTAGTATTGGTTGTGCACTTTGCCATGCCATGCTTCATTAAATCGGACATGCATCATACTTGATTGTGCATCATGCCATGTTTATGTGATGGTTGTTTACTATGTTGTTTGCTTCTTTCCGGTTTGCTTCTCTCGTTAGCTTCGGTTTCATTCCGGAGTTGTGAGGATTCGTTCGACTACGTCTGTTTGTCTTCTTCATGGACTCGTTCTTCTTCCTTGCGGGGTTTCAGGCAAGATGACCGTCACCTTGGATCTCACTACTATTATTGTTATGCTAGTTGCTTCGTTCTATCGCTATGCCGCGTTACCTACCACTTGTTTATCAAGCCTCCCAAATTTCCATGAACCTCTAACATTTGTCACCCTTCCTAGCAAACCGTTGCTTCGCTATGTTACCGCATTTGCTCAGCCTTCTTATAGTGTTGCTAGTTACAGGTGAAGATGAAGATTGCTCCATGTCAGATTATGTTTTTGTTGGGATATCACAATATCTCTTATATTATTAATGCATCTATATACTTGGTAAAGGGTGGAAGGCTCGGCCTTATGCCTGGTGTTTTGTTCCACTCTTGCCGCCCCTAGTTTCCGTCATATCGGTATTGTGTTCCCGGATTTTCCATCCCTAGCGTGGTTGGGTGTTATGGGAACCCCTTGACATTTCACTTTCAGTAAAACTCCTCCAGCAAGGCCCAACCTTGGTTATACATTTGCCTAACAACCTATAACCCTTCCCTTGGGTCGGCCCACCCGAGGGTCATCTTTATTTTAACCCCCCCGGGCCAATGCTTCTCTAAGTGTTGGTCCGAACTAGGCAGCCTGCGGGGCCACCTCGGGGCAACTTGAGGGCTGGTTTTACTCATAGCTTGACCTATCCGGTGTGTCCTGAGAACGAGATACGTGCGACTCCTATCGGGATTGTCGACACATCGGGCAGCTTTGCTGGTCTTGTTTTACCATTGGCGAAATGTCTTGTAAACCGGGATTCCGAGTCTGATCGGGTCTTCCCGGGAGAAGGAATATTCTTCGTTGATCGTGAGAGTTTGTGATGGGATAACTTGGGACACCCCTGCAGGGTTTAAACTTTCAAGAGCCGTGCCCGCGGTTATGTGGCAGATGGGAATTTGTTAATATACGGTTGTAGAAGACTTGAAGTAAACTTAATTAAAATGCGCCAACCGCGTGCGTAACCGTGATTGTCTCTTTTCGGGGTTGTTCGAGAGGAGAACACGGTTTGGGTTATGTTTGACGTAAGTAGGAGTTCAGAATCACTTCTTGATCATTACTAGTTGACAACCGCTTGTTAAGCTCCTCTTCTCGCTCTTGTATTCATATGTTTAGCCACCATACTTGCTTAGCCGTTGTTGCAACCCCACCACTTTACCCCTTCCTTACCCGTTAAGCTTTGCTAGTCTTGACACCCATGGTAATGGGATTGCTGAGCAATTTTTTCATGGCGTAACGCATTTTATGGCGACTGACCCCCTTCATAACATTATAACGCTTATGGCGTATGGCGTGGCGACATCATAGACACAACCTTATGGCGAATGATAGCAAATTAAATCACAACTTCATACTCTTGTTGTAATATGTTGTACCAAATGAGTTGCCCGAGTGAGTTGTACATGACTACATGCATACCTGGTGGTTGCCCAAGTTGTACAGATTGCATTCCCACTTGCTCTTCTCTCTTCTTTTCTCCAAAACAGTCTGCATCAAACACTGAAAAGTAAGTCCATATTCCAGAACATTCTAAAACTAAGAATTAAATATGACGATTGAGAAGACAGGAGAAACAAAGCTGTCAAAACAAACCCAATAACATTACATAGCTCAACAACAATAGGAGTCCATAACCATAATCTTAAAGTCTAATGTCATAACTTAGGTTCAGACAACAAATTTAACAAAAGACCGACTCTCTCATCCCTCAACTCCCAAATCCTTAATAGTCATCGTCGAAGTCATAATCATCATTGGCAGCCATGTTCTCGCCATCACCATTTGCAGCATTGGTCGCATCTTCTTCATCCTCACTTGATAAATCATGGTCATCAATACTGAACTCCTCCTCCACTTCCTCCACATCTTCAACTTGCTCCTCTCCCACACTTGATGAAGACCCTCTACCTTGTTGGGTTTGGGTATGAGCAGCCCTAGGAAAGTGATGACCTTGAAGCGCTTGGGATGCACCAATAACTACATCAATACTGTCCCATGTCAGATCGTGCACAAGATCGCGAGAACCTTGAGGTAGTTCCACCGTAGGGTCAACCCATTCATTGTTCCAATCAAAATCTTCAATGATCAGAGGGTCATAGTTTGTTTTACCCACATTCTCACGCCTCTTTTGGAACCTGCTTGCCATTTGTTGATTGTATGAAACAAATGCACAATCATTCAACTTTTTGTGTTGTAGCCTATTCCTTTTCTTCGTATGGATCTACAAATAGCAATCAAACAATCAACAATAAAATACCTTGCTGAAACTGAAAACAAATCAGCACATATAGGCAAGAAGAAGGCAGCTCACCCCCTCAAAGACACTCCAATTGCGCTCACACCCGGAAGATGATGCACAAAGACTAACAATGCGCTTTGCAAACCTTTGTAGATCAATTGTTCGGCCACCATATGACTTCCACCAATCAACTAAATGGCAAAAACATGCATAGATTAAGCTATTGTAATTTAATTGCTGATAAATGTATTTGCTAGAATTAAATTGCAGAAATTTAGTTGCTGAAACTTAGAACACTTACGAGGGTTCCTTGTCCCAATATTTTGCATCGCCATGACATTGCTAAAGGGGCCCCTTTGGTTCTCATAAAGAATAGCTTGCTGATCAATCTTGTTTTGAATCTCTTCATCTTCAATCATTTTTCCAGGCACATGATTAAAACAGCCCCTTAGCTCCCCAACTAACTCATCATCTCCTCTCTTCATAATGGGATAAAACTTCCCTTGGTTAAGAAAGAGGGCAGCCCCATACAATGGATGGTCCATTTGATTCACCCAACGCTTCTCAACAATGGTCAATATCTTTTTTAGCAAACTTTGCTTGTTGTTAGTACAAAAACCTTCCTTGATCTTCTCTTTTGCAAAAGCCATAAGTGCAGAAACCTCCGGCATGGCAGGCTTTACATCCCCATCAACCACCCTTAGTACCGTGAGAAGTGGTGCTGAAGCTCTAAGGCAATCTAGTACTGTATTCCAAAACTCCGTGGAAAGCACCGTATCATGCACATCCATCCCAGCCTTTGAGGTAGCCAACTTATTTGATTTCACCAACCAATCTGTACTAACAAATAGAGTTCTCAAGGCAGCCTTGTGTTTATGCAAGCTCTTCAAAGTAAGGAAAGCCGTGGCAAAGCGAGTGGCTCCGGCTCTCACAAGATCCACCTTTGCAACATCCCTCATTGTAGCAAGAATCTTCCCATGCCTGTAAATAAATGTGGTGACACGCCTAGCACGTGCAATGCAAGATTTAAAGGACTTCAACTTTCCTATATCTTCCAGCATAAGATCCAAGCAATGAGCTGCACAAGGACTCCAATAAAGGGTTCGATGCCTCTCCATTAGGATACCACCTGCCCTCTTATAGTTGGCACCATTATCAGTCACATCTTGAATCACATTTTCTTTTCCTATTTCCTCAATCTTCTGCTCTAGCAAATCAGCTATCAAGTCTGCACTATGTGTGACTCTTGATGCATCAATGGATTCAATGAAGTAAGTCCCTTCCGGACTGTTGACAAGGAAGTTTATCAAGTGACGCCCTCTCCTATCCGTCCATCCATCTGACATGAGTGTGCAACCATATTGCTTCCAAGCTTCCTCGTGCTTCTTCCTCAAAGCACGTGTGTCCACAACAAGAGCATCAAGCAATGGCCCACCCAATTCATGTGCAGTAGGAGGCTTATAGCCAGACCCATATTGACAAGATGCCTCAATTGCAATCTCAAACTGCCTTGAGCTTGCAGCATTGAATGGTATTTTTGCCTCAGCGAACCACAAAGCCCACTCTTTACCCACAGCATCACTATCTGCTTTGGTCTTTGTGCTAGACTCCATGGTGTTTTGCGAACAACCAGAGCTCCTTTCATCTACAACATCAACTGGCTTCTTTCGGAGCATGGAAACAATGGTCTTTTGGTTGTTGTCGGTCTCCTTTCCATTGCCTCGGGCTGCAACAGCAAGGTGGACAGCAGTTTTACTCCTTTTATTGGCTGTCCCAGAACTTGGTTTTGGGCAGGTTGTTGCTGTAGCTGAAGCAGCTACCTCCACCACCTCTTGCTCTCCACCATCATCATTGAACATTGGCCTCTTCGCCCTTCTCCCTTTTTGCAAAGCTTGCTCCAACTCAATCCTGATTGGGGTTGTTGTCTTGAGACATATCAAAGTATCACCATAAGCGCCCGCAAGATGCTCTTTCAACCTTCTTATACCTCCAGTCAACTTCCTTTTACAAAGATTACATGTGACAGCGTCTCGGCCAGGAGGGTAAGTCCAATATCCATACTTCCAACCTGGATCATTTGACTTGAGTGGCTTCCGTGTAGGATCAAGCATCGGATCCATCTCAGCCTCACCGGCATCACCATCAGGTGCATCAGCCATTGTGTCGGCCTGCACTTGAAAACAAGCAACAAGTCACCAAAAGCAAGGATTACTTTATAACAAGGACATGGATGGAGCATTAGAAGATACTAAAGTAATTAGCATGTACCAATTCAACATAGAGCAGTGTGCTTAGCATATTATAATCATTGCACATGGGCATGGCAATTACAAATTCAGCATTGAGCAAAGAGCAGCATGGAATCAGTGAATAAATTAATCAAAGCATCAGCCACTAGAAATTTATAATAGCATCAGCAATTTAGCACCAGTAGCAGTCTACTCTTTACAGTCTACACTCAAAACTGAACACTACATATAGCAGCAGCGCAACAGGCAGTACATGTACATCACATATTCAGAAATTAGCACAGAGAGGACAGATACAGGAGAAACAGAGCACTAGCATGGGGAGGAAGAGCAAGGAGAAGGAGAGGGGGAGGGGGGAGCCGGGGATATACCTTGATGGTCACCTGATGCCCGTAGGAGATGAGTAGATGTGCTGGATTGGAGCAAAGGTGCTTCCCTGCAGCTGGATCTGGAGGGGAAAGGGGCTGGCGGAAGGAGGGGGGCAAGGGGTGGCGAGAGGAGGGAAGAGGGGGATGGCGGGAGGTGGGGAAAGGGGCCGCAGGGGTGGAGGGGAGGTGGTGCGGAGGCCGGAGGCGGAGCTGGCTACCGTTGGCCGTTCGCCGGAGAGGACGAGGTCGAGGACTCCATGTACGATCTCAATCTGACATGGCCTCTCTCTCCCTCTCTCTCTCTTTCCCTCTCCCTCTCTCTACCTCTGGAGCCTGGAGAGCTCTCTCCTTCCCGCCGCTTCCTAATGCTTCCCGCGCGCGCGCCAATTTCTCCCGCCGCTGGCTGCTATTCCCGCGCGCACGAGCTCACCGAGTCGAAGGCGTCCGATTTCTGGTATGGCGATGAAAACGCGTCATGTGGACGACCTACGGACGCCACGGGCCTATGGCGGACGCCACAGGCCGAACGTATCGCGGGCCTAGACGGCCTAGGCTACGACTGCGCCATACCGCTATATCGTAGATATAGCAATGATATATGGACGCCATGAAAACATTGTTGCTGAGTCCTCATGGCTCACAGATTACTACACCAACAGTTGCAGGTACAGGTTATGCGATGATTATGACGCGAGAGCGATGTTTACTTGTGTTGTTTTTCTTCTTCTACTTCTTCTTCGATCAAGGGATAGGTTCCAGGTCGGCAGCCTGGGCTAGCAGGGTGGATATGTTTGAGTTTATGTTCATGTTTCATCCGTTGTCGGATGTTGTTCTCATGTATGTTGATGTATTCTTGGGTGTTTGTGCCTTACGTAAGTATTCCCACCTATTATGTAATGTTGATGTAATGATATCCACCTTGCAAAAGTGTCTTCAAGATGCGCTTCTATCCTTGCTGGGACCTTTGAGTTCCTTTAGGATAGGGTCGCATCTTGGGCGTGACAAGTTGGTATCAGAGCCTCGACCTACCATAGGAGCCCCCCTTGTTTGATCGTGTAGTTTGGCCGTTGTTGAGTCTAGAAGAAAAATGTTTTGAGTCTTAGGATTATATATATCGGAGAGTAGGATTCTTTTTACTCCTCAGTCCCTTCGTCGCTTTGGTGAGGCCTCCTGACGTAGATGTTTTGTCTTTCCTCACCTTATTTTTACTAAAAAATAAGGATCACGCTGGTATCTTGGCATCGTTTCAATATTCTTGTGACGAGAACATTGTTCTTGGTGCCTCCTGACATTTAGGGGTTGTGGCAGCGTCCCGGGGAGTTGAGCTCCGAGGTGTTGTCGTCACAATTTTATCGTTGCAGTTATGGAATACCATAATTTTTTTCGCCGACATCGAAAATCTCTTTTATGCAGTTGTTGGTGAGATTACCTCGACGCCATCCAGTACTAGGGCGGGAGTTCGGGAGTATTTCTATAGCTCGTATAATGGATGCTTTTCGAAGGTTGAGGTACACGATTTCCGGAGTTTTCTTGGTTATGTGTTGACGGACGGATACAGCTGGATCTAGGGATTGTTAGTTTGGGTGAGATATTATGCGCCCCTTGTATCCCCAACACCAGATTGCATAACCAGAAAGTTTCGGGAGTTTATAGGTGAGATTTCAAGTAGCTCCTAGAATATCTTTCTGACAGATGCATGATATGGGATTGGGTAAATCTCTATCATATGTTTATTCCCGCTTATCCTCCGAGCCAAATCCCTTGTTTTGTTTTGTTTTGAGTTGAGGTATTCGAGTTGCTTCGAAGTCAAATGTGGATCCGCATACCTTTTCTAAACGGTGTTCTCATATTTCTATGGGAGTGCTAATCTTTCTTGATCGCTGAGGTTGTCATGTCAACTCTTTTCCAACCGGCGTGCTTCTCTTCAAGTGGATCCGATCATTTCAACATTCGCAAGATCACCTCTCAGTTTTCCAATGTTGTTTGTTTCATTCCATCCCCAAGTTGCCTTTGTTATCCCGCCTCCCACCCTTTTTCTTCAAGGACTTAAATTTCTTAATCAAGTATCCATTGTATTCATGTGAAGTCTCTTCTTCTTTTCCTTTGATGTTGTTTATCTGGTGATTTCTCCTGAAGACGCTAAGGAAGATTCAACTTTATTGTTGTTCCATTCTAATTTTCTTCTCCGGTGGATTCAATTCAAGCTTTTTCGATCATATCCTTTCCTCGTTTTAAATGTTGTCTCATGCCGGTGAACCTCTTAATCATCCACCTCTTACTATTCATGTTTATCTGGAGTGCTAAAAGTATCCTAGAGGATTCATGTTTCTATTCTTAATCCTTTCTAGCTATTTCGAGGTTGTTACCTCATTCAAGCCATTTAACTCAACTGGTGCAATCTCCTTTTCAAGTAATCATTTCAACGGTGTTCCTTTTCAGTGGGCCCTAACCCACAGGACTTTTTCCATGATCTTACCTGACTCTTCTAATTCTTTCCGGAGTTATTCTCAAATTCATTGCAAAGTTTGATGTAAGAATGAATTACCATCAGTCAAATGTCTTTCTCCAAGATCATTCAATTTTTTTTCATCGTTCGTTCAATCTTTCTAATTTTCATCCCGGAGTATCTCAACAAATCGTGGTGGTGTTTCTCGTCGTCATTCTCAGATTTTGAAGACCGAGCAAGAAATTTCTTCTAAAAATCTTGCTCCATTCTCGTGAAGATTCATGGCTCTAGCTTCATGCCATCCTCTCATAATTGTTTGCGGTTGTGAGAATTCTTTTCATTCTCCGGAGCCCATCATCTCAGAATTATTCATTCCAGCTTTCAGCTCTTGTTCCCCAAATCTTACCGGTGCATCGTTCAAATATTCGCTAATCAGTTCATGATCTCTTCATTCTCATGTATCTAAATTCTGTCAAGTATCTTTATTCGTTTTCTAATTCATCCCGGTGAATTGTGCCTTTGCTACTTTCATTTCCAATTCTTACGGTGGTTCGTTCAAGAGTTCTCTTCCTTGGTTATCATATCAATTCATTCGTTCTTTCCAATCCTATCGGTGGATCATTGAAGACTTTTCTCAGGTTTGGCTATATCTCTTCAATCTTTTCAAGAAGAATAAGTAGTATGTCAAATCCGTTGCTTGTCATCAATTTAAGTTGATGAAGGATAAACATACAGTAAATCTTATTCTTGTTTCCTCGACTGTGATTCAATTCTTTTCTTCTAGAGTTCGTTCATGATATCAATTTGTCGGTGCTAAGTTGTTCATCTTTTGTTTCCGGAGTTCCAAGCTCTCTCAGTTAACTCACCGTGAAGCTCCATCTAAATCTTTACAAGGCTTCATCTCATCATTTTCAAGCTTCTTTTCTTTGTGACCATCCTTTTATTACCGGAGTTCTTCATGGAGGCTCTACATGGTGGTTCGTCAAGGATTCTTTTCATTCTTCAATTGTTCTTCAAGATTTCTCTCAGAGTTATGATCCGCCAAGCTATACTCAAAGTTAAACATTGTGTTCAACACATGTCTTGTTTTGAGTAGTTCAATCATTCTTCATCTTGCATTCCGAAGTGCAATTCTTTCTACCTTATCATTTGCGGTGGTGTTGTGTCATTCTTGATAATTTCCCTTCTTGTTTCATGATTCACAAGTTTTCAAGAGTGACATATTTAAATCCATCATTTTATCTTTGTTCAAGAGATCTTTTCAATCCATTTATTTCTTTGTTGGAGTTATCTTGTGTCATATTTCACCTAAAGCCTTCCCTAAGGAATGTTGCTATTTTGGTGATCATCTATGTTCCATGTTTCTCCTTCTCT
Organism: Triticum urartu; assembly: GCF_056163025.1. Lineage (NCBI taxonomy): Eukaryota > Viridiplantae > Streptophyta > Magnoliopsida > Poales > Poaceae > Triticum > Triticum urartu. The sequence goes on from NC_141873.1 coordinate 430,335,493, forward strand.
TCTCGGTGAAAGAATTTTCATGTCCGTGTTGCTCTCAAGAAACCAATTGTTTTCCATAGTGGCATGTATTCACCTTGAAGTTTTGAGTTGTTTCCATAAGCCCACAACAAGCTTATTCTTACCGTTGTTGTTTTTCAAACAACTCTGTTCAATCCTACATCATAAGGATGCTCTTTCAAATTCATTTATGGTAGGAGATGTTGGTTTCATTCTTCGTTCTATTCATTCCTACTATCTAACTATCATGCATTGTTTCCGGAGGCAGTGTGTTGTTGATTTCATCAAGTATCCTCTCATCTTGTCAAGATCATGTTCAATTCCTTCCAATTACAGTAGGAGTGCTGCCCAAATTATGTCATTCTTATTCCTTCCCTGTCTTGTTTTAACCGGAGTGGTTTAAATATCTATCTTGTCACTTAACCTCTTGGTTCTCGTTGCATCCCATGTTCCTCTTATCTAACGGAGTGTTCGCAATCTTGTTCATCTCCATTGTATTCTTCTTTAAATTGTTTAACCTCTCAAGGTTCTTTGGTTTCACTCGTTTGTCTAAGAAGCAACTTTGTCTTACCTCTTCCTCTTCCGTTTCTCCCGGGTGCCATCCTAGATCTCGGGACAAGATCCTCTTGTAGTGGTGGAGTGTTGTAATGCCCCAAGACTGGCTCTCCAGACGCCTTCCATGTTTTTCGTTATCGTCGTGTGTATTTATTTGTTGGTTGCGTCTCATCTGATTGCATCATGTGCATTGCATCATGTCATCTTGCACCCCTTTTTAAAACTCAACTAAATAAACCATATGGATCTTCGGTCCATGTAAATTGAGGGATATTCACAATGGTGATTTCTCTTTAGAACATATACTCCCATATTATTAGGGAGCTATAGTAAATATTCCATTAATTTGGAATTGACCATGACACACTTGCATTTGAACCTCCAAGTAAATCCCTTGGCTCTTTTCTTTTTCCGAAATATGGAAAAGAAACCCCTTTTCTTTCTTTTGGCCAGCCAAGCAGGCCTCCTGGCCTTTCCCTTCCATCCAAAGTGGCCCATGGTCAAGCTGGGCCTCCAGGCGACCGAAGGCCGGCCCAGCCTCCCTCCCTCGCTAACCCTAGCGCCAGGGGAGAGCCTCCTGCTCGATCCCATCTCCCTCCAGAGCGCCGTCACGCAGGGAGAGGGCAGCGCTAACCCCTCTCCCGATCCACTTCTCTCCCTCGATCCCCTCGCTCGTCCTCCTCCAAACCCTGGCGCCGCTCCTCCTCTTCCCCGCATCACCCTCTACCATCAAGTGTTGCCCCCGTCTGGATCCGTCGGGCCCTGTCATGGCCGCGCCTCCCTGCTGCTGAGGCCCCGCCGCCAAGTCCCGCAATGCGTCGTCCTATCGAGAGACGGGACGAACGGCAGAAGCTCCTCCAGGCCTCGTCCACGTCGACAGAAGCCATGCCTTGGACCTCTGCAGAAGCAAGTGTAGTTCACCGGTTCCACCGAATGCTCCTATGTCTAGGCAAAGATTGTGTGAGTGTGCAGTTATGCTTCGGATGCTTCGCCATGGAATAGACCGATTCCGTTCCCCTTCTTTTCCGGTGCACTCGCTTTGTATCTCCGACACACAAGGAAGGATGCGGTGGGAAGAAAGCTACCGTAGCCTCTGTCCGGTCGATCATTCCGCTGGCATCTTGCATTCACGCCTCCGTTTGACTGCCGCTCGGGAATGTAGTTGTAGATACGTGAGTCTTAGTGGGTCGTTGGCTCCACCTCTTATCTCCTTCTACGACATGCTGTAGTCGTCGCCATATTCAATATGTCACTTAGTCATATCTGCCTCGCAGTGGGTCAGCACCTCCGAAAGAAAGGGAGGGAGGACTTCATTCAGTGACTCCGCGATCGCCCTCTAAACGATCAAAATAAGGTAAAGCTTGAAGATAAGTTTTGTACTCGATTAATTTCTCAGTCCCTCTAGTCGGGTGGGCGCCGGCCGGCCAGATCCCCCTGAAAACCGTACGTGCGGGTCTCCCCGCATGTGGCTCACGCCATTTGAGGTGGGCTGGTCATGTGGTATAGGGCTGCTCGTCCCGCCTAAGCTGAGAAATAACATCCAATCTTTCGGTACCTATCATATATTCTAGGTGGATAAACTTATTTTTGATCAGCATCAGTGGGAGATCTGATGTTTTAGAATGACCTTCCCCCGAGCAGAGAAGGGGCTTGGTCTGGAATGGATTGAGACGGAAAGCGGTAATCAATCGCCGCATGGTGGAACCTCGCCGGAGCGAGCTCGTCCCCGCCGCGCCAAGCCCCTCTCCATCGACCCTGCGCCCCATTGCAGAAACTTCGTCGCCGTCAGCTGGTGCAGCAGCGCCACCGCTGTACCGCCCCGACCTCCGCGACCAGCGCCTCCACTACTTCCCTGCCGCTGCGCCTGCCTCCTCATCATCGCCTTGCTGCTGCCGGACCCTGAGTTCGCCTTCCACCCCGATGGCGCCCAAGGCCCCATGCCGCCATGGCCTCTGCTGATGTTGTGCTGTTGCTCCACACACGCCCCCGCTTGCTTCCTCGACTCCCTGCCTGAGATCCGGTTTTCATCATGGACGTGGGGTAGCTACTGAACCTCGCCATGGTTCTGTCCAATGCCACAAGTCCGACGCCAGGAGCACCTCAAGTTCAACTACATGTAACAACAAGTACCACTACGGCCGGAGACCTCGGACCCATCAAGTACCCTTCGGATGCGCCAAGTTCCATGACGCCACATAAGTTTCTTCTTGAACGTGTACGACTAGGCAGATTCGCCAAGTACCACGACATCACGATCCCCCGGATATGCCAAGTTCCTCTACGACCGTGTACAACTACCATCGCTGTGTACCCCTACTTCCACTATCGTCGCGAGAATGATTACTTCCCACGATGACCCGTGAACGTCTACTTCCACTATGATCTGCGAGTACCACTACTTCCCTTGAGGAACTCGACCCGCTCCAAAAACGCACACTTCAAAGGTATAACCGCCGAGTTGACCTTTCGAGAACGAATGTTTGCGATGCATGAGATGCACCGTACGTTTGCACCATGTCCGTTTTGTCACCATTTCCATGCCACCGACATGTGGGAACCCGGTAATCGGGATCAACCCACCATCTCTATCATGTTTCGCACATCCACACACTTGCTCTTTTCCACCGGTATCTCCATGAGCTACCGGAACCGATATGTTGTCGTGGCACCATTCTCGTTGTCGTTGCCGTGGCACCCCTTTCGTTCAGCCTTGGTGACCAAATGCTTCATAACATGCTCATGTCAACATTTTCATAATTTGCATAAAACTTGAATATGTCATCCGCATCATGATAACAACATTTAAATGTTTAAAATTGTTGTTTCCACTAAATTGCTAAATTGCATATGAGGATTTTCTGGAATTGTTGTTTGTTGTTCCGGTCTCACTTAAAATGCCTAAATGTGTAGTTTTATTATGCTTCACCCCTTGCCATGTTTAATAACATTTAATATTGTTGAGTAGATTAAAAGGGAGAGAACTAAATGTTTGATGTGGTGTTTCGTCCATATGCAACTCGTTGCATATTGAGCTCCACTTGATTTGTAGTATTGGTTGTGCACTTTGCCATGCCATGCCTCATTAAACCGGACATGAATCATACTTGATTATGCATCATGCCATGTTTATGTGATGGTTGTTTACTATGTTGTTTGCTTCTCTCGTTAGCTTCGGTTTCGTTCCGGAGTTGTCAGGATTCGTTTGACTACGTCCGTTTGTCTTCTTCATGGACTCGTTCTTCTTCCTTGCGGGATTTTAGGCAAGATGACTGTCACCTTGGATCTTACTACTATCATTGCTATGCTAGTTGCTTCGTTCTATTGCTATGTCGCGTTACCTACCACTTGCTTATGAAGCCTCCATAATTGCCATGAACCTCTAACCTTTGTCACCCTTCCTAGCAAACTGTTGCTTGGCTATGTTACCGCATTTGCTCAGCCCCTCTTATAGCGTTGCTAGTTACATGTGAAGATGAAGATTGCTCCATGTCGGATTATGTTTATGTTGGGATATCACAATATCTCTTATATTAGTAATGCATCTATATACTTGCTAAAGGGTGGAAGGCTTGGTCTTATGCCTGGTGTTTTGTTCCACTCTTGCCGCCCCGAGTTTCCGTCATATCGGTATTATGTTCCCGGATTTTGCGTCTCTAACGCGGTTGGGTGTTATGGGAACACCTTGACAGTTCGCTTTGAATAAAACTCCTCCAGCAAGGCCCAACCTTGGTTTTACATTTGCCTAACAACCTATTACACTTCCCTTGGGTCGGCCAACCCGAGGGTCATCTTTCTTTTAACCCCCCCGGGCCAGTGCTTCTCTAAGTGTTGGTTCGAACCGGGCAACCTGCGGGGCCACCTCGGGGCAACTTGAGGGCTGGTTTTAGTCATAGCTTGACCTATCTGGTGTGTCCTAAGAACGAGATACGCGTGAATCCTATCGGGATTGTCGACACATCGGGCGGCTTTGCCGGTTTTGTTTTACCATTGTCAAAATGTCTTGTAAACCAGGATTCCGAGTCTGATCAGGTCTTCCCGGGAGAAGGAATATCCTTCGTTGATCGTGAGAGCTTGTGATGGGCTAAGTTGGAACACCCCTGCAGGGTTTAAACTTTCGAGAGTTGTGCCTGCAGTTATGTGGCAGATGGGAATTTGTTAACATCTGGTTGTAGAAGATTTGAAGTAAACTTAATTAAAATGCGCCAACCACGTGCGTAACCGTGATTGTCTCTTTTCGGGGTTGTTCGAGAGGAGAACATGGTTTTGGGTTATGTTTGACGTAAGTAGGAGTTCAGAATCACTTCTTGATCATTACTAGTTGACGACCGCTTGTTAAGATCCTCTTCTCGCTCTTGTATTCGTAAGTTTAGCCACCATACTTGCTTAGCCGCTGCTGCAACCTCACCACTTTACCCTTTCCTTACCCATTAAGCTTTGCTAGTCTTGACACCCATGGTAATGGGATTGCTGAGTCCTCGTGGCTCACAGATTACTACACCAACAGTTGTAGGTACAGGTTATGCGATGATCATGACGCGAGAGCGATGTTTACTTGTGTTGGAGTTCTTCTTCTGCTTCTTCTTCGATCAAGGGATAGGTTCCAGGTCGGCAGCCTGGGCTAGCAGGGTGGATATTGTTTGAGTTTCTGTTTATGTTTCATCCATAGTCGGATGTTGTTCTCAAGTATGTTGATGTATTCTTGGGCGTTTGTGCCTTATGTAAGTATCCCCACCTATTATGTATTGTTGATGTAATGATATCCACCTTGCAAAAGCGTCTTGAAGATGCGCTTCTATCCTTGGTGAAACCTTCAAGTTCCTTTAGGATAGGGTCGCATCTTGGGCTGACAGACATGTCTAATGTTCATAAATTTGCCGAAAAATGACGCGTGAGAGGGTCAGAACACGAACACAATTGCATGTGGACCAAATTTATGTATGAAAAGGGTGGTTTGATTTTCGAATACCACATGCAACTTTGATGTGGCACCTATCTCGCAAAGCACACGGTATTGCTTGCCCCACCTCGTGTCGGCACTAAGGGGATCGTAAGCTATGAATGCATGCCCCCCCCCCCCAACCGAGGTTCACCTAGCAAAGTGCAAAGTAGCTAGCAGCCCCCTCCCTCGTGTCAGCACAAAGGGAATCCTCAGCTATGAATGCATGCCCCCCTGTTAGTGTCAAAACCGGCAGATCTCGTGTAGGGGGTCCCAAGCTGTGTGTCATGGATCGATGGGTAACAGGAGACAGGGGACACGATGTTCACCCAGGTTCAGGCCCTCTTAATGGAGGTAATACCCTACTTCCTGCTTGATTGATCTTGATGAATATAGAGATTACAAGAGTTGATCTAGTTCGAGATCATATGTTGAGTAACGTCATAATAATCTATTGACTAGCCTGGCCTCGGCTTATATAATGTACCAGAGGCCTAGGATAACAAGAGTCCTAGTCGAATATGCCGGTGGAGAGGAGTCCTTGTCTTGATCACCAAGTCTTGTGGAATCTTCCTCGTGTATACATCGGCTGTCCGAACTGGCCCATGAGTAAACGGCCATGGGGGGTCCTCTGCTCAATCCAACTGATTGGGAGATGACGTGGTGAGTACCCCCTAGTACAGGACACCGTCAGTAGCCCCCTCAACTGGTCTTCAAGTTGGGGACGCTCCTCAATTCTTACGAACTGTTCTTCATCTTCGGTCGTCGGTTTTGAAAACTGGTTCAACAAATCATCTCATCTTCCATCTTGAAGATCGCCGAAGTGAATCCGAAGAGTTTACACGTCGGGTATCCGAGGATCCCCTTTAAGTTCTCGGTCTTTATTAATCCCTTGTTATTTTTACACCACACCTCGGGTTTGAAGTTGTTCCCGTGCGGCGGTGTCCTCTTGCATCCGAGCTCCAATGCTAGACTTTATTCGAGATATCTTTTGCAGCCGAGCACCAACGCCGGACTGTATCTGAGCTCTGACGTCGGACTATATCCTAGGTGTCATAGATCACCTTGGCTTGAAAATTTGAAGGAGGTTATCCAAGTTTAACGCTGAAAAGTTTTCTATGGAATGAGCCATTCGAATCTGAGCTTTATGACGGACCACATCCGAGCTCCAACGATGGTCAGCGTCCGAGGTGTCGTAAACTACCTCAGTCTTTTAAAATATTTGAACGAATTCAGCCGAGCTTAATGCTGGAAATGCCCACTATGGAGCCAGCCACTAGCGCCCGAGCTTTATGTCGGGCTGCTTCTGAGGTGGTGCACCACCTGGACCGCGGGCTGATTTTTTGTGAATATTTTTGATTGGTGCAATTTATTCTCTGCCGAGATAGCCAGTATATGTATATCTAGTAGCCGTCAATGTGTTTGTCGATCTAAAAACTGAGATGCACTTGAAGGAAAACATAAAACAGCTGATCCTAGTAGCCCCTAAGACTCAGGTCAATTTGCAAAGTCGGCATGAGGATAAACTCCTAACTCGGCAACATACGTAGGAATAGAAACGCAGTGTAATATATTAGAAATAATGATCGGCGGACAGGCCCGTGAGAGAGGGTTGTGAGAAGTCGTTGTGATATATTAGCTTGATGCCAGATAAATCCCAGATGGTACTTATTGTTGTCCAAAGACGCGCTTGCCCATAGTTCGGTCTTGCCGAACACTCAGCACTTTGAATTCTCTGCATTGAATAAGCGATGCAGTAGCCCCCGAGACACTAGTCGTGCGGCGACACCAGATCAGGGGATCGATGTGCCCCTTTAATATTTATAAATAATGAGCGCGAAGACCAGTAGCCCCCGAGCCTTAATGTGGGCACGGGTGGCCGAATTAAGGATCAATATCCGTTTGACAGAAAACTTTGTTGTGTTTTAACACAAACTTATTGGAAAGAGAATAAAAATCTCTTAAAGGAGCTTAGAGTTGGTCGAGGTCCGAGCTCAACAAGGTAGGCCCCAAGGGGTTTAAAAGATGGGTTGCAGTAAATGGATTTTAATCGTAATTTTTATGTGTAATGATTCCATGTATCCAAGTACTTTACATCATTAATTCTCGGATCTGCATTGTATAAAACTTTGTTGACCGGCCATCGGCTTCAACCTTCTCGGCTAGTAGCTGGGGAGTATTTTTCCTACTTTATAAAGCCTTTATGAGGGTAAAGAATTACGACAAACATGGCAATCCGGCCATACGGTTTTATAAACAAAGGTATGCAGAGAGATATGTTATATTGCTATTAAACATAAGAAACGTCTTCCAAAGAAAATAATCCCACTATTGGTTCCTTTCTTTGGGTTGTCATGCCAGGCATGATGATGAAACCTCAGCTCCGATCAATGTGGGAGCAAAATATTGAGGATTTAGTTTTGGGAAAAATTCCTGAACTATGTGGTCTTTAGAAAACCTAAATTTTCACTTCCGTCGTTGTCGACCAATTATATCCTTTAAGATCGCTAGCTTTTGGCTTCACCCAGTCTGAGGTACTAACTCGGAAGACCCGGTGGTAGCAATCACAGAGGTGCTCCCTTTACCGCCTAGCCGAACAATCGGGAATGTAGGGGTAAGCACAGGAGCCAGGCAACCCAGCTTGGCCAAAGTCAAATTTATGCATATTTATGGCTTTATAACGATGATTATGGAAGGCAGCCCTCGTATATTAAATACAAACCCCGATGATATGTTTATTCTGACTCCGTTGCGATCGTTTATCAGTTGAAAGTGGCCCATCGTCGGCTTCCACCCCTTTGTAGATGCTACACATGGTGATTCCGCAATAACAAAACAACCCTTAGCCGATGTCTCGGTGCCCGAAGGTGGTTGTGTTAGCGGAAACGAGGCAATCAGATATGCGGGCTTTATTGCTTTCACTTAGTCATAGGAGCTTCAAGTTGGGAGGCCAGCTACTAGCACCTGTTAGTGTTCGGCGGCAGCCGAGGTCAAGCCATAAACACTTCAGCCAATGATATGAACAGCCCGTCATTTAACACAGTCATCGGATCCCTGACCAGTTTACGCTTATTGTGATAGTCAGTTTTCGGCTTTCTCGACTGGGGTCCTTAACCGTGCGAGCTGGAAGCACAATCGCAGTGGTTCTCCCTTTGCACACCTAGCCGAACAAAGCAGAACGTAGGAGGCAAGCACAGGAGCCGGGCAACCCAACTATTGACCAAAGACATGATTCGAAACCGATGCATATATAGCAATATTCGAGAATGTTTTTGCCGAATCTCTAAATGTGTCCGGCGTTGCACTACGAGACTTATGCCGGAAACACACAAATAGTTTAAAAGTGCCATAGGCTCGAAAAGGCAAAAACTTATGTAAAAGCTTGACGTCCAAACTGAACTGACATTTTGGTGCCAATCCGGAAATTAGTCTTTAAAAAAAGTGTGCTCCTCTCGTGCTTTAACATGACACATCCAATCTCAAGACTTCAAGCAGGTCAGCCTACGGCTTCAAGCTCCTTATCCCAAAGGCGAAGTGCTTCTCCGTGGCCAGTTTAGTGAACTAAACTCGAGCGTCTTTAGAGAGAAGCTAGGCTATCCGGCTATTGACCATACACTCGAGTCGAAAAAGGAGCGATAGAAAGATTGCAACGACCAAGAAGAGAACACATTATTATAGAACGGCTTGTGTAAATTTTAAGAGCCCCCAGTTAACATGGGTAAGGGAAGTTTCTTTTAACGAACAACGTATGCGAGCATGGTCAAAACACAACACAAGTTAAAAATTTAAAACTTTGAGCATGAAAGCGACTTAGCTGGTTAATGTGTTCGGCATTGATGACGCGGTCCGAGCTTGATGTGGGACAAGGTTCCATCCCCCAAGCCGGTCCCAAGGTGGCAGAGCGAAGAGCTCGGCACTCTGAAGTGGTGACATAGCACGGCCAATGCAGGCCGGCAGAGTGATGCCGTAGTCCCGGCCGTGGGGTAATGAAGTGTTGACGAAGCCCCTCGTCCAGCCGAGGTAACATGGTATGTCAGTACGCCGAGGTCACAACACTGCCCGACCCGGATCATTTTCCTGTGCACAAAAAATAGTGCAAACCAGAGAAAATAGTAATAATAATAAATAAAAAAATTGTTGCATAATAAATAATTTATGCAAAGTGAGTAATAAAAGAAATATGGCTTGTGCGCCGAACACTCGATGAGGTAGAGCTTTCTCGGCGATGCCGAAGTCCCCGAGGCAACCGAACACGTCGGTACGGCAACTCGACCAACAAGGTGATCATGCGAGCCAATTTACGCCAATTGGGACGACGGCGTGAGCTTGCCGAAGAGACCATGTGACGCAGTCGAAGTCCATTACATGCACATGTAAAATAGTGCAGGCCAAAAATAATAATATAAATATATAAAAATCCTCGCATAACTAAATTAAGTGAAATAATTTATTTAAAGATATGTGGCCTGGCGCCGAAGTCAATGTCGATGCAGGGCGTGATGCGGTAAAGGCATTGCAAAGCCTAAATTCATAGGTCGGTCCGAGTTCCGAATGCGGCGTACACCGAACTATGTACGGAAACTGAGCGAACCACCACGCGACCGTCGTTAATGCGGCCACCATTTGATAGACCTGTCTAGAGATGATGGAACAAACCAGAGTAATAATTCCTTGGGAAAAATAAACCCAAACAAGCAAAAATTGCTAGGATTAATAGCACGTGGTTTATTTGTTGTAGCAGTCTGAAGAAAAGGACTCCCAAAATTGGGACTCGATCTGCACACCCATTGCGTGATGGGCGGTGAAGTGATGGCACGACGATGCTGGTAAAGGTTGGCTCGCCGAGGCAAAGTCCCTGGTCCAGCTAATGTGACAAAGCTGGTCGGCGGACGACGCCGAAGTCTCCGGAGTAGGTTGATGAAGGGATGGCGACGCCCCCGGTCCAGACGAGGTGATAGAGCAGGTTGATAAGGAGACGTTGCAGCTGCCATGTCAGCCGAGGTGTTGAAGTAGTTCGGCGTGGTGGACATCGGCTCGAAGAGGCAACGGTGCGGCCATGCCGATGCAGGTCATAACTCACAAAATGGTCAATGCCGGCTTGATGAAGTGATCGTGCGGTGATACCGGTGTACCCGATCCATGCAATCCGTCGGGCGACCATGTTGGTGATGATTTATCCTTCTCGTTGCCGAACTCTTGTTCGGCTTGCCGAGACGATGATCCGAAGAAGTTGAGCTCAGCTCAACGGAGCGACGACGTGTCTAGCGCAGGTCGGCAACCGTGGAGCAACGTTGTCGGGCTGGTTTGACACCAGCGCGATGACGAAGATCATATTGGAAAAGACATTAAAATAGTGGGATGTGTTCGTGAACAAAACACAATACTCCATACAAAACTTCCTTCAAAAAGGATGTCCGAAATCCCGTTCATAAAAAAGATGAACACGGGTCGGATTCGTTCTCGCGCAGAAAACAAATCTGAAAAGTGATGCACTAATCGGAAGGTTTCCAGTGTTTGGACAGTCGGATCGAGCTGAAATTTTGGGAGGTGCTAGATATAGGAAATCCGCAGCCGATCAACAGTTGGATCTTCCAAAGGACATCCGAGCTAGATGCTGGACACCACGCTCCAAACTCGTCTAGATTCCCGTCCAGATTCATCGGGGCTCCGGTATATCGGAGATTGCTCCATCGGAACACGACGAAATTTTACAGTGTTGTTGTAGACTCAATTCCGCATAATTCCACTAAAGGAATTGTCAAAGCGATGCTCGAGGAGGTGGTGGTAGTGGATACAAGTTCGCTATTCAGAAAAACAACACGGTCGCCCAAGGGCAATGTTGACGTTGAGCCCCCGAGCTCCAAGGATGATTCCTCCATGATCTTGAAAGAGATCGGAGTTGATGTTGATGAAGGACCTTGTCCAAACATGAAAATTGGAGCTTGGGCACAATCCTCGGTCAAGCCAAGGTGACCAGTCGAGGCAGCGACGAAGACGCCGATGTCGCAGTTGATCTGCCGGCGACCATTGATCCTTTTGCCGACCACACAGCGGAACTCTCAATGAAAGCACCATTGTGGGTGTAAAAACCGGCAGATCTTGGGTAGAGGGTCCCAAGCTGTGTGTCATGGATAGATGGGTAACAGGAGACAGGGGACACCATGTTTACCAAGGTTCGGGCCCTCATAATGGAGGTAATACCCTACTTCCTGCTTGATTGATCTTGATGAATATAGAGATTATAAGAGTTGATCTACCTCAAGATCATATGTTGTAGTCTAAACCCTAGGGGTATGATGAGTATATAACGCCCTCGATGCGGCTATATCTCCCACGTGTCGAAGCACGACTTAGAGGCATAACCGCATTGAAAGCAATGCCGCAAGTGAGGTAATCTTCACACAACCCATGTAATACATAAGGGAAAAGATACATAGTTGGCTTACAATCGCCACTTCACACAATTACATGAATAAAGCATTACATCATCCAAGTACAATCAGGGCCCGACTACGGAGCCAAAATAAAAGAAGAACCCCAAATGCGACACAGGTCCCCGATCGAACCCCAACTGGGCACCACTACTGATCAACTAGAACGAAACAACACAAAGGACAAGATCTTCATCGAGCTCCTCCTGAGCTTGGTTATGTCATCTGCACGGACTCATCGGCACCTGCAAGATGGTTTTGGAAGTATCTGTGAGCCACGGGGACTCAGCAATCTCGCACCCTCGCGATCAAGACTATTTAAGCTTATGGGTAAGGTAAAGGTATGAGGTGGAGCTGCAGCAAGCGACTAGCACATATGGTGGCTAACATACGCAAAAGAGAGCGAGAAGAGAAGTAAAAGCACGGTCGATGAACTATGATCAAGAAGTGATCCTAAAACAACCTACGTCAAGCATAACTCCAACACCGTGTTCACTTCCCGGACTGCCGGAAAGAGACCATCATGGTTACACACGCGGTTGATGCATTTTAATTAAGGTCAAGTTTAGGTTTTCTACAACCGGACGTTAACAAATTCCCATCTGCCCATAACCGCGGGCACGGCTTTCGAAAGTTCAGATCCCTGCAGGGGAGTCCCACCTTAGCCCATGACAAGCTCTCACGGTCAACGAAGGAATAGACCTCCTCCCGAGACATTCCGATCAGACTCAGTATCCCGGTACTCCAAGACATCCTCGACAATGGTAAAACAAGTCCAGCAAGACCACCCGATGCGCCGACATCCTAATAGGAGCTGCACATATCTCGTTCTCAGGGCAACACCGGATGAACACTACGTAAAGCTAAAACCAGCCCTCAAGTTTCCCCGAGGTGGCGCCGCAAGTGGCTCTAGTTTGGACCAACGCTTAGACAAGCACTGGCCCGGGGGGGTTTAAAATAAAGATGACCCTTGGGCTAGCCTAAGCCAAGGGAAAAAAAGGCTAGGTGGCAAATGGTAAAACCAATGTTGGGCCTTGCTGGAGGAGTTTTATTCAAAGCGAACTGTCAAGGGGTTCCCATTATAACCCAAACGCGTGAGGAACGCAAAATCCGGGAACATAACACCGATATGACGGAAACTAGGGCAGCAAGAGTGGAACGAAACACCAGGCATAAGGCCAAGCCTTCCACCCTTTACCAAGTATATAGAAGCATTAATTAAATAAGATATATCGTGTTATCCCAACAGTAAACATGTTCCAACAAGGAACAACATCTCCATGTTCCAGCAAGGAACAAAACTTCAATCTTCACCTACAACTAACAACGCTATAAGAGGGGCTGAGCAAAGCGGTAACATAGCCAAACAACGGTTTGCTAGGACAAGGTGGGTTAGAGGCTTGGTTCAACAATATAAGAGGCATTACAAGCAAGTGGTAGGTATCGCAGCATAGGCATAGCAAAAGAGCGAGCAACTAGCAAGCAAAGATAGAAGTGATTTCGAGGGTATGGTCATCTTGCCTGAGATCCCGCAAGGAAGAAGAACGAGTCCATGAAGGAGACAAACAGACGTAGTCGAACGGTTCATCACAAACGCGATGTTACCGGAACCAACCCGAAGAAGCAAACACCGGAAAGAAGCACACAACATAGTAAACAACCACGACATAAGCATGGCATGATGCACAAACAAGTATGATGCATGTCCAGTTTAATGAAGCATGGCATGGCAAAGTGCACAAACAATCCTACAAATTAAGTGGAGCTCAACATGCAACTCCGTTGCATATTGACGAAACACCACATTCAAGTTATTTAGATCGATCTCGGTTATGTACTCAACAATATTAAATGTTGTTAAGCATGGCAAAAGGTGAAGCATAACAAAAACTATACTATCTAAACAATTTAAATGGGGCCGGATATCGCAAACAACAAATCCGGTAAATCTCCATATGCATTAGTAAATTAATGCAAAAAACAAATTAAACATTTTAATTGTTGTTATCATGATGCGGATGACATGAACAAGTTTATGCAATTTTAAGAGAAGTTGACAAGAGCATTAAGAAGCATTTGTCATCGTGGTGGAAACAAAAGGGGTGCCACAGCAACGATAATGAAACGGTGGCACGGCAACGTTCCGGTTCCCGGTAACTCAATTGAGATACCAATGCAAAGGAGAAGTGTGCGGATGCGGGTCATGCGATAAACGGTGGGGTGCGCCCGGTTACCGGATTCCCACGGGTTAGCGGCAAATGAGGAGGACCGAGCAAGTGACAACTCGGGCACGGTGCAGACAACGGGTGCATCTCAAACATCGCAAGCATTCGTTCACGGACGTCGTCTCGGGGTTATACCTTCGAAGCGTGCATTATCGGAGCGGTTCGAGTTCGATGCGGTGTAGGGGAAGTAGACGTTTTTGGGACGTTCGTAGTCGAAGTAGTCATTCTCGCATGCTCTAGGCTCGACGGTAGAGGTTCTCACGATCTCGGCGACGGTAGTGGTACACATTTTCATAGAAGGACTTGACGAATCCGAGTCACTTGGGGGTCGACGGTAGTCGTTCACGTTTGTTCGGAGAGGTAGTAGACGCACCCCGGAACTGTAGTCGTACACGCATGTAGATGAACTTGGTGGGTCCTCGACGTCCTGGTACTTGGCGTTCGGTGCGGTACTCCTGAATCCCGAAACGGTCTTAGGCGTCTTCGCGCGTAGGGGTACTTGGCGTTTTCCGAGATGATCTTGGCGTAACCGTGCGTAGAGGTACTTTGCAGATCCGTGGAACTTGCGGGCTTGGTGTCGCCGAAAAGGGCTCTTGGCGGTTCCATTCAGGAAGGATGCAATGGATTGAAGCTAGCAACTGATGGCACTTGACTCGGGCAGGGGCAGCGCTGGGGAGGAAGCAGGAGCATGGCAAGGTGGATGAGCTTCTGCGGATGCTCGCCGGAGGCGAACGGCGGTGAGGCAGGGCATCGTCCTGCTGGTTCGAGGGGCACAAGACCATGGCAAGGTGCGCGAGGAAGACGTGATGAGGACATCAATACCATTGTTACACCCACAGCCCCTACTGTTACATATACTGGACCAATTACTAGAGCTCGCGCACGCCAATTAAATTACCAGGTACTTTCGTTCCTTGGTAATGATTCTAATGTTCATGAGATTATGATGCTTCCTAAATTGGATACATTTGTTTTGCTTACAAATGAAGGGCCTAGCTTGGAGAAGGATGAACATTGGAGAAAAAACACACATGGAGTTGATGGCATGCGCAAGGGGATCAAGAACGGAGTTACAAGTGATGATTTCAGGACTTTAAAGCCGCCATAAGGAGTGCATGAAGCCTTGGACGAAATATACAAGATGCCACTTCATAATATTCGTCCATAGGCTATTCTAGGTGCTGCGTCACCTTATTAATGGGCCAGGCCCATGTAATTTCGAAATACTTAAGTATAGGTTATTTTTAGAGTCTGTATGTGTGGGGAAACAAGAGTTAGGGTTGGTTTCGGACCCCACCCTCAAGGGCCACGAAATTCCCCCCTCTTCCTCCATATATACAGCCCTTAGGGCGTCGTTTAGACTTTGGGTTTTGTTTAGATCAAAAGTTCGCCATAGCTGCAACTTCGCGTACTTCGTTTGTGTCCAACGACCAGACCAAGACGTCACAGAACCCCACCTTGATCAATAAAGCTTTCATCTTATATTCGCAATATCCAGATTCCAATCTCAGTTTCTTGCTTGTTCTTCGTTTGCTCGCAGGAAACAGACCCTCGTGGTCAGGTTGATCGTGCTCCGGCGTGGTCAATAACCCTCGGAAGTTGGTTTAGCGATTGCTAAGGCGCGACGTCTCGCACGTTCGTAGTCGGATCGTCAAAGTCGACTCCCACAGAAAACGATAGCCACCATCTCATCAAAACATCGGGACCCTCGCCTCTATCAAGACACCCAGGGTGTGGAGCTTCGAGGCGAGGAGGAGGCCATGGCAGGAGGCAGTGGAAGCGGCAGAGGGGAGGCACGTCCTCGCCGGAGTCAGCAGGGCGGCGAGGCAGGTGAGCGTGGGCGGCGGCGAGGCGCGCCGGGCGGCAACGGGATCTGGGTGCGAGCGGGGATGCGGGGGTCGGGGAGGCAGTCCAGCGACACAGGAGGCCGACGCCGAAGGAGACCCTGGGCGGTGCCGCAGACGTGGAGAAGAGGGAGGTATGGCGCGGGGCAGGGGAGATGGGGTCGGGCCCCTGGTGCAATGCGTGTGGGAGCGAGAGGGGGAGGTGGGTCGAGCGGTGGTTGAGGACGAGAGGGAGAGGGAGATGGGATCGAGCCAAAACTCTCCCTGGCGGCGCGAGGGGATAGCAGAGGGAGGATGAGATCGGGTAGGGTTAGGGGAAATTAGGTGGGCCGGAGCTGGATGGCCCTATAGGCCGGCTGAGCTAATGGGCCGGCCGGATGGCCGAGGCCCAGGTAGCTGCTGCTGCTGCTTTTCTATTTCTCCAGGCAGAAAAAAACAAAAGGAAAGAGCAGGAAAAATAAGGAGAGGAGCTAGAGAAAAATAAAAATATACTCGTGATCCTAAAAATGTGCTCTATTTAATAAAATTGGTTTGGAGATTTTTAAAGCAAGTAAAAATAATTCAAGTTTGAATTAAATTCAAACTTGAACCATTTTAAACCCTAACAAAAACAATTTCAATAGAGATGAAATTTGACATAGAGGCTAGGTGCATGGTGTTGGAATATTGAGGTAAAGATGAACATTAAAAGAGAAGGCAACGGGACACTTGCCAAAAGAAGGAAGTAGAGGGAAGGAGAAGGTGATGAAGAAAGATTCATGCATGGAACATGCAACAACTTAATATGTATGAAAACACACAATGCACAAGATGACATGATGAAATGCAACATGATGCAATGATGAATGCAAAGAACCAAACAAATCACACGACGAAACTCGGAACCCAAGGAAGGTATCTGAAGCTCCGGTCTTGGGGCGTTACAACACTCCACCACTATGAGAGGATCTCGTCCCGAGATCTAGAATGGCACCGGAGGGACAACGGAAAGGAAGAGAAACGGTAAAACTAAGTTGCTTCTTTGACAAACGAGTGAAACCAAATAACCTTGAGTGGTTGAACAAATTCATGAAAAGAATACAACGAAGGTAAACAAAGTCGAAAACACTCTGTTAGCAAGGAGGGACAAAGAACATTGCGAAAAACCTCGATTTTGAAGGGCAAGATATATATTGAAAGCACTCCAGTTAAGAAGTTATGCAAGACTTGAGCAAAAAGGGCACAACACTCCGGTTAAATGGATAAACATGAAAAGAAGATGATCTTTGACAAAACGAGATGATGGGTTGAAAAGAGCAACATGACAATGCCCCCGGAAACAAAAGAATAGAAGATAGATAATTGAAATAAAAGAATGGAGAAGAAAATGCCAACTTCTGCCACAAAAGAGCCTGAAAAGGCATCTTTAGGAGAAGGGTTGAATGGAGTTGTTGGAAAACCAACAACGAAAATAATAAGGTTGATATGGTCTTATGGAATACAACTCAAATTATGAGGTGACAACCCGCCACTCACGGGAAAGAATTAGATTGGAATAACAAGGAGACGAGAAACTTATTTCACCGGAAGGATAAATGAAGAACTTGGGTCATTTATAAGCACCGTAAATAGCAACAATCCTTAGGGAAGGCTTTAGGTGAAACATGACACAAGATAACTCCAACGAAGAGGTTGATGAATTTAAAATACCTCATTCTTGATAGCTTGAGAAACATGAAGCACGAAGGGAAATTATCAAGAATGACATAATACCACCTCCAATGGTACGGAAGAAAGAATTGCACTCCGGATTACAAGAAGAAGACTGCTTGAGCTCCTTAAAAGAATATTGATGAAAACTTCGAGAAGGAAATAAATCCTTGATGAACCCTCATGTAGAACCTTCATGAAGAAGTCCGGTAAACAAAATGATAAAGAGAAAGAGAAATTGAAAACACAGGGTGAATCCTTGCAATGATTAGATGGATATCCGTGATAATTAGAGCTTGGAACTCCGGGAAAGAAAAGACAAGGCATCTCGAACTGAGAATATGATATGATGAACCACTCCGGAAAAAAGGAATTAATCACTTGGATGGAACAGGAAAAAGAATTATGTTATGCGTATCCTTCAACAATTTAATTGCTGACAAGCAACGGATTTGGCATACTGCTTATCCTCGTAGAAAGATTAAGAGAGATATAGCGCAAACTTGAGAAAATATTGAATGAACCACCGGTAGGGTTGAAAAAGAACTAATAAAAGATAACGAATCACCGGGAAGAATTTGCAAATGAACGAAGATGCTTGAGAGAATTTAGATACAACTGAAACGAAGAGATCACGAACTGATTAGAGATCACTTGAACGAAGCAACGATAAGATTTGGGGAACCATAGCTAAAAGCTGATAATGAATAAATTCTGAGATGATGGGCTCCGGAGAAACAAACTGAAAAGAATCTTGAATTGCTCCGGATGGTTGAAAAGAATTCTCATGATCAAAACAATTATGAGAGGATGGCATCAAGCTAGAACCACGAGTCTCTGAGAGAACGGATAAGATATGGAGGAAAACTCTTCTTCGGTCTTCAAAAGCTGAGAATGACGACAAGAAACACCACCATGAATTGTCGAGATGCTCTGGAATGAAGAGGAATGGAAAAGTTGAAACAACGATGAAAATAATTTGGAAGATCTTGGAGAAAGACATTTGACTGATGACAATTCATTTTTACGTCAAACTTCGAAAAGAAATTTGAGGATAGCTCTGGGAAAATAAGAAGAGTCAGGTAAGATCCTGGGAACAGACATGTGGGTTAGGGCCCACTGAAAAGAAACACCATAGAACGATTTAAAAGAGAGAATGCATCGGTAAGATTTAAATGGCAAGAATGAGATAACAACCTCAAAAGAGCATGAAAGGATTACAAAAGCAGAGTGGAAACACGAATCTTCGAGATATCTTGAGCACTCCAGAACAAATGAATATCAAGCGGGGAATGATTATGAGGTGCACCGGCATAAGAAAAGCATTTGAAATACGGAAAAGAATATGATCAACACCGAAAGCTTGAATTGGATTCACCGGAGAAGAAAAACGAGTGATGAGAGACGAACTTGAAGCTCCGTTAGAATCTTCTTGAGAATCACCGGATAAGGATATTGATCGAAAAGAATGGAGAGACTTCACATCAGTAAAATGGATACTTGATTAAAAAATCTGAGTCGTTGAAGAAAAACAAGGGAGGGAGGGCGGGAAAACAAAGGCAACTTGGGAAGGATAAAACAAACACCGTTGAGAGAGCTGATACTTGATCTTGCAGATGTTGAAATGATCGGATCCACTTGAGGAGAGACACACTGGTTAAAAAGGATTGACATGACAAACTCGATGATCGAGGAGGATTAGTGTTCACATCGGGGGATGAGAACACCGCTTAGGAAAAGATATGGAATCTACATTTGTCTTCGAAGCAACTCGAATACCACAACTCAAAACAAAAACAAAGGATTGGCTTGCAGAATAAGCCGGAACAAACATATGATAGAGATTTCATCCGAAGTTTTCGTGGTGGGGCCTACACGGGCTCGATCCTACAGCACCATCATGTACAAGGTAGTGCACATGACATACGAAGCGTCCCCGAGTCGGCATAGCCAAGGACTCTTTAAGACACAACGAGACCACTGTAAAACCAACCGTGAATAGGCGGACCACTAGACGTCAAACCCCAATTTCATATCATACATCTGTGGGAAAGATAACCTAAGAGCTACTTGATTTCCCACCTATAAACTCCCAAAATTTTCCGGTTATGCAATCAGGTGTTGGGGATACAGGGGAAGCATAATATCTCACCCAAAACTAGCAAATCCTACATCCAGCTGTATCCATCCTTCAACACATAACCAAGAAACCTTCAGAAATCATCTACCTCAACCTTCGAAAAGCATCCGTTATACAAGTTATGGCAATACTCCCGAACTCCCGCCTAGTACTAGGTGGCGTCGAGGTTATCTCACCAACGAACTGCATAAAAGAGATTTTCGATGTCGGCGTACTAAACTCAGGTCTTCCAGAATTGCAACGATAAAATTATGATGACAACACCTCGGAGCTCAACTCCCCGGGACACTTCCACAAAACCCCTGACAGGAGGCACCAAGACAATGTTGTCGTCACAAAACCATCGGAACGATTCCAAGATACCTGCGTGATCCTAAAAAAAATAATTTAGTGAAATTTGAGAAGAGAATAGTCAGAACTCTACGTCAGGATGCCTTACCAGAGCGATGAGGAGACTGGGGAGTAAAAATAATTCCTAAAATCTCCGATATATAATTCCTAAATGACTCAAAACATTTTTCTAGACACAACTCGGCCGCTAAAACGATCAAGCAATGGGGCTCCTAAGGTCGAGGAAGGCTCTGATTACCAACTTATAATGCCCTCGATGTGGCTATATCTCCCACGTGTCGAAGCACGACTTAGAGGCATAACTGCATTGAAAGCAATGTCGCAAGTGAGGTAATCTTCACACAACCCATGTAATACATAAGGGAAAAGATACATAGTTGGCTTACAATCGCCACTTCACACAATTACATGAATAAAGCATTACATCATCCAAGTACAATCAGGGCCCGACTACGGAGCCAAAATAAAAGAAGAACCCCAAATGCGACACAGGTCCCCGATCGAACCCCAACTGGGCACCACTACTGATCAACTAGAACGAAACAACACAAAGGACAAGATCTTCATCGAGCTCCTCCTGAGCTTGGTTACATCATCTGCATGGACTCATCGGCACCTGCAAGCTGGTTTTTGAAGTATCTGTGAGCCACGGGGACTCAGCAATCTCGCACCCTCGCGATCAAGACTATTTAAGCTTATGGGTAAGGTAAAGGTATGAGGTGGAGCTGCAGCAAGCGACTAGCACATATGGTGGCTAACATACGCAAAAGAGAGCGAGAAGAGAAGGCAAAGCACGGTCGATGAACTATGATCAAGAGGTGGAGCTGCAGCAAGCGACTAGCACATATGGTGGCTAACATACGCAAAAGAGAGCGAGAAGAGAAGGCAAAGCACGGTCGATGAACTATGATCAAGAAGTGATCCTAAAACAACCTACGTCAAGCATAACTCCAACACCGTGTTCACTTCCCGGACTCCGCCGGAAAGAGACCATCACGGTTACACACGCGGTTGATGCATTTTAATTAAGGTCAAGTTTAGGTTTTCTACAACCGGACGTTAACAAATTCCCATCTGCCCATAACCGCGGGCACGACTTTCGAAAGTTCAAATCCCTGCAGGGAGTCCCAACTTAGCCCATGACAAGCTCTCACGGTCAACGAAGGAATAGACCTCCTCCCGAGACATTCCGATCAGACTCGGTATCCCGGTACTCCAAGACATCCTCGACAATGGTAAAACAAGTCCAGCAAGACCGCCCGATGCGCCGACATCCTGATAGGAGCTGCACATATCTCGTTCTCAGGGCAACACCGGATGAACACTACGTACAGCTAAAACCAGCCCTCAAGTTTCCCCGAGGTGGCACCGCAAGTGGCTCTAGTTTGGACCAACGCTTAGACAAGCACTGGCCCGGGGGGATTTAAAATAAAGATGACCCTTGGGCTGGCCTAACCCAAGGGAAAAAAGGCTAGGTGGCAAATGGTAAAACCAAGGTTGGGCCTTGCTGGAGGAGTTTTATTCAAAGCAAACTGTCAAGGGGTTCCCATTATAACCCAACCACGTGAGGAACGCAAAATCCGGGAACATAACACCGATATGACGGAAACTAGGGCAGCAAGAGTGGAACGAAACACCAGGCATAAGGCCGAGCCTTCCACCTTTTACCAAGTATATAGATGCATTAATTAAATAAGATATATCGTGTTATCCCAACAGTAAACATGTTCCAACAAGGAACAACATCTCCATGTTCCAACAAGGAACAAAACTTCAATCTTCACCTGCAACTAACAACTCTATAAGAGGGGCTGAGAAAAGCGGTAACATAGCCAAACAACGGTTTGCTAGGACAAGGTGGGTTAGAGGCTTGGTTCAACAATATAGGAGGCATGCCAAGCAAGTGGTAGGTATCGCAGCATAGGCATAGCAAAAGAGCGAGCAACTAGCAAGCAAAGATAGAAGTGATTTCGAGGGTATGGTCATCTTGCCTGAGATCCCGCAAGGAAGAAGAACGAGTCCATGAAGGAGACAAACAGACGTAGTCGAACGGTTCATCACAAACGCGATGTTACCGGAACCAACCCGAAGAAGCAAACACCGGAAAGAAGCACACAACATAGTAAACAACCACGACATAAGCATGGCATGATGCACAAACAAGTATGATGCATGTCCGGTTTAATGAAGTATGGCATGGCAAAGTGCACAAACAATCCTACAAATTAAGTGGAGCTCAACATGCAACTCCGTTGCATATTGACGAAACACCACATTCAAGTTATTTAGATCGATCTCGGTTATGTACTCAACAATATTAAATGTTGTTAAGCATGGCAAAAGGTGAAGGATAACAAAACTATACTATCTAAACAATTTAAATGGGGCCGGATATCGCAAACAACAAATCCGGTAAATCCCCATATGCATTAGTAAATTAATGCAAACAACAAATTAAACATTTTAATTGTTGTTATCATGATGCGGATGACATGAACAAGTTTATGAAATTTTAAGAGAAGTTGACAAGAGCATTAAGAAGCATTTGTCATCGTGGCAGAAACAAAAGGGGTGCCACGGCAACGATAATGAAACGGTGCCACGGCAACGTTCCGGTTCCCGGTAACTCGATTGAGATACCGATCCAAGGAGAAGTGTGCGGATGCGGGTCATGCGATAAATGGTGGGGTGCTCCCGGTTACCGGATTCCCACGGGTTAGTGGCAAACGAGGAGGACCAAGCAAGTGACAACTCGGACACGGTGCAGACAACGGGTGCATCTCAAACATCGCAAGCATTCGTTCACGGACGTCGTCTCGGGGTTATACCTTCGAAGCGTGCGTTATCGGAGCAGTTCGAGTTTGATGCGGTGTAGGGGAAGTAGACGTTTTTGGGGCGTTCGTAGTCGAAGTAGTCGTTCTCGCATGCTCTAGGGTCGACGGTAGAGGTTCTCGCGATCTCTGCGACGGTAGTGGTACACGTTTTCGTACAAGGACTTGACGAATCCGAGTCACTTGGGGGTCGACGGTAATCGTTCATATTTGTTCGGAGAGGTACTAGACACACCCCGGATTTGTAGTCGTACACGCACGTAGATGAACTTGGCGGGTCCTCGACGTCCTGGTACTTGGCGTTCGGTGCGGTACTTGATGAATCCCGAAACGGTCTTAGGCGTCTTCGCGCGTAGGGGTACTTGGCATTTTCCGAGATGATCTTGGCGTAACCGTGCGTAGAGGTACTTTGCAGATCCGTGGAACTTGTGGGCTTGGTCTCACCGAAAAGGGCTCTTGGCGGTTCCATTCAGGAAGGATGCAACGGATCGAAGCTAGCAACTGGTGGCACTTGACTCGGGCAGGAGCAGCGCTGGGGAGGAAGCAGGAGCATGGCGAGGTGGATGAGCTTCTGCGGATGCATGCCGGAGGCGAACGGCGGCGAGGCAGGACATCGTCCTGCTGGTTCGAGGGGCACAAGACCATGGCAAGGTGCGCGAGGAAGACGCCCAGGGCGCGGAGCTTCGAGGCGAGGAGGAGGCCATGGCAGGAGGCAGTGGAAGCGGTAGAGGGGAGGCACGTCCTCGCCGGAGTCAGCAGGGCGGCGAAGCAGGTGAGCGTGGGCGGCGGCGAGGCGCGCCGGGCGGCAACAGGATCTGGGCGCGAGTGGGGATGCGGGGGTCGGGGAGGCAGTCCAGCGACGCAGGAGGCCGACGCCGAAGGAGACCCTGGGCGGCGCCGCAGACGTGGAGAAGAGGGAGGTATGGCGCGGGGCAGGGGAGATGGGGTCGGGCCCCTGGTGTGATGCATGTGGGAGCGAGAGGGAGAGGTGGGTCGAGCGGTGGTTGAGGACGAGAGGGAGAGGGAGATGGGATCGAGCCAAAACTCTCCCTGGCGGCGCGAGGGGAGAGCAGAGGGAGGATGAGATCGGGTAGGGTTAGGGGAAATTAGGTGGGCCGAAGCTGGATGGCCCTATAGGCCGGCTGAGCTAATGGGCCGGCCGGATGGCCGAGGCCCAGGTATCTGCTGCTGCTGCTTTTCTATTTCTCCAGGCAGAAAAAAACAAAAGGAAAGAGCAGGAAAAAGAAGGAGAGGAGCTAGAGAAAAATAAAAATATACTCGTGATCCTGAAAATGTGCTCTATTTAATAAAATTGGTTTGGAGATTTTTAAAGGAAGTAAAAATAATTCAAGTTTGAATTAAATTCAAACCTGAACCATTTTAAACCCTAACCAAAACAATTTCAATAGAGATGAAAGTTGACATAGAGGCTAGGTGCATGGTGTTGGAATACTGAGGCAAAGATGAACATTAAAAGAGAAGGGAACGTGACACTTGCCAAAAGAAGGAAGTAGAGGGAAGGAGAAGGTGATGAAGCAAGATTCATGCATGGAACATGCAACAACTTAATATGTATGAAAACACACAATGCACAAGATGACATGATGAAATGCAACTTGATGCAATGATGAATGCAAAGAACCAAACAAATTACACGACGAAACTCGGAACCCAAGGAAGGTATCTGAAGCTCCGGTCTTGGGGCGTTACAGAGTAACATCATAATAATCTATCGACTAGCTTGGCCTCGGCTTATATAATGTACCAGGGGTCTAGGATAACAAGAGTCCTAGTCAAATACGCCGGTGGAGAGGAGTCCTTGTCTTTATCACCAAGTCTTGTGGAATCTTCCTCGTGTATACATCGACTGTCCGAACTGGCCCATGAGTAAACGGCCATGGGGGGTCCTCGGCCCAATCCAACTGATCGAGAGACGACGTGGTGAGTACCCCCTAGTCTAGGACACCGTCACCCCCCCAACCGAGGTTCGCCCAGCAAACTGCGAAGTACCTAGCAACCCCCCTCCCTTGTGTCGGCACGATGGGAATCCTAAGCTATGAATGCATGCCCCCCTATCGGTGTCAAAACCGGCGGATCTCGGGTAGGGGGTCCCGAACTGTGCGTCTAGGCGGATGGTAACAGGAGACAAGGGACACGATGTTTTTACCCAGGTTCGGGCCCTCTCGATGGAGGTAAAACCCTAGTCCTGCTTGATTAATATTGATGATATGGGTAGTACAAGAGTTGATCTACCACGAGATCAAGGAGGCTAAACCCTAGAAGCTAGCCTATGGTATGATTGTTGTTGTGTCCTACGGACTAAAACCCTCCGGTTTATATAGACACCGGAGAGGGTTAGGGTTACACAGAGTCGGTTACAATGGTAGGAGATCTACGTATCCGTATCGCCAAGCTTGCCTTCCACGCCAAGGAAACTCCCTTCCGGACACGCGACGAAGTCTTCAATCTTGTATCTTCATAGTCCAGGAGTCCGGCCAAAGATATAGTCCGGCTATCCAGACACCCCCTAATCCAGGACTCCCTCAGTAGCCCCCGAACCAGGCTTCAATGACGACGAGTCCGACGTGCAGATTGTCTTCGACATTGCAAGGCGGGTTCTCCTCCAAATTCCATGTACCTGTTGAATAATGTCCGGTTTTTTTGCAAATGTAGCGCTCCTCGGCTTCTACGCCCAATAATGGCTGTCTCCCACGTGTCAAATGAATACGAAAAGTCTGGGTGTTTTTACATTCACACCCCTAGCCGCGTAAATGAGCCGCCTATTAAAGGGACGAGGATTTAGATCCAAACCACACCTTCTCCCCTCCGTGAGTATTCATTAGAGCGCATCCGACAAAGGTCCATTCCACCATGGCCAGCCGTCGTAGCTCCTCCTCTCGCCCTTCCAGCCCCCGGCCTGGAGATTGGGAGAGATGTTCCATCCCGCACAGCGAGCTAGTGTCGCTTTAGACCAAGGGATTTCTCCCCCCGGCCTATATGGTCCCGGTTCGAGCCGGACTTGCCACCTATAATGGCGGAGAGCAAGCGGAGAGCGCCCCCAATCCCTCCAGAGGAGAGCGGGTATGCCTTATCCCTTATTTAATAAGAGGGCTCGGATTTCCAATTCATCCGTTTCTCCGAGGGCTCCTAGAGTTCTATGGCCTCCAGCTGCACAACCTCACGCCTGCCTCCATATTGCATATCACGGGCTTCGTAGCCCTTGGCGAGCTGTTTTTGGGTGTTGAGGCTCATTTCGCGCTGTGGAAGAGGCTATTCTGCCTTGTGCCCCGTTCTCAGGAGGAGTCAATATATCAAGTGGGCAGAGCCTAAGTGTGGCGCATCGCCAGGGCCGGATATCTATCCAGAACCCAAAAGAAGGCGTCCGAGGACTGGCCTTCGGAATGGTTTTATATAGAGGATGTCCCGTTGCCGGATCATGTTCGGGTCGGCCTCCCTGAGTTCAACAATGCTCCCCTGAAGAAGCGCCTAAGATGGCGTCCACGGAGCCCTCAGAGAGAAAGTGACAAGGACGTCCTTTACCTGATGGGCCGGATAAGATTATTAGCTCATTCCGGACTAACCATGAGTCATGGCCGCATGCATCATGCGGGGGGTGCAACCGCTTCAGTATAGAGGCCACCCCATGTGGGACTTCAACGGGGAGGATGACGCCACCCGTCATGGCCGTAAGGGGCCGGACTCGGCTACCGCTCTAATAAAGATCTTGTCTCCTTTGTACAAGGGAGAAGAGGAGGAATTTCTCCGCGTTAACCCACATGGTGGATTTACTATGTACAATCCTCCAAGTTGGGTAAGTGGACAATTTTACTTGCCCATCCATTTTATATTCCCGTCATTAACTATATAGTCTGATGACTTCAACGCAGGAACTGTGCCAGGAAGTAAAGGAAATAAACAGCCCTCCTCCGTAGCCCGAGGATCCAGAACGGTCCCTCGATCCGGCCTCCGAAGAGGATCCAGACTTATCTGTGGAGTTGATTGATGGGGTGTTTTATCAACTGAGCAAGGACAATGTCTTGGTGGCCATTACGGCCGATTACCCAGGGCTACTCCTGGCCTCCTAGGTAACTGAGACCGGAGTCCCTGCACCTCGAAAAGGGATCCACCCTCGGGTGTTTTCAGTTTCCTGACAACAACCGTATTTTGCAGGGGAGGTTCTTGAGGCAGGAGGCTGAGCCTGCGGCGACTAGCCAACGAGGGGCTGCGGGGCCCCGTGGGATGAAAAGAAGTGAAGTCCGGAGTGAGGCACCGGCGCAAAGGTATAGCGCGCCCTCTTATTCCCAGGTGTTATTCCTTCAAGGCATATTAACACTCGTGCTCTGTTCAGGACAAAAAGACCTCGCCGGACTATATCCGGAGAGGCTGCCAATCGCGCCTCCACCAGCCAGGCTCCAAAGCCTGGTCCGGAGGCGGAGGCGAACACGAGGCGCACACTGAACGCTCCTCCGACAAAGGACACGGACAGGCTGTCTGCCACCCATTCCGAGGTGGAGAGTGCCATGAACCACAGGCGTCGCCGGACAGTTCTTCGCGACGCTTGTTTCTTCCAAGAGGCGTTGTATGCCTTCAATTCGGGAGATGCGTATCTCTGTGCCGCTCAAAATGGTCTAGCCAGAGCCACGGAGCAATATGTAAAAGACATACGGGTGAGAAAATTTAATGGTTATATATATCAGTAGCCCCCGAGACATGAAACAGTTAGAATAACTGATTTAAGGATCATGTAATATGCAGGTTCTTTCAGAGAAGAATGTCCAACTGTCCCAGGAGCTAGAAGAGTGCAAAGACCAACTTGAGGCCGCACTAGCCGCGACAGGGGAGCCCAAGGAGACCCCCTCAGGTAATATATGCTTCAAAAAGACAAGTATTGTGTGAAGTGCGGCGTGTGTGCAAATCTGACAAATGAAATTGCAGATGGCGCCGGATTAGATCCAGAAAAGCAACGACTCCTACGCCAGCTAAAGGCTGGTGAGAGCGTGCTGACAAAGGTGAGGCGGGAGAAGAATGATCTCTAGGATGCCAACACCAAGCTGGGCGTTGAACTCAAAGATGTTCGTGCCCAGCTGTCGGATTCCGCTAAGGAGACTCAGCGGCTTCGACGCGGCATATTTAGTAAGTGCTTGAATGAACTTTGAAAAAAGAGTTCAGCGAGGAAGTCGACTAACAGAGTAATGTCTGTAGGTATGCTAACAGGTCATCCTGCAGAGGAGATGCCCGGTTCTACGGGTGACCTTCTTCCCGAGATCGCGCAACTGCACGAGCGAGTTCGGCAGGTGATGCAAGGCGTTGCCCAGGCCTTGTGGCCGTCCATCTCCATGCCCGAAGGCCTTGGAGAGCTTGCAGAGAAGCTGAAGGGAGCGCGGCGGCTCTTCCGGTTGTGGAAGATATCGGCCTGCTGTCAAGGCGCTAGGGAGGCCTGGGCCATGGTGAAGACACAGTACATGAAGGCTGACCCAAACCACATGGCCGAGGTCGGACCTGTGGGGCCCGATGGGAAGGAGATCCCTGTAAGCTTAGTATACGGCCAAGTAGAATTGGCCGCAAAGTATTCCCAGAAGGACTGTAAACTAGACAGCCTGTTAGATGGTATTGAAGAGGAATACAATCAGTCAGAATGACTTATGTAATTTTAATTGACATGTGTAATGCCTTCTAGCTGGATTGTAGATCGTTTGTCATGGCCGACCTTTTCGCTTCAGCCTCGGGACCTGACGGTCCGGAGTGTGTCTGAATACCCATGCGGTTATGTAAGAACCGGGGTATGCATGGAAACCAGGCATAGGGGTCATTAGTGCTTGAACAGACAAGTGCCCAACTAGTTATGTTATATTACATGGTTAGTAAGAAACATCTTCCAGGGAGAATAGTTCCGTTAGGGGTTCCTTTCCCTGGGAGGCATGCCCTAAAGTGCATGTCCATGCTGCGAAAAAAGACGCAGGAAAAATCATCTGGGGGCGCATAAATAAATAAGTGAAAAGATCATCTTTAGTTCACCGACTGAATATTCCCTTAAGAACGCTAGCTTTCGGCTTCACCTAGTCTGAGGTACACATCCGGCTGACCCGGCAGTAACAATCGCAGAGGTGCTCCCTTTACCACCTAGCCGAACAATCGGGAACGTAGGGGTAATCACAGGAGCCAGGCAACCCAGCTTGGCCAAAACTTAAGTCATATCGATGCATATAAATAAGCTTCTGTTGAAAGAAGCCCCCAGGTTTAATGAGCACGGATAGCGCGTTACTTATTGAGCCTTTAGAGGCTATGAGAGAAAGGAAGGGGAGAAGGAGAGAAATGTAAGACAGGAAATATAAAAAATGGACAGAGGAAGGAGACGAACACAGAGTCCGGCGCTAGGCATAGAATCTTCGGAGACGGGCTGCGTTCCATGGGTTCGGCTTGAGTTGGTTATCCGATGCATCTCGCAGGCGGTACTCTCCACCAGTCAGGACTTGGTAAATTATGAAGGGACCTTCACGACAACAGGACCCCCCATATAGCAACGCTTTTTTCCGTATCTAAAAGTCCATGTATGCGTTGCCACGGTCTTTACCAACGTTTTGGGATGCGTAGCCTTATCCAGTGTTGCTAGCACATAATGCAACGCTTATACCACCGTTGGTAAATGGGACCGTTGCAAGAGAGCAACACAGAAAAACCGACTTCTACAACACTTTTTTATGTTGGTGAATAATGTACATGATTCCAAATCTCATTGCTTGCAACAAAGAATTTGCAACGCTTCTGGTGATGGTACATATATAGTATGAATAATATTATTTTATGTATATATTGCGAGCAATTAAATTAATGCTTCGCATGATGATGATAATTATGTATATCGACTAAGGAAAAAGTATATACTCACAAGAGAAAAAAATCATATATTGGATAAATTGTTGGATGATAATAGTGGATATTACAAGAGGAACATCATCCAATTGTGATGCATAATCTTACTATTTTCTTGACAGCAAAACTTAAACTGCATGCATCCATCAACATCCCTACAAGTTAACTAAAACTGAAACTTAACTAAAACTTGACCAAGGAACATCATCCAACAACAACAACATCCCTACAACTTAACTAAAACTGAAAGCATCCGTCATCATCATCATGAACCGGGACATTATCATCATCATTGCATACTTGCCACGCACTCATGTAATCATCCATATATCATTTGAATCTACAAAGAAAATAACAAAATGAAGTTTTAACACAAAATGCATTGACATGATGCAAGTAGTGATAGAGGCGGGATATTAGTCGCATATAAAGGTCGAAAGCCATGCCATCTTTGTTTTTTCTGCATGGGCAAGTTATTTTGCTATAACTATAAAGGTACTATATTATCATATATTGTATTATAAAATTTATTGGAACAAAATATACATCATAAATTTGAGAATCTACTTATGATATGGTATGTCACTAAAATGACTGTAAATTTCTTCCTATGTCCTCCTTATTGAACAAAGAAATCTTTCTAAATTGTGTAAGATCATAACATCCATGTACTAGTAAATGAATCATATGCATTCTCTAATGCCCATTTCATCAATCTACCAAACAACAAAATACTTGAAAGGGGCAAGGTAAAGCCATGATACAGGGCTAAAGTTCAGTATGGACATGTATATAGTTTGGATATTCATCATGCTTCAGAGTTTGCTTCCAAACCAAAAAAATCAAACAACACATAAAATTGGTATTAATAAAATTAGGTATTTGTGCAAAGAATTTATCACAACACAGAAAGGTCTCGAAGAGAACACATAAAAATAGCTCCCATGCCCAGATGTGCAGCTGCCAGCAAAAGTGAAACAATGTGCCAGCAAAGCCCATTCTCATTTATGGTGTTCTTATTGTTCACGAAAACAACAGTAGGTATGAAAAACTATACTATTCCAAAGGCTCAAAATTTTCGAAAGTCAGTGGTTTTCTCTTTCAGTGAACTGTATAGACCAAGTACATACCCATGTTATCAAATGATGGTAGCGATGAACACAATGAAAAAAGGGTTAATGAAAAATACAAAAAATATATTTACCTGATGAAAGAACAACAGGACGAAGGAAGGCACTGATCAAAGATATATTTACAATCTAATTGTGAAACAGATAAATTCACAATATAATTGCAGTGTCGTAGGACCTGAAATAGGTTAGATGTTCCAAGTTAGAATAAAAGCCAATATGATGTCCGCAGAAATAATATAATGACAAGTATGATATTAATTAGCTGTTCTGATATTGCAATTGAGCTTTATATCTTAGCATTCATAGTGTCATGGAGTAATTCTCTACTATGAAACCTGCATGCTCCTTCCTCTTGCGTCTGTACACTGAAAAGTCGAAGCATCTTCCATCAGATGACCACTGATTCTAATCATAGTGATTTCTGAAATGAAGTATTAGCCCCTGTATACCATCTAGATATAACACTGGATATGGTCCAGATTATAAGTAATTCACCACAAACTCTTGGTAAGAAAATGATTCAATCTAAGTAATGTGTGTGTGTGTGCGCGTGCGTGCGTGTGTGTAGCTATAAATTTGACTTAATGATTGTGATATACATGGATTAAATGAAGATATTGTCAAAGAAATCTATAAAATTGAATTATTTTAAGAAAAGGAATGCTTAAACAAGAATATTTTTTGGTAACTGTGAGTGTTGAAGTGGATAGGCGACATTTCGCTACACATGCAATAGGCATACAAACGTGCAGCAAAAGAGATTTAGTTACACAACCTGTGCGCAGCAACCCTGGCCAGTGGCATGAGGTTATCAAATCAAGAGATATAAAGTCTTTGAGATTTCATTTAAATACTCACTTAGAAAAAGATGATTCACTAAAGAACAAGAAATCACTGGCATCAACTGTCAGCCTTTTTTTGAGAGAGACAACACCAACACATTAATCTGAAAAGTACTCTACGTGCACTCTAAGCTAATATGATGCTCTTAATATTCATGATTTGCATCTATTCCCAAACTACAAATATTATGATATATAGGGAGTGTTTGATAACTTACTTCTGCATTCTATGGCTTAGGACCCTTCTTAACTATCTGAATTTAGGATGTGTACGTCTGTCTTTGCTAAACGAAATTCTCCTGGTATTAGCATCTTCCACTAAAATTAACCACACAAATTTTCGCACAGATATTGGAATAGTTACCACTGTAATTTATTTGGTGCTGATCAATAAAAATATAAGAAATCAGTATTTGAAAACTGCATTTTGGTTTCCTTTATGTGGACATATACTACAGAAAAGGCAGGCATGGAAGAAGAAAACATCACCTCAAATCAATAACTTGAAAATGTTCTGATGTTGATTCGGGACTGGCTCCTCTAGCAGAAAAGACGATTCCAATGACTCCTCTTACAGAACCACCTACAGTTATCAATGTCAATACTACAACAATCAGCATCTGAAGTCTTGAGGGACATAACAGTTAGAGTGATTCTCAAGTTCATTTTCCTGCTTTTATGAACCAATTGGAGAAGCACGAATAGGGAATGCATTTTATTGATGCACATAGAGCACTAGATAACACACTGCCTGGTACTACGTGGGGTTAACCTTGCAGTTCAATCAAAGCATCAATTAACACTTTAGCAGCAAAACATATCCAAATTGACATCAAGCAGCAGGCACTTGAGCCCAAACAGTGGCAAACCCTAACACCACCAGAACCAAAATGGCTCCTGATGTGCCATGAACCAGAACAGAGAGGAGGAGTGGAGCAACTCACCTAAGAGGAGTAGGCTCCATGGCTGCTTCGTCCCGAGAAGCAGCAAGGCTATCCAGTGGCCGTTCCACCCTGCACGTCTAAAGGAGAAGAGAAGTGCAGATATCAGAGGAAGGGGAAGAGAGAAAGGACGAAGCAAGGGGAGAGGAGGGGATGCACTCACCGGATGAGACGAGGACGACATGTCCACCAGCACCGGAGCCGATGCCCGAAACCCTAGCCATCGGGGGAGGGTCAAGGGTGGGCTTTGGTGGCCGCGAGCACCGGATCTAGGCGGATGGGAGGGCGCCGCGGTGCGAGAGGACCCCAGGATGTGCTTCGTAGTTGCAGGATTGGCCGAACATCGCTTGAATCAGCAACAGCAGGTGGCGCAACGAGGAGCCGCGTGAAGAGTGAGATTGGACGCGAGAGGGATAGGTAGGTGGGGGTGCGGCGGATCCGGTAGCCATCGGGGTTGAGAGGTGGGAGGTTGGGGGGAAGGGCCGGCGGTGAGGTGGGGTGGAGGATGGAGACGAGACGGTTCACGGTTGGTGGCGGTGATTTGGGAGAGACGGGGAATCGGAGGCTCTGTTTCTCACGCGTCTCTCTCTCCTTTCCTATGTTTTATTTTTATCCATATATGTATATCAATCTGCAACACATACGCTGCACCATTTATATGCGTATCTATTATTAATTTTACAACATATAGTCAAAATGTTGTACATTTTGTGTTGCTTTATAAGGGGTGTCCTTGTAGTGCTTCCCACTTGGGCTTGAGTTTGTCCTTTTTCTTGTCCGGCAGGCGTAGAACTAATTCGCCAACGTTGTAATTTTTGGCCCATACTTCTCTGCTTTGATATCATCGAGCCTGCTGTTGATAGAATGCGGAACGGGCTTTTGCCACGTCACACTCCTCCTCCAAGGCGTCCAAACTGTCCTGCTGATCGAGCTCGGCTTCTCTTTCTTCGTACATGCGCACTCGAGGTGAGTCATGAATTAGGTCGCAGGGCAAAACTGCCTCTGCTCCGTACACCATGAAGAATGGTGTGTATCCGGTGGTGCGATTCAGCATGGTCCGCAGCCCCCAGAGTACGGAGTCGAGCTCCTCTACCCAATGCGTATTAGATTCCTTGAGGGACCGCACTAGTCTGGGTTTGATGCCGCTCATGATAAGACCATTTGCACGTTCGACCTGGCCGTTAGTTTGTGGGTGATAGACGGAAGCATAATCGATCTTGATGCCCATGTTTTTGCACCAGAGTTTTACCTCATCGGCCGTAAAGTTCATGCCGTTATTAGTGATGATGTTGTGGGGGACGCCATAACAGTGTACGACCCCGGATATGAAGTCTATCACCGGTCCAGATTCGGCCGTCTTAACAGGCTTGGCTTCTATCCAGTTGGTGAACTTATCCACCATGACCAGTAAGTATTTTTTCTTGTGGGTTCCGCCTTTAAGGGGTCCAACCATGTCAAGCCCCCAGACCGCGAAGGGCCAAGTGATGGGGATAGTTTGGAGGGCGGTGGGTGGCATATGGCTTTGGTTTGCAAAAAGCTGGCAACCGACGCATCGTTGCACTAAGTCCTGAGCGTCTGCCCAGGCCGTCGGCCAATAAAAGCCTATATGGAAAGCCTTGCTTACATGATGACCACCGAGTCCGGCATGAATTTCAGCCAGCAGGTTCCGCCCTTCCTCTTCGGAGATGCACCTTTGAAGGACTCCGGTAGTGCTTTTCTTATAAAGCTCTCCCTCATGGACTTTATAGGCCTTAGATCGCCGCACTATGTAGCGTGGCTCGTTTTGGTCCTCCGAGAGTTCCTGCCTAGTAAGGTAGGCTAGGAATGGTTCTGCCCACGGGGCGATGACGGCCATTATTACGTTGGCTGAAGGTGTAATTTCATTGGCAGAGCCTCCAATTATGTCCGATTGTTCGGTTTCGGGCAGTGCGGTTGGGTCCGGGCTGTTATTGCCAGGTTCCCCTTCCCATACTATGGATGGCTTGAACAGCCTTTCCAAGAAGATGTTGGGGGGGACTACATCGCGTTTTGCGCCGATGCGTGCCAGTACATCTGCCGCCTGATTATTTTCCCGGGCTATATGGTGAAATTCAAGCCCTTTGAACCGAGCTGACATTTTTAAGATGGCGTTGCAGTGAGCTGCCATTTTTGGATCCTTGGAATCGAAGTCTCCATTTATTTGGGATATCGCGAGGTTCGAATCCCCGTGTACCTCTAGGCGTTGAATGCCCATGGATACTGCCATCCGGAGACCGTGTAAAAGGGCCTCATATTCGGCTGCATTGTTGGAGTCTGTGTACATAATCTGGAGTACATATTGAACTGTGTCTCCTGTGGGGGACGTCAAAACGCCAGCCCCTAGACCGGCCAATATTTTGGAGCCGTCGAAATGCATGATCCAGTTTGAATATGTGCCGTACTCTTTAGGGACTTCGGCCTCCGTCCATTCTGCGACGAAGTCGGCCAAAACTTGCGACTTGATAGCTCGCCGTGGCTTATAAGTTATGTCGAATGGGAGGAGCTCAATGGCCCATTTTGCAATCTGGCCCGTTGCGTCGCGGTTGTTTATAATATCGTTAACTGGTACTTCTGAGGCTACTGTTATCGAACACTCTTGAAAGTAGTGTCGCAGCTTTCGGGATGCCATGAATACCGCGTACGCAATCTTCTGATAATGCGGGTACCGTGATTTGCACGGTGTGAGGACAGTGGACACATAATAGACCGGCTTTTGAAGGGGGAATTTGTGTCCGTCCGTTTCTCGTTCAACGACGAGCACTGCACTTACAACCTGATGGGTTGCTGCAATGTACAATAGCTTTGGTTCGCCAATGTTTGGCGCGGCCAGGACTGGGTTTGTTGCCAATATGGCTTTTATTTCGTCGAGTCCGGCCGTGGCGGCATCCATCCACTCGAAGTGTTCGGTGCGCCGAAGGAGGCTATAGAGGGGTAGTGCCTTTTCTCCCAAGCGGGAGATAAAGCGGCTTAGAGCCGCCACACATCCGGTTAATTTTTGTATTTGTTTGAGGTCCTTTGGGATATCCAATTGTGACAGATCTCGGATCTTGGCTGGATTTGCTTCAATTCCTCTACCGGATACAATGAAGCCCAAGAGCTTTCCGGCTGGAACGCCGAAAACGAATTTTTCCGGGTTGAGCTTGATGTCATATGTTCGGAGGTTCTCAAATGTGAGCCTCAAGTCGTCTACTAGAGATTCGACATGTCTTGTTTTTACGACCACATCATCTACGTATGCCTCCACTGTTTTGCCGATCTAGTTTGCCAGACATGTCTGAATCATGCGCTGATATGTTGCGCTGGCATTTTTGAGCCCGAAGGACATTGTGTTGAAGCAGAATGGGCCGTATGGTGTGATGAATGCCGTTGCGGCTTGGTCTGACTCTGCCATATTGATTTGATGGTAGCCAGAATATGCGTCGAGGAAACACAATGATTCATGTCCTGCGTAGCGTCGATAATTTGATCGATGCGGGGGAGGGGGAAGGGATCCTTTGGGCAAGCCTTGTTAAGGTCCTTAAAATCAATGCATAGGCGCCAGGATTTGTCCTTCTTTGGTACATCACCAGGTTTGCTAGCCAGTCCGTACTGGTGTCCCTGGGGTGGCTTTTTGTGGCCTCCGGAATTAGGAGATCTTCGCCAATTTTGGCCACTTGCCGGAGTATCCAACATGCTCTAAGACTGTGAGTTGGTGTGGCGCCCTCTGTACTGTGAATTTTACAGGGTCCATTAAGCCATCCTTCCAGTACGGTTCCATGCCCTGTAGAGGGTTTTTGCTTTTTGGTGTTTAACCCGGGTGTCTGACGATGATGCACCCTTTTATTTCGGATTGGGTTTGTATTCAGGGCCGGATCGTCCCAAAATTTTATATCGGTTTTCCAGGCGCTTTCCATCGCACACTACTTTCGTACTATGGACGCCAAGTCAGCGAAGCGTGTAATATCACGACGACTTATGGCGTTGAGGATTCCCTTGTTCGTGCAATTATTGCAGAAAATTGAGATTGCGTCTTCCTCGCGGCAGTCCTTTATCCTGTTCATAACCAGGAGGAATCTGGCCCAGTAATGATGTACTGTTTCTTCAGGCTTTTGCCTGATTTGGGATAAATCGCTTATGTTCGGGTGGGTGGGTGTAATTAAATCCGAAACCTCACCCAATCTGAGACTCAGAGGCCAAGGAGTTTCCGAACTCACAAGTTTGGATTCTTGGATGTTGTCCAATGAATTCAGCCCGTCGCCTGACTCTAAGTTCAGGTCTTAAGTGATATCCTCCCCTCCGCGGGTATCCGGCTTGGAGGGATCGGGAATCCGGACGTAGCTAGTCATTAAGATAGATGAAGGGTCGCCGCACTGTCCCTCTACCACGGCAACGTGATGGGTGACTTGGGGAGAGTTAATCTCTCTCAGATCGGGTTTAGGCCCAATCTGGTCGTAATCCGTAGCGACTCCCAGGGCGGCGATGCGATCCAAGAGCTCGTTTATAGAAGAGAGCTCCATTGGATCTAACTTCTTGGTGAGTTCCGAGCTGACATGAAGATTGCTATTGATGACCCGAGAGGTCATCGTCGGCGCAGCAGCCGAACGGGCGGTCATAAGAAAACCGCCAAGCCGGAGAGTTTGGCCGACAGCCAAAGCTCCCTTAGCAACGGTGCCATCTTTAAAGACGGGATGAAGCATCCTTCCTGATGGCGACGACACAGGGGAACTCTCAATGAAAGCACCAATGTTGGTGTCAAAACTGGCGGATCTCGGGTAGGGGGTCCCAAACTGTGCGTCTAGGCGGATGGTAACAGGAGACAAGGGACACGATGTTTTTACCCAGGTTCGGGCCCTCTCAATGGAGGTAAAACCCTACTCCTGCTTGATTAATATTGATTATATGGGTAGTACAAGAGTTGATCTACCACGAGATCAAGGAGGCTAAACCCTAGAAGCTAGCCTATGGTATGATTGTTGTTGTGTCCTATGGACTAAAACCCTCCGGTTTATATAGACACCGGAGAGGGTTAGGGTTACACAGAGTCGGTTACAATGGTAGGAGATCTACGTATCCGTATCGCCAAGCTTGCCTTCCACGCCAAGGAAAGTCCCTTTCGGACACAGGACGAAGTCTTCAATCTTGTATCTTCATAGTCCAGGAGTCCGGCCAAAGATATAGTCCGGCTATCCAGACACCCCCTAATCCAGGACTCCCTCACCCCCCAACCGAGGTTCACCTACCAAAGTGCGAAGTAGCTAGCAGCCCCCTCCCTCATGTCGACACGAAGGGGATCCTAAGCTATGAATGCATGCCACCCCCCAATCGAGGTTCACCTAGGAAAGTGCAAAGTAGCAGCTAGCAGCACCCCCCTCATGTTGCCACGAAGGGAATCCTAAGCTATGAATGCATGTCCCCACCCCAACCGATGTTCACCTAGCAAATTGCGAAGTTGCAGCCCCCCCACACACACTTTCAGTCAGCGGGCCAGAGAGGCATCTCTCATCAAGATGGATCGTAAAACGGAGCAAGAATAATTCACCTTGGTCGTACAACCTCTGTCTTGTTGTTGGTCAAAGTGATGGTCGTCCATGCGACCCCGGAGATGGGCTAGCTCGCCAATAATCACGCAAGTAGCTAGTCCCTGAAGACAACCACTGCATGTGTGTGGCCCAAACATATGTATGGAGAGGTGTGTTGAGGGAGTCCTGGATTAGGGGGTGTCCGGATAGCCGGACTATAACCTTCGGTCGGACTCTTGGACTATTAAGATACAAGATTGAAGACTTCGTCCCGTGTCCGGATGGGACTTTCCTTGGCGTGGAAGGCAGGCTTGGCGATACGGATATGTAGATCTCCTCCCATTGTAACCGACTCTGTGTAACCCTAGCCCTCTCCGGTGTCTATATAAACCGGGGGGTTTTAGTCCGTAGGATGAACAACAATGATACCATAGGCTAGCTTCTAGGGTTTAGCCTCTCTGATCTTGTGGTAGATTTACTCTTGTACTACCCATATCATCAATATTAATCAAGAAGGAGTAGGGTTTTACCTCCATCCAGAGGGCCCGAACATGGGTAAAAACGTCGTGTCCCTTGTC
Source organism: Triticum urartu (assembly GCF_056163025.1). Classification (NCBI taxonomy): domain Eukaryota; kingdom Viridiplantae; phylum Streptophyta; class Magnoliopsida; order Poales; family Poaceae; genus Triticum; species Triticum urartu. The sequence continues at coordinate 430,374,372 of NC_141873.1, forward strand.
TCCTGTTACCATCCACCTAGACGCACAGTTCGGGACCCCCTACCTGAGATCTGCCGGTTTTAACACCAACATTGGTGCTTTCATTGAGAGTTCCTCTGTGTCGTCATCTTTAGGCCCGATGGCTTCTCCGATCATCAACAACGATGCGGTCCAGGGTGAGACTTTTCTCCCCGGATAGATATTCGTATTCTGCCGCTTTGCATTGCGGGCCAATTTGCTTGGCCATATGGAGCAGATTGAAAGCTACACCCCTGGCCATCAGGTCAGATTTGGAAGTTTGAACTACACGGCGGACATCCGCAGAGACTTGATCTTCAATGGATTCGAGCCACAGCCGAGCGCGCCGCACTATCACGATGGGCATGATTTAGCTCTACCGCCGGACAGCGCCCTAGAGGCCGCACCTGTATCCACTCCGACCCTTAGCTCGGAGCCAACTGCGCCGATCGAGGACGGGTGGCTAGACCCCGCCTCAGGGGCCGCAATCTCTACAGCGATCGAGCCGAACACCAGCCTTACCCTCTGCGAAGCCCGTGACTCCAGGGTGCCGGACTCTTCTCCGGACTCCGAACCCTCCACGCCCCTGCCAATCGAATCCGATTGGGTGCCGATCATGGAATTCACCGCCGCGGATATCTTTTAGCACTCGCCCTTCGGTGATATTCTGAATTCACTAAGGTCTCTCTCTTTATCAGGAGAGTCCTGGCCGGATTATGACCGGCAGGATTGGGATGCGGACAATAAATAAATTCGATGCCCACCCACCACCCACTTCGTAGCGACTGTCGATGATTTAACCGACATGCTGGACTTCGACTCCGAAGACATCGACGGTATGGACGACGATGTAGGAGACGAATAGGAACCAGCGCCTATAGGGCACTGGAAAGCCACCTCGTCATACGACATATATATGGTGGATACACCCAAAGAAGGTGATGGCGACATAACAGCAGGGGATGACCTCTCCAAGAAGCAACCTAAGCGCCGGCGTCAGTGGCGCCGCTCTAAGTCCCGCCAAAGCAAAAACGGTGATACCGGCACGGGAGATAATAACACTCCGGATAGTGCCGAAGACAACTCCCTCCAGCAAGATTCAGTGTAGGAGGATGGAGAAGCCAGCCCCCCTGAGAGGGCGGTAGACAGAGAGGAAGAGGATGATAATTACATGCCTCCCTCCGAAGACGAGGCAAGCCTCGGCGACGATGAATTTGTCGTTCCTGAGGATCCCTTCGAATAAGAGCGCTTTAAGCATAGGCTTATGGCCATGGCAAGTAGCCTAAAGAAAAAACAGCAACCCAAGTCCTCGCGGCCGAGGAATATGAACTCGAACGCCCCTCCAAGAGCTACCCAAAGCGCAGGTTGCTATCCCGACTAGCGGAGGAAGCACCTAAATCACCAGCGCATGATGCGGCCGACCGGCCACCTCGCGGCCGCGACAGAGAGGCCTCTCGGCCCTCCACTCAAGCCGCACCCCGGCGCCACTCAAAAAATACCAAGGCACGGGGAAATGCGCTAGACCTGCGAGATATGTTGGAGGACAAGGAAAGGCAAACAAGATCGATCTACGGATCGCGCGGGCGCCCCACGACACGAGACGATAGCCGTCACGCCGGATACAGTAAATCCGGCCGGGCCGAACACAACAGACAAAGATCCTTTGAGCTACGTCGTGATATATCCCAATACAGAGGTGCCGCACACCCATTATGCTTCACAGATGAAGTAATGGATCATCAAATCCCAGAGGGTTTCAAACCCGTCATCATCGAATCATACGATGGCACAACTGATCCTGCGGTATGGATCGAGGACTATCTCCTTCGTATCCACATGGCCCGTGGCGATGATCTACATGCCATCAAATACCTCCCACTCAAGCTTAAAGGACCAGCTCGGCATTGGCTTAACAGCTTGCCAGCAGAATCAATTGGTTGTTGGGAGGACCTGGAAGCCGCATTCCTCGACAATTTCCAGGGCACCTATGTGCGACCACCAGACGCCGATGACCTAAGCCATATAATTCAGCAGCCAGAGGAATCCGCCAGACAATTCTGGACACGGTTCCTAACCAAGAAAAATCAAATCATCGACTGTCCGGACGCAGAGGCCCTAGCATCCTTCAAGCATAACATCCGTGACGAGTGGCTTGCCCGGCACCTAGGACAGGAAAAGCCGAAATCTATGGCAGCCCTAGCATCCTTCAAATCATCGGTTGGCTCGTAGCAATAACATGACCAAGAGCCCTGGTAATTCGGATACCAAGGACGGCAATGGCAGGCCGCGTCGCAACAAACACCAAGCGCCACATTAACAGCGACAATACTGAGGATACAACAGTTAATGCTGGATTCAGAGGCTCTAAACCCGGTCAGCGGAAAAAGCCATTCAAAAGAAATACTCCTGGCCTATCCAGTTTGGACCGAATACTCGATCGCTCGTGCCAGATACATGGCACCCCCAAAAAGCTAGCCAATCACACCAACAGGGATTGTTGGGTGTTCAAGCAGGCCAGCAAGTTAAATGCGAAAACAGAGACAAGGGGCTACATAGCGACAACGAGGAGGAGCCCCAGCCACCGAACAATAGTGGACAGAAGGGCTTCCCCCCACAAGTGCGGACGGTGAACATGATATACGCAACCCACATCCCCAAAAGGGAGCGGAAGCGTGCACTCAGGGACGTATATGCGTTGGAGCCAGTCGCCCCAAAGTTCAACCCATGGTCCTCCTGCCCGATCACTTTTGACTGGCGGGACCACCCCACTAGCATCCGCCATGGCGGATTCGCCGCATAGGTTCTAGACCCAATCATTGACGGATTTCACCTCACTAGAGTCCTTATGGACGGCGGCAGCAGCCTAGACCTACTTTATCAGGATACAGCACTACGAAAAAAATACACTTCCGTGATGATACGTGTTTGTCACAGTAGGTCGCTTTTTTTGTCATGCATGTACATCCATGACAAATTTATGACAGAATCAAGATAGTCATACCTGTGCTGTCATAGAAATGTTCCATGACATTACCAAAATTATCATCACGGAAGTGTCCACTTCCATGATGATAAATCGCGCGTCACAGAAGTGCTTTCATCAAGGGTGACCGACACGTGGCATCCACCATAACGGAACGCCGTTAAGCTATCGGGTCGGATTTTGGATCCGATAAACCGTTAACAGCCACGACCAATCTGATTTTCCACGTGTAAAATTCTCATTGGCTGACGGATCCAATGGGCGAGATGGGCCTATGATATGTTGACACGTGGACCGGCCCAAAAGTGGCCCACAAAGATTAAATGGGCCGGCCCAACCGAAGGCCCATAAGATTTAGCGGACCATAATGGGCCGGCCCAGCTAAAGGCCCACAAAATTTAGCGGACCATAATGGGCCGGCCCAGCTAAAGGCCCGCATGATTTTGCAGACCATAATGGGCCGGCCCAGCTAAAGGCCCACAAGATTTTGCGGACCATAATGGGCCGGGCCAGCTAAAGGCCCACAAGATTCTGCCAACCATAATGGGCCGGCCCAGCTAAAGGCCCAACATTCTCTATCAAATCGGCCCGTCAACGGCCTGTCCTAAACTTGTCATCAACGCGGCCCATGGTCACTTCTGGCCCGTTAACAGTCCACTAAGTAATTGGGCCAAATTACGGCTCGGTGTATTTCCAGCCTGTTAAAGGTACGGCTTCATTTGGGCCCATTTACAGGCCATCAAAACTTTCGGCCCATAAACGACCGTGAAGGATTTGGGTCATATTCGGCCATGTCTGACATTCGGCCTGTTAGAGGCCCACTATAGCTTTGGGCCACTTTCAGCCCGTTGTCATTTTCGGCCTGTTAAAGCCGGACGTAAACCATCGGCCATATGTGGCCCAACGTCATATCGGGCCCATTAACGGCCCATATAAAAATGACGATAATCTAGCCCGACCGAAGTTCCGGCCTGTTAAAGGCCCATGTATTAGGTCGGCGCATTTACGGCCCGCCCGATTTTCGGCCTGTTAAAGTCCAGTGGGTTATTTGGCACAATCAGGGCCCAATCTCACTTTCGGTCTATTAAAGGCCCATGTATTTTATGGGCTCGATATATTTACACCTGTAAACGGCCTATTTTTACTGAGGGCCCAGATTATGTTTAGGCCTGTTAAAGGCCCACTATGGGCACAGGCCTACCAGAAAAATATGAAAGCTTATGTTGATTTAGGCCCAGATATTTTTAGTGGGCTACATGCCAATTTTGGCGCGTAATCGTTTTTAGCCCAATTGGAATGGGCCTGACGAATGTTGGCTTGTTGGGCTCCTAGGAAGCTTTCGGCTGACTACATTACTAAGATAAACGTACACTACACAAAAATAGCGTCGTAATTACTGCAGCCTGAGGCAGCATCATAAATGTTGTATCACAACAAAATAAATTCCAACCATACAACAAAAGGCCTGTTGGCATAAATTATACAGTCCTTCCAGATAAAAGCACCATCAGATGTATAGAAGCACAGATCATTTGACCTGAGTGCTAATGTTTCAGGCTATAGAATCTGATGGAGCAGCACGATCTCCACCTTTTCTCCGCCATTGCTCTTGAACAACGAAGCGAATGTCTGATAGTCTGGTTTCAAAACCATTCATATCTTGACGAAATTTCTCAACCACTATTCTTGTTTCCAAAACAACGTCCATTAGGGATTGGACTTGTGTCTGGAGCACAGATATATCACTCTGTCTAGCAGGAAGATTTTGTTCAGTAGGCGATTTGGACAAGGTTACCTTGACAACCAACCCAGAATTACGCAGGAAGGTGCTTTTTGCACTGTTAGCAGAGAGATACTGACGCACTGCAGCAAGAGGTGACATTGTGCCTGTAGTAGCCTCGTCACCTTCAGGTGGTTGTGGCTGTTCAATCATTTGTTCCATAGCTTCCTGAAAGTTTGAACTTGTAGATTAGTGTACCAGATAAGTTACTAATGAGATAAAAACAAACAAAGTAGGTTAAACATTTATACATAACTTATTTTGGTGAACTACTGTAATACATTAGCATGTATTGTAGTGCCAACTACATAATAAAATCACTTTTGGAACATATGTCCATGTAGCATGCCTACTATATTGTTTATTTCCTCACATTCGTTGACATCTAAGGATACAGAGACATGGTTTAAAGTAGGATGAACATAGTATGGCATCATTCATATCATGGGCAAACAGATATAAAACAAACAGGCTATTTTATCATTGTGTGCGCACGTGAACATAACAACTAGATTATAGATCAAGACCAAAAGAATATCCTTCATCTCTTTTAAACCATGTAAGGTGAAATGATACGTTAAGACAACTGTGAATAAAAGTGAACAGAGTAACTGACATTGGCTGCAAACCAAGTAGTTAAATGAACACATCACAGTACCAATCAGTTCAAGGAAGGAGGAGTAAGGACTTACAACAGCGGCTTGAACTGGTGTGCTCATGCCCTTCATCTTGCTGGTGTGGCAATCCTTGAAGATTTGCACTTCATTCGGTTCAGGTTCTTTTTGGTCCGCACGGGATTTCCTCTGTATTTGGAACAAGTCAATATAGATACAATAATATGGCACAAAAAAATAAGGAAGTAGCAACTATTTACAAGAGCCTCGCAGTGTGCAATATAGCTACGAGATCCTGTGGTCTATTGGAATTTCACTTTAGAACGGTTGGTTTTGTTCTTCAAACAGTTAGCCTAGAAGAAGATACACTTGTAAGGCACATACATAAATACAAGTTCAATATGTGGTCTGATCAAATACATATAGCCTACCTGATACTTTGGATCAGACCAGTGTTTAACGAGGGATGTCCAGTCTTCATCTATAATATATTCCACTGGAGATGTTTGGGCGATTTCATTGTTAGCCTTGCCTTCAAAGTGAGATTTTCTAAGGTGGTACCGATACTGTCGCAGAGCAGACTGAAGAACATGAGTGCATGCTTGTCTAGTTGCATCATCTTTCGGATCCAACTTGAACCTCATCTGTTGAAAAAAGAATGTGAGTCTTATTAGGAGGAAGCTAGAAAGTATGGGACAGAGCAAGACAATATTACTAATTGCGATGAATAACATTACTTACGGATAAATGGTCAAGGAAGGTGTTAAACTGGGTATTGTTGTTCTCATTCCTGTACTGGATCCACGTTGGGAGGATACGTGCATGACACCTAACGGCAACGGCTGCCTCTGATACTAACTTGGCTGACTCTGTAGCATCACGTGGCCTTTTTAAACCTGCCTCAAAATGGATCTCCATTCTTCCTCCTTTAGATTTTGTTAATCTGTCAAGCATTATCCCTGATGTCTGTTTTCGCTTGCACCGTGGTGCTAGTTCAACAACAAATATGGAAAGTGTTAGTGTACATCAAACTGTGAGAGTACATATAAAGGAGCATGCAACTGCAACTTGACTCGGTCAGGTACCGTCTTGGTGTTGATGCTCATGAGGTTCATCCGATCTTGCCAAGTCCTGTTGTGTCAGTAGTGCTTCGGAAGTAGTGTTAGGTGTGAAGGCAGCTTGGGAACTGGCCAGTTCCGTAGCAAACGAACGAGTATCTGGTTGAGATGCTGGTACAGTTGAAGCGGATGCTGCAGCTGGTGGAGTAGGTGATATTGTGTTTGTAGATTTAGCCGGTGGACTTGGACCTTCTATTGCACTATAAGTACCAGCAGAATCTCGACGGCAGAACCTTTTCCGTTTCACCGGACGAGTAACATCACTCCCTACAATATTATTTTCCTTGCTCTTTTTTGACTTTGCCATGTCAAGCTGTACCCACAACACAAAATAATAAAATCACTATTCAGAACTCATTGATGCATGATACAGACAAGCAATACTTTGATGTAAGACAACCGTATGAGGATGGAATATGTAAGAAAAACAGGATGGCATGACATAGTCACAGCTACGATGTGCAAACTAAGCAGAAGGATTTTCAAGAAACTAGAAGTAATGCAAGCTAGACACCATATGAAAGATGCAACCAATATTACTCTGCCAAGTTAAAAGTGTCATGTCATAAGTGGCAATTCGAAAAATTAGAAGCAGTACAACGTAGGAATCAATGCAAGACGCAACCACTATCAAACTGCCATGTTAAAAGCGTCCAATCATGAGTGACTGATGCGGGATACACAACAGCAGTACTTTGATGTAAGAACATGGTATTATAGATAGATGTAGTGTATTCTAGACACAGAAAGCCATGTCATATGCACATGTATAACGTATAAACTCAGTAGGTGCAATTTAATCAAAATAGAAGAAATACATGCTAGACAACATATGCAACATGAAACCAATTATCACACTGTCAACTTAGAGCAAGCACCTGCGATGGTGGAGTACGGGAGATGAACTCATCATGTAGACTTGGGACTTCAACTTCATTTGCAGTAGCAGTGGGAAATCTAGAGAGTCTCTGTTTGCGTCGGTGCGGAGGACCACCAACATCCCCTAACTTACTCTTTTCCTTCCTATTTTCTGATAATGCCTTATGAAGTCAAAACCACAAGAAGATGAATAAAATTAGCTCTACATAACTGGTTGATGCATGATACAGACGAACACTACTTTGATGTAAGGCAAGCGCAGGATAGGAGGATGGAATATATACAAAAAAAGACATCGTTTCATATTCACACGTACGATAGCGTGTCTTATGGGTAAGTAATCGTTGCAGGTATAAGTTGTAAGCTACGCAGATGCAATTCAACATAATCAGAAGCAATACAAACTAGACATCATACGGAAAACGCAACCACGTATAACAGTTCCAAGTAAGAGCAAGCACCGGTGATGGTGGAGTAGGGGAGATGTGCTCATCATGTACATGTATGTTCTAGAAATAGGAACACGTGTCATATTCACAGGCATTATGTGTAAAGTAAGCAGATGCAATTCAAGTTAGAAGCAATACAAGCTAGACATCATGCGCAACATGCAACCACATATAATAGTGTCAAGTTAGAGCAAGCACCTATGATGGTGGAGTAGGGGAGTCATCATCTACACAGCTACGTTGACTGTTCAGCCTTGTGTTGTCTTGCGAATCTTGTTGGGAGGATGGCAGAGTAGAATCTATAGAGACCCCCTGTTTGAGTTGCTCCGAGGGACCACCATCATCCACTACCGGACTAATTTCCTTCCTCTTTCTTGATTTTGCCTTGTGAAGTCAAACCGGTAAGAAAAAGGGTTTAGAAACACTGCAAGACACCATATGGAAGGTGCAATCAATATCACTCTGCCAAGTTAAAACTGTCTCGTCATAGGTGGCGTTCATCAAACTAGAAGCAATACATGCTAGAAATCATATTCAAGACGAAAACCAATATCACACTGCCAACTTAAAGGTGTCCCATCATAAGTGACTGATGCAGGATACACAAGAAGAGTAGTTTCATGTAAGAACATGGTGTGATAGACAGATATAGTATGTACCAAAAACAGGAAAGCGTGTCATATTCACATGTATCATGTGTAAGCTAAGTAGATGCAGTTTACACTAATTAGGAGCAATACGAGCTAGAAACCATATGTAACATGCAACCAGATATCACACTGCCAAGTTAGAGCAAGCACCTTGGATGGTGGAGTAGGGGAGCGGAGACTTGGACCTTGTAATGCACTATCAGTACAAGGAGAATCGGTACAGATGCTCCGTTTACGTTGCTGCAGAGGACCACCATCATCGCCTTCCTTACTCTGTTCCTTCCTCTTTCTTGATTTTGCCTTGTCAAGTCAAACCCACAAGAAAAAGGAATAAAATTTGCTCTTCAGAACTCATTGATGCATGATACTGACGAACACTACTTTCATGTAAGGTAGCCGCATGATAGGAGGATGGAATATGTACGAAAAACAGGACGGCGTGACATATTGACATGTATGATGTATAAAGTGTAAACTAAGCACAAGGTGCTTGAACTTGTTAGAATCGATGCAAGCTAGACACCATATGAAAGATGAAACCAATATCACTCTGCCAAATTAAAAGGGTGCCCTAACAAATGTATTTGACCAAATTAGAAGCAATACATGGCAAGATGCTAGAAATAATATGCAATATGCAACGAATAAAGGTGACTCATCGTAAGTGATTGATGCAGGATATAGAAGAGAGGTAGTTTCATGTAAGAACAAGGTTAACACATAGATGTAGTGTGTACCAAAAATAGGAAGGCATGTCATATTCATAGGTATAGTGTGTAAACTAAGCAGATGCAATTTACCCTAATTAGAAGCATTATAAGATAGACACCGTATGCAACATGTAACCACATATCACACTGCGAAGTTAGAGCAAGGACCTGTGATGGTGGTGTAGGGGAAGTGCGGTCTTCAGGTATAGAGCTACGTTCAATATCTTCATTTAGGCTTGCTGTTTCTTGAGAATCATGTGCAGAGGATGAAATTGCATTCTTTATAAGAGTATTGCGTCTTATATTAACCAACGCGCGTGACTGTCTCATCATAAGCGATAGACGCAGGATACACAAGAACAGTAGTTTGATGTAAGAACATGGTGTGATAGGCAGATGTAGTATGTACCAAAAACAGGAAGGCGTGTCATATTCACATGTATAATGTGTAAGCTAAGGAGATGCAATTTAACAAATTAGGAGCATTGATGAGGGATACACAAGAAAAGTAGTTTGATGTAAGAACATGGTTAATAGAAAGACGTAGTATGTACCGAAAACAGGAAGGCATGTCATATTCATAGGTATAATGTGTTAACTAAGCAGATGCAATTTACCCTAATTAGAAGCATTACAAGGTACAACACCATATGCAACATGCAACCACATATCACACTGCCAAGTAAGAGAGCAAGCACCTGCGATGGTGGTGTGGGGGAATTGCGGTGATCAACTAGAGAACTACGTTAACTATGTTCATTTATCCTTGCTGTTTCTTGAGAATCATGTGGGGAGGATGACACTGCACTCTTTAAACAAGTATGGGGTCTCACAGTAACCCACCCGGGTGTCTGTCTCATCATAAGTGATTGACAAGGGATACAAAAGAGCATTAGTTTGATGTACGAACATGGTTAATAGACATATGTAGTATGTATCGAAAACAGGAAGGCATGTCATTATCAAAGGTATAATGTGTAAAGTAAGCAGATGCAATTTAACCAAATTGGAAGCAATACAAGCTAGACACCATATGCAACATGCTACCACATTTGACAGCGCGAAGTTAAAGCAATCACCTGGGATGGTTGTGTGTGGCAATTGAGATCATCAACTGCAGAGCTATGTTTACTGTCTCCAACTGCTGACAGTGCACCCGTTAGAGCGCTGGAACGCTTAGTGCTTATCTTTGAATTACACTGGAGCGACTTCTGTCTTTTCTTTTCTGCATTCATCAACACTGCGTCAGAGTCTGAAATACCCATGCATAAAAAAACAATAGTGTGAGTACGGGTGAAGTGTGTGCACAATTAGTACAGTGTAAAGGTAGCAGATAGCAGGTCGGTGAGAAATAAATGACGGGAGACATATGATAGCTCTACAACATGCATGGCACACTAAATTACTACATGATTCTATGAAAATAACAGTCAACTGAAAGCAAATAGGTCAGTCCATTTTTTCTGCACCATCCGATGTTCAAAGAACGGGTAGATCGCCTTCATCTACCTCCAGCCAGTCAGTTTTGACGATCTTCCTCGAAATGCCAGCGACCACCAGCCCAGTATTCCTCCCCTGCCTGCGCCCTCCCCTCGACCTCACTGCACCGCCGTGCCTGGCACCGCCCCCCGGCCATTCATTCAAGCCCCGCCAACCTATAGATCGGGCGCAACCAGCTCCTGCGCCCCACACCCCGCTTCCCCGGGGAGCAGGCGGACTAGGTGCTCCGCGCGCCTAAGCGGTCGCTGCTTCTTTTAATTGCGGTTCGACTGACCCTGAATTGAAATCCAGGCAGGCTACTGACCTCTAGCAAAGGTGAAATAGTAAAAGGGAGGAAACCTTGTGCATTTAGTATCACGAAGAAGATGCAGTAAGAAGCGCTCAACTAGTTTCTTTTGTGGGATGAATACGGTGTGAGCGGAGACGTAAGATTTGCACGAATATGGGAAGAGGAGTACCTCTTTCTGCTGGCAGTGCTGTGTCCTCCTTCTGTTTTTCCGACGATCTTCTTGTTGTTCGCCGGAGACCAGAAGTTGTGGGGGATGGTGCAGCATTGGACAAACTTGTGGCCAAGTTGTTGAATGTGGTGCGGTGGCCGTCTGTCGGCAGCGGGGAAGCAGATCCGAGGCGGCGAACGATGGCGTAGCAGGAACAGCTCCGGTGCGGTGGACGGTTGCGACAGTGGAGCCGCAGCAGTGAGGCGTAGGACGGCGTGGTCGGAGTGGTTCTGGTACGGCGCACGTTGGCATCGGCGTCGTGCAGGCAGCTCTGCCTCGGCTTCAGCTCCTAAGTCCTTGAGGGTGTTGCGGCTGCGGTTGCGTTGGACAACGACTTCGGGGTACCGGCTCCGGCGTGATGTAGGAGGGCGGCGGTGGATTGGCGGCAATGGGGTGGAGGACGGAGGAGACTGGGGTTTCGCGGCTGGTGGAGAGGGTGTTTTTGTGCCCACAGAGTATGAATGGGGAAACAAAGGGAGGCAGGGAACTAAGAGGGAACAATGTTTCAGTTTGAGACGCGCTTGTTTGAAATTTGGGGAAAGTTACAAACTTTCCCCCCATCTAAAATTTCAGACAAATTGCGGGTTGGGGGTAGGACAGTCATGTCAGGTGTCCCAAATGTGGGCGGGATAGATTTTGGCCGAGCGCATGGGTAGGCGCCCACGGCGTATGAATGCTTCTCTGGCGTCTTGGTGAAGTTACAAACCTACCCCGGTTTAGACCTTTGGACATCAGGCCGATAGGCTACACAGGCCAGAGTCAGGACAGTAATTTCCTACCACCAAAACATTAGTCTCGCGCGGTTTCGGGTGACCAGAGGCCTATTTGGCGCTCCGTTCAATATTTGGGAGCAGAAGCATTAACGTTTTCGGTTCTCTTGAATTGAACTTTCAGGATTTGTCAAACTTCACAAATCTTTACTCTTGAAAATCCTAAAGCTACGATTATTTTGGAATGGAGGGGGTACATTTGAATATACATTGTACACGAGTATATATTAAAAAATATGTAACTTACCTCAGTTCCTGCATGGTTCCAGATATAATCTCCTTGGTTGCAAAAAAAAAGTTAGATATGCGTATGAATATATATATAGCATGTTCAAACTCACAACAAAGATTGATGCCCCCTTTTACATCTGATTTACAAACGCCATTATCTCGGGTTCAAATAGATGAATGCACTTCCTATGAATTCGAATCTTTGAAACTCCCTTTATGTTGAATTCGACCTGTATTCTATTTCGTAGCTAGCAATTTGGAATGTATCCATGCAAGTGACAAATGTATAAAGTTCTTCACACTAACAACATGGAGTGCATTAATTAATGTTTATATATGAATTGCAAAAGCTTCCATTGCCTGTATTTCAAACCGCTCTCACTCTATGGATCGATAATATGAAATAAACACATGCACATGCTAGAATTCAATTGTAGTTAAAGAAAGAGCCTACTCCTGGTACTGTATATTAGTGATAGGGGTGTGTACAAACTACACGTGAATACCAGGCATTGTGCGTGTGTGGATACTATCGACGAACTAGCCCCCAAGCTTGTATAACATACTAAGGGCCTAGGGTTACAAATCATATATAGTCGGCTTATCACCAGTGGGGATAGAGCCTCCGCGACTCTGGTAGCTTCGTGTTGTACGCCGAGTCCTCCACATGGGTCTTCGTATAACACGTCTCGGTCCAACCTATATGTGACGCAGGATGGAAACGACCCATGAGTCTTCATGTTGACCCACCACAACTAGAAATGATGTGCCCACCACACCACACACGCAATCGGCCACTAAGAGAATAAGCATATACAATAGTACAACGGTATCTAGCTCACGATACGTCTCCGTATTTTGTTGATGACACTAACGGACTTTGCATTTGATGCATGCTCCATATTTTGTTGACGACACTTACGGTCGTTGTATTTGAAGCGAAAGCACGATATGGTCACTGGACTTCAGAATAAGCCACGGTCACCGCATACATTTTGTCGTGCTAACCAACATGTGGTTGGATGGTTAGAGGATAGTGGTTTCTCGAGCCCACCAAGGTTAAAGTCCCGGTGCTCGCATTTATCTTGTGTTAATTTCAATATTTTCCGGCGACGTACGTTCAGTGGGAGGAGACGTTCCACTCGACTACGGGGCACCTATGCTGACTTCGTAAAATCTCAAGATCATATATGCTGGCCCACTCTCTCGAAGGTGCTCATAGGGGCCGGGTTCGCGTGTGTGCGCTTATAGCGGTGAGTGCTTGCGCGTATATATGTGCCCTTGCATCTGTACCGTGTTAAACAAATACATATCATGATTATACGGTCACTGGCTCACCCGTACAACTCCGTATTTTGTTGATGACACAATCAATTGACCAGTCAAACGTTCCACGCGGCGCAACTAGTGTTGCACCATCGGGGCGCATAACCGTGGGGCCCACCTGTCAGCCCGTATATGAAAGAAAGAAATGGTAGTTTGAGTCTGTACTGTGTTAATAAAATAGGAGTACATTTTAGGGTGATCGTACGGTCACTGGCTGACCATATAGCTCCGTAATTTGTTGATAACACGATCAATTGACCAGTCAAACGATCCACACTTAGCAACGCACATTACCATAGGGCCCACCCGTCAGCGCTTATATGAAGGACGGAAATGGTAATAAATTAGTGGTCGGTGGGTATTCGAAGTCGTGAGACCTCTGGTTGGCAGTCACCAGTGGTTGGGGGCGTTCATTGGGCGGTGGGGATCCCCGGAGAAAAAGCTAGGCGGGGGGGGGGGGGGGGGGCTAGAGGGATGGCCGGTGCGGCGGCGGACCGGCGGTTGGGAGTGGTTTCGGGGAGGGCGGGCCAGCCACGGGCGGCGGGGGCTGGCGGTTCGGCCGGTGGTGGTTGGCGGCTCCGGGGGGTGGAGTTTGATGATAAACTGGAGGCCCTTGATTTCGTATCCAACGGCTGGAAAATCTAATGACCAGAGATGAAAAAGTCAGTCGACTGACGTGTAGCCTCACCCCGCACGTACACATGCACGCATGCATGTAGGCGTGCAACACTGACACGTACACACGCATGCATGCTGGCGTGCAACACTGACACGCACACATGCACTCACGAACACACGCACGTACGCACCCATGCATGCAACACTGAATCATACCCTTGCACGCACGCAACACTCGCACGCCTGCATGCACACAGCACATGATGCAAGACACACGTTCAACCTATATGTGCATGCACCCTTTGTTAAGGACATGGATTGTTACGGGTATTAATAAATCTTATCTGTGATAAGCAGAACATTGATGTTTGCAGCGGTCTTTATGAATCACAACATATCGAATGGGCTATCAACATAGTAGGCTTATCTACATGAAAAAGATGACGTCACACTCAATGAACAATCATCGGTTTATGAAATGCCCGCTTCTGACCGCCCTGGCCCACCAAAGGTTCCTCTGCTTTGCGCTGCCTGCGTTGGGTCACTGACATGCAGGCCATGCACCCAAAGAGCCCACACGTCAGTGGAAGAATGGAGCGGTGTCCTAGGTCAGAGTCGAGGGCGCCACTCGCGGCACGCCCGGCTGAACACGCCTCCGTGCCGCATTCAAATGCCTCCATGAAACCCGCCCGTGTGGAAGCCGAGAAAGCCACTCTGGACACACGTCCGTTCATGATCGGGTCGGCGTTAAAAGAAATGCCGGCCATGCCATCTATTTAATATCCTATTTAAATGAGGCCAAACGCCGGCCAAGAATCGCACACCTCCGCTGCTCCCCTATCTCCTCCACCATTTTGTCCACTCTTACAATGGCTTACGAAGAGTAGTTATTCCACATCCAAGCCAGCTGGGTAGCCTGCCGGATATGAGCTATGCAGCTCGCTGATCCACCTCCCTCCCCTCGCCCGACGGAGCCAGTTGCCGCCCCAAGCCGGTGCGCGGTTCAGCAACTCGCCGCTCCAGGCCAGCTCGACGAGGAGAGGCGCACGGGCGTCATTGCTGCCGTCCACGCCGCCGCCTCGTACCACGTCTCCCGTTTCTGTGGCCGAGACTCCCATGCCGGCGGCCGCGCCATGCAATCAGCGACAGAAGCCGGGTGCGCGGAGAGCTGCCAGTCGGTGTCCAGCGCCTCCGCGTCCGCCGTCATCATCGAGGAGAAGTAGAACACGGGAGGCCGCCGCCGCTTGTGTCCCATGAAGGCCACCGCGGAAGCGACGCCGGCGTACACAGCAGGTGTCTTGCCGAATCCTTTTGTTGCGAGGACCTTCGTTGACCCCGCATGGGCTCCATAGAAGAGGGCAATGTTAGGATGAACTCGAGCCGGTGGCGGCCATTGCGAAGTAGTCGCCAATATTTTGGCTACCCTGGGCAAGATCCAAACAGGCCCTCCCAACAAATTCAAATCCCACATTCGCCATGGAATTTTGCCATGTGTTGTTTTCATGGACTAGCAAGATGCCCGTGCATTGCATGGAACATCAAGAT
Source organism: Triticum urartu (assembly GCF_056163025.1). Classification (NCBI taxonomy): domain Eukaryota; kingdom Viridiplantae; phylum Streptophyta; class Magnoliopsida; order Poales; family Poaceae; genus Triticum; species Triticum urartu. The sequence goes on from NC_141873.1 coordinate 430,390,039, forward strand.
GCATTTTTTTACAAACTCCCGCATGCATGCAAGGGATAATTAATGTCCTCCTTTGCTAGTACCACGAGGCAAACACCATTAATATTGCATCGATTAATGTTAGTGGCCCTGTATATCTGCAAATTGTAATTTTTATAGTGGCCCCTTGTATATAAAAATGGAGGGAGAAAGATGAGAGATAAGGCGAGGAGGAGTGGGGCGCGGTGGTGACTAGTGGTCGGACTGGGCGGAGGCATGGGGATGGACGGCGCATTATGTCTAGGTTTGTATCTCTCTCACACACACCCACGTAGGTGGGGGACGTGCACGAAGAGAAGAGGTGCATGCACGGCGCACGTACTCCCATCTCTTTCCCAACCACACCCGAGCGGGTACACGGTGGAGCTCATTTCTGTACGAAAAAGGCAGCCCACGTGGTAATTTGGCACGTGTAGTGGTTGTCCACTTGGTGGAGGGAGGACCGTCTACCACGGGTGAACAAAAAAATTGCGACTTGACATGTTATGTTAAAAAAAGAGGCAAACCATGTGGGGCCTACCTTATAGGCAAGTCTCTATACACTGGAGTACTTTTGATGTGTCCCGTCAACTCGCAGAACGAGGAGAAGCTTGCTTAGTACGCCGTCTCCCCCGCCACGGGCGCGGTGGCTCGCAGGATGAGGTGAAGCTTGCTCCCTCGCCCACGCGCGCGGTGGCTCGCAGCACGAGGAGAAAATTTTACTACTCCCTCTGTTTACTCCTCATCCCTACTACGTACTTTGGTTAGTACTCCCTCCATTTACTTATACAAGGCCACTATAAAAAATACATTTTGCATCTATTCAAGGCCACAAATAGTAATCGAGACAAAAGTTACTACTCCCTCCTTTCCAGTTTATGGCTCAATTTCAAAATCTCTCCAACCAAGGTAGACGCTGAGTGGTCGAATTAATTTCGTAGTTTGCATAAGTGATTAGTACGCTCGTTTTCTCAAGAAGTTGTGTTTACCGAGGCATTAATTAGAATGAATGCATGAATGACCACCAAATTTCCATGAACTTGTACATGCATTGGTTACTTTCCTCTTGACACTGCTTGCGTCGGGTGATCTAACGCACCTCAAAATCCAACATGTAATGGTACTACTACTAGTATAGTAGAATTGAGACTTATCAAATGGAAAAAGGAATGTTTTTTAGATGAGCCCTATAAACCGTAGTGGGTACATACTCCATAAAAATAGATTTTTCCAAAACTAAGTCGCTCCCTTTCATGAATTCTGTAGTAGTATACTCCTCCATCGATGCTCCCTTTCATGAATTCTGTACTTCCTGTCGCCAACATGTGGGACATATAGCAACCGGGTCGACGTGTCAAGCACCAAATAATAGTGCAGAACAGCAGGGGGGACGCACCCCACTCATACCGGCCCAGTAGTAGTAATGAGCAATGAGACGTCAAATCACAATGCCGCACTTTCCTAGACGGACGAAGCAACCCTTATTTCACACTTCCGTTCGCCATCATCTCAAACCACGTACTAGTATCGCTTCTGCCTCAAGAGGGACACGTGCATCGCCTTGGTACATCATGACACGTGGGACCGCATGACAGGCCATGCTCCCCCGCCGATCGCTCGGTAAAATCACCTGATTTTTACTATACTTCCTCCGTATCGGTTTACTACATGGCATGCACGTCGTTCTAGGTTGAGAATTTAACTGGCTATATATGTGATGAACAGTACTCTAGCCTTTTAAAAAATCTATACTTTTGTACAGTAGTACTATCGATGGATTGCGCCATGGAGCAAAAATTGAAATAAAAAAAGGTGGTACATATAGAGAGCGCTCGTCGCCAAATTATGCATATAGTACTATTAAAAAAGCTAGTACGTGCTTAATTGGGGTGCTAAATTCAATTAAAGAAATACTAGTAGTATGTACGTACACACTGAAGAATTAAAGTAACGAGAAGAAACATAACATACTTCTGCTGGGGGCTCAGCACAACACACCCCTCAAATTAAACTAAGCACACCTGAAATTAAACTATGCAACTAATCCGGTAGACACTGGATTAGAAGTTTAGAACCACCATGAGCAACGACACTGCCACCTTACTCGGAGTCCTCGTCCACGTCCTCGACTTCGTGCTTGTCCCTATTCCTCTTGGCCGATACTTCTTTGCTTGAATCGCGCACTTGGCTGTTGCTCTTCATCCAACCCTTGTAGATATTGAAGCAAAGGTAGCCATCCATTGTAGCATAGTGGATGTGGTTTATATCTAGTACATTCCGCTGCCATGCATGACGATGAAACGTGTATGGAGGTTTCTCCAGTTTACCGTACGAAGGATGAACCATGGCTCCTGCCAGGGCCAGCATTGAAGGCTGACGAGAGGGCACCAGCCGATTCTTCTGGAGGTCAAAGGGGTTGCCTACAACGAGGCCTATCCGACCCAGGACTTCTTCGTTGTTCGTAAAGTCTACAGTAACGAATTTCACTGTTTTGTTCTTGAGGAAGGTCTTAAAATCCTGGCACTCAACATCGGCATGGCATATGTGGTAGACCAAGCAAACGTTATGTACGCAAACCTGTATCACGGCGGGCTTCTTCCTCTCTTCGTCCTTTAGATACTTCTCTCGTCCCAGGACTGTGGTGTACTCAACATCTAGCCCAGCGACCCACTCATCATCTAAGTTTTCGAACATGCGTCTGAAGCGATAAAGGCATCCTTTCACCGTCGTGGAAGAACGGGTGTAGATGACGTCAAACTCATCGCCGGTGATTGTTCTAACCTTGTACTCACCGCCGATCATGGAGATTTGGGACGCCATGGATTTGGAAGGAGGGTTAGGATTAGTGGAACTGCCGTAATGAGAATGCACGGGACGACTAGGAGCGAACCGCCGTAGTATTGAAGGACGTGCGGGGACGAGTAGGAGCGAACTGCCAGCGTGCGAACAGCAGGGTAGTGGCTTTCCATTCTCCCATGATATGGGCTTCCGAGAGCCCTTGGATCTGAGATGGTTATAGACCTATGGGTGAATGTCCTATCCTGGATGGTTATTCTGCAAATTTTCAGCAACTTAGCATGCGACCATTTGATCTCAGATCCAAGGGCTGCCTGCAGCCCGTATCATGGTCGCGCCTACCACGACCGTCGCGTCGCTCGCGCGGTCGCGCCCTTGGAGATTTAACATGATGCGTTAGGCTATCTGATGTTGGCATGTCATACATAGTCATCACTTAGTCACTCATACTACAACAAGGTTGGCTATAAGTGTATTTTTTGTTACTCCTGTCTATCTCTTTCTTCGTACTCAAGGAAGAAACAGTGCTAGTAAGCTCGTGTATTTATTGCATTTGCCAAGGAGTGACCTCTTCCAATGAAATGGTGTTGCTAAGTTTCCTTCATTTAATTAGCTATAGACTCAAAATTGTCTTTTCACCTAGGTACACGCGCTTAGCACCATTTCTTCCTTGGGTCACCAAACTAGTCTCTCTCTTCTTGATTAACTTGCCACATCAGACTTTATGCCTATGTGGCAAGCTTAAGCACCTGTAGGAGCAAGTAAAAGTAAGTACTCCCTCCGTTTCTTTTTACTCTGCATATAAGATTAGGTCAAAGTCAAACTTTGTAAAGTTTGACCAACTTTGTAGGAAAAAATATCAAGATCTACAATACTAAAACTATATGGTATCAAAACTAATTTCATGATGCATCTAACAATATTGATTTCATATTGTGAATCTTGACAGTTTTTTCTATAAACTTAGTCAAAGTTAACAAAGATTGACTTTCACCAAATCTTATATGCGGACTAAAAAGAAACGGAGGGAGTACAATAGTGCACTTTACATGGCATTTTTGCATATGTGGAGGAAATAGAGGCAAGGAAAAAGTGGAGAAGTGTGCTCTCATGCAAGAGCCAGCCTCTACTACATGGTGGAGCATTGGGAGAGGCACCTGTATGGAGGTGGTCAAGAATCTGGGAGACTCACGCTGGTCATAGCGCCGCAGTTCAAATGATAATGGCAAGTCAAATCACGGGGCCCCACTTGTCCAGCAGTAACTCGCTGTCAAATTACACAGCCCTACGTTTGCAACAGCCTACTCCCTCGTCTTCTCGCGTGTTTGTAGAACCGACTAGGCGGAACTGCCGCGCCACCTACCGCGCAGGAAAAGCCCCGCCCTCGACTTTTAAATACAACTACATCCGCTTAAGAATCCAATGATATACTTTTTGTGACATAGTAACTCATATTTAGTTAGTCAAATGGATGACCTAGAACTATGTGCAGGCCCTATAAACCAAGACGCCTAAAAATAAAAAAACCGAGACGGAGAGGGTAGTTCAGCACGTATCTTTTTAGATCAATATAGTCGGATTCACCAAGGAGCAAAACCAAGTGGTAGGCTGCTCCTGTCGTGTTGGCGTAGCAACTCAAGCAGGGTCAGTCCGCACACGAAATGGCGATACACTTAACAGGACCCCTTTGGCCGACATGTGGCTCATCCACCGTCCTGTTCCACGTGCGATGCACCAAATTACAGTCCGGAGCAGCGGTTGGAACTGGAGGCACCCCGGTCGTAGCGCCGCAGTAGTAGAAAATGAGAGACGTGGGGTCAAATCACAAAGCCCCACCTTTCCCGCATTAAGCTGGATGGACGAAGCAACCATCATTTCACTCTAGGGCGCAAGAGCATAAAGAAAAGAGAAAACAATGATGCGTGCGGCAGCTACCTAGGGCACCCTAGGGTAGGGGTCTCCACTACAGATCCTTTTTTTTGAGAGCTCCTCCACTACAAATCGGCTTCTCCCCCGTCGTCTTGAAGAAAACCGATGATGAGTGCGGCGGTAGGGTTTGTAGGAGTACTACGGCGTGCGGGGCCACATCGTAGTAAACGGGTTCGAGCCGACGCCTTAAATATGTGTGGGCCGCTTGGTTTTACGGGAACGAGGCAGCATTTTGGGTTCGGGGACCAGTGGAGATATAGTACGTACAAAACATTGTGGACGTAGGTTCGACCGAAAGGCAATGATGCATGGGCCCTGCATTTTGATATACCCGGGGCCGCGTGAAATTTGCTACTCTACTCAAAACTACTAGTAAGGTACACATGTATTGAACGCATGAGATTTCAAAACCAAATTATGAATAAATACACACTATAGCATGTAAAGCTTTGAGTCATATATGCATGATGTAGATGTTTGTTTAGTTCTTATAGCTCATCTCATTCAAAATCAATAAGTTTTATAAAAATGTTAAGATTCATGGGGTTGTGCATTGTACTCCCTCCGTTCCAAAATAGATGACCCAACTTTGCACTAACTTTGTACAAAGTTAGTGCAAAGTTGGGTCATCTATTTTGGAATGGAGGGAGTAAATCATAAAGTAAAAAACAAATAATGGCAATTCATTTAGAAAAAAATAATCAATTATGATACAGAAGATTCTAGAACATAGGAGAAGTGCTTGTGTTTTGAGGTTTGTGCATTATGCTTAAGTTCAACCATGGAGTCTTCTAAATTGTACATGTGGCAGATCTGGTGGAATGTTGATGATATCCAACGGCCAGTAGTGCTCGGATTTGCCCATCTCTGCATTGCCGGGTTAGCTTCATCCAGCGACCATCTTTCAAAGTTATTGGCACACTATATAGTTCTTGTGCCATAGTTGCATGTTTTGGAAAAAAGCTACTAGTGGGTTGTACTATCTATTTAGGAATAGAAGATGTATACATGGAAGTTGTAGGGAAAGAGATGACATGGAGCATCTCAATTCCTATGAGTACGGATTGGAAAAGAGATGTCATTTGGTTCACATCATAGGAACTTTTCTATTGAATCTAGAGATGACATGTATCTCAATTCCTATGAGGAGGGATTAGAAAAGAGATGTAATTTGGTTCATATCATAGGAACTTCTCTATTGAATATACGCTAATGTTTATTTTCCTTTGAAATTAAGGGAGTATAGGAATCCATTCATATGAACCAAGTGGCTCTAAAGCTATAGAAATGATATCATGTTTATTTCCTTTGAAATGTGGAGTATATGAATCTATTCCTATGAACCAATTGGCTCTAAAGGAAAAAATCCTATAAAAATCATATCATATAGAGTTCCTATGATATTCCTCGACACTAAAGGATGCTTGAAATTGCTGCGGGTGATACGATGGTCTTTATTTGTAGACTCCTCACCCAACTTTATAGTTACCTCTTGAAGATGAATGAAATGACATATACATGGTATTCTACATGTGCAATTTGGTACACGAAAACTCGGTAAAAGTTTGTGAGGTTCGAATTTTCAATAAAGCTATATGCACTGTATTTCGGAACGGATTGAGCATAGGACAGTTGCTAACACTCTCGTGGAAGATTTGTGTGTAGGAGGAGTGGTTGTTTTGTTAAATGACATGGCAAAACTGACACTGTCGGATGCCGATTTAACGGTTCTTACGGCGTTCGTCAGGAAAAGGCTTGCGGCGAATGTTTGTCGGATAATGATTTACGGACACATGCATTGCATTGATACGTGCCCCCCTCTCTCTCACGCACACGCACCCTCACAAGTCACGACTCTCCCGAGTCCTCTCGCAGACTCGCACGTCGCACCCACCGTCTATCTGCAGGTAGACGTCACGCACATATGTGCTCTTCACACCCTACCCTCAAAACATCTAAAAAACAAAAGACGGCGCACACATTTTATTTTAGCTCACACATCACACACTTGTACTATTACTCTTGCGGCGAACGTTCTTTGGGCATAGTATATTGTACTCTCACGAAGAGAAGCGGTGCACGCACGCACTTGTTCTCTCACACCCACTCGCGGGTACACGTAGGAGCGCATTTTTTTGAAGCTGGTACAACAAAATCACTCCACTATATATAAAAGCAGGAGCCTTAGCGCTTGCTTTACTAGGGTTCCTCTCGTTCACTCTCTCATGCTCTCCAGATCTAAGCAACACATAGGTGGCCACACTCTCTCTCAGCTCACGGCTGGTCACAAATCCGGTCGGACAACCTCGACCGGGGCAGGGGTGTAGGTGCATCGTTCATGCTGTCGTTGGCAACGAGGGAGGTGACCAACGGCTGCCCGCGCGTCCCGATCGGCGGCCGTGCCGTTCTCTCCGAGAGAGCGCCGGCTCGGGAGGGCCTCCGACCCCTTCTTCCTCCCTGCGTTATTGTGGCCAAGATGCGGCCTCCCGACGCCGTCTTTGCGACATGCTGACGACCCTCAGGTATATATTCCTTCAAAACCTACCTTGCTCTACTGCCCCAGCTCCCTTCGTGTGGATCCTTTTCTACTTCCGTCTGCTGTTCCAAAGCCACCTAGACTTCTACTATTATTAGAAGTAAAGCTATTTCATACAGTCGACTCAAAGCGCTGGTTCAAACAGGGAAGAAAGTGGGAAAGCTGTAGCATGAATCTAGGACTTGGTTCTAAGAGGAAACGGGGGAAAGTAGTAATATGTGTCACTGTTTAAATAACCATATTTCTTATTTTCGCAAACAAGGATGTCTGTCTCCATATCGTTTCGGGATGTCTGTCTCCGTATCGTTTCTATCCGCGCCATCAAAAGCACACACCTCAGTTTTAGTACAACTGCGCAAAATGAGAAGGCTATCGCTCGTTGCCGTCGTCTAACCTCCCGTCTTCAAGGTATCCCTACATTGGTAGTAACTAAGGTAGAATGACCAAAGCAATCTAAAAGAAGCTGATTCGTACATTTTACTTCCTGATTGCAGTGCAGGGATGAGCGAAAACAACTGCATCCTAGTCCGGAATGCACTTTCTACCAGTTCATCCATGGACCAAGGACTAGCTGGCACGGCTGCACGGTGGTTTTTTGGACAGGTGCACGGACAAGAGGCATTGTGGTCTGCTTATTTCTGCAAATAGCGGTGCTTAAATTTAGTGGAATGCACAATAATTTTACCTGGTCAGTACACTGCATGGTTCAGTTCAGCATTCTAGCCAAGACCACAATTATAATTGGTTATTCTGGAATGAGAGAACCTAACCCTGAATGGTGGCAACAAGAAAAAACCAGAGTGAACTCGAGGAAATTTAAGCCTGCCGGGAGGCCCTTTGCTCAGAGAGAAGCCTTGCTTGTTTTTTCCTGATTTGTAAACCTTCTCACAACTTTTTCTTTTGCTATGAACTAGTATATGTTTGATATGTTCTATGAATCATTGAGATGTATAAAATTGCTTAACTTATTCTTGTCAAGTTTTTTATGAAGACGAGTTTAATGTGAGTGTTCCACATGAGCGCTGGACTAGCGTGTGAACGTTTGGAATTTATTACACTGTGGCCTCATTTAACTCCATGAACCACTGTAACAAGATACATAGTTGCTTATATGTCAGACAGCAGATTGTTGATTGTTAGCTGGTCGATAGCCTAGTGTTGAAGCGAGCTGAGCCAATGTGCCGTGTTTTGCACAACTGCTTACAAGTGGGGTAGCACCAACAGTGTTTAAAAGTACTTATGTATACCTCGGCGCACGGTTCTCGAACGAGTGCTCTATTTCATCAAAACACACACTGCTTGTATGATAAACCGTGACAACTTATGTCTTACCATGCCATATTCATGAAAAAACTAGTGAGGACGCATCTGTTTCGGCAACAATTACGATGATTCTCACATGATTCACGGGCACACAAAAGTAGCAGCAGTTCCCATAGACGGATTCAAACAGAGTACTAGCCCTAGAGGGGTCGATAACAGGCAAGGTTCGGATAATTAGACACAATCCAAACTACTATTAAACACTAGCTAGGGCAACTATTTCATGCCTCGATCTAATTTGGGCTGGACACAAGACGGACCTTGCCATGAACATCATCGAGGATGTCCCGCAGCAGCTCAATCCTGTGAACCTTCATGAAGACAACCTTGTGGCCTTGCCACTGATAAACTTGTTTGTGGTGGCATGCCAAGTCATCTTCCTGCGTAAGCTTGACAAGAACAGTATTCCTCACAAACGAAGGAGTAGCTTTGAACTTCTTGTGCTTCAGTACACCCTGGACAACACGCCTGACAACAGTGAGGCTGGAATACAACTCTTCATTGGTATAACCGCAAATGGCTTCCAGGATCCAATAGCCTAAGAACTCTGTTTTCCCAGTGCGTATATTCAGGTCGTCCGCCTCATAGCGAGTGACATGTACAACCGCACAATCCTTGTCTGCATCAGGGCTCTAATTGAAACAGAAACAAGTTCTTAATTACTTTTCAGTATAAGAAACACAAGTTATTTAAACCACTATGTATAACATGGCATCGAAGCTAATAAAATTTTGCATTATTAATCACCACATACTTCCTTTTCTAAAAAAATCACCACATACTTAGATGAAAAACCACAATCGAGATCGGAAAAGAAGGAAATCACCTTGCGCAGCTCAGCGGGGGGGGGGGGGGGGGCACATCCTCGAAGGGGGAAAACTGCTCCTGCAGTGCCACGGGGGCTGTAACCTCAAACGGGGCGTTGACCATCTCAGTATCTAGGGTCACCTCGGTGGTTGCCTCCATCTTCTTGGAGCTCTCTGTCTCGTGGGGATCAGCCTCCCGCGTCTGCTCCAATATCGGCAGATCTTTGCCTGGTTCTCCTTGGTCCATCATGAAACTGACAAATACTACGAGACCACTGAAAGGAAAACACAATCGCAATGACAATGAAACAAAAAAGAGAGTGAGGATCGGTTACTGCTTTGCAAAAGTTCTTTTTTTTCCTCTGAACGAAAATATACCAACATCACGGATCCGCTCACCTTCCCTTCGTTCGGAGAGAAGAACAGTGGCAGATGCAAGTGTTGCCTTTCTTGAAGACGGTGAGGGAGAAGGGGATTCAGCAAAGAGTAAAATGATGGTTGCTTCGTCCGTCAAACTTAGACTGCGGGGAGGTGGGGTTTTGTGATATGAAAGCTCGTTACTGCCGCGCTACGACCGGGCTGACTCTCCGTCTGCATACTGCCTTCTAATTTGGTGGATGGCATTTGGGCCCGCGCGCTGCATGGCCCGCATGTCAGTGAACAAAAGTATAACGGCATTCAGTAGAGGGAGACGTTTCAATGACCTAGGAGGAGCCAGAAGCGGTAGAGTGTCTCCACTGTACTAGTAGTAATTGTTTTTCTGGGTAGCTGTAGAGTGTCTTCACTGTACTAGTAGTAATTGTTTCTCGGGTCCCAAGACAAAACAACCCATCCACACTAGTAAATAGTAAAATCAATTCAAAAGCCCATATATTTACTGAATGAGATGCGCTACCCACACCCAGCACACCGCCCCCCCCCCCAAAAAAAACCTGGGTGCTCTTCTTCCTCCTCGCTCCCACCCACCTCACGTCAGCTCGCTCCACTCGTACCCCCAAATTACTCACCTCACTCCTACAGAAAACCCCAGCTCCCCTTCTTCCTCACTCCTACAGAAAACCCCTAGCTCCCCTTCTTCTTCGCTCGCACTACAACTAGGCTCGTCATTCGTTACTCTGCTCAAATCCATGAGCGCGACGCGACGCCCTCGAGGAAAATCGAGTCGGCTGACCCCAGCGCCAAGAAGATGAGGCTCCTGCCAGCGGCGATGCCTGTTGTAGATCCCGCACCCGGCAGCGCGGGGAGAAGCAGCAACCCCACCCCCACTGGATACCAGGAACCCGTAGAATCTCGGGTGGACCGCATCAGCGATCTCCTGGATGCCATCCTTGGGGAGATCATCTCGCTTCTCCCCACCAAGGATTGCTGCCGCACCCAAATCCTCTCAATTTTGTGGCGCCCTCTTTGGCGCGCCGTTCCCCTTAATCTCGACTGTCGTCAGCTATCTCTCTTCAATGATTTTGAAATCCCCAGAGCCATCATCTCCTCCCACCAGGGCTCCGTTCAAAGCCTCTGCATCCCGTCATGCTACCTGAGCAAGCATACCATGCCCTGCACGGTGGACACCTGGCTGGAATCCCCTAAATTCACAGAACTACAGCTACTTGAGTTCTACTATTCCCCTGGAAATCACATACCACATACCGAACACCATGAACTTGTGCCCTCAGCACCGATGTCCATCTCGGGGTTTTCGTCCTCTCTCCACACCGCCACCTTTGTACAGTGCTACCTACCAGACAATCTGGTACTAAACCTTCGACTCCCATTTCTCAAGAAACTTTCACTTGTGCAGGTTCGTATATTGGAGGCCTCATTGCACAGCATCATCCACTCCAGTTTCCCTGCGCTGGAGTGCTTGGTGCTTGTTTTCACAGTTAGAATCGTTTGTCTCCAAATAAAGTCGCCTAACCTTGTAAGAATTGGAATTTCTTTTGACGGAAGGCAGCTCATCATCCAAGATGGCCCTTCACTTCAAAGGTTGATCCTTGATTCTAGTTATTCACCGTTGCAAATAACCGTCCTCTCTGCGCCTAAACTCGAGACCTTGGGTGTAATACATGATCTCTGTGCTCATTTCAATATGGTGTTTGGCTCCACAGTTCTTCAAGTACTTTATATTATCATCTACACTTGTAACCATAAGCTGCATTTTAAATTTCTACGCATAATTTATATATCATCTTAGAGTACACATTTTGTACTAATATTATGTTCTATGCTCAATGAAGAGTTTCTCCATGGATGGCCTATCAATGGTGCTGGATTCTGTCAAGATCTTATATATCCAAATGAATAGTTTTGATCTGAACAAGATTATTGGCTTGCTGCAATGCTTTCCATGTCTGGAGAAGTTGTATATAAAGGTGATAATTTCACGCACATTGGAATCCCGCAAATAGTGTACTAGAATTAACCGTTCAGCTGTTGCTCTTTCGACACTCTTCTTTTAGACCTTAACTGTTTTCAATCTTCATGTCTATTTAGGCAACAGGACGGGGTAAGAAAGTTATAACCAATTGGTGGATTCGTAAGCATCAGGATTTTCTCACTTCTCATGAGATTCGATTGAAGACAATAACGCTAGACCAATATGTAGCCAACCGTGCAAACACAAGATTTGTCACATTCTTCCTGCTGAATGCGAGGTTACTATTGTCCATCAGGCTTAAGTTTATCAGCAGCATGGTTTTGACGAATGGGTATGTCGAAGAGCAAAAAAGGAGTTTCAGGTGGGCAAAAGAGCTTCTGAACGTGCTGGGCTTCTATTTACAACATATTGTGGTCATAATCCAATAAATTTTACGACCCAGGATGTTTATTCTATGGACCTGACCGATCCATTTGACTGTGACTGCCGAAAACAGTGCTGGAGTTAGATGTTGTTGCCCTTTTCAATCTGGTTTTTTTGTAAACCTGATGAACAATTAACCCTCGTGCTTTTGTACAGTTTGTAAGCTGGAGTTAGATGTTCCTGTCCTTTTTAACTCGGCTGTGACTGTCATATTTTCTTTGAAACAAGGCAAATGGCTTGCCATTCGTTTAATTTAGAGTGAAATATTGTAAGAAATCCAAACCAAGGGAAATAACATCACTCTCGCCGGCTTCTTGAGCTCACTGTGCATTACAGAAGCCAAGTGATTAGCCCCCACCAGCACCCACAAACTTATTTCGAACTAGCACATCAAATGGGTTGTAAATTTTCATAGGAAAGGCTGGACATCTGGGGCTCATGCCATTGTCAACGTAGTCAATAAATGAGAGAATTACACTACGTGCGGCTGACACCAGGGACCCAGCAAATCTCGCAGTTTTTTTTGTGGAACAAGCAGTTGTTATTTATACTAGTTTTGGGGATCAGGGTAACAACGGGGCTGTGCGGGGGCTGTGGCCCGTCTAGCCAGGGTTTTATTTATGTTTACCACATCATGAGCCCAGTTGTGTTTTTTCTTGCTGAAAATGGCTAGCCCAGTTCTATTTTTTAAAGAAATACCCAAACAAGGCCTACTTGCTTTATCGGCCCTGCTGCGCTGCAAATCTTTCAAGACGAGGAGAGTTTCATTCGGTTTGCCCAGAAATGGGCTGTACATTTTTAAAACACATAAAACCGGGAATTAGTTTCAATTTTTTTTCATTACAAGATCTTAAATTCCATTGACTTTTATGCATGGACAATTATTTGGATTTTATATTTATATAAATTATTTTTCAAAATAGTTTGAATGTGAATTGATATTTCTGGATTAAAAAGAGTTGACCGCACCGAAATATGCAAAATTTCATATACTTTTTAACCGTGGCCACAATATGGAGTGTGATGCTAACAAAAAGAAGATGGGCTCCAAAAAAATTCTTAAGAATTAGCAAATGGGTTGTACATTATTAGAAATAATGGCAGATGGGCTATATGCTGTTTTCCACAGATTTGAGGCTGACTTGTGCGCCTACTACAGGTTGACGCATATGCTTTCATAAAAGAAAGGTTGACGCACACGCAACGCCCTGTCAACTTAGTCAACTCACGAGAGCAGTGACTGTTGGATGTCCATCCAACGGCTGTCGTGCTTCTTCAATCTCTGCTCTTCATGCTCAAGCCGCTCAAACAAGCGCCGGCGGGACTGCCTGCCCCCTCCTCCGCGCGGCCGGCTGTGCTGCCACGCAGGCCTCACCGCCCGACCGTACTCCCATCGCTGGCCTAGCCATCCCTCTACTCACCCACACCTGCTGTTATTCTCCGGGACGAACCAGTAAACCCTCGTACAGTCATACTCCCCTCCGCATGGGGAACAACTGCCGAGTATTCCCTGGCTCCGTGTCGTTCCCTTCCTAGGCCCCGCCGTCGTCCACAGCCCTGGTGCTCTCGGCGCGGCCTGGTCAATGTGGTCAATGAATGACATCCATCTGAAGTGGACTGTACGTGGAGAGGCTGACAGCTGGGTCCACGGCCGCACGCAGGGAAATGCCACCTTATTACGTGCAAAATAATGATTCCTCCACCTGACAGCTATGACCCACAGGAAGGGCCTCTGTATTTCGTGAAAAAACGTTCCCCCCGCTGACAGGTCGGACCCACCAGCTATATCTTCGCATGCAAGGAAGTGCCTCCTTATTACGCCCAAAAAAATGAATACCCCCTGCTAGCTGGGACCCACCATATTGTCGGGCTGACTTCTGGGCCTACTAAGTTGCTACGGACGGAGAGCATTGTCAACTTAGTCAATACTCCAGTGACTGTATGATGTCCATCGAACGGCCATAGTGGTTCTTCAACCTCTGGTATTCTTGCTCCAGCCGCCCAAAGCAGCGCCGGTCGTGCCGCATGCTCCTGCCTCCCATGGTCGGCTATGCTACCGCGGAGGCCTCACCGCCCCCATACTACTCCCACCACTGGCCAGGCCATCCTTCCACTCACCCACACCCCCTGTTATTCTGCGGCGACGGCAGCCTCACACCGCAGTCCAACCAGTGAACGCTCGTACTCCTCTCCGCGTGGGCATCCACTGCCGCGTCTTGCACGGCTCTGTGTCGTCCCCTTCCTAGGCCTCGCCGTCGTCCACCGCCGTGGTGCTCTCGGCGCGGCGTGGTTAATGTGGTCAACGACCGACTTCCATCGGAAGAGTACTGTACGTGGAGAGGCTGATAGCCGGATCCACGGCAGCCGCAAGGAAGTGCCTCCTTATTACGCGGAAAATAATTATTCCTCCACCTGACAGCGGGGACCCATTGGACGGGCCACAAGTATTTTGTGAAAAAAAATCATTTCCCCCTGACTGCAGGGACCCACCGGACGGGCCACCATATTTCGCGAAAAAAATGTTCCCCCCGCTGTCAGCTCGGACCCACCGGAAGTGCCTCCTTATTACGCCCAAAAAAAATGAATACTCCCTCGGCTAGCTGGGACCCACCTTGCTGGGAGGCTGACTTGTGGGCCTACTAAGTTGACGGGGACAAAGGGTTTGTCAACTTAGTCAATATGAACGATTCTAGCTCCAGTGACCGTACGATGTCCATCCAATGGCCGTAGTGCTTCTAAGACCTCTGGTCTTCTTGCTCTAGCCGCCCAAAGCAGCGCCGGTCATGCCACATGCTCCTGCCTCCCGTGGCCGACTGTGCTGTCGTAGAGGCCTCACCGCCCCCTACTATTCCCACCGCCGGCCAGGCCCTGCGGCGACGGCAGCCTCACACCGCAGCCGAACCAGTGAACCCTCGTGGTCCTCTCCGCGCGGGCTTCCTCTACCGCGTCGTCCCCTTCCTAGGCCTCACCGTCGTCCACCGCCGTGGTGCTCTCCGTGCGGCGAGGTCAACGTGGTCAAGGAACGATTCCATCGGAAGAGTACTGTACGTGGAGAGGCTGACAGCTGGGTCCATGGCCACAACCCAGTTTTTTTGTGATTTGCCAAGTAAGTCGCTCTGTCAGGCCTGTTGGGCTGCAAATCTTTCAAGACGAGGAGATCTTTCATTCGGCTGGCCGAGAAAATGGCCCATCAGTAATGAGAAATGGGTTGTACATTTTTAAAATACATCAAACCGGCAATTAGTTTCAAGTATGTTTTTTTCATTTCAAGATTTTAAATGACATTAATTTTTATGCGTGGAGAATTTGTTGGATTTCATATTGATATACATTTATTTTTAAAATCAGTTTGAATGTGAGTCAAAATTTTGGGATTAAAAACAGTTCGGACCGCATCGAAATATGCAAAATTTCGTATAATTTTTTTAACCGTTGCCACAATATGGGTTGTAATGCTAACAAAAAGAATATGGGCTCCAAAAAAAACTTTAAGAATTAGCAAATGGGCTGTAAATTATTAGAAATAATGGCAGTTGGGATGTATGTTGTTTTCCACAGATTTGACGCTTTCATAAAAAAAAAGGTTGACGCACAAGCACTGACTGTTGGATGTCCATCCAACGGCCATCGTGCTTCTTCAATCTTTGCTCTTTCTGCTCCAGCCGCTCAAACAAGCGCCGGCGGGACTGCCTGCTCCCTACTCCGCGCGGCCGGCTGTGCTGCCGCGCAGGCCTCACCGCCCGACCGTACTCCCATCACTGGCCTAGCCATCCCTCTACTCACCCACACTTGCTGTTATTCTCCAGCAACGGCAGACGAACCAGTAAACCCTCGTACAGTCGTACTCCCCTTCGCGTGGGAACAACTGTCGAGTCTTCCCTGCCTCCGTCCGTCCCCTTCCTAGGCCTCGCCGTCGTCCACCGCCCTGGTGCTCTCGGTGCGGCGTGGTCAACGTGGTCAAGGAATGACTTCCATCGGACGTGGACTGTACATGGAGAGGCTGACAGCTGGGTCCATGGCAGTAGCAAGGAAGTGCCTCCTTATTACGCGGAAAATAATGATTCCTCCACCTGACAGCAGGGACCCACTGGACGGGCCACCGTATTTCGCAAAAAAAACGTTTGCCCCCTGACTGCTGGGACCCACCAGCTACAACTTCGCACACAAGGAAGTGCGTCGAGGCAAAAAAACGATTCGCCCCCCTGACTGCTGGGACCCACCAGCTACATCTTCGCACGCAAGGAAGTGTGTCTGGGCAAAAAAAAAAGAAAACCAACACGATTCGCCCCCCTGACTGCTGGGACCCACCGGCCCCCCGACTGCTGGGACCCACCAGCTACATCTTCAGACGCAAGGAAGCGCATCTGAAAAAAACGAATCGCCCCCTGACTGCTGGGACCCACCAGCTACATCCTCACAGGCAAGCAAGTGCCTGACAATGGGACCCACCTAGTCGAAGCGTACGTAGTGTTGTCATTCTGCTCGCGAACGTGTACGTACATACTGGTCGATGTAGAGGCGCGCACGTGTCGTAGTAGAGGCGGCCAGGGTGCAAGAAAGAAAATACGGCCACGTATGTGTACATACGGGCGGGGTCTCGAACGCCTACTCGTGCATACGTACGGCGAGGCCTCATGTACATGGCTGGGTCGGAACGGAGAAACAACATCGTCGTCGTGTTCATGGGGAGGCAACGGAATGCGTCGTGTTCATGGGGAGGCAAAGGAATGTGTCGTGTTCATCGGGAGGCAACGCGGCTGGGTCAGAACGGAATGCGTGGTCGTGTTCATCGGGAGGGCTTGGACGGAATAGGCGATGGAAACGAGGCCTGGCGTACCGCAGAATGGAGGAAACGGCCTTGTGATCGACCGGCCACATCCGAAACAGGATCCTGTTCATCGGGAGGGGTCTGGCGTACCGCAAAACGGAGGAAACGGACCTCGTACGGTCGAAACAGGGGTCCTGTTGATCGGGAGGGGTGTGGCGTACCGCAAAACGGAGGAAACGGACCTCCTACGGTCGAAACAGGGGTCCTGTTGATCGGGAGGGGTGTGGCGTACCGCAAAACGGAGGAAACGGACTTGTGTTGGAGCGCTACGGTCGAAACGGGGGTCCTGTTCATCGGGAGGGGTGTGGCATACCGCAAAACGGGACTCCACGGGATACTGTTCATCTCCACCGTCGACCCCCTACAGCCTCCACGAGCTATTGTTCATCGACCGTCGACCTCCTCCAGCCTCCACGGGCTCCTGTTCATCCAGCCTCCACTGCGCGCTACTCCACCGGCTACTGTTCAACCACCCCTCCACCGTCTACTGTTCATCCAGCCCTCCACACCACGGGGTCCTGTTCAACCACCCCTCCACCGTCTACTGTTCATCCTGCACTCCACACCATGGGGTCTTGTTCATCCACCCCTCCACGGGAACCCCTCCACCGTCTACTGTTCATCCAGCCCTCCACCACACCACGGGGTCCTGTTCATCCAGAGGCAACGCCACCGCTCACTCTTCATCCAAACCCCCCGGCAACGCTCACTGTTCATCCCATCGATCGGCTTCAGTTAGCAGCAGTAGCCAAGGAATCGCTCGATCGGGTTCAGTTAACAGCCATCGATCGATGCTTGGGTTCAGTAAAGCGTAGCCTGCAGTGCAATTGCTCGGGTTCAGTTAGAGCCAACACCTCGCACACACGCGCGTACGTGTACGAGAGAAACGCGCATCGCTCGGCCCCTGACCTCCCACCGTAACCGGGAACTCCCCAAAATTTTCCTCCCCCTCGCTTCTACCATGGTTGTTTCCGTCATGGACGGCCCAAAGAATGTCATGCAGTTGCGTCTCCGGCCCGTCCAGGACGAAAAGCCCATTTTCTGTCATGATTTTTTGTCATAGAAGTAGGAGCCCACCACATCTATGATGATACCGGGTTTTGTCACAATTATCGTCATAGAAGTGTCATATGTAAGACAGAAAAAAATTTCGTTCGGCCCAAAATGTCACGGATGTGTCTTTTTTTGTAGTGCAGTGCGGAAAATGGGCATAGATCCCTCGAGGATTAAACCCACTGAAACGACCTTTAAAGGCGTCATACCAGGTGTAGAGGCCAACTGTACAGGCTCAGTTACACTTGAGGTGGTCTTCGGATCCCCGGATAATTTCCGAAGCGAGGAGTTAATCTTCTACATAGTCCCGTTCCGTAGTGGCTATCACGCACTGCTCGGACGAACCGCATTTGCAAAGTTCAATGTGGTGCCGCACTACGCATACCTCTAGCTCAAGATGCCAGGCCCTCAAGGAGTCATTACGGTCAATGCAAACACCGAACGCTCTCTCCGAACGGAGGAGCATACGGCTATTAAACGCTTGGACACCGTCAAGCGTGCCCGGAGTAACCTACAACAAGACCGCCTGGCACGTTCCGAGCAAGCGTAGCAATGCGGCCCCAACCCCAGCCCTCGCGAAATTGTGAAACTAGTACTACGCGTACATAGTTACGCTCTGGAAATACCAAGGGCATAGGGGAGGGGCACGACGACGGCACGCCCAAAATGCGGCTCAACCGCACCAGGGGCTCCCGATTTTGTCATTTTTTCTTTCAGGACTTCACTTTCCGGAAGGCCTGTCCGACAATACAATTGCCGAACACACGATGCAGCAACCAAGGAGGCAGAAAGCTACGTCGAATGCTCAGGTGGTCTCTATAACGAGCAAAATACCTATCTTACATACTGTCCCGCAGCTCGCCCCTGGAGGGGGACATGTCAAATAGTCCCATCCCTTGCTTATCGCACTATTTGTATCGTTCTGCTTTTACCACAACCTTTTGAAATAAACAATACATAGCTTCTACCTATTATTGCATCCCTTTTTTACGTATATATGTTCATTAATGACATGTTGCACCCGTACACTCTGGTACGGCCAATACGCCAGGGGCTTAAGTACCCCACAATATGGTGTGAGAAGTCCGAACACTTTCACAAGTGCGGCACCCCGAACTTATAGCATTATATGCATCGGCTCCGAATCATGTCTTTGGTCAATAGTTGGGTTTGCCCGGCTCCCATGTTTTGGTACCTTACGTTCCGCTATATCGGCTAAGGTAGCGCTGGGAGAACTACTGCGATTGTGCCCCGGTTGAGTTGGGCTAAGCACCTCAGTAGAGAAAGCTAAAACCGTCATGATAAGGCGAGAGCTGGTCGCTATTCGAGAGGTTTTCGAGTCCCTAAAGACTTATGCCGCTTAGAGCGAGGAGTCGGCTTTGTCCGGCCTAGGCGTGGATAGCGCCCCGAACTCGGTCTTCCGAATACTAGGGGCTTCGCCAAAATTTAAAATTATAGAATTCTATGGCTAAGGAGAGTGATAAAGCATTATAGTCTGATTGCCTTGTTCGTTGTGTTGAGCGCCTCCCTCAAAGGACCCAA
Source organism: Triticum urartu (assembly GCF_056163025.1). NCBI lineage: Eukaryota > Viridiplantae > Streptophyta > Magnoliopsida > Poales > Poaceae > Triticum > Triticum urartu. The sequence goes on from NC_141873.1 coordinate 430,409,643, forward strand.
GAATGGGAAAAAGGAGCGCTCAAGTTTATCCCGAACACCCCAACACTCGTGGCATGGGGGCAGAAGCCGATGACTCACCATCTCTCAAATTTAATAAACGACCGCACAGAAGGTAATATTTTAAATTCAAAAAGCGTACAGGATCACAAATGCGAGTTTACTCAAAAATTACATCTTTGGAGCATTCATCCGCCATAAGGCGGGCACCCTTCAGGACGCCCTCATAATATGCTTCTGGGACGCGATGCTCCTTGCCCTGCGGCGGCCCATCCTTCACCAGCTTCTCAGGATCCATCTTGCCCCAGTGTACTTTAACACAGGTAAGGGCCCTACGGGCACCCTCGATGCACACAGAGCGCTTGATGACTTCAAGACATGGACAGGCATCCACCAGCCGCCTCACCAGCCCGAAGTAGGTCCCAGGCATGGCCTCCCCAGGCCACAACCGGACTATGAGACCCTTCATGGCCTGTTCGTCCACCTTATGGAGCTCGACCAGCTGCTTCAGCTGGTCGCTCAAGGGCACCGGGTGTCTGGTCTCAGCATACTGAGACCAGAACACCTTCTCCGTCGAGCTCCCTCCTTCGGCTCGATAGAAGGCGGCGGCATCTGACAAGCGGTGGGGCAAATCTGCGAACACTGCTGGAGAGCTCCGGACTCGGGTAAGTAACAAGTAATTCACTTTCACATGCTTGCTTTGCATAAAGAATGCCTTAACCGCCGCTATCTTCTTCATCGCCTCAATTTCCTGGAGGGCCTTTTGGGCTTCGGCCTTGGCATACTTGGCACTGTCGACGGCTGCCGCGAGCTCGGACTCTCGCGTCTTTGAGTCAAGCTCCAAACTCTCGTGTTTTTTCACGAGAGTCTGGAGCTCTTTCTGCACCTCCTCCACCCGTGCATCCTGCTTTCCTCGCTCTGTGCGCTCTGTGGCCGCTTTGTCTTCGGCCTCGGACAACGCTTTCTTCAGGGTCGCCACCTCGGTCGTGGCCCCTGTAATAGTCACGTTGGTCCTGTCATTTTTTGCAACCACATCTTTTCTATATACTTACATAAGGTATTACTTACCTTCCCTTCTCCTCGAGCTACTTCTTGGCAAGGCCGAGCTTGTTCTCGGACCGCACGAGGCTCTGCTTCAACGCATCCACCTCTGCCGTTAATGCGGCAGAGGACAGCAGCGCAGCCTGCACACCCATATTGACATGCTAATATTAGACTCCCGTGAATGTTATTAGATCCTCTATTCGGCTTTTCTTTCCGAACGCCAAACAGAGCATCAGGGGCTACTGTCTATGCGGTAATATTTTTACATATCGTAGATACATACCTCAAAGCCTGTTAGAAGGCTGGCATAGGCTTCTGTCAGTCCGCTCTTGGCGGACTGAACCTTCTGGATCACCGTACTCATTACAGTACGGTGCTCCTCGTCGATGGAGGCGCCGTTAAGCACCTCCAGCAAATTATCTGGTGCCTTCGGTTGGACGGAGGTCACCGGCTCGGTAGGCTTGCTCCTCTTGGAAGGAGGTTGCCTGCCGGAGTCCGGAACCGCTGAAGGTTCCGGCGTTGTGTCCGGCCCAAGGCCGGACTTGGGACCCTTGGGAGTATTGCCCCCTTTGTGCCTGGAGTCCGGAATGTCACCTTGTGGCGCCTCCAGGACTACCTCCCCTTGGTTTGGAACCTTTTGGGACAACACCTCGGTGTCGTCCGTAGGGCGAGGGGAGGAGGCGGTCGGAAGTGAAGTGCTGTTCACGTCCGACGAATCCAGGGAGCCGCTCGATGACACGTCGAGCCGGGACTTGGGCGGACTGCATAATTACATTCGGCGTCAGAAGATACTGTGCAATAAAGGAACACCATGAATCATTCTGGTATCCGGATACTTACGATTTTGCCAGGGGCTTGGCCCTGGACGGCCACTCCTCCTCGCTGTTGGCGGCGTTGGTGGAGTAGTCTGGAGGAAGGGTCCTTCCCTTCTTGGATCCTCCGGCCCCCCAGTTGGGGCGGCCTTCCTTTTCTTTTCTCCCCCGCTGGAGGGGGAGAGGCCTCTTCTTCCTCCTCCTCGTCTTCGTGGGAGGAGTGCGCCTCAGAGTCATCGGACGATGAATCCGACACTTCCGGGCGCCGGGAACTCTTTTGAGTTCCCGTGGCCTTCTTCTTGGCCTTCTTCTCCAGCACCACGTAAGGTGCCGGAACCAGCAGCTCCGTCAAACGGGCGTCCGCTGGATCTTCGGGCAAAGGAGCCGGACAGTTGACCTGTTCGGCTGTCCTCTGCCAGTCCTGTCAAAGGCATGGGGACTTAGATCCCGCATAGAGTCAAACTATGAAAAAAATATCATGTAAGAGGTAAAACAGCTTACCGCGCTGGCTTAACGCTGCCCGCTGAATCCGTGATCCTCGGTAGCGGATGCGGGAGCCTCGGCGCCCTTGAATAGTGCCTTCCAGGCATCTTCGCACTTTGTGTCGAAGAGCCTGCTCAGAGTTTGGTGCTGGGCCGGATCGTACTCTCCCACAAGCTGAAAGCCCGTTGTTGACACGGGAGGATCCAGCGGAGGAGCATGACCTGGACTACATTGAAAAGTTTGAGCTTCTTGCTCACCAGGTTTTTGACGCATGTTTGGAGTCTGGTCAGCTCTCCTTTTTTACCCCACGACAGTCCCGTCTCTTTCCAGGAGGTGAGCCGTGTAGGGGTTCCGGATCGGAACTCGGGGGCTGCGACCCATTCAGGGTCCCGCGGCACGGTGATGTAGAACAACCCCGATTGCCACCCCTTTAGTGTCTCCACGAAGGAGCCCTCGAGCCATAGGACGTTGGGCATCTTGCCCACCATGGCGCCTCCGCACTCCGCCTGGCAGCCGCCCACAACCTTCGGCTTGACATTGAAGGTCTTCAGCCATAAGCCAAAGTGGGGCTGGATGCAGAGGAAAGCCTCGCACACGACGATAAACGCCGAGATATTGAGGATAAAATTCGGGGCCAGATCGTGGAAGTCCAGACCGTAGTAGAACATGAGCCCCCGGACGAATGGATGGAGAGGGAAGCCTAGTCCGTGGAGGAAATGGGGGAGGAACACCACCCTCTCATGGGGCCTGGGGGTGGGGATGAGTTGCCCCTCGTCTGGAAGCCGGTGCGCAATGTCGTTGGACAAGTATCCGGCTTTCCTCAACTTCTTGATGTGTCCCTCCATGACGGAGGAGACCATCCACCTGCCTCTCGCTCCGGACATGATTGGAGAAGGTTGACGTGGGGAATGCGGAGTTGGGCACTGGAGCTCGAGTGCGCGGAAATGGATGAGTAAAGGAGGAAGAAGGCGTGGGTGAAAAGGTGGACCCTTATCCCCTTATATGGGCAGACGAAACTGCGTCTCCCCACCAGCCTGGTAAAACTCGCTTATCTCCCAAGCGTCGTAATCAATGGCACGGTTGGGTTACCCACGCCCGTATTGATGAGAATCCCGGAATAAGGGGCAAGATCTCTGCTTCGACAAAATGTTCCAAGGAAACTGCCTCGCTAAACGCGCTGAGGTGGGACAGTAAAAACTATTCGAATAAAGGCTTGGCCATGGTGTGATGTCATGCTACAGAATACGTCAGCAGATTAGATTTTTGTAAATACTATTCTCTCTATGGTAGTATGTGGAACTTATTTTGCAGAGTCGGACACTATTCTTGTGTTCAAAATCTTCTATGAAGTATTTGGAGGAGGAACCCGCCTTGCAATGCCGAAGACAATCTGCGCGCCGGACTCGTCGTCATTGAAGCCTGGTTCAGGGGCTACTGGGGGAGTCCTGGATTAGGGGGTGTCCAGATAGCCGGACTATAACCTTCGGCTGGACTCTTGGACTATGAAGATACAAGATTGAAGACTTCGTCCCGTGTCCGGATGGGACTTTCCTTGGCGTGGAAAGCAAGCTTGGCGATACGGATATGTAGATTTTCTCCCATTGTAACCGACTCTGTGTAACCCTAGCCCTCTCCAGTGTCTATATAAACCGGGGGGTTTTAGTCCGTAGGAAGAACAACAATGATACCATAGGCTAGCTTCTACACTACTAGGAAAAGTGCTAAAGATGAAATTGACACTAATGGTGCACCAGAGAAGGGGTGCGCCACTACTATATACTAATGGCGCACCATGTGAAGATACGCCATTAGTGTGTAAGATACTAATGGCGCACCAGGCACAAGGTGCGCCACTAGTAACAAAATGTTTTTTTTCATGTTTTCAAACATACTAATGGCGCATCGAGGCAAAGTGCGCCATTAGTAGTTAGAACTACTAATGGCGCACCAGCCGTTGTGTGCGCCACTACTGTGTTCTTTTTTCTTTTACTTTTTTGCAAAAGTACTAATGGTGCACCGTCGCATAGTGCGCCATTACCAGTTTAAACTAGTAATGGCGCACTGTGCCGCGGTGCGCCATTAGTATAAAAATTATTTTTAATACTTTTTTGCAAAACTACTAATGGCGCATGTATGTGTGGTGCACCCTCCCCCGCTCCACCGCCGCCGACGAGCACCCCCCGCACCCGCCCCCGCTCCACCGCCGCCGACGAGCACCCCCCGCACCCTCTCCCGCTCCATCGCCGTCAACGAGCAGCCCCGCACCCGCCCCTGCTCCACCGCCGCCGACGAGCACCCCCCGCACCCTCCCCCGCTCCACCGCCGCCGACAAGCACCCCCCGCACCCTCCCCCGCTCCACCGCCGCCGACGAGCACCCCCCGCACCCTCCCCCACTCCACCACCGCCGACGGCGACCCGAAGATCGAACATGATGATGACGATGAAGTAGCAGCATACACCACAAGAAGAAGCAGGACCACCCTACCTAAAGGACGTCCGTTCCACAGAAGAACTCCATTTGCGAAAAAGAAGGGCAAGAAGATTGTGAACAGATAGCTAAGATCGATTGTATTTAAATCGTAGTGTTCATTTCTCGATTGTATTTCATGGGCACTTTTTGATATCATGAATATTTTTAAATTTCATGGGCACTTTTTGAATTATGAGGACACTCGATCTCGATCCCCCTCCATCTCGATCTCGATTCCCCCTCCATCTCGATCTCGATCCCCCTCCATCTCGATCGCTATCCCCCTCCATCTCGATCGCTATCCCCCTCCATCTCGATCTCGATCGCACCCGCACCCTCCCCTGCTAGCTCCACTGCCGCCGACGACCCACCGCACCCTCCCCCGCTCCACCGCCGCCGACGAGCACCCCCTGCACCCTCCCCCGCTCCACCGTCGCCGACGAGCACCCCCCGCACCCTCCCCCGCTCCACCGCCGCCACCGATGATATTTTCAAATAACAATTTTGATGATATTTTTAAAAAAATTATTATTGTTTTTATAAAAAATATTACCGTTTCATATTCATATTCATTTTTTAAGAAATAATAATAAAAAAGTGTAGACTACAATTGTTGTTAAACAACAATTATTACTGTTTTTATAAAAAAATATTACTGTTTCATATTCATATTCATATTCATTTTTAAAAAAAAATTCTTACTTATGGCGCATGGGTGGCTGGTGCGCCATTGCTATCTAAAAAAAGAGTACTTATGGAGCATCGTCCCTCTGGTGCGCCATTGCTATGAAAAAAAACATTCAAATGGCGCACCCCCAGTAATCTTCCCCCATCCATCACTTCGTCCCTCCCTCGTCCCTCCCTCGTCCCTCCCTCTCCCTCCACCGCGCCGCTCCCTCCCTCGTTCCTCCCTCAACCGTGCCGCCGCCGCTGCCTCGACCCACTGCGCCGCCTCCCCCTCGAGCGCCGCCTCCCCCCCGAGCCCCGCCTCCCTCCCGAGCGTCGCCTCCCTCACCTCCCTCGAAACCCTAGAAGCCCGCCTCTCTCTCGTTGGAGCTGCCCCTCGACGACGGCTAGCCTCGTCGGACGCACTCCTCGACGGCGGCGCGAGCCTCCCCGCGTGGCCTGGTTAGTCTCTCTCCCTCCCTCCCTCTCTCCCCGCTCATCCCCTTGCCCCCACGGGCCGGCGACCTAGGGTTAGGTGCGGCCGCCTGTGCTGTTGTAGCTGTGCACTCATGATGGAATGCTGCAGTGCTTTATGTAGTTTTTGCTATGTTAGCTCTTATGGTAACATCAGTTAGGAGTAGTGTTAGCAACAGAGATGTAAGAAAATAGTACTGAGATGTGTGCATGTTTTGAAATATTAGTGTAAGAAAATAGTACTGACTACAAAATATTACCACTGGCCTTTTAAGGTCCATTGTATCTAGAAGTAATAATACGTACTCGTTATTTATCATATATATTACTACATCAAATCTTATTGATGTCATATCTCACTAACAAACAACAGATCATGTTCAATGATCAGTTACCGCTCAGTTTTTTGGTAAAAGCCGCACAAATATATCTGTCAAGGTGTTCGCGGTAGTGCCCAAACAACAGATAATGGGCTGCAGTGCTTTCAGTTCTACCTTAGTATGATGTCACTTAGCATGGGAGATTAATCTGCCCTATGTATGTGTTTAATTATATTCATGGTTTCTTTATGTGTTTGTTGATTATGCAGGTTCCCTGGCTAGGCCTCTGGGTGAGTGCATCATCGGCTCCTGCTGCTTCCAAGGTTTGCTCCTACATGTCCCTTTGAGTGTAGTGTAGTGAGCTTGTTCTAGTGTAAAATCAGACTAGTATGGCCCTGGCCACAATCTGTCAACTTAGCCTTCTGTGATTTTCAAAACAAGTTAACTGAATTCAGATCTCTTGATGCTCAAAACCTATCAATTTCTATCAGCTTTTGATCTATCAAGTTGATATTCAGTTAAGTTGATGTCAAACTTGACACATAAACAACAGCTTTAATAAACAGAGAGACAAGTGTTAAATCGGTGAAAGTAAAAAAGTGTAGTAGTAGTACTTGGTACCAATAATTCTCTGGGTAAAGCAAAAGAGCAAGAGGAGGGAGACATGGAATAAGTCTTGACCTGAAATGTAAACTGAACCCAAAACAAGACTATCTGCATTTAAACGAGTCCCAATGGACCTACTGCCAGCTTATTTGTTCTAGGACAGTATAGTTTTACAAGCTTCGGCAACTTTTTCTTAACTACTGCTGCTGTTATGCCTGTATTCACTGCTGCTACTGCTGTACTTGTCATGATGTTGTACTTCTGATGATGCTACTTGTGATCTTCTGAATGACCCATTGGCGGGGATAATGATTTTGCAGGTACCCCGAGAGGCCCTTGAGTTTGCCGGAATGTTGATTAACTTCCGTTCCGGCAAATTCGGGTACTCCATATGTCCTATTTTCAGCAAAGGTCATGCTGAAATTTTCCGTGAATTTTAGCATGACATTGCTAAAAATAGGACATATGGGGTACTTGCGACTAATGTTGATTATCTTTTGCTCAAAATTTATGTTGCTATAATGTTGTAAGGGTACTAATTGGTCTCTTCTGCTGCTTATCAGAGATGGGGGGAAGCAGCCACCGCCGCTCTGCCTCACCGGAGTACGGTTGGATGCTTTCGAGTTCTTCACTATCATAGTTTCTTCTTCAGTATCAGCCACGAGGTAGGTATATAAAACGAGAGATCTCCCCTTCACCCATCTCATTATGATAACTCTGTTGTTTGCTACATCACTCCTTGTCCCAAATTGCAAAGGCTGTCTGACGCTTTTATGAAGATGCTGGGTGAAGATCCGCCAGATAATGTGAAGCTCCGACAGGCCGGCAGCGGGATTCGCAGGCTGTGGGACATGGAGTTGGTGATCGAGGAGGGCCACATGTACCTGTGCCGTGGCTGGGAGAAGTTCTACAGTGCCTACGACCTGCGGACCGGGTACTTTCTTCTCTTGAGGTACGACGATGACGCCATAATGCTCATCGTGAAGGTTTTCAACAAGACTATGTGTCGCATGCGCTACACTGAAGACGAAGATGCCAGTGCGTTCTGCCTCTTCTTATTCCTCTACATTTGGCTTTGTCTCACATCGATTGTTAACGGTCATTGTTGCATTTGGACAGGCAATGGGAGCAGCAGCAGCGACACTGGCTACAGCGATTCTGGCAGCAGCGAAGACAACAGGAAGGATGATCCGGACTGGAGTGGGGGAGAAGAGGAGCAGAGTGGGGATGAGGAGCTGCAGGATGACGATGGGCATCAGGCTGAGGATGACCTAGCACTGGTGGTGGCTGACCAAGGGCAAGAGATGGTGGTGGCTGACCAGGTGCAAGAGATGGTGGTGGCTGACCATGGGCAAGAGATGGTGGTGGCTGACCATGGGCAAGAGATGGTGGTGGCTGAGGGTGGCCTCGTGATGGTGGTGGTGCCTGACAATTACCACGCACCGGTGGTGGCGCCGACTATCCCACAGCTGGGCGACATGACCACGCCAATTGTGGTAGAAGACTACATCCCACAGCTGCCTCCACCGCCTCGCTGCTCTTGGCGCATCAGGCCGAGGAAGGAGAAGGAGGAGAACAATGAGAACTGAACTATGTCAGGTATGTCAGATCTCCAAAATGATATATATATATACTTAGTTACCTATTTATCTCTAATATGCTTAGGTTCCTATAGGTTAGCTCCAACATTACTTATGTTAGCACAAAATGATCAAGTTTACATAATAAGCTTATAGTCTTCTTCTTATTCTTCTTCTTATCCAAAATGACATAGGTTAGCTTCATTTTACCTAAGTTGGCTCTAATATGCTAACTTCGAGCTTATATGCTTAGTTTCCCATAGGTTAGCTCCAAAATTACTTATGTTAGCACAAAATGATCAAGTTTACATAATAAGCTTATACTCTTCTTCTTATTCTTCTTCTTATCCAAAATGACATAGGTTAGCTTCATTTTACCTAAGTTGGCTCTAATATGCTAACTTAGAGCTTATATGCTTAGTTTCCTATAGGTTAGCTCCAAAATTACTTATGTTAGCACAAAATGATCAAGTTTACATAATAAGCTTCTTCTTATTCTTCTTATTCTTCTTCTTATTCTTCTTCTAGTCTTCTTCTTCTTCTTCTTCTTCTAACTTCTTGTTTATCATTTTGCCGATTTGATTTAATTCACGGAAACTTGCATGGATGGAGTGCTTCTTTTCCATTTGTGTTTTTATTTTGTATCAATGTGAAACTTTTGTGAATTGATGGATAACGGTGTTGAATGAACATTGTGAAACTTTTGTAATATGTAATGATGGAACTATGTGTTGGCTATGTATGTATATATGATGAAACTTGTGTGTTGGATATGATCTGGTGGACGCAGGTAACATCGTTACATATGGCCCCCTGTATGTAAGCTAAGCAGATCTGTGTTGTATGTTATCTCTAATATTTTTTAACCTGTGAAAATTTCAGAAATGAAAAAAAATCCCTAATATTCATACTAGTGGCGCACAACGCAAGACACTAATGGCGCACTGTGATAATCACACTAATGGCGCATCACCCAACAGTGCGCCATTAGTATGCCAAAGCACATGGTTAAATATGGCCCCCTGGGAGGCATACTAATGGCGCATGGTATTCTATACTAATGGCGCACTGGGTGGTGCGCCATTAGTAATAAATACTAGTGGCGTGATACTAATGGCGCACCAGTGATGCGCCATTAGTAGGCAAAACTGGTGCGCCATTAGTGGGCCTTTTCCTAGTAGTGCTAGGGTTTAGCCTCTCTGATCTCGTGGTAGATTTACTCTTGTACTACCCATATCATCAATATTAATCAAGCAGGAGTAGGGTTTTACCTCCATCAAGAGGGCCCGAACCTGGGTAAAAACATCATGTCCCTTGTCTCCTGTTAGCATCCGCCTAGACCCACAGTTCGGGACCTCCTACCCGAGATCCGCCGTTTTGACACCTAGATGTGTTTTTTAGTAACAATGGAACAACTTTGATGTGGCACCGTGATTTCGAACTAGAAATCCCCACACTGAGTGAGGGTTAGGTTGACGATGCATATGTATGTTACACCACACTTCAAGCCAACGATGGGGATTCATGCATCACTACAAAAAAATACACTTCCATGATGATACGTGTTTGTCACAGTAGGTCACGTTTTTTGTCATGCATGTACATCCATGACGATTTTACGACAGAATCAAGATAGTCATACCTTTGCTATCGTAGAAGTGTTCCATGACATTACCAAAATTATCATCACGGAAGTGTCCACTTCCATGATGATAAATTGCGCGTCACAGAAGTGCTTTCATCAAGGGTGACCAACACGTGGCATCCACCGTAACGGGACGCCATTAAGCTATCGGGTCCGGTTTTGGATCCGATAACCCGCTAACAGCCCGGACCAATGGGAAATTTCCAGTGTAAAATTCGGATTGGTCGGAGGAAACACGTGTCAGCTCGTCAGTGGGTCAGATAGGCGCCTATCATATATCGACATGTGCGATGGCCCACCATTGTCCCATTTGGCTTACAAAGGCCGGTCCGTTTGACTTGGTCAAAGTTAGCGGGCTGGCCCATGAAAATCCTATTAACGGTCTCTTTGCAAATAGCCCATTTTACGGCACGGTAACTCACGGCCTGTTAGGGCCTACCCGAAATTGGCCCAACAACGTCATGTGGGCCTTCGAATATAACACTAGCCCGTTTCACTTTCGGCCCATGTATGGCCCACGACGTCTTTTGGCCCATATGAGGCCTTTGTATCTTTAGGCCCTTTAGAGGCCCACGGTGACTCTAGCCCATAATGAACAGTAAATTTCTTTGTAGCCGTTAACGGCCCAAGATTCGCATGGGTACTTTCCAGCCCGAGTTAGCTTTCGGCCTACTAACGGCCCATATGTTCTTCGGCTCCTTTCCGGCCCTCGATAACTTCCAGTCCGTTACTGGCATGTTCCCCTAATGGGCCAAATTCGGCCAGTGGAAAGAGTCGGCCTATTTCTAGCCTGTTAATCCATTGCGCCGTTTCCAGCCCGTCCTATATTCTGGCCCATTAACGACCCATTATGCCTGTGACAGAATTAAGACTTTGCTGTCCTCCGGCCTGTTAACGACCTGTTACCGTGCTGAGCCTATACCAATTATGCCCGTTTACGGCCCATGTAAACCCATTTATCCGACGTTCCGAGGCCCACCGATTCTACGTCCCTGTTGGAGGCCCATTTATCGACGGCCCGTAGGAGGCCCATAGATCGTACGGCCCGTAGCGGTGTCAAGGTTACCACGATCCGTATATGGCCCATGGTTGATGCGGCCACTAGCAAACTAGGGAAAAATAAGACTAGGAAATAAATAAGCCCGAAACTAACGCTAGGCTATTAAGACGATTGCACAGATTACATCCACTAGGTATCAAAGATCGCCACCAGTGCAAATATAGGGAACACCCTACACTATATAAAAATTGCTTGCTGCTTTCTTCAGCCGGTCGCTGCACATTAAGAACAAATTTTGTATCACAACAAAACAAATGACAACTATAAAACAAAAGGATGGTTGGCATAAAATTTAACAGTCTGGTTGATAAATGCACCATCAGAAGTTCAGAAGCTCAGTTCATTTGACCTGACTGTTACGTTTTCATGTTGTATTGTCCGATGCAGCACCATAACCTTCGCCTTCATTTCTCCTAGGCTCCTGAACAACATAGCAAATATCTGATAGTCTAGTTTCAAAACCATGCATATCTTGACGACATCAAACAATGTCTGTCCTTGTTTCACAAAGGGTCTCTGTTAGGGAATGGACTTGTGTCTAGAGCGCAGATATAACATTGTTTTGATCTTGCATATCTTGATCATGATGCAGTTTGGACGAGATTGCCTTAACAAGCAACCCAGTATGATACAGGAATGTGCTTTTGGCACTGTTAGTGGACGAGTACTGACCTGCTGCAGCAAGAGCTGACACTGCAATTATTGTTGCCTTACCACCTTCAGAAGGTGGCGGTTCCACCATTTTTCCATAGCTTGCTGAAAAGTTGAGTTTTTACATTAGTAATACCAGAACAGAAGATATTAAGGAGGAAGAAAAACCAAACAAAATAGCTTTGGTCTATATACAGATCTTATTCTGGTGAACCCATGTAAAATATTAGTTGTATTTTACTACAAAGTACATAATAAAACCAGGTTCCAAACATATGACCATGTACCATGGCTAATGTATTGTCTATTTCTTCACATTATATTGACAGCTCAGGATAAAGAGACAAAGTTTATAATACGGTAAACATAGTATGACATCTTTCATATCGCAAAACAACTGAGAACAGGCAAATGTAACATTGTGTGGGCAAGTCCAGCACGGAACTAGATTACATGTCAAGATCAAAGGAACATCACTCCTCTCTTTTAAACTTTGTAAGGTGCAATGATACGCTAAGACAATTGTGTATAAAATTGAAAAGAGTAATGGACATTGGCTGCAAACCATGCAGTTCAAGGCACAAGTCAGAGTAAGTAGTAGTTAAAAGGAATGAGGATTAAGGAGTTACAACAGCAGCTTTGACTGGTGTAGTCATGCCCTTCGTCTTGCTGGTGTGACAGTCTTTGAAGATTTCCACAGCATTTGGTTCAGGTACATTTTGGTCCTTGCGGGCTTTCCTTCGCATTTGGAACAAGTCAATATAGATCTGATAATATGGTACAACGAAAAGAGTGAAACAACAGCTAATTACAAGAGCCTCGCAGTGTGCAATAGAGCTACCTGTGGTATATTGGAATTTCACTTTCGTATAGTTGGCCTTGTTCTTTGAATAGTTCACCTACAAGAAGATAGATTTGTGTGGCACATGCGTAAATAGGACTTCAACATGTGATCTGATCACATATATATAACGTACCTGATACTTCGGATCACACCAGTGTTTAACGAGGCCTCTCCAGTCTTCATCCGATATATTTTCCACTGGAGATGTTTGGGCAAGTTCACTGTTACCTTCACTACTAGGAAAAGGCCTACTAGTGGCGCACCAGTTTTGCCTACTAATGGCGCATTACTGGTGCGCCACTAGTACCACGCCACTAGTATTTTTTACTAATGGCGCACCACAGGTGCGCCATTAGTATACCAGATACTAATGGCGCACCATGTGGTGCGCCATTAGTATACCATTCGGTGCTCCACTGGTATTCCCTCCAGGTGCGCCACTAATAACCTTATAGGTGCGCCACTAGTAATAAAGGAAGGTGCGCCACTAATAAGGGCTTAAATGCGCCACTACTAATGTATTTGGAAAACAAAAAAAATCTAAATTTACAGAAAAAAAACCTATAAGGAAAAATAATTTAACAACAAAAAATGAAATAGAATCATAATTTTTATTATAGTAAGAATATTACAATGTCTTTACAAGTTTCCAATAAAAGGAAAATTGCAAGGAAAAAAATCCTAAAGCTAATCTTCTAGTAATCTTTTCTTCTTTTTCTTCACTTTATCCTTGCAAAATGTAACAAAATAAACAGAAACACAAACAAACTATTTATAACATGTCAATACTGTCATTTTTTCAGACCAAGTAACTAACAACTTCAGTGAGACAGGCACAGTGCAGTGTGAATTTCAATTGGCTAAATCATATATAGAAATCAGTATCTTCTCTATGAACCTGAAACCGAGATGACTGGACTAATTTTGCACATTTGATTTATGAATTTATTCTTCTTCGACAACCAACTAAACTTCGGATCAACTTCTAAGCATTTGTACATACTACATAGGCTGATTAATCCAACGGCCACAATGCAAATATCGACTATTTCCATTCAACTTCTTCACTTACTCATTATTATCTAATGAAACCATTCGTAACAAATGAAGCAGATTGGCTGAAGTTATTATCAAGTCCTAAGTCCTAATTGAAGCAGATCTGCTAGGGTTCTTCTCGCTAGCCCCTCATGGCCAACCGTTTCGGAACAGGCAGGCAGAGCTGCTTGGCCGGTGGCTAGGGAGTCGCTGGTGATGTTGGGCATCTCACACGAGCACCTGGCTATTTGAGGAAACCGAAATAGTAGCATAAACAAGATTGATTCCGAGGAAATGATAGAACCTATTCTATCAAAGTGCTACTCCCCCCGTTCCATAATTCCAGTCGTGGTTTTTTAACTAAAACCATGAAGAGAACTATGGAATGGAGGGAGTAGAAAACAATAGCATGCTTAAAATTCTACCATACACAGCAGCAACAGACATTACACAAGCATTTATTTATTTATTGCATTTGGCACAAGTTAAAAATTCTCACAAGCAGAGGCGGTCCTATAAGACAAAAAGAACATGGACCGCTCATTACAAAGCACTTCTACTGCAGTATCATGGAGTAGGAAAAGGGGCTTAAGCAGCAAAGAAGTATAATAAGAGAAAAGACACTGTGGCGGCTGGAACTAGAAGAGCACCATCACAGGTTCGAAACATCACCATGGGGTCGATGGCCGGCATAGCCCATGGCAGTGCTGGATGGGCAGCATAATAACACAATAAAAGTTTGATGTATACTTATTCCTTTGAAAAGATGCAAGCTTATTTACACCCTAGGACTGTTTATTAGGGTATGGATGGTATTTTTGTTCCTTGCGTAAGTAAGAGAAGGACTAGCATCCATAGTAGAAAGAAAGGTGAACATACATAAAGGAAAGTTTTTATAGCGTCACGACCGAAAGAGGCTACGTGCGGCTGGGTGAAACGGACAAGGTTTCATGTATGCAATATATTATAGAAAAATAAGTGTTGACAGAAAATGAAAGATTTCCTGTCAAACAAACAGAGCTTCATTTTGTAACATTTCTGACCCACACGATAATTGTACAACATAGTAGAGGAGACCACTGTACATACATGTGTTGAATGAAGCAGACTAAGAAATATTGGGTGGGTATAAAGAATACAATAGTACGGTGGCTGATGCAAACAAGTGCAGAGTTGCATCTATAGAATAGGTAACAAATTAAATAGCCCTGGTGCCAGCAGTAGAGTTTGTGTATCCAATCCATCCTTTGTTTAACAGCAGCTCCAACTCTTGTGTAACAAATTAAGTTTGGCATGGGCACACATAAAGCACTGACATTTTCATGGCTCGATGGCCGTGGGCTAAGGGAGCAGAGGAGGAGGTGCGGCTCACCTCACATGGCGGCGGAACCGAGGGATGAAGGTGTGGCGCACCGGAGCAGGTAGAGGTGCCTTGTGTTGGCCAAACTCGTGGCCAGCAGCAGAGAAGCGCTCCTCTTGCTCGATGGATGTTGGGTGTGTGTGAGGCGTGCTCCTGCCTACCTGCCTGCGTGAGGAACGGGAGGACCATTAGAGAAGAGAAGGGAAGGGAAGAAGAGCAGGTAGAGGATGGCAAGGGGAGAGGAGGGAATCAAAATCGAAGATGAGAAGATGACCTTGAGGAGGAGCAGGGGAAGAGCGGAGCAGCAGAAACAGAGGCCTTCCTCTCCTGGTGGTGAGGACCGAGGCGACCTCCATCACGGCCCAGCCAGGTTGACGAATCTGGCGACCGTGGCTGCCAGATCCGGTGTCGCCATGGCCGGCCTCCTCCTGTGGTGCCTGCTAGGTCACCATGGCCGCGGGCTCCTTGTCCGTGGCGGCTGGATCTGGGGCCTTGGGGTGGCGGGGAGCTCCTCCTCCTGCGGCTCGGCGGCCTCCACACCCCGGAGCAACACCGTCGCTGGAGGACGTGGTCACCTGCTCTCCTCTGGATCTGGTGAGGAGGGTTGGGGAAGGAGCTCACCACGGCTCCATGCCCTGGATCTGGTGTGAGGGAGGGGGAAGGGAGCTCGCCGTGGTCAGGAGGGAGAGGAAGGTGCGGGCGGCCGGGGCTTCCCGATCTAAATCAAAGTCGAGGGAGGTGGGTGGGTGTGTCAGGAGGAAGGTGAGGGGGAGAGAACGTGACAAGAGGGAGGGGATAAGGGGTGATAGCAATGGCGCACTGGTAGGGGTGCGCCATACGTATAGATAGCAATGGCGCATCTCTTACTGGTGCGCCATTACTAGTTAAAACTAGTAATGGCGCACTGTCCCACAGTGCGCCATTACTAGTTTAAACTAGTAATGGCGCACGATGGAACAATGCGCCATTAGTAGTTTTGCAAAAAAAAGAATAAAAAATATAATAAGAAAAACAACATTAGTGGCGCACTTTCCGACAAGTGCGCCATTACTAGTTACAACTAGTAATGGCGCACTGTGTCTGGATGCGCCATTAGTATGTTTGGACAGGCGCACTAGTTCAAAAAAAATTGATACTAATGGCGCACCCTGGGCCAGGTGTGCCATTAGTAGTTTCAACTCCAATGGCGTACCAGAAGGTGGTGCGCCATTAGTATATACTAATGGCCCACCGCTTGTCTGGTGCGCCATTAGTGTCAATCCCATCTATAGCCCCTTTTCTAGTAGTGCTTGCCTTCAACGTGAGTTTTCATCAAGTTATATCGATACTGTCGCAGAGCAGACTTGAAAACATGGGTGGAAGCTTGTCTGGTTGCATCATCTTGGCTATCCAACTTGAACCTAGTCATCTGTTGAAAATTATGGAAGTCTCATTATCAGCAACCTTGAAAGTATGGGATAGAGCAAGGCGATATTACTGTTCGAAATATGCCCTAGAGGCAATAACATATTAGTTATTATTATATTTCCTTGTTCATGATAATCATTTATTATCCATGCTAGAATTGTATTGATAGGAAACTCAGATATATGTGTGGATACATAGACAACACCATGTCCCTAGTAAGCCTCTAGTTGACTAGCTCGTTGATCAATAGATGGTTACGGTTTCCTGACCATGGACATTGGATGTCGTTGATAACGGGATCACATCATTAGGAGAATCATGTGATGGACAAGACCCAATCCTAAGCCTAGCACAAAGATCGTGTAGTTCGTATGCTAAAGCTTTTGTAATGTCAAGTATCATTTCCTTAGACCATGAGATTGTGCAACTCCCGGATACCGTAGGAATGCTTTGGGTGTACCAAACGTCACAACGTAACTGGGTGGCTATAAAGGTACACTACGGGTATCTCCGAAAGTGTCTGTTGGGTTGGCACGAATCAAGACTGGGATTTGTCACTCCGTCTGACGGGGAGGTATCTCTAGGCCCACTCGGTAGGACATCATCATAATGTGCACAATGTGACCAAGGAGTTGATCACGGGATGATGTGTTACGGAACGAGTAAAGAGACTTGCCGGTAACGAGATTGAACAAGGTATCGGGATACCGACAATCAAATCTCGGGCAAGTACAATACTGCTAGACAAAGGGAATTGTATACGGGATTGATTGAATCCTCGACGTCGTGGTTCATCCAATGAGATCATCGTGGAACATGTGGGAGCCAACATGGGTATCCAGATCCCGTTGTTGGTTATTGGCCGAAGAGTTGTCTCGGTCATGTCTGCATGGTTCCCGAACCCGTAGGGTCTACACACTTAAGGTTCGGTGACGCTAGAGTTGTTATGGGAAATAGTATGTGGTTACCGAAGGTTGTTCGGAGTCCCGGATGAGATCCCGGACATGACGAGGAGCTCCGAAATGGTCCGGAGGTGAAGATCGGTATATTGGACGAAGGGTATTGGAGTCCGAAATTGTTCTGGGGGTACCAGGTGATGACCAGCATGTCCGAAAGGGGTTTCGGAGGCCCCGACAAGCATTGGGGGGGCTTATGGGCCAAGGGGAGAGGGCACATCAGCCCACTAAGGGGCTGAGCGCCCCTCCCACCCCATCTCACGTAACCAGGAGAGGTGGGGGCGCCACCCCTAGTGCAGCCGCCCCTCCCGGCTTGGGGGGCAAGTTTCCTAGGGGGTGGGGGCGCCCAAACCCATCTAGGGTTTCCCCTTTGGCCGCCGCCCCTCCCCTAGGGAACCCTAGGGCGCCTCCCCCTCCTCCCTTCCCCCTATATATAGTGAGGGAGAGAGAGGGCAGCCGCACCCTTCCCCTAGCGCAGCGCTCCCTCCTCCAACACCTCGTCTTCCTCCGTAGTGCTTGGAGAAGCCCTGCCGGAGAACCACAAGCTCCATCACCACCATGCCGTCGTGCTGTCGGAGTTTTCCCTCAACTTCTCCTCTCCCCTTGCTGGATCAAGAAGGAGGAGACGTCCCCAGGCTGTACGTGTGTTGAACGCCGAGGTGCCGTCCGTTTGGCACTAGGATCATCGATGATTTGGATCACGACGAGTACGACTCCATCAACCCCGTTCGCTTGAACGCTTCTGCTTAGCGATCTACAAGGGTATGTAGATGCACTCCCCTCTCCCTCGTTGCTAGATGACTCCATAGATTGATCTTGGTGATGCGTAGAATATTTTAAAATTCTGCTATGATCCCCAACAGTGGTATCAGAGCCAGGTTTATGCGTAGTTTCTATGCACGAGTAGAACACAAAGTAGTTGTGGGCGTCGATTTTGTCAATTTACTTGCTGTTACTAGTATTATCTTGATTCGGCGGCATCATGGGATGAAGCGGCCCGGACCGACCTTACACGTACTCTTATGTGAGACGGGTTCCACCGACTGACATGCACTAGTTGCATAAGGTGGCTAGCGGGTGTCTATCTCTCCCACTTTAGTTGGATCAGATTCGATGAAAAGGGTCCTTATGAAGGGTAAATCGGAATTGGCATATCACATTGTGGTTATGGCGTAGGTAAGAAACATTCTTGCTAAGAAACCTATAGCAGCCACGTAAAAATTTGCAACAACAATTAGAGGACGTCTAACTTGTTTTTGCAGCATATGCCATGTGATGTGATATGGCCAAAAGGATGTGATGAATGATATATGTGATGTATGAGATTGATCATGTTCTTGTAATAGGAATCACGACTTGTATGTCGATGAGTTTGACAACCGGCAGGAGCCATAGGAGTTGTCTTAATTTATTTATGACCTGCTTGTCAACATAAACGTCATGTAATTACTTTACTTTATTGCTAACCGTTAGCCATATTAGTAGAAGTAATAGTTGGCGAGAAAACTTCACGAAGACACGATGATGGAGATCATGGTGTCATGCCGGTGACGCTGATGATCATGGCGCCCCGAAGATGGAGATCAAAAGGAGCAAAATGATATTGGCCATATGATGTCACTATTTGATTGCATGTGATGTTTATCATGGTTTACATCTTATTTGCTTAGAACGACGGTAGCTTAAATAAGATGATCCCTCGCAATAATTTCAAGAAAGTGTTCCCCCTAACTGTGCACCGTTGCCAAGGTTCGTCGTTTCGAAGCACCATGTGATGATCGGGTGTGATAGATTCTAATGTTCGAATACAATGGGTGTAAGCCAGATTTACACAGGCAATACACTTAGGTTGACTTAACGAGCCTAGCATGTACAGACATGGCCTCAGAACACGGAAGACCGAAAGGTGGAACATGAGTCGTAGAGAAGATACAATCAACATGAAGATGTTCACCGATGATGACTAGTCCATCTCACGTGATGATCGTACACGGCCTAGTTGACTCGGATCATGTATCACTTAGATGACTAGAGGGATGTCTATCTGAGTGGGAGTTCATTAAATAATCAGATGAACTTAATTATCATGAACATAGTCAAAAGGACTTTGCAAATTATGTCGTAGCTTACGCTTTAGTTCTACTGTTTTAGATATGTTCCTAGAGAAAATTTAGTTGAAAGTTGATAGTAGCAATTATGCGGACTGGGTCTATAAACTGAGGATTGTCCTCATTGCTGCGCAGAAGGATTATGTCCTTAATGCACCGCTCAGTGAGCTGAACCTCGAGCGTCGGTTGTGGATCTTGCGAACATCTGACATACACGTTTTGATGACTACATGATAGTTCAGTGCGTAATGTTAAATGGTTTAGAATTGAGGCGCCAAAGAAGTTTTTGAAACATCGCAGAACATATGAGATGTTCCAAGGATTGAAATTGGGATTTCAGGCTAGTGCCCACGTCAAGAGGTATGAGACCTCTGACAAGTTTCCTAATCCTGCAAATTAAGGAGTAAAGCTCAATATTGAGCATGTGCTCAGATTATATGAGTACTACAATCTCTTTAATCGAGTGGGAGTTAATCTTCCAGATGAGATAGTGATGGTTCTCCAAAGTCACTGTCACCAAGCTACTAGAGCTTCGTGATGAACTATAACATATCAGGGATAGATATGATCCTTGAGCTGTTCACGACACCGCGAAAGTAGAAATCAAATAGGAGCATCAATTGTTGATGGTTAGTAAAACCACTAGTTTCAAGAAGGGAAAGGGCTAGAAGGGAAACTTCATGAATGGCAAACCAGTTGACGCTCCAGTGAAGGAACCCAAAGTTGAACCCAAGCCCGAGACTAAGTGCTTCTGTAATAAGGGGAACGGTCACTGAAGCAGAACCACCCTAGATACTTGGTAGATGAGAAGGCTGGCAATGTTGACAGAAGTATGTATTGGACATACATTATATTAAATGTGTACTTTACTAGTACTCCTAGTAGCAGCAGGGTATTAGATACCGGTTCGGTTGCTAAGTGTTAGTAACTCGAAATAAAAGGCTACAGAATAAACGGAGACTAGCCAAAGGTGAGACGATGATATGTGTTGGAAGTGTTTCCAAGGTTGATGTGATCAAGCATCGCACGCTCCGTCTACCATCGGGATTGGTGTTAAACCTAAATAATTGTTATTTGGTGTTTGCGTTGAGCGTAGACATGATTGGATTATGTTTATCACAATACGGTTATTCATTTAAGGAGAATAATGGTTACTCTGTTTATTTGAATAATACCTTCAATGGTCTTGCACCTAAAATGAATGGTTTCTTGAATCCCGATCGTAGTGATACACATGTTCATGCCAAAAGATATAAGATAGTAATGATAGTACGACATACTTGTGGCACTGCAATTTTAGTCATAATGATATAAAACGCATGAAGAAGCTCCATGTTGATGGATCTTTGGACTCACTTGATTTTGAATCACTTGAGACATGCGAACAATGCTTATTGGTATATATGCATGAAGAAACTCCATACAGATGGAAAGTTTGGGCTCACTTGATTTTGAATCACTTGAGAGATCAAAATCATACCGCATGGGCAAGATGACTGAATGGCCTCGTTTTTGGTAGGATGGAACAAGAAAGCAACTTGTTGGAAGTAATACATCTTGACATGTGCAGTCCAATGAGTGCTGAGGCATGTAGTGGATATCATTGTGTTCTTACTTCACACAGATGATTTGAGTAGATGCTGAGTATATTTACTTGATGAATCACGAGTCTGAATTATTGAAAGGTTCGAGTAATTTCAGGATGAAGTTGAAAGGTCGTCGTGACAAGAGGATAAAATATCTATGATATGATCATAGAG
This sequence comes from Triticum urartu, assembly GCF_056163025.1. Taxonomy (NCBI): domain Eukaryota; kingdom Viridiplantae; phylum Streptophyta; class Magnoliopsida; order Poales; family Poaceae; genus Triticum; species Triticum urartu. The sequence goes on from NC_141873.1 coordinate 430,430,922, forward strand.
ATGAATATCTGAATTACGAGTTTGGCACACATTTAAGACATTGTGGAAATTGTTTCACAACTAATACCGCCTGGAACACCATAGTGTGATGGTGTGTCCGAACATCATAACTGCACCCTATTGGATATGGTGCATACCATGATGTCTCTTATCGAATTACCATTATAGTTTATGGGTTAGGTATTAGAGACAACCACATTCACTTTAATAGGGCACCACGCAATTCTGTTTGAGTCGACACCGTATGAACTATGGTTCAGAGAAACCTAAGCTGTCGTTTCTTAAAAGGTTTGTGGCTCCGACGCTTATGTGAAAAAGTTTCAGGCTGATAAGCTCGATCCCAAAGCGGATAAATGCATCTTCATAGGACACCCAAAACAGTCGGGTATACCTCATGTCTCAGATCCGAAAGCAATAGGGATTGTTTCTAGAATTGGGTCCTTTCTCGAGGAAAGATTTCTCTCGAAAGAATTGAGTGGGAGGATGGTGGAGACTTGATGAGGTTATTGAACCGTCGCTTCAACAAGTGTGTAGCAGGGCACAAGAAGTTGTTCCTGTGGCACCTACACCAATTGAAGTGGAAGCTTATGATAGTGATCATGAAACTTCGGATCAAGTCACTACCAAACCTCGTAGGACGACAAGGATGCGTACTACTTCAGAGTGGTACGTAATCCTGTCTTGGAAGTCATGTCGGTAGACAACAATGAACCTACGAGCTATGGAGAAGCGATGGTGGGCCCGGATTCCAAAAATGGCTCGAGGACATAAAATCCGAGAGAGGATCCATATATGAAAACAAAGTGTAGACTTTGGAAGAACTACTTGATGGTCGTAAGGCTATTAGGTACATATGGATTTTAAAAGGGAAGACGGACAATGATGGTAAGTATCGCCATTAAGAAAGCTCGACTTGTCGTTAAGATGTTTTCCGACAAGTTCAAGGAGTTGACTACGATGAGACTTTCTCACTCGTAGCGATGCTAAGAGTCTGTTGGAATTATATTAGCAGGTACCGCATTATTTATGAAATCTTGCAAATAGGGTGTCAAAATATTGTTTCCTTGACGATTTTCTTGAGGAAAGGTTGTATGTGATACAACTAGAAGGTTTTGTCAATCCTGAAAGATGCTAACAAGTATGCAAAGCTCCAGCAATCCTTCTAAGGACTGGAGTAAGCATCTCGGAGTTGGAATGTACGCTTGATGAGATGATCAAAGCTTTTAGGTTTATACAATGTTTAATAGAAACTTGTATTTACAAGAAAGTGAGTGGGAGCACTACAACATTTCTGATAAGTATATGTGGATGACATATTGTTGATCCGAAATAATGTAGAATTTCTGGAAAGCATATAGGGTTATTTGAAAAGTGTTTTTCAATGGAAAACCTAGATTAAACTACTTGAACATTGAGCATCAAGATCTATAAGGATAGATCAAAAACGATTAATGGTACTTTCAAATGAGCACATACCTTGACATGATCTTGAAGGTTTTCAAGATGGATCAGTCAAAGAAGGAGTTCTTGCCTGAGTTGTAAGGTATGAAGTTAAGACTTAAAGCATGACCACAGCAGAAGAAAGAGGAAGATGAAGGTTGTCCCCTATGCTTTTGTCATAGGCTCTATATGGTATGCCATGCTGAGTACCGCACCTGATGTGTGCCTTGCCACGTGTCTGGCAGGAGGGTACAAAGGTGATCTAGGAGTGGATCACCAGATAGCGGTTAAAATTATCCTTAGAGGAATAAGGATATGTTTCTCGGTTATGGTGGTGATAAAGAGTTCGACGTAAAGAGTTACATCGATGCAAGCTTAACACCTATCTGGATAGCTCTGAGTTGAGTAAACCAGATTCGTATAGTAGAACAGTTATTTGAAATGGCTCCAAATATAGCGTAGTAGCTGCATCTACAAGATGACATACATACGGATCTGAATGTTACAGACCCGTTGACTAAAACCTCTCTCACAAGCATAACATGATCAAACCCAGAACTCATTGAGTGTTAATCACATGGTGATGTGAACTAGATTACTGACTCTAGTAAACTCTTTGGATGTTGGTCACATGGCGATGTGACCTGTGAGTGTTAATCACATGGCGATGTGAACTAGATTATTGACTCTAGTGCAAGTGGGAGACTGTTGGAAATATGCCCTAGAGTCAATAATAAATTAGTTATTATTATATTTCCTTGTTCATGATAATTGTTTATTATCCATGCTAGAATTGTATTGATAGGAAACTCAGATACATGTGTGGATACATAGACAACACCATGTCCCTAGTAAGCCTCTAGTTGACTAGCTCGTTGATCAATAGATGGTTACGGATTCCTGACCATGGACATTGGATGTCGTTGATAACGGGATCACATCATTAGGAGAATCATGTGATGGACAAGACCCAATCCTAAGCCTAGCGCAAAGATCGTGTAGTTCGTATGCTAAAGCTTTTCTAATGTCAAGTATCATTTCCTTAGACCATGAGATTGTGCAACTCCCGGATACCATAGGAATGCTTTGGGTGTACCAAATGTCACAACGTAACTGGGTGGCTATAAAGGTACACTACGGGTATCTCCGAAAGTGTCTATTGGGTTGGCACGAATCAAGACTGGGATTTGTCACTCCGTGTGACGGAGAGGTATCTCTGGGCCCACTCGGTAGGACATCATCATAATGTGCACAATGTGACCAAGGAGTTGATCACGAGATGATGTGTTACGGAACAAGTAAAGAGACTTGCCGGTAACGAGATTGAACAAGGTATCGGGATACCGACGATCGAATCTCGGGCAAGTACAATACCGCTAGACAAAGGGAATTGTATACGGGATTGATTGAATCCTCGACATCGTGGTTCATCCGATGAGATCATCGTGGAACATGTGGGAGCCAACATGGGTATCCAGATCCCGCTGTTGGTTATTGGCCGGAGAGTTGTCTCGGTCATGTCTGCATGGTTCCCAAACCCGTAGGGTCTACACACTTAAGGTTCGGTGACGCTAGAGTTGTTATGGGAAATAGTATGTGGTTACCGAAGGTTGTTCGAAGTCCCGGATGAGATCCCGAACATGACGAGGAGCTCCGGAATGGTCCGGAGGTGAAGATCGGTATATTGGACGAAGGGTATTGGAGTTCGGAATTGTTCCGGGGGTACCAGGTGATGACCAGCGTGTCCGAAAGGGGTTTCGGAGGCCCCGACAAGCGTTGGGGGGCCTAATGGGCCAAGGGGAGAGGGCACATCAGCCCACTAAGGGGCTGAGCGCCCCTCCTACCCCATCTCACGTAACCAGGAGAGGTGGGGGCGGCACCCCTAGGGCAGCCGCCCCTCCCGGCTTGGGGGGCAAGTTTCCTAGGGGGTGGGGGCGCCCAAACCCATCTAGGGTTTCCCCTGTGGCCGCCGCCCCTCCCCTAGAGCAGCCCTCCTCCCTTCCCCCTCCTCCCTTCCCCCTATATATAGTGAGGGAGAGAGAGGGCAGCCGCACCCTTCCCCTGGCGCAGCCCTCTCCCTCCTCCAACACCCCGTCCTCCTCCGTAGTGCTTGGCGAACCCCTGCCGGAGAACCACGAGCTCCATCACCACCATGCCGTCGTGCTGTCGGAGTTTTCCCTCAACTTCTCCTCTCCCCTTGCTGGATCAAGAAGGAGGAGACGTCCCCGGGCTGTACGTGTGTTGAACGCGGAGGTGCCGTCCGTTCGACACTAGGATCATCGGTGATTTGGATCACGACGAGTACGACTCCATCAATCCCGTTCACTTGAACGCTTCCGCTTAGCGATCTACAAGGGTATGTAGATGCACTCCCCTCTCCCTCGTTGCTAGATGACTCCAAAGATTGATCTTGGTGATGCGTAGAAAATTTTAAAATTCTGCTACGATCCCCAACAAGTACTAGTTTCCATACATAACCATACTTACAGATAAATGGTCGAGGAAGGTGTTGAACTGGGTTTCGTCTTTGTCATTCCTATACGAAATCCATGTTGGGATGATACGTACATGACACCTAATGGCAACCGCTGCCTCTGATACTAACTTGGCTGACTCTGTAGCATCATGTGGCCTTTTTAAACCTGCCTCAAAACGGATATCCATTCTTCCTCCTCTGGATTTAGTTAACCTATCGAGCATTATCCCTAATGTTTGTTTCCTCTTGCTACTAGGTGCTAGTCCAACAAAGAACATAGGAAGTGTTAGTGTACATCAAACTGTGAGACTACATATAAAGAAGCATGCAACTGTAACTTGACTCCAACAACTACCTTCTTGCTGTTGAAGCTCACAAAGTTCATCTGATCTTGCCAACTCATTTTGTGTCAAGAGTGCTTCGGAAGTAGTGTCAGGTGGCAAGGGAGCTTGGGAACGTGCTGCTAGCTGAGTTGACCAATGAGTAAATTGTGCAGCTGGTGGTACTGTGGAAGGTGTTGCGACAACTAGGGTTGTCTCTGCTTGTTTGGTGGCAGCTATTTGTTTCTGTTTGGCTTGTTCTGCAGCTCGTGTAGCACGGGATACCCTGTTTGTACAATTTTCCGCTAGACTTTGACCTTCTATTGCACCAACAGTACCAACAGAATCTCCAGGATTCTTCCGCTTCCCTTTCCCTGTCATTCTGTGTTGCTTCCTCTTTCTCTGTGCCTTGTTAAGTCAAGCCGACAAGAAAAACGAATAACAATTTAGTTCTTCAGAACAAATTGATGCGTGATATAGATGAACTGAACTTTGATGTTAGAAAACCACATGATAGGAGAATGTAATATGTACGAAAAACAGGATGGCATGAGATAACCAGAACTATGATGTGTAAACTAAGTAGAAGACATTTCACTAAATTTGAAGCAATGCAATGGAAGGTAGACACCATATGAAAGATGCTACAAATATTGCTCTGCCAAGTTAACAGTGTCTCATCATAAAGGGCATTTAAACAAATGTGAAGCAGTACAAGAAAGAAATCATATGCAAGATGCAAACAACATCACACTACCAAGTTAAAGGTCTCTCGTCATTAGTGCCATTGCATATTCACATCATTGCATATTGACAGCTTATGATGTGTAAACTAAGGAGAAGTCATTTCAACAAATTAGAATCAATGAAAGCTAGAGACCATATGAAAGATGCAACGAATATCACTCTACCAAGTTAAAACTGTCTCATCATAAGTGCCATTTCAAGAAACTAGAAGTAGTACAAGTTAGAAAAGAATGCGAGATGTAACCTATATCACACTCCCAAGTCAAACGTGTCTTATGATAAGTGATTGTTGCAGGTTACACAACAGTAGTACTTTGATGTAAGAACATGGTGTGATAGACAGATATTGTATGTTCTAGAAACAGGAACACGTGTCTTATTCACAAGTATAATGTGTAAAGTAAGAAGATGAAATTCAACAAAATTAGAAGCAATACAAGCTAGACATCATACATAACATGCAACCACATATAAGAGTGCCAAGTTAGAGGGAGCACCTGTGATGGTGCACTAGGGGAAGCGTGCACATCATCAACACACTTGCGTTGAGTGTCGATGCATGTGTTGTCTTGGAAATCATCTTGGGGGGATGGAGGAGTAGAATCTGTAGAGGCCCTCCGTTTGGAAGGAGCACCTTTATCCGCTGCCTTGCTAACTTCCTTCCGCTTTTTTGATTTTTAATTTTCAAGTAAAATCGACAAGAAAAAGCAATAAAATTCACTCTTCAGAACTCATTCATGCATGATACTGACAATCACTACTTTGATGTAAGGCAAACACATGATTCCAGGATAGAATAATACAGAAAACAGGACGGCATGGCATATTCAGAACTGTTTGTGTAAATAAAGCAGAAACCATTTCAACAAATAAGAAGCAATGCAAGCTAGACACCACATGAAAGATGCAACCAATATGACTCTGCCAAGTTAAAAGGGTCAAATCATAAATGGCATTTCAACAAATTAGAAGCAGCGCATGTATAAATCATATGAAAGATGGAACTAATATCACACTGCATATACTAAAGGTGTCTCGTCATATTGATTGATGCGGGATACGAAAAACAATAGTTTTTTGTAAGGACATGCTTAATAGACAGATGTATTATGTACTAAAAATAGGAAGGCATGTCACATTAACAGGTATAATGTATAAACTAAGCAGAATAGCACATGCAATTTAACCAGATTAGAAGAATTACAATCTAGACACTGTATGCATCATGTAACCACATATCACGCTGCCAAGTTAGCGCAAGCACCTGCGATGCTAGTGTAGGGGAAATGTGGTAATCAACTATAGAGCTACGTTCACTATCTTCATCTAGCCTTGCTGTTTCTTGAGAATCATGTTGGGAGGCTGACGCTGCATTCTTTAAATAAGGATCTTTTATCACAGTAGTCCGCTGGCCTCACTGCCTCATCATAAGTGATTGATGAGGGATACACAAGAACATTAGTTTGATGTAAGAACATGGTTGTCGGTGTCAAAACCGGCGGATCTCGGGTAGGGGGTCCCGAACTGTGCGTCTAGGCGGATGGTAACAGGAGACAAGGGACACAATGTTTTACCCGGTTCAGGCCCTCTTGATGGAGGTAAAACCCTACGTCCTTCTTGATTAATATTGACGATATGGGTAGTACAAGAGTAGATCTACCACGAGATCAAGGAGGCTAAACCCTAGAAGCTAGCCTATGGTATGATTGTTGTATGTTTTTTTCATCTATCGACTAGCCTGGCACTGGTTTATATAATGCACCAGAGGCCTAGGTTAACAAGAATCCTAGCCGAATATGCCGGTGGGGAGAAGTCCTTGTCTTGATCGCCAAGTCTTATGGAATCTTCCTTGTATGCGGCAGCTGTCCGAACTGGCCCATGAGTATACGGCCACGGGGGTCCTCGGCCCAATCTAATAGATTGGGCGACGACGTGGTGAGTACCCCCTAGTCCAGGACACCGTCAGTAGCCCCCTGAACCGATCTTCAAGTTAGGGACGCTCCTCGATTCTTTCGAACTGCTCTTCATCTTCGGTCGTCGGTCTTGAAAACTGGTTCAACAAATCTTCTTTATCTTCGATCTTGAGGATCGCCGAAATGCATTCGACGGGTTTACACCTCGGGTATCCGAGGAGCCCCTTTAAGTTTCCGGCCTTTATCAATGCCTTGTTTATTTTTATGCCACACCTCGGGTTTGAAGTTGTTCCCGGGAGGCAGTGTCCTCTTGCGTCCGAGCTCCAACGCCGGACTGCATTCGAGGTATCTTTTGCAGCCGAGCACCAATGCCGGATCGCTTCCCAGCTCTAATGCCGGAATGTATCCGAGCTCCAACGTCGGACTATGTATCCAAGCTCCAACGCCAGACTGTATCCGAGGTGTCGTAAATCACCTTGGTTCAAAGAAGTTTGAAGGAGTTTAGCCGAGCTTAATGCCGGAAATGCCCTCTATGGAGCCAGCCACTAGCGCCCAAGCTTTGTGCCGGACTGCTTCCGAGGTGGTGCACCACCCCGAATGTGGGCCGATTTTTGTCAATATTTTTGATTGGTGCAATTTATTCTCTGTCGAGATATATAGACAGTAGCCCTCAAGGTGGGTATCGGTCTAAAACCCGAGATGCACATGAAGGATGACATAAGACCGCTGATCCCGGTAGCCGCTGAGACTCAGGTCGATTTGCAAAATCGGCCTGAGGATCAAGTTCTAGCTCGGCAGAATACTTCCGGACACTAAAAGCGGCGTGCTCAATCCTCGAGACTCAGGTTGGGTGCGGCCGACCAACCTGAGGATCAAAATCTCCTCGGAAACTATATTGCACATAAAATTTTCTGCATTGGACAAGCAATGCAGTAGCCCCCGAGACACTGGTCGGGTGGCAACACCAGATCAGGGGATCGATGTGCCCCTTTAGTATGTTTAAATAATAAACCCGAAGCCCAGTAGCCCCCGAGCCTTAATGCGGGCACGGGTGGCCGAATTAAGGATCGATATCCATAGTAAAATCACAAATTGTGTGTAATGACTCTTTGTATCCAAGTACTTTATGTCATTTAATGCTCGGATCCGCATTGTACAAAACTTTGTTGACCGACCATCGGCTTCCACCTCCTCGGCCAGTAGCTGAGGAGTGTTTGTCTTACTTTGTAAATCCTTTATGAGGGCAAAGATTTACGACAAACAAGGCAATCTGGCCATAGGGTTTTATAAACAAAGGTGCGCGGAGAGATATGTTATATTACTGTTTAACAGAAGAAATGTCTTCCCAACAAATAGTCCCGCTATCGGTTCCTTTCTTTGGGTTGTCATGCTAAGCATGATCATAAAACCTCAGCTCCAATGTAAGAGAAAAATATCGAGGATTTAGTTTGGGAGGCTAGTAATAGCCCCCGGTAGTGTTCGGCGAGAGTCGAGGTCAAGCCGTAAACACTTCGGTCAATGTTATGAACGGCCTATTATTTAACATAGTCATCGGATCGCTGACCAGTTTACGCTTATTGTGACAGTCAGTTTTCGGCTTTCTCCACTGAGGTGCTTAACCATGTGAGATGGAAGCACAATCGTAGTGGTTCTCCCTTTGCACGCCTAGCCGAACAAAACGGAACGTAGGAAGCAAGTGCAGGAGCCGGGCAACCCAACTATTGACCGAAGACACAATTTGAAACCGATGCATATATAGCAATATCTGACAATATTTTTGCCGAATCCCTAAAAGGTGTCTAGCGTTGCACTGCGAGACTAATGCTGGAAAAGCACAAATAGTTTAAAAGTGCCAAAAACCTTGGAAAACCAAGAAAGGTCAGTAAAAGCATGACGTCCGAACAATATCAAGTGTTCGGTGCCAATCCAAAAATTGGTCTTAGAAAAAAGAAGTGCTTCTATCATGCTTTAACATGATACATCCTATCTCAAGACTTCGAGCGGGTCAGCCTACGGCTTCAACCTCCTATCCCGAGTGCGGAGTACTTCTCATCAGGCCAGTTTAGCAAACTAAACTCTAGCGGCTTTGAGAGAGAAATTAGGCTCCCCGGCTAGTGACCGCACACTCGTGTCGAAAAAAGGAGTGATAAATAATAATAATAAAACTTTGCAATGACTAAGAAGAAGAACACTTATTATAAAACGGCTCAAATAAACTTAAGAGCCCCCAAGTGACTTGGGTAGGAGAATGATTGCATGTACCGAAGTACTTATATCATATCTATGTTCAACCGAACTTTAAACGCGTCTTAAACGACCGTCGGCTTCTCCCTCTTCGGTCAAGGACCGAAAAGTGTTATGTACTCCATCGGTCGAGAATATCGACGGTGTTTCCAATAACCAGGCAATCGGGCCATAAGGCTATAACAGACAAAGCGCGCTCAGGGAACTTATGCTATATTACTGCGAAGTGTAAGAAGCATCTTCAAAGAAAATAGTAACCCCACCGATACCTTTCTTCGGTGCTCATTGTTATTATGAGACTTGTGCAATAGATTTTTTATACTCATGAGTTCCGTTGGGTGCCGACCATCATTGAAAACTATAAGAGCGCTAGCTTTCGGCTTCACCCAGTCTGAGGTCCGGCTCGGGCGACCCGATCATGACAATCGCAGAGGTGCTCCCTTTACTCCCTAGCCGAACAATCGGGAATGTAGGGGTAAATACAGGAGCGAGGCAACCCAGCTTGCAAATCGCTTAAGTCAATATGGTGCATATTGTGGCATAATACACGAACAAGGAACGAAGCCGTACAAGTATAATCATATGCAACAGAAAAAGCTTCATAAAGGAAGCCCCCAAGTAAACGGGGTATTTGAATTTATGCGTCACAAACAAAGTTTGGACAAGGAAAAAAAATTTACAAGAAACTTTTTTCCAAAAAAAGTATAACGCTTGGTCGAACCGAACACAAGTTAGAAATTAAAGCTTTGAGCATGAAAGCGACTTAGCTGGTTAATGTGTTCGCAGTCCGAGCTTGATGCGGGACAAGGTTCTATCCCCCAAGCCGGTCCCGAGGTGGCAGAGCGGAGAGCTCGACACGCCGAAGTGGTGACATAGCACGGTCGATGCAGACCGGCAGAGTGACGCCGAAGTCCCCGGATCATTTTCCTGTGCACAAAAATAGTGCAAACGGGAGATAATAGTAATAATGATAATTAAAAAAAAGTCATTGCATAATGAATAATTTATGCAAAGTGAGTAATAAAAGAAATATGGCCTGGCGCCGAAGTCAATGTCGATGCAGGGCGTCGGCGTGATGCGGTAAAGGCGTGGCAAAGCCTGAATTCGCAGGTCGATCCGAGCTCCAGATGCAGCGTTCGCCGGACTATGTACGGAAATTGACCGAACCACCATGCGACTGTCGTGAATGTGGCCACCATTTGATAGACCTGTGTACATATGATGGACAAACCAGAGTAATAATTCCTTGGGAAAAATGAACCCGAACAAGCAGAAAATATTAGGGATTGATAGCACCTGGTTTATTTGTTGTAGCAATTCGAAGGAAGGTGATTCCCAAAATTGGGACTCGCTCCGCACACCCATTGCCTGATGGGCGATACAACGACGCCATGGCAATGCTGGTAAAGGTTGGCTCGCCGAGGCAAAGCCCTCGGCCAAGCTAACGTGACGGAGCTGGTCGGCTAGTGACGCCGAAGTGTCCGGAGTAGGTTGATGAAGAGATGGCGAAGCCCCCGGTCCAGCCGAGATGTCGAAGCCCCGATGTCAGCCGACGAGTTGAAGTAGGTCGGCGTGATGGACACCAGCTTGAAGAAGCGATAGTGCGGCCCTGTCGATGCAGGTCGTGACGAGGTCGATGCCGGCTTGATGAAGCAACCGTGCGGCGATGCCGGTATGCCCGCTCCGTGTAATCCATGGGGCGGCGATGTTGGTGATGATTTATCCTTCATGATGCCGGACTCTTGTTCGGCTTGCCGAGATGATGATCCGAAGAAGCTGAGCTCGGCTCAACAAAGTGACGCCGTGTCTTAGCGCAGGTCGGCAGCCGTGGAGTAATATTGCTGGACTGGTTTGACACCAGCATGATGTCGAAGATCATGTTCAAAAGATCTTAAAGTTAGTGGGATGTGTTCGGGAACAAAACACAATACCCCATACAAAACTTCCTTTAAAAGGGAAGTCCGAAATCCCGTTCATAGAAAGATGAACTCGGGTCGGATTCGTTTTCGCGCAGAAAACAGATCCGAAAAGTGATGCACTAATCGGAAGGTTCCCGGAGTTTGGACGGTCGGATCGAGCTGAAATTTCGAGAGGTAGTAGATACAGGAATTCCGTAGCCGATCAACGGTTGGATCTTCCAAAGGACGTCCAAGCTAGAAGCTGGACACCACGCCCTAAACACATCCAAATTCCCGTTCAGATTTGACAGGGCTCCAGTATATCGTGGATTGCCAGAGATTCCTCCATCGGAACTCGACGAAATTTTCCGGGGTTGTTGTAGACTCAATTCCGCACAATTCCACCAAAGCGATCGTCAAAGCGATACTCGAGGAGGTGGTGGCAGCAGATACGAGTTCGCTGTCCAGAAAAACAGCACGGTCGCTTGAGGGCAATGTTGACGTTGAGCCCCCGAGCTCCATGGATGATTCCTCCGTGATCTTGATAGAGACCGGAGTTGATGTTTGATGAAGGCCCTCGTCCGAACATGGTTATCCGAACACGGGGCACAATTCTTGGTCGAACCAAGGTGACCAGTCGAGCTGGTGACGAAGATGCCGAAGTCGCAGTTGATCTGCAGGCGAGTCATCGATCCTTTTGTCGATCACACAGCGGAACTCTCAATGAAAGCACCAATGTCGGTGTCAAAACCGGCGGATCTCAGGTAGGGGGTCCCGAACTGTGCGTCTAGGCGGATGGTAACAGGAGGCAAGGGACACAATGTTTTACCCAGGTTCGGGCCCTCTTGATGGAGGTAAAACCCTACGTCCTGCTTGATTAATATTGATGATATGGGTAGTACAAGAGTAGATCTACCACGAGATCAAGGAGGCTAAACCCTAGAAGCTAGCCTATGGTATGATTGTTGTATGTTTTTTTTCATCTATCGACTAGCCTGGCACTGGTTTATATAATGCACCAGAGGCCTAGGTTAACAAGAATCCTAGCCGAATATGCCGGTGGGGAGAAGTCCTTGTCTTAATCGCCAAGTCTTGTGGAATCTTCCTTGTATGCGGCAGCTGTCCGAACTGCCCATGAGTATACGGCCACGGTGGTCCTCGACCCAATCTAATAGATTGGGAGACGACGTGGTGAGTACCCCCTAGTCCAGGACACCGTCAATGGTTAATAGACAAATGTACTAGTATGTACCAAAAACTGGAAGGCATGTCATATTCAAAGGTATAGTGTGTAAGCTAAGAAGATGCAATTTAACCAAATTGGAAGCAATACATGGTAGACATACGGCTGGAGTGGTGAGCATGATCATCTAGGACCTGAAGGCCTGGTGGGAGGCAGGCTGCTGCGCCACCATCGTGGCTTTTTAGTTGGCTTCCAGGTGATGCCTATCTGTGCTGGTCTTGTCACTGGCTCGACCAGTGTCCTGACTAGCTATTTGACTTCTAGTGCTCTCAGGATGGTGGTTCATGTAAAAGATATCATTCCTTATCTTAATAAAGACCGACTTCGGCCTTTCGAATACAAGCTAGAAAACATGCAACCACATATGACACCGCTATGTTAAAGCAGGCACCTAGGATGGTGGTTCATTGCGAGCGAGATTGTCAACTCGAGAGCTACGTTTACCATCTCCATCTGCTGACACTACACCCTTTAAAGTGCTGAAACGTGTTTGGCCTAGCTGTGTACCACATTGGAGCGACTTCTCTCTTTTCTTTTCTGCTTCTGTGAAGGCAGAGTCTGAAATACCCTTGAATAAAAACACAATAGTGAGAGTATGGATGAAGTGTGTGCATAACTAGTGCACTATAAAGTAGTAGATAGCAGGTGGCTGCAAAATAAATGTCTGGAGACATATGATAGCTCTACAACATTGCATGACAAACAAAATTAGATTCCACTCCTTATGATTTTGTAATATATAAGCACAGGAAAAGCAAGTACTCGTGCAGCACACCACCACATGTGGTCCTATAAAGATAACAGTTGACTGAAAATAAATAGGTCAGTCGATTTTTTATCAACCGTCTGATCTATAAGGAACGGGTAGATGGCCTTCGTCTACCTCTCACCAGTCACTGTTGACGATCTTTCTCTAACCGCCAGCGACCACCAGCCCAGACCCCTGCCTCCGCCGCCCCGCCCTCGCCTCGACCTCACACCACCTCCGTGCTTGGCAGCGCCCCTAGGCCATCCCTTTAATCCCGTCCGACCTCCAGATCGGGCGCCAGCAGCTCTAGGCCCCACACGCCCCTAAGATAAACACCAAGGCGCTTATTCCCTGGCGTAATAGGCGGACTAGCGCCTGTTACACCGGGGAATGCTTCCATTAATTGGGAATCAACTGACAATGAATTGAAATCCTGGGGCGACATACCTCTAGCTAAGGTGAAATAGTATATGAGGAGAAACCTTGTGCATTGCGAGTAACTAGGAACATATAGTATCAAGAAGAAGCGGTCAACTAGTGTCTTCTGTGGGATGAATATCGTGCAAGCAGACATGTAAGATTTGCACGAATAAGGGAAGAGGAGTACCATTTTCGGTTGCCAGTGTGGTCTCCTCCATATGTCATGGCGATCTTCTTCTTTTTGCCGGGGGAACCGATGTTTTGGAGGAGGGTGCAGGCTTGGACGAACCCATGGCCAAATTGTTGACTGTGTTGCCGTGGCCGTATGTCAATGGAGGGGAAGCAGATCCAAGGTGGCGAAGGACGACATAGTTGGAATAGCTCTGGTGGGGTGGATGGTGGAGAAGTTGGAGTGACAGCGGTGAGGCGTAGGACGGCGTGGTTGAACTAGCTCGGCTACGGATGGCTCGGCCTCGGCTTCAACTACTAGCCGTGGAGGGCGTTGCGGTTGAGGTTGTGGTGGACTACGACGTCGGTGTATCGGCTCTGGCATGATGGAGGATGGCGGCGGTTGATAGGTGGGATGGGGTGGCGGACGGAGGACGCCAGGGTTTCCTGACTTGTGGAGAGGTAGTTTTGGCGCCCACGGAGTACGAATGGGGAATCGGACGGGAGGGCGGGGGGCGGTGGGAGCTAAGGGAGTACCATGTTTTGTTGTGGGATGCGCTTGTTTTTGGCTTTTTTGAACAGATGGGACACGCTTGTTTGAAATTTGGGGAAAGTACAAACTTTGCCCCCCTCTTAAATTTCGGACCTACTATGGGTCGGGGGTAGGACGGTAATCCCAGGTGTCCCAAATAGGTGGCGGGAGCAATTTCGGCCTAGCGCATGTGTGCTTAGGCGGCCATTGTGTATGAATGTTTTTCGGAGGCGGTTGCGTGGCGTCTAGATGAAGCTACAAACCTACCCCGGTTTAGACGTTTGGACGTCGGGCCGGTAGGTTTCACGGGTTAGAGTTAGAAAAGTAATTTCCTTCTACTACCAAACATTGGTCTCACGCGGTTTTTGCCGAGTAGAGGCTCTTTTGGCACTTCGTTCGAAATTTTGAAAGAGAAGCATTCATGTTTAGAGTACTCTTGAAATTTCAGGATTGACCTAAATAGACAACGTTAAATTTGACCTTGTATGTTTGAAAACCTCATTAAATTACCCGCTTCTTTTTGTAATTTTGACACTCGAAATCCTATAACTACAATTATTTTGTAATGGAGCAGCAAAATTTGAACCTATTTTGTACACGACTATATATGCTATTATGTACAAAATCAAAGCAAAGATTGGTGCCCCATAATTTAGGTATGATTTACAAATGCCATGATATCGAATTCAAATAATTGAATGGACTTCATGTTGAATTCAATTTTTTTAAACCACCTTAAGTTCAATTCAAATGTATGCTAGTTCATAGCTAGCTATTTATAATGTTCATTATGTAACTTTCGTATGTATAATGTGCTTTACACACACAACATGAACTATACTCATGTTTATATTCGATTGCTAAAGCGATGCATTGTCTAGAGTTCAAAATACTAACTATGTGGATCAATTATGTCGAATAATAACATAGACATGCTCAAATTCGATAGAATCTAGATGTTTGATGGATCAATGACCGTTCCTTACGCGAATTGCAAATATCATGATCCCATCCTAACATTTGGATACAATTTATATCTTTAATCAATGTGTACATCAGTCTTTTACGTGTAGTTTCACGCTCCATCGGTGGTCTATCACACATGCTCACACACTCTCTGCCGAGGTGTCTTTCTCACTGACATGCTCTCGATATAACCCTCCCTCCCTCTCGTAGCCAATTACGACTGTTTTCACTAACCTTTATCACAAGCACTCTTCCTCTCACAAGCATACACACGCACAATCCCCATCAACCCTTCTATATACATAGACCTGCCTACGTGTCTCCTGTATGCACATTATATTTAGGCATGTCTCTCACGCACTGTCTCACACATCTCTTCCTAATCGACGAGTATGATTCTAGCAGAGCATTCTGTAGGATGCCCCTTAAAGTTAGGTTGGATGAATAGTAATATCAGAGATATCGGGTTACCTTAGTCAGAGAACCTAGGGTTACAAATCATAGCCGGCTTTGTCAGTGGACACAGAGTCCTTCACAATTCTACTATCTTTGTCTTGTATGACAAGTCATCCATGGGTCTCCCTAAATGCGTCACGGGCTGACCAATGTGGCGCAGGACGGAACCGAACCAAGGGCCTCACCTCGACCCACCGGACCTCATGCGGTGACACACCCTCGGCCCCCAGGTCTCGTTATCTTCTCAGACCCACACATACCAACACAGACACCACACAAAAAATTCTCCTCGTGCCTCTATCCCCTCCCCCTTTGCATATACACACTCAAGGGAGTCTCTCACCCTGACATCATATTAGTCTTTCTCTCTCTAGACCTCTCTCATTTCTCATGCTATCTCCCCCACGCCCCCCTCCCCCTACCAGCCCCTCTATCCATGCCTCTCTCGAATACGCAATACACACACATACCTCTTCAGGCCCTGCCAAATACATCAACTAGACATTCACACATGTTACATCACGTACCCCATTAATCTAAAAGGCCCTCTTTTCACGTTTATTTCGCATACAACATTCCTTTTGAATAAAGTGTGGCCAAAAATTTATTTTAGAATTTCTACATATATACAACATTACAAAGTTATATGGAGGAGTATGAACGTTAATTTGCATTGCATGGTGCCCACAATGATATTTATTCTGCACTGTGAATTTTTATATTTTTATACTATATATAAAGTTAGTCATAATAAAGAGAAACGAAGAGCATCTCTCTCTCCATCGCATACACCCCCTCTATGCCCATTTCACGCATGCACACAAACTATCTCCATGTCCTCTAAAAGTAAGCCCCCAGCGATATTGCGCATAATCCTAGGCGGCACGCGACGCATGGAGGCGACAAGCACAGTTTGTAGCACATCCACCTTTTCCAAGCATGCCAACCCACCAAAAGCACCGCCTCTGCCATCAACCTCGTCGACAAGGAAAACAAGCAGGCGCCACAGCCCGTCGAGGCCGAGGCGCTCCCCGGCAATGTGATGGAAGACACCGTGATGCGCGTCATCTCCAGGGTTGAGAAGACCTTTGGCTCATGGCGCTTGAGCGCCGCGGATCCAGATAGCCATGTCAGTGCCGACAGGCTGCCGCTCACCGCACAACATGATCGATGGCGCGTTGGAGAGCAAGCTAGGCGCGTCCGCGCCGGTAGGCTACGGCTCACCGAACGGCGAGACCGTGGGAGTGCGCAGAGCAAGAGGGGCGGCATGTCGCACATCAAGAGAGGATCCATCGGCGCTTGCCTGCTGTCGACACAGTGTCGCAGCTGGGTACACGTCCCGTCAGTACCCCCATTCCTCGCCAGGAGTGGGAAGACGCCCTCAGCGCCGTACTTGCACCAGAGGCCGGCCACGCCGTACTTGCACCGGACGCCCGCCGCGCCATTCGCATGGGTGCCGCCGTTCGCCTTGTCCACGGCCCGCTGGATGCCAACGCGCTGGTCCGTAGGCCCGACCGCCTCCTTGGCCCAGGTGTCCACCTGGGCGCAGTAGAGGAACATGGCCGTCGCATCCTTGAGCTGGTGATCTCCAATGAAATAGCCAACTTGGAGCTCGAGATCACGCTCCAGATGTACCGCGAGTGTGTCGGCCGCTTGGATGAATGCCTGCACGAGTTCAAGCAGAGCCAAGAGCTACCCTAGGCAAGGGCTGCTGGTCATGGTCTCATGGACGCATTTTGTTTTGACAAATCGTTTCGATATGGATAGCTATGTATTCACAACAATCATAGTGCTTTGTTTATTGCTCTGTTTCAATGTGTGTACTCTGTTTTCCATTCTTATATGTTCATTAGTTCATCATAGAATATATATATATAGGGCTGGACTATTCTGTTACCCGAAACAGAATAATATTCTGTTACCCCCGCCCCCTATATAGGCACGACGCGCCGACCACCGCAGAATCCCCCAACCCAGGACCAACACAACCCGCCTTCTTTTGCTGGAGGCAGCCGTCGCGGGCGAGCGAATGACGGCGGCAGCCGGAGCGAGGGAGCCCGCGGCGCCGTGACTAGCCGGCGACGGATCCGCCGCCTGCTGCCTCCCTCCGTCGCCGCGACTAATTCTCCGCGGCCGGGATCCGCCGCCTCCTGCCTCCCTCCGTCGCCGCGGCTGCTTCTTGGCGGCCATGATCCGCCGCCTCCTGCCTCCCTCCGTCGCTGCGGCTGCTTCTCCATGACCGGGATCCGCTGCCTCCTGCCTCCCTCCGTCGCCGCGGCTTCTTCTCCATGGCCGGGATCCGCCGCCTCCTGCCTCACTCCGCCGCCACGGCTGCTTCTTCGGGGCTGTGATTCCCGTAAGGTGGTGCCTCCTCGGACCTCGTCGCTGGACGTCCACCATAAGAAGGAGCTGCATCAATGGCGCCGTATCCCAAAAACATCCTAGTACGTCGCCCACGAGAGGAAGAAGTAGAATACTGGTTCAAGAACATGCCACTTCAGGTAATGTCTGGTTCCCACGTTTTTGTCAGACAACCAGTTCATCAGTCCCGCTATCAGTACTAGGGAAGACACTATACACATAATCTTAGCAGCAGCGCGGCTCAAAAAGGAGCGCTGCTGCTAATTAGCAGTAGCGCGGGTGTGGAAAACCCGCAACTGACAAGTGCTTAGCAGTAGCGCGCTCGGCGTAACCCGCGCTGCTACAAATATCGACCGACAGTGCTCACCCAACTCCATTTAGCAGCAGCGCGGTGCCGCGAGCCGCGCTACTGCTATAGATGTAGCAATAACGCGGTTTTTCTGAGGTCGCTGCTGCTAATTTTCAAATCGGGCACAGTTTTGGTCCCGGTTAGCAGTAGCGCTTGTACCGAAAGCGCCCTGCTGCTACTTTCTTAGCAGCGGCGCGTTTTATGTCCCGCGCTACTGCTAATCCGCACCCACCACCTTTTCCCCACCCGTCCTCCCCTCCCCCTCCTCTCCCTTTCCCCTACCTCTCCACTCTCACTCTTCTTCTTCCTCAATACTTTTCCCCCATAACTCTCCCTCTTCTACCTACCTTTCTCTCTCTTCATTACTCCTACCTATCTACACCACCTCCATTAATGCATCTCCTTTCTCTTTTTCCTTCCCCTCCACTAGTTGAAGTTGTCTCCTCCCAAATTAGGTAGCTAGGTAGATGTAGCATTTAGTTAAGTGACCTATTTGCCCCCTAACTAGATCTATCTTTGTCAAGAAGAGCTTTGTGCACTTTTGATCTCCCTACATCATCATCTCCACCATGTGCTCGATCTCGAGATATAGGTGATTAAAATTTCATGCTTTTGCAAAATGGAAATATGTTTATGTGTGTGTGATAGGTTTATGGAAATTGTGTGTGTTGCATGAGTTGATGCCAAATTGTGCTTTTGAGTTGCCTATGTTTTGCCGAAATGTCGATTTATTTCCGTTTCGGCGAATTCTGGGCAAACTCTAGATCTATATATGTCCTATTTTTAAGGAAGGTCATGCCGTATTTTTGTATGACTTTGATGCATGCATGTATTTTTATAATCAATTTGTTTATTATTACCGTGCAGAGTTGACGATGGTCAGTGGAACGATGGTGGACAGGTGGTTGCGGTCGGTGGTGCAGGACATGCAAGAAAATAAGCGGACAGAGGTTTTATGTCTGTGTCGAAAATGCAAAGGAATAGTTTGGCTTGACCCCCATGACGATGGTCGTGTCAAAGCGCACCTGCTCATGACTGGTTTCATGGATGGCTATACTCGGTGGATAATTGAAGATGAGGATGACAATGTTGAGGATGCCTATGGGGCAGGCAATGATGACACGGGGAAAGACGAAGAGATGATCGATAATGGCGGCGGGGAAGAGGCTGGACATGGCGGCGGAGAAGGGGACGGGCATGGTGGCAGAGAGAACGACATGGCCTCCACGCAGCAGTGTTCGTCGGTACTAAGTTCAATCGTGCGGGACCCTCATGTTCAAGCATTGCTTCGCAAGGAGACGAGTACTGAGAGAGCTGCTTCTAGAGAGGAGGCTAAGCTGGAGCAACTGGTGGTAGACTCGAACACTCCATTGTATGATGGTTGCAATCCTGAGGTGACCCGCTTGAGTTTCATGCTCCAACTCCTGAAGATGAAGGCTAAAAACAAATGGACCGACACTAGCCTCGATGAGCATCTCAAGTACCTAAAGGATGTTCTTCCCGCGGGTAATCTATGTCCTAGTAGTGTTGATGAGGCCAAGAAGACCGTGTGCCCTTTTGATCTGCCACACGTTAGATACCATGCATGCATCAATGATTGCATAATTTATCGGAAGGAGCACGCGGAAAAAACAAGCTGTCCGGTGTGGAATGCTTCTCGATACAAGAAGGCCGGGAAGAAATGTCCCCAGAAAGTGGTATGGTACTTACCAATCACTCCCGTCTCCAGAGGTATTTTGTAGATCCCAAGGAAGCAAAGCTAATGCGCTGGCACGCGGAGAGGAAGAAGCCCGACGATGGAGATGATCTGAAGCTGAGACACGTCAAGGATGGAAGCCAGTGGAGAGCGTTGAACAGCTTCAATCGGTATTTTGAATGTGATGCAAGGAACATCGTGCTCGGTGCGTGTACCGATGGCATGAATCCGTTTGGCAACCAGAACACCAACCATAGCACATGGCCCGTGTTTGTATGGATGTACAACCTCCCCCCTGGTTGTGCATGAAATCGAAGTACATTCACATGAGCATGCTTACTCAAGGGCCGAAACAACCAGGAAATAATATTAATTTGTATCTGGGGCTACTTCAAGAGGAGTTAGACACGTTATGGAAAACACCGGCCAAGACATGGGACGCCAGCAAAGGCGAGTATTTCAACATGAGAGCCGCGCTGATCATGACAGTGCAGGACTATCTCGGTTACGGATATGTGGCAGGCCAAGTGTGCCATGGATATTGCGGATGCACGCGGTGCATGGATGATACGACGTCTCAGTAGCTAACGTCAAGGAAAGATGGTGGGTCTGGGAAAATCTACATGGGGCATCGAAGATGGCTCGAACAGGACGACCCGTGGAGAAACCATGGAGATCTATTCAATGGTCACGCTGAGCATCGAGGACCTCCACGTAGGCGGAGCGGTGCCGAAATCGATGAGCTATTGAAAAACTGGAAGGAGTGCCCCGCGCCGAGAAAGACGATGAGAAAGGCGCCGGAGCCACTGCGGAAGGTATGGAAGACGAGGTCTGTGTTCTGGGACTTGGAGTACTGGCACAAACTTGATACACCTCATTGCCTTGATCAAATGCATATCTGTAAGAATGTCCTTGAGAGCTTGCTCGCAACACTGATGAACATGCTGGATAAGACCAAGGATGGGCCGAAGGCAAGAAAAGACTTGCAATATCTGAAAATCAGGGAAGATCTGCACATGCTGCCCCATTAAATGTCAAACGAGATAGAGACGGAGACAGAGGCATGGGAGAAGAAGGGCAAGAAAATAAAGAAAGAGGATTATTGCCCCCCTTCTTGCTTCACCTTAAGTCAGGCTGAGATCGATCAATTCTTTAAGTGCCTTACCGTAGTCAAAGTTAGTTCCGGTTACTGTGGCAAGATAAACAGATATCATGACACGGACAAGAAAAGGTTCAGCGGATGAAGTCCCACGACTGTCATGTGATGATGAAGCAGATACTGCCTGTTGCCCTTAGAGGGATAATGGACAAGCACGTCTGTGACATGCTTATTGGTCTCTGCAACTTTTTCGACGTCATCTCTCGAAAGTCAATCAGTGTGAAGCAGCTCCGAAGGCTATAGGAAGAGATTGTTGTGATACTGAATGAGCTTGAGATGTACTTCCCGCCCCCGTTTTTTGACGTGATGGTGCATCTGTGTGTCCATATTGTGGATGACATAATAGACCTGGGGCCGTCATTCCTGCACAACATGATGCCGTTTGAGAGGATGAATTGGATCATCAAAGGATTCGTTCGTAACATGTCCCGTCCGGATGGAAGCATCGTCCAGGGCTATGTGACACAAGAGTGCATCTCTTTCTATGAGAATTTTCTATATGGCGCAGACCAGCCGCCTGGTGTTAGTGTTGGTTTGCCCGTTAACAAGCACGACGGGAGGCTCGAAGGAGAAGGTCACTGCAACGGTCGCAGGGAACTGCACGTGGCATACTCAGATCGACGCAGCGACTTTGACCAAGCAAACTTGGTAGTGCTACAACACCTAGACGACGTAGATCCTTTCGTGGCACTGCACAAAGAAATTATCACAAAGAAGTATCGTGACCGGGGGGTATGCAGGACGGATGCCGAAGTTACTACAGAGCACAACTCCACTTTCCTGCATTGGTTCGAAGAGCATATTATTGCTAATCCCCCGGAGTAGGGCTCTAAGGACGGATTGCTCATATACGCCTTAGCACATGGCCCCTCGCCCAAACTCGTAACCTATCAGGCATATGATATCAACGGATACACGTTCTACATGGAGGCCAAAGATATGGACAGTGATGATCAGAACTCAGGGGTGACGATGGAATGCATGACCGGCAACGACAACGGCGCAACTGAACAATTTTATGGAAGGGTCGAGGAGATCTGGGAGCTTGACTACTCTGGACTGCACAACACGACGATGTTCCGTGTCAGATGGGTTAAGAATGTCGAAAGAGAAAACCAGATTTTCACTACCATGACTATACCTAACGCCAAGAGCGCTACCGTGAACGCTATCACCAAAAACGAGCCATGGGTACACGCTAAGCACGTGACACAATGCTTCTTCATAACCGACCCATGCAATCCCAGTCGTGTTGTCGTGAGGAGACGCAAAAGGAACATCATTGGAATGGATGGAGTCGCCAACGAGGAAGACTACGATCAGTACGGCAACCCAATGAGGGAAGATGACGATGATGATGAAGTATACGTCAAAAGAAGAATCAATACTACATTACCTAAGAAAAATCGTACTCCATGGAAAAGGCAAAGTCACAATGAGGGGCTCAATTATTCTTCGACAAACAAGAAGGGAAAGAAACTGACTCAAAAATGAAAATGTCAGCGCTGAGGAACCGTATGTTATCGGTCAAATGATGTAATATATATATATATGTTCCTATTTTGTATACATATTTAACCTTCAAATGATGCAATATATATCGCCTTCCCTTCGTTCACTGCTCTCGGGAAATAAAAGTGGGAGAAAATAAAGGAAAAGAAAAAGGAAAACTGGAAGTAGTGATTTCCTTATAAAACAGCTAGAGTCAAGCTAGCAGTAGCGATTTCCTCATAAAACCGCTACAGCTAGTGAAGGTAGTAGCAGCGCATTTTATCTAAACCGCTACAGCTAGTGAAGGTAGTAGCAGCGCGTTTTGTCCAAACCCGCTATTTCTACGTCCACTTAACCCAAAATTCTCACTCTCCCTGCTTCATCCCGCCTCTTTTCCCCCCAAATCCCCATTCTCTCTTCCCCCGTCGCACCGCCGCGCCCCGGCGCTCGCCCCCGACCCAGCGCTCGCCCCTGACCCCGGCGCTTGCACCCGACCCCGGCGCGCTGGCCCCCGACCCGTCGGCCCTTGCCTCCCTCCTCTGCTTCCTCCCCTCCCAACCTCAGCCATCGTCGGGCCTGCCTCCTCGCCCCCGCACCCTCTGTAAACCCCCCCTATCTCTCTGCTAGCTAGGGTTCTTCGGTTAATTTACTTAGGTTTTAGTTAGGGCAGTAGGTTAATTAGGTTATCTATTTAGTTATGAATATAGCTAGGTTTTAAAATAGGACAAAAATTTGTTAAATCAAATTTAGGTAGGCTAAATTTATATGCAAATTTGAACTGGACATGTGATATGTGGATATGTCATGTTTTGGACATGTCATGTTTGGAATTTGAACATGTCATTTGGACATGTGATGTTTTGATTCAATTTTGGTAAATGATCCGAGTGGCCTATTTTACGCCAGAATGTTGATTCATTTCCGTTCCGGTGAATTTCAGGCGCTCGATATGTCCATTTTTTTGCAAAGGTCATGCCGAAATTTGCCGTGAATAAAGGCATGATTTGTGCTACATAGTTGGCATATCGAGTGCTGGCACATAGATTTCTTTTTTATGAAATTTCTCATTTATTCATACTTTTAGAAATAAATGAGGACACTTAATCATAGGAAACATGTCGAACAACAAAGAAACTGGGCCTTCTGACCAAGATGCAGACGAGATGGATTATGAGGGTGAACAAGAGTACCTCGACTATTTGACTGCTAAGCAAGGTTTGCAGGTCGGACTCGATGATGGTACTGACACCGACATCGACACCGACGGCGCCGGCACTGATGGCGGCGCCGAGACCGGCGGGGAAGGTACCGGCAGGGAAGATACCGGTGGGGAAGGTACCAGCGCCGATGCCGCTACCGAAAAGAGGAAGCATAAGAAGCAAAGGATACAAAAACCTAACAAACTAGGGATTGGACGACTTGTGATCACAAAGATGGCACATGGCAAGTTTGAGCCATTAGAGCCGGAAGAACCTCGCAAGTGCTATGGGAACCAAGTGGGATGCATCCTACGGGAATGTGCGAGCATCAACGACGATGACTTAAGGAGTAAAGAACATTTGATGCAGTTGCTCCTAACGAAGTTGCACAAGAGATTCAAGTTCCCCGATCGGGATGATAACATAGAACAACCGTGGGATGGTCCGAAGATGAAAAAGATTAACAATCACGCCATGGGCATGTTTAGCAATGATTTGGCTTCCTGGAAAGGGAGGGTGAAACGAGCTATTGAGGCTGAGGAACCTGTGTCCAAAATTATGGAGGAAAATCCGACACTTACGGAAGAGGAGTTCGAAAAGTTCAAGGACACTTGCGCTACGAGAAAAAATACTACACCCACATAATGAATATTCTAGATGATGCTCTCCAAGGCTTCAGCATTAGAGGTGGCCACATGCAGATCAGGAAACAAAGGAACAAGAAGATGGGTTTCGCGCATAAAACTAACTTCTCCTGCATCCATGTCCCAAAACCAAGCAAGAAGGATGGATTCTACATAGTCCATCTCATGATTCAGTTCAACACGGATCACCAAAAGCTTCGCATGAGAAGCAGAAATGATGATCATATCCACAAGTGGCTAGAATCTCATGGAGAAGCGGATTATAAACTTAGAGATGACTTCTTTCGCATCCAAAGCGACATTGCGACGATCATCATGAAAGAAGTCGTCGATGAGAAAGGATCACTACTAGGGAAAACCTTATACACAAAATCTTAGCAGCAGCGCGGTATAAAAACAGGCGCTACTGCTAATTAGCAGCAGCGATCTTTAGAAGAGAGCGCTGCTAATGACTGAGTAGCAGTAGCGCTCTAGGTAAAAACAGCGCTACTACTATAATTGCCACGGTGTTGTCTCCAGGCTAGATATAGTACTAGCGCCCTTGCGGCGGGCGCGCTACTGCTAAAGAACTTAGTAGCAGCGGTTTTCCTCAAAACTCGCTACTGCTAAGTATCACCGCAACTAATTAAGTTTAGTCCCATACTGCTAAGCGAACAAGGTGTATACAACCTTAAATATGTTGCTTCGCAACCTATCTCGAGCACTTGGTCTTCATTGAACTATATGTGTATGATTTGTGGTTGCAATATGAATCCTCGCCTGTACCTATATAGGTACAGTGAGGATTCATGTTGACTATTTAGATTATACACAAAAATATCAATGATGACCAATGTATATTTTTGATGTTTTTACTAAACGAAAGAAATAACTGCTTCCATTAGCAGTAGCGGTTTTATGTAAAACGCGCTATAGATAATTTAGCTATAGCGTGTTTTCTGTACGAGCGCTACTGCTAGTTCGAGTTAACCACCCCCCCCCCCCGAATCAAAATTTCGCTAAGTCCTCCTTCCCCCCCTCCCGCACCGGCCTGTTCCCCTACCTGTCGCCGCCGCCTGAGCCCGAGCGCGCCTGCCCTCACCGTCGCCGCCCGCCCTCAACCTAACCGCCGCCGCTCTTGACCGAGCCCGCCGCCCTTGACCTCACCGCCGCCGCCCTCGACCGAGCCCGCTGCCCTCGACCGAGCCCGCAGCCCAGGACCGCCGCCTCCTGATCCCGAGCCCGCCCTCGCCGCCCCTCCGTCGTCGAGCACCTCCCCGCCACCGTCTCTCCCTCTGTAAGCCCCCCACCCCTCCCCCACCCCCTCTCTCTTTGCTTAGTTAGTAGATGATTTTAGTAGTAGTAGATGTTAATTTAGGGTTCATAGATAATGATTTTTAGAAGTAGTGGATATTAATTACTAGTAGTGATAGTAAACTAGTTGTATAATTAGCAGTAGTAGATGTTAATTAGTAGTAGATGTAGTAGTTAGATGTTAATTAGTAGTAGTAGATGTGCTAGTTTCTTTCTATTTATAGTAAGTTTATATTTAGTAAGAACGAGTTGAATTAATAGAACTAGTTTAGTTTTAGTTGAACTAGTTAAGTTTTAGTTGAACTAGTACAGTAAGTAAATTAATAACTAGTTGAACTACTTCATTTTTAGAAAGAACTAGTTTCTTTCTATTTATAGTAAGTTTATATTTAGTAAGAACTAGTTGAATTAATAGAACTAGTTTAGTTTTAGTTGAACTAGTTAAGTTTTAGTTGAACTAGTATAGTAAGTAAATTAATAACTAGTATAGTAAGTAAATTAATAACTAGTATAGTAAGAACTAGTTGAATTAATAGAACTAGTTGAACATGCCATATTTGTTGTTATTTTTTAGTTTAAGCAATTATTTCATGTTTTGGTTACACCTCCGAGTGTCCTATGTTTTGCCGGAGTGTTGATTAATTTCCGTTCCGGCAAATTTCAGGCGCTCGATATGTCCTTTTTTAGCAAAGGTCATGCCGGATTTTTCCATGAATTCTGACATGACTTGTGCTAGAATATGTACAAGTTTAATCTTTGAATTATGAACGTAGGTAATGTCGTACTCGGACGACGACAGTCTCCCGGGGGAGTGCAGCTGGTGCCACGATGATCGAGGTATGTGCGACAGGTTCGTTGAGCTGGATGGAGATCGGTGCTTCAGCATTAAGCTCGAGGAGACCTTCGATGTTGAAACGGTACGCAACAACGACAAGTGTTTTTTTCGTAATTAAGCATGACTTCAACTATTTCAACGTCTAATTTTCATCTTTTACAATTCGACTAGCTTATCTCATGCCATGGAAGACGCTATGTCCTGGAGAGGATGGGTTTTGAAGACCATGAAAATTTTCAAACAAAGAAAATACACCTAAGGACCCATCATGATATCGATTTTGAAGTAAATCTGTACAATTCTTAGAGCGTAACCCATTTTGGTTGCCAAAATTGGGAAGCACTTTGCAAAATGTATGGTTTTTATGAGGGTATGTTTGTCACCATGGATCTTGGTGATCCTGACATCGAGCAGGACAATATGGACATTTGGGTCCTTGTTGATACGCTTCCGATTCTACCGCAATGTGAGTTTCTCAAACATAGTTATTAACTAATTTATATTGTTTATTTCAAAATAGTTGATAGCTTATTTCCATTGACAGCTTATTTTGAATCTTCAAAGAATGTGCAGAAGATGGTAGACAAAACCCACTACACTGATGGCTCCGAATTAACTTATAAGGAGAAAAATCATTTGATTGCTTATTGTACTTTTTTTGAGAATTACAATACCTATTATCGAACTCCTCCAAACTATGGTGAATACGTGCCACTAGTGCACGTGTTGAACCACGATAACTTCTACGGAGATACCCTGGTAAGATATTTTACTATTACGACATCCGTGCATCTTTTGCATTCTTCTAAAACTAGTACATCATTGGTAACTACGAAGTTATTACTATGTTTTTCAACAGAAAATCCCGATGGAGTGTGTGCCTCATCTGATGTATTACAATGGTCGCCTTGAAGTTCTGAACCTATAGCCAGGTCATCCTACGGATCTCACCTGTGCATATCGAATTTCTGAAACCGGTGAACACATGCTAATCAAAGAGTGGAAAAAATGTTTGGACATTTGTAAGGAGGTTCTTGGAAGCAACATTAAGCAAAAGGAAAGAATTGGAGACAAGATAATCTGCATTCTCCATAATGGAGAGCCAGGGGCTATCTTGTTTTTTGCTATTTTACCTTAGAGAATATAGTAGGTCCTAAGAGAATGTAGTAGGTCCTATGAGGTACAATATGTTTATTATGTAATACAATGTGTTAGAGTTGAAGATGTGAGGAGTACTTGTGATTACAACTAGTGACCAATGATATGATGATGATGATGATGATATATAAGTTGTTAATGATATGATGATGATGATGATATTTATTATATCATTGGGTGAAAGAACCACGGATTAGTTTCAAATGGATGGATCCAAAGTGACCATTGGTTACTTTGGATCCATGCACTTGAAACTAATCCAAGGATCTTTCACCTAGTGATTTAATAACTCATTATGATATAACAATCTCTAAATTGCTACTGTATGAAAAATTGTATACAGGTATATGAATACGGCCTAAAATTCAAGAGAAATGGAATAGGGAATGATAGTAGTAGCGATTGTTTTCAAAAGCGCTGCTAGTAATTAGCAGTAGCGCTTGACTAGGCAGGCGCTACTACTAAGTAGATATAGCAGTAGCGAGTGCCTGTAGGCGCTACTGCTAAGGATTAGCTGTAGTGCCTTATCAGTAGTGCGCCTACCCGCGCTACTGATAGGCCAAAAACCAGCGCTACTGCTAGGCTTTTCCCTAGTAGTGGATGTTCCACCACGGTCCTATATCGCGAGCTGAAGTCCGAACTTGCATAGGCATGCAACGTCTAGACCTCACACCATTCAAGAAGCTAGGGTCCATCCTCGATGATATGGAAGGATGGAACTTCTAGTGATTTATGATGCCGATGATGATGGGTTGAACTTGTATACTTTTTGTAGCGATGAAACTTTGTGATGGCCATGGTCTGTGCCGAACTTGCGTAACGCTACTTTGTTAGTTTGCGTACAATAACCTGCGTACCTCTAGTTAATTAATTTGCGTACTGTATGTTGCATCTAGTTGCTAACCCTTTCTTTTTCGGTGTTGCTCTAGTATATTTTGTTGCATATATATGATTGTACATCCTCTTCATGAACATGCATCTCTAACAGGTACCTAGTTTCTTGATGGCGAGATGGAAGTGCTATGTCGTGTACAAAGGGAAGGTTCCAGGGGTGTACAACGAGTGGCTTGAGTGTCAGGTGCAAGTGAATGGGTTCTCAGGCGCCAGCCATAAAGGCTTCAAAAGCAGACAAGAAGGGGAAGCTAGTTACTTGAGGTTCACGCTAGCGCGAGAGAGGAGTCGTAACCGCCACCTCATGTACTGCATTGTTCCGCTCTCACTCGTAGTGATAGCTCTTCTCGCGTATACCTTTGTTTAGATGCATGACGTTGTAGTTGCAAGTATTTGAGACTTGCATGTATCGCTATTTTCGAGATGATGACAAGATACCACTTTGTGTTGGATGATGATTATGATGAGACTATTTGTATGTATATGCTATGATTACATTTGTGGTCTCGCAGGCATTTGTATGTGTATCATGATGACATTTGTATGTGCTAAATATTCTTCTATAAAGCCTGTTCAAATACAAAACAAATATGCCAAAAAAACTACTAAAATTAGCAGTAGCGAGTGGAGAAAAGTTAGCAGCAGCGCGGTAGTAGCAGTAGCGCGCACAAGAGAAGCGCGCTATAGCTATTAGCAGGAGCGAGCTTCCATTAAGCGCGCTGCTGCTACACTTGTGTAGCAGTAGCGCTGGTGAGCATGGGCTACTGCTACGTGTTAGCTGTAGCGCCTTATTAGTAGCGCCAGTCCCCGCGCTACTAATACACCTAAAACCCGCGCTGTTGGGGATCATAGCAGAAATTTAAAATTTTCTACGCATCACCAAGATCAATCTATGGAGTCATCTAGCAACGAGAGAGAGAGAGGAGAACATCTACATACCCTTGTAGATCGCGCACGGAAGCGTTCAAGAGAACGGGGTTGATAGAGTCGTACTCGACGTGATCCAAATCACCGATGTTCCTAGCGCCGAACGGATAGCACCTCCGCGTTCAACACACATACGGAGCGAGGACGTCTCCCGCACCTTGATCCAGCAAGGAGGAGGGAGAGGTTGAGGAAGAGAGCTCCAATAGCAGCACGACAGCGTGGTGGTGGTGGAGCAGCAGTACTCCGACAGGGCTTCGCCAAGCTCTTAACGGAGGAGGAGAGGTGTTGGGGAGGGGAGGGGCTGCGCCTTGGATGTGGTGTGCAGCCCTCCCCTCGCCCCTCTATTTATAGGGGAAGGGGGAAGGGGGCCGGCCCCCTCTAGATGAGATCTAGAGGGGGGGCGGTGGCCAAGGGGAGGGGGCTTGCCCCCAAGCAAGGGGGGCGCCCCCTCTAGGGTTCCCCCCAAACCCTAGGCGCATGGGCCCAAGGGGGGGATGCGCCCAGCCCACTTGGGGCTGGTTCCCTTCCACCTACAGCCCATAAGGCCCCCCGAGAGAGGTGGCCCCTCCCGGTGGACCCCCGGAACCCCTCCGGTGGCCCCGGTACAATACCGATATGCCCCAAACTTTTCCGGTGACCGTATGACAACTTCCCACATATAAATCTTTACCTCCGGACCATTCCGGAACTCCTCGTGACGTCCGGGATCTCATTCGGGACTCCGAACAACATTCGGTAATCACATATAAGTTTTCGTAATAACCCTAGCATCATCGAACCTTAAGTGTGTAGACCCTACGGGTTCGGGAGACACGCAGACATGACCGAGAGGACTCTCCGGTCAATAACCAACAGCGGGATCTGGATACCCATGTTGGCTCCCACATCCTCCTCGATGATCTCATTGGATGAACCACGATGTCGAGGATTCAATCAATCCCGTATACAATTCCCTTTGCCTATCGGTACGATACTTGCCCGAGATTTGATCGTCGGTATCCCGATACCTTGTTCAATCTTGTTACCGGCAAGTCTCTTTACTCGTTACCGTAAAACATCATCCCGTGAACAACTCCTTGATCACATTGAGCTCATTATGATGATGTCCTACCGAGTGGGCCCAGAGGTACCTCTCCGTCACACAGAGTGACGATTCCCAGTCTCGATTCTTGTCAAGCCAACAGACACTTTCGGAGATACCCGTAGTGCACCTTTATAGCCACCCAGTTACGTTGTGACGTTTGGTACACCCAAAGCATTCCTACGGTATCCGGGAGTTACACAATCTCATGGTCTAAGGAATTGATACTTGACATAAGAAAAGCTCTAGCAGACGAACTACATGATCTTGTGCTATGCTTAGGATTGGGTCTTGTCCATCACATCATTCTCCTAATGATGTGATCCCGTTATCAACGACATCCAATGTCCATGGTCAGGAAACCGTAACCATCTATTGATCAACGAGCTAGTCAACTAGAGGCTCACTAGGGACATGTTGTGGTCTATGTATTCACACATGTATTATGATTTCCGGATAAAACAATTATAGCATGAACAATAGACAATTATCATGAACAAGGAAATATAATAATAACCATTTTATTATTGCCTCTAGGGTATATTTCCAACAGTCTCCCACTTGCAGCAGAGTCAATAATCTAGTTAGATTGTGATGAATCGAACACCCATAGAGTTCTGGTGTTGATCATGTTTTGCCCGTGAAAGAGGTTTAGTCAACGGATCTGCTACATTCAAATCCATGTGCACTTTACAAATATCTATGTCTCCATCTTGAACATGTTCAAGTATGGATTTGAAGTGACGCTTGATATGCCTGGTCTTCTTGTGAAACCTGGGCTCCTTGGCAAGGGCAATAGCTCCAGTGTTGTCACAGAAGAGAGCCAATGGACCCGACGCATTGGGAATGACTCCTAGGTCGGTGATGAACTCCTTCATCCATACTGCTTCATGTGCTACCTCCGAGGCTGCTATGTACTCCGCTTCACATGTAGATCCCACCACGATGCTTTGCTTGCAACTGCACCAGCTTACTGCCCCACCATTCAAAATATACACGTATCCGGTTTGTGACTTGGAGTCATCCAGATCTGTGTCGAAGCTAGCATCGACGTAACCCTTTACGACGAGCTCTTCGTCACCTCCATAAACGAGAAACATATGCTTGGTCCTTTTCAGGTACTTCAGGATGTTCTTGACCGCTGTCCAGTGTTCCTTGCCGGGATTACTTTCATACCTACCTACCAAACTTATGGCAAGGTTTACATCAGGTCTGGTACACAGCATGGCATACATAATAGACTCTATGGCCGAGGCATAGGGATGACACTCATCCCTTCTATATCTTTTGCCGTGGTCTGGCATTGAGCTGTGCTCAATCTCACACCTTGCAATACAGGCAAGAACCCCTTCTTGGACTGATCCGAATTGAACTTCTTCAATATCTTATGAAGGTTTGTGCTTTGCGAAAGACCTATGAGGCGTCTTGATCTGTCTCTATAGATCTTGATGCCTAATATATCAGCATCTTCTCCAAGATCCTTCATTCAAAAACACTTGTTCAAGTAGGCCTTTATGCTTTCCAAGAATTCTATATCATTTCCCATCAATAGTATGTAATCCACATATAATATGAGAAATGCTACAGAGCTCCCACTCACTTTCTTGTAAACACAGGCTTCTCCATAAGTCTGCGTAAACCCAAACGCTTTGATCATCTCATCAAAACGAATGTTGCAACTCCGAGATGCTTGCACCAGCCCATAGATCGAGCGTTGGAGCTTGCAAACCTTGTCAGCATTCTTAGGATCGATAAAACCTTCCGGCTGCATCATATACAGTTCTTCCTTAAGGAAACTATTAAGGAATGCCGTTTTCACGTCCATTTGCCATATCTCATAATCATAGAATGTGGCAATTGCTAACATGATTCGGACGAACTTCAGCTTTGCTACGGGTGAGAAAGTCTCATCGTAGTCAACCCATTGAATTTGTCGATAACCCTTAGCGACAAGCCGAGCCTTATAGATGGTAACATTACCATCCGCGTCTGTCTTCTTCTTAAAGATCCATTTATTTTCTATGGCTCGCCGATCATCGGGCAAGTCAGTCAAAGTCCATACTTCATTTTCATACATGGATCTTATCTCAGATTTCATGGCTTCCAGCCATTTGTCGGAATCTGGGCCCGCCATCGCTTCTTCATAGTTCGAAGGTTCACCATTGTCTAACAACATGATTTCCAGGACAGGGTTGCCATACCACTCTGGTGCGGAACGTGTCTTTGTGGACCTACGAAGTTCAGTAGGAGCTTGATCCGAAGTACCTTGATCATCATCATTAACTTCCTCTCTAGTCGGTGTAGGCACCTCAGGAACATTTTCTTGAGCTGCGCCACTCTCCAGTTCAAGAGGCGATACTTCATCAAGTTCTACTTTCCTCCCACTTACTTCTTTCGAGAGAAACTCTTTCTCTAGAAAGGATCCATTCTTGGCAACAAAGATCTTGCCTTCGGATCTGAGGTAGAAGGTATACACAATAGTTTCTTTAGGGTATCCTATGAAGACGCATTTTTCCGATTTGGGTTCGAGATTTTCAGGTTGAAGTTTCTTCACATAAGCATCGCATCCCCAAACTTTCAGAAACGACAGCTTAGGTTTCTTACCAAACCACAATTCATACGGTGTCGTCTCAACGGATTTCGACGGAGCCCTATTTAAAGTGAATGCGGTAGTCTCTAAAGCATAGCCCCAAAATGAGAGTGGTAGATCGGTAAGAGACATCATAGATCGTACCATATCCAATAGAGTGCGATCACGACGTTCGGACAGACCATTACGCTGAGGTGTTCTAGGCGGCATGAGTTGTGAAACTATTCCACATTTCCTTAAGTGCGTGCCAAATTCGTGACTCAAATATTCTCCCCCACGATCTGATCGTAAGAATTTGATTTTCTTGCCACGTTGATTCTCAACCTCACTCTGAAATTCCTTGAACTTTTCAAAGGTCTCAGTGTGTTTCATTAAGTAGACATACCCATATCTACTCAAGTCATCAGTGAGGGTGAGAACATAACGATAACCACCACGAGCCTCAACGCTCATTGGACCACACACATCAGTATGTATGATTTCCAATAAGTTGGTTGCTCGCTCCATTGTTCCGGAGAATGGAGTCTTGGTCATTTTTCCCATGAGGCATGGTTCGCATGTGTCAAATGATTCATAATCAAGAGACTCCAAAAGTCCATCTACATGGAGTTTCTTCATGCGCTTGATACCAATGTGACCAAGGTGGCAGTGGCACAAGTATGTGGGACTATCATTGTCAACCTTAAATTTCTTGGCATTCACACTATGAATATGTGTAACATCACGTTCGAGATTCATTAAGAATAAACCATTGACCAGCGGGGCATGACCATAAAACATATCTCTCATATAAATAGAACAACCATTATTCTTGGATTTAAATGAGTAGCCATCTCGTATTAAACGAGATCCTGATACAATGTTCATGCTCAAAGCTGGCACTAAATAACAATTATTGAGGTTCAAAACTAATCCCGTAGGTAAATGTAGAGGTAGCGTGCCGACGGGATCACATCGACCTTGGAACCATTCCCGACGCGCATCGTCACCTCGTCCTTCGCCAGTCTCCACTTATTCTGCAGCTCCTGTTTCGAGTTACAAATATGAGCAACCGCACCGGTATCAAATACCCAAGAGCTACTACGAGTACTAGTAAGGTACACATCAATAACATGTATATCACATATACCTTTGGTGTTGCCGGCCTTCTTGTCCGCTAAGTACTTGGGGCAGTTCCGCTTCCAGTGACCACTTCCCTTGCAATAGAAACACTCAGTCTCAGGCTTGGGTCCGTGTCAGATTTCGGGTTCCGGCAGACCCTTAAGGTTCGAACACTGGGGTGCGCGTGGAGATTACGCCTTCTACCTCACCATCTCTCAAAGATCTAAACTACTGAAAGAACTGCGCAAGAGACACAAGGTTTATACTAGTTCGGGCCACCATGGTGGTGTAATACCCTACTCTAGTTTGTGGTGGGTGGATTGCCTCTTGGGCTGATGATGATGAACAATACAAGGAAGAAGAGCCTCGCGAGGGTCTGTTCTTGACTGGGGCGATGAACTGCTAGGAGGAGTTCACCCACCCTTCTCTCTTTCTCTGCCTCTCTAGTCAACCGATCAAACCGATCAGAACTGAACCCCATGCTATGTGGGTGGCTGGTTCTATTTATAGAGGCCCTGGTCCTCTTCCCAAATATTGAGCGGGAAGGGAGCCAACAATGGCGGGCTAATTTGAAGGGGGACAGCAAGTATCTTCTATCCTGACAAAAGCAGTCTTCGCCTGCGCAAAGCTCTGGTGATGACGCCATCTTGGGCTCCACTGTGACCTCCATCTTGTAGTCCTCCTAGTCTTGGTCTCGTTGTACCGAAATGGCAACCTTTGCCTGATGCCTCGGTACTCCGCGGCTGCGCTTGCCCCCTTTGCACCAAAGAGGAAAGGAGGACGCTGCGCGGGCTGGCACCCGCCTGGCGCCCCGTGTCATCATGGCTCGCGTCACGGCACCTCGTGAGGTACCTTGCCTTGATCTCTCCGCCTCCTCGCGAGCCAGCCTGACGAGGCCACGCCCGAGGAAGGTCCGTGTCATCCGCCCCGCGAGGCTCGGCCCCTCGCGAGGGTCTTGAGTCTTGTGTCGATGAAGATGGGCCGTACTGGGCCCCCCTTTGAGCCACGCCGCAGGCCGCAGGCAGGCAAGTCTGGGGACCCCCGTTCCCAGAATGCCGACAGCAGCCCCCGGGCCCGAGGCGCGCCCGGACTTGGCCGTGCTGAGAGAAAGGGCGAGGGCGAAGCGCCGCGGGCCCTAACAGCCTGCGGCCTTGGGCGCCGCGTGGCGGTTGATTGGGCGTGGGTAGCACTGTTCCCCCATGCCCCCTTATTCTGCGCCCTGCTTGGCGGACTCGCAGTTGTACACAGCCGCTCCCCTTTCTGTTGCTCGAGCGCCCCTGTCCTTCCTTCCTTCGAACGCCATCTCCTGCTTCCAATCCAATCTCGAATCTCCCCCCTCCTTCGGTTGCCTTGCTACGCCACTTCTTCTCGCTGCATCTCGTTGACCCTACCCAACGCTGGGCGTGCATGAGCTTCGCTGCCGAGCCTGAGACTACGGCCTCTGGGATTGACTTCAAGCTTCCCCTGCCCGCGGCTGGGTTCCGCGAGCGGTGGACGTATGTGGACGTAGGGGTGCCCAGCCCCCTGTTGTCGGAGCCGACCTCGCCTGCCGTCCCCAATTCTGGTTGGGGCCAGGAGACGCTTCGTCTAGAGCCGCTTCGCACTCCTAAGGAAGCTCGGCGTGACAGCGCCCAAGGTGGTGAAGGAGTTTCTGCTATGCCGTGTTGCTCCTCTTCAACGCCACTCTCGCCGGATGTGGGCCTTCCGTGGGCGCGAGGATAACTTGAGGCTCCAAGAAGAGGACCTGGCTCCTGAGGTGCTGAAGTCGGTGCTCTTGGCCTTGGCCGGGGACCCCAACCCCGGCAGCGTCCGGCAGGGGGGGCCTTGCTGTATCCCTGCCATAGCAGGGTCGACTTCGTGAAGCAGATGCCCGTCTTCGATGTGTGGGGGCTGCGCCCCACCGGCCTCTAGGGACCTCGCGAGAATCCAGTGGTGGTGACTGCCCTTCCAATCGGCCAAGGCGTCCCCTCCTCAAGTCGTGGAGCAGGGAGGCAGGAGGCGTCGGAGGCCAAGGGGGCTCCCGATGAGGTGACAGCGCCGTGTGACGCTCTCGAGGGGACAACTCCTCGGGCCGGTGCCGCTGAAACTGAGGGTGGCATGCAGCCGCCCCCAGCGTCTGGGGCTGAGGCTCCGGAGGCATCAGCCGCGCCTTCTGGCGAGGTGATGGACGGCACGCGCCAGGCAAGCGCCCCTGACGCGGATCGCTCCGATGCTCCGTCTTCGTTGCAGGTTGATCCTTGCGCTCTTCTCTTGGGCCGCTTCTGCGTGGATTTTGAGGCCCTCCGGAGGAAAAGGAAGGCCCTGGGTGACGACTTCCCTTGTCGTGTGCTGAAGCGCAGGAAGTACTTCGCCACTGACGAGTGAGTCTTCTCCCTTTCTGGTTCCTGATCCTCTTGTTGCTTTCACTGATTCTTGCTCCGCAGGCCCCTTCCAGCCAACCCCGCAGAAGTAGCCGGGGTGCCGCCTCCTTTGGCTTCGCCTCCTCTATCGTCTTCAAGTGCTCCGGACAGCTCTGCCCTTGTGGTGAGGGTGACTGAAGGGGTGGACCATCCCAAGGTGCACCACGGCCCTTCAGTCCCCCCGATTTTCCTTCGCGGGCCCTTTCGAGGCATAGCTAGCCTGCCGTGGGCTTCTCGCCTGGTCGCGGATTGCGACTGGTTGAGGCGCCCCCTGCGCCCTTCATTTGGAGAAGGCCTGGCTCCAGGCTGGGCTTCTGGTGCGGCGCGCCCGGTCGTTGCGAGGGTGGCAGCCCCCAGCCCCCTGCCCGGAGGGGGAGCGATGATTCGCGGCTCACGGCGCTTGCTTGGGGCAGATGATGGCGTGGAAGATGTGCTCGAGCGCACCCGGGGGCGCCGCGCTCGCCGCCAAGGGTTCCTTCGAAGGGCGACTGACGCGGTGAACCTGCTTGGGGAGGAACTTGCTGACGAAGACGCACGCCTGGAGGCCGAGGGCCTGCGCTTGGCTGCAGGGAGGCACGAGTTGGAGGCCGCCGTCGTCCTCGTGCGCCGTCAGCGTGATCTTGATGATGAAGAGGCGAAGGCGTCGCTAGAGGCCGCCCGGGTGGCCCGATCCCAGGCTGCCGAGGAGGCCCGGAGAGCTGACTGGCGGCGAGAGGCGGCGGAGGAGCGGGCTCGGGAACTTCTGGCCTAGTGCCGCTCACTAGAGGAGCAAGCGGAGCTGCGCGAGTCGGCCCTTGCGTCGATGCGGGTGGCCTCCGGCGACCCAGCTGAGCTCCTGAAGCGTGAAGAAGCGTTGACTCTGGAAGCTGCCGAACGCACCCGCGAGTACGAGCAGCTGGAGACGAGGGAGCGCTTGGTGACGCAGGCGGAAGACGAGGTTGCCGCACGAGAAGCTCATGTCCTGGAAGAAGTCGGACGTCGGGCGGCGATGGCGCACCAAGACCTCGAGCGCGAGTTCGAGGGGAGGCTGGAGTTGATCCGGGTCGAAGCTGAAGGAAGGAC
This sequence comes from Triticum urartu, assembly GCF_056163025.1. Classification (NCBI taxonomy): domain Eukaryota; kingdom Viridiplantae; phylum Streptophyta; class Magnoliopsida; order Poales; family Poaceae; genus Triticum; species Triticum urartu. The sequence continues at coordinate 430,468,729 of NC_141873.1, forward strand.
CGCAGCCTTGAGGGTCAAGCTGGAGGAGGTGACGCGGCTAGCCGACGCCTCCCGCGCCGCCCTTGAGGTAGCGCAAGGGGAGTTAGCCGCCTCCTAGGTCGAGATGCTCCGTCTTCGCTAGCGGGTGGAGGAGGCTGAGGGCGTCGCACGCCAGAACGCGGACGAGATACGCTAGCGGCAGGTCCTGGAGCACGTGCACGCCCCCATGCTCGCCACGCTCTGGGAGAGAGCTGGTGCAGCCTTGGGCAACATCTGTGAGGCGGCTGTTGGTGAGCCGCACACGGCCAACTATGCGGGCAACCTTCTGTTCTTCACCGCCGTGGTGACGCAGCTGGAGGCGCGGTCAGCCAGGGCCGACAGGTTGGTGGAAGAGAGGAGCCGCGCCCTGCTCGGGCGCGCCTTTTCCCATGTCTTCAGCCATCTCCTTCACATGGATCCCCACTTCGATTTTGACGCCGTCATCGCCCCAGTTCCCCGGGCCGTCTGAGGCAACCTGGCGAACTGGGTGGGAGACAACGTGGACGCCCTTGTCAGGGCCTTCGCTTCGGATGATGACGACGTGATCATGGCAGCTGACGAGGGCGTTGCGGTGAACAGCCCTGGCACCGTTGGTGGCGACGCAGCCGATGATGGTGAGTCCGGTGACGCCAGCGATGGCTCAGGGGGTGCTCCCGAGGACGCATTGGGGGATTGGTCCGACTGAGTGTGCATCGCTCCTGTCTTTTTTACCCTGCATGAGTAGAACTCAGGTTTTTGACCTGATGGCCGTGAGAGCATTTTGGGAGGGGAAGCCCCTCATGCAAAACATGTGTTCATCGTATTGGCAATTGTCATATTGCACGAGCACCCACGCCTGGCGGTTGGCTGGTTTACCTTTGTTTCGCGCAAGCCCCGAAGCAGCCTGTGGAAGGGCGTGACGTCTTGGGTGTTCTTTAGCTGAATCCGTAGGATATGAGTGTCGCCGGCGGGAAGCTTCACAGGCGTTGGCCTTCTTCACAGGCTCTGGGCCTTTTCCAAACGCGATAGCTTCACACGCACTCGGCTTGCTTCACAGGCTCTGGGCCTTTTCCAAACGTGATAGCTTCATAGGCACTCGCCTTGCTTCACAGGCTCTGGGCCTTTTCCAAACGCGATAGCTTCACAGGCACTCGCCTTGCTTCACAGGCTCTGGGCCTTTTCCAAACGCGATAGCTTCACAGGCACTCGCCTTGCTTCACAGGCTCTGGGCCTTTTCCAAACGCGATAGCTTCACAGGCACTCGCCTTGCTTCACAGGCTCTGGGCCTTTTCCAAACAGGATAGCCTCCGTAGGCTCCCGAAAATCCTCCCGAGGGGGGAAGCAGCGGCAGTTCGGGTTGCGCATGAGCCAGGCCTGACCCGACTCGCGAGGAGCTCACGAGGGGAGGCAGCTGCGACGAAGCGGTAACCTGAACACGAAAAATGGCTCGAACGAGAACAATCACCCCTTCCCCGAACACACGCAAATCTCAAATTCGAATCCAACTTAAATCCAGTAGGGGAAAAGATACAACCAAAGGGAAAGGCAACAAAAGCAAACAAAAGGCCGCGTCCAGCACCTAGTCTAGTCCTGGACGTCTTCTCACCAGCGCGGAGCTAAGTGCTGCCACTGGGCGTGGGAGGGAGCCCCAGGGCCTGAGGCCGGCACCCCTGAGACTCCGAGGCGTGTACAGCCCCACTCATTATTACGTGAGAGTGTCACGGGGCGGCGAGCTTCACAGGCACTGGGCCTTCTTCACAGGTCCTGGCCTTGCTTCATATCGCCAGACAAGGGCCCCGCCCTGCGCCACACTCTAGTGCCATCAGCAACGACCAGAACCCAGGACGCCGCCCGATGGGGTAAAGCGGTCGCCAGTGGTTCCCCCGACGACCACGGGTCCTCCGCCAGGGGCAGGCCCTGAGGCACCTCCCCAGCAGAGGGCCTACCTCCTGAGAACGCCTTGCTCCGAACGCCGCGGTGGTGATGTCAGATCTTGGCCCCTCTCCTGCAGCCCCCTGCGCCCTCCTCCCGAGGGGTAGGAGACCATGGGAGCAGGGCAGCTGCTTGCCGTGGCGACCTGCACCTCCTGCGATCCATGGTTAGCGTATACCTGCTCCTGAAGAATTAGCGGTGCCCGATAATCGTTGCCTCCAACGTGGCCAGTGGGACCGTTCCGGGGCTCCTGGAAAGGCTCGGCTTCTAGTGCCTCGTCCCCCCAGCTTGGGCTGAGGAGCGAGCCTTGTCCGCTCTCGTGAGGGTGTCCTTGGTCCACCATGAGGGGCATGTACTCCTCCGGCGCCGTCATCCCGAACGCCATGCCGTGATGCCCCGCATGCCACACGGTCCCGCCTGTCACGCCCACTGCGGGGTGGCAACGCGGCCGCCCACTGGGGCCGCGGGTCGCGTTGAGTCCTTCTCCTTCACGGGCCGGGGGCGGGGGCAGCGCCGCCACCGGTCCGGCACTGACAGCTTCGCTGGCGTCGGAGTAGCCTTGGAGCCCGCTGGCGCGCGTGGAGCCCCCGCGCGGGTCGCCTTGGGCTTGAGATGGGAGCTGGGTGGAGAAAGGGTGAGCCCCCGAGGCGGCGAAGCCCAAGATTTCCGCCACTCGCTCCAGCAGCACGTCGCGGCCGCCCTCCAGCAGTCTGCATCGCAGCAGCTCTCGGGCCACCGTGAGTGCGGCCCTTGAGTTTGCCTGCTCCCGGCGGATGTACGGTGTCATGATCGCAGCGTGGTTGGAGGCCCTTGCTGCCGACCGTGCCTGCCGCGGTGTAAGAGTTGTTGAAGTCTGTCCGCGTCGCCCGCCGCCCGCAGCGCCCTGCGGACCGCGAGCTTCCTGGGGCACGGGGTCGCCCGAGGCGAGCGGTTCCGCGCGGGTGGGCCACGCAGCCCATGGGTCAGGGTTGCCCTCCTGGTCGCCGGGCATGGTGATGACGACGCGACGAGGCACGGAGCGGTGGAAGACAAATTCCGGCGCACCCCTACCTGGCGCGCCAAATGTCGGATTTCGAGTTCCGGCAGACCCTTAAGGTTTGAACACTGGGGTGTGCGTGGAGATTACGCCTTCTACCTCACCGTCTCTCAAAGATCTAAACTACTGAAAGAACTGCGCAAGAGACACAAGGTTTATACTAGTTCGGGCCACCATGGTGGTGTAATACCCTACTCTAGTTTGTGGTGGGTGGATTGCCTCTTGGGCTGATGATGATGAACAATACAAGGAAGAACAACCTCGCGAGGGTCTGTTCTTGACAGGGGCGATGAACTGCTAGGAGGAGTTCACCCACCCTTCTCTCTTTCTCTGCCTCTCTAGTCAACCGATCGAACCGATCAGAACCGAACCCCCTGCTATGTGGGTGGCTGGTTCTATTTATAGAGGCCCTGGTCCTCTTCCCCAATATTGAGCGGGAAGGGAGCCAACAATGGCGGGCTAATTTGAAGGGGGACAACAAGTATCTTCTATCCTGACAAAAGTAGTCTTCGCCTGCGCAAAGCTCTGGTGATGACGCCGTCTTGGGCTCCACTCTGACCTCCGTCTTGTAGTCCTCCTGGTCTTGGTCTCGTTGCACCGAAATGGCAACCTTTGCCTGATGCCTCGGTACTCCGCGGCTGCGCTTTCCCCCTTTGCACCAAAGAGGAAAGGAGGACGCTGCACAGGCTGGCACCCACCTGGCACCCCGTGTCGTCATGGCTCGCGTCACGGCACCTCGCGAGGTACCCTGCCTTGATCTCTCCGCCTCCTCGCGAGCCAGCCTGATGAGGCCGCGCCCGAGGAAGGTCCGTGTCGTCCGCCCCGCGAGGCTCGGCCCCTCGTGAGGGTCTTGAGTCTTGTGTCGATGAAGATGGGCCGTACTGGGCCCCCCTTTGAGCCACGCCGCAGGCCGCAGGCAGGCAAGTCTGGGGACCCCCGTTCCCAGAATGCCGACAGTCTGTTCTTTGGCTTCTTCCCGGCAGCTTGCTTGCTGGGCGCGTCAAATCCCTTGCCGTCTTTCTTGAAACCCTTTTTACCCTTGCCTTTCTTGAACTTAGTGGTTTTATTCACCATCAACACTTGATGTTCCTTTTTGATCTCCACCTCCGCTGATTTCAGCATTGAATATACCTCAGGAATGGTCTTTTCCATCCCCTGCATATTGAAGTTCATAACAAAGCTCTTGTAGCTAGGTGGGAGCGACTGAAGGATTCTGTTAATGACCGCGTCATCCGGGAGATTAACTCCTAGCTGAGTCAAGCAGTTGTGCAACCCAGACATTTTGAGTATGTGCTGCTGAAGGAACTATTCTCCTCCATCTTAAAACTGTATAATTTGGTGGAGACTTCATATCTCTCGACCCGGGCATGAGCTTGCAAAACCATTTTCAGCTCTTGGAACATCTCATATGCTCCGTGCTGCTCGAAACGCTTTTGGAGCCCCGGTTCTAAGCTGTAAAGCATGCCGCATTGAACCAGGGAGTAATCATCAACACGGGTCTGCCAAGCATTCATAACGTCTTGGTTTGCTGGGGCTGGTGCATCACCTAGCGGTGCTTCAAGGGCATATGCTTTCTTGGAAGCTATGAGGATGATCCTCAAGTTCCGGACCCAGTCCGTATAGTTGCTACCATCATCTTTCAGCTTGGTTTTCTCTAGGAACGCATTGAAGTTGAGGGCAACATTAGCGTGGGCCATTTGATCTACAAGACATATTGTAAAGATTTTAGACTGAGTTCATGATAATTAAGTTCATCTAATCAAATTATTTAATGAACTCCCACTCGGACAGACATCCCTCTAGTCATCTAAGTCATACATGATCCAAGTCAACTAGGCCGTGTCCGATCATCACGTGAGACGGACTAGTCATCATCGGTGAACATCTTCATGTTGATCGTATCTCCTATATGACTCATGTTCGACCTTACGGTCTTCCGTGTTCCGAGGCCATGTCTGTACATGCTAGGCTCGTCAAGTCAACCTAAGTGTATTGCGTGTGTAAATCTGGCTTACACCCGTTGTATTCAAACGTTAGAATCTATCACACCCGATCATCATGTGGTGATTCAAAACAACGAACCTTCGCAACGGTGCACAGTTAGGGGGAACACTTATTTAAGCTACCGTCATTCTAAGAAAATAAGATGTAAAACATGATAAACATCACATGCAATCAAATAGTGACATGATATGGCCAATATCATTTTGCTCCTTTTGATCTCCATCTTCGGGGCACCATGATCATCATCGTCACCGGCGTGACACCATGATCTCCATCATCATGATCTCCATCATCGTGTCTTCATGAAGTTGTCTCGTCAACTATCACTTCTACTACTATGGCTAACGGTTTAGCAATAAAGTAAAGTAATTACATGATGTTTATGTTGACACGCAGGTCATAAATAAATTAAGACAACTCCTATGGATCCTGCCGGTTGTCATACTCATCGACATGCAAGTCGTGATTCCTATTACAAGAACATGATTAATCTCATACATCAAATATATCATTCATCACATCCTTTTGGCCATATCACATCACACGACATAAGCTGCAAAAACAAGTTAGACGTCCTCTAATTGTTGTTGCAAATTTTTACGTGGCTGCTATAGGTTTCTTAGCAAGAACGTTTCTTACCTACGCCAAAACCACAACGTGATATGCCAATTTCTATTTACCCTTCATAAGGACCCTTTTCATCGAATCCGATCCGACTAAAGTGGGAGAGAAAGACACCCGCTAGCCACCTTATGCAACTAGTGCATGTCAGTTGGTGGAACCTGTCTCACGTAAGTGTACGTGTAAGGTTGGTCCGGGTCGCTTCATCCCACGATGTCGCCGAATCAAGATAAGACTAGTAACGACAAGTAAATTGACAAAATCGACGCTCACAACAACTTGTGTTCTACTCGTGCATAGAAACTACGCATAAACCTGGCTCTGATACCACTGTTGGGGATCGTAGCAGAAATACAACATTTTCTACGCATCACCAAGATCAATCTATGGAGTCATCTAGCAACGAGAGAGATAGGAGAGAATCTACATACCCTTGTACATCGCGCACGGAAGCGTTCAAGAGAACGGGGTTGATGGAGTCGTACTCGACGTGATCCAAATCACCGATGATCCTAGCGCCGAACGGACGGCACCTCCGCATTCAACACACGTACAGAGCGAGGACGTCTCCCGTACCTTGATCTAGCAAGGAGGAGGGAGAGGTTGAGGAAGAGAGCTCCAATAGCAGCACGACGGCGTGGTGGTGGTGGAGCAGCAGTACTCCGGCAGGGCTTCGCCAAGCTCTTAACGAAGGAGGAGGTGTTGGGGAGGGGAGGGGCTGTGCCTTGGATGTGGTGTGCAGCCCTCCCCTCGCCCCTCTATTTATAGGGGAAGGGGGAAGGGGGCCGGCCCCTTCTAGATGAGATCTAGAGGGGGGGCGGCGGCCAAGGGGAGGGGGCTTGCCCCCCAAGCAAGGGGGGCGCCCCCTCTAGGGTTTCCCCCCAAACCCTAGGCGCATGGGCCCAAGGGGGGATGCGCCCAGCCCACTTGGGGCTGGTTCCCTTCCACCTACAGCCCATAAGGCCCTCCGGGAGAGGTGGCCCCTCCCGGTGGACCCCCGGAAGCCCTCCGGTGGCCCCGGTACAATACCGATATGCCCCCGAACTTTTCCGGTGACCGTATGACAACTTCCCACATATAAATCTTTACCTTTGGACCATTCTGGAACTCCTCGTGACGTCCAGGATCTCATCCGGGACTCCAAACAACATTCGGTAATCACATATAAGTCTTCCTAATAACCCTAGCGTCATCAAACCTTAAGTGTGTAGAGCCTACGGGTTCGGGAGACACACATAACTGACCGAGACGACTCTCCGGTCAATAACCAACAACGGGATCTGAATACCCATGTTGGCTCCCACATGCTCCTTGATGATCTCATCGGATGAACCACGATGTCGAGGATTCAATAAATCCCGTATACAATTCCCTTTGCCTATCGGTACGATACTTGCCCGAGATTTGATCATCGGTATCCCGATACCTTGTTCAATCTCATTACCGGCAAGTCTCTTTACTCATTACCATAACAAATCATCCCGTGAACAACTCCTTGATCACACTGAGCTCATTATGATGATGTCCTACCGAGTGGGCCCAGAGGTACCTCTCCGTCACACGGAGTGACAAATCCCAGTCTCGATTCGTGTCAACCCAACAAACACTTTCGGAGATACCCGTAGTGCACCTTTATAGCCACCCAGTTATGTTGTGACGTTTGGTACACCCAAAGCATTCCTACGGTATCCGGGAGTTACACAATCTCATGGTCTAAGGAACTGATACTTGACATAAGAAAAGCTCTAGCAGACGAACTACATGATCTTGTGCTATGATTAGGATTGGGTCTTGTCCATCACATCATTCTCCTAATGATGTGATCCCGTTATCAATGACATCCAATGTCCATGGTCAAGAAACCGTAACCATCTACTGATCAACGAGCTAGTCAACTAGAGGCTCACTAGGGACATGTTGTGGTCTATGTATTCACACATGTATTACGATTTCCGGATAACACAATTATAGCATGAACAATAGACAATTATCATGAACAAGGAAATGTAATAATAACCATTTTATTATTGCCTCTAGGGCATATTTCCAACACGCGCTGCTGCTAGCCTTTTCCCTAGTAGTGTATGGACAATATTCAGTTTAAAAAATGCACACACTATGCTCTGCCTACCAAGTTACACTATCAAGATTCATCAGTGCTACATGTGTGCTGCATTAGTGACACATGTTCCTATGATGCAGAACTTGATAGTACATTGCAAATGCTTCAATCAGTTCATTACACCCCTACCACTTGATGCACAATTTGGATGTCGAGGTTACTGTCAGTACCTCTAACATGCTAGCTTCAGTACAAGCCAATATGCTACCTCTAATATGCATGAGTTATAGATGAAAAAAGAGAAGGCATGCATCAGTTTTATATATAGGCATATCCATACATATCTGAAGTTCAATGTTCAATTTGCAAGCAGTCCACCAATTGTTGATGCATCCGTTTTATATATATGCATATCCATACATATCTGAAGTTCAATGTTCAACTTGGAAGCACTCCACCAACTGTTGATGCATCAGTTATAGGGGAAAAGATAAAAAACTTTCCATAACAGATGAAGTTCAATTACAGTTTAGAAGCAGTGCTGATGATCAGTACATCAGTGCTGAACATGTACATTCATCAGTTTAGAGATAAAAGTTTAATAACGGCCAGTGATGCAAGTTCAACATGTACATTGCCTTCAGTGCATTACATGTTACCCATAGCATGTATACGACAAAAATGCAGAAAAGATTAATCCGAAAATTGTTGAATGTCATTGGAAAAATATGCAAGGCAACACACGCAGCGAGGGGTTGATGAGCCAAGAAGATACGGGGCACCGCCTAGTTGGGCAACACCAGAAATAGCACCTGGATACTTCAACAATACAGGCAGATTTCAAGCTACACCTGAATCATCAGAAGCGCAGACAAGTTCTTCTATGCAGCAAACACCGATATCTGGGAATACAAGCTTTTCCACTACTGGGTTGCAACAAGGTCAAAAATTTCCCCAACAACAAATGTTTTCATTCCCTAGCGCATGCAGAAAGGCAAGGACACACAGGCTTCCACCAGTCGCTCCGTCAACATCAATCATCCGTGTTGCAAAAGTTGTTTCAACCGGAAGGCCAAGCCAAAGAGACAGACATTTTGGCAACTCTAGCAGGGTCCAAAGTACAAGATATGAGCCGTATAGACAAGAGCAACCTCACAACAAATCTGAGGGGAGACAGACATACAATGAGAGACGGGGAGCTTCGTCCACATTGCTCCCTCCAAGAGATGCATTGCTGCATGTGCCAAGGGTGACACCACCCGTGCCCATACACCAGGATGAATAGCAAACACCGGAGGCAGCACAGAGCTACACACGTGTAACTATCAATTTAAAACAAAAACGTACAGTAACAGTCCATAACATGGTACTGTGGCAACCCCACCTAACATTAAAATAACTGTGTTTTTGTTTTGTTCACTGTTGCGTGCAGCCACCTAACATCGAAGCTTACGTTGTGCCAAGGCTAGAGATGCGCTTTAAAACTTTCAAATAAGCAAAGGACTTCTACAACATCTATGCAAAGCACATGGGTTTTGCTGTTAGGGAAGGCTCCAAGGTTAAGACCAGAGTCTTCCTTTATTGCACATGCTATGGAGTCTATGAATTGAAGATGTCAGAAGCAAATAGACAGCGGAACAAAACAACAGACAGGACTAACTACGGGGCTAAAATGAGGCTGAAGACGGAAAAGGATGGAACACTTGTCATAAAAGAGATAGCATGGGAACACAACCACAGGCTACAACTCTCCCCGCAAATGCTTGTCTTCTTGCACTCCCACAAAAACTTTGAAAAAACAATTTTGGAGTACGTCAAGTACCTGCAGTTCAAAGGCGTTGAGCACGCGCAAATCATGAGCATACTGGGTGGCGATGACCCCAGTAGCTACTTCCTCGAAATGAATGCCAAAGACCTGATTAACCTGTAAGTACAAACTTGTTATCCCCCCATAAACCCCCTCCGTCTTGTTTCCTCTGTCAATACAAACATATTACGCAACGCATGACCTGACGCCAGTTCAACATGCATTTTTAATGACTGTTCACCTTTAATATGCAGAAAAACAAAGAATTCAAGGATGGATGATGTGGCTGATGTCCTAAAGACTGTCAACTTCTTTAGGGAGATGAAAGCTATAAACAGGGAATTCCTTTGTGACATGCAACTTGATGAGTCCGACAGAGTTAATAACATATTCTGGGCGAATGCAAGCTGCCGAGGGGCGTATTAGGACTTTGGTGACTGCGTAACATTTGACACCACATATAAGACCAACAAGTACCATATGCCACTTGGGGTGTTGGTGGGTACTAACAACCACTTACAGACTACATTCTTTGGTTTCACCCTGATAAGAGAAGAGGATGCAGGTTGATTCAAATGGTTGTTCAAGACTTTTTTAAGGTGCATGAGAGGGAAGGCTCCTACATGCATCCTCATAGGTACAACCGCCAAAACCACCCCCAACCACCACCCCCAAAACTTAGTTCTATTGGTACATATGCACCACCATCCGCTGACCACTCCACGTCTCTTTTCTCATTACCAGACCAGTGCCCGACAATGGCTTTGGCGATCCCATATGCTTTCAAGAACAGGGTACACAAGTTGTGTCGCTGGCACATTATTAAGAAGTACAGGGAACACCTCGCATACCTGTACAACCTCCATGAAGATTTTAAGGATGAATTCACATCAATGCTCAACTAGCCCCTCATGCCAACTGAGTTTGAGGCTGCCTGGAAAGGACTCATGGAGAAGTACAACCTCCATGATAATGCCACGATGGTGGGCATGTGGAACGAGCGTGAGAGATGGATATCATCCTACTTCAAAGAAATTTTCTGCGCCAAAATCACGTCCACACAACGAAGTGAGAGCATGAACTATGTGCTCAAGAAGAACTTCATAAGTGAGAGACAAAACCTCCACCAGTTTGTCAGCCAGGTAAACTCCTGTGTCAAAACCAGGAGGCAAACGGAGAACCAGGAGACAATGGGTAATCGGGTATAGCTCTATCACCTCTCATTAGACAAAATAACATGCTTACTAAAGTAGAACTTTATTAGTTAGACAAGTTTTTGATTCGAGAAAACTAATAATTTGGTCATCACTCTTGCATGTGCAGAAGGAACAAAACACACTGACCTTCTATGGGTTTGACACCCAGATGGCAAAGCTTTACTCACGAGCTGTGTACAACGAGATCAGAAATAGGCTAAAACTGAGCACTCTCTTCACGGCGACAGAGACGAAAAAGCCCACAAAGTACCTCGTGCGCTACAACAACCCGCAAAAACTATATGTGTGGGTTCAGCACGCGTTCCAGGTGGTTGCAGACCCCGTGGGAGAAACATATGAGTGCGAGTCCAAGCTATGGAACCACACATGTAAGGACTAAAAAAAGATGTTACATACTAAACTACTTTCTTTGCAAAGTTTTTGTTCGAAAGAAATGACAAAAAAACATGCACCTCCTCCCAAAAAAATACAGGTCTTTTCTGCGTGCATGTCCTGTGCATGATGCAGACAACTAAGGCTGCCAGCGTTCCAGAGAAATACATCCTCAAGAGATACACCAAACGCCCAAACATCCAGCCAACATTCAACAGAAATGACTTGAGGATAGTAGCGTCAAACAAGGCATCCTAATAATGCATTGAAAGCTCACTCCTGACGCTGAACATGAGGGTGCACAGAAAAAGCTTGAGAAGCCAAGAGCAAATGGCGAGGGCACGGGTCGTCATGGACAAACTTGAACAAGAACTCGACGCCATGCATTCTGCTGAAAACGGAGGTGTCGCGGGCAATGAGGCCATTGAGCAGGATATTGCTACAACGTTATCCGAGATGAACTATCTGGGAGCTATTGACCCGTTCGACAACGAGGAAGCGGAGCAACAGCAACCAAAGCTTGCCCATGTGCACACTCAAGAGCACCAACATGCTCACATGCAAGACCATGAGCTTGATGGTGCTGTAGGCGAATAACATGACAACAGGACATCCTACCAGCAGTAGCAAGAAAGGGTGATTCAACCACACATATTCTCAAACTCAAAGGGGAGGAAGAGTAAGACGCAAGCAGCAAAAGCAGCGAAAGCAGCAGCCAAAAAGCCCCATCAGGCACGTGGAATTTGTCCCGGACGGCAGACCTCTCAGGATAAGGGCATGCGGATTCTGCAATGTCGTGACCAACCATAACTACCGCACATTCCCACTCCGCACAAATGCCACTGTCAACAAGCAAACGCTGTAGAAGCAGATTGGAGCCGCCCAGGTATCTACCAATGGAGACGACACATGTAGCAGCTACACTTGCCGCAAGTGTGGGGGAACTGATGGGCATAATGCTCGCACATGCAAAGTGGGCAAGGAGGTCAGTGGTGCTGAACAGAAATAGGGCAAGATGCAGAGTTCCAAAAAATCAAATGAAGATGATGAAGAAGAAGAGTTTCACAAGAATGACAACCAATCAGATGAAGACAATGAAGATGACAGTGTCGGGGATGAGGAAACTAAAACTAACAATGAAGCTGCCAAGGCTCAACCAGGAAAGGGCGCCGGCAAGGCACAAAATTCGGGGCCAATTCGGAGAAGCTCAAGACTGAACAATACATAGTGGTTATGCTGCTGCGTCAACTAAAAAATAAGCTTGTAGTCTCAGCTGCCTCGACACACAATGTGGAAACATTTCAGAAACAGTGTTCTTACCAAAACTTATTTAGCTTTATCGTCGATTTCTCGATCAGTACTATAGTTAACATACAATTTGTGATTTGTGCCTGCTGGACTAGTGACATTATTATGTAAACCAGTTGATAATCCTTTTGAATGCAGTCGTAAATACATTTGAAAAAGCTTATTTGGATTTATCTGACACAAACACTACTGTTGACCAGTAACTCAGCAAACATATGTTAAGGAAAATTTAAACTCTTGTACTACATCAGTACTGATAATTCTCAATCATCAGTACAAGGCAGAGTACACATCAGTACTGATATAATTTGTGATTTGTGCCCGCTGGACCAGTGACATTATTATGTAAACCATTTGATAATCCTTTTGAATGCAGTCACAAATACATTTGAAAAAACTTATCTGGATTTATTTGACGCAAACACTACTGTCGACCAGTAACTCGGCAAAAATATGTTAAGGAAAATTTAAACTCTTATACTACATCAGTACTGATAATTCTGAGTCGTCAGTACAAGGCAGAGTACACATCAGTACTGATATAATTTGTGATTTGTGCCCGCAGGACCAGTGACATTATTATGTAAACCATTTGATAATCCTTTTGAATGCAGTCAAAAATACATTTGAAAAAACTTATCTGGATTTATCTGACACAAACACTACTGTCGACCAGTAACTCAGCAAAAATATGTTAAGGAAAATTTAAACTCTTATACTACATTAGTACTGATAATTCTCAGTCGTCAGTGCAAATGCATAGTAAAACAAACACACCCGTGAACACCTCAAAAAAACAATGTTTTAAAAAAACAAAGCTATGTCTGCTTCTGCCAGTCCCAATTCGGAAAGACCATCATTACATAAAAATAATTACCTCAAGCAAAATGCAAATATAATACATCCTGTACTGATGAAAATCTAATTTATCTGTAAAAAATACTCAGAGATTATCTCACATTAGCATCACACATAGTCTCACTGGTATTTGGTAAGTTCAATTACACTTCAATCACCAGTGCAAGTACCACAGTAGAGGAGTACAGACCTCCATCATCACCAACCCTGACACGTGCAAGTGGGATAAGCAGCTGATAAGTATAGTTTGACAAGACGAATCTGTGCTACAGTAAAATGCCATCATCACCACCCCTGAGACATGCAAGTGGTGTTTAGCAGGTCATAAGTACAGCTTGACAAGACTAGTCAGTGCAGCAGTAAAAACCCTTTGACTTGGATGGTTGCTTCTTCCAGGCCACCACCCGCGCCACCCACTGAGCGATTGCCGCAAGAGACTGCAAACGGGGACCCCCATGACCACCACACCCATGCCCCCCACAAACCGCCTCCCACACATCCCCGTCAATGCACTGCAAAAAACCCCATTGTCTTCCATCTCTGCACTACTAGGGAAAACCTTACACACAGAATGTTACCAGTAGCGATTGTTAAAAAGAGGCGCTACTGCTACTTAGCAGTAGCGCTTCTGCTAGAACGGCGCTACTGTTACCGGCTTAGCAGTAGCACGTCAGGGACAGAACGCGCTACTACTATAATTGCCACACCGTTCCCGACGTGCTAGGTATAGTAGTAGCGCCCTTCTACAAACAGCGCTACTACTACGGATTTTAGCAGCAGCATGTTTTGCCTCTCCACGCTACTGTTAAAGCTGTTTTCACCTAACCCCCCGCGCGGCCAGACTTCCCTCTCCTCTGCTTCCTCCCCCAATTCTCCTCTACTATTCCTCGTCGCCTCCGCCTCGCCACCGTCTCCCCGACCCCGCCTCGCCGCCTTCTCCCCCGCCCCCGCCTTGCCTCCGCCTCGCCGCCGTCTCCCCCGACCCCGCCTTGCCGCCGTCTCCCCCGACCCCGCCTCGCCGCCGTCTCCCCGACCCCGCCTCGCCGTCGTCTCCCCGACCCCGCCTCGCCACCGTCTCCCCCGACCCTGCCTCACCGCCGTCTCCCCCACCCCCGCCTCGTCGTGCCTCGGTGCCGCCGTCTCCCCCGACCCCATCTCTCTCCCGCCCTCTGTAAGCACTCTCCCCTTCCGATCCCTCTTCTCTGCTTAGTATGAACCCTAGCTATTTAGTGCTAGTTAGTATGAACCCTAGGCTATTTTTAGTGCTAGTTAGTTAATTACTTATATGGTAATTAGGGCAGTAGTTCCTAGGTACTAATTAGTTAGTAAAAACTAGGTACTAATTAGGTATTAGGTACCATGAGTATTATTTATAGTAAGTTTATTTTTAGTAAGAACTAATTGAATTAATAGAACTCGTTAGTAAGGACTTGTTGCTATTTTTTAGTTAAAGCAATTTTCTCGCATCGACGTGGACGATGCCTATCCCGCATCCTCATCATCGAGTCGGCGGAGGACGACACCTGCTTGACCAGATGGGCCATGTCCGGGACCTGGCTCCGCCGGGGTGGTACTGGGAGACGCTACCTACCAGGGGGCGCAGGTTGGTGAGGAGCCAGCCTGTCATTGACCCGAACCTTCTTTGGTGGCGGTCGCGTGGGCCAGTGACGGTCCAGAGGCTCGAGGACTCCGCGGAGGTGGTGCGTCACCGTGTCAGTGAGGAGGACGCGCACGTCCGTCGTTACTTGTTTGCATTGGAGCACATGTTCTCTAATATCTGGCAGGTTCTCCAGGGATCTCACTGGAGCTATGATCCCGTGATGGTTCCTTCTCTGTGGGTGTCCACCGCCCGCGCCAATACCCGTCCTGTGCTAGGGTTTTAGTTGTACTAGTGATGTTATATGTATGACACTATTCGGGATGTATTAGTGATAATATTCGACGATGTACGGACGCATGAGATGATTTACTTTTGCTTATTGAATGCATGCTAATTTGAGTCCTATAAGATATTTTGAAATGTATATCTTGTGTTGCACAATATCCAAGTGGCTGGTCATGTTTGCAGGTTACACCTCCGAGTGGCCTATGTTTTGCCGGAGTGTTGATTCATTTTCGTTCCAGCAAATTTCAGGCGCTCGGTATGTCCTTTTTTAGCAAAGGTCATGCCGGATTTTTCCGTGAATTTTAGCATGACTTTTGCCAGAATATGTAGGAAATATCAAGTGCCCCAGATTTGTGTGTTGAGTATCCTGGTAGTTGTCTTCTGTCGATTTTCAATTAATGTTTTAACTATGAACATAGGAAATGTCTGACGACAAAAAGGATTTCGGTATTTGCAAATACTGCGAAGACAAGCGCGGCTTGTGCGACGGAATCTTCTTAGATGATGATATGCGCTTCAGCATCAAGCTGGACAATTACTTCGAAGTGGATACAGTAAGTCACAATGACATCTACTTCATTTGCTTCAACTTATATTTTTTTACTATTCTACTAGCGTATCCCCTGCCATGCAAGAATTTTTGTATTGGATAAGATAGGTTTCAGTCATACTATGGAGGTAAAGAATGTTTACTTGAAGACCGAGCATGGTTATATTTTCCATGCAGAATTATACAATTCAGACGACTACACCTATTTTGGATGCAAAACATGGCGAGCACTATGCAAGACTTATGCATTTGAGCCTGATATGGTTATCACCTTTGATATTCGTCCGGAAGATGATATTCAAGGTAATACCGACATCTGGATTGATGTGCAGACGCCTCCAGTTACACCATTATGTAAGTTTCTCAACCATATTTATGTCTTTGATATTGTTTATTCAAAAATAGTTGACAACTAATTTGTATTGTCAGCTTATTTCGGTGCAAGCAAACATGTCCAGCCCTTGGTAGACAGGACCTACTACTGTCCTGGAGCTGAACTAAACTGCGAGGAGCTAAGTCATTATGTTTCATGGCTTGAGGATCTTGATACTGTCAAGACAAATTTTCTTCCTGGACTTAGAAATGTTAGTACTGAAAACGTGCGACCAATAGTGTTCGTAATGAACTACGGTCACATCTATTTAGGAAGGATGGTAAGATTTTTACTATTTGTCCTTAGTGCATCTTTTCCATACATTATTTGTGAAGCTAAACTTCATTACTAAGTATGTTACCATACGATGTTCTTCAACAGGGACTCCCGATGAATGTTGTGCCTTATGGGATCGAGACTAAAGGTACCATGAGTATTATTAGCTTACGGCCAAGATATCCTACATGTTACTTTAGTGCATTCAAGATCAGCGATGAATGCTTAATAGTGCAAGACTGGACCAAATATGTGATGGGGGAGCGCAGAGAAGTACTAGGGGGTAGCAAACAGATGTGCTACCCAAAATTAGGAGACAGGTTCATCTGCATGCTCCAACTTGATCAAGGAGGAGAGCTACACATGTTTTATGTTATTTTACCTAAGAGAGAGCAGCAGGAGTGATTAGCTAGCTAGAAATGAGATTGAGGATGATGATGTGCTACACTATTACTATGATGATAAAATAGCTAGTGTTGGTGGTAATGACTACGATGATTATTATTAGCTAGTGTTGGTGGTGATTAGCTAGCTAGAATGAGAGTTTGAAGACGATGATGTGTGCTACACTATGACTATGATGATTAAATAGCTAATGTTGGTGGTAATGACTATGATGATGATTAAATAGCTTGTGTTGGCGGATTAGATTCAAGTGGAGGCAACATGTGGTGCACATCGAAAGTACTACTAGTCCAAACTAGATCAAGTTTGGATTTCTAGTATACTTTTGACATGCACCACATATTGCCTCCACTTGAAACTAATCCACCTTCATTTGACACACTGTTATGGATGTAATGATGTAAACCTCATAACTGGTATTGTACCAATATTTGTATGACGGCGCATAAATACACTAAAAAAAGAATACTAGTAGCGATGGATAGAAAACGCGCTGCCAGTAGTTACATTAGCAGTAGCGTGGGATTGAACAAACGCTGCAGCTACTTGTCCTAGCAGTAGCGCGTGCGGGCACGTGTTACTGCTAAGCAATAGCTGTAGCGCCTTATTAGTAGTGCCAGTACCCGCGCTACTGAGAGGCCCAAAACCCTCGCTGCTGCTAGGCTTTTCCCTAGTAGTGCTGCCTCATTGCCAGAAACCACCATTGCCCCTTCCATCTCCACTGCACACAAACCAAAAACTTATCTCTCCCAAGCCCACAACCGACGGAGGAGGGCGATGGCGGAGGAACCGTCCGCCAAGGGTCATCAAGGTGAGCCGTCGAACAAGAGCAACAACCTCATCGACGTTCACGTCCCCAGCGAGAAGCGGGAGTACACCAAAACCCTCATAGGGGTTGAGCTCCACGGCAAGGAGACGCTGGAGATCATCTGCACCTGCAAACCAGACAAGGCCGATGAGGTGATCTCCGAGCTCTGGAGAAAGGCTTGCAGCTAGCGTCGTAGGATCGTCGACGTTGGTGTGCACTACACCAGGAAAGATGAACCTCCCCAAATGGCAGCAGTCCTACAGTTGTGCATAGACGAGCTCTGCTTGGTGTACCACATCGCAGCGACCACAAAATGGTGAGCCATCCTACTCATTTGCCCTGTTTGGTTTATCTGTTTTATTAGTACTGTCTCCTAAAAATTTCATCAGACTTGTTTCCCAACTAGATGTACTAGTGTGGTTTGTGAAAAGTGGATGCACTACTGCATTTTCTCAAGTAGATACACTATAAATGCATTTTTGAACCTGATGCACTGGATTACTATTTGGAAAATCTTGCGGAAGATTAATTTCTAAAATTGATGGACTAGTTTATTTTCTGAACTTGATCCAATAGTGTAGTTTCTGTACTCGATGTATTAAAAAGATGTTTCTGAACTTGGTGTAGTGAAGTATTTTCTGAATTTGATCTAATGTTATTTTCATAAGAAAATAAACTAAGGACTTGGAGAAGCACTGGTTATGTCTTATCAACAAAAGTTAACTAAACTAGTACCAAAGCAGAACATACAACATTGAATGAAACTATGTATAATTCAAAAAGAAAAATAACATGATGTACTTGAATTTAATTTCAGAACTTTTTTTACTAGTTTTTGAAGTACATTCATCCATTATTTATCCTACATAGACAACTACATCATGGATTCATCAGTTGTAAAACAAAACAAAAATGAATAATTCAAACATCGAAGTAATGCTAATTTTCAAAATGTCTCTCCCCTTGCAGGCCCAAGCGCCTGAACGACATGCTGCAGCATGAGACGTTGTTCACATTTGCCGGTTTCAGCATTGAAAGCGACAATGAGAAGCTGAAGTTGTCCGGTTTGGAGATTAACCCCAACAACTTCATTGACATTCAACACAAGTGGAGAGTTTCATACACCGGAAAAGAGTACGACTCCTTGACTGATGTTGCAGCCAGCATCATCCACCCATTCTACAAAGGCATGAAGAAGAACATCAACACGCAGGAAGACCACAAACTGTGGGGGACCAGCCCACTGCTAGACAACCTCATCGAGTACGCAGGAGTAGATGCGTACACCACGTACAAGTCATGGATCATAATCGACTACATCACAGATGGTTCGGAATTTGCAAAAGAGCGGGAGGCTGAGAAATTCTACGACCACCACTATTGCCCCTTTATGGGATGAAGATACATCAGAGCCTGCCTTCGTTTTCCTTCCGCTTGTGCTTGACTTTTATCTTGTTGTTTCGAATTGGTAGTTTGCTCTTGTTGGGTTGAACCAGTATGATTTTGTCGTGCTTTTCATCGTTGAACAAGTTACTTATGTCATCAAGTACAATGTTCTGCGTGTTTCATTATATAAGTTTGGTAGCTTCATATGTTGTTAATCCATCATAATTCAAAAAGTTGCTTCTGAATGGAACTTTGTGGCTGCTCTAAAGTACTAGTTATGAAGCAACTGATCACACAACGTTGTTCCATGTCTAGTTTCAATTCAGTATTGTATAGAAAACATAACGTTGAAAATAATCAGCACAATTTGAGTTGCTTAACAACACTTCAAAAGTTGAAGCAAAGATTCTTAGTACTTCATGTAGTGTTCTCATTCATATGTAGCTGCTAGAAAATTAACAAGTACTACAAACAAAAAAAGTTAAGAAGCATCAGCACACACTTATGTTGGTCGCTTTTAGATTAAGAATGACAGTACTACTACACTTGATCGGACAATACATACTTACTACAATAAAAAGTACAAAGAAGCATCAGTCCGTAAGCGCTACTATGAATGGACTATCAGTACAACTAAGTCTACACGCAAGTACCATAGTTCTGAAAATGACACCAGAAGACCCTTGAGAATAATCACAAAAACAAACACAAAACAGAAGGCAAAAAATTCAAATGAAAAATATTACACTTTCACAAAACTGACAAGAAGTAGAACAAAAAACTATCAGTCCAAGTTACTCGTGGAGTCAAGTACTAGATTCAAACAAACAAAAAAAGAAAAAATTGACCGCCCAAGGTCAGGCGCAGGCCCTGTCGCTTCTAGATACTTGAACTTGAGCCCATGGGCGAATCCCTAGTAATCCGCACAACACAGGGCCCACCGACCAGGGCCCAGAGGTCATGAGAGAGAGCGAGCGCCGTGTATAAGCGCTCAGGTAAGTGTTCAGAGGAGTTCGAACAGTGAGCCTCGGCTGCGCTTATAAACAGGTCCGGAGCCCCCTCGACTAGTGAGGTGGGACTAAACCCAGAGCGCATGCGCACACCGCACTGCACAGCCGCGCAGACGAGCTATCTGGGCTGGAAAACGGCCCAATAGCCTCCATCGACTACAACCCCAACAATAAGCCTAGTTAAACAAACCAGAGGGCGGGGCAAAGAAAAATATAAACTACAAGAAAAATGTTCAAAACTGAAAATATATAAATTCAAATACTAGTTCGCAGGCAATAACTTTAAATACGAAAAATATAAATGAAAATAATTTTAGCTCTGCACCACGGATGATAAAAAAAGAGGAGAAAATATGATACAAAAACAATGAACCTCTAAAAAGAAGAGAACTTAATAGCCTATCTGTTAAATGTACATAATTTAAAAAACCAAATTAAATATTACTTTCAAGTTCAACTACTAAAATGCAAAAGGTTCAAACATATAAAGTTTGTCAATTATGCTAAATTCCTTATTTATATAAAGTCTGAAAAGTTCAACTACTAAAATAAAAGAAGTTCAAACATATAATGTTTGTCAATTTTGTCAATTATGCTAAATTTCTTATTTATAGAAGTTCAAATAGAATTTATTTGTCAATTCTGCTAAATTTATTATTTATATAAAATTTGTCCACACCTCAAACGAACGATCTGGTTGTAAAATAATCTCAATCCCCCAACCCACCCAAAAAACCAAAAAAACTCAGTTCAAACATACATATGACATCAGTACTAAAAAAGCAGGATCAGCGAGGCCACTCACACCACTGTGACACCAAATTTCAAAACCGCACACTGTATGAAATTACATTTCAGTTCACACATCACTAAACCTTAAGTGCACTAAAATGAGAATACAAAAACTATAAAGGCCTAACTTAGGTTAGTACAGATGAAAATAAAATAAGTACCAGTTTTGAGCAACAAATCTATAAACTAGTCTATAACCCAGGGCACTGAAAAAATGTTTTGAGATAAACTAGTCTATAAGACTTTAGTGGAAAAACAATACTTAACATCGACACGGAAAAACATCACAAATCATACGTCACCTAAATAGTGCAAAATGCCATCATCACAACCCCTCAGACGTGCAAGTGGGGTTTAGCAGGTCATAAGTACAGCTTGACAAGACTAGTCAGTGCAGCAGTAAAACCCTTTGACTTGGATTGTTGTTTCTTCCAGGCCACCACCCGCGCCACCCACTGAGCGGTTGCCGCAAGAGACTGCAAACGGGGACCCCCACGACCACCACACCCATGCCCCTAACAAACCACCTCCCACACATCCCCGTCAACGCACTACAAAAAACACCATTGTCTTCCATCTCTGCCTCATTCATAGAACCACCATTGCCGCTTCAATCTCCACTGCACACAAACCAAAAACTTCTCTCTCCCAAGCCCACAGTCATCGGAGGAAGGCGATGGCGGAGGAACCGTCCGCCAAGCGTCATCATGTCGAGCTGTCTGACAAGAGAAGCAACCTCGTCGACGTTCACGTCCCCGGCAAGAAGTGCGAGTACACGAGAACCCTCACAGAGGTTGAGCACCACAGCAAGGAGACGCTGGAGATCGTCTGCACCAGTGAATCAGACAAGGACGACGAGGTGATGAGCATGCTTAGGATGAAGGGCGGCAGCTTGTATTCGAGCTTCATCGGAGTTGATGTGGAGTACACCAGCGATGATGAACCTCCACAAATGGCGGCAGTCCTGCAGTTGTGCATTGAGGAACTCTGCTTGGTGTACCACATCGCAGAAGCCACAAAATGGTAACCCATACTACTGTTCATTCATCTATTGTACTAGTACTACTCACTAAAAACTTCATTAAACTAGTTTCCCAACTAGATGAACTACTATAGTTTCTGAAGTGGATGCATGAGTACATGTTTCTCAAGTTACATGCATTTCTAAAACTGTGAAGTGGATTGTTTCACCAGATTAGCATCTAAAAAATGTTTATAGAATTCTGAACTTGATGCACCAAATTAATTTCTGAACTTGATGTACTAGCATAGATTCTGATCTTGATGCACTAGTATAGTTTATAGAATTGATGTATTAAAAGTTGTTTGGTGAAGGGGTATAGGTCCGTATCTTGATGCACATGTTTCTCAAATTAATTTCTGAATTTGATATAGAATTGATGCACAAGGATGTATCAAGCACTGGTATAGGCCTTTTATTCAACAAAAAATAAAACTAAACTTGAATCAAGGAGCACATATATCATTGAATCTGGTTGTCGGTGTCAAAACCGGCGGACCTCGGGTAGGGGGTCCCGAACTGTGCGTCTAGGCGGATGGTAACAGGAGACAAGGGACACGATTTTTTTACCCAGGTTCGGGCCCTCTCGATGGAGGTAAAACCCTACTCCTGCTTGATTAATATTGATGATATGGGTAGTACAAGAGTTGATCTACCACGAGATCGGAGAGGCTATACCCTAGAAGCTAGCCTATGGTATGATTGTTGTATATGTCCTACGGACTAAACCCTCCGGTTTATATAGACACCAGAGGGGGCTAGGGTTACACAGAGTCGGTTACAAGGAAGGAGATCTACATATCCATATTGCCAAGCTTGCCTTCCATGCCAAGGAAAGTCCCATCCGGACACGGGACAAAGTCTTCAATCTTGTATCTTCATAGTCCAACAGTCCGGCCAGAGAATATAATCTGGCTGTCCGGATTCCCCCTAATCCAGGACTCTCTCAGTAGCCCCTGAACTAGGCTTCAATGAAGATCACTCCGGCGCGCAGATTGTCTTCGGCATTGCAAGGCGGGTTCCTCCTCCGAATACTTCATAGAAGATTTTGAACGCGAGGGTCGTGTCCGGCTTTGCAAAACAAGTTCCACATACCACCGTAGAGAGAATAATATTTTCACAAATCTAATCTGCTGACGTATTCCGTAGCGTGACATCACACCACAGCCAAGCCTTTTTCGAATCGTTTTTTGCAGTCCACCTCAGCGTGTTTCGCGAGGCGGTTTCCTTGGCACGTCTTGTCGAAGCAGAGATCGTGTCCCCTTATCACGGGATTCTCATTAATACGGACGTGGGTAACCCAATCATGCCTGTTGGTATGTCCTCTCGATCGAAGGTAAGCCCCAAACGGTCACAAGGAGGGCTCTCGGTATTCAACCTCTTTATAAAGGGACCGAGGCATATTTTTCTTTAGATCCTCATCAGATCCGCCTCCCGCCTCGAGTACCAACACCCAAAGCTTAGGTTTAGGCGCTTCGGACCTCGAATCATGTCTGGATCCAACCCCCAAGGTCGATGGATGCCTTCCTCCGTAACGGAGGAAGACGTGGTAAATCTAAGGGAGGCCAGGTACCTGATCGGTGAAATCCCGCATAGGCTGCCTACCCAAGGGCAAGTTATCCCTACTCCCAAGCCCGGTGAGAGCGTCGTGTTCGTATCTCCCTTCCTCCGAGGGCTAGGCTTCATGCTAGATCCCTTCGTGAGGGGACTGATGTTCTATTATGGGCTAGACTTCCACGATTTAGCTCTGGATTCCATCCTCCACATCTCATCGTTCATCGTCGTGTGCGAAGCTTTCCTCCGGATTACCCCTCACTTCGGACTATGGCTCACAACCTTCAAAGTAGAACCGAAGATGATCGAGGGTCAGCACGTGGAGTGCAGCGGCGCCGTAATAAGCAGAATCTCCGATGCCCCATGGCCCGAGGGCTCTTTCCATGAGGTGCCTAGTTTATGGCAACAAAAGTGGTTTTATATCACAGCTCCCCGAGGTACCAAGTGGGTGGCCCCACCTGTCTTTTGCTCGGGTCCTCCACCACGACTATTGTCATGGGTCAACAAGGGGCTGGACTGGGGGCCAGCAAAGGATGTGCCCACGCTGCAGGGCCGCATTCGAGACCTCCTCGAGAGAGATATCAGTCTGGTCATTGTGATGCAAGTCATGCTAATTCGCTGAGTCCTGCCGTGCAAACGTCGTCCGCTCCGCCTGTGGGAGTTCAATCCGGAGGGACCGCGAGTTCTTCAACACTTCCTCGGCATGACGCCTGATGAGATGTACAGATTGCTCTTCGGATCACAAGTTATGTGTCCGGACTCCACCGAGGACGCGGGTCTGAGCTGCAATCGCCCGGATACCCAAGTAAGTAGCCCTGCATCCGAATACTCCTATCTGCTTATTTATTGCAACATCGCCCTTAAAAGGGCCGCTTTTAACCAGGAGTGGATAGCGAAGGCAAAGTTGATCAGGTGTTCGGCCCCCCTCCCTGAGACTTTGCCAGACCCTGTGTTAACCAGGATGCTGGAGATCGCGCCTTATCCAACGCTTTCGGTCGAAGATAAAGGGGGAGACAAGCAAGCTGGCGCCTCCGGGGAGGAGGTTAACTGGAAGGGAGGAATCGAAACTTCCTCCCCCCAGGGAAAAAATAGGAACGCCTCTGAGGACCCGGAGACAATGGTCCCAAAACGGGGGAAGAAATCTTCGCCAGAGGGTCCTGCACCGGGGGACACCCCGGCCGCACCATTCCCTCATGGGAATCAGCCCTCTATCGAGCTGTAAGTAAAAGGGTACTTAATAACAAGGAAGAACCTTGCTTTACGTCTGAGGAAAATAACTAAGGCCTTTATCTTTGAAGTTCAGATCTTAGCCCTTCCTAGCAGAGCTCGTCTTTGGGGGATCTTCTTCCGAAGATGATGGAGAGCGGAACGCCTCCTCCTGTCGTACCGCCTCATGAGGCGGGCGACCCCGAGGTGTTGTCGCGGAGGGTTTCTCCTGATCCGGCGAGGCCAGAAGGTAGTCATGCGGCCGCCCAAAACCCTCAGTATCCGGCTTTTGAAGAGAGCAATCAGAAGAGTCCGGTACCGCCTGGTATGCAGTCAGACGTACTGAGGGATCTGCTAGAGCGAGCAGTTATCTCAGAGGAGCACCGCACATTAATGGGTGCGGTAATTGAAAGGATTTCGTCCGCGGAAAGCGGGTTGCATGAAGTTGTCATGATTCTACTGACGGGCCTTGAGGTATGTGAAATGATGTACCATTTTGACAGTGCCGCTTACTTTAAGATGCGCCCTATGTAGATAGTAGCCCTTGAGACTCTGGGTGCGAGCGGAAACGACGGCGCGCAGAGGATCATAGTCCCAGGCTTAATTTTGCCGCCTTAATATACATGTGGCGAAGTGTCCGGTGGCCAGCCGGACTGCTGAATTTGCCGAGTTAAAATGGCAACTAGACGTGGCAGATGCCGACATCATGCTTGTCAACAAGAGGCTTGACGAGGCACAAGGTATTTGATTTCTACGGAGACACATGGTAAGAGAAGCATGATGCCAGTATCTATAACATGTGTGTTTAATGCAGATGGAGCTGCGGCCGTGGAGAACCTGCAGGCAGAACTTGCCCGAGGCAAGGAACAAGCCAGAAAAAGTGATGCGGCTGCCCGAAAGGCAATAGAGGAGCTGAAAGCCGAACAGGCTGCTCACTGCCAAAGAAAGGAGGAAATGGCCAAGATGGCTGTGGAATTGAAAAACGCAACCGACCGTTACCAGCTTCTTGAAAAGGAAGATCAAGCGAAGAAGACAGACCTGGAGAAGGCCATGGTGGTGGCCAAGGATACCCGCTCTGCGATGAGAGTGATGAAGGAGGAGTTGCGTCAAGCCGGAGATATCGCGGCTGGGAAGCCTTATATGCTACGGATGAAGTTTGGAGATCCTAAATATGCTCCTTTGGACCGGCTGTGGAGCTCTGCGGACGCATATTTGGATTTGGCGGCGAGTGCTGCCGATGCGGCCGAACACTTCTGAGATCAAGAAGATCGTGAAGTGGAGAAGCTATTCTGGTCCCAGTTTAACCGTCCCGAGCATGCGCTTCCATTGACTGATCGGCTGGCCGAATGGGCCGAGCTAAATAGGTTATCCTGACTCGCCATGAAGTATGTTGTGGACCACCTGTGGTCGGAAAGGCCAAAGCCGAAGAGTTACTTTAGTTTGGTGCAGCACTTCCTTGGTGCGGTGCCTCATATCAACGCGATGAAGAGGTCGGCGTGCGTAGAGGGTGCGCGGATGGCCCTTGCCCGTGTGAAGACATACTGGGCAGAGATGGAACCCACCGTTGTTGCAGCCCAAGATTCGGACGGAAGCCGAGTACCTGCCGAGCACTACTTTCAAGAAGTTCTTGAAGGCGCTCGTTTGATAGAGACGCAGTGCTCGAAGAATATTATGTTCTAATGACATGTATTCTCATTGAAAACAATGTTTTTGCTTAGATGTAAGGGCTATTTTATACTTGTGTCTGCAAGAATTATGATACCTCCTGTGCGGCCGTTTATGTTTATATGTATATAACCTGAAAGATGGCAGTCGTCGGCTTCAGCCCCCACGCATACAATGTGGGGGTGTTCACAGAAGACGCATATTCACACTTTACCCAACGTCTTGGTCCTTTAAGGAGGTGACAGTGGAGTGAACTAGGCAATCAGACTATAATGCTTTATCACTTTCACTTAGCAATAGGAGTTTGACAGTGGGGCTACTATATAGACCCTGGTGGCTCCACGCTCATCCGAATTCGGGGCGCGTACATGCCCGGCCGGGAAACGGCCCTTCGTTAAGGTGGAGGAATCCCGAAGATTCCGCTAGGTCATCGAGTGGTTGACTAGTCTCACCCTATATCATGACAGTCAGTTTTCGGCTTTCTCTACTGAGGTGCTCGCCTGGCCAACCGAGGCACAATCGCAGTAGTTCTCCTGGTGCCGCCTTAGCCGATACAGCGGAACGTAAGGCAGCAAAACACAGGAGTCGAGCAAACCCAACATTTGACCAAAGACATGATTTGGAGCTGATGCATATAAGGCCAAACTCGCGACGCGAAACACTCCCTAAGGTATTCGGTCTTTATGATTTTAAACGGGCTGAACAGTGCCCTTTGTAATAAGCCCCTGGTGTCCGGGTACGTGCAATATTCTGACGTGGCCACATGCCAAGACGCCATCCTCGTTCTCAGTTGTGCTGAGAATTCGGGGGATGTGTATTAACAAGAGACAGTAAAAACGGTTTACGCAGGGTCTTAATCTAAAAAGAATCCTTGGAGCGGCTCCCTGCTGCACGTCTGCGCCTGTGTCTCCGTTGTGTCGTATCCTGGACGGGTGTAGCACGATGTTCATCTGTAAAAGAGAAGAACTTAGTTGAAAAGGCAATCGTGCAAAAATGTATGTTATATTAAACAAAGTAGAATTTAAGATGGGTAAAATTGAGCCTTATTGCCGCTTGTTTATATGCGTGGAGCCCCTGGCATAGGGGTGTATAGCCATAAGGCTTTTATCAATTATACATATAAGCCGGACTCGTCTAGCCGTGTCCGTGGTCTTAACGACTTGTTAGGTGCTCTGGTTGGTAAGGTAGTTTAGTGTGTGGCTGCCAAGGCAGCCGCACAGTCTTCCGCGCGCAAGGAGTGCTCAATATTTCCCTTTACTGAAATGATGCATCGTGGACCGGGCATCTTGAGCATGAGAGACGCATAATGCGGTATTGCGTTGAAGCGAGCGAAAGCTTCTCGTCCCAGTAGTGCTTGATAACCGCTTTCAAATGGAGCGATGTGGAAGGTCAGCTTTTTGCTACAGAAGTTTTCGGGGAAGCTGAAGATAACTTCCAGTAGGAGGGAGCCCGTGCAACGGGCTTCTGGGCCTGGCGTTACTCCTTTAAAGGAAGTATTGCTATGGCTAATTTTTGTTGGGTCCATCCCCATTTTGCGGATTGTATCCTGATATATCAGGTTTAGACTACTGCAGCCGTCGATTAGGACTCCTGTAAAGTGGTATCTGTCAATTATTGGGTCTAACACCAAGGCAGTCCATCCTGCATGCCGGATACTTGCAGAGTAGTCCCGATGGTAGAAGGTGATCGGTTTGGATGACCACTGGCGGAACTCCGTTGTGATAGGCCCTGGGGCACTTATCTCTATGGGCGCCACTTTGTTTCTCCCCTTTGTCACGTATAATACATTTACTGTTTTAACTTCTGGTGGGAATTTCTTCTGTTCCCCCGTGCTTTGTTTGCGGGGTTCGTCATCGTCTTCACTTGGTGTATCCAGCCCCTTGTGTTCGGCGTTGAGTTTGCCGGATTGCTTGAAGACCCAACATTCTCTATGGGTAGGATTTGCTGGTTTACCAGGGTTGCTGTGGATTTGACATATCTTGTCTAAAATCTTGTTTAGGCTGGACAGTTCGTCCCTGCTGCCTTTGAGAGGCCGCTTTTGCTGATCCCGCCGAGAGCTTTTGAATCCGGCGTTTACCGCCGTGCTCTTCGGGCTATCTTCTTTATTTTGGTGCTGGTTTTTGCTGCGTCGTGGCTTTCCGTTCCCGTCCCTGACTTCAAATGTACTTGGGTCACCTGTGCTGCGTTCCCAACCAGCTGTCCTCGCCCGCGCAAAAGCAGGTCATAAGGCTTGTTAATGCAGCCATTGTTCTCGGCTTTTCTTGGCCGAGATGCCTGGCGAGCCACTCGTCTCGAACGCTGTGTCTGAAAGCTGCTAAGGCTTCAGCGTCCGGGCAGTCTACTATTTGGTTCTTTTTAGTAAGAAACCTATTCCAAAGCTTTCGGGCTGACTCTCCGGGCTGTTGAGTTATATGACTTAAATCGTCTGCATCTGGTGGCTGGACATAAGTCCCTTGAAAATTTGCCCGAAAGGCGTCCTCGAGCTCTTCCCAACTTCCAATGGTGTTTTCGGGAAGGCCTTTGAGCCAATGCCGGGCTGGCCCTTTGCGCTTGAGGAGTAAGTACTTGATGGTGTGGAGATCGTCTCCTCTGGCCATGTGGATATGGAGGATATAGTCCTCAATCCAGACCCCAGGGTCTGTCGTTCCGTCGTATGCCTCTATGTTTACGGGTTTGAATCCCTCTCGAAATTCATGGTCCAGCACCTCATCGGTGAAACATAGGGGCTGTGCGGCGCCCCTGTACTTGGGTGTGCCGTGGTGTTTGGAATTTTGGTGTATTGTATTGCCTGTTTGAGCGCTCTTTCTTGGCCCGTAGATAGATTTGACTGGGCCGTCCTTTTGATACGAGTCCTCGTGTGGATCGTGTGTTGCCTTATGTGTGGCGTCGCTTGGCGCTCTATTTGGCCATGAGGTCGTCTATCCGACCGGATGGCTACTTTGTTTTTTGATTGGGGGGGGCTGTAAGGCCTCCTCATCAAATTCAGGCAGTAGCTTTCTCTTCGGGTTCTCTTTGTGTGGCGACTGACGCCGTATTTATCTGCGGTGTTGAGCACTTTAATCCATCTCATTCTAAGTGCATCCTCCGCGGTCTTGAGCTTCCGCTTCTGCTTTTTCAGGCTACGCGCAGTGGCGACGAGCCTTTTATGGAGGTTCTTCTGCTCTAGGCGCTTATCCGGCATGAGGTCATCCAGACTATTACTTTCTCCGGGGATGGGTTGTTCGGATTAATTATCCGTGTTGCCCTGGTTGGACGGTTGTTCAATGCCATGTTCGTCGTCCGCTGGCTCACCCTGCTCTATCGCTGGGTCTGTATGACCGTTGTTTCTATTGAGGCGGGGTTTGGAGTGGCGCTTATGCCACCACTTTGTCTGTTTTTCGAGGGAATGATCCTTCGTTGTGTCCCTCCGTTCCTCGTCGTCGCTTCCTTTGGGTGTGTCCACCATGTATACGTCGTGGGATGAGGTAGCAGTCCAGTGCTTTGCAGGCAGTGGTTCTTGTTCGTCTCCTGCATCGTCGTCCATACCTTCGTTGTCTTCGGAGTCGAAGTCGAGCATGTCGGTCCAATCATCGACTTTGGCTACGAAGTGGGTGGTGGGTGGGCATCGAATTTCTTTGTCATCCGCATCCCAATCCTATCGGTCATAATCCGGCCAGGACTCTCCTGACAAGGAGAGAGATCTCAGCGAGTTTAGTATGTCGCCGAAGGGCGAGTGCTGAAAGATATCCATGGCAGTGAACTCCATGACCGGCGCCCAATCGGATTTGATTGGTAGGGGCGTGGGTGGCTCGGAATCCGGAGTAGTGTCTAGCGGTCTGGAGTCATGGGCCTCGCAAAGGGTAACGCTGGTATTCGGCTCGATCGCCGTTGAGGCTGCGGCCTCCATGGCGGGGTCCAACCACCCGTCCATGGAGCGGTTGTAGGTGCGATCTCTTGAACATTGTCTGGTGGCAGAGCTAAATCATGCCCATCGTGACAGTGCGGCACACTCGGCAGGGGCTCGAATCCGGTGAAGATCGAGTTTCCGCGAATATCGGCCGTGTAGTTTAAACTTCCAAACTTGACCTGATGGCTAGGGGCGTAACTTTCGATCTGCTCTAGATGGCGAAGCAAATTGGCCTGCAGTGCAAAGCGAACACAAAAGTCTGTCCGGGGAGAAAAGTCTCACCCTGGACTGCATCGCTAATGATGATCGAAGGAGCCATCAAGCCTAATGATGACGACACAGAGGAACTCTCAATGAAAGCACCAATGTCGGTGTCAAAACCGGCGGATCTCGGGTAGGGGATCCCGAACTGTGCGTCTAGGCGGATGGTAACAGGAGACAAGGGACACGATGTTTTTACCTAGGTTCGGGCCCTCTCGATGGAGGTAAAATCCTACTCCTGCTTGATTAATATTGATGATATGGGTAGTACAAGAGTTGATCTACCATGAGATCGGAGAGGCTAAACCCTAGAAGCTATCCTATGGTATGATTGTTGTATATGTCCTACGGACTAAACCCTCCGGTTTATATAGACACCGGAGGGGGCTAGGGTTACATAGAGTCAGTTACAAGGAAGGAGATCTACATATCCGTATTGCCAAGCTTGCCTTCCACGCCAAGGAAAGTCCCATCCGGACACGCGACGAAGTCTTCAATCTTGTATCTTCATTGTCCAACAGTCCGGCCAAAGAATATAATCCGGCTGTCCGGATACCCCCTAATCCAGGACTCCCTCACTGGTAAAATGATTCTTGAATTTGGTGAAGCATTTGGTGAAGCACTAAAGATAGCAAAAAATAAAAATAACATGGTGTAGTCGAATTTAATTTCAGGACTTTGTGTACTAGTTTCTGAACTACTTTCATCCATGACTTATACTATATAAGCATCTACCTCATGGATTATCACTTGTAGAACCAAACAGTAGAAGAATTAAATTTTCAAAAAAGAAGACTAACTTTTAAATGTGTGTCTCCCCCCTTGCAGGCCCAAGTGCCTCAGAGACTTCCTGCAGGAGGAGAAATTGCACACATTTGTCGGTTTCAGCATTGGAGGTGACAAGCGGATGCTAACCAAGTCTGGTTTGGAGATCAACCCCAACAACTTCATCGACATGCAGGGCAAGTGGAAAGATCCAAAGACTGACAAATACTACGACTCCTTGGCTGATGTTGCAGGCGGCGTAATCCACCCATTCTACAGCGGCATGAAGAAGAAGATGGAAAGGGAAGACCACAAACTGTGGGGGACCAGCTCGCTGCCAGACAACCTCATCACGTATGCAGGAATAGATGCGTACGCCATGTACAATTCATGGAAGACAATCGACAACATCGTGACAGGTTGGGATATTTCAAAAGAGCAGGAGAATGACCCCTACTACCACTGCAACCTCACGGGATGAAGATGCATGAAAGTCTGCATTCGTGTTGCTCGAACTTCTGCCTGTCCTTAATATTGTTGTTTCAGATTTGTAGTTTACTTTCGTTATGTTGAACCAGCTACCTTATGTTATGTGTGTCAGGGTTTGAACAAGTTTGCCTATGTCTATCATGTACATCGTTTGCTTATGTCGTTCAGTAAGCTTGCTAGCTTCCTATTTTGTTCATCCATCATTTCACTACTAGGAAAAGGGCTATAGATGGAATTGACACTAATGGCGCACCAGACATGTGGTGCTCCATTACTATATACTAATGGCGCACCATGTGTTGGTGCGCCATTAGCGTGCAAATACTAATGGCGCACCACATCCACGGTGCGCCATTAGTAAAAAAAATTAAAAAAAAAGTTCATCAAAACTACTAATGGCGCACCGTGGGAGTGGTGCGCCATTACTAGTTGAACTAGTAATGGCGCACCACTCCCACGGTGCGCCATTAGTAAAAAAAAGTTTTTTAATTTTTTTTTCAAAACTACTAATGGCGCACCGTGGGAGTGGTGCGCCATTGCTAGTGCACCATTAGTAACTTGGCCACCACTTCCACCGAATGCACCCCCCCCCCCGGGGACCACCTTTTCAGTTTAAAAAAATAAACAAAAATGATGGAAATGTCAAAAAAATAAAAGAAAATAAGTTTCCCATGTGATATGTGGTCTAGTTGTTGTAAAAATTTACAAATATGAATTTCGACTTTATTTGCGAAATCTCTCGAGAATTTGTAAAATGGGCATAACTTTTGCATACAAACTCGGATGAAAAAGCTTTTATATGAAAAATCATCTACTCAAAAAGTTACATCCGAATTTAATCCGGGGAACCCCGTTAAACATTTTCAAAATCCTCAAAAACCTAACAGAAAAAAAGATACGGGGCTTTTAAGATCTGGAGAGGCAAAAAAATTCAAAAAAAAAATCAAACTTACTAATGGCGCACCTACCCATGGTGCGCCATTACTATCTTCCCGCCTTCAAAATTCAAAATAACTCAAAAAAATAAAAAAAAAGTTACTAATGGCGCACCTGCCCATGGTGCGCCATTAGTATCTTCCCGCCTTCAATATTCAAAATAAATCAAAAAAATAAAAATAAAAGTTAGTAATGGCGAACCTGCCCGCGGTGCGCCATTACTATGCCATATATATGGCTGGGCGTGGTCCTCTCCTCCTTCATTTTTCTCCTCCACTCCACCTCTCCTCCACTCCATCTCCTCCTCTCCTCCACTCCATCTTCCCTTCTCTCCTCCACCATACTACCCTCCTCCTCTCCGGCGACCTCCTCCTCCTCCTCCTCTCCGGCGACCTCCTCCTCCTCCTCTGCGGCGACCTCCTCCTCCTCCTCTCCGGCGACCTCCTCCTCCCTCCTCTCCTCCCCTCCCCTCCCCTCACGGTTTCTCCTCCCTCCTCTCCGGTGAGCTCCTCCTCCCTCCTCTCCGGTGAGCTCCTCCTCCCTCCTCTCCTCCCATCCCCTCATGGTTTCTCCTTCCTCCTCCCCGATGCTCCGTTGAACTCCTCTCCGGCGACCTCCTCCTCCTCCTCTCCGGCGACCTCCTCCTCCTCCTCTCCGGCGATGTAGGCGAGCGCCTCTCCAGTGACCTCCTCCTCCTCTCCGGTGAACTCCTCTCCGGCAAAAGAACACGGTAAAAGAACGTACAAGATCCAAAAATAGGAACAAAATTTGAAATAATATCGTGCCAAAAAACGAGCAAAAAAACGAGCAAAAAATGGGAAAAAAATCATGATCCAGATCCAAATTCAAAATTCAAAAATAGCAATGGCGCACGGTGGGGGTTAGACGGTGCGCCATTACTATTTTCCCGCCTTCAAATTTCAAAAATACTAATGGCACACCGTGGCCTATACTAATGGCGCACCACTGGCCTATACTAATGGCGCACCGTGGCCTATACTAATGGCGCACCAGTGGTGCGCCATTAGTATACCAGATACTAATGGCGCACCAGTGGTGCGCCATTAGTAAAAAATACTAGTGGCGTGATACTAATGGCGCACTAGTGATGCGCCATTAGTAGGCAAAACTGGTGCGCCATTAGTAGCCCTTTTCCTAGTAGTGTTTGAAGTTGAAGTAGGTTGAAGTTGAAACTTGATGGCTGCCACACAACACTAGTCATGCAGAAACAAAAACCACACATGGATATTTTCACAAAAAAACAATAAATAGTGGCAGACTAACAAAGGACAACAACAAATAGTAGACTTGGACGCTCAGTACAGCTTAGACATTTACGGTAGTACTATCACACTAAGAAATCAGTTTTTAGTTTCAGAAGAACACTAAAAAGACTAAGTTTCAGCCGAGGACAACATTCACTACTAACAGCATCGTGCTAATAGTATTTAGAAATTTTCTGAGTACTGCAACAGGAAAAGCAAAGAACAATCAGTACGTATTTCCTAGTCACTAGCATGCTACGACTAAGAGTTCCGGTACACTTGAACAAACGGTACATTCATTTAGAAAATATAAAAAGGAACAGGAAGATTCAGTTCGCATTCCATAGAACATCGACACACTAAAGAATAACAGTAATAGTACAAATGAAATCTCAGTTCAACTTAGTCTATAAGGCGAGTACTATGATCATACAAAACATTGTCGTGAGAAGAACCACGGCCTAGAAAAAAGAAGGCCAAAACTAAATCAAGAGGACGGATATCAGTTCGACCAAGGAGAAAAATTAGAAGAAAACAAAACAAAAGCATCATCCCACATTGACCAGTGAGGAACTAGTTTCAAACAACACAAGAAAATAAAATGATCAAAATACTAGCACAATTGAAATCTCAGTACAACTTAGTTTATTCGATAAGTGCTATGATGATACCAATTAATGCCTTGAGAAAGAAGGCTAAGACTCAACCAAATAGATTACAGTTCAACCAAGGACAAAAATCTATCATATATAAAAATTATTTGATGGGTTCACCAAAAAAAGAAAATAATCTAGAAATTACCACAAAAAACAAAAACATCCAACCGTTTATTTTCTGGACTAAAATTATATAGCCATTAGATTAGAATTAAGTGAAAAAATTACCCACCATTGCCATTATAAAGGTTATAAACATATTACTCACCATTGCCATTATAAAGGTTATAAACATCCGACCACTAGCCAATCAATTTCCTCCTGTCCCCCACGCCAAAGCTAAGGCAGCATATAGAAACCCTATGTCCCACGCCCAAGCTAAGGCAATATATAGAAACCCTATTAAAAAGAATACAGTGGCAACCTTACGAAAAAAAGAAAACAGAAAAAATTAGGATGATTAGGATTGCCGCCGCCCTTCTCCACAGCCATGCTCTTGCCCTCGGCAACATACGTCCTAGCCATAAGGAAGAGGCCGCGGCCCGTATGTCCTAGCCATAAGGAAGAGCGCCAATCCAAGACGTACACAAAGCCAATCCGCTGCAACTGAGGTAATATACTCAGACTTCTTTTCCAAATTGTTTAGGGTCATCCACTATCTGCTTCCTAGCAAGGCCTTCATCATGGGATCTCAACCAGAATCAAAAAGGAATATGTTTGCTGCTCAGGTAGAGGACCGGCGAGAAATTGTCATGGAGGAAGGTCAGGTATGGGGACCTGTTAGAGGTAGCCTCTAAGTTTGTTTTATTGGTAACAGCGTAGAAGCTGACGATCAAAATTGGAAACTAATCTCGCCCCTAATCTACAAAATTTGGTGCCCATGAAAATCAGCCGGCGGCCCTGTCGCACATGAAGACGCTCCAGCACATGGCGGCATGCTACAAGATATACCAACGGTTTGCTGTCGGCAGGAGCCAGGTTCATTTGATATGAAGCTTCCCCACATATTGACTTTATATTCATAACCTTGCTCGATCACCTGGTATATGTGAAAGCAGAAGTCATCTTGCCCGATGTAACGGACATGCATGCCAGATATAGTTGTAAGGGCGTGTCTCCGTTTACCTTGCATGAAGCTGCTGACTGATCGATGCAATACATGATTGGACTAGAGAAATTATTTTTTGCAATAGGCTTGATTGAAGTAGAGACTGTAGAGTATTTTCTTTTCTACGTGATTGGGAAGGCAAGCCAATAGGCAGAGTTTGCATCTGGACGGATGAAGATCAACCAACGCACTATCAGCTCGCACCCCACTAAAAGAATATGAAAGTAGCAGCCTAGCAGCTCACATCAGTGCGTACTGCGTACATCATGAGTCGTGCGTACTGTAGTTCCTGGCTTGCAGTTCAACCATTACATGGACGAAGAGATCAGCTAGGTTAAGAATTACGTGTGCAGCTTGCCGTAGACACTACATGTGCAGCTTGCCGTAGACTCCATACGTGACTGGTCATTTCTCTTAGCGGCTCTCTCCTAAACATCGTGATAACCTTTCGCTATCACAACAGGCCACAAGCTGCTGGAGACATAAATTGACGTTTCTCTTGGCTAGATTTGCACCTGTATGTATTGCACCTTGAGAAATTAATAGGGCTCAAAAACGAACATGTTGACATGAAGTACGCGGGGATACACTGGTGATTGGAACGAGGAAGCGGCACCAACGATAAGGTTAATTAAGGAACTAATACGGATATTTTCTGACAGGGTTGACTATAGACAATCCACGGTGACCTCCTGTTCGTTCGCCTACACTAACCCTCTAACTACCTCATAATTCCCATGTAGTTTTCACACATTATACGGAAAGAATTATACCGGGATAATTTACTATTTCCAATAATCGATGTAGAAGAAGTGAATACAATTTCATGTATTAATGACCAATTGCTTTGCGTAGATTTTATGATTTAAGGATAAATCAGGCCATAATAACGAGCATATGGTTAAGTGGACAGTATATGTGTCCTTTTTAGCTACCAGTTAAGGTGATGATGTGATTATAGATTGAATATTGTTTAGTTATGGCAGGATTACCTTCATTCTACAGGAGTTACCTTAACAAGATTAATTTTACTGTAATTCCTACGTCAGAACATGATATTCACTACTTAAGTGTTAAGTATAGCAGTTCAAAATAATGTGTGAGTTTCCTATGTTACCAGTGAATGCAAACAATCCAAGTGGTAGATCATATAATTGTCTTCATTATTGGTAGTTTCGTCAATTTTGAAAAAGCGGAATCATATCAGTATAAGAATGGCTCGGCTTTCCTATTCCCTTCACTTCATATGCAAACCCTGCTTTAGACAATTCCTACAATTGTTCGTAATGTTATTCACTTTATGTAGAGACATGTGATAAGCCTGTAATGTTGCTGCATCCAAATGTATAGATCATGTTGCAGTGCATAATGATGACGAATTCCTGGAGCTATGCGTCTTAAAAAAATATCAGAAAATTGTAGAAGGTTTGCAAGTCCTATACAAAGTCAAAATGTTCATCATGATTTTGAGGGGATATTAACATGACTGTAGCTACAATTTATATAATTTATATAGCTCTTTAGTTAGAATTCAACACGTTTTTAGCATTCTTACCATATATACATACAATTTATAGATTGTTAAAATGTGTTTGTACTTACCATTTGACCTCTGTTCAAAATTTTACCTAGGGTCAAATTAAGCATCAGTATTTGCGCAAATGTTCACGTCATTCTGCCTACATTGAATATGCGTGTGCATGCTTCTAGTTAACAAAAAACTAACAACAGAAGCATCAACCCACATTGACTAGTGAAGTAATTATGAACTTTATACGGCCGTCTCTTAAATGTAGCTAATTTAAACCGGTGCTTTAACTTTTACTATGAAGTTCAACTACTAAAATTCAAGAAGTTCAAACAAAATTTTGCCTCTCAAATTTTGCTAAATTTCTTATACTTGAATAAAATCTAGCTAGAGATCATGTAGCAACTTGGTCGTAAATAATTTCAATCCCAATTTTTTTTTCAGTTCTAATACATTATATGAAATCAGTTCTACATAACAAGGAAGTGTCACTCCACTCACGCTAGATCCAGAAGTGCTATCGTGACACGAAATATTAAAAGCCTTACGCTGAATGACATTACAATTCAGTACTAACAGAACTATACTATAAGTACAAGAAAAGAGGGTACCCAAACTATAAAGGTCCAACCTAGGTTGGGACAGATGAAAATAAAAAAACCTCACTTTTCCTGCAACAACTCGTACTGATCTTGGAAAAAGGTATTTTCAGTTCAACTAGTTTACAAGAATTAGTACAAAAAATTGAACATAACCAAAACAAATTCCCAATGAAACATACACAAGTGAAAACAGCAATTCAACCACACTATCATCATGGAAATAAAGATTGTTTAACATTGTGCCACACTTAAACACAACACAAAATATACCAGTAATTACATAGTACTTGACTAGACATCCAAACACTACAATCAAAGCCTACAATGCTTTCAAGAGATATATCACACAAGTATACCATTCACTACTCAAATGATGACCGGTCATTTTCTTCTATGCATCAGGAGCCAAAGGCTAAACCTCCTTGGGAAGCTCCGTCACCAGAACCTGATTATTCCGGTGGAACACAACTTAATACAGGTCCTCAGTGTTCCAATCAACAATACAAGGATGCAAAACCATAAAGCAAATTATCAAAAATCATGACACATAAAAAAGAATACACGATCAGCCAAACAAAGAAAGTGAAAAGCTAAACTAGGACCCACGTCATTATTTCAAATGTTCCCAACGATCTTTTCACCATCATAGGTTCCCGCATACTTTAGGGTATAATGCCCACATTTATTCTCCCCTTGAAGTGGAACCTTCACAAACATAGGTTTCTTTGCAAAAACCTCCCATTTGGGCTGATGCTTGCATTGTACTGAGCATCACCATACACATCCTTCATTACTTGGACCAATCTGGAGATCTATAAAAAAAGAAAAGAAACCACACATTTTCAAGTGTCAGAAAAGCAGAAACAAAGATGCGGAAAAATTAATCCAGTACAGATAATAAATGTCACTCACAATCTTCTCGCAGTCTTTATGATATGTGTTCTTTGAAGGACAATGGTTCTTCGGATAAGGCGAAGAGTCAAGGATGTCGACGCTACTTCTGTACCGATTCATGACATATAAGGAAAAGTGGTTCACTTTCTTCTCCTTTGATAAAACCATAGGTTTGAATAGAGGCATCATGATCTAAAAACAAATGACCAAAAAAAGAGATATTAAATATTCAAAATAAAAACCAGCATAACAGCAAAAAAATAAAACCAAAAATCAGCTAGTAGATCTCACAAGGTCGGCAGCGAGGAAGTCTTCCCCAGCTTTAGCATAGCTCTTGAAATCTCTCGATGCACTCTCCACATTAAACTCTCTATTTTCATCACCGTAAAATGAACAGTCATGCACAACCTACAAGAAGCCAAAAAGAAATAGACACAATGAAAGGATCAACAAGAAAAACATCATTAAAACTCATAAAAACAAATAGGCAGCCTTTTTTAACAGAAACAACTTTTTGATTGATTACCATGATGAAATATGGACTCAGCAATACCCTTTTTCCAGATGTGAAATCAGCATTTCTCTCGGGATCTTGCTTCCAATCATCAATGAGGAAGTCCATTACATCACCCTCCATCATTTTCCCAGGCGCAAAACTTCCTAGATGCGTTTCCCATTGAAGCTACTTACGTTACCATCTGGCTGAGGTATCAATGAGAATGTATTCCTGCAGCACACAAAAGAACAAAAAGCAGAGCAAGCAAGATAAGGAACTGATAGAAGTTCAAGTTGTATAAAAAGGAACAGTTCAGGTCATATTTATATAGCAGTTAGAAACAAAAGAGGAAAAGAAGAGGAAAACATAATGAGAGATACTCACTCGGCATACTTCTCACGCCCTTCGTCACTAAGCAACAGTTTATACAACTTGCGAACCTTGTCCAGGTGAGGGAATGTATGAGGGTGAAGCTGCTGCACAAGGGAGCAAAACATTATAGGAGTTCTGGGTGCACGCTTCGTGCTTGTAACATTGCCAGAATCCAAAGCAGGATCCTTCCTAGCAGCACCAGCTCTACGGGCCACTATTCCAGCAAGGGGGGACAAACCCTTGGCAGCAGCGCTCCTGGTGACTCTTCCCACACCAGCAGTCTTGTCAAATGCATCATCATCGTTGTCTATCAATTCGACAATGGGATTCTTGGGTGTAGAGGGGCTCTCTGCACAAGCAGCCGCAGAACCTTTCAGAGCTCCCAACTTCCCCTTCATAACACCAGATCTCGTCTTTTTGGAAGAACATCACTCGCTTAAATCAATAGATGCACGCTCAAGCTCCGAGAAATGGCTGCCAAAGATCTTGTAGTTGTGCTCACCAAGATCCAGCCACTCACAT
Organism: Triticum urartu; assembly: GCF_056163025.1. NCBI lineage: Eukaryota > Viridiplantae > Streptophyta > Magnoliopsida > Poales > Poaceae > Triticum > Triticum urartu. The sequence continues at coordinate 430,508,654 of NC_141873.1, forward strand.
GTAAAAATAAAAAAAATAAAAGACCGCATCAAGGGTAAGTTCAAATACATAATTCATGACAGTAATAATCAAGAAGTACAAGCTTCAAAAAATTACAAAAGGTCATGCATACATACAGGCTTCGATGCCAACCAAACCCCAGAAGTCAACATCAAAAACATCGCTAGTTACGCAAGTGTACAGCAAAGTCTTCCTAATGTCAAGAATGTCTTCATGGCTATAATCCAACATCTCAATCACACCATCCTCCCGACAATGATAGGTCTTGCAGTTTTGTAGCATAAAGAACCCACAATCATGCCTGTTAACAAAAGAAAATACAAAACGGTCCATCACAAATCCGAAAAAACAGGAACACCATCCTCCCAGCAACAAAAACAACTAATAAAAATCATTAAAAATAGGTACTCACGTGTTTTTCTGCTGCGGCACCCGCACTAACTCACAAGAGAAACCATCAATTTGCGCCGGCGAGAACGGTTTGTCCTTGTCTATGCTGGACTCCCTCCATAGCTTCTTTATGTTATCTGTCATATTCTTCAAGAATCTAACTGCATCACTCCAAGTTTCATCGCAGAGTGAATCAAGACACTCGAAACGACGGAACCTCAAATTCAGAACAATCAAGCACCAATGCCCAAATACATCAGTAGGTTTCATGGAGGACACCAATGACGGCGCATCAAAAGTAGGGAAAAGAAGCTGACAAAAAATCATAGAGCAAAAATGAATTTGACAAATCATAAATGAAACAAAAAATTCAGCCTCCAAACAATGAAATAAAAGAGAGAAATTCAAATTCAGAAGTACAAACAAAAATTAGATAATCATAAGTTCTAATTGAGTAAGCAACCCACTACAAAAAATAAACTACTCAAGTTTACATCCACCGCCCGAACTTCAACAAACATATCAGTTCAATTTCCTTACGACAATAAGTGCAGCTTTAAAAAAAGGAAGCACAAATCATTCATAAGTACAGGGGAAAAAGAGCAGGCTACTCAAGTTCATTCCCCGCTCCCAAACTTGCAAGAAAACATGACAGTTCAGTTTCAAGAGAACAATAAGTTCAAGTTCACCTACTTGGTCAAAACGATCAGCCCCTGATCTCGTGAACCACTGTAGCACATTGGCATCAATATTTCCATCACGGATCTTGGTCTGTTGTACAAAAAGAACAACCACAGTAAGAAAATTGCAAAAATAACTTATCATCCTATGTAGAAAGCAAAATACTGACCGTCACCCATCTGGGAACTATCAACTTCTCAGTTTCTCGGTACTTCTGACGTAGAGAATATAAAACAACATCAGCACTGTCCGAGTTGAGCATGACAGTTGGGACAAACGCTTTAGCAATAGAATCAACACTGGCATTACATTCTCTATTTTGAAACATCGGCTTGTCACTAGGAAAACACAAAAGATGACATGAATTAAAACTACTAGAATAACAACAAATAGTAATTTAAGAGAAAGAAAAGGAGAAGAAAATAATACGTGCAAAATCCCAAACTAACCGTTTCCCACGGTTCGTGCGCAACCTCGTAACAGCGAAGAAAAAAAGTCAACCTTAACAACATTAGCACCTTCTGCTTGCAGAAAAAGAAGGAAAAATAATAAGTTCAAGCACTACAAGTGAACATGTCCAAAATGCCATAAATGATAAGTACGGCTCATTTACAAGTCCTTACATGCACTATCTATGTTTGACGACGGGAGTTCCTGTGATGACACCAATATGCCTCCAGTCTCAGGGTTTGACGATGGAAGATCTTGTGAGGACACCAATATGGCTGCGCTTTCAGGGTCTGAAGAAATAAAATCCTAGGACGACAGGAGCGCCTCCTTTGTCAAGGGCCCAGAAGAAATCGACAGAAGTAAATCATCATCCTTGGATGGCACCTCCTCCACGCTATAGGCATCTTGCAATGCATCACCATAATCAAGCCCTCCGGGCGGGAAGTTTTCCCGCGGCAAATCTTCACAATCAGAAACATTTTCATTCCCAGCAACACCAACACCAGACGTGTTAGCATCAAGTATGTTGGCAGCACCAACATCCTCATCAGCAACTTTGGTACCAACATCATCTCCACCACTAACGGCAGCCTCACGCTCAACATCAGTCATCTGAAAAAATAAAAATTCAGAAAAAGTAAATAATATGAGCAAAACTAACAATAAAAAATAAGCTAGTAAAGAGGTGCACAGAAAAACAAACCTTAGGAGCGTTCACGGCAACATCATCGATCTTGCTGCTGCTAGCATTCAAAGGAACATCACCAATGGTCGAACAAGGCTCGTCGCCAACAACAGGACCCTGATTCATAGTACTGAGCAAAAAAAGATATTATTACCAACAATAAACACAAGGAATTAAACCACACTAACAAAAAGATAGGTATAAAAACATAGGTATCACCTACAAACTTTTAATGGTGTGGTATAGAAAAATGAACACATAAGGCACATTGCTGCGCATGAAAATTCAAGAATATATATAACCTTGCACTTATCAGTAGATGGATCATTAACTCCATGGTCAACAGCAGCCTCAACATTATGACTGGTATCCTGCATCAAAAGAAAAAATAATAAACAGATGAAGATCAGGAAGTTCAACTACAATACTGACAACAGGACAACATAATAAAAACATACAAACACCGAGGACTAACTCACATCAACAACAGGGTGCTCCAAGCCAACATCGTTTGTATGGTGATCAGAAACATTAGCCTCAGTACCATCATCAGCCCTGCTGTCGGTGGCAGCAGCCTCATCCTGCTCAATCTGCATGGAAGAAACATTAATAAACAGATGAAGATGAGAAAGTTCAACTACAATACTGACAGCAGAACAACATAGTAAAAATTGCAAACACCGACGACTAATTCACATCAACAACAGGGTGCTCCAAGCCAACATCATTCGTTTCGTGATCAGAAACATTAGCCTCAGTACCATTACCAGCCCTGCTGTCGGTGGCAGTAGCCTTATCCTGCTCAATCTGCCTGATAACAACATTTGCACTTTCTTCATATGGCTTGCAGTGAGAGTCTTTCATAGTTTTGAAACGCTTCATGTTGTTCAACAGACGAACCGAGCTCTGTACTAGATCAGCAGCACCGTCACGCATATCACCAATAAAAATTCTCTCCATCTCAATATAGTCCACTGCTTCCTCAGCGTTAAATTGATGACCTTCAGGAAGGATACCATTGATACAGCTCAGACACTCAACTGTCATTGGGACCTTTTGCAGCTCAGAACACACATTACTTAAAATATGCTCAGCGTGCTCCAATGCTGAAACAGCAACATCAATACCAAAACCCTGCCTCTGTGAAGTACTAGCATTACTAGGGCCAGGGGGAACATAACCAGCACCCTCAACACCATGGCCATCTCTCAACTCACCGTGCAGAGATGAAAACTTGGGAACCTGAGACGATGGCATCTCCAGGATTGGCCGTTTATACACCCGGAAAAAACAACCTCCTCTTGAGTTTTCCACTACAAACAAGGGGTAAAAAGAGTTAATTAATCAATGCAACACATAGGGAAAAATAAAACATGATATTAACAGATTTAAATCAACATCACTATCAATCTTTAGCTGTCATTGCCAATTTGTTAGTATTTACCAACAGGCCAGTTGAACAAAGATATTCAGTTCAACCACACATGAAACAACAGTACTAAAAAATCGTACCTAAACCTCACAAAGCTTAAAAATGACAAAATCTAAACATGTAACTCAGCGGGACACATGTTCACTCCAGCAAAAATAGTTGTACCTAAAAAAAGGTCTACAAGACACGAAAGAAATAAAACTCACCGGAAGCTTCCCAAACACCCAAGTCTTTGGATCTGCATTGACTTTTTTTATCAAATATGCATCAACCAGATCAGAAAGCTTGACAGGATCCATGAAACATATGCGGGGGACTCGCATGTCAGGCTCCGCGGTCTTGGGACGGATAAGGCAGTCAAGGTACATTAGTACAGGCCCTATAGCACAACCTGTGATTGCCTTCCCCATGGTAACACCATCTTGGTACTTGGCAACAGCCCTTCTAAGCTCATCAACCATCAGCTGGCAATAGTCCATATTAGCCATGTCCTCAAAGACGAGACCCTCAAACATTGCTGCCTCTCTGGAAACACGCGGGGCGGCACCAGGCAACACAACCTTCATAAACACAATAATAACGAACACTTTCAGAGCAAGGTCGTCTTTGCTAGGATCCTTGACGAGCACCTTGAGCTTATTCCTCAAATCCTTTGTCTTGATATCTTTGTTCCTGCTAATGTCAAGCTCTGATCTTAACTTCATCAGAGCGTCATCATATCCGTCCTCTGACGGCCTTGGCGCAGAACGACCACCACGAGGGAACCCAAATAATTGTTGTATACCATCGCCCATGTCAAGAGTCATCGTATCAGGATCTATCCTCAGGTACAAATATCCCATTAGAGGGCGGGAAATGTTAGACTTCACCCTCCATTTGAAGATAGAACCAAAACCAGCTGCATGAACCCTAGCCACATGCCGACTCTCAAGAAATTTAGCACAAGCTTCAACCTCTCCCAACGAACATCGCACAGTTAAGTTCAATTTCCATTGGTAACCTTCATCCAAGACAACTTTTCCGGCATTGCCTCCCACCGGCTTGACCGGACTCATAACGCTAACAGTCTGTAAATGAAAATAAAGAAGCCACACCTTAATTAAATGAATATAGAAAAAAACAAGCATATGAAGGCAAGTAGAAAAAAGAAAAGATTGCACAAGTTCAACTCTTAAAACAACATCAATATAACCCTCAATTGATGCAAACAATGACTAGACTCGCCTGGCGAGCATACCAGACCAGACACAATTAAATCCTTGCAAGTACAACTAGTTAGTAACATACAGTACAAAGCACGTACCACTGCAAATTCATCTTCAGAATCAACTTCAATATCATCTTCTTCAGATACAACATTTTCAGCTTCGACACGAGCACGCTTCTTCACACATTTGTTCACCTTAGCAGGAGGAACTTTACGCTTCTTGTTTTCTTTCAACAAAGAGCGCTCTAGAAGAGGAGACAAAGAAGGCTACTTATTTGTCAAAACCCGTGGACTTCGACGAACAGGGGAGCCACTATCCTCATCAGCTTTCCTATTACCAGGTTGGGAACCAGCTTTCACATGTGGGCTACGCCTCTGTGTGCCATCAGCATTTCGATCTGACATCTTCCTCTTCAAAACAGCTTTCTTCTCCTTAACTGCATCACGAGTAAACACTTGTGTCAAACGAGTTTGCATCAGGTTTGTCTTCACAGGCATGTCACCTCCATGAGATCCAGCATCAACAGTTGAAAAGGCCGCGTCACCACCTTCATCACCTACACCTTTAGGAGCTTGAGCAACATCCCAATCACTTCGTTGAACACAGGTAGCCTTTTGACGCCGTTCCAACTCCTTTCTCCTTTGGAAATCACACTTCTTCTTTCTTATCCTTTCATCCTCAAGCTGTAACTGCATAGGAACATCCTTAGCCTGAGTAACAGGCACAGTGCCATCAACGCTCTGTGACTGAGTAACAGACAACTACAAGCTACCATCAACATCATCAACGTTGAGAGAATACATTCCATCATTAATATCTCTGACAACATCAGCGATGTCCTCAGGAACACCATGGCTGTCATTAACTGCATAAACCAACAACATAAGCACGCACATATAAAATCAAAACACAATTAACATTGCAGAGACAAGATAAATAAAGCACATAGCATCAGACACAAACAAAAGGAACAACTGATGTAGCTAAGCATATTTATGTACAAGGCTGATAAAAAAAGAGCAAATATAAGGGAAACACCAGCAACATTCGCAAGTTCTTCTAGAGGATTTGGTGTCTCAAAAATAACATTCACAAGATCTTGAAAGCGTTTTGAGTTTTCAGAATTAGGAGGCACCGGCACTCCAACATCTGCAACAACATCATAATTAGCAAAAAAGTACATGAACAAGCAATCAGTTCAACTATTTGAACACTACAAGTGCACCCAATAAAACAATATGAACCCACCACTGGCACAACAAACTTCAGAATGACAACTCTTTCAACATCATATCAGTTCTTCACTGACTACTACAACCTATTCAAATGCCAGTATAGCGGTTTGAACTATAGATGGTGATCAGTACTACAACATGTCTACAGGTCACATCAACTGCCAAAACTATACAAACCACACAATCCAGGGCAAAATTAACAGCTATCAAAATACATACAACTTATAAAGTCGATACGACAACACCTATACAACCTAAAAACCAGATCTGTTAAAACACCATCTAAATTATAGGGAAAATCACCTGCATTCAACTTGTCCAGACTAGATGATGTACCCATTGAGATCTACAGACCTAAAATCTGTCGAACCAGATCTGCAAGACACATGAACAAAAATTAGGGCTCTGACCTATTTCAGAAACGAACCATGCCATGCAAAGCAAAACTCTTACCAGCAAACTCAAAATACTCCACGGAATCGAGTATCACTGTCGCCAACCGCTCGTTCAAGAGCAAAGGAACCCTAGCGAATCCATCCTAAGACAGCAAGAGAGCAAGAGCTTAGAAAAAGAGGGAAAATATGTACATAAGAGGATGCAAGAGAAGTCAATCACAGACCAAATGGAGCAAATAGAGCACCCAGACCTCCACCCCTGGGGTTCGACCCGCCGGTCGACGCTCTCGCGGCGAAACAGGAGAAGCAACTTCTCTGCGAGAAGAGGGGAACAAAGAAGGAGTCGATTTGGAGAGGGGAGCGGAGCGGAACGGGGGAGAGCGGAGGTTAAAAGGTGAGTGGAGCAGAGCGGAATGGGGGAGAGCAGAGGTTAAAAGGTGAGTGGAGCAGAGCAGAACGGGGGAGAGCGGAGGTTAAAAGGTGAGTAGGAAAAACCGACGGCTAAAGCCCAGAACCGTGGCGAAGCCCACCAAAGATAATAGCAAAAATTAGATACAATAAAAAATTAAATACAATAAAAAAATTAATATAGAGGGAGAAAACAAATGGCTAAAGTACAAATAATAACTCAGAACAGTACAGTAAAAATTATCAAAAAGTACAAATGAAATAATAATTCATAACGGTGCTGGTTTTTCCCCTAAAAAATAAAGATAAGATAACGGGGGCAAATCATGTACAACTATGCCCCCTCGGTGCGGTGCGGTGCGGTGCGGAGGCAAGTCCATACAAGGAAGATGTGTCCGTACAACTATGCCCCTCGGTGCGGTGCGGTGCGGGGGCAAGTCATGATACAGTCTCTCCTCTGCATGCGACGCCGCGGCACGCCGCGTCGTCGCCTGCTACGGCTCGTTCCTGGCTCAGCCTCGCCGGGATAAGGGAGGGGGGGTCCAGACCCCCCCCTCCCCCACGGCTCGGCCTCACGCTAACGCGGTAGTGCGCTCATTTGACAGGCGCAATGCGGTTATTCTGTTCCCCCCCCACACACCCACACACCCCTAAGATAGATAATGGGGGCAAGTCCATACAAGGAAGATGTGTCAGTACAGCTATGCACCGAGGGGCAGTGCGGTTATTCTGTCCCCCCTCCCCCCACACACACGCACCCACACACCCCTAAAGATAGATAATGGGGGAAAGTCCATACAAGGAAGATGTGTCAATACAACTATGCCCCTCGGTGCGGTGCGGTGCGGGGCAAAGTCATGTTACGGACTCGCCTCCACATGCGACGCCGTGGCACGCGTGTCGTCGCCTGCTAGGGCTCGTTCCAGGCTTGGCCTCACCGGGATGGGGCTCCCCCCCGGCTCGGCCTCACGCTAACGCGGCAGTGCGCTCGTTTGACAGGCGCAGTGCGGTTATTCTGTTTCCCCCCACACGCATCCACACACCCCTAAGATAGATAATGGGGGCAAGTCCATACACGGAAGATGTGTTAGTACAACTATGGACCGAGTGGCAGTGCGGTTATTCTGTTCCAACCCCACACACACGCACCCACACACCCCTAAAGATAGATAATGGGGGAAAGTCCATACAAGGAAGATGTGTCAGTACAACTATGCCCCTCGGTGCGGTGCGGGGGCAAGTCATGTTACGGACTTGCCTCCGCATGCGACGCCGCGGCACGCCGCATCGTCGCCTGCTACGGCTCGTTCTTGGCTCGGCCTCACCAGGATGGGGGAGGGGGTGCCCCGTCCCCCTCCCTCCCCCGGCTCGGCCTCGCGCTAACGCGGTAGTGCGCTCGTTTGACAGGCGCAGTGCGGTTATTCTGTCCCCCCCCCCCGACGCACCCACACACAGCTAAGACAGATAATGGGGGAAGTCCATACAATGAAGATGTGTCTGTACAACTATGCACCAAGGGACAGTGCGGTTATTCTGTTCCCCCCCCCCCCACACAGACGCACCCACACACCCCTGAAGATAGATAATGGGGGAAAGTCCATACAAGGATGATGTGTCAGTACAACTATGCCCCTCGGTGCGTTGCGTTGCGGGGCAAGTCATGTTACGGAGTCGCCTCTGCATGTGACGCCACGTCACGCCGCGTCGTCGCCTGCTATGGCTCATTCCTGGTTCGGCCTCGCCGGGATGGGGGAGGGGGGTCCCGACCCCCCTCCCCCCGGCTCGGCCACGTGCTAAAGCGGCAGTGCACTTGTTTGACAGGCGCAGTGCAGTTATTCTGTTTCCCCCCACACGCACTCAGACACCCCTAAGATAGATAATGGGGGCAAGTCCATACAAGGAAGATGTGTCAGTACAACTATGCACCGAGGGGCAGTGTGGTTATTCTGCCCCCCCCCCCCACAAGCACCCACACACCCCTAAAGATAGATAATGGGGGCAAGTCCATACAAGGAAGATGTGTCAGTACAACTATGCCCCTCGGTGCGGTGCGGTGCGGGGGCAAGTCATGTTACGGACTCGCCTCCTCATGCGACGTCGAGGCACGCCACATCGTCGCCTGCAATGGCTCGTTCCTGGCTCGGCCTCGCTGTGATGGGGGGGGTGTCCCGTCCCCCCTCCCCCCGGCTCGGCCTCGCGCTAACGCGGCAGTGCGCTTGTTTTACAAGCGCAGTGCGGTTATTCTATTTCCCCCCAGACGCACCCACATACAGCTAAGACAGATAATGGGGGCAAGTCCATACAAGGAAGATGTGTTAGTACAACTATCCACCGAGGGGCAGTCCAGATATTCTGTCCCCCCCCCACAGACACCCACACACCCCTAAAGATAGATAATGGGGGCAAGTCCATACAAGGAAGATGTGTCAGTACAACTATGCCCCTCGGTGCGGTGCGGGGTAAGTCATGTTACGAACTCGCCTCCGCATGCGACGCCGCGGCACGCCGCGTCGTCGCCTGCTATGGCTCATTCCTGGCTCGGCCTCGCCAGGATGGGGGAGGGGGGTCCCGACCCCCCTACCTCCCGGCTCGGCCTCACGCTAACGCGACAGTGCGTTTGTTTGAAAGGCGCAGTGCATTTATTCTGTTTCCCCGCACACGCACCCACACACCCCTAAGATAGATAATGGGGGCAAGTCCATACAAGGATAATGTGTCAATACAACTATGCACCGAGGGGCAGTGCAGTTATTCTGTCCCCCCCCCACACACACATGCGCACACACCCCCCCTAAAGATAGATAATGGGGGCAAGTCCATACAAGGAAGATGTGTCGGTACAACTATGCCCCTCAGTGCGGTGCAGGGGCAAATCATGTTACGGACTCGCCTCTGCATGCGACGCCGCGGCACGCCGCGTCGTCGCCTGCTATGGCTCGTTCTTGGCTCGGCCTCGCCGGGACGGGGGAGGGGGTGTCCCGTCCCTCCGCCTCCCTGGCTCGGCCTCGCGCTAACGCGGCAGTGCGCTCGTTTGACAGGCGTAGTGCGGTTATTCTGTCCCCCTCCCCGACGCACCCACACACAGCTAAGACAGATAATGGGGGCAAGTCCATACAAGGAAGATGTGTCAGTACAACTATCCACTGAGGGGCAGTCTGGTTATTCTGCCCCCCCCACAGGCACCCACACACCCCTAAAGATAGATAATGGGGGCAAGTCCATACAAGGAAGATGTGTCAGTACAACTATGCCCCTCAGTGCGTTGCGGTGCGGGGCAAGTCATGTTACGGAGTCGCCTCTGCATGCGACGCCACGTCACGCCGCGTCTTCGCCTGCTACGGCTCATTCCTGGTTCGGCCTTGCCGAGATGGGGGAGGGGGTCCCGACCCCCTCCCCCCGGCTCAGCCTCGCGCTAACGCGGCAGTGCGCTTATTTGACAGGCGCAGTGCAGTTATTCTGTTTCCCCCCACACACACCCACACACCCCTAAGATAGATAATGGCGGCAAGTCCATACAAGGAAGATGTGTCAGTACAACTATGCACCGAGGGGCAGTGTGGTTATTCTGCCCCCCCCCCCCCCACAAGCACCCACACACCCCTAAAGATAGATAATGGGGGCAAGTCCATACAAGGAAGATGTGTCAGTACAACTATGCCCCTCGGTGCGGTGCGGTGCGGGGGCAAGTCATGTTACGGACTCGCCTCCTCATGCGACGTCGAGGCACGCCACATCGTCCCCTGCTATGGCTCGTTCCTGGCTCGGCCTCGCCGTGATGGGGGAGGGGCTGTCCCGTCCCCCCTCCCCCCGGCTCGGCCTCGCGCTAAAGCGGCAGTGCGCTTGTTTTACAGGCGCAGTGCGGTTATTCTATTTCCCCCCAGACGCACCCACACACAGCTAAGACAGATAATGGGGGCAAGTCCATACAAGGAAGATGTGTCAGCACAACTATCCACTGAGGGGCAGTCCGGTTATTCTGTCCCCCCCCCCACAGGCACCCACACACCCCTAAAGATAGATAATGGGGGCAAGTCCATACAAGGAAGATGTTTCAGTACAGCTATGCCCCTCGGTGCGGTGCGGGGTAAGTCATGTTACGAACTCGCGTCCGCATGCGACGCCGCGGCACGCCGCGTCGTCGCCTGCTACGGCTCATTCCTGGCTCGGCCTCGCCAGGATGGGGGAGGGGGGGTCCCGACCCCCCTACCCCCCGGCTCGGCCTCGCGCTAACGCGACAGTGCGCTTGTTTGAAAGGCGCAGTGCGTTTATTCTGTTTCCCCCCACACGCACCCACACACCCTTAAGATAGATAATGGGGGCAAGTCCATACAAGGATGATGTGTCAATACAACTATGCACCAAGGGGCAGTGCAGTTATTCTGTCCCCCCCCACACACACACGCGCGCGCGCACCCACACACCCCTAAAGATAGATAATGGGGGCAAGTCCATACAACGAAGATGTGTCGGTACAACTATGCCCCTCAGTGCGGTGCGGGGGCAAATCATGTTACAGACTCGCCTCCGCATGCGACGCCACGGCACGCCGCGTCATCGCCTGCTACGGCTCGTTTTTGGCTCGGCCTCGCCAGGATGGGGGAGGGGGTGTCCCGTCCCCCCTCCTCCCTGGCTCGGCCTCGCGCTAACGCGGCAGTGCACTCGTTTGACAGGCGCAGTGCGGTTATTCTGTCCCCCTCCCCGACGCACCCACACATAACTAAGACAGATAATGGGGGAAAGTCCATACAACGAAGATGTGTCTATACAACTATGCACCGAGGGGCAGTGCGGTTATTCTGTTCCCCCCCCCCCCACACACACACGCACCCACACACCCCTAAAGATAGATAATGGGGGAAAGTCCATACAAGGAAGATGTGTCAGTACAACTATGCCCCTCAGGGCATTGCGGTGCGGGGCAAGTCATGTTACGGAGTCGCCTCTGCATGCGACGCCACGTCACGCCGCGTCGTCGCCTGCTACGGCTCATTCCTGGTTCGGCCTCGCCGGGATGGGGGAGGGGGGTCCCGACCCCCTCCCCCCGGCTCGGCCTCGCGCTAACGCGGCAGTGCGCTTGTTTGACAGGCGCAGTGCGGTTATTCTGTTTCCCCCCACACGCACCCACACACCCCTAAGATAGATAATGGCGGCAAGTCCATACAAGGAAGATGTGTCAGTACAACTATGCATCGAGGGCAGTGTGGTTATTCTGCCCCCCCCCCCCCACAAGCACCCACACACCCATAAAGATAGATAATGGGGGCAAGTCCATACAAGGAAGATGTGTCAGTACAACTATGCCCCTCGGTGCGGTGCGGTGCAGGGCCAAGTCATGTTACGGACTCGCCTCCTCATGCGACGCCGCGGCACGCCCTGACGTCGCCTGATAGGGCTCATTCCTGGCTCGGCCTCGCCGGGATGGGGGAGGGGGGTCCCGACCCCCTCCCCCCTGGCTCGGCCTCGCGCTAACGCGACAGTGCGCTCGTTTGACAGGCGCAGTGCGGTTATTCTGTGCCCCCCCCACACGCACCCACACACCCCTAATATAGATAATGGGGGCAAGTCCATACAAGGAAGATGTGTCAGTACAACTATGCCCCTCGGTGCGGTGTGGTGCGGGGGCAAGTCGTCCTACAGACACGCCTCCGCATGTAACGCCGCGGCACGCCGCGTCGTCGCCTGCTATGACTCATTCCTAGCTCGGCCTCGCCGGGATGGGGGAGGGGGGTCCCGACCCACCCTCCCCCCCCTCGGGCTCTGCCTCGCGCTAACGCGGCAATGCAATCGTTTGACAGGCGCAGTGCGATTATTCTGTTCCCCCCCACACTCGCACCCACGCACCCCTAAGATAGATAATGGGGGCAAGTCCATACAAGGAAGATGTGTCAGTACAACTGTCGGTGTCAAAACCGGCGGATCTCGGGTAGGGCGTCCCGAACTGTGCGTCTAGGCGGATGGTAACAGGAGACAAGGGACACGATGTTTTATCCAGGTTCGGGCCCTCTTGATGGAGGTAAAACCCTACGTCCTGCTTGATTAATATTGATGATATGGGTAGTACAGAGTAGATCTACCACGAGATCAAGGAGGATAAACCCTAGAAGCTAGCCTATGGTATGATTGTTTGTTGTTCTCCGGACTAAAGCCCTCCGGTTTATATAGACACCGGAGAGGGTTAGGGTTACAATGGTAGGAGATCTAAATATCCGTATCGCCAAGCTTGCCTTTCACGCCAAAGAAAGTTCCTTCCGGACACGGGACGGAGTCTTCAATCTTGTATCTTCATAGTCCTGGAGTCCGGCTGAAGGTATAGTCCGGCTATCCGATCAACCCCTAATCCAGGACTCCCTCAGTAGCCCCCGAACCAGGCTTCAATGACGATGAGTCCGGTGCACAAATTGTCTTCGGCATTGCAAGGCGGGTTCTTCTCCAAATTTCGTGTACCTGCTGAATAATGTCCAATTTCTTGTGAATGTAGCGCTCCTTGGCTTCTACGCCCAATAATGGCCGTCTTTCACGTGTCAAACGAATACGAAAAGTCTGGGTGTTTTTACATTCACACCCCTAGCCGCGTAAATGAGTCGCCTATTTAAAGGGATGGGGATTTAGATCCAAACCACATCTTCTCCCCTCCGCGAGTATTCATCAGAGTGCATCCAACAAAGGTCCATTCCACCATGGCCAGCCGTTGCAACTCCTCCTCTCGCCCTTCCAGTCCTAAGCCTGGAGACTGGGAGAGGTGTTCCATCCAACATAGCGAGCTAGCATCGCTTCAGACCAAGGGACTCCTCCCCCGGCCTATATGGTCCCGGTTCGAGCCGGACTCGCCACCTATAATGGCGGAGAGCAAGCGGAGAGCGCCCCCAATCCCTCCAAAGGAGAGCGGGTATGCCTTGTCCCTTATTTAATAAGAGGGCTCGGTTTTCCAATTCATCCGTTTCTCCGGGGGCTCCTGGAGTTCTATGGTCTCCAGCTGCACAACCTCACGCCTGCCTCCATATTGCACATCGCGGGCTTCGTAGCCCTCTGCGAGCTGTTTTTGGGTGTTGAGGCTCATTTCGCGCTGTGGAAGAGGCTATTCTGCCTGGTGCCCCGTTCTCAGGAGGGGTCAATATATCAAGTGGGCGGAGCCGAAGTGTGGCGCATCGCCGGGACCGGATATTTATCCGGAACCCCAAAGAAGGCGTCCGAGAATTGGCCTTCGGAATGGTTTTTTATAGAGGATGTCCCGCTGCCGGATCCTGTTCGGATCGGCCTCCCTGAGTTCGACAATGCTCCCCTGAAGAAGCGCCTAAGCTGGCGTCCACGGAGCCCTTAGAGGGAAAGTGACAAGGACGTCCTTTACCTGATGGGCCGGATAAGATTATTAGCTCATTCCGGACTAACCATGATCGGAGTCATGGCCATATGCATCATGCGGGGGGTGCAGCCGCTTCAATATAGAGGCCACCCCATGTGGGATTTCAACGGGGAGGACGACGCCACCCGTCATGGCCGTAAGGGGCCGGACTCGGCTGCCGCTCTGATAAAGATCTTGTCCACTTTGTACAAGGGAGAAGAGGAGGAATTTCTCCGTGTAAACCCTCAGGGTGGATTTTTAATGTATAATCCTCCAAGCTGGGTAAGTGGACACTTTCACTTGCCCATCCGTTCTGTATTCCCATTGTCAAATATATAGTATGACGACTTCAACGCAGGAACTGCGCCAGGCTGTTAAAGAAATAAATAGCCCCCCTCCACAACCCGAGGATCCGGGACGGTCCCTCGACCCGGCCTCCCAAGAGGATCCGGACATATCTGTGGAGCTAATTGATGGGGTATTCCATCAATTAAGCAAGGACAACGCCTTGGTGGCCATTACGGCCGATTACCCAGGGCTACTCCCAGCCTCCCAGGTAACTGAGACCGAAATCCCAGTACTTCGAAAAGGGACCCGTCCTCGCGTGTTTTTGATGACCGTATAACAACCGCGTTTTGCAGAGGAGTTCCTTGAGGCGGGAGGCCGAGCCTGCGGCGACCAGCCAATGAGGGGCCACAAGGCCCCAGGGGCTGAAAAGGAGTGCGGTACGGACTGGGACGTCGGCGCAAAGGTACAACGCGCCATCTCATCCCCTGATGTTATTCCTTCAAGGCATGTTAACACCCGTGCTCTCTTCAGGACAAAGAGACCTCGCCGGACTATATCCGGAGAGGCTGCCAATCGCGCCTCTACCAGCCAGGCTCCAAAGCCTGGTCTGGAGGCGGAGGCGAACACGAGGCGCGCACCGGACACTTCTCCAACGGAGGATGCGGATAGGCTGTCTGCCACCAATTCCGAGGTGGAGAGTGCCATGAACCACAGGCGTCGCCAGACAGTTCTTCGTGACGCTTGTTTCTCCCTGGAGTCATTGGATGCCTTCAATTCGAGAGACGCGTACCTCCGTGCCGCTCAAAATGGTCTAGCCAGAGCCATGGAGCAGTATGTGAAAGACATACGGGTAAGAAGATTTGACGGTTATGTATATCAGTAGCCCCCGAGACTTGAAGCAGTTAAAATAACTGATTTAAGGATCATGTAATATGCAGGTTCTTTCAGAGAAGAATACCCAACTGTCCCAGGAGCTTGAAGAGTGCAAAGCCCTACTTGAGGCCGCACTAGCCGCGACAGGGGAGCCCAAGGAGACCCCCGCTGGTAATATATGCTTCAAAAAGATAAGTATTGTGTGAAGTGCGGCATATGTGTAAATCTGACAAATGAAATTGCAGATGGCGCCGGACTAGATCCGGAAAAGCAACAACTCCTATGCCAGCTAAAGGCTGGTGAGAGCGTGCTGACAAAGGTGAGGCGGGAGAAGAATGATCTTCAGGATGCCAACACCAAGCTAGCGTTGAACTGAAAGATGTTTGTCCCCAACTGTCGGACTCTGCTAAGGAGAATCAGCGGCTTCGATGCGGCATATTTAGTAAGTGCTTAAACGAACTTTGAAAAAAGAGTTCGGCGAAGAAGTCGACTAACAGAGCAATGTCTGTAGGTATGCTAACAAGTCATCCTGCAGAGGAGATGCCCGGTTCTACGGGTGACCTTCTCCCCGAGCTCTTGCAACTACACGAGAGAGTTCGGCAGGTGATGCAAGGCGTCATCCAGGCCTTGTGGCCATCCTTCTCCATGCCCGAAGGCCTTGGAGAGCTTGAAGAGAAGCTGAAAGGAGCGCGGCGGCGCTTCCGATTGTGGAAGATATCGGCGTGCCATCAAGGCGCTAGGGAGGCCTGGGCCATGGTGAAGACGCGGTACAGGAAGGCTGACCCAAATCACATGGTCGAGGTCGGACCTGTGGGGCCTGATGGGAAGGAGATCCCTGTAAGCTTAGTATACGGCCAAGTAGAATTGGCCGTAAAGTATTCCCAACAGGACTGTAAACTAGATAGCCTGTTAGATGGTATTGAAGAGGAATACAATCAGTCAAAATGACTATGTAATTTTAATTGACATGTGTAATGCCTTCTAGGCAGATTGTAGACCGTTTTTCATGGCCGACCTTTTCGCTTCGACCTCGGGACCTGATGGTCCGGAGTGTGTCCGAATACCCTTGCGGTTATATAAGAACCGGGATATGCATGGAGACCTGGCATAGGGGTCATTAGTGCTTGAACAGACAAGTGCCCAACTAGTTATGTTATATTACATGGTTAGTAAGAAACATCTTCCAGGGAGAATAGTTCCGTTAGGGGTTCCTTTCCCTGGGAGGCATGCCCTAAAGTGCATGTCCATTCTGCGAAAAAGGGACGCACGAAAAAACATCTGGGGGCACGTAAGTAAATAAGTGAAAAATCATCTTTAGTTCACCGACCGAATATTCCCTTAAGAATGCTAGCTTTCGGCTTCACCCAGTTGGAGGTACACATCCGGCTGACCCGGCAGTAACAATCGCAGAGGTGCTCCCTTTACCACCTAGCCGAACAATCGGGAACGTAGGGGTAAGCACAGGAGCCAGGCAAACCAGCTTGGCCAAAACTTAAG
This sequence comes from Triticum urartu, assembly GCF_056163025.1. NCBI lineage: Eukaryota > Viridiplantae > Streptophyta > Magnoliopsida > Poales > Poaceae > Triticum > Triticum urartu. The sequence continues at coordinate 430,525,535 of NC_141873.1, forward strand.
TCATATTGATGCATATAATGGTGAATAAAGGGTACATGCGGAAGTGTGACACATGTGTTGGGCATGAAGCCCGTATAAATAAGCTTCTGTTTAAAGAAGCCCCCAGGTTTAATGAGCGCGGATAGCGCATCACTTGATGAGCCTTTAAAGGCTATGAAAGAAAGGAAGGGGGAAGGAGAGAAATGTAAGAAAGAAAGTATATATAAAAAATGGACAGAGGAAGGAGACGAACACGGAGTCCGGTGCTAGGCATAGTATCTTCGCAGACGGGCTGCGTTCCATGGGTTCGGCTCGAGTCGGTTAGCCGATGCATCTCGCAGGCGGTACGCTCCACGAGTCAGGACTTGGTCAATTATGAAGGGACCTTCCCACTTGGGCTTGAGTTTGTCCTTTTTCTTGTCCGGCAGGCGTAGAACTAATTCGCCAACGTTATAATTTTTGGCCTGTACTTCTCTGCTTTGATATCTTCGAGCTTGTTGTTGCTAAAATGCAGAACGGGCTTTTGCCACGTCACGCTCCTCTTCCAAGGCGTCCAAACTGTCCTGCCGATCGAGCTCGGCTTCTCTTTCTTCGTACATGCGCACTCGAGGTGAGTCATGAATTATGTCGTAGGGCAAAACTACCTCTGCGCCGTACAGCATGAAGAATGGTGTGTATCCGGTGGTGCGATTCGGCGTGGTCCGCAGCCCCCAGAGTACAGAGTCGAGCTCCTCTACCCAGTGCGTATTAGATTCCTTAAGGGACTGCACTAATCTGGGTTTGATGCCGCTCATGATAAGACCGTTTGCGCGTTTGACTTGGCCATTAGTTTGTGGGTGATAGACGGAAGCATAATCGAGCTTGATGCCCATGTTTTTGCACCAGAGTTTTACCTCATCGGCCGTAAAGTTCATGCCGTTATTAGTGATGATGCTGTGGGGGACGCCATAACGGTGTACAACCCCGGATATGAAGTCTATCACCGGTCCGGATTCAGCCGTTTTAACAGGCTTGGCTTATATCCATTTGGTGAACTTATCCACCATGACCAGCAGGTATTTTTTCTTGTGGGTTCCACCTTTAAGGGGTCCCACCATGTCAAGCCCCCAGACCGCAAAGGGCCAAGTGATGGGGATAGTTTGGAGGGCGGTGGGTGGCATATGGCTTTGGTTTTCAAAAAGCTGGCAACCGACGCATCGCTGGACTAAGTCCTAAGCGTCTGCCCGGGCGGTCGGCCAATAAAAGCCTGTACGGAAAGCCTTGCTTACAAGGGACCGAGCTGCAGCGTGATGACCACCGAGTCCGGCATGAATTTCAGCCAGAAGGTTCCGCCCTTCCTCTTCGGAGATGCACCTTTGAAGGACTCCGGTAGTTCTTTTCTTATAAAGCTCTCCCTCATGGACCTTATAGGCTTTAGATCGCCGCACTATGCAGCGTGCCTCGTTTTGGTCCTTTGGGAGTTCCTGCCTAGTAAGGTAGGCTAGGAATGGTTCTATCCACGGGGCGATGACGGCCATTATTACGTGGGTTGAAGGTGTGATTTCATTGGCAGAGCCTCCAATTGTGTCAGACTGTTCGGCATCGGGCAGTGCGGTTGAGTCCGGGCTGTTATTGCCGGGTTCCCCTTCCCATACTACGGATGGCTTGAACAGCCTCTCCAAGAAGATGTTGGGGGGGACTGCGTCGCGTTTTGTGCCGATGCGTGCCAGGACATCTGCCGCCTGATTGTTTTCCCGGGCTATATGATGAAATTCGAGCCCTTCAAACCGAGCTGACATTTTTAGGACGGCGTTGCGATAAGCTGCCATTTTTGGATCCTTGGCATCGAAGTCTCCATTTATTTGGGATATTGCAAGGTTCGAATCCCCTCGCACCTCTAGGCATTGAATACCCATGGATACTGCCATCCGGAGACCATGTAAGAGGGCCTCGTATTCGGCTCCATTGTTGGAGTCTGTGTACATAATCTGGAGCACATATTGAACCGTGTCTCCTATGGGGGACGTCAAAACGACGCCAGCCCCCAGACCGGCCAACATTTTGGAGCCGTCGAAATGCATGATCCAGTTTGAATATGTGTCGTACTCTTTATGGAATTCGGTCTCCGTCCATTCTGCGACGAAGTCGGCCAAAACTTGCGATTTGATAGCTTGCCGTGGCTTATAAGTTATGTCGCACGGGAGGAGCTCAATGGCCCATTTTGCAATCTGGCCCGTTGCGTCGCGGTTGTACAATAGCATTGTGCTTACAACCTGATGGGTTGCTGCAATGTACAATATCATTGGTTCGCCAATATTGGGCGCGGCCAGGACTGGGTTTGTTGCCAATATGGCTTTTATTTCATCGAGTCTGGCCGTGGCGGCATCCGTCCACTCGAAGTGTTCGGTGCACCGAAGGAGGCGGTAGAGAGGTAGTGCCTTTTCTCCCAAGCGGGAGATAAAGCGGCTTAGAGCCGCCACGCATCCAGTTAATTTCTGTATTTGTTTGAGGTCCTTTGGGATATCCAATTGTGACAGAGCTCGGATCTTGGCTGGATCTGCTTCAATTCCTCTACCGGATACAATGAACCCCAAGAGCTTTCCGGCTGGAACACCGAAAACGCATTTTTCCGGGTTCAGCTCGATGTCGTATGTTCGGAGGTTATCAAATGTGAGCCTCAAGTCATCTACTAGAGATTCGACATGTCTTGTTTTTACGACCACGTCATCTACGTATGCCTCCACTGTTTTGCCGATCTGGTTTGCCAGACATGTCTGAATCATGCGCTGATATGTTGCGCCGGCGTTTTTGAGCCCGAAGGGCATTGTGTTGAAGCAGAATGGGTCGTATGGTGTGATGAATGCCGTTGCGGCTTGGTCTGACTCTGCCATCTTGATTTGATGGTATCCTGAATATGCATCGAGGAAACACAATGAATCGTGTCCTATGGTAGCATCGATAATTTTATTGATGCGGGGGAGGGGGAAGGGATCCTTTGGGCAAGCCTTGTTAAGGTCTTTAAAATCAACACACAGGCGCCAGGATTTGTCCTTCTTTGGTACCATCACCAGGTTTGCTAGCCAGTCCGGATGTTTTATATCTCTGATGAATCCGGCCTCCAATAGATTGGCTAGCTCCTCTCCCATGGTCTGTCTTTTGGGCTCGGAAAAACGCCGAAGAGCCTGTTTGACAGGTTTGAATCCTTTTAGGGTATTTAAGCTGTGTTCGGCCAGCCTGCGTGGGATTCCTGGCATGTCTGAAGGGTGCCAGGCAAAAATATCCCAGTTCTCCCGTAAGAATTCTCGCAGTCGGCGTCTACATCAGGGTTTAATTGTGCCCCGATGGAAGCTATCTTGTTGGGGTCCGTTGGATGGACCTGGAATTTGACTATTTCGTCTGCTAGTTTAAAGGAGGTGGACTTGGATCTTTTGTCGAGTATCACATCGTCCCTGTTCACCTTGAAGCGCAGCGTAGTCAGTTCCTCAGCCGCTAGGGCTTCGGATAGTGCCTCAAGGGCCAGTGCGGCTGTCTTATTTTCGGCGCGGAGTGCTATGTCCGGATTACTAGCGAGAGAGATAATCCCGTTTGGCTCGGGCATCTTGAGCTTCATGTACCCATAATGGGGTATTGCTTGGAAGATTGTAAATGTTTCCCGCCCTAGCAGAGCGTGGTATCCGCTACTGAACGGGGCCACCTGGAACGTGACCTCTTCGGACCTGTAATTATCCGGCGTGCCCAACACCACATCTAGTGTGATTTTTCCTGTACAGCGTGCTTCCTGACAGGGGATTATTCCTCTAAAGATTGTGCTGCTTCGCTCAATGCGGTTCTAGTCTATTTCCATTTTTTGAAGGGTTTTCTCATAAGTGAGGTTCAATCCGCTGCCTCCATCCATGAGTACCTTGGTGAGGCGAAAGCCGTCCACTATTGGACTGAGGACCAATGCGGCTGGTGCTCAGGCTGTTCGGAATTTAGGTTCATCACTGGCATTAAAAGTAATAGCCGTGTCACTCCACGGGTTTATTGTTGCTACTTGGTAGACTTCGGCAAGGCTGCGGAGTGTTCTTTTTCGCATATTATTTGATGCGAAAGTCTCGAAGACTGTTAATACTGTACTGGTGTCCCTGGGGTGGCTTTCTGCGGCCTCCAAAATTAGGAGATCTTCGTCAATTTTAGCCACCTACCGGAGTATCCAACATGCTCTAAGGCTGTGAGTTGGTGTGGCGTCCTCTGTACTATGAATTTTACAGGGTCCATTAAGCCATCCTTCCAGTACGGTTCCATGCCCTGTAGAGAGTTTTGGTTTTTTGGTGTTTAACCCGGGTGTCTAATGATGATACACCCTTTTATTCCGGACGAGGTTTCTATTCAGGGCCGGATTGTCCCAAAATTTTATTTCGGTTTTCCAGGCGCTTTCCATCGCATAGTACTTTTGTACTATGGATGCCAAGTCAGCGGAGCGTATAATATCATGACGACTTATGGCGTTGAGGATTCCCTTGTCCGTGCAATTATTGCAGAAAATTGAGATTGCATCTTCCTCGCGGCAGTCCTTTATCCTGTTCATAACCAGGAGGAATCTGGCCTAGTAATGATGTACTGTTTCTTCGGGCTTTTGCCTGATTTGGGATAGATCGCTTATGTTCGGGTGGGTGGGTGGAATTAAATCTGAAACTTCACCCAATATGAGACTCATAGGCCATGAAGTTTCCGAACTCTGAAGTTTGGATTCTTGGATGTTGTCCAATGAATCAGCCCGTTGCCTGATTCTAAGTTCAGGTCTTGAGTAATGTCCTCCCCTCCGCGGGTATCCAGCTTGGAGGGATCAGGAATCTGGACGTAGCTAGTCCTTAAGATAGAATAAGGGTCACCGCACTATCCCTCTACCACGGCGACGTGATGGGTGACTTGGGGAGAGTGAATCTCTCCCAGATCGGGTTTAGGCCCAATCTGGTCGTAATCCGTAGCGACTCCCAGGGCGGCGATGTGATCCAAGAGCTCGTTTATGGAAGAGAGCTCCATTGGATCTAACTGCTCGGTGAGTTCCGAGCTGACATGAAGATTGCTTTCGATGACCCGAGAGGTCATCATCGGCGCAGCAGCCGAACATGCGGTCATAAGAAAACCACCTAGCCGGAGAGTTTGGCCGACAGCCAAAGCTCCCTTAGCAACGGCGCTCTCTTTAAAGACGGGATGAGGCATCCTTCCTAATGGCGACGACACAGAGGAGCTCTCAATGAAAGCACCAATGTCGGTGTCAAAACCGGCGGATCTCGGGTAGGGGGTCCTGAACTATGCGTCTAGGCGGATGGTAACAGGAGACAAGGGACACGATGTTTTACCCAGGCTCGGGCCCTCTTGATGGAGGTAAAACCGTACGTCCTGCTTGATTAATATTGATGATATGGGTAGTACAAGAGTAGATCTACCATGAGATCAAGGAGGCTAAACCCTAGAAGCTAGCCTATGGTATGATTGTTTGTTGTTCTACGGACTAAAGCCCTCCGGTTTATATAGACACCGAAGAGGGTTCGGGTTACACAGAGTTGGTTACAATGGTAGGAGATCTAAATATCCGTATCGCCAAGCTTGCCTTCCACGCCAAGGAAAGTTCCTTCCGGACACGGGACGGAGTCTTCAATCCTGTATCTTCATAGTCCTGGAGTCCGGCTGAAGGTATAGTTCGGCTATCCGAACACCCCCTAATCCAGGACTCCCTCAACAACTATGCACCGAGGGGCAGTGCGGTTATTCTGTACCCCCCCCACACGCACCACACACCCCTAAAGATGGATAATGGGGGCAAGTCCATACAAGGAAGATGTGTCAGTACAACTATGCCCCTTGGTGCGGTGCGGGGGCAAGTCATGTTACGGACTCGCCTACGCATGCAACGCCACGGCACGCCGCGTCGTTGCCTGCTACAGTTCGTTCCTGGCTCGGCTTCGCCGGGATGGGGGAGGGGGGTCCCTCCCCCTCCCCCCCAGCTCGGCCTCTAGCTAACGTGGCAGTGCGCTCGTTTGACAGGCGCAGTGCAGTTATTCTGTTTCCACCCCACACGCACCCACACACCCCTAACATAGATAATGGGGGCAAGTCCATACAAGGAAGATGTGTCAGTACAACTATGCACTGAGGGGCAGTGCGGTTATTCTATCCCCCCCCACACACACGCACCAACACACCCGTAAAGATAGATAATGGGGTTAAGTCCATACAAGGAAGATGTGTCAGTACAACTATGCCCCTCGGTGCGGTGTGGGGGCAAGTCTTGTTACGGCCTCACCTCCCCATGCGACGCCGCGGCACGCCGCGCCGTCGCCTGCTACGGCTCGTTCCTGGTTCGGCCTCACCGAGATGGGGGAGGGGGGTCCGGACCCCCCCTCCCCCCCGGCTCGGCCTCACGCTAACGCGGCAGTGTGCTCATTTGACAGGCGCAGTGCGGCTATTATGTCCCCCCCCCCACACGCACCCACACACCCCTAAGATAGATAATGGGGGCAAGTCCATACAAGGAAGATGTGTCAGCACAACTATGACCCGAGGGGCAGTGCGGTGCGGGGGCAAGTCATGTTACGGACTCGCCTCCGCATGCGACGCCGCGGCACGCCGCGTCGTCGCCTGCTACGGCTCGTTCCTAGCTCGGCCTCGCCGGGATGGGGGAGGGGGGTCCCGACCCCCCCTCCCCCCCGGCTTGGCCTCGCGCTAATGCGGCAGTGCGCTCGTTTGACAGGCGCAATGTGGCTATTCTGTCCCTCCCCACACGCACCCACACACCCCTAAGATAGATAACGGGGGCAAGTCCATATAAGGAAGATGTGTCAGTACAACTATGCACCGAGGGGCAGTGCGGTGTGGGGGGCAAGTCATGTTACGGCTCGTTCCTAGAACAAAACTCACAAGAACTAGAACAAAAAAGTATCAGTCCAAGTTACTGGTGCAGTCAAGTACTAGATTCAAACAACAAAACAAAATAGGAAAGATTGACCACCCAAGGACAAAAAAGTATCAGTCCAAGTTACTGGTGGAGTCAAGTACTAGATTCAAACAAACAAGAAAAGAAAAAATTGACCGCCCAAGGTCAGGCGTAGGCCCTGTCGCTGCTAGATACTTGAAGTCGAGCCCGTTGGCAAATCCCTAGTAATCTGCACAACGCAGGGCCCGCCGACCAGGGCCCACAGGTCATGAGAGAGATCGAGCGCCGTGTATAAGCGCTCAGGTAAGTGTTCAGTGGAGGTCGACTGGTGAGCCTTGGCTACGCTTATAAACAGGTCTAGAGCCCCCTTGACTAGCAAGGTGGGAATAAACACACAACGCACGCGCACGCCGCACTGCACAGCCGCGCGGACGAGCTATCTGGGCCGAAAACAACGACTCAGGCAGATGGCCCAACACAGTACTTAGCCCGATTACAAAATTCCAGCTGATCACACACGACAAAAAAATTCAGATAATTTAAAAAAACCTCACAAGAAAATAAGTCCAAAAACAAATAATGTAAAAAGTTCAAACACATCTTAATTGTAAGAACTAAAAAAATAAAAAAAATACTTTTTTTGAAAATTAAATATAGAATATTGTAAATAAAAAATTCAGAAACAAATTTATAAAAAGTTCAAGTACTACAATTCATAAGTTCAACTAAAAAAGTACTGTGCAGTAAAGATTAAAAAATTTTAATTTTAAAAAAATACTAGAACTATTATTATTCAACTGTAAAAAGAAAAAATGTGCTCCAAAAATCATGTAAAAAATTAAGAAAAAATGTTATACAATAAACAAATTTGATTGGTAATTGACAACCTAAAATAGTTCAGTACTATCTTTAACAAAATGTAAGTTCAGCAAACTCAAACTCCAAAAAGGGGTTCTACAAACATCATCAGCGTATAGTTTCATCTGCGAGCTATGTACATGAAAATATACCAGTCAAAACAAAAGATGCCCATCAGTTCAACTATAGAATTGTTCCAGTTCTAATATAAAGAATATATAAATAAAACAGTTCTACTTGAGCAAAACAACAGGAAAAGCATTACATAATTTGTTCCAAACCATCTGATAATACAATAGAATACAACCATCTCACACTGAAATGTTTTAAAGAAAAAATACTGCAACATAATCAACCACACACAAATCTCACAACCGGCTTCATTTGCCACATTCAAACCTACAACACATAAATTCTGAATGTCAGAGAGTCATCTTCCCTGGAGAACATAACCATAATGTCAGGACCCCGATTCCATGCCACATCGATCTAGCTGGTAACACCTCATATCACTTTGCGGCCTCACGCACGGTATCCCACGGGTGTCGCCTTACCATGGCCCGGGACCGTTTGCGCCTTTTGGCTCACGTATATGATAGTGTCGCTAGCATCCATATGACAGAGAACCTGGGCCGACATGGCTAGTTGTGAACCCAAAGCGGCACAGACCTATGGAGACAGGCATACATGAATCACATCGAGCATGTCGGTCATCAGCGAGTGATTCCGGGCTGTAGCACTGGGCTAACATGACTCCGGGGAACCCGGGCTGTAGCAGTCTAGGCAGGACTCCGGAAGTCACCGCGTGACATTTCCCCGAAGGGACAGACATAGGAACGAAGTGAAACATATGCCGGCCAGTCAAGTGTCCTGAACAGTAGTGCTGGGCTAGCAGGACTCCGGTGAACCGGGCTGTAGCGGACTACTATGGCTCGAGGAACACTAGACTACATTTCCCCATAAGAAAGGTTGCCAAGGATAAACAACTAGATTGTCGGATCCCACTCATACCAAGCATTTCAATCATACACACAATATGCCCGATATGAGTACATACAACATGGCATCACAACAAAACTCTACAACTCAAGTACTTTATTTAAAGGCTCCAGAGAGCCATACATAACATGTTCATACATATAGGGGTCACATGACCCGACACTCAAGTCATACAATCATACAAGCACATGCGGAAGCAACTAGTCTGAGTACAGACTCTAGAAAGAGAGAAGGCTTCTCGAAGCCTGTCTATCTACATAGGGCCCTCCATGGCCAGGATCACCACCTGGGTGGCTAGTCACTCGTCGACGTCATGGTCTACGTAGAACCCATCGGAGGGGGCGGTATTGTCGTCTGAAAACATAATTAAGCAAACATGAGTACAAAGGTACTCAACAAGTCTTACATCAAAACCTACTATACATGCTTATTCTCAAGAAGGTGGTGGGTTTAATGCAGCAAGCCAGCTTTGACTCTTGGCTAAGCTATCCTACGGAACTCACCAGTAAAATAGTTTTCGCACACGAGTCCACTACTCACCGACACAATACTCCACCGTGGATCCTCCCTCGTCATCCTACGAGAGGGCCATCCTCGGTACTCACACTTATCTTGAGTCTTTTAGTAGTATCCATTAACTTGTCTATGAACTGTATAGGCAACCAAGTAGTTCTTTACCGCGGACGCGGCTATTCGAATAGTTTTATACCCTGCAGGGGTGTACTTCTTCATACACGCTTTCACCACTTACCGCCGTTTACACGACATGTACTCGGCAACCTTCAAGCGGAAGCCCAGCGAGGGTGTCGGCCACGGCCTACCTAAACACTTAAGTCTCTAGTCCAGGTTTATCGCCTATCCAGGTTCCATCCGCAGGGAGTCCAGCCGAGCTTTCCACATACGGCCCCGAACAATGTGAACAGGGTCCCGAGACGCCAAACGGCCGCCCGGCATACCCGGCCACGGTGTATCTACCGCAACATAGCCCACCCCTAGGGTCAGCGCTACGCACGGCCACCAACACATAACCTACAAACACCAGAAACTATTTGCAACTCCTGGACAGAGTACTAGGGTGATTAAGAAGCCGAGAGGGTCAATTAAGGATCCTAATGCATGGTAGTAGCTGAATCTTAAATCACACATACAGATCTCAGTTCTTAGGGACGGCCTCAATGAAACAACCCACCATGTACTCCTACATGGCCTCTCATCGATTCCTTTACCAAAACATGTTCAACACATCCCTCATATTACCGACATAAGCATTTCACTCTAGCCCATCACCCAGATGAACCAGACCTGACACAACTCTAAGCATAGCAGGAATAGCAAGGTAGGAATCACATACATGGCTCAATCAACTCCTACACATGCTAGTGGGTTTCATCTAGTTACTGTGGCAATGACAGGTCATGTAGAGGATAAGGGTTTAACTACCGTAGCACACAGCAGTTTGAATCGCGTTGTCTTAATGCAGTAAACAAGAGCAGAAGCGAGAACATGGGTTTGTATCGGAATGATCAATGGTTGCTTGCCTGATGGAGTGGTAGTGGGATACTGCCCTTCAGTTGGATACTCGTGAATATCCTCGGAGGCAGAACCTACCACGAAGAACACATCGGAACACAATCAACACATGACGATATGCAACAATATGATGCATGCTATGACATGGCAATATGAATGTGTCTTGGCCTAATGCAAGCTATAACAGAAAGGAATGTGCTTATTTGAATCAAAGATTCAATTATTAGCTTATTAAACATGGCTTTAATGGTGCATTACCTTATTCTGCTTAAACTGCAAGGTAAACTTGTTTTGTCATGCATGAAACCATTACAGATGGGTAGATTGAATTTTTCTGATAATTTTTCATATATAAATTATTTCATTTGGAGTTACGGTTGAATTTCTATGATTTTTAGAAGTTTTGACTATTTTCTGGAATTTCCTGAATAAAAATAAATCCAGAAAAGGCATTACTGCGTCAGCATTGCGTCATGCTGACCTCAGCAGGTCAAAGGCGCCAGCCCAGGTCAAACCTGACTGGTGAGCCCTTCTGTCAGCGTATCAGCTAATTAACAAGATTAGATTAACACTAATTAGCTGTCAGTGGGGCCTGAGCCCACATGTAAGTGACTGATTTAATTAAAATTAGTTAAAACTAATCCTAGATTAGTTAGCAGACCGGCCCCACCTGTCATAGACTCAGGGGGGTCTACCTGGGCCCACCCAGGAGTCAAACTGGGTCAAACTTGCCGGTGACTCGACGCCGGCGAGGCCCGAGACGGTGGCGCGGTTCAGAAAACGCCCACAGGGCACGGGCGAGGCCGTTCTTGGGCTCATTGGAGAGCTCTTGCACTCGCGCATCTAGTGCTGGTGGAGGCCGGGCCTACAGTGGCGAATCGATGAACGGCGTCCGGCGGGAACCGAGGTTGAAGACGGCCCGATGGCGGCGATGCAGGGCCTCCGGCGAAGCGTGGCTTGGTGGGAAGGGCGAGGGCGTCGCGGCAGAGCTTCTGGACAGGTCAGAGAGGCGAGGGGGTGACGGAGAGCGTGACTACGGCGGTGAGACGGTGACAAGCTCGTCGGCCATGGTGCGGGAGAGGGTGAGGGAGACGAGGGGGAGAGTGAGGGAGGATGAGAGGGGGACGTGGGGGTCGCGTGGCACCCCTGGACGTCTCCATGCGTCGGCAGAAGCAGGAGGTGGCCGGCGTGTGGCCGCGGGCGCCAGCCACGCGCTCCTCGTCCTTCTGGCGCGAGGAGGACGACGACTGGCAGCCAGTCGGCTGGGCCGAGCCAGGTGGGCTGGGCCAGCATAGGTAAGGCCCAGGTGGGCTTCCCTCTCTCTCTTTTTTTCTAATTGTTTCTATTTTTCTATTTAACTGCAACTGTTGGGCTTTAATTAAAATACTAAAACGTTTCCAAAAATCCTGGAAATAATTGTGGGCTCTGTTTAGATTAGTTCCAACAGCAAACATTTATTTCCAGAATTATTTGAGCATTTAAATTATTTTATAGCATTTAAATGCCCAAATTCAAATACTTATCATTTAATTCAATGACCTTCTGTTGACCTAGAAAAATGTGCACCAATTTTGCCAGAGGTTTTAACCCAAGACAAAGAGGGTGAACTTTTTAGAAGGGCATTTCAGGTTCATTGAAAATAATTTTAGTAAACCCTAGTTGTTTCCAGCGGGTGTTGGGGGTTTCTGCCTTCCCCATTTCAAATTTAAGAGAAATTTAAACATGATGCACACTCTAATGCTTGAACTAGCTAGGGTGTGACAACTCACCCCCACTCAAAAGAATCTCGTCCCGAGATTTGGGATCCCCTGGAAAGAAGGTGGGGTACTCGAGTCGAAGACGATCCTCCCTTTCCCAAGTGGCTTCTTTCTCGGAATGGTGTGACCATTGAACCTTGAGAAACTTGATATTATGACGTCGAGTGGTCCGCTCGGCTTGATCAAGGATACGAACGGGATATTCCCGATATGAGAGGTTGTCTTGTAGATCAAGCGTTTCGTGGTCCACTCCACGGATAGGATCCGCGAAGCAACGCCTGAGTTGTGAAACGTGGAAGACATCGTGAACTCTGGAAAGATGCGGAGGTAGTTCCAATTGGTAGGAAACTTCTCCTCGTTTGGCAAGAATGCGAAAGGGTCCAATGTAACGAGGAGCCAATTTGCCTTTGATACCGAAACGATGGGTTCCCTTTAACAGGGTAACCCGAAGGTAAGCCTTCTCGTCGACTTCATAAGGCATAGGCTTATGTTTACGATCATATTGACTCTTTTGACGAGATTGGGCTGTTTTCAATTTCTCACGAATAACGCGAACCTGCTCTTCTGCTTCTTGAATCATATCCGGGCCAAAGAGTTGTCTTTCCCCGGTTTCTGACCAGTTAAGAGGCGTTCGACATTTTCTTCCATAGAGAACTTCGAAAGGAGCCTTGCCCAAGCTGGCTTGATAACTATTGTTATAAGCAAACTCCGCGAATGGGAGGCAATTCTCCCAACTCATTCCGAACGAGATGACAGAAGCTCGGAGCATATCTTCCAGAATTTGATTGACTCTCTCTACTTGACCACTTGATTGAGGATGGAAGGCGGTACTAAAAGAGAGACGAGTTCCCATAGCATTTTGGAAACTTTCCCAAAATCGAGAGGTGAAGAGACTCCCACGGTCTGAGTTAATTTCCAATGGAACACCATGAAGAGACACTATTCGGGAGATGTATAAATCAGCTAGCTGGCTAGCGGTGATACTCTCACGAACAGGTAGAAAGTGGGTACTTTGGAAAGTCGGTCGATCACGACGAAGATGGCATTATTCCCTCTCTTGGTCCTGGGAAACCCAGTGATGAAATCCATACTGATTTTATCCCATTTCCATTCAAAAATAGCCAAAGGTCGAAGGGTGTCAGCAGGCCGTTGATGCTCTGCTTTAACACGACGACAAACGTCGCAATTAGCAATGTATTGAGCGATTTCTCTCTTCATTCTAGTCCACCAAAACCTCTGGCGTAGGTCTTGATACATTTTCGTACTACCAGGATGAATGGTGAGAGGGGATTCATGAGCTTCCTTAAGGATCAACTGGCGCAGATGTTGTTTCTCGGGGACCACCAAACGGTTCTCGAAGAAGACAGCACCTCGCTCATCCATGGAGAAACATTTAGCAACTCCGCTAGTGATGTTTTCCTTAATTCGGGATATGCCCTTATCATACCGCTGGGTGGTTATGATTTGGTCCATAAGGGTAGGCTTTGCCACCAGGGTGGATAGGAATCCTCGAGGAACAATGTGAAGATTAAGCTTACGAAATTCCTCATGGAGAAGTGGTTGACTTTGTTGTAACATCAGGTTGTTACAATAGGACTTACGTCTTAGTGCATTAGCCATGACATTGGCTTTGCCCGGGGTGTAAGTTATTCCTAAGTCGTAATCCGAGATCAACTCGACCCAACGTCTTTTCCTGAGATTCAAATCTGGTTGGGTGAAGATATATTTCAAACTTTGGTGATCGGTGAAGATCTCGCAACGATTACTGAGAAGGTAATGTCGCCAAGTTTTAAGTGCATGGACTACAACTGTAAGCTCTAGATCGTGTGTGGGATAATTTTCCTCATGTGGGTGTAATTGCCATGAGGCATAGGCAATTACCTGACGATCTTGCATGAGTATGCAACCTAGTCCTTGTCGTGAGGCGTCGCAATAGATAATAAAGTCCTTGGAGAAATCTGGTGGTACCAGTACAGGAGCAGATGTCAGGTGTCTTTTCAGTTCCTGAAAGCTGAACTCGCATTGTGGAGTCCACTCAAACTTTTTATCTTTCTTGAGGAGTTCAGTTAGAGGCTTAGCAACCTTGGAGAAATTCTTGACGAAGCGGCGGCAATAGCTCACTAAGCCAAGGAAGCTCTGAACTTGCTTAACCGTCTCAGGTGGAGTCCAATCAAGGACGGCTTGAACTCGCTCGGGATTGACAGCAATACCCTTACCAGAGATTACATGGCCTAGATAGGTCACTTCTGGCAACCAAAATTCACACTTGGAGAATTTGGCATAAAGGCGATGCTCTCGAAGTTTCATCAATACCAGCCTTAGATGTTCGGCATGTTCCTCTTCATTCTTGGAGTAGATGAGTATGTCATCGAGGTATACTACGACGAATTTATCCAAGTACTCCATGAAAACCGAGTTCATTAACCGAGAGAAGGTGGCTGGGGCATTGGTTAAACCGAAGGACATCACGGTGTACTCATATTGTCCATAACGAGTAACAAAGGCCGTTTTGGGAATGTCCCCATTTCTGATTTTGATTTGATGGTAGCCCAGCCTCAAATCCATCTTGGAAAAGACTGAGGATCCAGCGAGCTGATCATACAGATCATTGATCCTGGGAAGCGGGTATTTGTTCTTGATGGTGACCAAGTTGACAGGTCGGTAATTCACAACCATTCGATCCGTTCCATCCTTCTTCTTAACGAAGAGGACGGGGCAAGCCCAAGGAGAGGAACTAGGACGGATGAAACCCTTTTTCAAGGATTCATCGAGTTGGTTCTTAAGCTCGGCTAGTTCTAAGGGTGCCATCTTGTAGGGTCTTCTAGAAATTGGAACGGTTCCTGGAACAAGGTCTATCACAAACTCGACATCCCTGTCAGGTGGAACACCTGGCAGTTCTTCTAGAAAGACATCCGGAAAGTCTCGGACTACCGGAACATCTTCAAGGTCTGGAAGGGGGTTGGCATTTAAGGAGTAAAGCTGGCGCTTGGCCACTCGAGTTAAGACATTGACTGTCTTACCCGATGGGTGAGTAAGTTGAACGGTTCTAGTGGCACAATCAATCTTAGCATAATGAGCTGACATCCAGTCCATACCCAAGATGATGTTTATGTCCGAGGACTTGAGAGCTATTAAGGATGCAAGGAAGACAAGTTTATCGACAAGAATTTTGTTCCCATGGCTTACTCTAGAAGTTTGCCATCTAGAGCCAGGAGTTTGAATTTCCATGGTAGAGGGCATGTCACAGAATGTCGTGTTATGCAATCGAGCATAGTTCTCGGATATGAATGAATGAGATGCTCCAGTATTGAAAAGAACAGATGCCGGATGGCAGTTAACAAGGAGCGTACCAAGGACGACGTTAGGATCTTCATGAGCCTCCTCGGCTGAAACATAGTTGACATGGCCACGTGCAGTGGTGGCTGGCTTGGCGTAGAATGTCTTTCCCGTGGGCTTATCACGGCCAACGGACTTCCCAGTTTGATTGGGGTTGTTGTTCTGGGGATACTCTCGGCTATAGTGAACCGGCTCTCCACACTTAAAGCATGTCACCACATTGGAACGTGGAGCAGCGTTAGCAGCGGGGCCACAATAGGGCTTGGGCAGTGCAAATTGCTGGTTGGGACGAGGTGCCTCAAAGGATGGACTCGGGATGAACCTAGGTGGCAGTGCCGTGCTTGGGATCCACACCCGGCGCTTCTGAGCTCCAGAGCCAGATGAAGAGCCAAAATCACGGGAGTGCTTACGTGAAGCGTCATAATCAGTCTGGCCTGTCTCAGCACTGATGGCTTTATTGACCAACTTCTGAAAGGATGTGCACTCGTGCAGACGGAGATCGCGGCGAAGCTCAGGGCTAAGTCCCTTGCGGAACCTTGCCTACTTCTTAGTGTCAGTAGATACCTCTTCAGGGGCATAGCGTGCCAGATTCCCAAATTCATGACTATAAGCATCCACAGTCAGTCTTCCTTGGGTGAAGTTGCAGAACTCCTCCCTCTTGCGATCCATGAGACCTTCCGGAATGTGATGCTCACGGAAAGCCTCACTGAATTCAGCCCAAGTAGTGATTTGGCCGACCGCGCGCATAGCTTCAAAATTCTCCCACCAGAGGCTAGCAGGGCCTTCGAGGTGATAGGCAGCATAGGTAACCTTGTCGGGTTCGGCTACATTGGCAGAACGTAGCTTGTGGGTGATGCTGCGAAGCCAGTCATCCGCGTCGAGGGGTTCGACGGAATGGTTTAACTTTGGTGGATACAGCTTGATAAAGTCATTGATTGACACCAAGTCATTTCGCGGGTGGCGTGTACTGTTCTGCTCAATCCGCTCCAGCAGGCGGTTAGTCTCACGCTTGTTTCTTTCCGCCTCCAGCATTACTTCGGCCAGAGAAGGCAGGTGAGGCAGATTTTCACCCCTAGCTGCACTGGCTTCCCCCTGCTCCGAGGCAGCAGGGTTGCTGCGGGTGTTGACCATCCTAGGAGAAAACAAGACAATGGCTTAGATAAGGATGGCTCAAACTTAGCAAGGAAGTGCAGAATGTAATGGATAACACGGAATGCAGAGATGTTCATCCGTATGTCATGGTAATATAAAACTGCCATATATATACCAACAGTCATACACATCATACATAGTTTAGTACAAGCCCAGGCTACAGTACAACTATGATGAAAGACGTTACATCTCATCAGAGGCATTCCAAGCTCCTATACATTATTTGTCTACACCTCCGGAATTGATTACACACTAAGTCATATTCCACAAGTCTCGCAGGACAGTGGAGATACAACTACTACAATACTAGTGGTACTACTACTAACTCAGACAGCTCCGTAGTAGTCCTCATAGAAGTCACCTCCATAGCCTGGAAGTTCAACGTGACCATCCGGGAACAGACGGTCCTGAGGAGCCTGTGGACCAAAGGGGCTAGGATGAGGTCTTGGACCAACAAACGGTGGCCTGCGGGGACCACGGGGTGGGGTGATACCTCCCACATCACGCCAATCCACCATGCCTGGCAGAGCTGATCTCACAGGATACAGATCCCTTGTATCCATACATCCAGCTTGCACCGCAGGTGCAAACCGAGTCAATGTGGCCCAATGATCAGCACGGGTATTGAAAAGCTCCAGCCTCAAGGCCCGATTCTCTCGGTCCTTATCTTCGAGCATCTCGGCAGTGGTACGAGTTAATGAGTCCTCCTGAGTGGAGTCAGCATAGATAGCCTGAAGATACCCTTGCGCTCCCGGAAGTGAAGCTGGCATGTAACGGAAGTCAGTGTTCCGAAGCAGGCCAGTCCGGACTCGCAAGATGGTCATCATGGAATAGGCAGCATCCTGCACAGCCATCTCAACAGTAAACCCGAGTCCATAGGAACAGTGAAGGGGCTCGGTAGATCCAGGATAAGAAGGAAATATCCTGACGGTGCAGAGATACTGGCTTTGATTAAAGTCTCAGAATTGCTCTTCGACGGTGTATTCGGGATACCAGCGGTAACCCGTCTCGATCATTACCCGAACTAACATAGCAGTATGACCGGGCACGTCGAGGCACCGGGTCAGGCGAACCACTTGGTTTTGAGCACGGTTGGCCATCTGAAAGCACAACCACAATGCAAAGACATCAGAATTTCTAGGGAAAATTGGACAGCATAACAGCTGTAAATGCTCAAAAAAAGATTTGAGACATCCACAACAGTTCGCAATACCACTCAACAACATCATATCAAGGTTCTGATCCAATTAGCAACATACTAAGAATAGTAGAAACTGAACTGGGACTTGTAACAACAATCCTATAAGCTACTACGGATTAGTAACACGTGAACCTGATAGAAGAAGAGAGCCTAGTCCTTAACCCACGTTGAATGAGAAGAGAATGACTCAGATCAGAGGCATAGGGTAAAGGAGTAAAAGAGCCTTACGTTCCCTCCCACAATCAATTCCCCTACATATAACTAAAGCATTTCTAGACTCGACATCGACCAGTTTGGCTCAACGAACCTACAGGCAGTCCGGCTCTGAGGCAAACGCTGTCAGGACCCCGATTCCAAGCCACATCGATCTAGCTGGTAACACCTCATATCATTTTGCAGCCTCACGCACGGTATCCCACGGGTGTCGCCTTACCATGGCCCGGGACCGTTTGTGCCTTTTGGCTCACGTATATGATAGTGTCACTAGCATCCATATGACAGAGAACCCGGGCCGACATGGCTAGTCGTGAACCCAAAGCGGCATAGACCTATGGAGACACGCATACATGAATCACATCGAGCATGTCGGTCATCAGCGAGTGATTCCGGGCTGTAGCACTAGGCTAACAGGACTCCAGGGAACCCGGGCTGTAGCAGGCTAGGCAGGACTCCGGAAGTCACCGCGTGACATTTCCCCGAAGGGACAGACATAGGAACGAAGTGAAACACATGCCGGCCAGTCAAGTGTCTTGAACAGTAGTGCTGGGCTAGCAAGACTCCGGTGAACTGGGCTGTAGCGGACTACTATGGCTCGAGGAACACTAGACTACATTTCCCCATAAGAAAGGATGCCAAGGATAAACAACTAGATTGTCGGATCCCACTCATACCAAGCATTTCAATCATACACACAATATGCCCGATATGAGTACATACAACATGGCATCACAACAAAACTCTACAACTCAAGTACTTTATTTAAAGGCTCCAGAGAGCCATACATAACATGTTCATACAGATAGGGGTCACATGACCCAACACTCAAGTCATACAATCATACAAGCACATGCGGAAGCAACTAGTCTGAGTACAGACTCTAGAAAGAAAGAAGGCTTCTCGAAGCCTGTCTATCTACATAGGGCCCTCCATGGCCAGGATCACCACTTGGGTGGCTAGTCACTCGTTGATGTCAAGGTCTACGTAGAACCCATCGGAGGGGGCGGTATTGTCGTCTGAAAACATAATTAAGCAAACATGAGTACAAAGGTACTCAGCAAGTCTTACATCAGAACCTACTATACATGCTTATTCTCAAGAAGGTGGTGGGTTTAATGCAGCAAGCCAGCTTTGACTCTTGGCTAAGCTATCCTACGGAACTCACCAGTAAAATAGTTTTCGCACACGAGTCCACTACTCACCAACACAATACTCCACCGTGGATCCTCCCTCGTCATCCTACGAGAGGGCCATCCTCGGTACTCACACTTATCTTGAGTCTTTTAGTAGTATCCATTAACTTGTCTATGAACTATATAGGCAACCAAGTAGTCCTTTACCGCGGACGCGGCTATTCGAATAGTTTTATACCCTGCAGGGGTGTACTTCTTCATACACGCTTTCACCACTTACCACCGTTTACACGACATGTACTCGGCAACCTTCAAGCGGAAGCCCAGCGAGGGTGTCGGCCACGGCCTACCTAAACACTTAAGTCTCTAGTACAGGTTTATCGCCTATCCAGGTTCCATCCGCAGGGAGTCCGGCCGAGGTTTCCACATACGGCCCCGAACGATGTGAATAGGGTCCCGAGACGCCAAATGAGCGCCCGGCATACCCGGCCACGGTGTATCTACCGCAACATAGCCCACCCCTAGGGTCAGCGCTACGCACGGCCGCCAACACATAACCTACAAACACCAGAAACTATTTGCAACTCCTGGACAGAGTACTAGGGTGATTAAGAAGCCGAGAGGGTCAATTAAGGATCCCAATGCATGGTAATAACTGAATCTTAAATCACACATACAGATCTCAATTCTTAGGGACGGTCTTAATGAAACAACCCACCATGTACTCCTACATGGCTTCTCATCGATTCCTTTACCAAAACATGTTCAACACATCCCTCATATTACCGACATAAGCATTTCACTCTAGCCCATCACCCATATGAACCAGACCTGACACAACTCTAAGCATAGCAGGCATAGCAAGGTAGGAATCACATACATGGCTCAATCAACTCCTACACATGCTAGTGGGTTTCATCTAGTTACTGTGGCAATGACAGGTCATGCAAAGGATAAGGGTTCAACTACCGTAGCATACAGTAGTTTGAATCGCGTTGTCTTAATGCAGTAAACAAGAGCAGAAGCGAGAACATGGGTTTGTATCGGAATGATCAATGGTTGCTTGCCTGATGGAGTGGTAGTGGGATACTACCCTTCAGTTGGATACTCGTGAATATCCTCAAAGGCAGAACCTACCACGAAGAACAAATCAGAACACAATCAACAGATGACGATATGCAACAATATGATGCATGCTATGACATGGCAATACGAATGTGTCTTGGCCTAATTCAAGCTATAACAGAAAGGAATGTGCTTATTTGAATCAAAGATTCAATTATTAGCTTATTAAACATGGCTTTAATGGTGCATTACCTTATTCTTCTTAAACAGCAAGGTAAACTTGTTTTGTCATGCATGAAACCATTACATATGGATAGATTGAATTTTTTTGATAATTTTTCATATATAAATTATTTCATTCATAGTTACGGTTGAATTTCTATGATTTTTAGAAGTTTTGACTATTTTCTGAAATTTCCTGAATAAAAATAAATCCAGAAAATGCATTACTGCATCAGCATTGCGTCATGCTGACCTCAGCAGGTCAAAGGCGCCAGCCCAGGTCAAACCTGACGGGTGGGCCCTTCTATCAGCCTCTCAGCTAATTAACAAGATTAGATTAACACTAATTAGCTGTCAGTGGGGCCTGGGCCCACATGTCAGTGACTGATTTAATTAAAATTAGTTAAAACTAATCCTAGATTAGTTAGCAGACCGGCCCCACCTATCATAGACTCAGGGGGGGTCTACCTGGGCCCACCCAGGAGTCAAACTGGGTCAAACTCACCGGCGACTCGACGCCGGCGAGGCCCGAGACGGTGGCGCGGCTCGGAAAACGCCCACAGGGCACGGGCGAGGCCGTTCTTGGGCTCGTTGGAGAGCTCTTGTAGTCGCGCATCTAGTGGTGGTGGAGGCCGGGCCTACGGTGGCCGGAGACGACGACGACGAGCTCCAAGGCGGCGGCCGGAGTTCGGCCATGTGCGGGGTGTGGGCTGCGGCGTGCAAACGTGAAAACTAAGGCGCTAGCGAGGCACTACGCGATGCGGCAAGCACGTTGCATAGCACGGGATAACCAAATGGTCACCGGAGCGACACCGGCGATGAGCTCGAGTGGAGATGAGCTTCGGCCATGGTGGAACTATGGCCTAGAGGGTGCAAAGGCGTGCGAAAGAAGAGGGGAAAGGCGGCGGAGCTCACAGGGAGGTCGATGAGCAGCTCAGTGGGCTCGGGGGCGACCGGAGCGAGGCGAATCGATGAACGGCGTCCGGCGGGTACCGAGGTTGAAGACGGCCCGATGGCGGCGATGCAGGGCCTCCGGCGAAGCGTGGCTCGGTGGGGAGGGCGAGGGCGTCGCGGCGGAGCTTCTGGATAGGTCAGAGAGGCGAGGGGGTGACGGAGAGCGCGACTACGGCGGTGAGACAGCGACAAGCTCGTCGGCCGTGGTGCGGGAGAGGGTGAGGGAGACGAGGGGGAGAGTGAGGGAGGATGAGAGGGGGACGTGGGGGTCGCGTGGCACCCCTGGACGTCTCCATGCGTCGGCAGAAGCAGGAGGTGGCCGGCGTGTGGCCGCGGGCGCCGGCCACGCGCTCCTCGTCCTTCTGGCGCGAGGAGCACGACAACTGGCAGCCAGTCGGCTGGGCCGAGCCAGGTGGGCTGGGCCAGCACAGGTAAGGCCCAGGTGGGCTTCCCTCTCTCTCTTTTTTTCTAATTGTTTCTGTTTTTCTATTTAACTGCAACTGTTGGGCTTTAATTAAAATACTAAATGTTTCCAAAAATCCTGGAAATAATTGTGGGCTCTGTTTAGATTATTTCCAACAGCAAACATTTATTTCCAGAATTATTTGAGCATTTAAATTATTTTATAGCATTTAAATGCCCAAATTCAAATACTTATCATTTAATTCAATGACCTTCTGTTGACCTAGAAAAATGTGCACCAATTTTGCCAGAGGTTTTAACCCAAGACAAAGAGGGTGAACTTTTTAGAAGGGCATTTCAGGTTCATTGAAAATAATTTTAGTAAACCCTAGTTGTTTCCAGGGGGTGTTGGGGGTTTCTGCCTTCCCCATTTCAAATTTAAGAGAAATTTAAACATGATGCACACTCTAATGCTTGAACTAGCTAGGGTGTGACACATAACCACATCACCATCCTCAAATCCAAACTCTGCCACAAACTCCCTCCACCCAGTAGTTAGGTTGATGCAACCATCAAAGTCGATGTGGTAGGCAACCTCCATCAACTGATACCCATTTTTGTCTGAAGTCTCCATCTTCAGAACAGCGGAACTAGGAGCAACAATCCTGATCCTGGGTGACATTTTCTGCAAATGGGGATGGGAGTACAAAACAGTGAGCACCTGACATAACTGAACTTTTACACAGATATAGTAAGATTTGCATAACAAACTGAAAAGAAAAAATCTAAACCAAAACAATAACACAAAACTAACTAGTCATGTGAACTGACCAAACTGAAGAAATATACATATCAATACACCTACAGTAAAAACATCTGACAAAAAACAGATCAAGGATTATACAAAAATGGATAAAAATATTGTTAAGTAATGAACAAATACACACAGAAATCCCTACTGTTAAATTCTGACTAAACCAAATAAAAATTATAGACAAACTATTCATAAAATTAAACTATAGATTCACTCCATGGAATTCAAAAAGAGACCTACAAAAAAGTAGAAAACAAAACCAATAGAAACACATACCCATGATTCCTTCAAGTCACCAACCGTCAGGCGACAAACATAGGGTGCACGAAACACATGGTTGTTGTACAACTGACAAGAAAGTTGCCCATGGCACTGAGTCTGGGTGAGCTCCAAACCAGATTCGTACACACAGCCGTCAGCTATGCGCGCCATCTTTGCCAGGTATCCGCATGAAAAATCCTCCATGGAACACACAAGAACAGGGAATAAAACAACGAAGAGAAGAGGGAGGAACCTAGATCTGATTCTGGAAGAAGGAAGAAAAAGGAGGGGGAGACTGAGCCACACACTACACATAGATTGATAGAATTTATAGCCAGGGAGACTCGTAGATTATAAAAATAATAAATAGGCAGTTGGGTAGCTAGCTGGTAGGAAATAGTTATTATAAGCCATGCAAATCAGTTCAACTTCAAATAAAATAGCGGTTCAAAAGTAGACATAGCAAACATTTGCAGATAAAACAACACATTCAGAGGTAGACAGTTCAACTCATTTATTCATTCAACCATCTTCTCTCTCACAACACAAATCTTAAGAACATATATTCAGTACTTCAGTCATAACGATCAAACTGATGACGCCATTTGGCCCTGGTGGATGGATGTGGAGCCGTGGCTGCTCTCGCCCTAGCCCAACGGATGACCTGAATGTAGTGCCTTCCCCTACCACCTGGGAAAAGAAGCTCCAGTTCATTGGAGTTGAAAGTATCCATCACCTCGTGCGCAAGGCGTTTGTTGAACTCTGCTTCCAATTCATCCTCCACGGCACATCGTGTCATCTGCCTGCGCCTGCACCTCCTCCTCCTCCTCTGCTCCGCTACTGCAGCCATCACATCGACAGCATCCCCCTCCACCTTTGTGACCTCTCCGAGCTCAGGATCCATCTCGCTTTTCTTTGGTTGCAGCTGGTACAATGAAAGTAACACAGGGCTCAGCATTTATTGTCGGGACCGGTTTTTCCAGGATAATTTCCCAGAAAATGGCCCTTGTGCTCACCAGCCCCAGGATTATTGTTAGCTGATGAGACACCAAATTGATACAGAAATTCCAAGAAAAATATAAAATATCTAGTATAAGACCATTCTGGCCTATGAGTACAACAAATGGTTTCTAGTGGTTGATGGCGGAAGCGGTTTGCGGTTCATCGGCGTCTATGGGACTCCATTTCCCACAGGAACAACTGACCTCATTAACTCCTATCTTCGCGAGGCTGCTATCGTCATTGCCTAGGTTCCGGGGCTGTCATCGCAGCGCTCCTCTCCATGCAAGAAATCTGGCCAAGACAATAGATAGGGACAAGATAGTGAGTACTTTGAATGTACTCGCAAACATTATGAACACATGTATAATATAACAGATGATAATCATGCTCTGAAATATTCCATGATCACTACGTCAGTCATGAAATAAAATTCATGATGCACGCAAGTAGGTTATTCATATAAAACATGAATAAGCAATCAGGGAATAGAAATAAAATGCACCGATCGAGTGTCTGAAGCGACGCCTCGAAAGGATAATAATATAAAGCATGCCTCAGTCGGGCGTCTGAGCGACATCACATAAAGGGCTTATAAAGAAAATAAATAACAAACATGCCACAGTCAGGCATCTGTGCGACACCACATAAAGGGCTTATAAAGTAAATAAAAAACAAGCATGCCACAGACGGGCGTCTGAGCGACACCACATAAAGGGCTTATAAAGAAAATAAATAACAAGCATGCCAAAGTCGGGCGTCTGAGCGACACCACATAAAGGACTTATATGAGAATAATCACAGTGAATATCCAGGAGGTAGAGCCGTCCTAGGGATACTCAATAATTCAAATAATACAAATGGTTAGTTCATAATAATAATAATCATAATCATCCTATGTCACAAGTCATGATCAATGTTCTGGTATAGTAGTTTTTCCTCCGAAGACCGACACTAAGACCGACACTTGACCCATCCCAGATTATAGTCCTTAACCATGGACATGGCTATTCGAATAGATATAACCTCTGCAGAGGGTGTACTCTTTACCCACGAGTAACGGATTCCTTCAGTCCATCGAGACTAATTCCGTTTATGGTCTTTTAATTGAAAACACACCTGACCCGCACACACCAGCTTAACTTACCGGTGTCTGGAATCACCCATGACACCCGTTAAGCCAAACTCTAAGTGGGGAGGCTACAACCTCGACTAGCACGGGATCATAAAATTTATAACGCGCGCAATCTAGGGGACCTACGCCCTCGGCTCCAACCGGAAACACCCATGCCCCGGACCAGGTGGCATGTCTACCGGATGCAGCCATTATCTTCCACCATGGCCTCTCTGTACGGTGTGTGCTAAGAAAGGGGTTGACAACTTACTGAACCGTACCCTACCTGTGGCAGGGACAAGTGGTAGTACGAAACAAGTATGGGGGTTACTGGAACAATACTCGATCTACGGTCAACTCAGGAGGTTAAAGCATTCCCTGCATGATTAGCATAACAAATATATTTTACACCAACAAACAAAACCACCACTCATCATACCTCATCATGCCTTACCGAATCTAACCGTCTCAACGAAATATTAGAGACAAGCTCGTGTCTACCCAAGACAGAGACTTTTCCGGATTCCTTCCAGTAGGCATGAAAGGCATACGAGGGTGATTACTATCCCAAGCATATCAAATTCCAACAGCAACGAATCATCATTATGCACTCATGAATATGATCGTATCATCACATAAAATACCGAACACTTCGTGTCAAGGTGGTTTCGTATTTGCATCAAATGAAACACAACAAATATTATGCCGGGGTTCAGAATGCTTGCCTTCAAGTTGTGGAGAGGCAGGGTGCATTCCAAAACTTTTGAAAGTTTTCCTTCTTTCTCCATTTCCTAATTTGAAAATATTTTAATTAACACATAATCCAAAAACAGTACAAAAAAGTTGTTTGGAAAATTTTCAAATAAATATGACAAAAAACTAGATGGAATTTGGAGAACAACAGAAAAATAATCAAGTCAAACAGAGTTGTATTTTAAAAGTTATAGCCGGTCAAAGTTTCGGTCAAACCCTATTTTTAATAAAAATCGAAAAAAGAAAATGGTTTGGGAGCTTATGCTTCCCATTGATGTAAGCGTATTCCGGGGGAATACGTTTTCACTTAAACCAGAGCGTGCCGGCACTGGGTCACTGATAGTGGGTCCATGGGGACCACTGGTCAGGTTTGACCAATCGCCCGCGTCTTCTTTCTCCTCTGGCCGAGCGGAGGCGGAGCTCCGGCGATTGTCACCGACGAACGGCGGCTCCCCACGGGTTTTTGAGGGGGGTGGATCCGCCAGTCCAGGGCGGTCCTCCCAATGGTCGAGAGGATCGCGGGGACAAAGGGGGTCGCCGGCGGCAAGCTCTGCGGTGGACGGTGGCTTCTGGTGGATCAGGGTCTCGAGCTATGGTGGCTCTCAATCGGGTTTGAGAGGTGGGGTGGCTCCGCAAGGTCAAGGAGAGTCGGACGGTGGCACTAGATGGACTGGGGAGGCCCTGCTCGCGATGTATGACACCGGAGCGTGGCGGCAGCCGAACCACCCGGAGACGAGGAAGACAGCCTCCCTCCGTCGATTGCTGGCTACGGGAGCTCTAGAGAGATGGCATGAGGTCTCCTGAGGGTCTGTTAGAGCTCGGGATCTCCTTTTATAGCGCCAGAAGGTTGGTTTCGCAGCTCCGATGATAAGAACAGCGGCGGCCGAGGATAAGATCGGTGAACCGCCCTGCTGTAGCTTGTAGCGCGATGTGCCGAGGCTGGGGATGGCGACAGAAGCTAGCTGACGAGCGGGCACTGCTCCAGGGGCGAGCTGGCGAGCGAGAGTGGCTCGGGCGGTGCCGTCCATGGCAGAGCCGGTCACGGGCGCCGGTGTGCCGCCAAAGCACAAATGCTACCACTCTGAGAGGAGCAGGGCGAGTCGGGGCCGCACTAGGGGACAGGGGAGAGGATTAGGATGGGCGGGGGAGGCGGCAACGAGAGGCGGCGACTCGGGCGCATGCACGAGCAAAACGCGCGTTCTGGCCGCGCCCAGAGTACGCACGCCAGGCGTTCGACAAAATTCCAACGTTTTCTAGGCCTCTCTTATACCTCTCAAACTAAACAGGACTAGGCTAATGATTATATGAGAGCTAATATACATGCTGGTAAGGTCATTAGAGAAACTTCCTAATGCAAGTCTAAAAGCATGCCAAATCTGGCCATGCTCCTAAACTGCTTGATGAAATGCCAAGGGTATCTAGGCATCCCTTCTGGTGGCCAAAGTCTCTAGGTTGGAGTCTCTTTAGGTGCAGGTGATGATGGCAAAGCTAGTTGGGCAAAACCAGAAACTTGCTAGTGCAAGTTTTGCAAAACTATATTTCTGGACAGAAAATAAAGGCTATTATTACATGGACCAAAAATATTCCAATGGGTCGAATCTCCTGGACTTAAGGGTTTGGTAGAGTGGTCTATAAGTAGGAAAAATATCATGGGCACTAGAGCAAAACAAAATATGGTTGTAGTACAAATCACCAAACTGGACCAGAATGAAGATGAGGATGGTTTGCTCAAATTTTCCAAAGAACACCAAAGGGTTTTTGCATAGAAATGAATTATGTACTTTTACTAACATCTCCAATTTTTTATAGAATTATTCAAGAAATATTTAAATAGGTTGTAGTGCAAATGGGACTCTGAAACTTATGAGAAACCATTTAAAAAGAAATATATCTTAGGAAAATAATTATAGAAATAATTCTACTGATAAAAGGAATGTTTCTTGAGAAGGTATACAAGTCCAACAATATTTTTGAAAGGTTTTCTTTTTGAGGGAAAAACTCCACAATTTCAAAGAAAAGAGTGGTTCTGAAATCAAATGATAAATCTAGAATATAAAATTTTAATTTCCTGGCAAAATTTTAATAAATAAATCATGGTTAAAATTTCGGGGTGTTACAACACTACCCCCCTTAAGATAAATCTCGTCCTCGAGATTTGCTAAGAGCGATATAAAAAAGATCAATCCTATTACCATAAAGTACTAATTCGAAAGAAATGAATATTCTAGTCATGCAATACACTAAGGTTACTGGGAGAGGGCAAATAATTGGTGCAACATTAGTGGACGCACTGGTGCTGCGTGAATTAAAATTCATGTCATGGAGAAATATTTGTTGCAATAATTCAAGGAAAAACCCACCTTAGATTTTACCGAGAGCGAAAACAGTTAAACCAAATTATCACCAGTAAAAACTACTCACATTAATTGAAACCAAACATTTAATTTATCGCGCAAACTTAGGATACAACGCATAATCTGCAACACATAAATAAATTGTAGGATAACAACCATAGCAATGACGTTTATAATGGAAAATAGATAGGGTCCTGAGAAAATGCCTCCGGCACTGATGCACAATCTTCTTCTATCAGGGGAAGCGGATTGACTTGTCGAAGAGCACGTCTCTCCTAGTCGGGCCTCAGTGGTCTGCCAATGGCGATCTGAGGATTTAAATTAGCGAGGCTCTGGAGATAACCCATTACTCGCTGGGTCAAACTCTCTTGAGCGATGACATACTTGGCAAGGTTGGCTAGTACTGGGTCTCTCTCAATTCGTCCACCGGGAAAATATGCTACTTCTCTGGGTGCTGCACGACTCGGGGAGTAATAATACCCTCGTTCGCTGGCATAGGGTACCGCGAATCAAAGACGAGCAAGCGCTTCGTACGCAGTAGCTTCTATGGCCATTTGCGGAGTCGGCATAGATTTCCCCACGAAGGAGACTTCCATTGTGTATTGGTTTGGGTTTGCGGGAGGGATGTGCACCACTGCCCAATATTTCGAGGTGGATGGGGTGATTCTCGATTTGAGCAGCTCGTACTAGGGTGGATGGGTAGAACTCATGGTACTGCAGGTAAAGTCCCACAATATTTTAACAAAACTACCTGGGGTTGCATCTGGAGTTCTCAGATAAATACTAGGGCTCGGCATGGGAAAGAAATTGTTGTGAGAGTTGTGCACAAAGTGAGGGATACTTGGTAAGGTCACGAGGTGGCCTTTTATATAGCATCGGGGCTGGGTTATTTATCGCGGTGTGGGGGCGACTAGTTTGTCAGTTCTGCTCTATGGGGTCGGGGTCAGAGCCATAGATACACATATCTCACAAAAGTGACGTATTACTGTGGGTGTCGTCGGGGTGGTTTTTGGTAGCTACGTCCGGAATTAAAAATGCAACCGTACGCCAACATACTTATGAATGGCTACTATTCAAAACAGAGGCACACAAGCAGGCTGCATTTATTTATGGCGATACAAGGTCACACTATTATGAGGCGTAGAAATACTAAGGCTCGGTACTACTCGAGTGGCTTACTCTACCTCGTTAATATCTAAGCGAGCGTGCCTTGTGGACGTCGAGGCTTCTCCACGGGCTTCACCATCGGGGTTAGCTGGATGGGGCTGTGGAGCTTCAGGGTCGGGGTAGCGATGATGACCATCGCGGGGGTTGTTGGCCACAATCCCGTTGGAGTGTGCTCCCAAAAGGTGACGAAGCACTTCTGGGGACACCAAAGCACTTCGGTCAGTGGCCTGGGCAGACCTCAAGGATTCGACCGGTTGCCCGAACAGCACAACTTGGTTGTCGGCGTCGGGCTCCTCTTCTCCTCTTGCCGAGGCTTGGCGAACAAGTTCTCCACGAGCTGCGATCAGATCAAGGGTGATCTGATCGAACAGTGCCTCTAGTGCACTTACATAGCGCACCAGATGCAGCAATGCAGGGTCCGTCTCGTGATCTCCATTGGCAACCTGGGGTGGCCTACCATACCTGTCACGGCTGGGGTAGTAGTAAAACGAGCGGTAGTTAACTCTGGGCGACAGGTGCCGGAGTTGAACTATAGCCTCTCGAGCAGCTTGCTGGATGGCTTGTGGCTCAAAGGAAGTTGTCCTTCCGGTGAACCTGTAGGGGCGTTCTGGCGATATACCCCTATCATATACATGCACAGTGGCCCAGAATTGATGGCTCTCACCGCTCATGGGCCCTTGGTACACAACATACTCCGGGGGGCTCTTCTAATGCAAAGGCACGGCGGGTGAGGTTTGCTAGCACGGTCACAAAACCTCCAAGGGGTTAGTTGTTGTGGTCTCATTGTGAACAATGGGGCCACGCATCTTGGCTTGGTTTTTGGGGTAGAGGCTATGTTGTGCTGGGTTGGGGCTAGCGTTCCCTTTTTATAGAAAAAGAGGACGGAGTCTTCCTTCGCACGCTTGCGAATGAGGCAATTTAGGTGTCGGTCACTAGTGCGTGATCGACAGGCTAGGCTGATAGGTTAGGCACCGACTGCCAAAAGGTGTCGGGGTCACTGTGTGGCTATCTTACACGAGAAGCTTGGCTAGGGTTAGGTTAAGGTCTGGTGGGTTGGATAACCTAGGTTTATTGACATGGATAAGATAGGATTAGCCAATGGTCAGCCTGGCTCTGATACCAAGGTTGTCGGGACCAGTTTTTCCAGGATAATTTCCCAGAAAATGGCCCTTGTCCTCACCGGCCCCAGGATTACTGTTAGCTGATGCGACACCAACTTGATACAGAAATTCCAAGCAAAATACAAAATATGTAGTACAAGACCATTCTTGTCTATGAGTACAACAAATGGTTTCTAGTGGTTGATGGCGGAAGTGGTTTGCGGTTCATCAGCGTCTATGGGACTCCATTTCCCACAGGAACAGCTGACCTGGATAACTCCTATCTTCGCGAGGCTGCTATCGTCATTGCCTAGGTTCCGGGGCTGTCATCGCAGCGCTCCTCTCCATGCAAGAAATCTGGCCAAGACAATAGCCAGGGACAAGCCAGTCAGTACTTTGAATGTACTCACAAACATTATGAACACAGGTATAATAAAACAGATGATAATCATGCTCTGAAATATTCCATGATCACTACGTCAGTCACAAAATTAAATTCATGATGCACGCAAGCAGGTTATTCATATAAAACATGAATAAGCAATAAGAGAATAGAAATAAAAAGCACCGATCGGGTGTCTGAAGCGACGCCTCGAAAGGATAATAATATAAAGCATGCCTCAGTCGGGCGGCTGAGCGACGTCACATATAGGGCTTATAAAGAAAATAAATAACAAACATGCCACAGTCGGGCGTATGTGCGACACCACATAAAGGGCTTATAAATTAAATAAATAACAAGCATGCCACAGTCGGGCATCTGAGCGACACCACATAAAGGGCTTATAAAGAAAATAAATAACAAGCATGCCACAGTCGGGCGTCTGAGCGACACCACATAAAGGGCTTATATGAGAATAATCACAGTGAATATCCAGGAGGTAGAACCGTCCGAGGGATACTCAATAATTCAAATAATACAAATGATTAGTTCATAATAATAATGATCATAATCATCATATGTCACAAGTCATGATCAATGTTCTGGTTTAGCAGTTTTTCCTCCGAAGACCGACACTAGGACCGACACTTGACCCATCCCATACTGTAGTCCTTAACCATGGACACGGCTATTCGAATAGATATAACCTCTGCAGAGGGTGTACTCTTTACTCACGAGTAACGGATTCAATCAGTCCATTGAGACTAATTCCATTTACGGTCTTTTAGTTGAAAACACACCTGACCCGCACACACCAGCTTAACTTACCGGTGTCTGGAATCACCCATGACACCCGTTAAGCCAAACTCTAAGTGGGGACGCTACAACCTCGACTAGCATGGGATCACAAAATTTATAACACGCGCAAACTAGGGAAGCTACCCCCTCAGCTCCAACCGGAAACACCCATGCCCCCGGACCAGGTGGCATGTCTACCGGATGCAGCCGGTATCTTCCACCATGGCCTCTCTGTACGATGTGTGCTAAGAAAGGGGTTGACAACTTACTGAACAATACCCTACCTATGGCAGGGTCAAGTGGTAGTACGAAACAAGTATGGGGGTTACTGGAACAAGACTCGATCTACGGTCGACTCAGGAGGTTAAAGCATTCCTTGCATGATTAGCATAACAAATATATTTCACACCAACAAACAGAACCACCACTCATCATACCTCACCATGCCTTACTGAATATAACCGTCTCAACGAAATATGAGAGACAAGCTTGTGTCTACCCAAGACAGAGACTTTCCCGGATTCCTTCCAGTAGGCATGAAAGGCATACGAGGGTGATTACTATCCCAAGCATATCAAATTCCAATAGCAACGAATCATCATTATGCACTCATGAATATGATCGTATCATCACATAAAATACCGAACACTTCGTGTCAAGGTGGTGTCGTATTTGCATCAAACGACACACAACAAATATTATGCCAGGGTTCAGAATGCTTGCCTTCAAGTTGTGGAGAGGCGGGGTACATTCCAAAACTTTTGAAAGTTTTCCTTCTTTATCCATTTCCTATTTTGAAAATATTTTAATTAACACATAATCCAAAAACAGTACAAAAAAGTTGTTTGGAAAATTTTCAAATAAATACGACAAAAAACTAGATGGAATTTGGAGAACAACAGAAAAGAATCAAGTCAAAGGGAGTTGTATTTTAAAAGTGATAGTCGATCAAAGTTTCAGTCAAACCCTGTTTTTAATAAAAATCAGAAAAAGAAAACGGTTCGAGGGCTTACGCTTTCCATTGATGAAAGCGTATTCTGGGGGAATACATTTTCACTTAAACCAGAGCGGGCTGGCGTTGGGTCACTGACAGTGGGTCCATCGGGCCCACTGGTCAGGTTTGACCAGTCGCCCACGTCTTCTTTCTCCTCTGGCCGAGCGGAGGCGGAGCTCCGGCGATTGCCGCCGACGAATGGCGGCTCCCCATGGGATTCTGAGGGGGGGTGGATCCGCCAGTCCATGGCGGTCCTCCTACTGGTCGAGAGGGTCGCGGGGACAAAGGGGGTCGCCGGCGGCAAGCTCTGCGGCAGACGGTGGCTTCTGGTGGATCAGGGTCTCGAGCTACGGTGGCTCCCGATCGGGTTTGAGAGGTGGGGTGGCTCCGCATGGTCAAGGAGAGTCAGACGGATGCACTGGATGGGCTAGGGAGGCCCTGCTCGTGACATACGGCACTAGTGCGTGGCGGCGGCCGAACCGACCGGAGACGAGGAAGACGGCCTCCATCCGTCGATTGCTGGCTACGGGAGCTCTAGAGAGATGGCATGAGGTCTCCTGAGGGTCTGTTTGAGCTCGGGGTTTCCTTTTATAGCGCCGGAAGGTTGGTTCCGCGGCTCCGAGGATAAGAACAGCAGCGGCCGAGGATAAGATTGGCGAACCGCCCTGCTGTAGCTTGCAGCGTGACGTGTCGAGGCTGGGGATGGCGGCAGAAGCTAGCTAATGAGCGGGCACTGCTCCAGGGGCGAGCTGGTGAGCGAGAGTGGCTCAGGCGGTGCCGTCCATGGCAGAGCTGGTCACGGGCGCCGGTGTGCCGCCAATGCGCCAACGCTGCCACTCTGAGAGGAGCAGGGCAAGTCGGGGCCGCACTAGGGGACAGGGGAGAGGATTTGGAGGGGCGGGGGAGGCGGCAACGAGACGCGGCGACTCTGGCGCACGCACGTGCAAAACGCACGTTCTGGCCGCGCCCAGAGTACCCACGCCAGGCGTTCGACAAAATGCCAACGCGTTCTAAGCCTCTCTTATGCCTCGGAAACTAAACAGGACTAGGCTAATGATTATATGAGAGCTAATAGACATGCTGGTAAGGTCATTAGAGCAACTTCCTAATGCAAGTCTAAAAGCATGCCAAATATGTCCATGCTCCTAGCCTGCTTGATGAAATGCCAAGGGTATCTAGGCATCTCTTCTGGTGGCCAAAGTCTCCAGGTTGGGGTCTCTTTAGGTGCAGGTGATGATGGCAAAGCTAGTTGGGCAAAACCAGAAACTTGCTAGTGCAAGTTTTGAAAAACTATATTTCTGGATAGAAAATAAAGGCTATTATTGCATGGACCAAAAATATTCCAATGGGTCCAATCTCCTGGAATTAAGGGTTTGGTAGAGTGGTCTATAAGCAGGAAAAATATCATGGGCACCAGAGCAAAACAAAATATGGTTGTAGTACAAATCACCAAACTGGACCAGAATGAAGATGAGGATGGTTTGCTCAAATTTTCCAAAGAACACTAAATGGTTTTTGCATAGAAATGAATTATGTACTTCTACTAACATCTCCAATTTTTTATGGAATTATTAAAGAAATATTTAAATAGGTTGTAGTGCAAATGGGACTCTAAAACTTCTGAGAAACCATTTAAAAAGAAATAAAACTTAGGAAAATAATTATAGAAATAATTCTACTGATAAAAGGAATGTTTCTTGAGAAGGTATACAAGTCCAACAATATTTTTGAAAGGTTTTCATTTGGAGGGAAAAACTCCACAATTTCAAAGAAAAGAGTGGTTCTGAAATCAAAAGATAAATCCAGAAAATAAAAATTTAATTTCCTGGCAAAATTTTAATAAATAAATCATGGTTAAAATTTTGGGGTGTTACATTTATACTCAAAGTGCAGAGGCATCGGTGGGCGGCCAGGAGGAAATACTTACTCCGATGTCAACGCACAGTATGGCAACTTTGACACAGAGCAGTCCAACTACACATACGGCACCAATTCAAACAACACTGAAAAACATGCAACTTAATTACAAAGTTTTACCAGATTACAATAAATCGCAGGCTACAGTCAGCCGCCATACACCACTTCCGCCAATGACAAGATAACATGGGAATCCAGGGTAGAAACAACTCAAAGAAGCAAAATTGACAATGCAAATATTTTCATACATTCCTCATATCTCTCCATGCAACGCCAATTCGAAAGTAAAACAATAGAAAAAGAAGAACAAATTTGCATGGCGGGCTTGGAAAACGACCAAGAACACCAAAACTTGTAATCAGAAATTAAAGATGAAATTAATCTCGAAAAACTCTAACATGCCGATAATCTCACATCCAAAACAACAAACCGGGCGCAAAATGAGTCCTACGAACACCATGGTAAACACCAATGCCCAAAACAAGTCCGCTGCCAAATGCCCACGCCGTCACCTCCGGTGACTCCAGATCGCAAAACACGACCAGGTGAGCGCGCGCATGCGCGGAACCCCTTAAATGTCTCGTCTGCCAACGAATGGCCTGCAGAACCGCGCCGGAGAATGCCCAGAAGCTCCACGTTGCATCCCGTGTTTCAAATAGGCATACACGCAGGAAGCTCAGTCCAAGTAGAAAACCACGTCAGTTGTCGGGGGTTGGGTGCGACATATGCCAACGGGTGGCTTATCATGGTGGGAGCGAGTAGAACGTCGCCGGTGGATGGAAGCGGGATGAGGCGTACGCATGAACGTCGTAGAACTTTACATAGGTTCGGGGCTCTCCTAGGAGATAACACCCCTAGTCCTGCTCTGCGGGGTCTCCGCATGATCACTATGGCAAAGTGACTACAATGGTGCTGCTTGAGCTGTATGATAGAGGTAGGAGAAGGCAATGCTAGCTCTTCTCCCTCTCTATGTGTGTGTCTAGTCTAAACAGGTCCGAACCCTTTGCATGGGTGCCCCGGGGGTACAATGGTAATCTGGCCGGGTGTTGGTCCCGACTGTTAGTGTTTCTGGTTGCCGGCTTCTCCACCGACTACTGGGGCCCGCCGACTTGGTGGGCCCCGCCGACTGGCAGGGTACAGGGCTGACAGGCCGTACCCGTAGATCACGGGACATGCCGGCTCCTGGTTACTGTAGTCATGACGCTGATGATGCTTGCTTGGTCAGGGGAGCGTGGCTACAGTCTCGCCGGCTGGCGGGAGATCACTGTTGCCACTCTGCGTCTCTTCTGGTTAATGGCGCACGGAGCCCAAGGAGAGGGCTGGCCGACTGCCAGTGGCCGGCTCCCCTTGGGTCTGACTGGTCCAGCCTCAGCCGTCTTCTGGGCTCTCGCTGACCAGCAGGGCCCGCCGCCTGTGGGTCGTACTGACAGACCCTCGTGG
Organism: Triticum urartu; assembly: GCF_056163025.1. Classification (NCBI taxonomy): domain Eukaryota; kingdom Viridiplantae; phylum Streptophyta; class Magnoliopsida; order Poales; family Poaceae; genus Triticum; species Triticum urartu. The sequence goes on from NC_141873.1 coordinate 430,561,327, forward strand.
GAGCAGGGTCTCATGACTTCAGGGGTGGAGTGGCAACAGTGCCGCGCCGCCGAAGATCTCTGCGGCGCACTGTGGCCACGCCTGGTCTTGGATTCGGGGGGGATGGGCTGCTCTGTAACCTCTCCCCATCTTGTCATCTTAATGGGGGCGCAGATTTGTAGGGCACCGTGAGCCGACTGCTTGGGAGCCGGCCCTCTTGGGAGTCACCAGCCAGGAGTCGGCCCGTCCGGTGCCGACTCTCGGGGCCAGCCGGCCTCTAGCAGTCGGCCAGTCGGCCAGCCGGCCACCAGAAGGCGGCACTTCGTCTTGGTGTCTTGAGGGGCGCAGCCTGCCCCGATGTCTTGAAAGATCTTGGGACTCGGTTTAGGCTACCCGTGGCCCATTACTCTGACATCAGTCCAACAGGTAAACTACGTTAGTTCAAGTAGGGTAACAGAATAATATTTTGTTACGCGAAACAGAATAGCCCAGATGTGTGTGTGTGTGTGTGTGTGTGTATATAAACACTATTCTGATCACAGGATCAGAATAATATTCTGATCACAATATGAACTTCCTGACTTACGCGCCTGAACTTCCCTTTGTACGAACTCGACCTTCGGGCTATCTTCGCAACCGTGCCTTCTACCGCGAGTTTTTTTGATCATTCGTGTTCTATGTGATGTAAGTGTAATCTAGAAACAATTTTCAGCAACTAAATACTCGTTTTAAATAGGAATACCGCTCATAGGCGATTTTTGCACTCGGTCGTGATAAACTCGCGTTTTTTGCAACTTTACTGCCTCAGTTGTTCGACCTGAACTTCCCTCTGTGCTAGGTTAAACTTCCGCCAACATTGCCCAAATGGGGCTTGCGATATACGGTTGGAAAGCTATGAACACCAGTATCATCATCCAAGTCAATTTTTTGGCAAAATGTAAGCGGTTTAAGAGCAGTTTTGAAAATCGTTTTTTCTTCACACAAAAACGTGAATCATAATATCGACCACATTTCTAAACCGTTTATCGAAATGAGGCAAATAATATAGCGTTGGAAAGTTGCTGCAAAACCGCTCCGTCAACATGTTGAAAGTTTTTCCTAATTTTGAACGGTACAAGTTCTATCGAGTTTGTATTTTCAAGCTAATTTCTTAACCGTAAGTTCAAATGCAGCAAATGATACGGCGTTGGAAAGCTTAAGGAAATGCGAAACTTTTTGGTATATATTGTTTCTCCCAATTCCTTACGGTTCTAAGTCAATTTCGAAAATGGCGGAAACCATATTTTCGCCGTAATTTCTACAAACTTTATCGGAATGGGGTAAATAATATACCGTTGAAAAGCCACAGAAAATGCGAAACTTTTTCGTATTGACGGTTTCTCTAACTCCTAACCTTTTTAAGTAATTTGAAAAACGGCAAGATCATTCGTTCTGCCTTTATCGCGAAACAGATTCTTCGAAAATGCACCGCGTGAAGAACTTGAACTTCTCGGCATGTTTACTTGAACTTCACTCTATTTTTCACGTGCTTTTCTTACTCGTAGCTCTCCATCCACTCACCGAAACACTCACCGGAATTGAGCAAGTGATATACCGGTGGAAAGCTGTTGTACACACGCAACTTTCCCGTGTTGATCATTTTTTCATACTCGCGACGATTTTAAAAGTTTTTCATCTAAAATTCATTCCCTATAGTAGTTGAACTTCCTGCTGTTTTCACGTTGAACTTCTATTACGTATTTTCCTTTGTAATTTTCTCATCCTTTCGTTAGTGTTACACAAATGATATTCCTTTTGTACAAACCACTTTCACAATAATTTTTTAACTTCTCCGACGGAGGACTTGAACTTATAACAATAAAACTTTTAGTCTTTGCTTTTTTATTCTTTTTTTAACACAAAATGCACACCTGTAGTACGTGAACTTCTGGCAGTTATCAATCTGAATTTCTCTCAGTTACATGAAAATCTGAGTTTATTATGAATATTAATCTGAATTTCTTAATATTTTTTGTGAAATTTTGAAGCACTCTATTATTAAAAGTTGAACTTCTTGTTATTTAATTTTTGAACTTCTTTTTTCCATTCTTTAATAAAGAGGAAAATCTGAGTTTTCTATAATCATCGAACTTCTCCATCTTTTTAATATGGTCTTCCTGGTTTTATTTCTTAATCTTTTTTAAGAAATTTTGAAGCGCTCTATTATTAAAAGTTGAACTTCTTTGTTATTTATTTTTTGAACTTCTTGTTTTCATTCTTTAATAACGAGGAAAATCTGAGTTTTCTATAATCATCGAACTTCTCCATCTTTTTAATATGGACTTCCTGGTTTATTTCTTAATTTTTTATGAAATTTTGAAGCGCTCTATTATTAAAAGTTGAACTTCTTTGTTATTTAATTTTTGAACTTCTTGTTTCCATTCTTTAATAACGAGGAAAACCTTGCCTTTTTATTCATTTTACTCATATTATACACACACCATGTAGTACATGAACTTTTTCCATTTTTATAATTGAATTTTTTATTTTCTTTTTTGAAATCAAATTGCTATCAAATATTAACTAAACTTCTTTATGGATTGAGCGAATTATTTTAAAACACAAAAAAGAATTTCTTTTTTGTGTTTTCGAACATGGAAATACGCGGTGAACCTCTCTCTCAAGAATTTTTGAACTTCCGGTGGAAGAGCACTTGAACTTCTAGCGACAACAAATTTAGACTTCGCCTTTTTACTCTTTGTTCTCGTATGAAACACACATCGTGCAATATGTGAACTTCTGACTGTTATCTCTTTTTACTCTTGGTTTTATTATTTAGTAATGAGAAAAAATTGAGTATTTAATATGCATTGAACTACTCCGTTTTTAAGAATTGAACTTCATGGTTTTAATCTTTAGTATCGGGAAAAATCTAAGATTTTTATAAACATCAAACAGCTTCATTGTTTTTAATTAGGACTTCTTGGTGTTATTTCATTAGTATAGGGAAAAGTCCTAGTTATGTAATAAACATCGAACCGCTCACTTAATTAAATTTGAACTTCTAGGTCTTAAAAAAATACAGGGGCACATCCATGTTTACAAACCTTTTGGACTACTCGGTTTTTTCATTTGACTTTCTTTGTTTTGGAATAAAACTTTGAACTTCTATGTTATTTAAATTTGAACTTCTCCAATTTTTTACTAAAATGTAGAAACACCATTTTTTATTAATTTCTCGAACTGCTCCATTTTTATTTTTGAACTTTTTGGTTTATTCTACGGTACCAGGGAAAGTTACAGGTTTGTAATAAACATTGAAGCAACCTATCTTTTTAAATTTGAACGTCAACGTGTGTTTTAGAAATGGTTGAAATTACAAAACAAAATTATGTTTTTCCACCTTTCTACGAACTTACTATGTTATATCTTGTGAAGTTTTGTTTTTTGTCTCACGAGATTTTTAGGCATTTTACATTGAGTTTTGTTTTTTCATTACTAAAGGAAATAAAACCTAAAAAGGTGATTTTCTCGTTAAGAAACCTAGAATTCAAATTTGAAAAATGGAGCGGCTTGATGTTTATTACTACAGGACCGCCAAGGCAAAAACTGAGAAGTTTGTAGTAAACATTGAACCACTCAATGTTTTTTTATTTGAACTTCTAGGTTTTTTTAAACACGTGGAACACTCTTTTATTAAATTTGACCTTCTTGGTTTTGTAAATTTGACTTTCTTGATTATCTAATAAAAATCAAACTTCTCTGTTGTATTAATTTTGTACGTGTAGGTTTATTTTGGAACAAGGAAGATCTAAAAAATTATCTTTCTTTAACTTTCATATTTTTTTACATTCAAACTTCTTGGTTTATTCTTTAGTAACGTGGAAACTCTAGTTTCGTAATTAAGATTGGTCTGCTCCGTTATTTATATTGGAACTTCTAGTTTTTTAAGAGGCGGGCAAAATCAACGTGCGCCTCATTCAGGTTTTTTAAATGTTTTTAGTGATCTCTTTTTTTAACTTACTTTATTTGAGTTTCCAAATTCTTTGTATTTTTGCTACATGAATCTACCCTTTTTGTTGGTGAATCTAGTGGGCTTTTTTTCTTTCAACTCTTCTTCTGTTTTCAAACTTTTCACTCGTGAACCTCTTCTGAGTTTTTTTTTCCTTTTTTGTTAAACTGTTTTGTGAATACCCATTGTTTTTCCAAATGGGCCCCTAATATTTTTGAAGGGTTTTTATGCTCTTAACTCTTCATGTGTTTTGTATAAATGAACACCTCGATAATAATATCTTTTGCATTTTCTTACGCAAACTTTTTCCTAGTACACGTACATGACCTTCTCCCATCTATTTATTTGAACTTCTTTTCCAGATAGGATGAGTGATGCAAAATAGGACAAGTAATGTCGGCGGCTCTACACCACTATGTAATGCAGTTTTTTCATGCAGGAGTGGATGAGGGAGCAGCAGAGGGAAGAAGGTCAGCAACCGGGCAAAGAGAATGCCATCTTTTGGTCTAAAATGAAGGTGGGGAAGGGGATGGCCAGAGACGCACGATTAGAAAGAAGAGAACTTCTGTACAGATCTTCCAAAGTCCAAAAGACCACATGAACAAAACAACAATGGTGTTCTAGTAGCAATCACATGAACAAAAGAATCAACATATCTCTCTCAATTGAATAAATGATCTGGTACAAAATGTTATGACACCAGGAACTAGTGCTGCATCATTGAACTAAGAGGCTACTTCCAGATAGCAGCAGCTACAAGCTAAAATGGACACGAGCAGTAGCCAGCAAAGTTGTAACATGTCCTGTCTGATCATCCCAGGTGACCCTCCCGCATCCATGGACAAGAAGGGCCCCTCCAACGTTGCACACTCCCACCTCCCAATGTTGTGCAGGTAAGGATTTCATGAAGAGATGGATTTAATAAAATAAAAGTATGAAACCAAAGAAATGTAAGACTGTAGGAAATACATGGAAGGCTATGTATCTAAACTGATCTGGGCATGCATTGGAGCTTCACGCAGATTTTTTAGGCACATGATTAAAATTTAGTCATACCTAGATAATAAGATTTAGATAGGAGTATGTTTGGCTCTAAAAGTATCTCCTCGATAGATCACTATGCCAAGGAATTATCAGGTTGAAGTATTTAAAGGATGCAGAGTATACTGATATCATAAGGTACATATAACAGAATGCCACGAATAAGTAAAGATTTATCCAAATGCTCTAGCACAGGTGTTGCACTTTTTTACGTTCATAAACTATTACTCTTTTCTTTTTTACTAGTGCCACATAAAGTATAGTTGAACTATTGATTTTTCTATTACTGAACTTCTGTAAGTATATGAGTTATGTGCGCTAAAATCCCACTGTTTTGTTGAACTAATGAAATATTTTTATTTCCTAATAAACGGACTTGTTTTGTAGTATAGGCAGTACAACTGATGAGTACGGATCAATCCACAGGCTGAGTTTGATACTTGACTGAACGACTAGTATAGTTCTGGAAAAGGAAAAGAAATCAAATAAACCATTTCCTAGGTTCAACCATGGTCGATATCTGCAATAGCAGGTTGTTATTCAACCCAAAATATCTGCAATTTGCATTCTTCATTATTTAAACGAAAATCCTCAGTGGAAGATGGCAATATGCATGCTTGCTTTTTCAGGGCATTCTTTTCGAGGTGGTGTATGATTCAAGCAGATGCATCATATTTTGAACTATCCAAGAGAATTAATACTTGAAAATAAAAATCAAAGTATCTGCAGTGAGAAATGAACTTGAACTGCTCCTCCACCGAGACCATTCCTTCATTTTCACACAATTTCACACGGGAAAATTAGGTAGAAGATGACACAAGCCAGTCCAATTCAGTTCAGAAAACTAAAGATCAAAATGAAAGCCAAGGAGCATCTGAACATGCACACAAGCATGTTTTGCTGGAAATGTGCAGCTTCAGGTAGCAACTACAGTTAGCAAACATGGAACACTCTTTTTTTGACATTTTCATACAACACTCCTTTAGTGGTCTACCTAGTAGAGAGTTATATATGCACAAGATATGAACACCCAGGCACTCACTCAAATTGCAAACAAAAATCAATACCCTTTTGATATCAGATTCAGTTAGGAGGATACATGGTACATGCTACCAAATTAAAGTGACATGGACAAATGAAGCATGCCTAACATCTCTGTACATGTTAACAGTGGGCCTTGTCGCTCCGGTGGGGAGCTGCCGTTGCCGAGAAACTACCTCAGGAAGTTCAAGGTGACGTTGCGAGGAGAATAACAAGTGCGTGCTATGGCCAGAATGGTGTGACAATGGTGGTGGCGTGGAGCTTCACCGGAAGGGTGCACTGAAGGAGGGATGGCACACCTCGCCGGAGATGGAGGGGCGGGAGCGGCCGCTCCATGGATGAACCTTCCTCTGGGAAGGTCAAGGTGGACCTCGCGAGAAGGTCAGTGTGGCCGGCCAGGACGGCGCGGGGGCGGGGGAGGGGGATCCCGGCCCGCATCAGCTCCGGCAAGGAAGAAGGGCATGCGTGGAGAAGAGGCACTGGGGCACGCGAGCTTCACTGTGGCGCAGGCTTGGGAGGTTCCTCTCCAGTGCGGCGGCGAGAGGAAGAACTCCGGTGGTTGCCGTGGTGAGCTCCGCCGGTGGGATCCGGTAGGAGGCTGCGGCGTGCGGGGTTTCCAACGAGCGACGACGCGCGAGGTTGGCCGATGGTGTGGTGGCGTCGAAGAGGATCTGGGGGAGAGGGTGGCAATCTTGCCCGGTGGCAGCGGCGCCGCCGGTTGGGGGCGGGGTGGCGGGCGTGTTGCCGATTTGGGGAGGGAGGTGCGGGAGGGAGGTTGGGGATCTGGATCCGGAAGGGGGTGGAGCGGGATTGGGGGAGGTGGAGTGGGATTTCCTCTTTTGTTTGTCGCTGCTGGGTTCGGGAGCTCTCGAACATCCCTTCCGCTCCTATATACCGCACCGTGATCCGGGATCAGAATAGTACTACTATATATGTATATATATAATATAATATAATATAATCACATATACGTGATGATACTTAAATACTAGATACAATGCATCAAATTGAAAACGAACAATACTAAAACTAATAATCCTTCCTAGGGCCAGTATTGCGGCAGCCCCTCGCCAGCAGCTCCCTGGTGCGCAACTTCTTCTCAGTGCGGAGGCAGTACTCCGACTCCTCCACCTCGCAGCCCTTGACGTACCGATCTGCCTCTTGCTGGCGGACGCACACGACCGATCTTGGCATTTTGTTGGGCGCCCACTGGAGCTCCTCGTCGGTCGCACGCTGGAGCTTATCAGCCCACCTCCACGCAGTGACGAGGCGCCCAGCGCCTATGACCTTCCTCGCAAAGTACCCGCTTCATACACCTCCTCGGCACGACGACACGCCCGCCCCCAAAGCTCCGCCGCCTCCTTTTTTCAGGCGGCATCATGGCCTTCACAGGCCACCTGGTACCTGGCTTCCTCCTCCGCCATCTCCTTCTTGAATGCCACTTGCCTGGCTTCCTCAGCCGGCGGCAGCGACTTCCACAGACAAAGATTGTACTGGCTCCAAAACCAATCCAAATTTGGGGGGGTCCGGCGCAACCTCATCAGGTGGCGCGTAGGGGTCCTCGTCGCTACTAATCGAGTGAGCGTCCTCGAGGAGCGGCGACTCCTCGTCGCGCGAGGGCAGACCGGTGGCGCCATGGCAGAGATTTGAGAGGGAGAGAGGGCGAGCGAGGGGAGGATGTAGATGAGAATGCATGCGGGATGATGTGAGCAAGGTAGTATTTCTTGGCAGCCGGAATCTAGATCGACGGGGACAGTACACATGCTAGTCGTCGGAATTTACGAGTACTATAGTTTGAATTACACACAATTCCCGCAGCAAATCCGTGTGTGAACATAATAGCTTACGGTTTCCAATATAGAACTGTGTCTGATTAATGATCCCCGCCAATCACCTACCAAATCTCGAGCCACGAGATAGAGTGCCAATCATGTGGGGGCCGGTTGTCTTGCCAAATCTTTACATTTTCTTTTTCGAACACCAGATATTTACATCGTCTGATGATTTTTTAACTCACACAGAAGTACACAAAAATATGATTTTTCAAATCGTGTTGGTTAGGAATTGCATGTAAATGTAGTTCAAATTTGAATTATGGTCATTAATTGGTTAGAAAATCATATAATGCCTTTAAAAGGTCAAATGACCCCTGAAAATACCCAAATTTTCACATGACAATTGTATTAGTGCACGTTAAACGTAGGAAAAATTTTGAAGGCCGTAAGAGGAAACTATCTCACATCCGTTAGCAAACATGCATTGTTCCCTCTCGGAACCACGAACCTTCTAGTGAGTTGCTCCAGTTTGTGAGGGGTGTGTGTCCAAACTTTCATTAAACATGCCAATTTTTTACCATATCATCTTGGTGGCATGACATTAAATCAAACAAGGTTTCATGTTTGTCTGATCATTTTTTAATTTTTCAGAATTAAAATGCCATGGCATGCACTCCATGCATGTGCCCATGCCTGGACACAAATATGTTTGAAAATTCCTTTGAATTTACTGCACATGGAAATAACTCGCACACAAGTACACACAAATATGATTTTTCAAACCGTTTTGATTAGGCGTTGTATGTAGACGTAGTTCAAATTTGAACTACGGTCATTAAATGTTTAGAAAATCATTGAAATGTCTTTAGAAGGTCAAATGACCCTTGAAATTTACCAAATTTTCACATGACAGTTGCATGTTAAACATAGGAAAAAATTTGAAGGCCGTAAGAGGAAGCTATCCATTACTAGGGAAAACCTTATGCAAAGAATCTTACCAGTAGCGCGTGTTAAAATGAGGTGCTACTGCTACTTAGCAGAAGCGCGTTGATATGAAGGGCGCTACTGCTATCCACTTAGCAGTAGCACGGCAGCAGTAAAACGCGCTACTACTATAATTGCCATACCGTTGCCGACATGCTAGGTATAGTAGTAGCGCCCTTCCACAAACCGCGCTACTACTATAAAGTTAGTAGCAGCGCACTTTTAGGTTAGGGCGCTACTGCTAAGTTTGAACTTGTCCACAGGACGGGCTCAGCTTAGCAGTAGCGATTTTGTGAAGGCGCGCTGCTGCTATGGACTGTAGCAGTAGCGCCTTTTCGTTTCCCACACTACTGCTAAAGCTATTTTGACCTAACCCCACCCCCTCGCGTGGGCTTACCTTCTCTGCTTCCTCCCCCAATTCCCCACTCTCTACCCTCGTCGCCTCTGCCGGAGCCCCTGCCCTCGCCCTCGCCGGAGCCCTTGCCCTCGCCCTCGCTGGAGCCACCGCCCTCGCCCTCGCCGGAGCCCCTGCCCTCGGTCTCCGCCGTCGTCTCCCTCGACCCGCCTTGCCGCCGTCTCCCCCGACCCCGCCTCGCCGTGCCTCGGTGCCGCCATCTCCCCCGACCCCATCTCTTTCCCCGCCCTCTGTAAGCACTCTCCCCCTCCCTCTTCTCTGCTCTTTGTTCTCTCTCTCTCTCTCTCTCTCTTTTAGTATGAACCCTAGCTATTTACTACTAGTTAGTATGAACCCTAGGCTATTTTCAGTGCTAGTTAGTTAATTAAAATTAGTATTAACCCTATTTAATTAGGTAGTATGAACCCTAGTTAAAAAATGGATAATTATATGGTAATTAGCGTTAAACTTTAGAGTTCATCTAACTAGTTTTTTTTACTGTTTTTAGTAAGTTTTAGAGTTCATCAAATTAATAGAGTTAGGGTTCATTAAATTCAATTAATTGGGGTTCATTAAATTTTAGAGTTCATCATATAACTAGTTGAACTAGTTTATTTTTAGTTTTAGAATTCAATTAGTTTTAGAGTTCATCAAATTCATCAAAATATTACTAGTTTTAGAGTTCAATTAGTTTTAGAGTTCATCAAATTCAATTAGTTAGGGTTCATTAAATTTTAGAGTTCATCAAAATATAACAAGTTGGACTAGTTTATTTTTAGTAAAAACTAGTTTATTTTTATTTGTAGTAAGTGCTTAATTGAACTAGTTGAATTAATACAACTATTTTATTTTTAGTACGAACATTAATAGAACTAGTTTATTTTTTTAGTTAAAGCAATTATTCCCGCATCGACGTCGATGATGCCTATCCCGCATCCTCGTCATCGAGTCGGCGGAGGACACCTGCGTCACCAGATGGGCCATGTCCGGGACTGGGCTCCGCCGGGCTGGTACTGGGAGGCGCTACCTACCGGGGGGCGCAGGTTGGTGAGGAGTCAGCCCGTCATTGACCCGAACCTTCTTTGGTGGTGGTCGTGTGGGCTAGTGACGGTGCAGAGGCTCGAGGACCCCACGGAGGTGATGCGTCACCGTGTTAGTGAGGAGGACGCGCACGTCTGTCGCTACTTGTTTGCGTTTGAGCACAGGTTCTCCAACACCTGACAGGTTCTCCAGGGATCTCACTGGAGCTTTGATCCTGTGATGGTTCCTTCTTTGTGGGTGTCCACCTCCCGCGCCGATGCCCGTCGTGCGCTAGGGTTCTAGTTGTTTTAGTGATGTTATATGTATGATACTATTCGGGATGTATTAATGATAATATTCGACGATGTATGGACGCATGAGATGATTTACTTTTGCTTATTGAATGCATGTTAATTTGAATACTTACTTATTTTACGATTTGGTTTTCCTTATTGAATGCTCATGTCAATATGAGTCCTATAAGATATTTTGAAATGTATATCTTGTGTTGCTCAAATAGGATATGTGCTTGCCCAAGTGGCTGGTCATGTTTATAGGTTACACCCTGAGTGGCCTATGTTTTGCCGGAGTGTTGATTCATTTCCATTCCGGAAAATTTCAGGCGCTCGATATGTCCTATTTTAGCAAAGGTCATGCTGGATTTTTTCGTGAATTTTGGCATGACTTGTGCCAGAATATGTAGGAAATATCGAGTGCCCCGGATTTGTGTGTTGAGTATCCTGGTAGTTGCCTTCGATCGATTTTTAATTAATGTTTTGACTATGAACATAGGAAATGTCTGACGACGAAAAGGATTTCGGTATTTGCGAATACTGTGAAGACGAGCGCGGCCTGTGCGACAGAATCTTCCTAGATGATGATAGGCGCTTCAGCATCAAGCCGGACGAGAACTTCGCAGTGGATACAGTAAGTCACAACTACAAGTCTTTTTTCGTAATTAAGCATGACATCTGCTTCATTTGCTTCAATTTATAATTTAAACTTTTTACTATTCTACTAGTGTCTCCCCTGCCATGCAAGAGTTTTTGTGTTGGATAAGATAGGTTCCAGTCCTATGCAAACTACTACGGAGGTAAAGAGAGTTAACTTGAAGACCGAGCATGGTTATACTTTCCATGCAAAATTATACAACGCAGACACCTACAACTATTTTGAATGCAAAACTTGGCAAGCACTATGCAAGGCTTATGCATTTGAGCCTGATATGTTTATCACCTTTGATATTCGTCCCGAAGATGATATTGAAGGTAATAGAGACATTTGGGTCGATGTGCAGACGCCTCCAGTTCTACCATTATGTGAGTTTCTCAATCATATTTATGTCTTCGATATTGTTTATTAAAAAATAGTTGACAACTAATTTCTATTGACAGCTTATTTCCATTCAAGCAAACATGTCCGGCGCTTGGTAGACATGACCGTCCACTGTCCCAGGGCTGAACTAAAATGTGAGGAGATAGGTCAATATGTTTCATGGTCTGAGGATCTTGATGCTGTCAAGACAAATAATTTTCTGGACTTAAAAATCTTAGTACTCAAACGGTGCGACCAATTGTGATCTTGTTGAACTACGGTCACATCTATTTAGGAAAGATGGTAAGATTTTTACTATTAGTCCTCAGTGCATCTTTTGCATACATTATTTTTAAGCTAAACTTCATTGCTAAGTATGTTACTATACGATGTTCTTCAATAGGTACTCCCGATGAATGTTGTGCCTCATTGGATCGAGACTAAAGGTCGCATGAGAATGGTTAGCTTACGGCCAAGATATCCTACAATGCACTTTAGTGCATTCAGGATTTCTAAAAGTGAGGAATGCTTAATAGTGAAAGATTGGAGCAAAATTGTGAATGATCGCAGAGAAGTACTAGGGGGCAGCAATCAGAAGCGTAGCCCACGATTAGGAGACAGGTTCATCTGCATGCTCCAACTTGATGAAGCAGGAGTGCTACACATGTTTTATGCTATTTTACCTGAGAGAGAGGAGCAGGAGTGATTAGCTAACTAGAAATGAGTTATGATGATTAAATAGCTAGTGTTGGTGGTAATGACTATCATGATTATTATTAGCTAGTGTTGGTGGTGATTAGATAGCTACCACAGCTAGTGTTGGTGGTGATTAACTAGCTAGAATGAGTTTGAAGATGATGATGTGTGCTACACTATGACTATGATGATTAAATAGCTACTGTTGGTAGTAATGACTATGATGATGATTAAATAACTTGTGTTGGCGGATAATCTTCAAGTGGAGGCAACATGTGGTGCACATCGAAAGTACTACTAGTCCAAACTAGATCAAGTTTGGATTAGTACTATACTTTTGACATGCACCACATGTTCCCTCCACTTGAATCTAATCCACCTTCATTTGACAGACTGTTATGGACATATTGATATAACAACCTCATAATTGGTATTGTTCCAAAATTTGTATAACAGCGTATAAATACACTAAAAATTAAAAACAATGAGAAAAAGAATACTAGTAGTGATGGTGAGTAAACACGCTACTACTAGCTATATTAGTAGTAGCGCTGGAGTGAACAAACGCTGCTTCGATATGTCTTAGCAGCAGCGCGTGTAGCACGCGCTACTGGTAAGGAATAGTTGTAGCGCCTTATCAGTAGCGCGTCCTCCCGCGCTACTGCTGGGGTTTTCCCTAGTAGTGATCTCCCGTTCGTCATCAAACATGCATTGTTCCCTCTCGGAACCATGAACCTTCTAGCGAGTTGCTCCGGTTTGTGAGGGGCGTGTGTCCAAACGTTCGTTAAACATGCCAATTTCTTTACCACATCATCTCGGTGGCATGACATTACATCAACCAAGGTTTCATGTGTTTCTGATAATTTTTCTATTTTTTTAAATTAAATGCCATGTCACTCCATGCATACGTATGCATGTGTCCATGTCGTGAGACCAATATGTTTTGAAAATTCCTTCTAATTTACGACACACGGAATTAACTCGCACACAAGTACACAGATATGATTTTTCAAAAGCTTTTGGTTAGGCGTTGCATGTAGATGTAGTTCAAATTTGAATTACGGTCATTAAATGGTTACAAAATCACTTAAACGTCTTTGAAAGGTCAAATGACCCCTAGAATTTTCCAAAATTTTCACATTACAGTTGTAGTAGTGCACGTTTGACGTAGAAAATATTTGAAGGCCATAAGAGGAAGCTATGTCCCATTCATCACCAAACATGCATTGTTCCCTCTCGGAACCATGGACCTTCTAGCAAGTTGCTCCGGTTTGTGAGGGGTGTGTGTCCAAACTTTCGTCAAACATGCCAATTTCTTTACCACATCATCTTGGTAGCATGACATTAAATCAAGCAAGCTTTCTTGTTTTTCTAATCATTTTTTAATTTTTTGGAATTAAAATGCCATGGCAGGCACTCCATGCATGTGCCCATCCCTTGACACCAATATGTTTGAAAATTCCTTCTAATTTACTGCACATGGAATTAACTCGCACACAAGTACACATATATGATTTTTCAAACGGTTATGGTTAGGCATTTCATGTAGATGTGTTAGTTGTGTAAACATGTTGTAATATGGTCGTGGTAAAACCTGGAAGGTGCCCATGTGTTGGTGCACTGTGGGTGAGTGGAGTGATGGTGAACTGCATCTGTTGCAACCATCTGTTCACGTAGTGGGTGTACTGAGTGTGTACCCAAGTACTGTAGAAGAGTGTGGGCTGTGTGCGTGCACTGGTATGGCTACAGTGGTGTTGGTTTCTGTAACTAGACATCAAAAGAGTAGAGCCGGAGTGTGTCGCTGGTTCAGTGAATGGAAAAGGGCATTCGTTGCCTGGAAAACCAACCTGTGTGTGTGCTGCTCTGCTCCTCCTCTATTTTTGCTTGTGTCCATTTGCTCGAATAGCTTGCGTGCGTGTGTGTATCCACCTAGAACTAGGCGAGAGAGAGAGGCTCTTGCAAACAATTGGCATCAGAGCCAGCGAGGGGTGATTGGCGACCATGGACAAGACGCCGGAGGTGGCGTTCAAGGCGGCGGAGGATGCGCTAAAGGAGGCGGCGGCTACGCGAGCGGAGGCGGACGCAGCCAAAGCCGAACTGGCGGCGCTAAAGGGGGAGATGGCTGGTGCAGAGTAGAAACCGGGGGAGTTGATGGCCCAGGCGCTGCCGGTGAGGCCCCGAAGTCCCATCAACTACCCGCAGCTCACCCGCACCAACTATACCCTCTGGGCGATGCAGATGCGGGTGGCGCTACAGTCAGCCTGCGTGTGGGAGGCAGTCCACTCCGACAAGGTGGAGTTCGAGCTGGATCGTGACGCGCTCCTGGCAATTTATCAAGGCGTGCCGGAAGATGTGCTCGCGTCGCTCTACGGCAAGGACACGGCGAAGGCGGCGTGGGAAGCCATCAAGTCTGTGCACGTCGGCCATGACCGCGTGCGCGAGTCGAACCTGCAGGCGCTGCGTAAGGCCTTCGAGGGGCTGGAGATGGGCGACAACGAGCAAAAAGAGGTCTTCGCCACGCGCGTGAACAAGATGGTGTCATCCATCCATGCGCTCGGCGATGAGGTGAAGGAGATCACCGTTGTCCAGAAGATGCTTCAAGCGGCGCCGGCGCGACTCATGCATTTGGTCACCGCATTGGAGCAGTGTGTCGATCTGAAGACGCTCACGGTGGAGGACCTACTCGGGCGCTTCAAGGCGTATGAGGAGCGCATTAAGTAGCGCTTTGGTGATCCTGTTGATGGACAGCACCTCAGGCTGACCAGGAAGCAATGGGAAGGTTACATCGGGAAGAAGAACTGGGGCAGCAACGGAGCAGGTGGTAGTGGAAAGGGAGGCGCTGACCGTGGAAGTGACCACGGAAGAGGCGATGACCAGTCGTCGAGCACGAAATCTGCTGCAACTCTGAAGAAAAAATTCAAGTGCTATAATTGTGGTGAAAAAGGGCATTTCTTGAGGGAATGCACCAAGCCAAAGAAGAAGAAGCAAGAAAGAGCCATGGTGGCTGAGAAGCAAAATGAAGAACCTGCTCTTCTATTGTCAGAAACCTGTGTACTATCAGGTAACTCAGTAGAAGCAAAGGGCAGGGTGTACCTCAATGAAGAAAAGGTGAAACCACAACTTAGTGATGATGGAAGGTATGACACTAAAATGTGGTATCTTGACACTGGAGCTAGCAACCATATGACAGGCTCCAAAGCAATGTTTACTAGTATTGATGATTCAGTTACTGGAGTAGTCAAATTTGGAGATGGTTCCCTGGTTGAAATTGAGGGCAGGGGTACCATACTTATTACTACAAGAGATGGGGCTCATCATGGGCTAACTGATGGTTATTACATACCAAAGTTGAGAAGTAATATCATTAGTCTCGGACAGTTGGAAGAGTATGGTTGCAAGGTCATATTAGAAGATGGGTACCTGCAAATATTTGATCAAGGGAGAAAACTGCTAGTAAAAGTACCAAGAGGAGAGAACAGGCTGTATATACTGAATATTAGTTTGGGCATGCCTGTGTGTTTACTGTCATCTATCACTGATGTGTCATGGTTGTGGCATGCACGTTATGGTCATCTAAATTTTGATGCCTTGAGGTCTTTAGCTCAACATGACATGGTTAAAGGGCTTCCTTTAGTGTGCCACAAGGACAGGGTATGTGACGGCTGCCTCATTGGCAAGCAGCGTCGACTGCCATTTCCAAAGCACGCAACTTTCAGAGCAGAAAAAAGTCTTGAGTTGGTGTATACAGACCTGTGTGGTCCAATTACACCTGCAACTCCTGCCGGAAATCGCTACTTTATGCTTATAGTAGATGATTTCAGTCGGTTTATGTGGGGAGTGCTGCTGAAAACCAAAGATCAAGCATTTGTTGCATTCAGAAGGTTTAAAGCAGCTGCAGAGTTGAAAAGTGGGCTGAAGTTGAAAGTGCTCAGGAGTGATAGAGGAGGAGAATTTACATCTATTGAATTCAATTCCTTCTGTGAAGATCATGGAATTCAACGCCAACTCACTACACCGTACAACCCTCAGCAGAACGGAGTTGTGGAGAGACGCAACCAAACTGTAGTTGCAATGGCACGGTGTCTGCTGAAAAGCCAAAATATGCCGGGCTGTTACTGGGGGGGGAAGCAGTTGCTACTGCCATTTATATCTTGAACCGAGCCCCCACGAAGAGTGTTGCTGGAAAAACACCTTATGAAGCTTGGAATGGCTATAAACCAAATGTTGGCCATCTTTGGACTTTTGGTGTTTGGCTCACGTCAAGGTAACTGGTCCATCTGGTGGGAAATTAGCTGACAGAAGTATTCCAATGGTATTGATTGGCTATGAGAAAGGCTCAAATGCATACAGACTTGTCAATCTAGAGACAAATCGTGTGTGTGTATCAAGGGATGTAGTTTTTGAAGAATCAAAAGGTTGGCAGTGGTCCAGTGGAGATGATGTCGCGATCAGTGATGACACTGATAGGTTTCTGGTTCACTTTGAACCTGAACAAACTGAATCAGTGAATGACCATGCTGCTCAAGAAGGTGAAAATGTAGAAAACAAGGAAGGTACAGAACCAATTACGCCTAGGCAAGCAGTGCTTCCAGGGTCACCTATTACACCTGCTATGGTGACATCAATATCCTCTGTTGCTGCAGAAAGTCCTGAATCATCTGCTCCACTGAAAATGCACTCCCTTGATGAGATTTTCGATGCTACCTCTCCACACTGGAGTCCAGCTGATTATGACCATATGGAGGAACTTGAGTTGTGTATGCAAGGTGCAGAGGAGCCAACTCACCACAATGATGCTCTGAAGCATGAGCATTGGAAGAAAGCCATGGAGGAAGAGCTTAAATCCATAAAAGAAAATGATACAAGGGAAATGGTAACACCACCTACTGGAGTGCGAGCCATTGGACTGAAATGGGTATTTAAATTGAAAAAAGATGTTGAAGGCAATGTGATACGCCACAAGGCAAGGCTAGTCGCCAAGGGGTATGTGCAACGTCATGGCATTGACTTTGATGAGGTCTTTGCACCTGTGGCACATCTAGAAACTGTGAGGCTACTAATTGCATTGGTAGCAAATGAAGGGTGGAGGGTACACCATATGGATGTGAAATCAACATTCTCAAATGGAGAATTGGAGGAAGAAGTGTATGTAGCACAACCTCCAGGTTTCATTGAAACTGGCAAAGAAGGAAAGGTACTGAAACTCAGGAAAGCCTTGTATGGGCTTCGACAGGCTCAAAGAGCCTGGAATCTGAAACTGGATCAGACTTTGTTGTCTCTTGGTTTCATTAGAAGTCCTGTTGAACATGCGGTGTACATGAAGAATTATGGAAATGCACGACTGCTGGTTGGAGTATATGTTGATGATTTGATCATAACCGGTTCTAGTGCAGAAGAAGTGGCTATGTTCAAGGAACAGATGAAAGACATGTTCACTATGAGTGACTTGGGTCTACTTTCATATTTTCTTGGCATTGAAGTTGCACAAGCTGAAGATGGCATTTCACTCTTCCAATCTGCATATGCACTGAAGATACTAGAGAAGACTGGCATGCTGGATTGCAATCCTTGTCAAACACCCATGGAAGAAAGGCTGAAGTTAAGTAAGAATGGAGAAGGACCCAAAGTGGACCCAACATACTACAGGAGTGTAGTAGGAAGCCTCAGGTACTTGGTTAACACCAGACCTGACATCTCCTATGCTGTTGGCGTTGTAAGCCGATACATGGAGAGCCCAAATTCCCAGCACATGGCAGCGGTGAAACAAATTCTGAAGTATATCCGTGGAACTCTGAACCTTGGATGCAAATACTCTCAGAATAAAGGAGAAAAGCCCAGCCTGCTTGGGTACTTTGATAGTGGTGGAGATGTTGATGACCGAAAAAGCACAACTGGAGTACTCTATTTCCTTGGCAAGATTCCAATTACATGGTTGTCCCAGAAGCAGAAAGTAGTTGCAATTTCATCATGTGAAGCTGAATATATTGCTGCCGCTAGTGCTGCTTGTCAGGGTCTGTGGCTTGGACAACTACTTGCTGAGATGGAAGGGAAGGTGCCAGTTCAGGTTGAGTTGTTGGTTGACAACAAGTCGGCTATTTCATTGGCCAAAAATCCTGTTCACCATGATCGCAGTAAGCATATCGATATACGTTATCATTTTATCAGGGACTCTGTGGAGAATGGCAAGATCGGGGTGAACTATGTTCCAACGGGAGATCAGCTGGCAGACCTACTTACCAAGCCCCTTGGGCGTTTGAAGTTTCTGGAGCTCAGACGAAGGATTGGCATGGTGGTTGTCAAATGAAGACAACAAGGTTTAGGAGGAAGATTGTTAGTTGTGTAAACCTATTGTAATATGGTCGTGGTAAAACCTGGAAGGTGCCCATGTGTTGGTGCACTGTGGGTGAGTGGAGTGATGGTGAAATGCATCTGTTGCAACCATCAATTCACGTAGTGGGTGTACTGAGTGTGTACCCAAGTACTGTAGCAGAGTGTGGGCTGTGTGCGTGCACTGGTATGGCTACAGTGGTGTTGGTTTCTGTAACTGGACATCAAAAGAGCAGAGCCGGAGTGTGTCGCTGGTTCAGTGAATGGAAAAGGGCATTCGTTGCCTGGAAAACCAACCTGTGTGTGTGCTGCTCTGCTCCTCCTCTGTTTTTGCTTGTGTCCATTTGCTCGAACAGCTTGCGTGCGTGTGTGTATCCACCCAGAACTAGGCGAGAGAGAGAGGCTCTTGCCAACAAGATGTGGTTCCAATTTGAATTACAATCATTAAATGGTTAGAAAATCACTTTAATGTCTTTAAAAGGTCAAATGACCCCTGAAATTTACCATATTTTCACATGACAGTTGTATTATTGTACGTCAGACGTAGGAAAACATTTCAAGGCCGTAAGAGGAAGCTATCTTTCGTTTGTCACCAAACATGCATTGTTCCTTCTTAGAACCACGAACCTTCTAGCGAGTTGCTCCGGTTTGTGATGAGTCTGTGTCCAAACGTTTGTCAAACATGTCAAATTGTTTACCACATCATCTTGGTGGCATGAGATTACATCAACCAAGGTTTCATGTGTTTCTGATCATTTTTCTATTTTTTTAATTAAAATGCTATGTCACTCCATGCATACATATGCATGTGTCCATGTCGTGAGACCAATATGTTTGAAAATTCCTTCTAAGTTACTGCACATGGAATTAACTCGCACACAAGTACACAGATATTTGATTTTTCAGACCGCTTTGGTTAGGCGTTGCATGTAGATGTAGTTCAAATTTGAATTACGGTCATTAAATGGTTAGAAAATCACTTAAATGTCTTTATAAGGTCAAATGACCCGTATTATTTTCCAAAATTTCACATTACAGTTGTAGTAGTGCACGTTAGACGTAGAAAAAATTTGGAGGCCGTAAGAGGAAGCTATCTCCCGTTCGTCATCAAACATGCATTGTTCCCTCTCGGAACCACGAACTTTCTAGCGAGTTGTTCTTGTTTGTGAGGGGTGTGTGTCCAAACTTTCGTCAAACATGTCAATTTGTTTACCACATCATCTTGGTGGCATGACATTACATCAACCAAGGTTTGATGTGTTTCTAATTTTTTTTGGAATTGAAATGCCATGCCACTCCATGCATACGTATTCATGCATATGTGTCCATGTCGTGATACTAATATATTTGAAAATTCCTTCTAGTTTACTGCACATGGAATTAACTCGCACACAAGTACACAAATATGATTTTTCAAACCGTTTTGGTTACGCGTTGCATGTAGATGTAGTTCAAATTTGAATTACGGTCATTAAATGGCTAGAAAATCACTTAAATGTCTTTAAAAGGTCAAATGACCCCTAGAATTTTCAAAAATTTCACATTACAGTTGTAGTAGTGCACGTTAGACGTAGAAAAAAAATTGAAGGCCGTAAGAGGAAGCTATCTCCCGTTCGTCATCAAACATGCATTGTTCCCTGTCGGAACCACGAGCCTTGTAGTGAGTTGCTCTGGTTTATGAGGGGTGTGTGTCCAAACTTTGGTCAAACATGCCAATTTTTTACGACATCATCTTGGTGGCATAACATTACATCAACCAAGGTTTGATGTGTTTCTGATGTTTTTTAATTTTTTGGAATTAAAATGTCATGTCACTCCATGCTTAATTGTTTCATAGCCGTTAGACCAATATGGTTGAAAATTCCTTCCAATTTACTGCACATGGAATTTAATCTCACATGAGTACACGGAATATGAGTTTTCAAACCGTTATGGTTAGCTGTTGCATGTACATGCAGTTCAAATTTCAATTACGGTCATTAAATGGCTAGAAAATCACTTAAATGTCTTAGAAGGTCAAATGACCCGTGAAATGTTCCAAAATTTGACATGACAGTTGTATTAGTACTACAAAATTTCTCGTTCATTTTAAACACCATCCATTGGCACTTTATTCCAAATTCGTCTTTTACAGCTAATAAAAAATATCTACAACATCACGCACAGTTGTTTTCTAGGAACCGTTTGCGATGAAAATATCTGGGTCTATTTAATTCTCCCTCCTTAAGCTTCGCCGGCTCGTCTGCTCTACTGCCGGCAACCCCCGAATCCATGAATCCCGATCCCCATTCCAGCACCCCGTTCTTGCAAAGATGAAGCCGTGGAAATGCTTCGTGAAGGCCCGTACGATGGCCGCCTCCCCACCGAGCGCCGCCGCCTGCGCCGAGAGTGCCGCCGCATCCGCATTGAGCACGGCCGCTTCCGCCGAGAGCTCATCTACGGCAGCCTACAGGGCAGCTGTAGCAGCCGAGATGGCTGCAGCTGCAGCTGCGACGGCGGCTGCAAACGCCGAGAGCGCTCGAGCCACCGTCCGTGCTGCTAATGTGGCCCTGGCCCGGGTCAAGGCCATCCAAGCCAAGATCGAGGATGCACATGCAAAGATATTCCAGGCCACCACGGACTCCAGCATGCAACCCATGTCTGAAAAGGCGGCGGTGGCCATGGAGCACCTACTTCCACATGAGGTCGCCGAGCGGGAGCTGGAGATGCAGGAGGCGGCGGAGATCGAGGAGTGCCGGGAGGAGGAGTTGCGCGTGGCCGAGGTCGAGGTAGAGAAGAGTCTAGCCATTGAGAAATCGACGGTGGAGTACCAACGCGAGGTCTGGGGCAGCCACTACTAGGAGTACTACAACCTTGAGGGCGGTGCCGAGGCCGAGGACGAGGACGCGGTCGACTTCAACAGGTAGGACACGGAGTCCACCAACGGCGGCATGTCGCCAGGACAAGTCATCGATGTCTCATCTCACACCAGCGATGCATAGGCGGGCGAGGCGGCGGATTTTTAGTTATGGGTACTTAGGCTTTGTTTTTAATGCTGGTCTTTTGTTATAGCAATGTTTAGGTCAACTGGCTCTGTGTAATTACTAAAATTGCTCGATTCAGTAAGTGTGGTTTGTCTGCTGTATGTTCTTTTGTGTGCCCAAATTAGCAAGCGATGTTAAATTATGCAATTACGTACCTGGGGAAATTTCCAACAAAATTTGAATTATCAAACTCCTCCCATGCGCGTAAAGCAGAATAATCGTTTGCGATGCACACAATCGTCCAAAGTGAATGGTCCGGTGGCACCGCGCGTGTTCAAAGTGAATATGCCCATGCCTTGAGACCAAAATTTGAACAATCAAACTCATCCCATGCGCGTAAAGCATAAGAATCATTTGTGATGCACACAATCGTTCAAAGTGAATAGTCCGGTGGCACCGCGCGCAAAGTTTCCCTCCACATTTTCAAAATTTTGGCCTACCGCCCAAATGTACCCCTGCCCCCCTTCCCCACCGCCTTTTCTCCCCGACTACAAGTCACATTTCCCTTGTTTCCTCCGTCCTTCCTTCCTTGCTAAGCTATAGCCGCTTCCTCGCTCTCACCGTCTCGCTTCCTACCGCCAGGGTCGCCATGGTCTTCTTCAAAGAAATCTCCAGCGGTTCCTCCTCCGGCGACTACTCCTTCACCACTCGGGTATGCCTCTCTTCTCTCTCTCGGGCTATGACTTGGAATGAAGGATTTTTACCCGGAGGTCGATTTTATTTGTTTCTTCCTCTTGTAGCTCCCTAAGACCATCAGTGGCAACGAATGGAGCAGGGTGGCTGAAGATCTATCTGCTCATTGTCACCATCAATCTCCATGCATGAAGCTACTTGCGATTGATTCTGTGGAAACCGGGAGGAAGTTTCTGTCATGTGTAGAGAAGGTTAGACCCTCTTCCGTTGTTACAAATCATTTGGTATATGTGATTCAGACACTGTCACGGTCCCAACCCATTCATACCACACCTTCAACCAAACGCATCCTAAGACAGTGTCACAGTTTGTACCTGGTATCTTAAATTGTTGCCATCTCATCAGCGCTTCCATTAGAAAATTATTTGGCACCGCTTCAGCAGTTTGTGCAGCCAACTTTGGTCCACACATCCGAGCAGCCAAGTAGTAAAATACTAAATCTTTACGGCATGAAGGAACTGGGCATTGGAGCAACTACGTGCTCTGGAGTCCGGGTCCCTGATTTTTTTCCGCTGCATCGGCTCGCCAGTTCAGGGCACCGGTGCGAGATGTAGCAACAGTTGTCTTTACACCAGTTTTGGCATACATAGTGGACGGCCTTATTGCTATTAGTTCTATGTTACTAAATTTGTGCATGTACACACCTGTTAGTATCAATTTGTTGTCATCCAAACACTGTCGCTATGTTGTTGCGGTTATATTTACCTTCCTCATAAAATGTTCAATTTGTTATTTATTGTACATGAGTAAGAACTTGTAGCGTCGTTGTAGTTAATTATAGCTTCTGATGGTCCATAATTTGGTTCTTGTCTCAGTACCAATTATTTCATTTGCACATTGATCTTTTTGAGAAGATATGTCATAATTAACATGTTCCATCGGTTTTTCAAAATAAGCATAGGTGATTTTCTATGTTGCTACAAACCCATTTCCCCTACAATTGTTACTGATCTAGTTTTAAATATTATAGGATGAATGGAAGTGTTCTTACTTGGAGTGGGTTGATCAAGAGTGGCCACAGTCTTTGAAGATGTGCCTAACGAAGCTCTGGAGCATGTATGAGGAAGTGAACACAGGTGGGCTTACAGAAAGTCTTGTCAATGTTGAAGCATATGTCAAGATGCGGGATAAAAAGTTGAAGGTGGAGAATGAGCTCAGATTTTTTTAAATCAGACTTTGCTAAGATGGTGTAGGCGAAGGAGGAGGGCACTTTTCCAGTTGGCCCGTGAAAAATGGGTTCTTACTGAACTGAAAGTAGAGGTGGATAAGACGAGCCTGGATGATCTCGATTAGGGAAATGAATATATTGTTCTTATGAAGTTGACCTAGCTATATGTTGTACTGTGCTGTTTTCATGTAGCTACCGTACTGTGATTTATAATATATTTATGTGCCTGATATGAAATTGGCAAACAACTGTTCGATATGAATTGTGAATTTGCGTAATACTGAATTATTAATTGTATACTAATAAACCTGCTAAATGTGTCATGGACCTTTGCAAACGGTTCTAGCAGGAAAAGAGCTTGCGATGGATAGCCCAATGCCACACAGTTTTCTTCATCAAATCGGGTGTGCTATAGTTAATAAAAGCAAGCAGTTAACCAAGGAAGACCGTGTGTGATAGTTACACCTTTCACACACGAGCCTACACATAAAACTGTGTGGGATTTATGTCCGAACGGAAACGTTTTCCCCGGATTGACTGTGTGGGATATACATACGAACGGAAATGTTTTTATGGGATTCACCGTGTGGGATGTACATACCTATGGAAATGATTTTCTCAGATTAGCGTGTGGGATGTACATACCTATGGAAATGATTTTCTTGTATTACCATGTGGGATGTACATACCTACGGAAATGATTTTTTCGGATTACCGTCTGGGATGTACATACCTACGGAAATGATTGGGTTTTGATGCCTCGCCCGATCGCAGACGGCTCCCGCCTGGATCCCTAGAGGGCCTATCCCTGACGATTTTTGGGTCGTGTGGGAAGGACACCCTATCGCACACACTCACTTGTCGACGATTCCAGATGCCGTCGCGGAAAGGGGTTAAAAACCATTTGTTTAGGACCGACACGCACCAGTGACCATACACTCACGGGCTCACCGTACAACTCTGTATTTGCTCAAGACACAACTAGTTGACCAGTTAAACGCTCCACGTGGCACCTCTACTGTTGCATCACATTATCTCACTACCATTGGGCCCACCTGTCGGCTTGTATCTACACTTCTACATCTACACACTTATAAAAACAGAGTTGGTGATGATGGTGTGCCTGCCATCCTGCAATATAGGCCGTCCGATTTATATTTGACAGATAGGAAGGAAACTATGGCAATTTTGCAAAAAGGTACCCACACCTCTCCACATTTGCAAATAAGGCCTTCCCTTGTTCATCCTTTTCTCTCACAAGATTAACTAGTCATACAAATGCATCTGGATGTTACGTGCAACGCACAGGCATCTTGCTAGTAAGAATGAAAACAAACTACAAAAAAATCTTGGACGGTGGTTCGAAGTCATGACCGCGGGCACAGCGGACAAGGTGGCCTTGTATTGGTATGCTGAGTCGTTTGTTTTAACACACAGGAGCTGGTGTGGTGATTATACACACATGCACCCATGCACACGAAGTGCATGCGCGCAACACTCACAGGAACACATGCAGCCACGCACGCACGCAAAACTCACACGTACACATGCAGCCACGCACACACACAACACTTAGATGCACACACGCACGCACGCATGCACACACCACATGACCAACACACACTCTCACGCTCAAGTGCTCAACCTACACGTGCATGTGCACACATCAGGCCCTGACAGACACATACACAGCTAGGTGATTCCCGCGCACAGGTTGGAGTCTTGTCGCGCCTGCGTCAATTTGTGTTTATCTGACCTTTTTCCTATGCGAACTGACATGTGGGACCGACAAGGAACGTGGTCAATTTAACTAGTGAACATGGTGCCATGTAGACTATTTGGCCGGTCAACAGAGTGCAAACCGATGCTGAACGGTGAGCAAGTGACCGTATAATCACCGCAAAACATAAGTAGTGACCTAATGAGGGTATTCTGAAGTTCGGTGACCGTATTACGCTTTTCTCTCTATAGGCCCTCCAAAACTACATCTCTACACGTTCTCGCATGTTACATCTAACAACTATGCAATACAGCACTACTACTACACTCTAACACAATAAATCGTATGTGTCTTTTACTTGTACTAGATCATATTGTTACTTAATTATTCAGTTTGCATACATTAAAATTTCCTTTGAAATGTATGGCCAGTATCATCTACCGCGCGGGAAAAATCCTGCCCTTTCCTGTTTAATCGGGTTTGTATCGATGAATCGTGCGAAATAGCAAAACTATAGTACTATACAGTACAAGTGACAGTTTACAGGGGCGCCGTGTCATGTACTCCTCCATCGTAAGAGTGGAGCGCTCGCTTTCATAAATGTTCTAGCCCCTTTCGCCGACATGTGGGACATCATGCTACCGGGTCCACGTGCCATACCCAAATATAGTGCAGAGCAGCAGGGGTGAAGCACCCCAGTCATAACGCCGATGTAGTAATGAGCAATGAGGTATCAAATCACAAAGTTGCACGTTTCCCGCAGTTAAGTTCGATGGACGAAGTAATAATGCTAAAAAAGGAAGTTGGAGGGATGAAGCAACCATCATTTCACCCCATTGCCGAATCCGCTTCTCCCTCATCTGCTTCAAGTTAACCACGTGTTGCTTCTGCCGCTGTTCTGCCTCATGTCGGACGCTGATCGGCTTGGTAAAGCATTGACACATGGGACCACATGTTAGCAAACCGCCAGGCCAACGTCCTCTAAAAATAAGAAACCTTCCCCACCATCCATGCAGCAAAATCACCTCCTTTTTGCTAATCTTGATTCTATAATTTTTTAGATCAGTATAATTGAGATTTGTATAGATAGCACACATGAGAAAAACCAAGTGGTACGGTTAAGGGCATCCACAATGTGTAGCCAGATGTGAAAATAGCTTTTGGCATCGATGGAACCATTGTGGAAGGAGCTGCCAAAGCCAAAAAGATGGAACCGAAGCTCCCTGATTGATTGATTGAAGGAATAGAAAAATGCAATGTCTCACATCTTGCTCCCGTGCTTGGACGCATGTACAGTATAGAGCATAGAGTCTACTCCCATGTCTCTTCTATCACAAATCACAAAGCATTGAGGTGTCAAATCACAGATCACGGACGAAGCAACCATCATTTCACTCTTCGCTGACTCCAGTTCTCCATCGTCTTCTTCGAGAAACCACCTCACCGCACTAAGCTGGAAGGACGACGCTATTGTGTTCTAGTAGTAGTAGTACATTTACGCGTCCTTTGGTTCAACAGACTTCCTGGATGCAAATAAGGCGGTTGTCTCGGCTTGCAGGCAGCACTTGCGAATGACTTACTGTGGTCTCCCTAAATGGTGTTCTCCGTCGACCGTACTTCGCCAAACCACAATGTTCGAGATATCATCGATGTCACCGCAATGGGGAAGGAAGTCAAATAGTTACTACCTCCATTTTTTGTACACAAGGCTAGCATATCAAAATTACAATTCGCAAAAGGCCACTAACACTAATCGAGGCAAAATTAATGGGGTTTGCGTCGTACTAGCAACCATGGACATTAATATACCCTTGCATGCATGCGGAAGTGAGAAGGTTGGTTTGCGCGGCGCTGCATTAATCAAGCGATGAGAAGTGAGATGGTTAGCTCTTTGGGCTTTGGAGAAAAAATACACATTAATTGACACATCAAATGAGGATTTGTATCGATTAATCCCGCGAAGGAAAACCCCACCTTTCTTTATTAACACTAGTACTCCTAGTACGTATGTACTTATCCTGTTTGGGTCTAGGCCTTGCATTGCCATACTTCACCACACATTTCGTCCAAGATTGCCTAAAGTTTTCAAAATGAAAAGGAGGTACACTTGCACACGGCTGTCGCGGTCACACCGCACCCTCACACGGTCGCTCCTGCACGCCGCGGTCGCACCGCACCCTCACACTGTCACTCATGCACGCCGCAAACCCAACCAAGGGAATGCACCCTCACTGACACGTGCTACCGCATGTGAACAAACCAAACTCAGCCATCCTACCGCTGACACATAATTTTCATTCATACAGTATGTTTATCCAACCGCATGTTGGGGAGGATCCGTACGGCCCGTGCAGTGGTCTGTTGGGGAAGAAGAACAGGTGAGGAAGAAGGGTTAGGAGACGTAGGATATTCATCCAACCGCCTGAAATGGTAGACTGACCCAAATGATGAAAGTCAGATGACTTTCATAACAATATATATGTTTTTACACAACAAAAGATCCCAAAAACAACAACATAAAGAAAAACTATCACTGCTTGTGGAACGAGACAACCTCGTCGTCTTTGGCTGCCAGCGCGAACCAGCCGTAGCTGCCAACGTGTGTCTCCGCACCGTGGTTATCCTCAGCCTCCAGCTACTCGTTCACGCGGAGCGTGCGGGTTCTCTACATGGACAAGAGCACCGCCCGGTTCAAGTCGGGGACGTCCGGTTCCGCCTGCAGGAGGGCCTCAATGGCAGCGGCATCCGCGCGCTCCGCTTCGAGTTGAGCCTTCGCCGCCCGGTTCAAGTCCAGGACGTCCGGTTCCGCCTGCAGGAGGGCCTTGATGGTAGCGGCATCCGCGCGCTCCGTGTCGAGTTGAGCCTCCGCCTCCTCAAGTCGAGGACGTCCGGTTCCTCCCACAGGACGGCCTCGATGGCGGCGGCATCCATGCACTCCACCTCAAGTTGAGCCTCCGCCACCCGGTTCACATCCACGACATCCGGTTCCGCCTGGAGGAGAGCCTCGATGGCAACAGCATGTGCGTGCTCCGCATCGAGTTGAGCCTCTGCCTCCCGGTCCTCCTTTAGTATCGCCAGGTTGAACCGTTGGTCCTCCTGCACCATGGGTGACCCGGACGCCGGCACGAAGTCGTTGTCCATCGTCTCATACCCATCAGGGGCCTTCTGCGTCGTGACCTCCGCCATGAACATTGGATCGGCTTCCTCCTCCTTGTAGCCTGGTTCCAAAGAACTCGGGGATTGGCCCGCCACAAAGCGAGCTTGGGAACATAGGTCTGTGGCGCCGACCGCCGCCGTGATTTCTGTGCGGCGCTCCGGCGTCAGCATCTTGTAGTACATGATGTTGTAGCACACCATGGCTTTCCGACGAACTAGGTGACGCTTGATGCGGGCTAGGGGATCGAAAGGTGCGGGAATGGGCTGGAGAGGAGGTGTGGTTTTGGGGCAGTGGCTGGCATAGGCCGGGCGACGACGATTCTAGTGTGAATAGTGGTTCTAGTGACGTCCGGTCAATCAGTTTTGACTATATATCGCTCTTGTCACGTTCGCGTTGCACCCCGGCATGCTGGACCCTTCGTGTGGCTCACCGAATGGAACACGCTTCGTCTTGCGTTTTCGCTCGCTTATGGGACCACGGTTGAGAGCAAACCGACGTCCCTCCCCATCCCCCTCCCCCCCGCGTAATTTATACTACCACTCCCTCTATTTTATGCGGAGTAAATAAAAACACAGGGAGTATACTACGGATGAGGATCGCCTGACGTGGCCGAACCCATTGAGTAATTGACATGCGGGGCCTAGCAACCATGGGGTCCGCCAGTAAGTGACCGAAAGGGAGGGTAAGGCAGGGATACCTACGGCAGAGGATCCACTTCCACTACTACTCCCTCCTTCCATCTACAGGGCCTAATGCATTTTTCGAGGCTAACTTTGACCAAATGTTAGAGTAATAATATATGGCATGCAACTTACACAAAGCATACGGTGAAATTCGTATGTTAGAGTAATAATATCTGGATCTTACCCACCTAATCATGTCAAGTTTGCCACTTTCATGCAATACCCTGCCCGAAAATGTTACAATTATGGGCCAACGGCCATGGAGGTGGCCACTGTCCAGGAGGCAGGGTATGAGGTCTCTAAATGTGAGGTTGTCTCATCTTCGGTGCCGGCATCTTCGCCGATGCCGACACTTTGGATCCAATTAGGTTCGTTGCCGCCTTCTCCTCAGGGTGTATCTCATGCATGCACCAATTCCGGATTTTCTAGAAGACTGTTGTTCCCTGCAACGGATAGTTGAGATTCAGCTCTCTCAATTTCCTCTGTGGCTTTGGGCTCGGCCACGGCCTTCGGCCCGTCTGTCGTTTCGGGCCATGACATGGCCTTGGGCTCCAATGCTCAGCCCATATGTCTTTTGGATGATGAGGGGGGTAGCCCAACCTCGCCGGCGACTTAGTTTCCCTCTCCAAAAGATATTGTCAGTGATTTGCAAAGTTTTGACGAGATGATTGAGGATATTGCTTGAAGGTACTGGGATTGTGAGAATTGTTTGGGTATGCGCCACATGTCAGAGACCTGCATCAACCTGGTCTGTTGTAGAAACTATTTTCGGTCCGGTCACATTAAAAAAGATTGCACCGGCCACACTCCTGACACATCCCTGTGGGTGCCTAAAGTCCCATCGCTGGGTTTTGGAAATCGAGCACACAAGGAAATTAACTCTGCTTCCCTTGCCTCTTCGGTTTCCCAAGACCAAACAACTCCCGAGCGGAATACCCTAGACCCTGCTACTCTGCCGCCCTCACCATTGCCGCAGCCGAGGCCAACCTCTCCCCAAGCTCCTTCAAGCTTTGTTCTCCAGCCGTCGCCCCCAATGGCGATGTACGAAATCGATCCGTTTCGGTTCATCCCGACTGGCTTCGACATTGTGGATGGTGGAGCAGATCGTCTGCCCCATACTTTCTACACTCCGGCGGCCCCTCAGCCCCGCTCACACGAGCAGTTTATGGTGGCCATCATCGAGCCCGTTCCACCAGCTCATCTTGTCGGAGTCCATCGACAGTAAGTGCTTAACTTCTTGGCCAGACCATGCACATCCCTGTCTTATCTACTCAAACATGGTTTCAAGGAGTTGGCTTATTTGAGATGGAAAATCCTATCGTTCGTGGTTCTTTTACCATGCATCCACCGTTTCCTGTTGGTCTGGATGAGGATGTTAACGAGTTTTTTGTTCGATTCATACCACACAACCAGGGGGAGGGTTTCATAGCTTTGCATGGGCATAGACAGGGATGGTTAATGTTCATTGGAATCCCCCTAGATTATCGCAACACACAGTGCATTGCTGACATGGTTAGTACTTTTGGCCAATTCCACTATCGGAACAGTACGGATAGGCGCAAGGTCAGATCCCTCGTTCATGCATCTTTTCCTAATAACGCTCTGGTTCCACGCTCTGTTGTGTTTCACGAGTTTGCCAATTGTGGAGGGACAGTCGTTTCTTGGACGGTGGGTTGCTATATTCTTGATGGAGACTTTGCAGATGCTATGATACCTGCTGATGAAGATCCCATGCCCTTGGATGGTAACCCACATCCAATGCCAGGGGAAAATCCTCCACCTCAACCTTTTTGGGCAATGCCTCCCTACCCTTCTTTGGGCTAGAACGCTGTGCCCCCTGGACATGATCAAGGGCACAATGTGGCTGCTAATGGCTGGGCACAGAACATGAACAATGATGCTGGTTGGGGGCCATGGGAAGAACCTGCTCAACAGCCGGATCCTGCTGCTATGCAAGACCCAATCGCCCAGGATCAGAACTCCATGATACTGAATCCTTCGTTGGACTCGGATGAGGATGATGACATGGCAGAGGTGCAGCAGCCTATGATTAATCTTCACCCAGTTGGTCCCTTGGATCCCATTAATTTGGGGATTGATCATGTCTTCTTTGGACCTGTTCTTCCACCAGCCATGATCTGGGAACGATCCTTCAAGTCTCTGCTACCTGAGTTTGCAGTTTTGAATGTTCCATGCTTTCTGCCAGGGCTTTCTCTGCCACCAGTTATGTTCAATTCTGTCTTGGAGCAACAG
Organism: Triticum urartu; assembly: GCF_056163025.1. Lineage (NCBI taxonomy): Eukaryota > Viridiplantae > Streptophyta > Magnoliopsida > Poales > Poaceae > Triticum > Triticum urartu. Next base: position 430,592,586 of record NC_141873.1, read on the forward strand.
TGGTTGACTGTGGTTCATAAAAGGAAGCACTCTTCTGTGGTGCTCCAGGAGATCTCTGATGACACGTTCTGCTTGGACTCGCAACCTATATGGCACACGCAAGATATGCCTGAGCAGAGTTCTGAACCGCAAGGGCTTGATGATTTGTAGTTCACTTCTGTCACACCATCTCCCTTGTGGAAGAGACTGCGGCAGCCTCGTTCGAGGCGTACAGCCACCCTGGTGGAGGAGAACGTGGATTTTTCTGTTCGACGGATGACCCACAGCTGCGCCAAGAGGTCTGGTATGAAACCAACATCTGCTATCCCCATAAAGCCGACACCTCTACGATGCCACAAAGCCAAGAAGCTCAAGTTTGATTCTGCCCCACGTCAGGACATCCCTCTGCCGCCACCAACACCCTTTTCTATGTTGCAAGCAGTTGGTGAGGCTCTTGGCATCGCTCTGGAAGAATTGACGGTGGAGAAGCTTACGACTTCTCCTACATCGGACCCAAAACAAGATTGTTCCAATGATGAGTGAACTTTTCCATGCATCTTTGAGGTGTTCGATATGTTGGGTCTTCTGTCATACTATTTTATTGTTGCTCTGTAGGTCTGAACCTCTGAACTTTTATGATTGTGATGTGTGTGGCTATGCTAAGAGTTGTACTCTGCTGTTAAGCAGGCCAGTTGGTTATTATCTTCTTAATTCAGTTATCTATGGGGACTACAATGTTTCGTAATTGGAATGTTCTGTGTTGGAATGTGCGTGGTTTGAATTCATCGGCTAGACAACGTGATGTTAGAGCTAAGATTGAAGAGAGTCATTGCTCCATTTATCTGTCTGCAGGAGACAAAATGTGAAAATATTGACATCCAAATGATCAGGTCTTTCTGCACTAGACGGTTTGACCAGTTTGCTTTTTCTCCCTCGGTGGGTGCTTCTGGTGGCATTCTGATCATTTGGAACTCCTCTGTTTTGATGGTCAGCAAGTGGAAATCCAGCGTTTCAGTGTGTTTGTTTCATTTAAATCGGTTCATAATTCAGAGAAATGGACGATGGTTTCAGTCTATGGTCCATGCGAGGGGCAATCTAGAGATGATTTTGTTAGCTGGTTGTACCATCTATCTATCCATTCTGACCAAAACTGGATGCTCCTAGGTGATTTCAATTTTATTCGTTCCTTGGACAACAGAAACCAACCAGGAGGGGACAAAAATGATATCTTCCTTTTTAATGAGGTGATCGGACATCTTGGTCTTCTGGAGTTGCCGATCAAGGGGAGAAGTTTCACCTCGTCTAACATGCAGCAAATACCCCTTCTTGAACAGCTCGATTGGTTCTTTACCACCTCGGACTGGATTTCTCATTATCCTAACACCGTGGTTTTTTCTATAGCCAAAACTTCTTCGGATCATGTGCCTTGTGTGGTGTCTATTGACACTAAGATTCCTAAATCCAAGGTTTTTAGATTTGAAAACTTTTGGTTGGATATGCCTGGCTTTATGGATTCTGTTCGTAACTCTTGGGAGGCTCTAGTTTTTGCTGATCTCTGTGCTTCGGCCGTGCTAACTAGAAAATTCAAATGGCTCAGATATGATTTGAGAGCTTGGAGTAAGAAACTCTCTCACCTCATGCAACTAACGCTGGACTGCAGCAGGGTTATCATCTTTTTTGATCAGTTGGAGGAGGTCAGGCCGCTAGTAAGGACAGAGCTTAATTTCAGAAAAATTGTCAAGCTGCACTATGAGCGTCTGCTGAACTTGCATTATATCTATTGGAAGCAGAGGTGCACCATCAGATACATTAAGGTGGGTGAGGAGAACTCCAAGTTCTTCCATGCCATGGCATCTGAACGTATGCGGAGGAATTCCATAGCAAGACTGAAAAACACGGGAATGGCTGATCCGGTATCAGACCATGACCAAATGGCGGGAATTATGTGGGCCTCTTTTAAAATAAGAATGGGCCAGGCCAAGGGGATCTCAATGGGATTTGATCTACCAAGCCTCATCCAGCCCGTCTCGGGTCTAGAAGAATTATCTCAGCCTTTCTCTGATGATGAAATTATGAAGGTTCTGAAGGAGATGCCATCGGATAGAGCACCTGGTCCAGATGGATTCAATGGCTTGTTTGTTAAGCATTGCTGGCCGATTATTGAGCACGATTTTCGGTGTCTCATCCAGGATTTTTATGAAGGGAAATTGTCTCTTGAGAATATCAATGGCTCTCTCATTACTCTCATACCCAAGATGCTCTCTCTGGAGGGACCAAATGATTTTCGGCCTATTTCTTTGACTAACACTTGTTTGAAATTTCTTACCAAACTGTTAGCCAACAGGTTGCAAAAAGTGATTCTCAGTTGTATCCATAAAAATCAATATGGGTTCTTGAAGAGTAGATCAATTCAAGATTGCTTAGCTTGGGCCTTTGAATACATACACCAATGCAAACAGTCAAAGAGGCCCATTATAATTCTGAAGCTGGATTTTGCAAAGGCATTTGACACTGTCAAACATGAGATTATTTACAAATGCTCAAGCACAAGGGGTTTGATGATAAATGGATTGGTTGGTTTAAAGACATCCTCTCTTCAGGATGTTCCTCTGTTTTGGTCAATGGCATACTTGGTAAATAGTTTAAGTGCAAGTGTGGTGTCAGACAGGGTGAACCTCTTTCACCTTTGCTGTTTGTAATTGCTACCGACCTTCTGCAGTCAGTGGTTAATCAGATGTTCTCCCATGGAACCTTAACCCTCCCAATCCTTCACATGACCAGGATTTCCCTATTATTCAGTATGCTGATGACACTGTCATTTTCTTGTCGGCCAGAGATGAGCAGTTGGTTGCTCTTAAAAATATGTTGCTCAACTTTCAACAATCCACTGGGTTAAAAGTCAATTTTTGCAAAGTCTTCCATGATTCCTTTAAATATTGATGAGGTGGAAGTTGTTAGGTTAGCTGATCTGCTCGGATGCAAAATTGGTCAGCTCCCATTTACTTATCTTGGTTTGCCTCTTGGAACTACCAGGCCCATAATTGTGGACTTTATGCCCTTAGTTGATGCTTTGGAAAGGAGATTGAAAGCTAGTTCCTCCATATTAAACCAAGGCTCCAGGTTGCAGTCGTTAACTTCTGTCTTGACATCTGTCGGTGTTTTGGGAACGACACCTATGGGATCACAAGAATCCCTACTACGGTTAGCGGGGCACGGGGTCATGAGAAGAGCGGATCAAACAGATAGCACACAGTTCGTTTATCCAGGTTTGGGCCGCGCGGATGCGTAAAACCCTACTCCTGCTTTGGTGGATTGTATATCTGTGTTCTTGAGCTAGCTATGGGGCGTGAGGAGCTCCAAAAAGCCGAATCCTTCTCCTGGTCGCCTTGGGCCTCCTTTTATAGAAAAAGGGTTTGCCACAGTGGCACACAGGAGGTGGAAAGGGTATAGTGATGCGAGGTTATTGTTGGGGAACGTTGTAGAAAACAAAAAATTTCCTACGGTTTCACCAAGATCCATCTATGAGTTCATCTAGCAACGAGTGATCGGATGCATCTACATACCTTTGTAGATCGCGAGCGGAAGCGTTCAAAGAACGGGGATGAGGGAGTCGTACTCGACGTGATCCAAATCACCGGAGATCCTAGCGCCGAACGAACGGCATCTCCGCGTTCAACACATGTACGGTCAGAGTAACATCTCCTCCTTCTTGATCCAGCAAGGGGGAAGGAGAGGTTGAGGAAGATGGCTCCAGCAGCAGCACGACGGCGTGGTGGTGGTGGAGCTGCAGTACTCTGGCAGGGCTTCACCAAGCTCTATGGAGGAGGAGGAGGTGTTGGAGAGGGAGAGGGAGGCACCAAAGGCGTAGGTCAGAGGCCCTCCCTTCCCCCCACTATATATAGGGAGCCTAAGGGGGGGGGGCGCCGGCCCTAGGAGATGCAATCTCCTAGGGGGGCGACGGCCAAGGGGTGGGGGGCTTGCCCCCCAAGCAAGGGGGCGCCCCCCATTAGGGTTTCCCCACCCTAGGCGCATGGGCCCTAGGGGAAGTGGCACCCCGGCCCACTTTGGGCTGGATCCCTTCCCACTTCAGCCCATGGGGCCCTCCGGGATAGGTGGCCCCACCCGGTGGACCCCCGGGACCCTTCCGGTGGTCCCGGTACAATACCGGTGACCCCGAAACTTGTCCCGATGGCCGAAATAGCACTTCCTATATATAATTCTTTACCTCCGGACCATTCCGAAACTCCTCGTGACGTCCGGGATCTCATCCGGGACTCCGAACAACATTCGGGTTACTGCATATACATATCCCTACAACCCTAGCGTCACCGAACCTTAAGTGTGTAGACCCTACGGGTTCGGGAGACATGTAGACATGACCGAGATTGCTCTCCGGTGAACAACCAACAGCGGGATCTGGATACACATGTTGGCTCCCACATGCTCCTCGATGATCTCATCGGATGAACCATGATGTCGAGGATTCAAGCAACCCCGTATACAATTCCCTTTGTCAATCGGTATGTTACTTGCCCGAGATTCGATCGTCGGTATACCAATACCTCGTTCAATCTCGTTACCGGCAAGTCACTTTACTCGTACCATAATGCATGATCCCATGACCAGACACTTGGTCACTTTGAGCTCATTATGATGATGCATTACCGAGTGGACCCAGAGATACCTCTCCGTCATACGGAGTGACAAATCCCAGTCTTGATCCGTGTCAACCCAACAGACACTTTCGGAGATACCCGTAGTATACCTTTATAGTCACCCAGTTACATTGTGACGTTTGGTACACCCAAAGCACTCCTACGGTATCCGGGAGTTACACGATCTCATGGTCTAAGGAAAAGATACTTGACATTGGAAAACTCTAGCAAACGAACTATATGATCTTGTGCTATGTTTAGGATTGGGTCTTGTCCATGACATCATTCTCCTAATGATGTGATCTCGTTATCAATGACATCCAATGTCCATAGTCAGGAAACCATGACTATCTGTTGATCAACGAGCTAGTCAACTAGAGGCTTACTAGGGACATGTTGGTGTCTAAGTATTCACACATGTATTACGATTTCCGGATAACACAATTATAGCATGAATAAAAGACAATTATCATGAACAAGGAAATATAATAATAATCCTTTTATTATTGCCTCTAGGGCATATTTCCAATAGTCTCCTACTTGCACTACAGTCAATAATCTAGTTACATTATGATGAATCGAACACCCATGGAATTCTGGTGTTGATCATGTTTTGCCCGAGGGAGAGGTTTAGTCAACGGATCTACTACATTCAGGTCCGTATGTACTTTACAAATATCAATGTCTCCATCTTGAACATTTTCACGAATGGAGTTGAAGCGACGCTTGATGTGCCTTGTCTTCTTGTGAAACCTGGGCTCCTTGGCAAGTGCAATAGCTCCAGTGTTGTCACAGAAGAGTTTGATTGGCCCCGACGCATTGGGTATGACTCCTAGGTCGGTGATGAACTCCTTCACCCAAATTGCTTCATGTGCTGCCTCCGAGGCTGCCATGTACTCCGCTTCACATGTAGATCCCGCCACGACGCTCTACTTGCAACTGCACCAGCTTACTGCCCCACCATTCAAAATATACACGTATCTGGTTTGTGACTTAGAGTCATCCAGATCTGTGTCGAAGCTAGCGTCGACATATCCTTTTACGACGAGCTCTTCGTCACCTCCATAAACGAGAAACATTTCCTTAGTCCTTTTCAGGTACTTCAGGATATTCTTGACCGCTGTCCAGTGTTCCTTGCCGGGATTACTTTGGTACCTTCCTACCAAACTTATGGCATGGTTTACATCGGGTCTGGTACACAGCATGGCATACATAATAGAACCTATGGCTGAGGCATAGGGGATGACACTCATCTCTTCTATATCTTCTGCCGTGGTCGGACATTGAGCTGAGCTCAATTTCACACCTTGTAACACAGGCAAGAACCCCTTCTTAGACTGATCCATATTGAACTTCTTCAATATCTTATCAAGGTATGTGCTTTGTGAAGGACCTATGAGGCGTCTTGATCTATCTCTATAGATCTTGATGCCTAATATATATGCAACTTCTCCAAGGTCCTTCATTGAAAAACTCTTATTCAAGTAGGCCTTAATGCTGTCCAAGAGTTCTATATCATTTCCCATCAAAAGTATGTCATCTACATATAATATGAGAAATGCTACAGAGCTCCCACTCACTTTCTTGTAAACGCAGGCTTCTCCATAAGTCTGCGTAAACCCAAACGCTTTGATCATCTCATCAAAGCGAATGTTCCAACTCCGAGATGCTTGCACCAACCCATAAATCGAGCGTTGGAGCTTGCACACCTTGTCAGCATTCTTAGGATCGACAAAACCTTCTGGCTGCATCATATACAATTCTTCCTTAAGGAAACCATTAAGGAATGCCGTTTTGACGTCCATTTGCCATATTTCATAATCATAGAATGCGGCAATTGCTAACATGATTCGGACGGACTTCAGCTTCGCTACCGGTGAGAAAGTCTCATCGTAGTCAACCCCTTGAACTTGTCGATAACCCTTAGCGACAAGCCGAGCTTTATAGATGGTCACATTACCATCCGCGTCTGTCTTCTTCTTAAAGATCCATTTATTTTCTATGGCTCGCCGCTCAACGGGCAAGTCAGTTAAAGTCCATACTTCGTTTTCATACATGGATCCTATCTCGGATTTCATGGCTTCCAGCCATTTGTCGGAATCCGGGCCCGCCATTGCTTCTTCATAGTTCGAAGGTTCACCATTGTCTAACAACATGATTTCCAAGACAGGGTTGCCGTACCACTCTGGTGCGGAACGTGTCCTTGTGGACCTTCGAATTTCAGTAGCAACTTGATCTGAAGTTTCATGATCATCATCATTAACTTCCTCTCTAGTCGGTGCAGGCACCTCAGGAACATTTTCTTGAGTTGCGCCAATTTCCGGTTCAAGAGGTAATACTTCATAAAGTTCTACTTTCCTCCCACTTACTTCTTTTGACAGAAACTCCTTCTCTAGAAAGGATCCATTCTTGGCAACAAAGATCTTGCCTTCGGGTCTGAGGTAGAAGGTATACCTAAGAGTTTCTTTAGGGTATCCTATGAAGACGCATTTTTCCATCTTGGGTTTGAGCTTTTCAGGTTGAAGTTTCTTGACATACGCTTCGCATCCCCAAACTTTTAGAAACGACAGCTTAGGTTTCTTCCCAAACCATAATTCATACGGTGTCGTCTCAACGGATTTCGACGGAGCCCTATTTAAAGTGAATGCGGCAGTCTCTAAAGCATAGCCCCAAAAAGATAGCGATAAATCGGCAAGAGACATCAAAGATCGCACCATATCTAATAGAGTGCGATTACGACATTCGGACACACCATTACGCTGAGGTGTTCCAGGCGGCGTGAGTTGTGAAACTATTCCACATTTTCTTAAGTGTGTGCCAAATTCGTGACTCAAGTATTCTCCTCCACGATCTGATCGCAGGAACTTGATTTTCCTGTCACGTTGATTTTCAACCTCACTCTGAAATTCCTTAATCTTTTCAAAGGTCTCAGACTTGTGTTTCATTAAATAGATATACCCATATCTAGTCAAGTCATCAGTGAGGGTGAGAACATAACGATAGCCACCGCGAACCTCAATACTCATTGGACCGCACACATCAGTATGTATGATTTCCAATAAGTTGGTTGCTCGCTCCATTGTTCCTGAGAACGGAGTCTTGGTCATTTTACCCATGAGGCATGGTTCGCACGTGTCAAATGATTCGTAATCAAGAGACTCTAAAAGTCCATCTACATGGAGCTTCTTCATGCGTTTGACACTTATGTGACCAAGGCGGCAGTGCCACAAGTATGTGGGACTATCATTATCAACCTTACATCTTTTGGTACTGACACTATGAATATGTGTAGCATTACGCTCGAGATTCATTAAGAATAAACCATTCACCATCGGAGCATGACCATAAAACATATCTCTCATATAAATAGAACAACCATTATTCTCAGATTTAAATGTGTGGCCATCTCGTATTACATGAGATCCTGATACAATGTTCATGCTCAAAGCTGGTACTAAATAACAATTATTAAGGTTTAAAACTAATCCCGTAGGTAAATGTAGAGGTAGCGTGCCGATGGCGATCACATCGACCTTGGAACCATTCCCGACGCGCATAGTCACCTCGTCCTTCACCAGTCTCCGCTTATTCTGCAGCTCCTGCTTTGAGTTACAAATGTGAGCAACTGCACCAGTATCAAATACCCAGGAGCTACTACGAGTACTGGTAAGGTACACATCAATTACATGTATATCACATATACCTTTCGTTTTGCCGGCCTTCTTGTCCGCTAAGTATTTGGGGCAGTTCCGCTTCCAGTGACCACTTTCCTTGCAATAAAGGCACTCAGTCTCGGGCTTGGGTCCATTCTTTGGCTTCTTCCCGGCAGCTTGCTTGCCGGGCGAGGCAACTCCCATGCCGTCCTTCTTGAAGGTTTTCTTACCCTTGCCTTTCTTGAACTTAGTGGTTTTATTCACCATCAACACTTGATGTTCCTTTTTGACTTCTACCTCTGCTGATTTCAGCATAGCAAATACTTCAGGAATGGTCTTTTCCATCCCCTGCATATTGAAGTTCATCACAAAGCTCTTGTAGCTTGGTCGAAGCGACTGAAGGATTCTGTCAATGACCGCGTCATCCGGGAGATTAACTCCCAGCTGAGTCAAGCGGTTATGCAACCCAGACATAGTGAGTATGTGCTCACTGACAGAACTGTTTTCCTCCATCTTACAACTGAAGAACTTGTTGGAGACTTGATATCTCTCGACCCGGGCATGAGCTTGGAAAACCATTTTCAGCTCTTCGAACATCTCATATGCTCCGTGTCTCTCAAAACGCTTTTGGAGCCCCGGCTCTAAGCTGTAAAGCATGCCGCACTGAACGAGGGAGTAGTCATTGGTACGTGCCTGCCAAGCGTTCACAACATCTTGTTCTGCAGGGAGAACAGGTGCGTCACCTAGCGGTGCTTGTAGGACATAATCTTTCTTGGCAGCTATGAGGATGATCCTCAGGTTCCGGACCCAGTCCGTGTAGTTGTTGCCATCGTCTTTCAGCTTGGTTTTCTCTAGGAACGCGTTGAAGTTGAGGACTACGTTGGCCATTTGATCTACAAGACATATTGTAAATATTTTAGACTAAGTTTATGATAATTAAGTTCATCGAATCAAATTATTCAATGAACTCCCACTTAGATCGACATCCCTCCAGTCATCTAAGTATAACATCATCCGAGTTAACTAGGCCGTGCCCGATCATCACGTGAGACGGACTAGTCAACATCGGTGAACATCTTCATGTTGATCGTATCTTCTATACGACTCACGCTCGACCTTTCGGTCTTCTGTGTTCCGAGGCCATGTCTGTACATGCTAGGCTCGTCAAGTCAACCTAAGTGTTTGCATGTGTAAATCTGTCTTACACCCGTTGTATGTGAACGTTAGAATCTATCACACTCGATCATCACGTGGTGCTTCGAAACAACAAACTGTCGCAATGGTGCATAGTTAGGGGGAACACTTTCTTGAAATTATTATGAGGTATCATCTTATTTACTACCGTCGTTCTAAGTAAACAAGATGCAAAACATGATAAACATCACATGCAATCAAACAATAATAGTGACATGATATGGCCAATATCACATAGCTCCTTTGATATCCATCTTGGGGCTCCATGATCATCTTGTCACCGGCATGACACCATGATCTCCATCATCGTGTCTCCATGAAGTTGCTCGCCAACTATTACTTCTACTACTATGGCTAACGCGTTTAGCAATGAAGTAAAGTAATTTACATGGCGTTACTCAATGACAAGCAGGTCATACAAAAAATAAAGACAACTCCTATGGCTCCTGCCGGTTGTCATACTCATTGACATGCAAGTCGTGATTCCTATTACAATAGCATGAACATCTCATACATCACATATATATCATTCATCATTCATCACAACTTTGGCCATATCATATCACAAAGCACTTGCTGCAAAAACAAGTTAGACGTCCTCTAATTGTTGTTGCAAGTTTTATGTGGCTGCAAGAGGGTTCTAGCAAGAACGTTTTCTTACCTACGTGAAAGCCACAACGTGATTTGTCAACTTCTATTTACCCTTCATAAGGACCCTTTTCATCGAATCCGCTCCAACTAAAGTGGGAGAGACAGACACCCGCCAGCCACCTTATGCAACTAGTGCATGTCAGTCGGTGGAACCGGTCTCACGTAAGCGTACGTGTAAGGTTGGTCCGGGCCGCTTCATCCCACAATACCGTTGAAGCAAGATAAGACTAGTAGCGGCAAGAAAGTTGACAACATCTACGCCCACAACAAATTGTGTTCTACTCGTGCATAGAGAACTACGCGTAGACCTAGCTCATGATGCCACTGTTGGGGAACGTTGCAGAAAACAAAAATTTTCCTACGGTTTCACCAAGATCCATCTATGAGTTCATCTAGCAACGAGTGATCGGATTCATCTACATACCTTTGTAGATCGCGAGCGAAAGCGTTCAAATAACGGGGATGAGGGAGTCGTACTCGACGTGATCCAAATCACCGGAGATCCTAGCGCCGAACGGACGGCACCTCCGCGTTCAACACACGTACGGTCAGCGTAACGTCTCCTCCTTCTTGATCCAGCAAGGGGGAAGGATAGGTTGAGGAAGATGGCTCCAGCAGCTGCACAACGGCGTGGTGGTGGTGGAGCTGCAGTACTCCGGCAGGGCTTCGCCAAGCTCTATGGAGGAGGAGGAGGTGTTAGAGAGGGAGAGGGAGGCACCAAAGGCGTAGGTCAGAGGCCCTCCCTTCCCCCCACTATATATAGGGAGCCTAAGGGGGGGGGGGCGCCGGCCCTAGGAGATGCAATCTCCTAGGGGGGCGACGGCCAAGGGGTGGGGGGCTTCCCCCCCAAGCAAGGGGGCGCCCCCCTTTAGGGTTTCCCCACCCTAGGCGCATGGGCCCTAGGGGAAGTGGCGCCCAGCCCACTTTGGGCTGGATCCCTTCCCACTTCAGCCCATGGGGCCCTCCAGGATAGGTGGCCCCACCCGGTGGACCCCCGGGACCCTTCCGGTGGTCCCGGTACAATACCGGTGACCCCGAAACTTGTCCCGATGGCCGAAATAGCACTTCCTATATATAATTCTTTACCTCCGGACCATTCCGAAACTCCTGGTGACGTCCAGGATCTCATCCGGGACACCGAACAACATTCGGGTTACTGCATATACATATCCCTACAACCCTAGCATCACCGAACCTTAAGTGTGTAGACCCTACGGGTTCGGGAGACATGTAGACATGACCAAGATTGCTCTCCGGTCAATAACCAACAGTGGGGTCTGGATACCCATGTTGGCTCCCACATGCTGCTCGATGATCTCATCGGATGAACCACGATATCGGGGATTCAAGCAACCCCGTATACAATTCCCTTTGTCAATCGGTATGTTACTTGCCCGAGATTCGATCATCGGTATCCCAATACCTCGTTCAATCTCGTTACCGGCAAGTCACTTTACTCGTACCGTAATGCATGATCCCGTGACCAGACACTTGGTCACTTTGAGCTCATTATGATGATGCATTACCGAGTGGGCCCAGAGATACCTCTCCGTCATACGGAGTGACAAATCCCAGTCTTGATCCGTGTCAACCCAACAAACACTTTCGGAGATACCCGTAGTATACCTTTAAAGTCACCCAGTTACGTTGTGACATTTGGTACACCCAAAGCACTCCTACGGTATCCGGGAGTTACACAATCTCATCGTCTAAGGAAAAGATACTTGATATTGGAAAACTCTAGCAAACGAACTATACGATCTTGTGCTATGTTTAGGATTGGGTCTTGTCCATCACATCATTCTCCTAAGGATGTGATCTTGTTATCAATGACATCCAATGTCCATAGTCAGGAAACCATGACTATCTGTTGATCAACGAGCTAGTCAACTAGAGGCTTACTAGGGACATGTTGGTGTCTAAGTATTCACACATGTATTACGATTTCCGGATAACACAATTATAGCATGAATAAAAGACAATTGTTATGAACAAGGAAATATAATAATAATCCTTTTATTATTGCCTCTAGGGCATATTTCCAACAGTCTCCCACTTGCACTAGAGTCAATAATCTAGTTACATTGTGATGAATCGAACACCCATGGAATTCTGGTGTTGATCATGTTTTGCCCTAGGGAGAGGTTTATTCAACGGATCTGCTACATTCAGGTCCGTATGTACTTTACAAATATCAATGTCTCCATCTTGAACATTTTCACGAATGGAGTTGAAGCGACGCTTGATGTGCCTTGTCTTCTTGTGAAACCTGGGCTCCTTGGCAAGTGCAATAGCTCCAGTGTTGTCACAGAAGAGTTTGATTGGCCCCGACGCATTGGGTATGACTCCTAGGTCGGTGATGAACTCCTTCACCCAAATTGCTTCATGTGCTGCCTCCGAGGCTGCCATGTACTCCGCTTCACATGTAGATCCCGCCACGACGCTCTACTTGCAACTGCACCAGCTTACTGCCCCACCATTCAAAATATACACGTATCTGGTTTGTGACTTAGAGTCATCCAGATCTGTGTCGAAGCTAGCGTCGACATATCCTTTTACGACGAGCTCTTCGTCACCTCCATAAACGAGAAACATTTCCTTAGTCCTTTTCAGGTACTTCAGGATATTCTTGACCGCTGTCCAGTGTTCCTTGCCGGGATTACTTTGGTACCTTCCTACCAAACTTACGGCATGGTTTACATCGGGTCTGGTACACAGCATGGCATACATAATAGAACCTATGGCTGAGGCATAGGGGATGACACTCATCTCTTCTATATCTTCTGCCGTGGTCGGACATTGAGCTGAGCTCAATTTCACACCTTGTAACACAGGCAAGAACCCCTTCTTAGACTGATCCATATTGAACTTCTTCAATATCTTATCAAGGTATGTGCTTTGTGAAGGACCTATGAGGCGTCTTGATCTATCTCTATAGATCTTGATGCCTAATATATATGCAACTTCTCCAAGGTCCTTCATTGAAAAACTCTTATTCAAGTAGGCCTTAATGCTGTCCAAGAGTTCTATATCATTTCCCATCAAAAGTATGTCATCTACATATAATATGAGAAATGCTACAGAGCTCCCACTCACTTTCTTGTAAACGCAGGCTTCTCCATAAGTCTGCGTAAACCCAAACACTTTGATAATCTCATCAAAGCGAATGTTCCAACTCCGAGATGCTTGCACCAGCCCATAAATCGAGCGTTGGAGCTTGCACACCTTGTCAGCATTCTTAGGATCGACAAAACCTTCTGGCTGCATCATATACAATTCTTCCTTAAGGAAACCATTAAGGAATGCCGTTTTGGACGTCCATTTGCCATATTTCATAATCATAGAATGCGGCAATTGCTAACATGATTTGGACGGACTTCAGCTTCGCTACCGGTGACAAAGTCTCATGGTAGTCAACCCCTTGAACTTGTCGATAACCCTTAGCGACAAGCCGAGCTTTATAGATGGTCACATTACCATCCGTGTCTGTCTTCTTCTTAAAGATCCATTTATTTTCTATGGCTCGCCGCTCAACAGGCAAGTCAGTTAGAGTCCATACTTCGTTTTCATACATGGATCCTATCTCGGATTTCATGGCTTCCAGCCATTTGTGGGAATCCGGGCCCGCCATTGCTTCTTCATAGTTCGAAGGTTCACCGTTGTCTAACAACATGATTTCCAAGACAGGGTTGCCGTACCACTCTGGTGCGGAACGTGTCCTTGTGGACCTTCGAATTTCAGTAGCAACTTGATCTGAAGTTTCATGATCATCATCATTAACTTCCTCTCTAGTCGGTGCAGGCACCTCAGGAACATTTTCTTCAGTTGCGCCATTTTCCGGTTCAAGAGGTAATACTTCATCAAGTTCTACTTTCCTCCCACTTACTTCTTTCGAGAGAAACTTCTTCTCTAGAAAGGATCCATTCTTGGCAACAAAGATCTTGCCTTCGGATCTGAGGTGGAAGGTATATCCAACAGTTTCTTTAGGGAATCCTATGAAGACGCATTTTTCCGACTTGGGTTCGAGCTTTTCAGGTTGAAGTTTCTTGACATAAGCATCGCATCCCCAAACTTTTAGAAATGACAGCTTAGGTTTCTTCCCAAACCATAATTCATACGGTGTTGTCTCAACGGATTTCGACGGAGCCCTATTTAAAGTGAATGCGGCAGTCTCTAAAGCATAGCCCCAAAAAGATAGCGGTAAATTGGTAAGAGACATCATTGATCGCACCATATCTAATAGAGTGCGATTACGACGTTTGGACACACCATTACGCTGAGGTGTTCCAGGCGGCGTGAGTTGTGAAACTATTCCACATTTTCTTAAGTGTGTGCCAAATTCGTGACTCAAGTATTCTCCTCCACGATCTGATTGCAGGAACTTGATTTTCCTGTCACGTTGATTTTCAACCTCACTCTGAAATTCCTTGATCTTTTCAAAGGTCTCAGACTTGTGTTTCATTAAATAGATATACCCATATCTAGTCAAGTCATCAGTGAGGGTGAGAACATAACGATAGCCACCGCGAGCCTCAACACTCATTGGACCGCACACATCAGTATGTATGATTTCCAATAAGTTGGTTGCTCGCTCCATTGTTCCTGAGAACGGAGTCTTGGTCATTTTACCCATGAGGCATGGTTCGCACGTGTCAAATGATTCGTAATCAAGAGACTCTAAAAGTCCATCTGCATGGAGCTTCTTCATGCGTTTGACACCTATGTGACCAAGGCGGCAGTGCCACAAGTATGTGGGACTATCATTATCAACCTTACATCTTTTGGTACTCACACTATGAATATGTGTAGCATTACGCTTGAGATTCATTAAGAATAAACCATTCACCATCGGAGCATGACCATAAAACATATCTCTCATATAAATAGAACAACCATTATTCTCGGATTTAAATGAGTAGCCATCTCGTATTAAACGAGATCCTGATACAATGTTCATGCTCAAAGCTGGTACTAAATAACAATTATTAAGGTTTAAAACTAATCCCATAGGTAAATGTAGAGGTAGCGTGCCGACGGCGATCACATCGACCATGGAACCATTCCCGACGCGCATCGTCACCTCGTCCTTCGCCAGTCTCCGCTTATTCCGCAGCTCCTGCTTTGAGTTACAAATGTGAGCAACTGTACCGGTATCAAATACCCAGGAGCTACTATGAGTACTGGTAAGGTACACATCAATTACATGGATATCACATATACCTTTCATTTTGCCGGCCTTCTTGTCCGCTAAGTATTTGGGGCAGTTCCGCTTCCAATGACCACTTTCCTTGCAATAAAAGCACTCAGTCTCGGGCTTGGGTCCATTCTTTGGCTTCTTCCTGGCAGCCTGCTTGCCGGGCGCGGAAACTCCCTTGCCTTCCTTCTTGAAGGTTTTCTTACCCTTGCCTTTCTTGAACTTAGTGGTTTTATTCACCATCAACACTTGATGTTCCTTTTTGACTTCTACCTCTGCTGATTTCAGCATAGCAAATACTTCAGGAATGGTCTTTTCCATCCCCTGCATATTGAAGTTCATCACAAAGCTCTTGTAGCTTGGTGGAAGCGACTGAAGGATTCTGTCAATGACCGCGTCATCCGAGAGATTAACTCCCAGCTGAGTCAAGCGGTTATGCAACCCAGACATAGTGAGTATGTGCTCACTGACAGAACTGTTTTCCTCCATCTTACAACTGAAGAACTTGTCGGAGACTTGATATCTCTTGACCCGGGCATGAGCTTGGAAAACCATTTTCAGCTCTTCGAACATCTCATATGCTCTGTGTCTCTCAAAACTCTTTTGGAGCCCCGACTCTAAGCTATAAAGCATGCCGCACTGAACGAGGGAGTAGTCATCGGTACGTGCCTGCCAAGCGTTCACAACGTCTTGTTCTGCAGGGAGAACAGGTGCGTCACCTAGCGGTGCTTGTAGGACATAATCTTTCTTGGCAGCTATGAGGATGATCCTCAGGTTCCGGACCCAGTCCGTGTAGTTGCTGCCATCGTCTTTCAGCTTGGTTTTCTCTAGGAACACGTTGAAGTTGAGGACTACGTTGGCCATTTGATCTACAAGACATATTTTAAATATTTTAGACTAAGTTCATGATAATTAAGTTCATCGAATCAAATTATTCAATGAACTCCCACTTAGATCGACATCCCTCCAGTCATCTAAGTATAACATGATCCGAGTTAACTAGGCCGTGTCCGATCATCACGTGATACGGACTAGTCAACATCGGTGAACATCTTCATGTTGATCGTATATTCAATACGACTCATGCTCGACCTTTCGGTCTTCTGTGTTCCGAGGCCATGTCTATACATGCTAGGCTCGTCAAGTCAACCTAAGTGTTTGCATGTGTAAATCTGTCTTACACCCGTTGTATGTGAACGTTAGAATCTATCACACCCGATCATCACGTGGTGCTTCGAAACAACGAACTGTCGCAACGGTGCACAGTTAGGGGGAACACTTTCTTCAAATTATTACCGTCGTTCTAAGTAAACAAGATGCAAAACATGATAAACATCACATGCAATCAAACAATAATAGTGACATGATATGTCCAATATCACATAGCTCCTTTGATCTCCATCTTGGGGCTCCATGATCATCTTGTCACCGGCATGACACCATGATCTCCATCATCATGATCTCCATCATCATGTCTCCATGAAGTTGCTCGCCAGCTATTACTTCTACTACTATGGCTAACGCGTTTAGCAATAAAGTAAAGTAATTTACATGGCGTTTCTCAATGACACGTAGGTCATACAAAAAATAAAGACAACTCCTATGGCTCCTGCCGGTTGTCATACTCATCGACATGCAAGTCGTGATTCCTATTACAATAGCATGAACATCTCATACATCACATATATATCATTCATCATTCATCACAACTTTGGCCATATCATATAACAAAGCACTTGCTGCAAAAACAAGCTAGACGTCCTCTAATTGTTCTTGCAAGTTTTACGTGGCCGCAAGAGGGTTCTAGCAAGAACGTTTTCTTACCTACGTGAAAGCCACAACGTGATTTGTCAACTTCTATTTACCCTTCATAAGGACCCTTTTCATCGAATCCGCTCCAACTAAAGTGGGAGAGACAGACACCCGCCAGCCACCTTATGCAACTAGTGCATGTCAGTCGGTCGAACCGGTCTCACGTAAGCGTACGTGTAACGTTGGTCCGGGCCGCTTCATCCCACAATACCGTTGAAGCAAGATAAGACTAGTAGCGGCAAGAAAGTTGACAACATCTACGCCCACAACAAATTGTGTTCTACTCGTGCATAGAGAACTACGCATAGACCTAGCTCATGATGCCACTGTTGGGGAACGTTGCAGAATTTTTTTTTTCCTACGGTTTCACCAAGATCCATCTATGAGTTCATCTAGCAATGAGTGATCGGATGCATTTACATACCTTTGTAGATCGCGAGCGGAAGCGTTTAAAGAACTGGGATGAGGGAGTCGTACTCGACGTGATCCAAATCACCGGAGATCCTAGCGCCGAACGGACGGCACCTCCGCGTTCAACACACGTACGGTCAGCGTAACGTCTCCTCCTTCTTGATCCAGCAAGGGGGAAGGAGAGGTTGAGGAAGATGGCTCCAGCAGCAGCACGACGGCGTGGTGGTGGTGGAGCTGCAGTACTCCGGCAGGGCTTCGCCAAGCTCTATGGAGGAGGAGGAGGTGTTGGAGAGGGAGAGGGAGGCACCAAAGGCGTAGGTGAGAGGCCATCCCTTCCCCACACTATATATAGGGAGCCTAAGAGGGGGGCGCCGGCCCTAGGAGATGCAATCTCCTAGGGGGGCGGCGGCCAAGGGGTGGGGGGCTTGCCCCCCAAGCAAGGGGGCGCCCCCCTTTAGGGTTTCCCCACCCTAGGCGCATGGGCCCTAGGGGAAGTGGCGCCCCAGCCCACTTTGGGCTGGATCCCTTCCCACTTCAGCCCATGGGGCCCTCCGGGATAGGTGGCCCCACCCGGTGGACCCCCGGGACCCTTCTGGTGGTCCCGGTACAATACCGGTGACCCCGAAACTTGTCCCGATGGCCGAAATAGCACTTCCTATATATAATTCTTTACCTCCAGACCATTACGAAACTCCTCGTGACGTCCGGGATCTCATCCGGGACTCCGAACAACATTCGGGTTACTGCATATACATATCCCTACAACCCTACCGTCACCGAACCTTAAGTGTGTAGACCCTACGGGTTCGGGAGACATGTAGACATGACCGAGATTGCTCTCCGGTCAATAACCAACAGCGGGATCTGGATACCCATGTTGGCTCCCACATGCTCCTCGATGATTACCGAGTGGGCGTGACGTGGACTGCATGCGTGGGGTTGAGCTCTGCACGCATGCGTCACGTCATAGTAAACGGACGGTTCGCGCCTTCCCCATAAATGGAGGGAGGCGTGGAGGCGCGGCCCATTTACTGAATGGGGCTAAGGCGCGGTCTTCAAGGCGTCCACTCCCCACGATCACGGGATGGGGAGAGGTCGTCTCACCCGTCCCCTCGGCTCTGCACATCCACCACGTGTATCCCATGCGCCTGGGGTGGCAAACGGTGGAGGCGGGAAACCGGGCCGTCGCTGGCTGGGGCAGCGGGTCGGCCCCGGTTCCCTGCGCCTTCTGCGTCTTGATTGGTCGAGCGGGGCGGCCAAGCTCCAACCCCGTTCCTTTATAAAGAGAAGGAGGGGGGGATGGCGCCCCGCATTCTCTCATCTTCTTCCTCCTTCAGCTTCCGCTCCTTCCTTCCATTCGTCATGGAGAGAGGAAATCCCGGTCCTTCGATGGTGGCGGCGAGGATCGCCGCTCGAAAACACATCCCTCCTTCTCCTGTGCTTGCGGTGGCAGAGCCAGCCGTGAGGGGAAGGGGGAGGGGGCGAGGCCGTGGGCGAGGCCGGGGCACTCGGGAAGAGGAGGACGGGGTGGCGCGCCGGCCTCGCCTCCGCCAGTAGCCCCTCCTCCAATGGAGGGCCATGTTGGGGATGACCCTTGTGAGTTCCTCGTCAGGCTACGTCGGCCGCCGCGCCGTCGCCTTTGTCTCCCGACTCCATTTGCGCGGGAGATGGAGCTGGATCCGCCGGAGTCATTGCGGCTGCACATCAGGGGCTGCGGGATCAGCGGCACGCGGGTCCGCGTCGACTTCCCCGCTCCTCATGTGATGTACCTTCGTCGGGGATGGAAGACGTTTTCTCACATCCACCGCTTGACGGAGGGGCTCACTCTCCATTTTAAGCTGATGGAGGGTGGCCTTCTCTCCGTCAAGGTCTTTTGGGCTCTTTGGGACCCGTGCAAGGTGCTGCGTGGAGAGCTCTTCTGATAGTGAAGACTCCTCCTCGGGCGGGAGTGACGAGGAGGACAGCGGCAGCGACAACGAGGGCGGTAGGCGGCAGGATGACGGGTCCGACTAGGTGTCGGGTGCCGCTCCGTGCGGCACCGGCGACCCCATCATCCGTGTCGCCGGCTCCTTGAACTTCTCGGGGTTGTCTCCTTGGGTGGTTGGCGTTGGGAGGCTGCGGAAGAGAAAGAGGGCGGGCGGCAAGGCCGTCAAGTCAGAGTACGCGGGCACCGATGCCTTCGACGCGTGCTGACGTCCTGCCGCCTCATCTTCAAGCTCTACTTCCGGCGCCACCATCACCACCCAGCCTTTGGACGGCCACCGAGATGTTCTCTTGGTGTCTTCTGCCACCCGCAGCTTGCCTAGGCGCTCCTTTTGTCCTTTTCGCCTCCTTGACCTGCCTCCTGAGGAGAGGGACAAGAAAGGGATTACGGGCACCTTATCTGTTTTTAGTTTGTAAACCTTTGGGCCTTTGTTGAATTTAAAACTTGTAATCCCATCATTCATGTTTTTCATCCCCTATGGACTGTACCTGAGTGGAATGTTTTTAATGAAAAAGGGATGCTTGCCGGGTCATTTGTTTGCGGGCGGAACCCACGTCAAGGAGTAAATCCTTGATATCTCCAAGATAAACATTTCCTCGCCCGGCAACAGGCGTTGCCGTCTTCCCACTTCGCTCGACCTTTCTCACGCTTTTGGCAGAGGCAGGGATGAGGCGGGTTTAGGCTCCTTGTGTCGGTGTACAAAAAGGGGGGGGTACACTTTTTGTACCCCTATAACTGTGCACGGGCAGTCTGAGCCACAGGGCCGCCACACCAAGCATGGCGAGGGAGATAAGCCAAGGTAAGGCCGAAGCTGAAGAGAAACAGAATGACACCAAGACCAAGACCACAAAGAGCAAAGGGGACAGAGCAGCCCCCCGGCAAGATCCTTGCCGGGGGGCAGCTTTAGCTAGCCCGGCAAGATCCTTGCCGTGGCGGCTCGCCCCACACCTATGGAGCGAAGTCACCCTTGAGTCCACTACCCCCATGGGGAAAGGATTCGGGAGACATCCCCGTGGTGGCATGCAGATCTATGTGAAGACATTCAAGACCAGATGCCCACTTAGGAAGGTGATGACCCTTGGCGGGATCCCAGCCAAGGAGGACCACAAGGCCCCCAGCAAGAGCCTTGCCGGGGATGACAGCGAGCGCCACGGCAAGACCCTTACCGGGGACCCGGCAAGGCCCTTGCCAAGGATGCCCATGGGGCCACCGTCAGGCCCGCACCAGCCACACCTCCACCGCCGTTCGCATGCAGCTGCCGACCCAACCAGCTGGGCAGCCACCTGCGTGGTGGCGTGCAGTCTCTTTGTGGAGACCCACCACTGCGCCACCTCAGCTGCTTGCCTGCCTACATGGCACCAGAAGCACCGCTGGCCAGGGCGCGTGTCAACACAAGAGGGAGCGGCGACGGATGGGACAGGGCCCTCCCCCGTCCCCGATAAAGCAAGGACACCTAAGCAAGGCGCATTAAATGTGCCTTGTCATGTAATGCGAGGGATAACCTCGCATTACTGTACCCTTTCCACCTCCTCTTTGCCACTGTGGCAGTCCCTTTCCTATAAAAGGAGGTCCGAGGCGACCAGGAGGAGGATTCGGCTTTTTGGAGCTCCTCACGCCCCATAGCTAGCTCAAGAATATAGATATACAATCCACCAAAGCAGGAGTAGGGTTTTACGCATCCTCATGGCCCGAACCTGGATAAACGAACCATGTGCTACCTGTTTGATCCGCTCTTCTCACGACCCCCGCGCCCCGCAACCGTAGTAGGGATTCTTGTGATCCCATAGGTGTCGTTTCCCACCGACATCTTTGGCGTGCCAGGTCGGTGGCAACGCAGTTGTGAGAATCGGCTTTAGCAGTTAGTTCGACGCTCCTTCATCGTCATGGCGCCCAAGAAGAAGACGACGGTGGCGGTTGGCCCGTCGGAAGCCGGACATGCCGTCTCGACGCGGGCGAGTAGCGGACTGGTCGCGGAAAGGACCCGGGGCGCCGTTCGCGAACACCAACACCGTCCCAGCAGCCGGAGCTTGGGAGGCGGCGATGTTCGTGCGCCTGGCAATGGGCTGCATGCCGCCAAATCCAAAGACGGAGCCAGGCCCTCCGCGGGTGGCGCGGGGCCTTCCAAGATCGCTGCCGCCCTGCCCGAAGGCGACGCGAGGGCTTCCCAGACCGCCACACCGGCGCCGACGGCGCGCTCCTCTCAGGCGGCACGTGATGAACGGTGTAATCACACTGAAGACCCCGGGCGTCGCCGCGGGAAGAGCTCCGAGCGCCCCTCCCGGGATGTAGAAGACCTGCCCGCTCGCCGAGGCGCTGGCGAAGATGCCATGCGACCGCGGGGTCGTGATAGAGCTCCTTCTGACGTGGTTAGAAGTCGAAGCGCGTCGTGATCTGTGCAGGTTTCGCTACCACCGACGCCAGCAGAAGCCCTGGCGCGCGCGTAGTTGCTCCTCGATTTCCCTCCCACTTCAGGGAAACTCGACGAATGGAGAGCCACTATCCGAAGCCTTGTTGCGGTGGCCAACAAAGACGGACCGAGTCCGGTGGAGCCCCCGGGTCGACGCTCCGAAGGAGTCCCACGCACCAGTGGCAGGAGGGCCGGCGACGACGGAACCACAGTGCACTCGCCCCCTCCTTGCCCGGCGCCTCGGACGCCAGCCCATCACGGCGTCACGGGCGACGAAATCTCCATAGCATCGTCCGACCCGCGGACCCACTGTGACCAGCGCCAAGTCCTTCGGGAACGAGAGCATGAAGACACTCGAACCACTATCGAGCGCCGGCGCGGAGCGCGCCACCAATCAGACAGGCGAGCAGGGCATGCTGTGAACCACCCGGCACCGGAGAGCCCTGGAGGCCTACCTTACGAGGTAGGCTGTCCGGCTTTTTCCCGTGAGCTGCGACAGTTCCAGTGGCCCACTCACCACACTTTTAAACCTGACGTGGGCGAAAAGTACAGCGGCAAGACTCACCCGTCCGAGTTCCTCAGCATTTACACCATCGCGATGCAAGTTGCCGGAGCCCGCGACGATAAGGTGCTTGCGAATTACTTTCCGTTGGCTCTTAAACCCAACACCATGTCATGGTTGATGCACTTGCCGGTAGATTCCATTTCCTCCTGGTCGGATTTGTGCCATGAGTTCGTGGGCACCTTTACTGGATGCCACCAAGCCCATGGCCAGGCGAGCGACCTGCACGTCATTCCCCAGAAGGGAGGCGAGAGTCTCCGCAAGTATATACAGAGGTTCAGCTGGATACAGTACAATATCCCTGATGTTCACCCCGCCGCCATCATCAGCGCATTCCATCAGAACGTACGTAACCACAAGATGCGCGAAGAGCTGGCAATGAACAAGGTGAAAGATGTAGAAGAACTCTATGTTCTTGCTGACAGATGTGCCCGGGCTGAAGAGGGAAGGAAGTACCCCGACGAAGATGCCAGCATGGAAACCGACTCCTCAGACGAGGATACAGCCGCCCCGGCGAAGAAAGGCCGGCGCCACAACAGGAAGCGCAAAGGAAAAGCCATGCTTGCCGTCGAGGGATCTGATGACACCGGATCCACCAAGAAAACCAAGGCAGATGACCCCGGCAAGGAAATTGCCGGATGTGTCTCCTGCCGGGCCTTGGCGGCTGCCGAGAAGTCAGGAAACTCTGACAAGCGGTACTGCAAGATCCATCGCACCAAAGGACATGCTCTCCAAGACTGCCAACAAGTTGAGCTCCTCGCTGAGAAGTAGAGGGCTGAATATGAGAGGCGGTACAAGGAAAAGGGCCAAGACGGTGCTGAGGGGTCCGGAAAGAAGCGTGATGGCCAGGCGGGCCGTCGCGGCAAGGATAAACAACAGGAGAGGCCCGCCCAGGGCCGTGACAGAAAGCCAGAAGACGACGATCACAAAGAGGACGACGAGTCCGGCGACCAAGAGTTTCAGAAAGCTACAGAGGCCATGTGCGTCGACGGCGGCGCCTCGCTGCATACCTCTCATCGCCGGCTTAAACAGTGGGCGCGAGAGATTATAGCGGCAGAGCCGTCGTTTGATGCCCAAAGGCCGCTGAAGTGGTCCAGCACACCTATCATTTTTGACACTGAGGATCACCCTGATCGCACTACTGCGGTTGGGTGCTTGCCGTTGTTAGTTTCACCGACAATACGCAACCTCAAGGTGACAAAGATGCTAGTCGATGGCGGGGCCGGTCTGAACTTGATCTCGCCTGCCGTGATCGAGAAACTACAGATTCCTGATGGAGACCTCGAAGAGACGGGCACATTTCAAGGGGTCAACCCGGGAAGAAGCCAACCTGAACTACAGGACGGAGAGGATCGTGTTTGATGTTGCCAAGATCCCCTTGCCCTACAACGGGATCCTTGGCCACCCATCGCTGGCCAAGTTCATGGCGGCGTCACACTACGCCTACAACACCCTAAAGATGCCAGGGCCTGTGACGATCATCACCGTCCCTACGATAAGAAAGATGCGCTAATCTGTGCTGACCAACTATACCAGCAAGCAGTTGCAGCAGCTGCCGCCACTAGGGCACTTGCTCCTGCCGCTGGGACCCCGGGAGGGAAGAAGAAGAAGACCGGTGAGACCTCGGACACCCACTCCGGCAAGCACACCTCTTCGAAGTGTAGCGCTGCCGTCGAGGACGTGCCAGAGAGCTCCACCGGCGGGAACAAGAAGTCCAAGGCCATACCGCCGGGAACCAAGAAGGTTTCCGTCAATGAGGACGGCACGGGAGGAGCTTTCACCATAAGCTCCACCCTTGACGACAAATAGGAAGACGCGCTCGTCACCTTCCTGTGGGTGAATGTCGATGTGTTTGCATGTCAAGCCTCCGACATCCCCGGCATTCCCAGGGAGGTGATTGAGCACCACCTTGCTGTCTGTCCCCATGCCTGGCCCGTCAAGCAGAAGGTCAGAAAGCAAGCTTTGGAACGACAAGAGTTCATCACAGAAGAGATCGGAAAACTGGAGGCAGCGGGCTTGGTAAGAGGAGTGCTCCATCCGACGTGGTTGGCCAATCCGGTCGTAGTGCGCAAGGCAAATGGGAAGTGGAGGCTGTGTATTGATTACACAGATATCAATAAGGCTTGTCCTAAAGACCCCTTCCCGTTGCCACGCATCGACCAGATTGTTGACTCCATAGCTGGGTGTGATCTATTGTCATTCCTCGATGCCTACTCCGGCTACCACCAGATCTTCATGACAAGAGAAGACGAAGAGAAAACAGCATTCATCACCCCATGTGGTACGTATTGTTTCATGCGGATGCCTTTCGGGTTGAAGAGTGCTGGTTTGACATTTGCGAGGGCGGTCCAGATTTGTTTTGAACCCTAGCTCCATAGAAATATGGAAGCTTATATGGACGACATAGTGGTCAAAACCAAGGACAGGGCAACCCTCATACCAGATTTGCAAGAGACATTTGCGAACCTGCGGAAGATCAATCTCAAACTCAACCCTGAGAAGTGCGTCTTCGGCGTCCCGTCCAGCAAGCTTCTCGGGTTCTTTGTGTCACAGCGTGGGATAGAGGCCAATCCGGACAAGATCAAGGCTATAGAGCAAATTGAAGCACCCAAGCGAATCAAGGATGTGCATCGGCTTGCTGGTTGCGTCGCCGCCATGGGCAGGTTCATTTCCAAGTCCGCCGAGCGCGCCCTTCCCTTTTTCAAGATCCTAAAAAAGGCGGGCCCGATGGAGTGGACGCCAGAAGCCGATACATCATTGCAAGATTTGAAGAAGTACCTCTCCTCCGCGCCAATACTATTTGCGCCTAGGCCACAGGAGCCGCTGCTGCTATACCTGGCGGTGACGAACCAGGTGGTCAGCGCCGCACTAGTGGTCCAGAGAGAGGTTGACAATGAGGTAATGGCAGCGACAGAGCCCGACACCACCAATGCGGAGACGACATAGCCAGTCAAAGTGCTGCCGAAGAAGAAAATGATGCAGCACCCGGTCTACTTTGTTAGCTCCCTCCTGCAGGGGGCTAGATCAAGGTATTCCGGCGTGCAGAAACTGCTCTTCGGCCTTCTTATGGCCTCGTGGAAGCTGCGTCACTACTTCCAGGCACACGAGATTACTGTCGTCACTCGCCTCCCTCTGCAATGGATATTGCACAATCCAGATGCAACGGAGAGGATTGTGGAATGGGCGCTGGAGCTGTCCAGCTTTGGCCTCAAGTTTGAAAGTACTTCGACGATCCAGAGCCGGGACCTGGCGGAGTTCATTGCTGAGTGGACCGCAACACCTGATGAAGAAGCCCAAGAGACTGCTCTCCCCGGCGAGGAGGCAAGTTGCAATTGGGTCATGTACTTTGATGGAGCTTTCTCCCTACAAGGTGCCAGGGCTGGCGTACTGCTTGTCGCCCCCACCGGAGAACACCTCAAGTACGTGATCCAGATGCACTTCCCCAGGGATGTGTCAACAAATAATACGGCAGAGTACGAAGGGCTGCTTGCCGGTCTTAGGATCGCGGTGGACCTCGGAATCAAGAAGCTCATCGTCAGGGGCGACTCGCAGCTTGTCGTCAAGCAAGTCAACAAGGATTACCAGAGCCCGTTGATGAGGGCCTACGTTGATGAAGTGAGAAAGCCGGAAGAGCGTTTCGACGGTATACAGGCTGAATACGTTCCCCGAGCGGAGGACGACATCGCCGATTACCTGTCAAAACGCGCTGCCCTCAAGCTACCTGTGGAACCAGGTACCTTTGTGCTTCAGTTAACTCAGCCATCCGTTGATCCATCAACAGAGCAGAACAAGAGGAGGAAATCAGGGCCCGGCAAGTACTTTCCCGCTGAGCTCCCCGGAGCCGCCGGCAAGGATGTTGCCGGGGATGCTGAGCCCGCCACGGGATGGCTACCTCCGGCAGAGCATCAAGCTCATGCCGTCGAGACAGCCGCCCCTATAGCGGAGGAAATGACTTTAGTCCTCGCCATCGAGCCCCAGGCTCCAGCGTGGGCACAACACACCGTCCGATTCCTCCAGATAGGGGAACTTCCTGAGGAGCAGGAAGAAGCGGAAAAGTAGCCCGTCGCTCTACCATGTACCAGTTCATCGATGACGTCCTGTACAGGAAGAGGCCGAACGGTGTGAAATGGAAGTGCATCCCTTGAGAGGAAGGATTGGAGCTGTTGGCGCAGATACATGGAGGCATATGTGGATCCCACATTGGTCAAGGGCCCTTGCCGGCAAGGCATTCCGGCAAGGTTTCTTCTGGCCCACCGCCCTCCAGGATGCAACGACACTAGTCACCAGGTGTGAAGCGTGTCAGTTCCATTCAAAGAAGCTTCATCAGCCAGCTCAAGCCCTTCGAACCATTCCTCTCTCCTGGCCCTTCTCGGTCTAGGGGCTCGACATACTGGGCCCTTTCCCCCGCGCTGTTGGTGGCTTTGAGTACTTGTATGTTGCAATCGACAAGTTCACAAAGTGGCCGGAGGTGGAGGCAGTGAGGAAGGTCACAGCTCAGTCAGCCGTCAAGTTCTTCAAGGGGCTAGTGTGCCGTTTTGGTGTACCAACAGGGTCATCACCGACAACGACACACAGTTCACAAGCCACACCTTCATGCAGTATACTCAAGACCTCGGCAGCAAAGTCTGTTTCGCTTCCGTTGCCCACCCACGAAGCAACGGTCAAGCTGAGAGGGAAAATGCTGAAGTACTGCGGGGCTTAAGGACAAAGACCTTTGACAGGCTGCACAAGAGCGGAAGGCACTGGATTGATGATTTGCCGATGGTTCTTTGGTCGATCAGAACGACGGCAAATCGAGCCACCGGACAGACACCCTTTGCCCTAATATACGGGGCAGAAGCAGTTCTCCCCACTGAACTCATACACGGGTCACCTCGAGTGCTCGCTTATGATGAGCTTGAGCAACAGCAACTACGGCAAGATGACGCAATGCTCCTTGAGGAAGATCGTCTTCGGGCGGCTGTGAGAGCAGCACGCTACCAGCAAGCCTTGCGCCGCTACCATAGCCGCAAGGTTCATGCCCGAAGCCTTGAGGAAGGCGACCTTGTCCTTCAGCGCGTTCAATCGGCCAAGAATTCCAACAAGTTGACGCCAAAGTGGGAAGGCCCTTATCGGGTAATACGAGTCACCAGGCCCGGTGTAGTCCGCCTGGAGACCGAAGATGCCGTTCCGGTGAGTAACTCCTGGAACATTGAGCATCTTCGCAAGTTTTACCCGTGAGGCGCGGCTTGCCGGGCCCCCCGGCAAGCCACCTTTTGTACAAGCATTGCCGATGATGCACGTAACCCTTTGTACAAAGCCAGGCGCAGACCCTGAGCATAAATAAATGAAGCGCCGGCGCCCTAAGTCATAGCATGCATGCTAAGTCGAGTCTCGTCCTTGGTTAGGGTTGATAGTGCTTAGCAGCGACTAACCCCTAGCTTAGAGGTCGAGTGTGCGTCCCTTTGCCATTCTTTCGTCTTCTTTGGTTCGCAGGACTCACACATATCCTTGCCGGATCACTTAAGGACAAAAAAGAGAAGGAGGACGGACCAGCATCTAGACCTCGGCGAGCCAGTATTACCGGGGGCTGCAAGAGCAAAGATTCACCCACGGCAAACCAAAGTTGCCGGGGGCTACAGCTTCAGATAAGTTCTTCATCCCTTATCATGCATTCCCTTATGGACTGAGGTATGTGAAACCTCATTTTTCCTAAAAAGCTACCGTGCTCCCCTAACTCTAGGCCCTAGGACTCATTCCTGGGGCCAGGTTTGATCGTAGTCGCGGCAGCAAAAGGATGAAACGAGGGGGACCGAACCCGCCTCATCCCTGCCTCCGCCAAAGGCGTGAGAAAGGTCGAGTGAGGTGGGGAGACGGCAAGGCCTGTTGCCGGGCAAGAAAATGTTTATCTTAGAGATATCAAGGATTTACTCCTTGTCATGGGTTCTACCAACAAATAAATGGCCCAGCAAGCATCCCTTTTTCATTAAAAACATACCATTCAGGTACAGTCCATAGGGAATGAAAAACATGAATGATGGGATTACAAGTTTTAAATTCAGCTAAGGCCCGAAGGGTTACAAACTAAAAAGAGATAAGGTGCCCGTAATCCCTTCCTTGTCCCTCTCCTCAGGAGGCAGGTCAAGGAGGCGAGAAGGACAAAAGAGGCGCCTAGGCGAGCTACGGGTGGCAGAAGACCCCAAGAGAACATCTCGGTGGCCGTTTGAAGGCTGGATGGTGATGGCGACGCCGGAAGCAGAGCACGAAGACGAGGCGGCAGGACGTCAGCACGTGTCGAAGGCGTCGGTGCCTGCGTACTCCGAGTCGACGGCCTTGCCGCCCGCCCTCTTCCTCTTCCGCAGCCTCCCAACGCCAGCCGCCCAAGGGGACGACCCCGAGAAGTTCAGGGAGCCAGCGGCACGGATGATGGGGTCGCCGATGCCGCACGGAGCGGCACCCGACACCTAGTCGGACCCGTCATCCTGCCGCTTGCTACCCTCGTCATCGCTGCCACTATCCTCCTCGTCACTCCCACCCGAGGAGGAGTCTTCGCTATCAGAAGAACTCTCCACGCAACACCTTGCGCGGGTCCCGAAGAGCCCGAAGACCTTGACGGAGAGGAGGCCGCCCTCCATCAACTTGAAATGGAGAGTGAGCCCCTCCATCAAGCGGTGGATATGAGCGAACGTCTTCCATCCTCGACGAAGATACATCACGTGAGGGGCTGGGAAATCAACACGAACCCACGTACCGCTGATCCTGCAGCCCCTCATATGCAGCCGCAATGACTCCGGCGGATCCAGCTCCATCTCCCACGGAAATGGAGTCGGGAGACGAAGGTGACGACGAGGCGGCCGGCACAGCCTGACGAAGAACTCGCAAGGATCGTCCCCAACATGACCCTCCATGGGAGGAGGAACCACTGGCGGAGGCGAGGTCGGCGCGCCCCCCCGTCCTCCTCTTTCCCGAGCGCCTCGGCCTTCCCCACGGCCTCGCCCCCTACCTCTTCCCCTCGCGGATGGCTCTGCCACCGCAGGCGCGGGAGAAGGAGGGATGCGTTGCCGAGCGGCGACCCTCGCCGCCATCGTCGAAGGACCAAGATTCCCTCTCTCCATGGCGGATGGAAGGGGGGGAGCAGAAGCTGAAGAAAGGAGGAAATGAAAGAATGCGGGGCGCCGTTCTCCCCCTCCCGCTCCTTATAAAAGAACGGGGTGGGGGCTCGACCGCCCCACTTTGCCAATCAAGACACGGAGGGCGCAGGGAACTGGGACCGACCCGCTACCCCGGCCCGGTTTCCCGCCTCCACCGATCGCCACCCCAAGCGCATGCGAGCCACGTGGCAGGCATGCAGGACCGAGGTGACGGGTGAGGCGAACTCTCCCCATCTCGTGATCGTGGGGAGCAGGCGCCTTGAAGACCACACCTCGGCCCCATTCAGTAAATGGGCCGCGCCTCCACGCCTTCCTCCGTTTATGGGGAAGGCGTGAACCGCCCCCCTTTACTGCGACGTGACGCATGCATGCGGAGCTCAGCCCCATGCACACCGCCCACGTCACGCACGCCTCCCAACGCTGCGCCACGCACAGGACGCATGGAAAGCGCAGCGCGTGAAGAAATTTACCGCGGTAAAAACCGCCCTTCCTGCCCGCGCACCGTTATTGGGCCTAGCCCAACAACACGTTGCGCTTATGTGTGGCCTAGGCCCGGGGGCTCCTGTCGGTGTACAAAAAGGGGGGGGGTACACTTTTTGTACCCCTATAACTATGCACGGGCAATCTGAGCCACAGGGCCGCCACACCAAGCACGGCGAGGGAGATAAGCCAAGGTAAGGCCGAAGCTGAAGAGAAACAGAACGACACCAAGACCAAGACCACAAAGAGCAAAGGGGACAGAGCAGCCCCCCCGGCCAGATCCTTGCCGGGGGGCAGCTTTAGCTAGCCCGGCAAGATCCTTGCCGTGGCGGCTCGCCCCACACCTACGGAGCGAAGTCACCCTTGAGTGCACTACCCCCATGGGGCAAGGATTCGGGAGACATTCCCATGGTTGCATGCATATCTTTGTGAAGACATTCAAGACCTGATGCCCACTTAGGAAGGTGATGACCCTTGGCGGGATCCCAGCCAAGGAGAACCGCAAGGCCCCCGGCAAGAGCCTTGCCGGGGATGACAGCGAGCGCCACGGCAAGACCCTTGCCGGGGCCCCGGCAAGGCCCTTGCCAAGGACGCCCGTGGGGCCACCGTCAGGCCCGCACCAGCCACACCTCCACCGCCGTTCGCATGCAGCTGCCGACCCAACCAGCTGGGCAGGCACCTGCGTGGCGGCGTGCAGTCTCTTTGTGGAGACCCACCACTGCGCCACCTCAGCTGCTTGCCTGCCTACATGGCACCAGAAGCACCGCTGGCCAGGGCGCATGTCAACACAAGAGGGATCAGCGACGGACGGGACAGGGCCCTCCCCCGTCCCCGATAAAGCAAGGACACCTAAGCAAGGCGCATTAAATGTGCCTTGTCATGTAATGCGAGGGATAACCTCGCATTACTGTACCCTTTCCACCTCCTGTGTGCCACTGTGGCAGCCGCTTTCTTATAAAAGGAGGCCCGAGGCGACCAGGAGGATGATTCGGCTTTTTAGAGCTCCTGACGCCCCATAGCTAGCTTAAGAACACAGATATACAATCCACCAAAGCAGGAGTAGGGTTTTACGCATCCTCGCGGCCCGAACCTAGATAAACGAACCGTGTGCTACCTGTTTGATTCGCTCTTCTCACGACCCCCGCGCCCCGCAACCGTAGTAGGGATTCTTGTGATCCCATAGGTGTCGTTTCCCATCGACACCTTGTTTCATCCTGTCGCTGCTGCGGCTACGACCAAACTTAGCCCCAGGAACGAGCCCTAGGGCCTAGAGTTAGGGGAGCACGGTAGCTTTAGGGAAAAATGAGGTTTCACATACCTCAGTCCATAAGGGAATGCATGATAGGGGATGAAGAACTTATCTGAAGCTGCAGTCCCCGGCAATCCTGGTTCGCCGTGGGTGAATCTTTGCTCTTGCAGCCCCCGGCAATACTGGCTTGCCGGGGCCTAGATGCTGGTCTGTTCCTCCTTCTTTTTTTCCAAGTGGTTCGGCAAGGATACCTGTGTGTCCTGCGAACCAAAGAAGAAAAAAGAAAGGCAAAGAGACGCACACTCGACCTCTAAGCTAGGGGTTAGTCGCCGCTAAGCACTATCAACCCTAACCGAGGACGAGACTCGACCTAGCATGCATGCTATAACTTAGGGCGCCAATGCTTCATTTATTTATGCTCAGGGTCTGCGCCTGGCTTTGTACAAAGGGTTACATGCATCATCAGCAAGGCTTGTACAAAAGGTGGCTTGCCGGGGGGCCCGGCAAGCCGCACCTCATGGGTAAAACTTGTGAAGATGCTCAATGTTCCAGGAGTTACTCACTGGAACGGCATCTTCGGTCTCCAGGCGGACTGCGCCGGGCCTGGTGACTCGTATTACCCGGTAAGGGCCTTCCCACTTCGGCGTCAACTTGTTGGAATTCTTGGCCGATTGAACGCGCCGAAGAAAAAGGTCGCCTTCCTCAAGGCTTCGGGCATGAACCTTGCGGCTATGGTAGCGGCGCAAGGCTTGCTGGTAGCGCACTCCTCTCACAGCCGCCCGAAGACGATGTTCCTCAAGGAGCGTTGCGTCATCTCGCCGCAGTTGCTCTTGCTCAAGCTCATCATAAGAGAGCACTCGAGGTGACCCGTATATGAGTTCAGTGGGGAGAACTGCTTCTGCCCCGTATACTAGGGCAAAGGGTGTCTGGCCGGTGGCATTGTTTTGATCTACCAAAGAACCGTTGGCAACTCATCAATCTAGCGCCTTCCACTCTTGTGCAGCCTGTCAAAGGTCTTTGTCGTTAAGCCCCGCAGTACTTCAGCATTTTCCCTCACAGCTTGACCATTGCTTCATGGGTGAGCAACGGAAGCAAAACAGACTTTGATGCCGAGGTCTTGGGTATATTGCATGAAGGTGCGGCTTGTGAACTGTGTGTCGTTGTCGGTGATTACCCTGTTGGGTACACCAAAACGGCACACTAGTCCCTTGAAGAATTTGACGGCTGACTGAGCTGTGACCGTCCTCACTGCCTCCACCTCTGGCCACTTTGAACTTGTTGATTGCAATGTACAAGTACTCATAGCCCCCGACAGCGCGGGGGAAGGGGCCCAGTATGTCTAGCCCCCAGACCGAGAAAGGCCAGGAGAGAGGAATGGTTTGAAGGGCTTGAGCTGGCTGATGAAGCTTCTTTGAATGGAACTGACATGCACGCTTCACACCTGGTGACTAGTGTCGTCGCATCCTGGAGGGCGGTGGGCCAGAAGAAGCCTTGCCAAAATGCCTTGCTGGCAAGGGCTCTTGACCCTATGTGGGATCCACATATGCCTCCATGTATCTCTGCCAACTGCCCCAGTCCTTGCTCTCGAGGGATACACTTCAATTTCACGCTGTTCGGTCTCTTTCTGTACAGGACGTCATCGACGAACTGGTACATAGTAGATCGACGGGCTACTTTTTTCGCTTCTTCCTGCTCCTCAGGAAGTTCCCCAGTTTGGAGGAACCGGACGGTATGTTGTGCCCACGCTGGAGCCTGGGGCTCGACGGCGAGGACTAAAGGCATTTCCTCCGCTATAGGAGCGGCTATCTCGACGGCAAGAGCTTGATGCTCCGCCGGAGCTAGCCATCCCGTGGCGGGCTCAGTGTCCCCAGCAACATCCTTGCCGGCGGCTCCGGGGAGCTCGGCGGGGAAGTACTTGTCGGGCCCTGATTTCCTCCTCTTGTTTTGCTCTGTTGATGGACAAACGGATGGCTGAGTTAGCTGAAGCACAAAGGTTCCTGGTTCCACAGGTAGCTTGAGGGCAGCGCGCTTTGACAGGTAATCGGCGATGTCGTTCTCCACTCAGGGAACGTATTCTGCCTGTATACCGTCAAAACGCTCTTCCAGCTTTCTCACTTCATCGATGTAGGCCTTCATCAACGGGCTTTGGTAATCCTTGTCGACTTGCTTGATGACAAGTTGCGAGTCGCCTCTGACGACGAGTTTCTTGATTCCGAGGTCTGCCGCGATCCTAAGACCGGCAAGAAGTCCTTCATACTCAGTCGTATTGTTTGTTGACACCTCCCTGGGGAAGTGCATCTGGATCACGTACTTGAGGTGCTCTCCGGTGGGCGCGACAAGAAGTACGCCAGCCCCGGCGCCTTGTAAGGAGAAAGCTCCATCAAAGTACATGATCCAGTCGCCACTTGCCTCCTTGCCGGGGATAGCAGTCTCTTGGGCTTCTTCGTCAGGCGTCGCGGTCCATTCTGCAATGAACACTGCTAGGACTCGGCTTTGAATCGTCGAGGTACTCTCAAAGTTGAGGCCAAAGTTGGACAGTTCCAGTGCCCACTCTACGATCCTTCCTGTTGCGTCTGGATTGTGCAATATCCGCTGCAGAGGGAGGCGAGTGACGACAGTTATTTCGTGCGCCTGGAAGTAGTGATGCAGCTTCCTCGAGGCCATAAGAAGGCTTAAGAGCAGTTTCTGCACACCGGAGTACCTTGATCTAGCCCCCTGCAGGAGGGAACTAACAAAGTAGACCGGGTGCTGCATCATTTTCTTCTTCGGCGGCACTCCAACTAGCTGTGTCGTCTCTGCACCGGTGGCATTGGGCTCCGTCGCTGCTATTGCCTCGTCATCAATTTCTCTCTGCGCCACTAGTGCGGCGCTGACCACCTGGTTCATTGCCGCCAGGTATGGCAGCAACGGTTCTTGTCGCTGCTATTGGCGTGGAGGAGAGGTACCTCTTCAAATCTTGCAATGCCGCTTCGGCTTATGGCGTCCACTCCATTAGGCCCGCCTTTTTCAAAATCTTGAAAAAGGGAAGGGCGCGCTCGGCGGACTTTCAAATGAACCTGCTTAGGGCGGCAACGCAACCAGCAAGCCGGCGCACATCCTTGACTCGCTTGGGTGCTTCAATTTGCTCTATAGCTTTGATCCTGTCCGGATTGGCCTCTATCCCACGCCGTGACACAAAGAACCCGAGAAGCTTGTCGGACGGGACGCCGAAGACGCACTTCTCAGGGTTCAGCTTGAGATTGATCTTGCGTAGGTTTGCAAATGTTTCTTGTAAATCCGGTATGAGGGTTGCCCTGTTCTTGGTTTTGACCACTATCTCATCCATATAAGCTTCCATATTTCTACAGAGCTGGGGCTCAAAACCAATCTGGACCGCCCTTGCAAACGTTGAACCAGCACTCTTCAACCCAAAAGGCATCCGCATGAAACAATATGTACCACATGGGGTGATGAACGCCGTTTTCTCTTCGTCTTCTCTTGTCATGAAGATCTGGTGATAGCCGGAGTAGGCATCGAGGAATGACAACAGGTCACACCCAGCTGTGGAGTCAACAATCTGGTCGATGCGTCGCAACGGGAAGGGGTCTTTGGGACAAGCCTTATTGATATCTGTGTAATCAATACACAGCCTCCAGTTCCCATTTGCCTTGCGCACTACCACTGGATTGGCCATCCACGTTGGATGGAGCACTCCTCTTACCAAACCCGCTGCTTCCAGTTTCCAGATCTCCTCTGTGATGAACTCTTGTCGTTCCAAAGCTTGCTTTCTGACCTTCTGCTTGACGGGCCGCGCTTGAGGACAGACAGCAAGGTGGTGCTCAATCACCTCCCTGGGAACGTCGGGGATGTCAGATGCTTGCCATGCAAACACATCGACATTCGCCCGCAGGAAGTTGACGAGCGTGTCTTCCTATTTGTCGTCAAGGGTGGAGCTTATGGTAAAAGCTCCTCCTGTGTCATCCTCCTTGACAGAAACCTTCTTGGTTCCCGGCGGTGTGGCCCTGGACTTCTTGTTTCTATAGGTGGAGCTCTCTGGCACGTCCTCGACGGGAGCGCTACACTCCAAAGAGGTGCGCTTGCCGGAGTGGGTGCCTGAGGTCTCACCGGTCTTCTTCTTTTGCCTTTCCGGGGCTCCAGCGGCAGGAGCAAGCGCCTTAGCAGAGGCGGCTACTGCAACTGCTTGTTGGTAGAGTTGGTCAACGCAAACCAGCGCATCCTTCTTATCGGAGGGGATGGTGATGATTGTCACAGGTCCTGGCATCTTCAGGCTGTTGTCGGGTGGTAGGTGCGACATATGCCAACGGGTGGCTTATCTGTGTGGGAACCAGTAAGACGTTGCCGGTGCCTGGAAGCGGGATGAGGCGTAGACACGCACGCCGGCGGCTCTTACCCAGCTTCGGGGCTCTCCGAAGAGATAATACCCCTACTGCTGCTCTGCGGGGTCTCCGCATGCTCGCTAGATGAATCAAGTAGCTACACAACGCTCCTTGAGCTGTTTGGGGGAGGAGGAGGAAGAAAGGGCATGGCTAGCCTGCTTCTTCTCTTTGTATCGTCTCTAGAACTAGCAGGGGGTCCAACCCTTTGCATGGGTGCCCCGGGAGGTTTATATAGGCCTACCCCCTGGGGGTACAATGGTAATCCGGCTGGGCGCGGGCCCAGCCGTCTGTGACTGCACTCGCCGGCTTCCGCGCCGACTGCTGGGGCCCGCCGGCTGGTGGGTCCCGCCGGCTGTCAACTCCTTGGTCACTGTGGCTTCATCTTGCTGACGTGAGCTTCATCGTGGCGAGCGCGGCTACAGTACCGCCGCCGGCCGGGTGATCGCTGTAGCCTTACCGCGTCTTGTCTCCTTAATGGGGCGTCCTCTTTGAGGGAAGTGGCGGGCCGGCTGGCGGAGCCGGCTCCGTCTTGGGCCGGCTGGTTGGAAGCGCGGCCGCCTTAGGCCGTCTCCCTGCTCTAAGGGGCCCACCGCCTGTGGGCCACGCTGGCGGCCCGTCGTGGGTGACGCCAGGGTCAACATGGCAACAGTGCTGCGCCGGACGGGTCATGCCTACCTCGTACGGCACACTGTGCCAGGCGTGCTCCGGGATTCAGGGGTGGCAGGTTCTTCTGTAGCCATGCCCCGTCACACCGCCGTTAGGTGGGTGCAAACTCTGTGGGTACGGTCTTGACTACTTTATGGGGAGCCGGCTTGAAGGAGTCAGCTTTCCCGTAGCTGGCTTCTTGGAGTCGGCCCTCTCATGAAGGTTGAAGTCGGACCGCCTTCCCAAAGCCGGCCTAGACACCAGCCGGAGGGGGGAAGGCGGCCCCGTGTCTTGGATTTTCGAAGGCCGGGCGGGCTCATAATTTTTGCAGAAGTGCCAGGGGAAGCCGGCTAGGCTACCCATGGCCATTTACTCCGACAGTAGTCCCCGAAGCTGATCGAGCTCCGAGGTGAACAAGGGGACGAGAAGCTTGGTCAGCTTCCTATCCCGGAGAGCCGGCTTCGCGGGCGTACGCCGACTTCTGATAACCCGCGTAAGCGGGAGGAGAGGGGGCCTACATGCTGACCACGGGCCCTCTTGCGGCCACGTGGCGGTAAGATTCTGCGAGCGCACGCGCCCGATGGGACGCCGCCGTAGGCCCGGGCCCGCCACTCGCGAGCCTCGGTCCGGGCACGGATTTCCCGTGGCCCACTGGGCCGCTCGCCTTCTCAAGGTAGTTTCGCCTCGCCATTAAGGATCGGTAATCGTGGGGCGTGGGAAGTGGGCACGATCGACCCCCACGCTTCCCCATGCCCCACCTCCTCGACTCCGTCACGTGAGCCTATAAGTAGGGGGAGGAGAGGGAGCGACAGAGGTTCGCGCGCCCCCTCCCACTCCGTCCCTCCTAGCCCTCGTCTCCTTGCTCTCGCCGCCGCCGCAACCTCCTCCTCAACGCCGTCGCGTCTCCACGCCACCTCGTCGCCATGGCACTGTCAAGCTCCTGGGACGGCTCCAACGTCCACGAGGATCACATGGAGTTCCTTCGCCAGACCCGGCGCCGACCGCGTTCAGGTCCGTCTGGCGCCCGAGAGGGAGATCTCGCCGGCGCCGGAGGAGGGCGAGCGGGTCGTCTTCCGCTCGCACTGCCTGCGCGGCTTCGGCCTCCCGGCGAGCGGGTTTCTTCGCTCCTTCCTCGACTTCTACAACCTCCAGCCGCATCACCTCACGCCCAATGCGGTGATGCTGCTATCGGCCTTCGTCTCCCTCTGCGAAGGCTTCTTGGGGCTGCTCCCCACGCTGGAGCTCTGGGGAGAATTCTTCCAGAGCAAGCTCGGCACGGTTGTCGCCGGCGTGCCCGCCCCCTGCGGAGCCTTCATCGCCATGAGGAGGGCGAGCGAGAACAATCCGTTCCCGCCCATCCCCCTGATCCAGTCGGTGAAGGTCTGGCAGAGATCTTACTTCTATGTGAAGAACGTCGCCGAGCAAGAAGACTACATCAACTTGCCGGCTTACGTAGCCGGCCCGCCGGCTGGGAGGCAGCCCTCGTGGAGCTTCCGATCCCGGTCATTGTCTCCGGCCGGGAACGCCGCCATCTCCCGGCTTTGGGTGCTCATTCAGTCGGAAGGCCTGCGCGGAGCCGACTTGGTGGCCGCCTTCGTGGAGCGCCGGATCCTTCCTCTCCAGAGCCGGCCCCACATGATGTGTCAGATGAGCGGCCGGTTCGACCCAAGCCGGCTCAGCACATGGGAGATGCCCCACGCGGAGGTGGCGCTTATGGTTAATTACATCGCCAATTGCAAGCTCAGCGGGGACTGGCAGTACGGCAAGGCGCCGTACTCTCGCGCGAATCCTCCACCCGTGGTAAGCTTCTTTCTTTATCCTCTTTCTCGTCGTCAGCCGGCTGCGCGACGGCCGGCTTCTGACCTTCCGGCTCTCTGTGCAGAACCCTCTTCTCCCGCCGCCGGCTGGGGCGGCAGGGATCGAGCGCCAGTACGTCCCTGACCGCACAGTGGATGATGTTGACGACCCGGACTTGGGGGCGGCCGCCATGGAGGATGCTGTCGTGGGGGACAGCACCGAGCCTGGAGGCTCGAAGTTCACCGCAAGCTTCGAGGACTGGCCGGATGACTTCTAAGCCGAAGTCGTTCCGCGCCGCCAGCCGGCGGCCGACCAACAGGGCGCCGGCTCGTCCGTCGCGCCGGCTGCCGGCGGCGCGCAGAAACGTCGGGCCGCTCTAGGCCTCTTCGGCAGTCGGCCGAAGAAGTCCAAGCCCTCCGCCACGGCGACGAAGCGAGAGGAGGCAGCCGCGAAGGCGGCCCGCTTCCGCAAAGCCGTGAAACAGCCCCAGGCAGTCTCGGCGTAAGTTTTTAACCGCTTGCCGTAGTCTCGACGTTGTTCTTTTTTCTTCAAATGCACTCTTAGCTTTCTTCGTTTGCTGGACAGGGCGCCGCTTTCTCTCGAGCGGGGCCCAGGCGGCTCCGTCGTGGGGCCGGCTGTAGGTTCTTCGAGCTGCCGCCGCGTGGACCCCGGCGCCGATCTTAGGGAGGCCACAGAGCGGAACGCCCGCGAAGCGCGGGAGGAGCGCGAGGCGGTGGAGAAGGCGGCCGCCCAGGCGGCAAAGGGGCAGGCTGAAGCCGTAGCCAAGGCCTAGAAGGAGGCGGCTCCTGTAGAGACGGAGGCGGAAAGCTCGCGCAGCCAGCCTCCGCTGCACGCCGTTCCCCTCCGAGCCGTGGCCCCCAACGCCCCGTTGCCCATGGCGGAGGAGATCATCCAAGACCCACCGCTGTTGGAGAGGGAGGAGGAGCCCGTGGTCTTGGCCGGGAGAACGCCGCCTGCGGCGCCAACCGGGGCAGGCCAAGGCAGTCGATCGCCAGCGGCGCCGGAGGAGCCGGCCGGAGGTGAGCCAGGGAGCCGGGCCGGCCTCAAGGTGCAGCTGGCGATGGGCCGGCGTGCTAAAGGAGGCGCCGCTCCGCCGGAGTCGCGCCGAGCCGCGGGCGCAGGCCAGCCGACAGGAGATCTGGAGGTGGCCAGCTCCGCCGTGTCCGAGTGGACTCCCATCGGGGGGACCGGCGAGCTAGAAGCAGCGGCTCAAGGGGTCCGGAGCCGGCTATGAGCTCAAGCCGCCCTGCTGCAGCAGCTCAACCAAGAGTTCTCGTCGACACGAACCTCCGTCCGGGTACGTCCTTCGCTCTTGGCTGCTTTGCTTTCTTGATTTCTTCCGTGGGGGCGCGTCAGCGCACCCACTGGGTGTAGTCCCCGAGATTCGGGCCGACTGCTGCGCAGTCGGGTCAGATCTTTCTCGACGGCCACCTCACTTTGCTTTCTTTCTAAACTTTCAGGAATACCACAACCTTCGCGTTGCCGCCTTCGACTCCCAGGCTCGAGAGCTGAGCCGGCGGACCAACGACCTGGCCGACAGCCGAAGTAAGTACTTGGTTTGTTTGTCTCCTGTGGGGGCGCGCCAGTGCACCCATTGGGTGTAGTCCCCGAGATTCGGG
This sequence comes from Triticum urartu, assembly GCF_056163025.1. Classification (NCBI taxonomy): domain Eukaryota; kingdom Viridiplantae; phylum Streptophyta; class Magnoliopsida; order Poales; family Poaceae; genus Triticum; species Triticum urartu. The sequence continues at coordinate 430,632,405 of NC_141873.1, forward strand.
CCGACTGCCGCGCAGTCGGGTCGAATCTTTCTTGACGACTCCTTTCTTATTGATTTTTCTTCTTCTTTGTCTTTAGGGGCCAACGCCGACTTGAGGAAGGAACTTGGCGAAGCGAAGGCCGCCCTTTTCGCCAAAGAGGCCGAGTGCACTGCCTTGGCTCAGGAACAGGATCGCCTGGCCAAGAAGCTGGCCGACCAAGAGGGGAGCCACAAAACGGCCCTTCAGGCGGCGAAGGAGAGCGAAGCCGCCGTGCTGGCGGAGTATGAGATAGCGGCGGCGACCTGGTCCGAGACCCGGCGAGGCCTGGAGGAAGGCTACGGCCGGATTGAAGACTTGATCGACGGTAAGCTGCTTTTCACGGCCTTCCCCCGTCCCTTGCCGTCTGGGTTTTTTTTGACTTATCTTGGACTGCTGCTTGTTGTTTCTTGCAGATTACTTCCCGGGCTACTCCGTCTTCGCTGCCCAAACCATCGAGGCTCATCGCGAAACGTGCCGTCAAGCGGGGGCCGACATTGCGCCGGATGCAAATCGGACCCTTGAGGAGCAGCTTCTGGCTGTCCAGGCGCGGCTGCAGCCGGCCCACTGGATGCTCCGCCGGCTCCAACGTGCGGGGGCGCAGGTGCTGGCCGCCCTCTGGCCTGGCGAGACGATCCCCGCCACCCCAAGCCGAACTGCCGACTGGCTGGAAGTCGCAGTCGGACGCTTCGAGGCTTGGAAGGCGTCAGCGGCCCGCCTCGGAGCTGGGCAGGCGTTGGAATTCGTACGGGCTTGGTACCCAGGGCTGAGCCTGGACCAGCTGCGTACTTGGCGGATGGAGGCCGACGCGGAGCTGGAGGAGGTGAGGCCGGCTATCGCCCAGCGAGCCTCAACGATCGCTGAGTGCACCGACATCAGCGTTTTCGCACCCGAAATCGATGATGACGGTGTCGCGCAGCCGGAGGAGTGGTTCGGGCTGAACCCGGCGGTGGGCGAGGACTCGGCGGAGGAGATCGCCTCCAGCAACGAGGGCGAAGAGGACGAAGACGACGACGGCGGAGACGTCGAGCCGGTTGGTGGAACAACCAGCCGACCTCAGGCCGACCGTGCCTCCAACAACGAGGCGCGTGGAAGCGCGCCCTCTGCGGGAGGCGGCGACCCAGCCGAAGTTCGTCAGCCGGCCGCTCCTTCAGCCGGCGCGACCGTCTCCGCCAACCAGTCGGCCGCTCCGCCAGCCTGACCTGCCGTCTTTATCTTTCCTGCTTTGTTGTCTTTGAACAATCTTTTGTTAAGTTTCGCAGTTCCACCCACTGGGGGTGTATCCAAACTATGTTGAATGCTGGCCTCTTGGAGGTCTTTTTATGTAAATATTATCACGTGCATGTTTGGTTTCCATTCACGTATGCTTGTTTGTCCTTAGGCTTCTCCTTTGCCGCCTTCCCTCTTTGGGGGGGCAAGTACTTGAGCTTTCTTGGATTTAAAGTAAAGTGAATGGAAACCGGCCGGCCGGCTACTCTGGTAGCCGGTCGGCGGTGCGGGAAAAACCGGCTTTGTTATATTAGTCTGCTAGTCCCTAGCCGTTTTTCGTGTGGGCGGTCGTTTCTACCTTTGACCCTTGCCAGTCGGGCAGCCGATTCTTCGAACTGCGACTTTGGCAAGGGAAGGCTTGAGAGCCTGCACACTACTTGTCTGACTGCAGGTAGGACTTCTAATATAACTTCAGTCAGCCAGTCCCCGAGCCGACTAGTCGGACTCGGTGCCGGACAGAATAAGTAAATGATGCGACAAGCATGATATTTTCATTCATAAATAAGGGATGGCAGTCCCCGAGCCCTCCTCGGGGAGCCTATTGTCTTGTACTTAATACAAAAATTAGCGTGATACATACTACCTTTCAACTGTAAAATCTTCGAAGGAGGTTGGCGTTCCATGGCCGTTCCGACTCCTTGCCGGAGTCGTCTCTTTTGCGTGCCTTCGGCTTCTGTGCGTCGATCAGGTAGTAGGAGTCGTTGCCTAGAGCTCTGCTGATGATGAAAGGGCTTTCCCAAGGGGCTGAGAGCTTGTGCTGGCCGGCTGTTCGCTGAATCAGCCAGAGCACCAGGTCGCCCTCTTGGAAAGATCTTGGCCTGACCTTCCGGCTGTGATAGCGGCGCAAACCCTGCTGGTAAATTGCAGACCGGCTGAGAGATAACAGCCGGCTTTCTTCCAGCAGGTTGACGCCGTCTTCTCGTGCTTCCTTGGCCTCCGCTTCCGTGTACATGGTTACTCGAGGCGAGTCGAATTCGATGTCAGTTGGGATGACCGCCTCGGCACCGTACACAAGGAAGAAGGGGGTGAAGCCGGTTGACTTGTTGGGTGTAGTGCGCAGACTCCAGAGGACAGCCGGCAGCTCATCGGGCCAACAGCCGGCCGAGCGCTCCAGAGGTACAACCAATCGGGGCTTGATGCCGGAGAGGATGAGGCCGTTGGCTCGCTCGACCTGGCCGTTTGACTGCGGATGGGCGACGGACGCTAAGTCCAGCCGGATGCCTTGGGCTGCACAAAAACGTGCCAAGGCTCCTTTGGCGAAATTCGTGCCATTGTCGGTGATGATGCTGTGCGGCACGCCATACCGAGTTGTTATGTCTGCGATGAAGGTCACGGCAGTCGGCCCATTCAGCTTCTTAATCGGCTTTGCTTCAATCCACTTGGTGAACTTGTCCACGGCGACGAGCAGATGCGTCATGCCGCCGCGCGCCGTCTTGAATGGGCCCACCATGTCCAGTCCCCAAACGTCAAAGGGCCAAGTGAGGGGAATGGTCTTGAGTGCCGAGGCTAGCATGTGTTGCTTGGAGCTGAAGAGCTGGCATCCCTTGCAATGCTTGACTAGTTCTTTGGCGTCGTCCAGAGCAGTCGGCCAGAAGAAACCATGGCGGAAGGCTTTGGCGACAAGTGATCTTGAGGCCGCATGGTGGCCGCACTCTCCTTGGTGAATGTCTGCGAGGATTGCAATGCCCTTCTCTTGCTCGACGCATCGCTGGAGGACTCCGGTGACGCTGCACTTGAGTAGTTCTCTGTTGACGATTGTGTACGCTCTGGCTCGACGCTGGACTTGTCTTGCTTCTGTTTCGTCGGCCGGCAGGTCTTGGTTCACTAAGAAGTTGAGGATGGATTGAGCCTAAGACGGAGCCGCGATTTCTTCTACTGCTAACGTGGCTACTGCCACTAGGGTGGGCGGGCTGGGCGATGAGGTGCTGGAGTCGGCCGCCGGCTATAGTGCTGGTGCAGTCCCCGGGCCGGCTACCGCAGTCCCCGAGCCAGCTGCCGAAGTCCCCGGGCCGGCTACAGGAGTCTTGAGGTCGGCTACTTGATTCTTCGAGCCGGACCTGGCCGCATCGGGGTCAGGCGGCACGAAGATGGAATCGGATTCCGGAGACGGCTTGATAGACGGCTTGAGTTGGCGTTGTAGAGCGACGCCGGTTGGAATTGCTTGCCGGGTGGAGCCTATTCGGGCCAAGGCATCAGCTGGCTCGTTGTCGGCTCGAGGTACATGGAGGAACTCGCACCCTTCAAAGTATCCGCTGAGTTGTTGGACCAAGAAACGGTAGCTCGCCATGTTCGCGTCCTTGGCGTCCCAGTCACCGGATGACTGCTGGACTACCAGGTCCGAGTCGCCATAACACAGGATCCGGCGAATGCCAAGCTCTTTGGCAAGCCGGAGGCCGTGTATGAGCGCCTCGTACTCGGCCACACTGTTGGAGGCGGCGAAGTGGATCTGTAGCGCGTACTTGAGCTTGTCGCCTTTGGGAGAGGTAAGGATGATGCCGGCTCCCAAGCCGGTGCGCATCTTGGACCCGTCGAACTGCATGCGCCAATGGGTGGATTCCGGAGCCGGCGGCAGGTACTGGGTCTCGGCCCAGTCGACGAGGAAGTCGGCCAGCGCTTGGGACTTGATGGCGGTGCGGGGTTGGTAGAAGATTGTGTAAGGGGCCAGCTCAATTGCCCATTTCGCGACCCGGCCGGACGCATCCCGGCTGCCTATGATCTCGGCTAGCGGGGCAGTGCATACGACCGTGACGGGATGCTCTTGAAAGTAGGGCTTCAGCTTCTTGGCGGTGAAGTACACGCCGTAACACATCTTTTGGTAGTGCGGGTAGTTCTGCTTTGAGGCGGACAGCACCTCGCTTAAATAATACACCGGCCTCTGGACCAGCTGGGCTCGACCTTCTTCCGGGCGCTGCACTACGATGACGGTGCTGACCACCCGGCTGGTTGCAGCGATGTAAAGGAGCATGGGCTCTTTCTCAGTCGGTGCTGCGAGCACAGGCGGCGTGGCCAGCATCTTCTTCAACTCGTGGAAAGCTTGGTCGGCCTGGTCGTTCCACTCGAAGTGGGTGCTTTTCTTCGTGAGGCGGTAGAGGGGGAGAGCTTTCTCTCCGAGCCGGCTCATGAAGCGGTTCAAGGAGGCCAAGCACCCGGTGAATTTCTGAATGTCTCGAAGCTTGGTGGGGATCGCCATTCTCTCGATGGCCTTGATCTTCGCTGGGTTGCATTCGATGCCGTGTTCGGAGACCAGGAAGCCTAGGACCTGGCCGGCTGGCACCCCGAACACGCATTTCTCGGGGTTGAGCTTGATTTGGAACCGGCGCAGGTTCTCAAATGTTTCCTTGAGGTCTTCCAGCAAGGTGCCACGCTTCTCCGTCTTCACCACGATGTCGTCCACATAAACGTGGGCATTCCTGCCGAGCTGCTTGAGGAGGCACTTCTGCATGCAACGCTGAAAGGTGGCACCGGCATTTCTCAAGCCGAATGTCATAGTCAGGTAGCAGAAGGCTCCGAACGGCGTGATGAAGGCGGTCTTCAGGCGGTCATCCGGGTCTAGCTTTATCTGGTGATATCCAGAGTAAGCGTCCAAAAAACTCAACAGCTCGCATCCGGCTGTGGAGTCTATCACTTGGTCTATCCTTGGCAGGGCGAAAGGATCTTTGGGGCAGGCCTTGTTGAGGCTTGTGTAGTCTATACACATGCGCCACTTGTTGTTCTTCTTCAACACAAGGACCGGATTGGCGAGCCACTCTGGAAAGAAAACTTCCATGATGAAGCCGGCCGCCAAGAGACGGGCTATCTCCTCCCCTACAATCCTGCGCTTCTCCTCTGACAGCCGGCGAAGGGGTTGTCTGACCGGCTTCGCGCCTTCTCGAACATGCAGTTTGTGCTCGGCGAATTTCCTCGGAACACCCGGCATGTCCTTGGGGGACCATGAGAAGATGTCCCGATTCTCACGGAGGAAATCGGCGAGTTCGCCTTCCTATTTGCTGTTCAGGTTTGCCCCGATGACGGCAAACCTCTCCGGATGCTCGGGATCAAGAGGTATCTTCTTCGTCTCCTTGGCCGGCTGAAAAGACCCTTGAGTGTCGTGCTCCTTGGGGTCGGGGGACACGGCCGACTGCTTGCCGGCCATGGCCACGACTCGGTCCAGCATCTTCTTCTCTTCAGCGATCACAAGGGACTCGGCCAGCCGGCTGCTGGCCGCGGCGCACTCGGAGGACTTCTTGTAGTCGCCAGCTACGGTGATGACGCCTTTGGTGCTTGGTATCTTCATCTTGAGGTATGCATAGTGGGGAACCGCCATGAATTTGGCCAAGGCAGGTCGGCCCAGCAATGCATGGTAAGGGCTCTCCAGGTCCACCACCTCAAACCAGATCGCTTCCCGGCGGAAATGCTCCTTGTCCCCAAAAAGTACATCAATCTTGATTTTGCCAATGGGGGCGCAGGACAGGCCGGGTACAATGCCGTGGAACACTGTCCGAGTGGGCGTGAGCTGTTTTGTCTTGACGTTCAACTTCTCCTGGGTGTCACGATACAAGATGTTGATGCTGCTCCCGCCGTCTATCAATACACGAGAGAAGCGGGCGGCACGTCTGTCCGTTGCAAGGGTGGCTTCCAGGACCAAAGCATAAGAGCCGGGAGACGGCATCACCTCCGGGTGGTCGGCCCGGCTCCAGCTGATGGGCTTTTCTGACCAATGCATGTGTTCAGCGGGGTTGGCAGCGACCACGCTGACTTCCTTGTGCTCTCGGCGTTTGCTGCGCGGTCTTCGGGCTGGCTGGTGAAGACGACGTAGGTTGCTTGCTCATTAGGGAACTCGTCATGCACGGCTCCGACCGCGGGCCGAGCGGCCGGAGGCGGCGGAGGCGGAGGCGGCGGGCCGGCAGGTGGAGGTGGCAAGAGCCCCTCGCCTTTAGAGATTCGGGTGAGCCAGTTGCACTTCCGGGTCGTGTGGTTGGACGGCTTCGTGCCGCTGTGGAACTTGCAAGGGGCGTCGAGGGTTTGCTCGTAGGAGAAGGCGGGCTGCCAAGCCGGCCTGCCGCCCTTGGGCTTCTTGGGCGCCGGTCGTTCTTCAGGCGGCGCATCTTCGACCGTGGCCACTTGCCGGCTAGCGGGAGGCGGCGCAGGGCCCTTGCGCTTGTTGTCGTTCGAGTTGGGGTGTCGGCCGGGCTCTCCAGCCGGCGTCTTGGGCGCCGGGTTGAGCACCTTCCCGGACGCGTCTACCCGAAGCTCGGTCTTCATCGAGGAGTCGGCGGTGGCGTACTTGTCCGCTATGTCCAGAAGCTCGTCAAGAGTAGCCGGCTTGTCGCAGAGGAGCTTGTGCTTGAGGAGGGTGCCTTCTCGGCATCCGGCTGTGAAGTACTCTATGGCTTGTACCTCGTGCACCCCTTCACAGGAGTTGCGGAGCTCGGCCCAACGCGTGAGGTAATCGCGAGTGGACTCGCGGGGCCTTGCACGCACAAGGAGAGCTGTCTGGGCTTGGGAGCCCGCTTGTAGGTGCTGGTGAAGTTGCGGATGAAGGCTTCTGTGAAGTCTAGCCAGCTGTTGATGCTACGCGGCTTGAGGCTGTTGAGCCAAGTCCGCGCCGTGCCTTGCAGCATGAGGGGCACGTACTTCACGGCGACTCGCCGGTTGCCATTGGCTATGCTAACTGCGGTGGAGTAGTCGATCAACCAATCTTCCGGCTTCACGGAGCCGTTGTACTTGGGCGTGTCTCTTGGGAGCGAGAACCCTTTGGGAAAGGGCTCGTCGCGGATGCGGGGGCCAAAGCAAGGCGGGCCGACATCGTCTTCTTCTTCCAATGCCAGGGATCGTGCCAGGCGGTCGAGCCGATGGCGGGCGTCGTTCTCGCCGATTCCTTCGCAGCGGCCCAGTCGGCCGCTGAGAGTCGGGTGCGCCACTGGCGGTGAGGCGGGGTACCTCTTTCCATGGGGCGGAGGCGGAGGCGGGTCGCCCCGCCACTCCATGGCTCGGGGATAACCGTCCGCGTCCCGCTCGATGGAGATCCGGGTCCGGCCGTGGCTGGTAGCCGGCTCCTTCTCGCGTCGCGCGCGGGTATTGCTCGGAGTCGGCGTCCGGGACGTCGCGCCCTGCTGTCGGCGCGGGGGAAGGCTTTCCGCGCGAGCGTCGGCTTCGTGCCGCTGCGTGGCAGCGTCGATCAACTGCTGGATGCGCCGGGCCATGTGGGGAAGGTCTTCGGGCTCCAGGCCGTCCAGCTCGTCTACGGCCGCCTGGGCGGCACGCAAGTTATCGAGCGGAGTGGCATAGACCGGGCGGTCGACTCCCAGCGCGTCGGCGATGACGGCGCCGCGTTGCTTGACAAGGCCGGCCCGGCTTGGCCCGCTCGGGGCCGGCGTGCCGAAGGCGGCGCGGTCAGCCTCGCGCTGGTAGGCCTCGGTGAGGCGTCTTACGGAGGCCAGCCTCCGGCCCTCTGCGAGGAGGGCGAGGCGACGTGCTTCCAGGGCTTCGTCGTCAGCGTCGGCCGGGAGAGGAGCGGACAAGTCGTGGGCCACCGCGCGCGAGGCGTCGCGGGCGCTCTCGTCGGCCGGGCCGCTGTGGCCGACAACCATCACTTTGGCGGCGACAGCATCGTGGCCGTCAGCTCGGGGAAGCGGGTCGTTGTAGATCGCGACGTTGGCGGGGAAGGCGCCGTAGGAGGCCGTGTCGGAGTCGACAGGCATCGGGTCGGTGGAACCAACCGACTCCAGGTCCACAGCGGGCTCGCTAGAGACGTGGAGCTGGCCGAGAAAGTTGGCGAGGCGGTCAACGCCCGCATCGGAGGCGAGCTCGTCGGGGAGATCGGCGAGGCCGCTTGCCGCGCAGATGTTGGTGACGTCTTGCAGCGCGTCGGGGCAAGCGCCATCGGGCGTGCCGGGCTGGCTACGCTCGCTGGGGAGGAAGAGGGTTCCCGTCCAGAACAGGTCTCCGGACGACGGTGCGCCTGGCCCCATGGTGGGCGCCTAATGTCGGGTGGTAGGTGCGACATATGCCAACGGGTGGCTTATCTGTGTGGGAACCAGTAAGACGTCGCCGGTGCCTGGAAGCGGGATGAGGCGTAGAGACGCACGCCGGCGGCTCTTACCCAGCTTCGGGGCTCTCCGAAGAGATAATACCCCTACTGCTGCTCTGCGGGGTCTCCGCATGCTCGCTAGATGAATCAAGTAGCTACACAACGCTCCTTGAGCTGTTTGGGGGAGGAGGAGGAAGAAAGGGCACGGCTAGCCTGCTTCTTCTCTTTATATCGTCTCTAGAACTAGCAGGGGGTCGAACCCTTTGCATGGGTGCCCCGGGGGGGCAGTGGACTCAAGGGTGACTTGCTCCGTAGGCATGGGGGCAGTGGACTCAAGGGTGACTTGCTCCGTAGGCATGGGGCGAGTTGCCGCGGCAAGAGCCTTGTCGGGGATGCTAGAACCGTCTCCCGGCAAGGATCTTGCCGGGGGAGTCCGCTTCGTCCCCTTTGCTCTTCGTGGTCTTGGCCTTGGCGTCGTTCTAGTTTTCTGGAGCTTTGGTCTTACCTTGGCTCACCTCCCTTGCCTTGCTTGGTGTGGTGGTGCTCGCGGCTCAGACTGCCCGTGCACAGTTATAGGGGTACAAAAAGTGTACCCCTCTTTTTGTACACCGACAACATCTATGCCCATATATTTCCTTTGCAGTTTACAACTCCCACCTGGCATTATTAAGCAGCTGGATAGGATTTTTAGACAATGATTGTGGAGAGGGAACAGTGATGCACCAAAGCAATCTTTGGCTGCGTGGGATTTGTTTTGTAGACCAAAGGAAAAAGGAGGGCTTGGGGTGATTAATTTGCATATCCAAAATAAGGGTCTCCTTCTTAAGCATCTCCACAAATTCTTTAATAAGGCTGATATACCATGGGTATCTTTTATCTGGAATAGTTATTATGCTGATGGTATCCCACATGCTACAACCCCAGTTGGTTCATTTTGGTGGAGAGATATCCTCAAGCTTTCTGATGCATACACTACTATTTCCTTAGTTCACATCAATACGGGGGACTCTGCCCTTTTTTGGTCTGATGCTTGGCTAATTGGTGGCTCTTCCAGACCGTTGTGTTGGAGATTACCTAGGATTTTCTCCTTTGTTATCAATGACAAACTCTCTATGCATGAATTCCTCATCTCTCAGGATTTCTATTCCATGTTCTTCTTGCCATTGTCACATGAGGCTACTTTGGAGCTGCAAGTCCTGGAAGCTTGGATCCTAGACTTACACAGGGACATCACATTGCCAGATATTTGGATATGGCCTGGGAAATCTGGTGACTACTCTGCCAAGAGTTTTTACACTCTCATGCACTCCCATTTGCCAACTATGTTGCCATGAAAGTGGTTGTGGGATAGCAAGTGCACCATGAAGATCAATGTCTTTGGTTGGTTATTATTCTTTGATAGCCTCAACACCAAGGACTTGTTAACTCGTAGGCATTGGAGATCCCCTTTGGATGACAATCTCTCGGTTATCTGCAATGAATCTGTCTATGAGGATAGGTTGCACTTGTTCCTAAACTGTAACTTCAGTCACAGAGTGTGGAATTATCTTTCCATTGATTGGACCAGGGCCCCGGAGATTCAGCAATGTATCCAGCATGCAAGATCAAGATTTAAGCATCCTTTCTTCTTTGAAGTTATGCTCACTACAGCTTGGAATATATGGATCCTCGGGAATGGAAGGACTTTCAGAGGAGAATATGTAACCTTTGTTGCTTGGTGATGTAATTTTGTACATGACCTTACTCTTCTAGCTCATAGAATGAGAGTATATAATAGGGCCAAGTTGTCTGCTTGGATTAACTCTGTGACTTAACTATAGGTAGGTAGGTTATGCTTTTCTTCATTTTAGCCCTTGTAATTTTCCCTGTTTGTATAGTTAATACCTTGTTTTGAATAATAAAGGGCTGTGGAGCTTTGCTCCACAGTATATATTCAAAAAAATTGTATGTGAAAGGAGCTTCCGATGATATAATTTTCACATTATACATCTCTTGTACTATTAATCTTGTCAATAGTCAAAGGCGGTTTTGAAAAATGCATTAGAGCATGGTTAATAATACATGATTTGTGGATGCTATGATCACCGGTTCAAAAATTTGAATTCGCCTTAGGTATCACACATGCACCCACTCGTTCTCTCTCGATTTCATCTCGGGGTTTGGAGATCAATTTAAAAAGGACTAGGGTGGGTACAATACGTTCGTTTCGCTTATGAACGTACAATATAATCCCTGATCTCCACATACCCCCTCCCCCCCCGCCGGTCATTTCTATCCTAGAAAAAGACCAAACCTTTATCTCCTTGCACGACACGCAATTGATCTCTCAACATCAATCGATGTCGTCAAGATGTGTCGGGGCATGAACCGAATGGGATGTCAAAACTAAGACGAAAGCAACACGTCGTGGAGGCAAAGTGAAACTTTAAATGAACCGTTTGTTTGTATGCATGTCAGACAAATTACAACATTGGAAATACAAGCATGGTATAGGCCCACATGCGAATGATACTGAGCGGAAAGTTCAAATGAGGCATGCGGGAGCGACACGCTCATTGTCGCTTTACACGGTCGGCTTTAGTGAGCCGAGGGTGGAGTTAGCGCTGTTGCACGACCAGTAGATCAACACCTGGCTCGTCGAGGATGCACGGGGTGCCGAAGTGCGCGCGCGCCGCGACGCGTCCGCGGAGTGGTGTAGCACGGCCAACTGCATCCCCAGGACCTGAGACAATGCCGGGTCGTCTTGCTTTTTCAATGACATGTGGGGTCGCATGTGAGCAAAGGGCATTGATACGTCTCCAACGTATCTATAATTTATGAAGTATTCATGTTGTTATATTATCTATCTTGGATGTTTAATGGGCTTTTATATGTGTTTTATATGATTTTTGGGACTAACCTATTAACCCAGAGCCCAGTGCCAGTTTCCATTTTCTCCTTGTTTTTGAGTATCGCAGAAAAGGAAAACCAAATGGAGTCCAATTGACCTGAAATTTCACGGAGCCTATTTTTGGACCAGAAGAAGCCCACGGAGCACCGGAGATGGACCAGTGGAGTCCCGAGGCCCGCACGAGGGTGGGGGCGCACCTAGGGGGGTAGGGCACGCCCCCTGGCTCGTGGAAGCCTCGGTGACCCCCCTGACGTGAAATCAACGCCAACCTCTCTATATATACCCAAAACTTCCAGAAAGAAACCTAGATCGGAAGTTCCGCCACTGCAAGCCGCTGTAGCCACGAGAAATCAATCTAGGCCCTCTCCGGCACCCTGCCGGAGGGGGCCATCATCACCGGTGGCCATGGAGGAGTATCCCGGAGAGGCCATCATCGCCATGAAGGCCAAGGACCAGAGGGAGAACCTTTCCCCATCTAGGGGGGAGGCCATGGAGGAGGAAGCACAAGGGGAGAAACTCTCCACCTCTCTCTTGGTGGCACCGGAGTGCCATCGAGAGGGGAGTCATCGCCACGGTGATCGTCTTGATCAACATCACCACCATCATCACCATCCTCATCTCTTTTACGCGGTCCACTCTCCCGCACCCCGCTGTAATCCCTACTTGAACATGGTGCTTTATGACACATATTATGATCCAATGATGTGTTGCCATCCTATGATGTTTTGAGTAGATATCCTTTGTCTTTGGGTTGATTGATCTTCTAGATTGGCATGAGTTGTATGTTTTATTATTGATGTTGTCCTATGGTGCTCTCCGTGTCACACAAGCATGAGGGATTCCCGCTGTAGGGTGTTGCAATACGTTCATGATTCACTTATAGTGGGCTGCTAGAGTGACAGAAGCTTAAACCCGAGTAAGGGAGTTGTTGCGTATGGGATAAAAGGGGACTTGATGCTTTAATGCTATGGTGGGGTTTTACCTTAATGATCTTTATTAGTTGCGGATGCTTGCTAGAGTTCCAATCATAAGTGCATATGATCCACGAAGAGAAAGTATGTTAGCTTATGCCTCTCGCTCATATGAAATTGCAATGACGACTATCGGTCTTGTTAACAATTACCTAGGACAATTCCGCACACGGACCCATCATTATTCCACACTCGCTATTTATAATATTTAGTAATATATTCTAAATTTATGATAACAGCACCTACTTTTATATTTTAGCTCTCTGATACCATGCAAAGTTATCTTCTTCATACCCACAACATAGTTTTATTTCTCGTTTCTAGTTGGAAGCAAACGTTCGATGTACGTAGAGTCGTATCAGTGGCAGATAGGGCTTGAGAGAATATTGATCTTACCTTTAGCTCCTTGTGGGTTCGACACCCCATACTTATCACTTCCACCTTTGGAAATTGCTACGATGATTCCCTACACTTGGGCATTATCAGGCATCTCCAATGTTGCCATGACCATAGCTGACTACCCCGGCACACCAAAAACCCTCATCCCTCGCGCCGTTGCGCGGTGCGTTCCCGGCCGGCGCCAGCTGCCCGCATTCATGCCGTCCATTTGTATGCCGTTGTTAAGAGGCTCGGTGCCCGAGGAACCAACTCCGGCAACTTAATGACGCACCCGGACGCTTGGCCTCACCGAAATGCGCTACTTAAAGTGGCAATGCCCAGCTAACCTCCACACCATAGCGCATCGTCCTGCTACCTGGCACCACATCCGCCATGACCGCGAGCGCGAACGCTCTGCGGGAGAGCTTGTCTTCGGGGATGAAGCTCGAGGTCGCTGCCCTAGCTCAATTCGCCGCTCGCGACGCAATAGCGGCATAGCCGGACGCGGACGCGACTACACAAGCGGTGGCCACGCTGGCGGCCGACGACGGGAGCACCGTGAGCCACGCATCCTACTTGCCGTCGTCCAACGTCCGGAACCGCCTAGGTTGGGGACTCCTCCGAGGATGATTAGGGCATGGGAGGCGGCAGGGCATGGTGTGCCAACTAGCCGGTCCATCTCTTGTGTTCTACTCTTCCTTGCCGGAGACTGCACCTTCACTTCTCGGGTCTTGAACCCCGCCCCTATACATGGAGATCGCGGATGGAGGACATCACTCGACGACGTAGAATAGGTTTAGGGTCGGGTTTCATTTATTTTTCTGTCCTATAAAAGTTCGAAATGTAATGAAAAGCTGTCGTGTTTGCATTAATATCGGCCGGTGTATATGAACTTTCACGATAATATAGTAAATTGTAGGAGTACTAGCAAGATGCCTGGGCGTTGCACGGAACATCAAGATCGTGTGGGAGAAAAGGATGAACGAGGGAAGGCCTTATCTGCAAATGTGGAGAGGAGTGCGTGTAAAATGTCATAGTTTCCTTCCTATCCGTTAGATATAGATCGGATGGCCTATATTGCAGGATGGCAGGTACAGCACCATCACCAACTCTGCTTTTTGTTGAACCTTGACAAAGGTAACATGAGAAGTAAATAAACACATAGTCTACATAAACAATTTATCTTAGGCACTCCAATAGTACGTCCACTACTCATTTACGCATTTCATATCTTTCTAAATGTACGGGAACCTACGAAAGGGTTAACATAAATTGCCTCGCTCTCTCCTACATGATTTTCATGGTGGTGGGCCCCTCCCTTACCCCAATCTACAATCAACAGCTCACACGTTTCACATTACGTTAATTACGTAACTAGGATTACGTAGGTGTAGCATTACTTGTCCTAAAAAACCAAACTAAGCCAACCTCCCAGCATATCACGCGGGAAAAGACCCTGCCGCGCTGTTTTATTCGGGATTACCGGATTACTAGTAGTAGTATTGATGGATCACGTGAAGCACCAAGTTTTTTTTCTTTAGGGGGCGAAGCACCTAGTTTAAAAGGAAAAAAGGCGGTAGACTCATAGCACCCCTGTCGCGGTACCATTGCACCCCACACATGTTCGGTCCTGCACACGGCTCACGCAAACGGAACGCGCTTCGGCTTGCCTCTTCATTGACACGTGGGACTGCACTTGGAGAAACCAACCATGCGCCAAACTCCTTGAGGGAGTCCTGGATTAGGGGGTGTCCGGATAGCCGGACTATACCTTCAGCCGGACTCCTGGACTATGAAGATACAAGATTGAAGACTTCGTCCCGTGTCCGGAACGGACTTTTCCTTGGCGTGGAAGACAAGCTTGGCGATACGGATATATAGATCTCCTACCATTGTAACCGACTCTGTGTAACCCTAGCCCTCTCCGGTGTCTATATAAACCGAAGGGTTTTAGTCCGTAGGACGACAACAATCATACCATAGGCTAGCTTCTAGAGTTTAGCCTCCTTGATCTCGTGGTAGATCTACTCTTGTACTACCCATATCATCAATATTAATCAAGCAGGAGTATGGTTTTACCTCCATCGAGAGGGCCCGAACCTGGGTAAAAACATCGTGTCCCTTGTCTCCTGTTACCATCCGCCTAGACGCACAGTTCGGGACCCCCTACCCGAGATCCACCGGTTTTGACAGGGACATTGGTGCTTTCATTGAGAGTTCCTCTGTGTCGTCACTTTTAGGCCTGATGGCTCCTCCGATCATCAACAGCGATGTAGTCCAGCGTGAGACCTTTCTCCTTGGACAGATCTTCGTATTCGGTGGATTTGCACTGCAGGCCAATTCGCTTGGCCATCTAGAGGAGATCGAAAGCTACGCCCCTGGCCATCAGGTCAGATTTCGAAGTCTAAACTACACGGCTAACATCCGCGGGGACTTGATCTTCGACGGATTCGAGCCACAGCCGAGCGCGCCGCACTGTCACGATGGGCATGATTTAGCTCTGCCGCCGAACAGTGCCTTGGAGGCCGCACCTGCATCAGCTCCGACCCTTAATTCGGAGCCAACTGCGCCAATCGAGGATGGGTGGTTGGACACCGCCTCGGGGGCTGCAATCTCTACAGCGATCAAGCCGAACACCAGCCCTGTCCTCTACGAAGCTCGTGACTCCAAGGAGCCGGACTCCTCTTGGGACTCCGAGCCCTCCGCGCCCCTGTCGATCGAATCCGATTGGGCGCCGATCATGGAGTTCACCACCGCAGACATCTTTCAGCACTCGCCCTACGGCGATATTCTGAAATCACTAAAGTCTCTCTTTTTATCAGGAGAGCCCTGGCCGGACTACGGTCAGCAAGGTTGGGATACGGACGATGGAGAAATTGAAGGCCCACACACCACCCACTTTGTAGCCACTGTCGATGATTTAACCGACTTGCTCGACTTCGACTCCGAAGACATCGTCGGTATGGACGCCGATGTAGGAGACGATCAAGAACCAGCGCCTATAGGGCACTGGAAAGCCACCTCGTCGTATGACATATACATGGTGGACACCCCAAAAGAAGGAGATGGCGATGGAACAGGGGAGGATGACCCCTCCAAGAAACAACCTAAGCGCCGGCATCAGCGGCGCCGCTCTAAATCCCGCCAAAACAAAAATGGTGATTCCGGCACGGGAGATAATAAGACTCCGGAGAGTGCCGAAGAAAACCCCCTCCAGCAAGATTCAGCACAGGAGGATGGAGAAGCCAGCCCTCATGACAGAGCGACAGACAGAGAGGTTGAGGACGATAATTATATGCCTCCCTCCGAAGATGAGGCAAGCCTCGACGACGACGAATTCGTCGTGCCGGAGGATCCCGTCGAACAAGAGCGTTTCAAATGCAGGCTTATGGCCACGGCAAGTAGCCTCAAGAAAAAATAGCAACAACTTAGAGTTGATCAAGATTTGCTAGCCGACAGATGGACTGAAGTCCTTGCGGCCGAAGAGTATGAACTCGAACGCCCCTCCAAGAGCTACCCAAAGCGCAGGTTGCTACCCCAATTAGAGGAGGAAGCACCTAAACCTACATCACCAGCGCAGGATGCGGCCGACCGGCCACCTCGTGGCCGCGACAGAGAGGCCTCTCGGCCCTCCACTCAAGCCGCACCCCAGCACCGCTCTAAAAATACCAAGGCACGGGAAAATGCGCTAGACCTGCGAGATATATTGCAGGACAAGGCAAGGCAAACAAGATCGATCTACGGATCGCGTGGGTGCCCCACGGCACGTGACGGTGATCGTCACTCCGGATATAGTAAATCCGGCCGGGCCGAACACAATAGACAAAGCTCGTTTGGGCTGCGTCGTGATATAGCCCAATACTGAGGCGCCGCACACCCACTATGCTTCACAGATGAAGTAATGAATCATCAAATCCCTGAGGGTTTCAAATCCGTGAACATCGAATCATACGATGGCACAACAGATCCTGCGGTATGGATCGAGGATTATCTAATTCATATCCACATGGCCCGCGGCGATGATCTACATGCCATCAAATACCTCCCACTCAAACTTAAAGGACCAGCTCGGCATTGGCTTAACAGCTTGCCAGTAGAATCAATTGGTTGTTGGGAGGACCTGGAAGCCGCATTCCTCGACAATTTCCAGGGCACTTATGTGCGACCACCAGACGCCGATGACCTAAGCCACATAATTGAGTAGCCAGAGGAATCGGCCAGGCAATTCTGGATACGGTTCCTAACAAAGAAAAATCAAATCATCGACTGTCCGGACGTAGAGGCCCTAGCAACCTTCAAGAATAATATCCGTGACGGGTGGCTCGCCCGGCACCTTGGATAGGAAAAGCCGAAATCTATGGCAGCCCTCACGACACTCATGACCCGCTTTTGTGCGGGAGAAGATAGCTGGCTTGCTCGTAGCAACAACATGACCAAGAACCCTGATAATTCGGACACCAAGGATAGCAGTGGCAGGTCGCGTCGCAACAAGCAAAAGCGCCGCATTAGCGGCGACAATGCTGAGGATACGACAGTTAATGCCGGATTCAGAGGCTATAAATCCAGTCAACGGAAAAAGCCATTCAAAAGAAATACTCCGGGCCCGTCCAGTTTGGACCGAATACTCGACCGCTTGTGCCAGATACATGGCACCCCTGAAAAGCCAGCCAATCACACCAACAGGGATTGTTGGGTGTTCAAGCAGGCAGGCAAGTTAAATGCCGAAAATAGAGACAAGGGGCTGCATAGCGATGACGAGGAGGAGCCCCGGCTGCCGAACAACAGTGGACAGAATGGATTCCCTCCACAAGTGCGGATGGTGAACATGATATACCACTAGTAGAAAAGGGGGCAATGGTCCAGGCCGGGTCAGCCCATTAGTCCCGGTTCAGTCTAGAACCGGGATAGATGGGGGCATTGGACCCGGTTCATGAGCCCAGGGGCGGCCGGGCCACGTGGGCCATTGGTCCCGGTTCGTCTGGACCTTTTGGTCCTGGTTGGTGGGACGAACCGGGACCAATGGGCCTGGCTCCTGGCCCACCACCATTGGTCCCGGTTGGTGGCCTGAACCGGGACCAAAGGCTGCCCTTTAGTCCCGGTTCATGCCATGAACCGGGACCAATGAGGTGCCTATATATACCCTCGCCCGCGAGCAGAGCACTCCAGTGCTCTATTTTTCTCTGGCCGGCGAGGGGAGGGGTTTGTGGTGCTCTAGCTCACCTCCTATGCACATGAGGTGTTCGATGAAATACCCGAGCCACAGTAGTTAAGCTTTCTCCTCTCGAAGCTTGACCTCAAAGCTCCATTTTCCTCGAGATTTGTCTAGATTTAGCGGTCCGTCACGCCCCACCCCCGTCTTCACCGCCGTCGATCACCCGCGCCGATCTCATCACCGACACCACCGTGGTGAGCCTCTTGTTCTTATCTTCTTTCTGAAAGGAAAAATATACTTACTTGTATGTTTAGATAGATACTTGTATAATTTTCTTACTTTTATTATTGCATCTTATATAGTGCGATGGTTTTGGTATCCGCCCCCATCGGCCCTCGTCCTGTCTATGATTCGGATGTGGTATATATATTATCTTTATAACTATTGGTTCATTTATTGTTTATGAAAATTATGCGGACCAACGTGACATATATTTTATTTATCTAGGATGTATGTGAACCGGAAATTCCAACCGACCCTATTGTCGAGAGGTTAAATTTAGTTGAAGAAGAAAACAATTTCTTGAAGGAAAAAATAAAAAAATTGAGGAGGAGAAGATGATATTGGAGTTGCATGTTGCGGATGTCGTCGATGATCACAAGATCAAGATGGATGCAATGCGCTTGAAGATTAGAAAGATTAGAAAATATGCCATTCATACCGAGGCTTGGTATCATTATGCCGTTGGATCAATTGTTACCTTGGTTGCGATTATGATCGCCTTTGTTTTCGCATTAAAATGTTTTACATAGTTTCAATGTATGGTTTAATTAATTAGATGCTCTGGAGAGCTATATGTTGTTAGATGAGAACTATGTATGTACTTTGGTTTAAATGTGATGATGAACTTCTATTAATTTGGACACTTAATTATATATAATGCACGCATATGAACTGGCAATGGATGTACGGTGACAGACACACCTCCTAGTACATTAAGGGCGTGCATGAGTTTCTCGATGCGGCTGAGGCAAACAAGCAGAATGGTTTTATGTGTTGTCCATGCCCTAATTGTGGGAATACGAAGTCTTACTCTGACCGAAAAATCCTTCACATCCACCTGCTTTACAATGGTTTCATGCCACACTATAATGTTTGGACAAGGCACGGAGAAATAGGGGTTATGATGGAAGACGGCGAAGAAGAAGAGTACGATGACAACTATGTGCCCCCTGAATACGGTGATGCTGCAACGGGGGAAGCTGGTGAAGATCAAGAGGAACCAGACGATGTGCCCAATGATGCTGCAACAGGTGAAGCTGCTGAAGATCAAGAGGAACTAGACGATGTGCCCGATGATGATGATCTCCGCCGGGTCATTGTCGATGCAAGGACGCAATGCGAAAGTCAAAAGGAGAAGCTGAAGTTCGATCGCATGTTAGAGGATCACAAAAAAGGGTTGTACCCCAATTGCGAAGATGGCAACACAAAGCATCGAGCAATGGTTAAAGCCGGCTACAGAAGGCCCTGAGGTGTCTTACATCAATGATATGTAGAAAAATGATCTTTGGACTGAGCTGAAGTCAAATTTCACCCTACCGGCAGAGGATGATCCGGAGAAGCCAGTTAAAGAGCAATTAATCAAGTCTTTTGCTCTTAAGAGGATGGCAGGCCTATTCAGGAGGTGGAAGAAAGAGCTGAATAGGTTTGTCGATAAAAAAGAGACACCAGAATTCAAGGGCAGATATGACAAGATCAGAGATCACTGGCCCGCATTTGTGGCCAACAAGACATCGGAAAAGAGTAAGAAGATGTCGGCGACAAACAAGAAAAATGCTGCGAAGAAGAAGCATCACCATCGCACGGGGTCAGGTGGCTACCTCGTAGCCCGGCCTAAGTGGGCCAAGGCTGAGAATGATCTGGTTGAAAAAGGGATCGAACCAAAGACAATGAACTGGCCAGAACGTTGCCAGACTTGGTTCTTCGGGGCTGGCGGAACCTTGGACCCTGTAACAGGGAAGTGCATTTGGATGGACGAGCAACTTGACATACCCTTGAAGAAGCTTCGGTACTATATCGCTGCAGCGCAAAAAGGGACATTCCTTCCAGACAGAGAGAACGACGAGCTCACAAAGTCCCTCGAAAATCCTTAGCACCCTGGACGGACACGAGGCACGCCAGGCTCCATTCTGTGGAAGGCTGGGTTTCCGGACGCAGGCGGTTACAAAAGCCACGAGAGGAGGAAAATAGTGCAGCAGACCGAACTGCAGGCGCTGCACGCAAGGGTACAAGCGATAGAGGAACGGGAAGCAAATCGCAGCAAACAACTTGCCGAAGCTTCCCGTGAAGCTACCCCACCATCTAGCGAAGAAGCAGCATGGCTTCCACCGAGCTGCTTCAGCCGGAGCTTGTCTTGACGGCTCCTGCCAGCTATCCCGTGGATGCTATCACGGAGGCTCAAAATTGCCACCTTATGATGCAATGGATTAATATGAAGGTCAAGGCGGCTATTGGCTCTGTTTTTCCTAATGAACCTGGTGCAAATTTTCACTGCCGGCCGATTCCAGAAGGATATACTAAGGTGATGGTGGATGAAATAACGGAGGGATTTGAGGACCTCCCGCTTGACCACCCTACCGGAGAAGGGGAGACTCGGCTGGGTTCTTCTCTGAAGACTCCATCCCTATGGCAGAAGGAGCTCATCAACCTTCCAAACTGGACGCCTCCGCCTCCTCCTCCTCCTCCGGCGAGTCAGGGCACTCCGCCTCCTCCACCGCCTCCTCCTCCGGCGAGTGACGATTAGGGCCCTCGGCCGGCTCCTTCTCTGGCGCGTGGCGGCACTCCGCCTCCTTCTCCGTCTGCCCCGGCGCGCCTGAGCAGCCAGCCTCCTCCTTCTCCGCCTCGTCAGCAAGGGCGGAAGAGACCCGCCGCCGCTCCGGCAGCTGCTCCGGCGCGTCGTAGTCCTTCTCCTCCGCCTCGTAAGCAAGTAAAGAAGACTGCCGCTCTGTCTGCTCTGCCGGCGTCTAGCAGTACAGCCAGAGGCGGGAGGACATACAGATTCGGTCCTTCTCTGAAGACTCTAGAGAAGTTACCATACGAGATGACCTCGGAGGAGAACGCGAAGATCGCGCGAACCGAAGTGAAGGACTGGTTTCAAGGGTTGAAAGCACAGAGACATCCACCTCCGGAGGAGAAGGTAGATCCGGTGAAAGTGAAGCGCACTCTGGTTGCCCTGGCAAAACCACCCAAGTCTCCGCCGAAAAGCATCTATGAGTGCATTATTGCAAAGACATGGGCCGAAGCGGAGCAGTCAGGAAGTACATTCAGTGATCAAAGGCTGAAAGAACGACGAGCAGCTGGGAAACAAATTGCCCCGCTCGGCGAACAAGCGAAGCAACCATGCCCCCCGCTCAAGGTACCTAGCTACATCGTCGATCGGAGGATGGTGCCCGGTTATAGCAATCTTGACGATTACCTGCCCGACGATGTACATTATGATCCCATGGAGGTGCAGATACACATATACGAGTACGGGAAGCCTCTCCTCAAAGATGAAAAATCTCTATCAATGATGATGCAAAGATTGCATGATTGGTACTTGAAAATCTGTAGAGAGTCTGGGGGGAGGAGTACTTTGTATGCGAGAGTTAAGCCGGAGCATGACCTCGTTGGAATTGAACTGTTGCCTATTCCATTTGAGGAGTTCTATTAGTTTTTCAATCAATTGGCCCTCGATAAAGCAACGGTCACCTGCTACTGTCTGTAAGTACTACTACTTCTGTCATTAAATCTCTCTATATAGCTCAGCTCTTTGATTGCATGTATTTATAATTATCCTCAATATATTATGCAGATTGAAGATCGCCGAATTGAAGAAAAGACAAATCGGTGATATTGGGTTCGTTAACACATATCTCATAGATGCAACTGAGGTTGAAAAAAGGCCCGAAGATACCGAGGCCAACTTACTACGATCATTCAAAATAAATGAAAACAAAGATATAATACTCTTTCCTTACAACTTCAAGTGAGTGTTACTGTCTTGTGCATATTCGATTTCCCTTATATATTAGTCTAGGTTATAGTAATGTAATTGATGAGTTATGCATGCGTGCGCAGTTACCACTATATTCTCCTAGAGATTAGGCTTGAGCAGGGAGTAGTAACTGTCTTGGACTCTAGACGAAAAGATCCCCAGGACTATGCGGACATGACTGAAATCCTCCAGAAGTAAGTTAAATTGATCATTATCCACCATATCAGCAACTTTGTTCATTTCCTGATATCAAGTAATTGTTTTCTTTGTCTGGCAGGGTTTGGAGAAAATTCACCAGAAAAGCTCCGGGACTGCCGAAGGAGCTGCAATTTAGACACCCGAAAGTAAGTACTATAGTAGCATGTTCCGCGCATCTACTAGTGATTCAAGCGCTAGTTTCATCAATACCATTTGGCATTCTTGCTTATCAGTTTGATTGACCTCTATTTCTTGTAAAATGGTTGTGGCAGGAACAAGGGAATGATTTCTGTGGATACTACATCTGCGAGTCCATCCGGCACACGACCTGTGAGCGGGGCGGGTACTCTGCCGAACAATATGAAGTGCGTAAATAACAATATTCACAATTTTATTTTATTACCATCATTTGTGTTGAGTTTCCCTTCATTCATATATATATATATATATATATATATTGACCCCCTTCT